>NC_071531.1:80528564-81914564 GCF_026979565.1 Vidua chalybeata | reverse complement strand
TTATGAGGTTCACATACCTAGTGAATATAGCATATTAAGCAACTAAAACAAGGAACCTTCCTGCCATTAATACAGCTGCAGTTAGAGCTGAAATGGTTGAGTGCAACTCAATTCAGTGTCAAAATTATTGGCAATCAAGCTGATATAGTGGAAATATCATCTCTTAGTGGTGAGCCTTTTAAATGTATTTTTAAAAACTTTATCTATACATCTGGAAAAAACCCCAAATATTTGTTTTAAAAGTTACTCTTTCTGCAAACATGGCAGGAATTTCCAGCACAGTTACAAGGAAAAGAATTCATGGAAACAGTATGGAAAAACCCAGCGGAGGCATAAGAAAAACAATTCTACATCAAGACTCCCACATCTTTTATGTCCTATACGGTTCAATTCGTCTTGTTCAGCTACTCTAATTGAATTCTTTCATGAGGACAAGCTTTTGAGAATAAACTCAGAACCAGACTTGCTGGCACACTCAGTCAAGAGTTCAATATTATTTCATTGAAGATAAATGAAATAGATACTCAAATATCATGCTGTTTCATTGTCCTGCTACAAGAAGGGAGACAGACACACTGATCTTTCCAAGGTTACAGAGTTAAGAAGATAAATTATTCAACTTCTGGGCTTCCCAAAAAGCATGTTCAGTCAGCATCAGCAAGATGGGCTTATTTCTTTTTGTGTCTTAAAAATATCTCATTCGGACAATGTGAACAGCTTTCTGGACCTATAGTGATCTGGGTCTGAAGAACTACAAACCTGTGACTGTAGGTAGAATTCACAGCATGAATAAATAAGGCTGTTTCAGTGCTTCCTTTTTATGACTGAACAGTGACATCTATAGTTCAAAAATTTACACTAATGTTTTATATGTTTTTTACAGTCTCAATGAGTTTAAGCAAAAGGAGAATGTTCAATTCAAATATAAACCACTTTATTCATAATCAGTTCTGTTGTCTTATGTAACAGCAAAATATATGTTATTCCATTTGTTATCTGATATTTTATAAACTTCCATAACTCTAAAGTGATGTTAAAAGCCAAGTTTCTGTTGCTTTTTAACCAAGTTCTCAGGTGCCAATCATTTGAATGATCGGCAACAAAGCCTTTGAATCACTTTCTTTTCATGTCTTGTGTTTGTTTCAGCTAAGTTCTAAGTTCTGTAACATATTCTGTTTACATTTGTTCTTTATAGAAAACTTGAGAAGTACTGATTTGATTAAAAATGTATTTTTACCACTAACTATAAAAAAAACATGGATTTATGCATTTTATAGTAAGAAGAGATGAAACTGAATGCACCAGATGGGTCAGAGCCCTGTTCAGCAGTGTATGAATAGGACCAAAATAAAAATCTGCTTCTGAAAGCCTACATTTTTCACACAATTTGATTTAATTATGGTGGAACACACATCAGATATTAGAAGACTACAGTATTCACTATAGATTCTAAGGATCAAAGTTAGAAATCAAGAAGGCACTAAGACAAGACAGTATTAAATTACCATATTTATCACTGGTGTTTCCTCTCATTGGATTCACTGCCATACACCTGCCAAGTCCAATCCACTGGCAAAAGATACAGAACTTTTCCATGACACACATGCTCAGAGCTGCAGAGCGTTCACCCGGGAGGTCTCCAACACAGCAAAGCATATGTCAAAATTCATGGAGTAGGGAAGAGAAGAGCTGATATGATGGCTCAGTAGACAGCATATAGCACTCAGCCAGAAGACCTGCCAGACCTTTCAATCCTTCTCCAAAACTCCCAGCAGAGGCTGTAATTTTCCCGGCTACTGCATATTTTAGCCATATGGCTGTGGACAAAGGCAAATTGTGAAGAAAATCTCTCTGGCTGGGAGTGCATCTTGGGTCCAATAAAGGAATTTTATTACATTTTTAATTTAATATCCTGCTAATGTACCATTCCTTTCTTCCCTCTGGTTTAGAACAAGAATAACAAGCAAACTTTTCACATTCAAGGATGAGAAAAGGCTCAGTGTCCTGTCGTCTCAGCAAGGGATGAAAAATCTCTTTTAAATAATGTAGGGCTTGATCCTGTTCACAGTGAAAACACTGAAGTTTTGGAAATTCATCAGCATTTAAGATCATACAGTCCATCTGAGCTTCCTCTAAGATTAATGAATATTTAATTCCTAGAAATGTTGATCCGCACTCTCCAAGGCAAATTTTGTGATGTCACCACTGTATTTCTTCAGAGGGAATCAGTGGAAAGAGACAGGAAGCTCTGGAAAACACCTTTGAAAAGCTTCTGAAACATAAACTTTAAGAGATTTAGAGATTTTAGAGGAGCTAAGATTTTAGCTAGAGATAAGCCTTACTAGAGTTAATTAAAATAAAGGGATTTTGTAAGTAGGCCTTGATGAAGTTAAGAGTTAGTAGTTAACTAATAATTGATTGCTTGTCAACACAATATTTAGTTAGCTGGGTTTATAATGAAGAATATAGAAACTGACAGCTTTTAGGAACATAAGACAATTGTTCTGAAATCTGTTCTGAAACCAATTGAAGACAAGGAATGGGAGTTCTACCAAGAGTTCATTCGTCATATTAGCATTGAAAAGGTAGAAAGGTCAGAATGAGGAAGACTTCATTTACTTCCTCATTTTGGGACCCCTCCCCATGAAAGGGACCACCGACCCATTTCAAGGAACAAACTACGCATGCTTAATAGCTTTTGAAATGATTAGCATACGAAGCGAGGAATGGGATGTACCAAATTATGAATATGTATTTGTACTTTGGATATTCAATTCTTGTGTGGATAAAAGGACTCTGTAATCATCTGAAAGGCGCAGTGTGTATTTGGGAGCTATCCCGCACGCTGCCCGGCGTTGCAGTAAACATACACTTTCTAACTGCAAACTGTTAGAGATTTTTTGTCCGTCACATTTGGATATTGGTGCTAGATCAATATCCATATTTCTTTAGTAAATCACTTCTAGGGTGGGACCACAACATTCTCAGCATGTACCAACAGCTGATCTAAGAGCAACAACAAGCTATGAACAACAATACAGCCTTTTTACATTAACAAGTCCTGCAGAGCAGCAGCAGTGGGTCTGTGGAGCCAACAGCTGATGCTGAGGACCCTCAGCATGTGCAGCTCAGGGCTTTGGAACTAGCTGTCTTCCAATTCAGCCTGGTCCTGCCCTCCAAGACCTTGCCTCTCCACAGTGGGAAGTGAAGCCCAGGGAGAGATGATGATCAGAAGATTTGCATCAAGCATCATTCATGACCTGAAACATTATGTAGACATAGGTCTACACATTTTCTTGGGCTTATTGGTTGTTTTATAAGGCTTCTCTCATGCTCCTTCATCAGTCTGAGTCCCCTCTACATAGTTAAATCTCACCTTCTTGCTGTGACTCAAACAGCTGCTCTTACTGCTCTCTTGGCATATCCCTACCCAAAGGAAAAGGTGTTTTTCACCCCAGACCCTACTGAAGAGCAACATGCAGTAAGACAGGACACTACACAGGCTCCCTGCCTATACCTGTATTTGTTTGGCACTTAAGAAGCAGAGGCAGCGGCACAAGGCAGGCATGGTGCCATCAGCAGATGGGCTGTCATTATGTAGCGAACATCTCCGCTGGTAGCATTCCCAGCCTGAGCATCTGAATGTCTGTCTATCCCAAGGCTTACTTGGCTTTATTAAAGAGGATGCTCCAAACTGCCGCCAATTTTTTTTTTTTTTTTTTGGAACATGTGTATGCTCCTATTTCTATCTATCCCATGCAAGACAGGCTGGCTTTAATCTGTTAACATGCTTTAGTTTTTCCATTTGTCTTTCTGTGTAGTTTCTCTCCCTGCTGTGCAGCTAGACCTGACAAACTCAATGTCCAGAAACAGCCCTGCCCTTGGCATTGACCACACAGTGTTACACACGAAGTTAACTGATGACAACTACTGTAGGTGAAGAGGACCTCTCCCAGCATTTGCATTTTGGTAGGTCTATAGTCAAACCAGGCCACCTTCAAGCAGTGTGTATTCTTCAGCCATACAGAGTCCTGCCACTCCAGATTTAACTTATCTGTCTTCAAACAGATCATTGCCTGCTGCCACTTGTTGGTATGAAAATAAACCTCAGTCTTTGCTGAACCAGTACTTTCTGGGAAGATTGGCACGTACATGCTTTTACATGGGAATTCAAGAACAGATGCCTATAATCACTAGATATTAAAAAGATTAAACACCCCTAGAATTTCTAAAAAAGCTTTAAAAAAATAATTGATGTGCATTTGTTATACTCACATCACAGTATGCTGGGTGTGTGAAAAAGCAAGATCAAGAACATTAGTAAGACCAGGTCAGTTCTGTGGTATTATTACACTGATTTTTCCCTTATTTCTTTTTTATCAACTCTCTGATCCCCCAAACCAGCTGTGAGTAATGCTGCCAACAGCATTTAAAGCATGTATTAAACCCACCACCCAAGTGCCATGTTGCATTTTCTCCTCCCTTTGGATTTTAGCTCTGTTCATGAAAAAAAAAAAAAAAGAAAAAAGAATAGAAGAAAAGTGAAGAGTGGGGAAAGCAAAATGACTTTATGTCCCCACACTCTGCCCACAGTCCTTGACTCAGTAAATATTTCTGCTCAAATGCTTCATGTTCAAATAAAATTGCCTACTCATATAAGCCATTTACTTTAATCAAAGCCAGATGTATATAGGACTGATCAAATTAAAAGGAAGTAACTATACTTATAATTGCAGGCTTTACAAGCATGAGGTTTCTCTCTGTGGTTGAAAACCTTGGTGCACTCTTTGCATGCGATTACAGTAAAGCTTTCTATTGCTCAGATTGCTCATACTGTTACTCATGCAGATAAACATACATTTACTATTGGCAGCCCTGGAAGTGCCACACTATTATTAAGGTTGTGTGACATTTCCCATTTTAAGACCTCATATTCAGCAGCTTATAGCTTAACCGCACTTTAAACACTTGGTTGAGTTTTCTTGGCAAATTTCAGTTCAAAGACCCAAGCTGTTTCTGAAAGTCATGCTGTTCATCAGGTTTCAAAATGCTAACTTTCTTTATAAATAGCTTTACTGACCCATACTTATGGATAGAGACTGGAAAGTCTGGAAGAATGTGGCCATACTTCAGGGCTGTGGTTTCCACTGTCTCCCAAGAAAATTGTCATAAGACTGAGTATGTCTCTTTCTGCTATGAGTCTCTTGAGCTGTCAGATCCAGTGAGTGGATTCCCCTCTGCCAACCTCTATTTAAGCATGCATTGGATCTCCCCATGGGGTCTCTGGACATGCAGTCCCCCCTCTTGTACCACTGACATCGCTTGGTCAACACTGTTGCCTGAGAGCAAGCAGAGATTCATGTCATGGTTGCTTTCTGCTGGCTCAGAAACCAGAGTTTGAAAGCAGAGAGGCTTTTCTATACTCTTGGAGTTCCCACCTGAGCTGTCTGTGCTCACTCATACAGGCTGAGATCCACATTCTGCTCTGTTCCATATGCAGAGAGGTCAGGCAGAAAAAGCTACTGTGGGTCAGCTTAGCCCTGTGCCAGCCCTGCTTTGGGGCAACACCTCTGTGGGGAGTCCTGAGCTCTGTGCAGCCTAGGCAGAGCCCTGCCCTGCACCAGGTGCAGTGAAGCTGCTGGGACTGTATCCATCCAAACCCTGACAGCAGTGGCACGGACACACTCCTACTGCATACAGAGCACTTCCCCAAACAGGGCTATGGTATGACCCTATTCCCATAATCACAGGATGAAGTGAAAGGCAATTGAGGCAACTTTTTAGGAATGGTGAACAGGGCAGTAGGCATTTCTACTGAAAGGAAGATTTCAGGAACAGAGATAGAATAGAGAATCTTAGATTCTCTCTAACAGGAACACTGTTAGAGAGGTTTGTGTCATAGATGCTCAATTTATGCAAATCATATGCAAATTAGACATGGCCTCTTTGACTTCTGGTACGTAGCCAGCAACTCTTTCATGTTATAATGTTGGGTAGCCTTTGCTTGACTGTTTTCTTCTAAAGTTATCTATAAATCTCAGCTTTCTTTTTCTCTCTCCTAATTTTCTTGCAAAGCACAGTAGGTTGTCTGTAACTACAAGGATGCTAACAGTATGTGAAATCTGCTTTGTAAAATTTGAACTAAAGGGTTTATTTATTAAAACAAATCTTATGCCAAATACTCTCTGTTTAGGAAAAGGAACATTTTTCTCCAAAAAAACTGAAAAAGGAGGATAATATCATAGAAAATATTAGTCAAGAGATCCTGATGCTACTGAATGCCCTGTGACTGCGAAAAGGACTTTTGCATGGTACATTTTTGCATTCTTCCCCTCACCAAAAATGAAAAAAGCTGCCATTTCATTATTAAGAAAATTCTTTAAAAATGAAGTTATGTTTTTTTTCTATTTTAAATTGAAGTCAGCTGCTAACATCTATGTCAGCAAGTGCAATGGTTGATGGTTCTTAAAAGCACGCTGCAATTTGTGGCTCTGCAACTAAAATTTGCAATGCTGTTGGACTCTTAGAATTTAATTATGTGGCCTTTCAGCATTTGGAGGACACTAACAACAGAACTGCTTTGCCTAATGGAAGCAAAAATGCCCATGCCTTCTCCTTAAGGGCTAGGCTGCAGAACCACTGACATACAGTCAGGGCCCACTGCACTGGAATTATGGCTTTATAACAATCCTTTATTTACACACACTGCTGAGACAGTAAAAACAGCAAACAGATTTTTTGACGGCAGGCAGCCAAAACATCCCTGCAGGGCACATGCCCCTCGCCGAGGCAGGAACACAGGCAAGTTAAATCAGTTCTGTGACTGCCTTCCAGCAGCAAATTTTGTTGATGTGAAAATGATATTTGCCATCCCAGTAATAAGATGGGTCCAAACTTCAGGGCTGCTTGTTTCTCCCTTACCCTTTGTCTCCCCTCAGTTTTAATTGGCATGCACATGGTACTGGGAAAAAAAAGAATTACTGTAAGGAGTTCTGTTAGAAAGGTTTCAATTTACTCATCATGAGATTGCTGAGCAATACTGTAAATAGACTCAAATAAAATCAATAGAAGGAACTGTTCTCATGCTTCCTAGGATGTGAGGTGAATGGTTAACCTCATTTATTAAGTAGGGACTCTGAATCAAAGCCATCATACATACGTTCACGCACATACTACAGCCATATTTCCTAGGAACTTCAATAATCATGCTTAGCAATTCTTCCAGTGGCTGCAGCATCCTTCTGTCTCAGAATTATTTTCTTTTGCCCTTGTTGTGCAGCCTTCCTTTTCTCTCCTTCCCTTGGTAAATAAAGACCCTTAAGGACAAACACGTGAGCAGCAACATTTCTCCTCATGACCCAGAACACATCCTGGATTACCAGGGCTGTGCTTCATTCCTTCTAACTGTCTTCCCATTTCTTTCCATCAACAGCAAAGCTGATAGCATCCCTGATGCATCATTTGTGATAGCATGGGAGAAGAGGTGGCTGAATCAAAGCCAAAGCTCCAGAGGGGATGCTAGCTGAGACAGCCCAGCATGGACAAATCCACATTTTCAGGACTTACTTTATAAGAGTGGGCCTATCCAACTGAGAAACTTATCACAGTTTTGCTCAGATCTTACCACATGTCAACCTTGAACAAATCTGAAGTTTAGGCCTAAAAAAATCTGTGTGGTGGAGGGGACAAAGAAAGGAAATATGAGAGTCAGGCTTAAACTAATGAAAAACAGAAATAATAACTATGGGTGCAAGGGAATTGCATGGACACATTAAAGCAGAAAGCCCCGGGACAGTGGTTAAATGCTCCATAAAATAAGAGTTTAGGAAGGAACTTCCCTAGAGAACCATGACCAAAACTCACTGACAGTAAGTGGAGGGAAAGCTCTGAACTTGCAGAAAACCTCTCTGTTGAGCAACCTCCTTTTCAGAGGAAGTTTTATTCTGCCAGAAAAGGTGTGCAATGCTGCATGCTAATACAGTATAGGGAATTGGAAGGGAAACTCCTACACTGCAGAAAGAGAATTGCCCAAGAGGCAATGTTCTACATGTGTGCCATTTGCTTTTCTCCTGCTAACATGCTGACTGTTCTGGTAACTTGTGCACTGCAGTAAGTCACTGGTATCAAATGACACAAACCACCACATAACCACTGGATAGGAAACTCCAACACAAGCACAGTCTAAATCTACGCCCTATAAAATTTGGATAGTATTACTTAGACCTTAGAGCACTCAGGCCTCCGAGAAAGCTGTAAAATACAGTTCAGGGGGGTTTATAATGAGCCCAACTTGCTATTTTCCATGCAGACATGTAATGAAATTACTCACTTCCAAAAGGACGAAGGTGTTTGTGGACAGCTCAGTAATTATTTCTGACAGCTTCGGAAACAGAGTAAGGCAACACTGCTGTTACATCTGTGATGGACATTTCAAATCACCATCTTTGTGTACAGCCCTCAATGCTATAAAGATGCTGTAAATGGATTCTGAAAAATCCAGCTGAACATTACAGTAATTGTAATTCTATTGGTTTCTATAGAAATAGGATTATACTAACAGCCAATAAATCAATTTCCTCCTGGAACACTAATGCAATAAGAAGGGGCACCATTTCACTGTTATTTATAGAGCAAACAGCTTTTACCCAATTTGCAATACCTATCAGAGTTTTATAGAGTTCATGAGATTTTTCAAGCATGTTGCTGCATTAAACCATCTCTGGCAATAAATTACAGAGGAAAACGGGGAGGGGGAAGCCCATAAAGTAATGAAAACATTTACCACCAGATGGCACAGCAGTACAGGTGCCGCCGTTCTGGCAGGGGTGTCTCTCACAGGCATCGGGATACAGGACGCAGCCGAGCTTCAATTCCGTCAGGCCAACCACTTCTGCGAAGCTGCTGCGCTTGTTCTGGAGTGGCAGCTCGTTGTTATTTAGGACTACTGAGTCCAGGCAGCCCTGGAAGCCGCTCAGGACCTGCGTTGTCCTCTTGTCAGTCAGGCTGCGGACGTTATCCACTTGGACTTGGGCGCCAAAGTAGACGGAGCTATCTGTGCTGAGCGTCTGGAAGTAGAGGGGGGCTTTGCGGCGCTCCACGTAGCTGTCGTCCAGGGACAAGCTCGTGAAATTGCGGTTCAGCTCCAGGAAGACCGAATGCCAGCTTCCATCGTTAACGGCCCTTCCAGAAATTCCCAGGATTCCTGGGCCACTTCCACAATCCAACTGGAACCAGAGTTTTCCATCGACAATCTGCAGGAGGAAAACAGAAATCAAACTGCTTCGGGCACTCAGCTGTCTCATAATATGCTCTCACAAAGAATCTGGAAGCACAGAGAACTTCTAGACAGTCTCTGCACACTGTTAAAGCTGCTCTCCTACATGACACTAGAACAGCAAAAAGCTGTGCCTTTACCATGAGCAAAAAAAAATATAAGGTGGAAAATATCAGCTTACTTCAAATTTGCCCAAAGCCAATTACTGCAGGAAAACTAAAAATACAGAAAATCATATGGGTGCAGAACACAGGTGAAAACCTGGATAATTTTATGTTTTACTGAACAGGATATGGACTTGAGGACCCTTGCTCTGCTGTCGAACAGCTGTGTCTCTCTCAGCAAGTCCAAGAGCTGTGATTCTGTTCCCAGTGGCTGATGTTATCAGAAGGATGGTCAGGGCACAGGATCACCTCTTGGTGTTTGAGAGGCTTGTGGCAAAGTCAGTGTCCATACTTTCAGCTGGTGATGTTAGGTACTCCGCTCATGCAGACATCCTGTGCTTCTGTAACTTTAAGGAGCTCTCAACAAGGTGTGGCTTTGTCCCTAAACATCCTAAGTTCAGCATCACTAATTAAACAGTAAGATACTCGTTGACCAAAAGTCAGTTAGTTCCCAAAGATGCAACACAACCTGCTCTGTGTATACCTCACAGATGACATAAGATGGGTCTTACTTTTCTTTCTTTCCTAATATTTATGCTGGACTCATGGATTTAGAGAGTTTGTAGGGGATTTCTCACTCTCCCTCGTCTCCCTCACCCATCCCAAGTCCTCGTAAACAGAAAATCTGTGCTACCCTGCTGGGGCAGGCAAAGTGCAGAGTGAGGGAATGGATATAAAGTGCTGCTTTCCTGATTAGCAGTTTACCCAAAGATTTTAGGTTTCTCTAACAGATGGCATTTAAGTTTAAAATGGCTGACAAGGTTGGAAATAATTTCTTATGACACATTAATTGGATTCAAGTTCTCTGAAAGCTCTTCCAAGTATTTTACTTTTATGACATGCTCTAGGAAGTATTTATTTCTGCAAATCCCGTTTCGAGACAGTTCTGTCCCATTATTTATCCCCCTGCAAAGTTCAGGTGCTGTGTCATTTTTCATCCTTCCAGGCAGCTCACATTGTCCTCTCACTCGGGTATCTGTTACAGAGACTGACTGCTCCCCCCAGTGAGAGCAGAGTTTCCACAGCTGTCAGTGCAAGAACCCCATACAGCTTTGGTGGCCTGCTGAATTGGAATGGCAAATGCAGATGTGAGGACGCTGCAGTGTCCATCTGCCTTTG
This sequence comes from Vidua chalybeata, assembly GCF_026979565.1. Lineage (NCBI taxonomy): Eukaryota > Metazoa > Chordata > Aves > Passeriformes > Viduidae > Vidua > Vidua chalybeata. Next base: position 81,904,007 of record NC_071531.1, on the reverse strand, counting down.
ACCATTTTTAGCCATTTCTAGCATTAAATCATGTCAGGTGAAGACATCCCTTGGCATGTGACTGTGTGCTCAAACTCTTCTCAGACAGGTTCCCTGATGTGGCTTGAAGGTAAACAGTCAAGTGTTAATCTACAGGAGCAGACCGTGCTGTCATGCCATTATCAGCATTTTTTGTCCTTGGAGGTTGACAAAACTACCCAGGGAAAAGCTAAAGGTAAAACCTTGAGATCTGTAGATCTTTGGATCTCCTTCTCCTTTGCAAATCCTTGGTTTCTTGACTGGCTGACTCTGAAATGGACCTCAGGCCAAAACACACAGGGCAATCCAGGGATAAACCACACCAGTCCTCTGCTCAGTGATTGCTTGGCAGCATGGACACAGAGGTGCTAAGCATGGGACAAGTTCCCTAAGGATGCCAGCTGCCTGCTTACTCTGCATAGTATGAGAGGGTGTAGAGGAATAGAAGGAGCCAAGGGAAGGAGCTAGAATTAGCCCCTGCTATGAACAATTGGCTGTTTTGCAGTCCCTGATCTGTGGGATGTAATGAAACTGAGAAGAAATCAGATCTATGACTGTAATACGTGCTTAAGGGATTGCTTGATTCTCCTACAGCTCAATCAAATAAGGCTAATGGATGTATAGAATAATGAGTCTGGATAATTTTTCATTAAAAACCATTTTCTTAAAGGACTCAAAACTCAGCTGTAAACAGTTTCTGTAGATTGAAATTGGGTCTGTTAAAGCAGATTCTCAGGAGGAATCTTGGTAAACAAGATGCCCTGATAAGCAGAGAATTTTTTCTCTCCAGAGATGGAGCAATAGCTTCTTTCCTCCCTGTGCAACAAAACAGTCCATAAACATTGAAGGTGCTGCTCAGAAAGTGTGGTCTGTCTCACCAGGAATACAAATCAAACAGAAAAATGCATGCCAACATATTACACTTTGAAAAACAGCATCACTGGATAAGCAGATATCTTGCTGCTTACTCAAAAGGCTTTTTCCTATGGAAACTCTTCTACTGATTGTGTATAATATACATATACCTCCCCTATGACTACTTATGTCCTGAAGGACCTACTGCCTTCATGTCTATTCCTCTTACTCACAGAACATGTTTTTCCAATTATCTTTATAAATACAACACCACATTTGAGCACCTGGGATAAATATTACACCATTTGTATACAGGAAACTATGATCTAAAAGATTTGCCATTAAAATATGTTTTATACATCTTTCTCATCCACTTTTATTTCTTTTCACCAGCAGATGATCTGACATATATAGTAAATATATATTGTCTGAAGGGTTAAGTTTCCTTCCTGTTATTGAAGAAACACGAGTAACCTCTAACTAGAGTGAAAGATGGAAAGGATGGTCTGATGCTTACAGTACTAGCCTAAGACATGACAGATCTGCATGGGAATCCACACTCTGCAACATTCTTCCTCTGAGATCTCAAGCAAGCCATTAGTTTCAGGTCTCCATCAGTAAAAGGGGGATAACGTAATTTCCCTACCTCACACCACTGCTTTACAGATACATACATTAAAGACTCTGTGACATGCCCAGATACCCCTAGCAATGGGACCATAAAAGCACTTTCATTAATCAGATAGTCACAGGCCTTGCTGTAGAGGGGCTGGGAGGAAGTATCTGTCCCTTGATGGACCTTGAGGAGGAGTAGGGAGAACAGGAAGAACAGGCAAGGAGCAGATGCTGCAAAGGCCTCCACTCTTGTGTACTTAGCAGCTGGACTGGCCAGGCAGGGAGAAGAAGGTTTTTCCACCTAACAGGTAAAATTGCTGTCCCCACTTCTAAGCACAAAGAATTCAACCATCACTCAGCAATTAATCCCTGTGACTTCTTGTAGCCACTGAGATGTCAGGGTCACTGCTCAGTCCTCAGAGGGGGTTCTTTGATTATAGCCTGGACCTTGGTACCAAGAAAAGCTGAACTTCAGGCTAACTGAGGGACATTCAAAGAAGAAATATGGGCATCCAATGAATACCCAGAATCTTGTCCAGGCTCAGCAGTTATCCAGACCATAACCTCAGTGGCATGGTTGGTCTGGTTGAGAGCTGGTAGCATCAGACTGTCGGTCCAGCACTGAATGTGCGGTGTTGCTTTCTTTATCCATCTGTGTAGCGCAACACTGCAGAAAGCCTGAGTTACTCCATCTCACAGCAAAGATATGCAAACTTTGCAAGCTCTCACCAGTGCAGCCCATGGCACCAGCAGAGACGCTCTGTACCATGAAAGCAGAGAGATACTGCTTCATCCTAGCTGGGCAGAAAATTCCCACGAAGCTTCCACTTCCCAGAGCTTTCTAGGCTCAGGGTTTAGTTACAGTTTCAGTTATAACAACTATGACAGGGAGATTAATGTACACTTAAGTATATATGCCACAAGATTCCTTACCTGTAGAGAAGTTAAAAGAACAGTGAAGACTCCAAAAGCTGATGCAATCTGTTACATTTCAACAATTTCATTCAATGGGCAGAATGGAGCCAAACACATACTGTAAATTATGTTAGAATATTAGTCTGGCCAAGATGTTTGGCTAACATCCATATTTGTGTATCAACATAGGTAATAAAATGATCAAATGGTTCTTCTGAGACCACCTCCAGCTCACACAGTCCATCTGCAGTCAAACACCATGGATACAACATGCTGCCTCCTAATCTATCTGGGGAAATATTTCGTTAGCTGAATTGCATTTCAGGTTTGTTTGTGTAAAACGGTGTATTTAATTAAAACATTATTCGTTTCAACTCCAGCCACAACTGGGATCATATCCAAACTTCAGTCCTATCCAGCATAAGCCATGCAGCAGTAATGCATTAAAACGTGTAATACACACTTAACTAAACCATGCAAAGTTTCACATTAACTGCCGGGACCGAAGAACATATGCTTGCCTTTTATCGTTTAGCTGCTATATTTATGGCATGATGGAAAGTCTTTCTTTACCTATTTTTAGTCCTTAAAATTTCACAAAACAAGATGAATCTCCATTATATTCCTTGGGGAAAAAAAAAATGGAATTTTACTCTGCACTGGCCTTGTAATGCTTTAAATGGTTAAATCTTACTTTTCTGAATTAGCTGCTACATAGGTAAAAAGGAAAGGTTGGTACTGGTCTTGGGACATGCAATCTTTCCAAAGCAAAAAAGCCAACATTGACCTGCATCTCATTTTGCTCCAATTGTTTTAAAAGCAAGAGCATGCAAAAAAAAAAAAAAAAAAAAAAAAAAGGACCAATCTCTCAGAATCAATGGATGAGTTGCTTTATTTGAAACAGCTGAATAAATAACACCCTTATTTTATTATATCAATAGTGTGTAGCTGGTAGGCTTTCAGCAAAGTAGTAGACAAGCAGTTTGCTTTATGGAATTGATTATTCATCCAGGAAGGACACTGTCTTAAGATTATGAAATATTTCCATCCCTGGAGTTATCACAAATGTATGAGCTTCCAAAATTAAGCTGGCCATTTAAGCACCAAAAAGCATATTGCAGCATTAATGTTTAAACAGACTGCAATGGCAGAGACTTGCTTCAAAACAATCAATGCCACTCTGTGCCCCAACAGCACAGGTGTTTCTGCCTGTCTTCCCACGGGCTTGTACCTTGTAGGTCTAAATTTCTTCCACCTCTGCCTTTATTTGAAGCTCAGTGATGGTGCTGGGCCCTCGGGTGCGAATCCAGCAGATACTTAAGTAGATGCTTAAGGTATGTGAATAGTTACAATTGGTTTTAAATACAGGAAGTTAAGCAAGTGATTAAGTGCTTTGCTGGAGTGATGCCAGAGTGCTCAAAAGAACACAGGATTTCATCCTTTATCCTCTATTTGGAAAGCTTCTCCTCATGTTTAATTTAATTGAAAGCAATGCTCAAATGATAACAACTTCACATTTATAGACCTCTAATTAATCTGCTTAATGGCCTCATTTCTGAGTGCCTCTCTACCTCCCAACATATGTACCTGGTTAAAGGGAGCCTCACCTCTGGTTTACAAAATAAAAAAATGTGTGTTTAGAAAGTCTAAGCATAACTTCCTTGAAAACACCTGAGTCAGGGATCCCCAAAGTGCAGTCCATGAGCCAGCTGCCATCCCTGAAGAGACCTGACAGGGCTGAATCCCTTGAGCATGATGCCATTTGTCTGCCACAGAGCACGTTTTTTGAGGACTTAACCTGATATTGCTCGGTTCAAAGACCTTCACAAATGAAACTCTGACAATTCCTGATCTTTTAAGTGACACCATTTCTTAAAAAAAAACTATACTGAATGAAATGATTTTGTTTCCTTTAAACCCCATGCATGCAGAAGCCCAGTGCCAGACCTGGGAAAAGGATTCACTGCAACAGTGAATCCTGCCCTACTGAAAAGCTGAGCATGAGGCTTTGAGAAGGTAATTCCCGATGTCCTCCCCTGATCAATGCACAGGACGAAGTAGAGGCTTTGCATCCATACACAACCATGGACCTCACTCACCAGGTATGTGAGGTAGCAGCTGCATATGAAGCTCTCTAGTTTCTCTTTCTTCGTTTCTTAGACCTAGGAAGCAAACCAGCCTGACATGGAGGTTGCTGACTGAGACTGCAGCACAATAACCACTGCTCTTGTTGCTGCTTCTTGAAGTATTATTTTTAATTCAGCATCTTTCAAAGCAAAATAATTAGGTGATTATGTGAAATGGGGATTGAAAACATTATTCCTACCTCACAACTAAATACACAATTCAGATGATTGCAAAGGGTGGTTCTCTTAGTGGTTTGGATTTTTTTTTTTATTTTGTTTTGTTTGTTTTTGTGTTCATTTGGTTTTGGGGTTTTTGTTTGTTTGTTTTTTTTTCTGGTGTGGGTTTTTTTTGTGTGTGTGGTTTCATTTTCCTTTCTGTAGCAATAGTAGTAGCATCAACTTTTCTATTTTGGTGGCAAAATTTCCCTGCTTTAACTGGGTATTTTCACTCAGTTGTCTATGAACTGGATATGCTGTGCTCCTTTATGAGATCTTTATGCACAAAACTCTAGCAAAATGATCACCATTCTAACTCCAATTCAGGCCATCTCTGTATCATCTCCTATTGTTTTCAACTGGCACCTTCCACTAGGGCCGTTTGTTTTTTCCCAGGTATTTTTTTGAAATTACCAAATTGCAAACACTACCTACTGACAGATGCTAAGAGCAAGCATGATGAAGACATCAAAGAAGGTCTTCCAACTTGCAGTTTTGCTTGTTTTTTTTCTTAAACAAAAACACATACTTAGAAGTTCAAACTGCATTTCTACATGTCGCAAATCAGAGGTTGTCTCGTGCAAATCTGAACAATGCTGACAGTTCCTGGTGAATGACAGACAGTACTCTTGCTCATGAAATATTTCAGTCTAACAGACATGAAATTATTTGTTGCCCATTAGTAACTCATCTAGCCAGTTTAACGTTACCTAAGCATTCAGCCAAAGGCACCCTAAAGATTGCAAATACAGACACAAAAGGCTCTGCGCCATTTCTTCCACTGCTGAATTATAGGATGTGGTTGAATTACAAATGTCAATGTTTTCATTTGGTACCTTAGAGGCTATAGCAGAAATACTATACGTGCAGGCTCTTGGATGAGCCTAGTACTCCCTTTCCATCCTGCATTATTTGTCATTCCACAGGAAAAAAAAATACTAAAAATGCATGGAAAGCTTATCAATTAAATATTGATTTGGTATCAATCTCCATTGACCCCATGACTCTTTCAACAAAGAATCTTAATCCACAGAGTGCAGAGATCTTCATATTCAGTAGGAGACACGTTCTAAGCAGTTGCTTCCTTAATTAGCTCACTAACAGTGAGGGCATATCCTCTAACCACAGACAGGACAGAAGGGAAGAACAGCAATTTCAGCAGGCTTCGTTTTGACTACATAGTCATATAAATGGCCAAATCTTACATCTCGTGCAGACTGGCTCCTGCACACAGACACACATAATGTGCTTATAATGAACAGTACCCAGTGGGGAATTTTCCAAGTAAAGCACCACTAGCAAGCTGCTTTTCTGATCGTTGTTGCTGCTGCTGTTGTTGAAATTGTTTTTCCCTGTTAGAATCAGACTTCATCTTCTCAATCTACAGCTGAAATGAGAACAGCATTCCCCAAATCAAGAGCCAAGAGAAAATAGAGAATCAAGAAAAACAACTGCAGAAAAGATAAGTTATTTTAATTACCTTCAGAATTATACAGGGATTCGCTCTGGTGTACATTATAATCCCATTGCTTTGCAGGGTTCGCAGTCTGAGAGCCAACTTGAATTCCTCTTTCTTGCTATTTTCAGAAACTCGGTATTTAATGTAGCTATTCCCAGCAAAGCTAAGTGAAGTGTGGCCTGAAACAACCATTTTGAAAGGACACATGTGCTTTTAGTGATACATAAAACAATTCCTTAACTGTTAAGTAATTAAATAATTTATAAAGTTAATGACTAGGAAGAAATAAATAAAACCCATTTTTGATGAGAGAAAACAAAGCTGGCATCTACTACAAAATATTTCTGCATTTTCTTTTTTTAAGCTATTTTTCAGGGGATAGAGCAAAGTTCTGTTTTTCCATACTTAAAAATAAAAAAAATAAAGAAGTTTCTCCAAGTATTCAGCATTTTTCAGCTTATACACTCCTGAAGGCATCAGTCTTGTCTCACTGATAACAGAGGGAATCAAGGATGACCACACCTGTACATTAGGCATTGAGCTATGGGTGTCAAGTTACGTGTGTGCAGATGTCAGTCAAGCCCTCGCAATGAGTCCCCTGCAATCAGTGCCCAGGACCACAGTTCACTATCGGCCGTGCTTTCATCAGGCAAACAGCACAAATCCTCTGTCCTGCAGCCTGGAATTCACAAAAGTCAACAGAAAGCTCTGCTTCACTGGCTGTCAACCTGGCTCTTCATATCCCAGGGAACAACACAGATGCAGAGAACTAGCAGATGTCCTCAAACTTTCTTTTTGGGATAGTGTAGTGTTTTCATTAATAAAGGTTGGAATTTTGGTAATCTAAATAGTAAGCAGAAGAGTTAATTATAGAGCTTTGCCCATGGGCAGAAAAACATCTGGCATAACATTCTCTAGGAAAAATCCTGTTTTCTCAGCAGCCTGTTTTACTGAGCTGGTATTCAAGCAAGCCAGTGGGAATTTCCAAACAGAAACTGGATCACAGTCTACATACAGCCCATTAGCTATAAAGACAAGTATTTATAGGGCTTATAAACACACACCCCAAGTGCCCGTGCTGAGATGGGTTAAGCAGTACATTTTCTGTTAACTTCACTGCCACCTCTGCCTACAAAATGAGAATGGCAGCACTTTATTGTCCAAGGATATCTATCCCCCTTCATGGCTGTGACATGCACCTGAACACTCGCCAAGCTTTCCTGGTGGGCACTGGCAGATGAACGGTCTCCGGTTGGCTTCATACCCCACACACTGCATGTCCCCTGGACACGGCTTCTCTAGACAGGGATCGTTGGACCCTGGGCAGAGTCCTCCTGTAATAAGGTAACATACTGTCAGGATCCACAGTGTAAAGCATGATCTGCTGCAATAAAAGGGTAATGAAAGACAATTATTGATCGCACACTTCAGTACAAGCAAAAAAAATGGCTTAATAATAATAACAACAACAAAAAAGCCCCAACAAACCTTCACAGAAAGGAACAGCTTTTGAGCAAGTACACAGCAGAACTGCAATAGTTCTTTTCCAAAGACTGCCCTAAACCCCATGGGAACATATTATAAAAATGAACTATTATGAGCAGTAACTGGTTTATAAATGTGTGTGATAACTCTCAGGCCATTCATTTTCCCACAAAGCTTCTTGCACAGGGGCTTTAGAGATATGAGGGAAAAAATTACTTGAAGCTATGAAGTCCTTTTCCCCCAGCACACCCATGAGAAGCAAATCTAAGGAGGCAGAAATGGTCACAGCACCAAGCCTGCCAGAGTTCAAGAAGCATTTGGACAATGTTTTCAAGCACACAGTGTGATTCTTGGTGGTCCTATGCAGGGCCAGCATTTGGACTTCAATGATCCTTGTGAGTCCCTTCCAACTCAGGATATTCTGTGATTCTAAGCCATGCTTGGGCTACAGTGACACCTGGATTTTTCATTATCATACTACACAGGACATACTGCCAGCTTGATCATACAGCACAGGCAAACTTGCCCTCTCCCTATGTTTCTCCTGACATTTCTCAGATCTCACATCCTATCCAGTTTGCCCAAGCTACCAAAACCTGCCCTCCTTTTTTCTAATCTGCAGGGACAGAACTGTAGTGACTTTTAAATTGGCTTAAAATACTTGAGCGACACAATTATATGTAGGTTTTTCAAAACCCCTTAAATTCTTTACATCTATCAAGCTGAGCATGTCAAGGACTTACTATTTAAAGCCTGTCAATGCCAAAAGAATTTTTTGCTTTTCATGGGGTTTGGCTAAAACTTCAATGTAACTTCTGAAAGTGTCTAAATGAATGTTTTGATTGCCCTAATCTTAAAAGATTTGCACACACTGTCTATAATAATGCAAAACACAATACAACTATTGCTGCTTAATATATGAATTTTCAGAAATATGTGACTTCCACAACAGCTAGCCTCTTCTTGGTTGCAATAAGGTACTTGGGAGATGCAGGGTCAGTTTCTACATCTGTGTATGGCTGTTATGAAAGCAGTCTTCAAGTGCAGGAAAAAAAGGCACTCCTGCTCTTGCTTTTGTTGATTTGCAGCCCCAGCATGAATCGAGGCAAAGGCAGTTGCTGGGAATGGACAGACACCTCTTCTTTTGTTTATCAAGTTAATTTATTTAAGACATGCAGGTGATGAATTTAATGATAAAAAGCACCTTCCTACCCATTGCTTTCTGAATATTGGCAGATCTTGTATATTGCAGGACCTATATTATAGGATCTTTATCAGATTCAAAAACTAGTTTACTTTTGAGCACATTGTTTTATTTATACTTTATAAAGGAAGAAATCAACCAGTCATGGAGTACATCTCCAAAAGTAATGAAAGAAAGAATCTTACTGCTCTCACACTTTTGTACAAGCCAAGCAGGGCTCATAGTAAGCATAGCTGAAATTACCTGACACTGTAAGTATTCTCTGGGAGAAGAAAAATTACTACTGTAGCTTTCAAAGTGGACATGGGCTGACTACAAATATGGCAATTACTGTAAATGTCCTCCTTGATGTACAGCACAGTCAATTTAATGTTTAACATCCTCTCCTCCTTTATCAAACATTTGTTTGAGAGGTCTATGGAGTAAAAGATTTACAGTACTGCCTGCAGCACTGTTAGAAAATGATGCATGGCAATCTTTATTAATCACATTAGTAGGTAACATTAACAGGAATAACAGCTGCAGTACACAGTCACACTTTAAGCCTTATAGAATCAAGAAGGGTTCTGGACTACAGATTAATATTTTATTTAAATGTAAGATCTGTAGAATTTAACAGAGAATATGATGTTTTCTATACTTTGGTTTGTTTGGCTTTTTTTTTTAGAATAAAACTCCTCATTTCTTAGAATACAATGGCAAGTAGCAATTATTTCTGAAGTTATAATGGGTTGTTAAAATTCTACAGGCTGCTTTGTATTTTCACCTTGGTTGTTTTAGCCATTTTAACTCATTCTTATGTGACAAATACACAGCATTCTGGTGTCTGCAGAGTATACCTCTTCTTTGAACAAATTTAAACCTTTAGTGAGGCTGCAATTCAAGTGAGCCTCTGTGTAGCTGATAGACATGTCATTTAGACTAAAGCCCCACAGCTTGTCACTGTGCAGCAGAAAGAGGCAGTGAGATTTCCAAATGTGGCTCTGCAAATTTTCACATCCCCTAACCTATGACTGTATACTTGACATGAAGCAATAAAGGAACAGCTTCCTTTGTTATCCACCTCTGCCAGTTTTTTTTTTTATCTGATTCAAACTCTGATTTGTACTTTAGAGCCATCCTTTCGGATTCTGAAAATATATGGAAAAGATCTGACGTACTCCGTGCAACGGTGGAGAGAACTGTTTATCCTGAACGGCCAAGAATATTCCTTCTGGTAAACTACAAGGAAACCAACTCTTTATTCAATCTGCTGCAGCAGGATTTCATAGCTGTCACAAAACTTTAAAATATTCAGACTTGCAAGAAGTGCTTTATGCCTGTCTGTATAGTTATAAGTACATAAGCTACAAATCTGCATTATTGCATTGCCCCAGCTAACACATATTTTCAGGCTGATTTCACAACTATGTGGAGCAATATTGTAAAATTGTTCAAGGTTACGTTGTCCACATCAAAGATTTACAGCTTGAGTTTAAATAAAATTATTCTAACGTTCCATTTCCACTCCAAAGAGCAGTCTATTTTCCATCCAATAAAAGATTCAAGAAATATAGGTTCAAATTGATCTTTTTTTTTTTTTAGGCAGGTCCAGACAATCTACAGCATTTTCTTGAAATTCACATTAGTATTAATAAAAACTGTTCTTTACAAGGTACCACAGAAACACATCAGCTAGCATCAAGCAGTGCGTGGCAGGAAAAGGTGGAATAGATGCACTTGATTTTGACAGATCATCTTCAGTTTAATTCTCTAAAAGAAGATAAAAATATTTCAATCTTCTAACCAATATACTGAGGCAGAAAACACTGTTCCATTACAAGAAGAGAGATTTATTTAATTCTTATTCCTTAAAAAAAGGAGCACTTCTTGGATTTTAAATGTATTTTGAAAATTGAGTGCTTCAACAATTTTAACTTCAGCCTTGTGATATTAGGTGGTTTTCTATCAGCCCAGTCTCCTGAATCTGTATGAGTATTGCAAAGACTCTGTTTTCCTCACTTACAGAAAAAAAAAAAAACAAAAAAATTGAAAGGAGGGGGATTCCTGAAAGCCAGAGTTGCAGGAACACAGGGAGAAAACCTTCCTTGAACAAAGGTGGCATAAAACAGACAGATCTAACCAAGTTATCTGCAGTTCTCTGTTCCCAAGCACAGACCTTTTTCTTCAATTTTTCCTTGCCAGGAGAATTCCAAGCTCATTAATATGAATGTGTGTGCTTCCTGAAAATGGCAAAAGCAGCGATGCACACGTAAGAACTGTGTTGCTGATGCCCAGTCCTTCAAAGCAGCCAGGACTCTTTTAGAGGCAATGTGTGCTCTGTGGAGCTGAGGCCAAAAATCACCTCAGAAGAAAAAATCACCTCAGAAGAATAGGTCCTGTATTAACAGCAGATCCTCACTGTCTATGATTTCCTTCTGTCAGAGCATTCACAAAATACTAGAAGTGGCTTCATAAAGTCTGAATTGTCTTGTTTCATGAGAAAGTGATCCAAGGCTGTTGTTCTCTTGATTAAATAATGTGCATGTGTCTACACTTTTTGCTGAACACTCCTGGGTCTATTAGAAAAATTCTTTCAAACTATTAGGCCAGAACCATATTCAACATTTTAAATGGAATTCATCTCATCTAACTTTAGGGCATGATTCATCTAACTGATTTTAGACATCTAGGGAGAGATGTATCACATTATTAAAAATACCTCATTCTTCCCACTATCTGCAAATGGGGCCTGAAGTGACCAGCACAGATGTAGATATATGCCCATATTTGTCAAGATTATTTCAATCCATCCCTCTCCTGTGAATATATTAATGTACCATCACTTTTGTAAGATTATAATGCAGAACAACTGTAGAGCAAAGTGGTCCCAACAGAACCTGCTCTGCCCCTGCATCTTAGTCTCAACACAAAATAATTACTTTGCATAATGAAAAAATACGGAATAGATTTTTGCCTCTGAAAAATGAGAATGCGGTGATAAATGTTTTACAGGAATATATTTATTCCATCCCTCCTACTTTTATTTCTCCCAGCACTGACAGATGCTTGCATACCTCGTGCCATGTGATGGGAGGTTGGTAATTGCATAGCCCCTCTGTCATGCTGACACAAACCTCAGTTTGTGACAATATTTTTCATACAAACACAAACAGATGAACAAAAAATCTAAGGAGACAGTCTGTTATTGGAAAACTCTTTAGTTCAATTTTATTGATTTAAAAGCTAAGATTGATGCATGTGAACTTTTGAACTTACCCTTTCAGACCTGAGCTGCTGAACCTCTGAAGTTCACCCACTGCCTACTTTACAGTCTCCCTGCATTTTCACATTAGATAACTCTGTTTGCTCACAAAGGTAATTTAGGTAAGTTATGCACAGCTGGCATGCATAAATTGTGCATATCTGTGACATCTGCCAGTGGACAAAAACACTCAAAGTATGATACATATTTCAAGAATGAGTGAATTAGTTCAAACTCAAGCTTTCAGGGCCATAATTGAATCAGATAGCTGGAAACATATGCAATATTTTAATGGCTTTTTCATAATTCAAGTTATTAGTATTTACGGGATGTGGAACTCTTGTAACAACAAATGAAGTATAATACTTTTATTACACCGCTAATATCTTGCTAATGCTGTCTCATTAAACAAGCTAAAATAAATTTGTGCACTTTTTCCGGAATTGCTGCATCTGTGCATTTATTTATAAGAACTACTGATGGAAGAAGTATTGCATTTTTCTAACTCTTTTACTCTAGTCTTTAGCTTTCATGAAAGCAAAACTACCCATACATTCTCTATTATACTCTTACAAGTCTGTGTTATTTAGCGTGTTTGCCTAAATACCACAATATTTTCTGTGGCTCCTAAATTAAAAACAGAAGAGGATTAAGCATTAACTAATGAGGACAAGGCCTAAAGCATGAATTTTTGCTTCCCACCAAGCTGTATTATTTCTGTGCAAGTAATAGACACCAAGGTGCTCACCTCTTTGGCAACTATACCTAACTCAGCAGCTCTGGACATGTTTTTACTACAGGCTGCATGGCAGGCTGGATGTGCTCAACCCCACCCCAAATCGTCTGGATCCCCCATGGGAAATCGCCACTTAGTGGCTCAAAGAGGAGCAGTGGGAAGCCCTCCAGCTTTTCAGCAGGACCAGGACAAGCTGCCTGTTACAAGTGTTCCCACACAGCAGTCTTCAAGGCCATGACAAATGGCCCAGAGGCTAAGGACTACAGTCACTCTCAGAACCACACTGCCTCTCCAGCAGCCTGTCATCCATTTTGAGGATTGACTGGTACATGACAGGAGAATTTGGAAATTGCTGTCCCAGCCGAATTTCTTTGCTTCCATTGCAAGCTTGCTGTGCCAGGAGAGCTGCTGGGTCAGAACTGTGCTGCACTGTAAAGTCCCTTTTTTGGAGTTAAGCTAAGGGATTGTGAGGCAGAGGGAATAATACATCATTATTGACTTTAATAGGTAGTGAAATGAAATGATAAACAGTGAAAATTTTGGCTGCCAGAAAACCAATTTCTGACTGTGAAGACTATCACTAAACCCATGGAAATGAGGATTTGTGATTTCTTGATACAAAAGTGAGACTAAGTTATAACTTAGAGAATATAAAAAAGTTTTGTAGACAGTGTTCCCGCACTGGCTCCTGGACCTGAATGGAGGCTATTGCAGCATTGTCCCTTTTACTTCAGAGCCTTTCATGTGTAACAAAATGCTGGCTATTGTTATGATAGATATGTCTATTTGAAACTTATAAGACTCTAACTTAAAAAGTGGACAGATAGTCTACTCTTGAATGTACCTCAGATAGAGAATCATGGTATTTTTTCAGAATTGAACTTCTTTGCTACTATTATCCATGTGCCACAGGAAGAAAAATGATTTCTGGTTAAGTTTTATGCAATTTATGCCTATTTTCATCCCCACTGAGGTCAGTGGTAGAACATGAAGCCCTGCTGACTGCTGCAGAAACAAAGGTTGGTTATTGAGGGATATGGCTGCTGAATTCTTGTATTGCTCTGTGTGTGCGTGCATGTGTGCTTAAGATGAGGGAGACTTAGATGTATTGATTTTACAGCAGGTTTTTTCTCTGCTCTTAAATGAAGTGGAATGAGGAGCAAATAGCCTGGCAAACAAAAGAAACAGAGCCAGTATTATAACTGCCCGAGGTTTTAAAATCCAAGTGCAGAATCATACAGAAGCTTGGCTCGTGAATCTATTTGTCCTAAGCCCATATGAAATCTCTGCCAAAATATGGGAGAGCCTGAAACCTACCCTGTCCCCTACTGCAGCATTAAAGGTCAGGAAAAGTGCTTGCTAATAAAATACTTCATTGGTTTCTGTGGTTGTCTGCAACAACGGGACTGGGAAAGGCCTTTCCACCTGCCTGGCTTAGGTCAGGGGTGCTTTTCCTTGGAGACTGCTAGTGCATTGCTGGAGACCTGGCTGCTCTGCTGTGGTCACAATCCAGGTTTATTCCAGTGGTGGCACCAGCTGATTGGGAAACTACATCCCTCCCTCTTCTCGTCCTTCCTCTTCCACTCCTTCCCCTCCCTGGAAGCTGGCTGATGGCTCTGATTGCAGAGCCTCCAGGAAAGCAGTCTTTGTTGTAAAAGGCCAAAGTTCATAAACTTCCATTTACATCAGCAAACACAAACAATTCTTCCTGAGCCTGAGAAATCAATTCCCACAACGCATCAGCCAGTCGTGCTTTAGTGGACTGAATTGAAATGCCCCATCTAATCTGCATCAGAGGAATAAAATGGATCCTATCACATAATGTGCAGCGATGGGAGGGGAAGAGGGAGCAGTACTCACCATTGCACATGCAGCGCACATTCCTGTAAAAGCGGGGACACACAAAACTAATTCGTGCCGTGCTGTAGGTCATCAGGGAATGTGAATCAATAGACAGACTTTGCTCACAGTGTTGTTCCTGACAATCCAGTCCGGAGCAATTCTTCTCCAAGATAGCAGAAATACGAATCACATTTTCCAAGTGTCTCCTTGCATTGGTAAGCTTCTGAATCAAATAGGCAGGCTTATAGAAACCACCGCTGTGCATCTGAACGGCAAACAGCATGTCGAGCTGGCTGCTGCCTGCCACTGGCTGAATGCTGATGATGTGCAGGCTGTCCTGTTTCTGGGAGAGCACCGCGTTGCGCAGGGTGCGCCTAAACCCGTGCATGTGGAGACCCACAAAGTCCTCCGGGGAAACGTTCTCAAAGCGGATGGTGACTGTGTTCTGCAGCATTTCTTGCAGCAGCTGCTCAACGTGGACCACAACATCGATGGGCACCTGGAACCGGCCGTCGCTCACGGAGACATTCAGGATGTACTTGCCATTATCTAGCCCTCCAAGGGCGATGATCTTCCCATCATGGCTGTTGACCTTGAACAAACTTTTCTGCTCTGACTTTAGCGTGTATGTGAGGACATCGTACACATCCTGATCTGTGGCATGAATTTTCCCAATTACTCCCCCTGGAAAATCATCTTCCATGGTGACAATGAAAATCTCCAGTGGAATGGCGGTTGGTTTGTGAATGCTCTCTTCAATAACCCTCACCTGAACATAGGTATGGGAAACCTGCTGAGGTTTCCCAGAGTCCTTTGCCTAATGTAATTAAAAAAAAAAAAATAGAAAAAATAAGAAATAAAAACACACATAGAACACAGCCTGCAACCGTAACTTCTTGCTATGTATATTCTCACAGCATTAGTAATTCTGAAAAGAAATTCTCAAAAGAACGCTCAAATGCATTTGCTAAATATATATGTAAAGAAGTGTCTCAGCCATTTCTAGCGGTGGAACTTACAAATTCTTTAGGGAAGCACTGATCTCTAAGTGGATTGCAGAGAGAAATGTGTCAGTAGAATGTCTCATTACTCAAACTGAAATGTTCCCAGGATCCCACACCTATCACTTGTTATCTTCACAATGGAGAATATACCAATGTTGTATATTCTGCTCCAAACACAGTTTGGGCTCACTTCTACCCTGGAGAAGAGACTGAATTCCAGTGAAATATCAGCCTTCTGCATTGCCTGGTATGCTCCAAAGCACTCCACACCCCGCTTGGCTTCTGTGGATGTGAGGGAGTTCAGAATTTTTCTACAGCATTCCACACTTCTTTACCTGAAGCAACCAAGAAACATGCTTGACATAAATAAAATTTATCATCCTCCAAAAATGAAATAGGTGCTTGTGCTGTTACTAATGATAAAATATGAGAGCAGTACTGCAGTTGGAAAGATGACTGGATGACCCAGAGCGGGTATTACAGCATCATTTGCACTATTTTTATAGAGAGCAAAAGAGCAAGTATGACAAAAAACCCAAGGCCATCTTGACAGAAAGGTGTGCAAACTTGAATCAGGGTCCTATCCTACAATAAGAAAAATGTTTTATTGCAGTCCCTATTATGATGTACTTCCCTATACTTGAATCAGGGTCCTATCCTACAATAAGAAAAATGTTTTATTGCAGTCCCTATTACAATATACTGCTCCACACATTTATTTGCTTCAGAGAAGAACAGAAGACTAAACTGCCAGTAGGCAGAGATGCAGGACATGTTCAAAGATCTTTTTATTTGGACATGGGAGGAAAATTTACAAGCTGAACGAAAAAATGGGAGGATGACAACAGTAATATGGACACTACTACAGGCAGATTAGTAACTCTAAGACACTCTAAAATTCATTTATCTTCACTCCTAAAAGAGCTGTGTGGAGTATTTAAAAATATTTTATAGATATGCGCAGACAAATACCCAAGTACATAGAGAAGTGATTATGTCTCATTGCATTTTCTATTTTAACATTAATTCTTAATAAACCTAATACAGTGGAGAAACCTGATAGTGGAAAAGAGAAAGCACCACTGGCACATATGGATGGAAAGAAATACTTCTATGGTCTATACCCAACAGGAAACTATAAAATATGTTTTCACTGCAGAAATCCCTGATGAAAATAATACTGGGAGAAATCATGCCTCCACAATCCAATAGCATGGTTTTCTGAACATACAGGTGCATCTCAGACATGATGCTCTGTCTAATATTTCATTTATATGAAATACATGGATCTCAAAACTTGGAGGATGCTTCTCAAATTTAACTCTCATGCCCAGTTTTGGCTACACTAGAACTCTGGCTAGCCAATTACCCTGAAAGCAGGATATTTTACTATTAAGACATGGTAAGAAAGAAATAAAGGTGATGATTTTTTATTTCCCTACAAGGCTAAAAAACAGGTTTCAAGGATATTAAATAGCAAACTTTGATTTGAACTGTTAGGTAGCATCAGAGCCTATATTTTGTGAATCGTAACTAACAATTGCCTCTAAGGATGCTACTGTGAACATCATTAAATGTGCTTGTAAAGGAACAGACAGGCTGTGCTTAGAGAGATCAACCCCAACAAAGCAAGTGGAAGAAGCAAGAATTTCAGACACAGCTTATGGGACCATGACTCATTTCAGTGAAGAGGTTCATTCCCTAGACCTGCATATTTACTGAACCCTAATACATCTTCTCTGGCAGACCTGAGAAATGTGGACAAATTACTTCTGGATTTACAGGTTTTGGCAATCAGAATTACCCTGGTTACAAATCTTCTTAACGATTATTCTAAAGCTAAGTTTGAGCTGGACTTCTATTGCATGTCTTATTTTGACATTCTTTAAAAGCTAAGTTGACCTTGGAAATGTGATTTCATGAATTCTTGGAAGGCTTCCAAAAATTTATGATTAAATTTATGACTTAAAAGCAGAAATTATTTTCGTTCCTAAAGCAGTATTTTGCAGTCACTTGTTCTGGGGTATATTTATATGTATATAATGCATTTTTTCTCATTTTCCTTCCTTAGCTACAGAAAAAAAAGATGAAAATCTTAAACCATAACAGTCACTGCTCAGAAAATTCATTTCATGCTGAGGAAATTGGAAAGGTGGCTGGCTACCTATTTATATTTATATGAAACCAGGTTTAAGAACATCAAAGAAAATATTCTGCATTGTGCATTTGCAAACTGGAATGTGTGGTATTTACTCACAGAATACAGCCCATTACAAGCAGCCCATACAGGCAAAGTACACATTACATACCACTAAGAGATTTTTTTGTTTCAGAGTAGATGTAAAAATATTAATTAAGCCTTACCTGCACGCAGAGCACATACTCAGTTGAGACCATGTGCTTGAAGATGACTGCAGACCTCAAAACGCCATGAGGGTCCACTGTAAACTCCTCCTCTTCATTGCCAGTGAGGATGGTGAAGGTAAAAGGGGGGCCATTGTGAAAAGAGTCTTTGTCTGTCACTACCAGCTGCAAAATGCTTGTGCCCACTGGTTTATTTTCCTTTACACATATACACAGCGTATAAAGAAAAGTATTAAAATTATATATATTGCAACCATAAAATATCACATTTTTCTATCGTGAATTTTCAACTGAATGCTCTTTGCCCAAGCTGGCATTTCACAAGCTGCGTTTTGTTGACGCCGCTTACGCTCCATGGACCAGTGGCGGAGACGAGGGTACCCGCCACACCTCCAGGGCCTGCCAGGCTCTCTCTGATACTCTGTCTGATCAGGACTGACTGAAAGTCAGACTATACTCATACTACTCTGTGTGTCAAGACTCACACCCAGAGCAAGGTATAAAGAAGTGTGAACTTATCCCAGAGCAGACATTTTGAGGTTGGAGTACCTGGTGCAGCAGGGATGAATGGTAAAATGTGTGACATATGCTGTGGTTAAGGAGCCTCAGCAAACAGAAACTTACCAAAAGACTCAAGAAAGATTTGTTTATATTTTCCTTTAGATAAGATCACTCGATACATGTTTTGCAGATAGATCATCAAAAGGTACTTAACTGAAACCAAATGCGGGTGCATTTTAAAAGTCAGAGAAGTTTTTGATGTGCAGGATAAACTTACTTGAATTACAGCTGTGTAGTTAGCTGGAGTAAACACAGGGCTGTTATCATTCACATCAGAAATGTCGACATTGACCGTCACAGATGAAGACAAAGGAGGGGTACCACTGTCTCTTGCCTGGACAACTAATGAATAACCAGATATCTGAAAAAAGGTGAAAACATTAAATAATTGTGAAAATGGGCCTAAATTTTAACTCAGGTTCTTTACATTCAGTGCACCACCTTCCATATTCTAAGGAAAGCTATTTGGCCTCATTACCTTCCTCCCCTTAGTATAAACATTATCCTGTTTATCACCACATTGTGCCTCAACTTCTGTTTTATAAGGCTATCAATAAACATAACAGCTTCATTGTATTAAAGTAACTGCATCAGATAAAGCATTCCTGAAACAAAGGGGAAGACGGAAAATAAATGACAGATAACATCTGAACTCAGCTATTAGTCCTGTAAGCTTATGTTTTCATCTCTCCTAGGTGTCCACTGGGATTAAGTGACCTGATTCTATTTATCTTACAGTTGGTTTCCAAGATATTATATAAATTGCTTATTAGAACCAGCGTCAGTTTGACACATACTGTTTCTAAAGTGGCGATGCAGAGCCAAGAAAAAGTTCACAGGCAGTTGGCTTAAACACACTGGAAAACATTTGGGAGTACGAGGGACAACAGTCTCTGTAGCAACAGAATATTATCCACCACTCTGCAGAAGATAAGTGGGCTTGAGTCTGCTTTTTTGCAACAGACACAAACAGTGCAGTGCAGGCAGATCAGCGCATCATCCACGGGCCTTCTACACACATATGTGCCCCTGTGTGAGGTGTGAGCATATGTGACAACTTGCGAAAGCTCTGTCTATGCACAGTTTATGGGTGACAGTTGGATTTTCTGAACTGCATCCTTATGTTGGCTTCCTTAGGTCTTACTACTGCTTTTTACTGTATATTGCTCCTTGCTCCACAGGGAAAGCTGCTGACATTGTCTGCCCCTGAATCCTCCCACAGTGGAGCAAGAGAAGGGCAAAACATGCCAGATACAACACTCTACTCCACCCTCTCAGTGCAGGGCTGGAAAGGGGAAAAGCATGCCCCTGCAGAGGGGAACAAGATAATATTAAAGGGTTTTTTTTGAGAAAGGTGTGGGAGGGAAGGAAATCCAAATACATGTGAAAAATGACAGCTTTTTTTGTGGTAGGGAGGAGCTCAGACTGAGCACACAAAATAAGGGGGCTCTTCTGGGATATGGGCCCAATACAAAGCAAAAGGTAACATTTTTGGGAGGTTGTACGGAGGAGATACACTGCAATTTGGTGGGGGCAAAGTGACAAAGGAGGGAAGAGGAATCCTGAACTATGGAAAGTCAAGAAACTTGAGTAAGAGAATTAATCTGTTTTTTAACTGTAATTTCCACTGCTAGCTAAAATCAGAGAGTTTTGTAGAGTTTTTCCTTTTTTTTTTTTTTTTTTCTGTGTTTGCTTTCATTTCAATGTATCCCAGAAAGGTACATGGCAAAAGTCATGGTCTCTGTGTGATTACAGCTCTGGAAATAAGTTGCCTTAAACCACGGAATCCTGTGAGTCAGCACTACCTTTGGGAATCTACAGCAGATGGGGCATCATATATAATTTTCCCTGAATGGGTCAGAAACACCTGTGTCTAGGAAATGTGCCAAGGAAGCAAAGAAAAAGACAATATCACAGCTTATTTTAACTGAGGAAAACTTTGGAAAATGCAGACCTAACACAGCTGGCATTACACATGCACACTCTTGTGAGAGTAAGAGTGTGTGTCTGAATGCAGAGTGAGTGCGCTTCAGAAACCAGAAAAAGTCATATTAAAGAACTCAGTCCGTGCTTTTATTACAGCCAACTTGTAACATGCACAGCCATTGTTCCTCCCCTGTTTTAGACAATCTGTGGTAAAGTCATTCCACCTCCAAACACAAACAATTTACTACTGCTTTTGTGATAATACAGAAAGGGGTTTTTGCCACTGTTTTAAGAAAGAGGTTTGCTTCCAATAAAGAGCTTCTCCAGCTGAGCTGATATTCTGAAGGTAGCAAGCTGCTTCCCCAGTTTTGTGGGTGCATTGTTGAGAGGCAGGAGGCATGGATTTCCTTATGTGCTGCAAGATTTCTGAAGCCATGTAGCACTCTCCCTGCCTTGCTAGTAGCACAGGCAACTGCATTTGTTTGTTTTTTTTTCCCCAAAAGCTGCTAATTGCTAGCTATGGCAAAATGGTAATAAATAATCCTGAATGAATAATGGAGTGAGCAAACAAAGCAGTAGAACCTATTTAATGAAGCAGTCTTTCACTTTTGGTACAGCCTGGCCACTTCATAACATCCCCTCCCCAGTGACATGTTTTGCAGAGTGCTAATTAATGGCTGAGGTCTCAGCTCGGCACTCGGAGCCACAATCTGGAGCATTTTGTAACCACTCTGTTGCACACACAGCTGCACGTGTGCACTTGCACACACAGGGGAGAGGAGGCAGCTCATTAACACAGCAGCAGCTCCTGCTGGCACCACGGGAGAAATCCAGTGCTGCTTCTCTCCCCTGATGTGACCCCAGCTGCTGTGAGGGTGCAGGGTGAGAGTGGCAGCAGAGCAGTTGGCATGTAGATAGACTGCGGACAGGGCTGGCATGGAAAGAAGTGGGGAAACATTAGAAAGACCTGTTGGAACATCTTAGGCTGATTGCTGCAGAGTATAAAAGAAACCCCTTCAACACAAGCTAGCAGCAGAGTGGAGATTGATGCACATCTGTAAGTCATTGCAAGTTAAGAAGTCCCACATCTCTTACCCTTTCTCTATCCAATTTCTTTTTAACCTTCACAAGTCCCAAAACAGGATCAACTGAAAATTCATTGTCTTGATCCCCATTCACAATGGAAAAATGAATCTGACCATTGGGAGGACTGTCCAGATCTTCTGCTATCAACTTTTTTTGAGAGAAGAATAAAAAATTAGAAAAACAAATGTCAAGTAATCTGTATGATACATTAACTGCTCAACACACAAAAAGTAAACTTCACATTCCATCAGACTAGTTATACATGAACTGCACACCTCTAAAGCATCAATCCAATAGGTTTTTGTTAGGAGGCTTCATTTGGGCCTTTTCAAAATTCTAGTCTGAAAACATACAGAATATTTTAATCTTAATATTCCACACAACACTCTCTCTGTGGAGCCACAAATTGGAAGATGAGAATATTATGAGGTTTGGGGATGGCACACTGCATGCCAGACTATACAAATACTATATATTTGTAGCTCTGAGCAGTGAAAGGTGACCCTGCCCATAGCAGGGGGGTTGGAACTAGATGATCTTTAAGATCTCATCCAACCCTATGACTCTATGATTGTATTTCCCTGAAAAGTAGAATTCTGCCTTTCTATTAAAACCTGTTTCTTTCTAGCTGACTCATGAAATGCAACACCTAAAATATGCCATTGCTCTTTGACAGTGTAATGGGGTTAAAAAGAAAGGGTCAGTACTACTACTACTTTCTTTTGGGGAGAAACTGACAGCAGCTTGGGGAGCAGTAGCAGATGCAGAGTATTGTCTATAAAATTGTTTGGGGGCCTCAAGATGTAGTAATTATCATTATTAAGCAGTGCAGCAGCTTTTTAGGAGCAGAGGGCTTCATCGCAGTAAAATGCCGCCCACGGCCCCACTCACCATGACCACGGAGTCCCCAACGGCCGCGTCCTCGCTGATGACGGCGCTGTAGACAGCCTGGCTGAACGTGGGCGCGTTGTCGTTGACGTCCGTCACGTTCACATTCACCGTCGTAACTGCGCTCAGGGCTGGTGTTCCTCCGTCCTTTGCTTCCACTACTAAGTAGAAGTCCTTGCACGATTCAAAATCCAAAGCTTCAATAATGGAAATCACTCCTTTGAAGCAAAGGAGGGAATGTCAACAGCCGGCAAAAATAAATAATGCCACAGAGTAAGGGATTTGACTGTAGTAAACAGTACAGCATGCTATTTATCACCATGGCACACATACAACACTAACTGTAAGACAGCCCAATCCAACAAAAATGTTTATTCAGGTTTCTACTGCTGTCGTTTGATTAAAGAATGATGCCAATTGCACTTGGGTTGCCTCTGCAGAAAGGACCTTTACAAGGCATGAGGCAATGAATGGTTCTTTATGAAAATAGCTTTCATTATGTGAGGATCATAGATGAAGAAATGGGGGCCATATTCACCCATTTACAGTCTCATTCATACAGCCTTTGGGAGAACTGGATGCCGATTCTGGAAATAAGCCCTGACAAGTCAACAGAAATTCACTCCCACACAATTAACTTCTCATGAATTAAATACAAATGAATAGGATATGAATACCTCTGAGAAATCAGTTGTCTATCATTTAAGTGATTAAACAGAGACTTCCCCACTCAACTAGGTTTATAAATTTTGTGTTACTTCACCACACAACCAAAATTAAGATTCTCTGTAACTTGATTCACTGCATGAACCCAGATTCCCTCTAGGACAGAAATGATCTGATTTCTAGTGTTCTTACAAACCTCCAACAATATCAGCTTCCTAATATTCTTAGGAAATGTATTTCAGGTCTCAATATACCTTACAGCTAGGAATTTCTTCCTATAATTTTACCAAAGTAATTGAAATGTAATTTAAGCCCCTTCACAACTTCTTATGACTGGGCATAGACTACAGTTTATTTCCCTCTTCTTCATAGGTAATTTCTATAGGCATGAAAACTAACAGCATGTCTTCTCTATTCTAGCTTAAACAGCCTTAATTCCTTCAGTCTTTCCTGTTAAGTCACATTTTACAGAACTCTGATTATTCCTCTTAATCTTGTCTGGGCTCTCTCCAAACAAATTCCACCTTTCAGCATGACTTGCTGAAAGCAGCAGCCCTGAAGAGAAGCTTCCAAGTGGCTAGCAGAGAGCTCCCACTGATAAATGGTGTGAAGGACATTATTTTTCAAGCTCTGATCAGGCATGCTGCATCACCACTCTGCTGTCTAGAAACTGAGTTCCTGCCTCTAAATGGATAATAATAGAGCTGTCACACATTAATGAATAATATATAGTTTTAGTTTTGGTGGGGTTTTTTTTTCTGTGTGATTAAGCTTCATTATGGGTTTTTATTGATTTATTTCCTTGGCTTCATTGTCAAACGTGAAGTTAAGTATCGCTGCCTAGGCATATTTATGTTTAAATTTTGCTAGCACTAATCAACATGATGAAGATGACAGACAACACACAGTTAAGTCCTTCACATGAGAGGCAGCAGCCTCTGCAGAGTGGAGAGCCATTTTTGTACACAATTATAGAAATGACACAATGCATACTTTTTGAAATTTTTCATGTTACTGGCTATTACAGTTGCACCCAAAGAAGTGTTCTCGTCAGCTTTTAAAATCAATACTGCTTTGCTCTCAGACTCAGGTGACAGATTTGTACTGGTCATCCTGAATGGTATGGGAAGAAGGGGATCCACTACAGGAAGCACAGAAGAAACAGCTTACAGTTGATGGAGTAAAAACTCAGTGAGGATAAAGAACATATCCCGCTAAGGAAATTCAGAGAAAATGAGCCATTAACACCAAATATGATACCTTTGTTTGGTATTTCCCATAGAGAAACAGTGGTGGACTTCTAAAACTTGTGATGTATAACCAAAAAGACCTCAACACAAGCCAAGGCTGAAGTCAAAAAGACAAATCAGAACAACCTAAATCAGGAAAGCTGCATATAGCTACATAAATGGCAATCACATATTAGGACTGAATTGGTCCTAACAGGTCCAGGTAGTACTGATTGATGCTTTCTAAGGGGCAGACAGTTGAGGCTGTACTCAGCTGGTGAGCAAGTGAACATTGCAAGTGTTCAGAAGTGTTTTGCACAGTTTGGCTAATAGGTTGTCACATCTATATTGGCTTTGACAGACTTACTAATGAAGAAAAGTATTCTCCACTTGAGCTGGGGCAGCCATGTGTGACTGTAATTGACATCACTCTCCGACCTAAAATTGCTTTTTAACTGTGTAGTTAATTACACAATGACAAGCTATGAGTCTCTGGCCTTGGAAATCTTTTGGTCCAAGAGCCTTCCCCAAAGCATTCACGTTTTTCTGATCCTTTAATTTAGCATTGCAAGTAAGAGCCACTTTACAAACCTGTTTTTGAGTTAATCCTGAACTTCCCTTTCTCATTCCCTGATCTGATGAGATAGGCAATCTCAGCATTTGTACCAATGTCTTGGCTTGTAGCAAAAACAGAAAGGACCTCGGTGCCAGGTGAGGTGTCTTCAGGTACTGTAACAAGATAATCTCTTCTTTCAAACACGGGAGGGTTGTCATTAATGTCTAGCACTGTAATGGTAACGGTGGCAAACGAGGATAAGGTCAGCACAATGCTTTGATCTGAGGCCTTTACAGTGATGTTATAGGAGGACTGAAGCTCTCTATCAAGTGGATGCTCCAAAATAATGATTCCTGATGACCGGTCAACTGAGAAGTAACCATCTGCAGAGTCTGACAGGGAATAGGTGACTTTTCTGTTCACGCCTGAAAGAGAAGCAAATGGGAAAATGAAAAGGAGAAATAAAGAGAAGAAAAATCTCTCCCCATCTAATGGAAACCGTAAGCAAAATCTGCTATCACACTGAGCATTTCCAGCAGGGGTAGAGGTAGGAGTGCCTGTGGATACAGTATTGCTGAAAGTTGGGAGGTCAGGACATACTCTTCTCACATGACAAATCCCTGCAGGTAAGTTAAGTTCCTTCCCTCATCATGATACTTTTTTTTTAAAGATTACTTTGCAAAACTGCTGTATATTGAAACTTGAAAGCAGAATCCAGATATGGTCCTTGCCCAGAACAGCTTATAATTGAATTAGATGAGACAAGCAGAATGCTGAAATTGGAAATGTCTCAGAGCACATCTTGAAGGAATAGAAATGTACATAAGGGGAAAATAAACCCGTAGAAATACATCAGGTGGCACAGAATGTACTTGCTACCAGTGCTGCCTTGATTCCACTGTTGAGCAGAAAAACATTATCATAAGATGATACCTGTTAAACAAAAGCTGCATCAAAAAACTCCTGCCAGAATATGAACATTTTGAAAAGGAAAGTCCCTCTGTTCCCCAGCCTAAGAGCAAAAATTGACTTGTAAAAAAGATATCCCGCATTTTTAAATCCTGCCCGTATTTCCCAATACAAAGCACCTATCCACCCGGCTGCTGAATATGCAGATCTGTGCTAAGGTTGTTGCCAGTAATAAGGCCTGAGGGGATGGTACTGACTTGGTTTCTGCACTACAGTGGGATAGCCATCTCAAATCTAATTAAAAGTGAACACAGATATAAGCTAATTCAATTCCCTTGATGCTAGTTGATTTTGTGATTTCGTCCTGGGTGCTTCAGTAAGAGATTATAACTAAAACACAAAGATCCACTAAAATGGAGAGTCTCTGTCTTTAACATCTCTCACTTGAGCATTTGCTGCTGTTTTTGTGGGAGAACAGACTTTACAAGCCTGACATTAATCAGATGAACAAGAGCTACCAATCCCTTCTAGGCATATTTTGTTAATTTAAAATTTGTGACAGTATTATTCTGCTTTCCAGCAGCAAAGCATTGTAGAAATGTCTGATCAAAAGCAGCACAAATCACAGTTGTTTTCTGCTTGATGTAGCAGGAGTTGAGCATCCACACAAGGGGGAGCTGGGAGACTCTTTGTTCAATCATACACACATAAAAGCTAGAGCAACTACAAAGTCCCAGACCCTCCTTGAAGGGCATTAGGAATTACTATTTGGCTCTACAGAGAATTAAGTTTCTATGCAGTGCTTGAGATACCAGAGTATATTTAAAAAGTTCAAATGTCTTTAAAATATGGAACAAATTAAATGGCGATATTGCAGTGAACCAGGATGTTAGGTTTTTTGTGTTGCTTTGTTTTGTTTTTTAATCACAGCAAAGCTTCTCTACTCACCATGGTATCACAAATGTGAAAAATAAAATGTCCCACCTTCAGCAAAACAGCAAGGCAATCAAGGAAGTGACTCCTGTCCTACAGAGGAGGAACTGAGATCAGCCCACGAACTCACAGTAAATTCTTTCATGTTAAAACATGTAGGCTTTGAATACCCTACAGCTGCTGGAAAGCACACTCACCCCTTTCCTTAGTCTCTTGATATATACATCAAAATACTCTGCCAGCTGACAGTCAATCAAACTGACAAACATTAAAAAGTAGTAAAACCCTCTAGAAAGTGGAAGATGTTCAGAGTCTGAATGGCTGGAAGTATCTATGTTTCCAGCAGGGGAGGATCTCCTTCAGCTAGACATTCTCCATGAAATTCCACTTACAAAAAAAGGACAGACCTGACTATAACAATTAATGAGTTAGTAATAATAGCTGATCCTGAGGGATGCTGGAAAATGGGAATTTCCCCCCCCCCCTTGATTCAGAGCATGCTGCTGAACACCCAACCTACACATGAGTTTTAAGTGTAAAACTATTTAGTATTTTGCACCAGCCACTCTTGGTGCCTCCCAGTTTCTACACAGTTGATATCAAACACTCTGAGGCAGGGACCCTAACACACACTTTCTACACATCTATAACTGCAGGACAGCCTTAGTCTGGTTTGCACTTTTCTCTGGCACAAACTTCCTTTCTGATAGTCACTAGAGCACACCTGGGCACATGGCAGAATATTTATATACTATAGTCCTTGAGGGCACAAACAGTTAGAAAGGAAATGGTCAACGGATGCCTTGTGCCTTGGAACACCACGAAACTTCAGCAAGAGTATCCTGCAACGGGGAATGGGGAGAGAGAATTTGGTGCATGTCACACCACGGAGGGTGAGTTTACATATAGGAGGTAGTAACACCAGTAAAGGCAATCTGACATATAATCCAGCCCCTCTTCTTCTAGGAATTAGAATTGTATTCTAATTCCTAAAAGTGATGTCCATGAATTAACAAAATATTAATAATGTTTTTTTGTAAGTGATTAATGGTGTTCATACAATGGAGACAGATCAGATATAGATTATGGTGTTCTGGTTGCTCACTCTAATATATGGGATCTTTAGGCAGAAATAGAGAAAGTAAAATCTTGTAGGTAACTTCTTTTATTTTTCCTTCCTGGAGAATGAGAGGGGAACACAGAAGCTCCAGAGACATAGGTTATCTTGTACCAGTCTGGTATGATGAAGAGAACAGTCTTATTTTTCCCATGGGTTATGAAAGAAAAGATCTTACAGGTGAAAGTGCCATTTCATGCAAGGAGAGACAGAAGATTAGGTCAGAAGACCTGAGTGGGTCTCAGATACCAACCATTGGTGGTTTTTGGCCCAAATGCCAAAGGGAGAAAAAAAAGGAGACATACAGAGGGAGATCTTAGCTGTGTGCTGATCCTCTCACAGAATGTTTTGAAGGGTAGAATTTCATACTTGCTTCTTAGCAGTAGAATCAGTGAAAAACTGTGGCAGAAGCAGCACTTTGAAGAAAGTGGTGTGTTACATCAACAGCTGTTTCTACCGAGCTTTCTGACCCAAGGCTGGGAGAGAAATGGGCATGAAGTAAAGGTGAAGTAGGAAGCTATTTCTACTGAAATTCAAAATGCTTTAGTCCAGGGTCTACCCTATCCTGAGAGATAAGTGTCCACCAGTGTGTGTCAATGGCATCCCTGCAACAGAGGTGATAGTAGAATCTGCTATGACTATAAAGGAGTTGCCTTCTGTGGAAAGGAAACAACTGCTTCAATGCCATGGTTCCTGCACTGGTAAAGAGAACAATCCTCCCACACTGCTTGCCTACAGCTGTTGGTGGGTTAATGTTTGCAAACTGCTTTGTGTCAACTCACTCAGACTTATCGGATTTCTAAGGTGCCAATCATGAACATGAGCTATTTGAACATGGAAAGCCTTTGCAGGAATCACTATTACAATAGGAAAATTGCAGTACATTTCTTTTTAAATAAAGGAATAAGGTAGCACATTGTCTATTTAGACTTGTATTAGCATATGATAGAATATTGCCCTTTGCCAAATCTCTGGTGTGAAGAGCTTGGAAAACATATACCTGCCTGGTACCTCAAATGGCATTCTTCAAATAGGCTTTTATTCTTGGTTTCGGCTGTACTGAAACAAAGGGGCACACACTGAATGTCATGTGTGTCTCATGACAACTTCTATGTCATTACTACTCTAAATAGCATCAGGAATATATAATAACTTTGCTTCATAATTCAGCACTATCAATATCCTCCTTGTATAAAGCACAGAATCACAGAATTATTCAGGCTGGAAATGACCTTTGAAATCATTGATTAGTCCAGCACTGTCACTGTGAGGCCACCACTACACCATGTCCCTGAGTGTCACATCTACACATCTTTAAATACTTCCCAAGGTTGTAACTCAACTACTTCCTTGGGCAGCCTGTTTCAGTGCTTGACAATGCTTTCAGAGAATAAATGTCTCCTTTTCTCCAGTCTGAACCTCTGTGGCTTAACTTGCTGCCGTTTCCTATTGTCCTACTGCTTGTTACTTGGGAAAAGAGCCTGACCCTCAACTCACTACAACCTTCTTTTAAGTTGCTGAAGAGAGAAAGAAGGTCCCCCCTGAGCCTCCCTTTCTCCAGACTAAACACTCCCTGCTCCCTCAGCTGCTCCTCACAGGAATTGTGCTCCAGACCCCTCCCCAGCTCTGTTGCCCTTCTCTGGACACGCTCCAGCCCCTCAATGTCTTTCTTGTAGTGAGGGGCCCAGAACTGAACACAGGATTTGAGGTGCAACTCAACTAAAAATGGTGGAGTTAGAACACATTTTGATGCAGATTCACACCAATTAAAAGGCTGAGAATTAACCCAACAGGCACAATCCCCATATGACAGTAAGTTTCTGCAGTGGGCAATACCTTTATGCATCACACATAAAGTAGAAGTTACACATATTAAAAGCCACTCATAGTGTTTCTCCTTTCAGTTTTCATCTGTCACCCTGAACTCATTATTTAATATATTTCCCCAAATACGCCTAGACCACTCATTTTAGTTTATGTCTGAAAAATGACATTAACTTTTGTCATCTACTCATTTTCATTTTGAAAACCTATGAAAATAAATGTAATGGCAAGTATTAAAAATAAGCAAACAATATGCAGACCAGAAAACAAGCCGAAAAAAATTATTTTTCACTTTAGCAGTGGTTTGCAGACATACAAAGCAAGCTATATGATTATTGTGCTTCCTCTTACCTCTTTTATGATGTGATGATTAACACTGTGTCCTGGTTTGACATGGAAGTGAATTTTTTTCCAGGAAGTTGGGTCAAACCAATCAGTGGTCAGGTTTGGACATTGGCATATGGAGTGACCACTGAAAGTATGGACACGCCTCTGAGAACACAGTGGGTTAAAAGTAAGAACTCCCAGGGGAACTCTCTCTTTGGTTCCGGTCATCAGAGAGTGCAGACCTCCCCTGCCCAGCCATGGGCTGGGTGGGGGAGGGGAAGCCACGCGGCCTTGTCCAGGTAGGCCGAGGGGCTGAGGGTCTGGAACCGAGCCAGCTCCTGTGGACGGAAGGGTGGAGAGAAGCGGAGATGCCTTTGTTCCCCCCCCACAGAGGGAAAGTGACAGAGAGCCTGACGGCACCTGGAAATTTGCCGTCAGAGGAGAAGGAGAAAGGGGGGGCGATGATGCCCAGCGTGGGAGACGGAATGCTGGACCGAGATATCAGCCGTCCAGGGAGTCTGAACTTTTAACCCTTTCCAGGAAATGAGGGCTTTGTAAAATATTACTCCTCCTTGATTTGTAGTGGAAGAGAGACAGTCCTGGACTTGAGATGTTAGAAGAAGAAATATTTAGGTAGGAGGAGATGATGAAGTAGCTTTTGGCTGGACTTTTCTTGTTAGCCATGGACTGAACCAAAATCTCCTGCAATAGAGACTGCATTTTAGGGGGATGCAGTGGTGATCCAAGGAGACGTGCTTCAGCTTCTAACAGCACAGGAATGGCAAGAACAGAAGAAAGCTGAGGAGGGAATGGTGATGCCCTCTGTCTTCGGGAAAGAAGATGATCTCTGTTCTTGGACCCTTGGCTCCAGGGGAAAATGGGGGGGACTGTAGTCCCAAGATGAGAAGCTGAACTGTTGTATCTTTGGGTCCGTGGCAAAGCATCCTTAAAGGAGCCCTATGAGCAGTCTGTCCATGCACGGTGGTGAGAGCACTGTGACATGGAAAGGAGAGTGTCACACTGGCAGATTTTCTCTGGGCAGTTGCCATGTGTGACAGGGAAACACAGGAGGTGGCAACTGTGTTTCCTGGGGGGTCTGTGGTGCAAGCTATCTCCCTTGATAGCTTGAGTATTGATTATCTGAAGGGTGGTAATTTGATCAGGAATCCCGGGTGATGTTTCATGGTGGGTGTTTTACGAATTGGGAGGAGGAGGGGTGTTTTAAAAGGTCTTCATCCTGGATTTAGTTTATGTGTTTTCTGTAGTAGTTTAATAAAGTTTTTTTTTTCCCTTTGTTATTAAGCTTGGGCCTGCTCTGCTCTGTTCCTGATAACATCTCACAGCATTTATTTGGGGAAGGTGCATTTTCATGGGGGCGCTGGCATTGCGCCAGTGTCAAACCATGACACGCTGGTGTGTACCTATGACCTTTCCCAACTACCCAAATGTTAACCACAAGGCCAATTACTTGTGGAAAAAAGTCCACAACTTCATTAACAACAAACAAGACACAAGATGAATTCTAAACAAGATTTTATAGTACTCAACTCCATCATTTTGAGATGAAAGAGAAACCTTGCCTGAAGTACCTTGTTGAACTGTAGAAGAATATATAGCCTATAGGGAAAATATTTCAAGTGATTTTTACAGCTTAAGCAGAAAACCTGGTCGAGTTCAATCCATAACACCGCTACCAAGACAGACTTCACTGTTTTTCCCTTTTCTGCGGAAAAAAATTAGCCCTTACCCCAAAGGCCTTTATTCACACCACTGCTCCAATGGGGTCAGGGTACCATGGGATGAGGGCAGGGCAGACCTGAAGATAATCAGCCCCTTACTGAAGGGAAATACTTCAGTATAAACTGAAGAAATGGGAGGTATAAACTGTTAGCAGTATGGGACCATCCATGGTTTAAACATCCATGGGTGTTTAAACCCCTGCTTTCTATTTCAGCTGGGACAGGAGCTGTCTTTTTTGGTGGGAAGTCAAGATCTGGATAGCTGGCTCACCCTCCATCTCTTTCCTACTAAGGATTTTAATATTCCTGGGTACTGGTTTACAACACTTGATGTATATACTTTTTTTTTTGCAGTGATCCTGAGTCAATTTTTCTGAAGTCGGGATTTTGGAGATACCTGATTTAGAATTACATATTGCAGCTGGCAACGTAGGGAAACATAACCAGAAGCAGTGGAATGCACACACAGAGAGAGATAAAAAACATATATATATATACATATATAAGCATGACTAGAGCCATTAAGATAGAAAAAGATCCAACTGTTAACCCAGCTCCAAACCATGTCCTCAAGCAGCACATCCATGCACATTTTAAACACTTCCAGGGGTAGTAATTCCACCCTGGATAGCCTATTCCAATGCCCGTGAAGATTTTTTTCCTAATACCCTATCTAAACCCTTCCTGGCACAACTTGAGGCCATTTCCTCTTGTCCTTTCATGTGCTACCTGAGAGATGAGACCAACCCCCACCTCACTACAAGCTCATTTTAGGTAGTTATTAAGACCAAGGTCTCTTCTCAGTCTCCTTTTCTCCAGGCTAAACTACCCCAGCTCCCTCAGCATCTCTTCACCAGACATGTGATCAAACAGTTTGTATATTATATTTTATATATTTGTGTGTGTGTATATACATAAAGACTATTCATATACATATATGTTTAAGTGATACAGTTTAAAGACAGGGTTTATTCACTCAATATAATCCAAGAGATACAATTCTCCTTTGTCTACTTGTTTGCCTCTATGTTGTTAATAAAGTCTTGGAAATCTCAAAAATTAAACAAACTACTGGAAATGAGAAAGTGTGAAGAGAGCCGGAATCTTGAGAGGTCATCTAATTTATCCCTTCACAAAGACAAAATGGATGCAATTTATCCCCAAACAGAGGCCCATCCTTTGATCAGGAGCTTGCATAACCTTCTTGGATACCCCAGTGCCTCACTTTTCTTACAAATAAAAACCTTGTTCTGACTTTTTGCTGAGATTGAATAAAATTAATAAAAGACAAGGGAAAAAAAAAAAAAGAACAAGGGTCAACTTCCTTCCTCAGAGCTACTTAGCTGATAGCTGAAGACTGTTATATTTTATCATTTCAACTCCTTTTTCCCTGGCAGACCCTCTCAACTGCTTCAATATTTCCTGACTTTTCCTCCAGACTTGTGATCTCTTTTGTCAATCTCCTACCTCTTCCTGGAAAATGTAGCCCACGTCTTCTTGGAAGTGCTGCACCCAGAACAACTCAGCCTTTCAGGTCAGGATTTGCCAACACCAAATAAACAGAAAGAATGACTTATTTTTTACAGAATTACTCTGGTTTACCCATCTCATTAAAATATTTGCCTTTTCACACAGTATGAAAGTGTAAATACCTTCAACCTGTGGGTCACAGTAATACAGCTGCACTGCTGCAGCTCTGTTGCCCAGGCTGTCACCACGCAGACAACACCAATGCACTTGGCTTTCTTGCCTAAACATGAGACATCACATTTATCTTGATGACTTGCACTGGGTTTTCCCATACCACTTTTCCAACTGTTAAATACCACAACTGCAGCTTTGACACTACCCAGAGTAACTTGCAGCACCACTCTGCTTTCTGACATTTAGCAATACAGTCCTGATGCCTAATTATATACTGAGGAATCAAAATACTGCACCCAGTACCTTTCTTAACTTACCCCTCCAGTATAATGGTTACTACAAACTCCCCTGATAGCAGTTTGGTGCAGACCATGTTTCCCTGGCTTACACATAAAAATGTGGTGCAGTGCAATGCCATGAAACTCGCTAAACCTAAGCCATAACACCCATAATACTTATTTCAATATGGCCTCCTCACATGTTGCAGAAGGAAATGAGATTGATTTGATGACTTCCAGTTCCTGAATAAAGACTAGCTTTTAGTCATCTTGATACACACATCTCATTATTTTAATGCAAGGAGGGTTACTGCATTCCCCTGACTACCCTTGAAGCTTTAAAAATATGGCCCTCTGAGGGATTCAACAGGGTCATACTGAATGTTTTGATAGAGGTTTTCAAAATACCCGAATACCTTGTTTATTTACCTCCTAACAATAAGTGAAGTTTAAACTCCTAAGAGCCTGACTATTATTTTTTTATTTGGCAATTTTTCTGGGGTCCAGTGTGCTTTATCTCTGCATTTCTATTAGTGTTTTTGCTTTTACTAGGAAGGCAAAACCTAGGTTTTCTCCTGAACAGCTCACTGAGTGAATTTGGACTTGCAAGTACGACTGGCCAGACAATTGGGGAATATGGGACATTGCCCTTCCACTCTCCTTCTCTGGAAGACTGGACAGAAGCCTAATGGTAAAGACACCTTTCCAGGAAGAAGGAAGAGTACAAGGATACGTCATCATGGACTACTACTATTCATTGAATAAGCTCTGAAGAACAGAGCGCAGAACCAAATCACCCACCTGGCTATAGAGCAATGCTCACTCATGCCTTTTGTTTTGTGTTCTGTGGTGGTTTATTTTTTTTGGTTGGTTGTTTTTTCTTTTTTTTTTTTTTTTTGTTTTGCTTTGAGTTTTTTAGGCTGTTTGTTTGTTCTGTTTTGTCTTTTGGTTGATTGGTTGGTTGTTTTTTTCTTCCATGGCTGATCCCTGAATTCTTTCTGAAAACAGCTTCAGTGACAGTGGACAGGCCTCCCTACTTCAGCTACACGTCTTACTTATGCAGCACTGTTTTGGATTGCTAGAGTAAATGCAATTAATAATTCATGTCTCTTTCATATCCTGCATTAGAGCCCTAACCTGGGTACTATTTTAAAAGTCTGTGAGGCAACAATGTGGGTGAACATATAGGAAGCACCATGTATATTTTAAAGAGAATGAGTCATCCTCTGTAAAGTATCTTGTAATATTTATTTTATAAAAACTCAGACAATACCCAGAAATGCTATCTAGCTGGCCTCATTGCCAAAGTTAACTACCTATTAGCTGTTGAGTTTTAGTACATCTTCTGTCCTATTATCTCTGTTATTCTTTTTATTCATGTTTCAATCCCTGCCTTCATCTTTTTCAGACCCTGAATGCTCCAGAAGTTTCTAGGTCCATTATAAGGACATGCCCAACATTAATAAACACACAAGTAAAGGTTTGCTGTGTACTGGTTTTGCCAGAAAATGCCAAAATCAGTACCTACTTCAGCATTTCTATTATTTTGTTACTCACCATTACACCAATTCAGAGAGCTGCTCTCCAATCAAGCTGTGACTTTCTTACACTTCTCTCTGACCCTCCTGCAATCTAACCTGGCAACACTTTACACGTCCCTAAACCTAGCTGTTAGGCAGCTATGACTGCTACACGCTCAGCTGCCCTCATTTCTTAAGAGCAAAGCCCACCATTGATGAGGCTAAAGTCTGTACTCTAGTTCCTTGCATGTATTCTTGAAAGTGGTGACCCACTGAACAGCCTGAGTGATTTTTCTCCATGCTGGGCTCACCAGCATCCTGATCCTACACATTAAACTGGACTGGCTGAAACCTGAAGAAGTCATATTACCATTCTTCCCTAGTAAAGAAGTTTATTATTTCCTGTGCAGGTGCCTTGTGGGCACACATGGTAAGGGTTTGGGCTTTCTTCGGCACAGCAAGTCTTGATTAAAATATCAAAATCAATGAGGTCAAACCTTGCAGGAAAAATATAATTTTTTGACACAGATTTCTTTGGAATCTGACATAAAATTTTCTATCAGAACCTGAAAGAAAATGGCAATCCTTCCCCCAGTTTACCAGTTTCCCTATCAATTTTTATTGGAAAAGTTTGGGTTTAGGAAGCAGATGTCTTCTATTGAGAAGGTCAAATGACTTCCCTCAGAAGGGCTGAGTCTCTTCTGCTGCAGCTCTTCCAGTTTGCATGAAAAGGTGAATAATTAGTTCCCCACACCAAGAAGCAGACTGATTAGAGACTTGATTGATTTAAAGTCTCCAGATTAAACACAAATGCACTAATCAGCTGACAACAGAATCCTTCTCATAAATCCTGGTCCAAATATTATTTAACTCTATAAAACTGCTTAAAGAGCAGAATCAAATTCCACACAGTTAACCCATATAACCTGACTGTATAAACATATCTGTGGGAGGGTCTCAAATCTTATTCTGGCTTCCCAAATTAGGCTTTCAACACCCATATTTTCTCTCAGATCTACCTAAGTACCAAAGCTTCAAATACTAGGAACAAAGAACAGAAATCCAGGCTCAAAGATGGCCCAGTCCATCTGTACTGGCTGATTGTGCAGGGAACAGGATGATCTGCCACAACTTTAAACATCGACTAATGGAGAGAGAGGCTGGAAGGCAGCAGTGGCAGGCAGGACAGAGCTGCTTAACAAGGATATTCCCATTGTGAGCCAAATTAGAATCTCATATTCATCATAAACCCAGAAAAAAATCAATTGGTCAGTGAAATCACTAAACTGACTACAGATCTGGATGGCTGATGCTCCAGTGGTGATGAAGAAGACTGCAGAAGGATGGATAATGCACTGCTCATTTTCAGTACATTAAGTGCTCCTGCCTTTGGTAGACTACACCATTAATCATCGTGAAAACAGGCCTGAGCATGGAGGTCATTCACAAAGCACAGCATCTGCAAGTGAGGCAGGATTTAACCATCACTTAAAGCACTGCTGAGCTTGGATGATGCTGCCATTCATTTTTGTACTGTGTGAATGAGGCCACAACACTCTGTGCATGCAGAAAACATGAGCAGCACTGGAACTGAGTATGTGCCTCCACCTCAGCTTTGGGCTCCATGTTTATTCTGAAGTTTGTGGCGAGTATGATGTTAAAAAATTCATGAAGTCCCATGTAGGTTTCCTCAGAGTCACTGCCCTAGCATGACCCTAATTCCTTTGAAACAGGCTGATATTGCAGTTGTGTGATGAGTTTGCTCATGTAATTACACCTCAGCATTCATTCCAGCTCTTCTAGTACCTTAATTTGAACAAAATGGAGTAATTTGACACTTTGCTTTGGAGACAGTGGGAGGTGAAAAATTCACTGCTTTCTGTGAAGCTCTTGAAAAAAATGTAGAACCAGCATTTCACTTCCACCTCTTAGTCTGAGCATTTCCAAACCTGCTGGTGGTGAATAAGTCTCAAATACCATATTGTGGAAATACTAAAACTTTCCAATCACAGCAGTATACGAGAAAGAATTGTTTTCAATTAAAACCACTAAATTATCCTAACAAATAGACTTATGTATATTCTCTCTCCTTTAGGAGATCATGTAATTTAAGATCCCCAGTTGTATGTAGAGATTATGGAAAATGAACTTGTGCGCTACTGAACAGTTAAAACTGTTTTCTTCTGTTGAATACTGTGAAGAAGTATCACAATTTTCCCTCAGTGTGTCCAGCTGGTACAGCTAGTTTCTAAGTATGTACCTAAATTATAAATATATTAAACAACAATTTATGGTCCAGTCCTTTCATTTCACAGGACATTATGAGATCAGGAACTTCAAGAGAGATCAAAGGCACATGGCAGATATAACCCCATTTTTCTCTTAACTGGAAATTGCCTTAATTATCCAACAGTGTCTGAACACAGTATTCTCAGGATTCTGTTAAATTCTGTGTTTAGTTGTGGACCACAAAGGGACTTCTCTCAATGGCTTCAATATTCATTCTCCTGCTCTTACAGTACACGGCCCTTGAAGCCCAAAGCAGAGCAGGCAAATTCTAAGGCTGATCATAAGAAGTTTCCTGAATGTTAAAAATTTATTTGTACGATGATTACTGCCTCCACTGATGTTTTCAGGATAACACTTCAAAAAGCCTTAGAGGAATATCACAGCCCATCAGGAATATCAATAATATATTTTTTCTCTCATGGGAACATTACACTATCTGAACTCATTTCATTATCTAGCAATAGGGAATCAGTGATTTTAGTGGGGACTAATGGAACAGTAATTAGAACAAAATCCAGTTTTAGGGACTTTTTAGTCTTTTACTTATGATACACAGTATGGTTTGATTATCAGTTCTAAGCGTTAATGAAGTACATAGTCCCTTCTCATTCATCATATCCATCTGTCCCTTTAACTTCTCTAGTTTCAGAAGGAAGGTACAGGAACTAGAGGAACTAGCTCCTGGTTTGTGGTTTTTTTTTTTTTTTTCATTGTTAACCATCTTATTATGTAAAGTTGGTGCTAGCAAGAACTTTTCTTGACAACTTTTTATTCTAATTGTGTCCCCTCTCTCCTTGAATGTCATCCCACCTACAAGAAAAATGGCAATTAATACAACAGTGGAAAATAACAACACTGCCTCTTCATATGGTTCAGTAGTTTACCACCGGTAATTGACTCTTCACTGCAGGACAGTATCATAATTTTAATTGCGGGTTTTCAACAATGGCATATAATGCAGGTCTTCATAGATACATTAATGAATGTTTGCTGCTCCTTTATGAATTCCTGTATATCTAAACTATCAGCTTCGCAAATAACTGAAACTTCCAGCATGCACTCTACACTCAGCAAATTTTTTTTTTCACTGAATGAAAGATCTGCTTTTTACATGAAACTACTCAGGCCATAGGTTTTACAAAACACCTCCAAAACACAGGAAGGAAAAAAAACCAAAGTTATTTCAACCCAAATGAATGACCTAAAAATTTTTCTAGTATTCAGTAGGTTTTACCACTGTATTATGCCAAATGACTCCCCCTTAAATATGTATAATTGAGCCCACATTTCAAGGCTAAGGTCCTCATATAATAAACTAGTACACATTCAAAGAGTGTGCAGTTAAGTAACCAGAGCATTTAGCAACCAGAACATTTACAATGTACATTCACAGTGTACAATAGTTCTATGCTAAGGTAATCAGCTGGAACAAATGGGAGCTATTGCAGTATAAAACTCTAGAAAAGCTGTGATTAATCAGGTATAGGTTCCTTTGGCATGTAACTATATTATTTGCATAAATAGAGGCATGGGTATTCAAAATCATGGCTTAAGAAAAGAGGTGAGACCACTGAAAGAAAAAAGTTGCAATGTAGGCCCAGAACAATCATTTCCCCCTAAAGAGAGCTACTGCTGATCAAAAGAAGACTATATGCTTCCGTGGCTGCTGCAATGCTTTTCTGTTTGTAACATCATTATGTCAAGATCAGACACAAGCATTTTGATGTGAGGAAAGAGAAGAGAAAGAAATGGGGAGGATAAAGAAGAAGGAAGAGGATAAAATGAAGAAATTTAGCAATAGAAAAGTTAATTTGCACTGCAATTCCACCAACCCACAGAATTTTCATAAACAGGTTTGTTTGTTTTGTTTTGTTTTTTTTTTTTAATGTTATCCACTTACCAACATCGGGATCAGTTGCTCGGACTCTTGTTAACAAAGCTTTAGTGGCTGTGTTCTCATAAACACAGGCAGTGTAGTGGTCAGATGAAAAGACTGGTGGATTATCATTAACGTCTTCTAAAATAAGATGGATTTCTGACTGGCAAAACCTGCCACCACCATCAGTGGCTCGGGCAACCAAGTTGTATGCAGGGATTTTCTCTCGGTCAAGAGGGACCAAAGATTTCAGCTCACCTGAAATTATTTAAAAGCAGCAGCTATCATTATTATTGTAGCAACATCACTAATTCTAGACAGCCTGAGTGTCTCAAAACCATGTGTTCCACAGGAATAGGAAAGAGAACACAAAACCCCAACAAACAGATTAAAAACTCACAGCAGTGTCACTTCCCCTTCCTCTTTACCCAAAAAAGTGAGGTGCCAATATGAGTGCAGGGATGACAAGCCATTCATGGTGGCTTTAACAGCAGCCTACAGCTTTACCCATATGAACACCACCATGTTTTTCCAAGTCTGTCTTTCTGTCACTCTCAAGATTAACAGACTCCTTAACACAGAAACATTTCCTTTTTGACAGTACCTGCTGTGATATGACAAAGAGTAATAATTTTGAATTAAAAGAGGGTAGATTTAGACTAGATAGAAGGGAAGACATTTTTTATGATTAACGTGGTGAAACACTGGCACTGGCACAGCCCTAGAAACCTTAACTGAATGGGTCTCTGATCAACATGATCTCTTTGAAGATGAATCTGCATATGGAAAGGGGTTTGGCCTAGATGACCTTCAAAGTTCTCTTCCAGCCCAAAATATACTGTAGTTCTATGATAAAACTCTGATCTAACTTGAAGTCTTCAGGGAAACAAAAGGATGGATGGCCACTGTTCTGGTTATAACATCCAACCAGGCCAAAAAAGATGTCCCTCTTTCTCCCTCCTGCCACCATTGTTCAAATGGTCACCCACATCTGCCAGAACTGGAACAACTGGCTGACAGCCATGTGTAACCTAACTCTATTTAAGGAAACTAGTACCCAGATGTAGAGGGGTTAAGGCTATTCAGAAATATTTGGTTGTCTTCTTACCATTTTCTGGATCTAAGAAAAATTTATTGTTCCCCGAACCATAAAGAGAATAGCGAATTTCACCGTTGGACCCAATGTCAGCATCTTTAGCGCTGATTTTGAGAATGACTTTGTTTGGTGGAATGTCTTCAGGAAACAATGCTGTGTATGCAACCTAGAGTCAAAAACAGACATGTAAGTTATACAGTAGCAGTATTTTACAGTCTTTGAACAACCTTTTTTTAAAAAGTATCTGTAGTACATCTTTCTATACAGGAAACAATTTTCCTTTACACAACACATTCCTAGAAATTCAAATCACTGTTAAGCTTTGAGGTGTCACAGAAACAATGCCAAATTATGACTGTGAATAGGGCTCATCTTAGGTGCTTAATGCAATACCATTTTGTATCTTCTGTTTATTCCACCAACATCTATGAAATGAAAATCTTGATGAGTGTGCTAACAGAAACAATTGTTTTTATCACCTCATCCAGCAGTTTTGAGGGAAATACAGACTGTGATTCCCTAGAGTGGTAGAGTGGTTCTTGCAATGAGACTAATCCAACAGTGAATGATAATGT
This sequence comes from Vidua chalybeata, assembly GCF_026979565.1. Classification (NCBI taxonomy): domain Eukaryota; kingdom Metazoa; phylum Chordata; class Aves; order Passeriformes; family Viduidae; genus Vidua; species Vidua chalybeata. The sequence goes on along the minus strand of NC_071531.1, from coordinate 81,862,885 downwards.
AACAATGGGAATTACATGAGTATGTGCATGTGCACATACACATATACACACAGACACATATATATAAATTTTCTGTGAGTAATACCATTAAGGAGCTCTGGGTTTTATCATGTTTTTAATTTCACACAGACCTTTCTATTGCACTAACATCAGTTCCCTGGATTGCCTTTCCACAGAATACAAGACAGCTAGCACTCTGAAAGCTGTGGTCAGGCCACACTGCACGCATTCCTGACAACAGGACAGCAAGCCACATTCTTCTGCCTTTTCTACTGGATGTCTGGTATCTGGAAAGTTGAGGAAAGCTGGAGTTAAACTAGAATGATGACATTTCCACATGGGTTGTGAATGGAGAGCTCATTCTTTTTTGCAGGGGAAGAGTAGCTGCCCAATGCCACCTCACAACACATCATCTGTTTTAAAGCCAACTAAGGCAACTGCATACAAGACTCCTTTGAAAGCTTTATGAGACCATTATCCTTCAATCTTGACTTCACAGGAATGTTTTATCCTGCTTCTCTCCCAGGTCACTGTAGATTCTTCAACTAAGACCATAAGGATGAAAATCAGCATTGCCTGTGAATACTTTGAATACTTGCAAACAGCAAGAGACACCCGTAGGGAAAGCATTGCTCTCAACACAGCAGCCAATTGCCGTGCATGGTGTTAGCTCACCTGTTCACAAACTGGATTATTATCATTAACATCAGTGACAGTCACTTCCACAGCAGCTTGGGTCACAAAGAGGCCATCTGTGGCAGTGATGTTCAGATAATAAATGTCTTGCTCTTCCCGATCCAGAGGCCTTTTAACATAAACTTTCCACTCATTCTGAACCAGTCCCAGAGCGAACTTCCCTTTGGGATTCCCTCCTGCAATAAGACAAGCAACACACAATGAGCTGTGGTGTCCCTTCAGAGCTCCCACCTGGTTTAAACACAGAGACACATCACTAAGCAGCCATCATTTTTTTCACAGCTTTTGGTGCTTCCAAACTTGCAGACTCAGGAAATCTGTAATTTCATTAACACTCCCTGTGTTTATTGCCCCCTGAATGCCCTGTATGAAAGTGAACTGATAACTTTCAGTGGAAAAAAAAAATCCATTTAGCAGAGCTGAAGATGATCTCTCGTTCAGTTCTCCGTAAGGGTAATCAAATTCAAACTGTGAACAATCAATAGTCCTCTCAGGCTGGTACAATTGTCTTTCCACTTAGTCTCGGGAGAGGATGTAAGACACCGTAGCTCTTGTTACCAAGACAATTTCATTAGCTGTTGATTGTGCAATCAAGGACTGGAAGTGGGTTCTATTAAGGAATCCTCTAATGAAAGCTTTATCATACAGCTGCCCCATTCTTGTGCTTATTAAAATTCTAGTTTTTAAAAAAGTTTACATGACACAGGAAGACACATTAGTACTAAATAGTCCTAACAAGAGGTCATTTGAGGAACAGTTAGAGGATAAGCAGTAGAAATAGATCAAATCTATCCAAGAGAGAAAGCTGGTGAAAGGTGTGCAGGAGATAAAGCAGAAGAGTTTTTTTACCATGCCATAACACTGACACTGAATCTGGCAATGTTGCTCTTCCACATCATTAAATTGCCTGGTGACAAAAAGAGGTTGGGAGAGGGAAGGTTTTGGTCCACATCATCCTCAGGGGGAGGGGGAGGGGGAGGGGGAGGGGGAGGGGGAGGGGGAGGGGGAGGGGGAGGGGGAGGGGGAGGGGGAGGGGGAGGGAAGGGAAGGGAAGGGAAGGGAAGGGAAGGGAAGGGAAGGAAGGGAAGGGAAGGGAAGGGAAGGGAAGGGAAGGGAAGGGAAGGGAAGGGAAGGGAAGGGAAGGAAGGGAAGGGAAGGGAAGGGAAGGGAAGGGAAGGGAAGGGAAGGGAAGGGAAGGGAAGGGAAGGGCATGTCACATACAGAAGTGTGCAATAATTAAAGTGGGCACAATCATTAATGTTTCTAACAGTTATTTACTCTTTTATCTGAAATCGTACAGTCTCCTGCCTGGTCCATGAAGAAATCACCTTCAATCATCTTTCTGTGCATCTGATCCAAACCTCCTGCCAGACCAGACAGTAAAATCCTTTAAACCAATGTTATGACTTTACTTTGCTAGTCAGCTAAGCCCCATAGAGCTGCTTGCTCATTTCCTCCCCAGTGGGAATGGGAGGAGAATATGAAGGGTAAAAGTAAGAAAACTCATGAGTTGAGACAAAGACAGTTTATTAAGAAAAGCAAAAGCTCTGTGTATAAGCAAAGAAAAAAGAATTCATGGCAGGTGTTCAGCCATCTCCAGGAAAGCAGGGCTTTTCACCCTGACAGTTACTTGGGAAGATAAATGCCATTAACTCTGAACATCTCCCCTTCCTCCTTCTTTCCTCAGCTTTTATATGCTGAGCATGCTGCCACATAGAGTGGAATATCCCTGTGGTCAGCTGGGATCAGCTGTCCCAGCTGTGTCTCCTCCCAACTCCTTGTGCACCCCCACCCTCCTCACTGGTGGGTTGCCTGAGGCCTAGAAAAGGCCTTGACTCGGTGTAAGTTCTGCTTAGCAGTAACAAAAGCATCCCTATGACATCACAAATCCAAATTACAGCTCCACAGCAGATTCTTCTTAGAAAATTAATTATACCCTAGCCAAAGCCAGTAAAGCCAACTACCCAGTCTTCTGTGCCTAGCTTGGTCTCTAAAAATTCATCTGCACATTTAATAATTTAGGATAGAGAACTATGCTCATAGCAAACTCATGTGCTACAGAAACTGAGTGAGGAAATATTAAAAAGCATCATCATGCTCCACTGGCTGAACTCTAATTGCAGCTAACCCACTACTAGCTCTTTGCCCACCATATTAAGCTTTCTCCTATGGTCTCCATGCAGGAATTCAATCTTAGAACTACTTTCCATGTTGCGCGTGTTTAAAAGTGCTGTGAAACTATAAAAGGAATGCTTATTCTTTCTTGTAACACATTCAAGAATGTCAAACATGCTAGTGTGCATTTGCTTACAAATTAATCAGGGTTCTGACATGCATCATGGGATCTGTACCTGAATGGAAAGACCAGGCTCTTAAACCTTCCCCTCTAGTACTTCCACTGAATGACTGCATAAATAAGTAATTAAAAAAAAAAATATCCAAGGCTGAATTTATTTGTGTTGACTCTGTTATCAGGCAATTAGTGTCTCTGATATGTGCCTTCTGTTGTCACAATTCTGTCAGTTCTCAGGGACCTTTTTGTCAAAATAACAACACAGAGGAGGTCTGAACTTGAAGTTGAACTTGAAATAAATCAAAAAAGTCAAATGTCCATTCCATAACTTCTTTCTACATCAAAAAGCAGGAAAGAGATCACAGGCTGTAATCTATGCCTTCTCCATTAGCTACCAATGACAAGATAGACTGGTTTCTATTTAATACGAAAACTAAGTCAGTTGAGTCAGGCTGAGCAAACCTTTCTTGTTAAGAGTCACCATTTGTGCTAGCTGTGACTGTGCCAAAAAAAGCAAGTTGCAATGAATAGGATTTCCAGAAAATTAGTCAGATAGGCATTATAATTATAAAAGGCTTTTGAATCATACAGAGCACTAAACTCATGTATCAAACACAGATATCTTCTGTTGATAGAAAACTACCCTTTTTGATCACAAAACCAAGCAGTTTTCCCAATGATCTCTATGATAGTCTGGAATAATTGCCAGAGGACACACTGTTTAATCTGTTGTGTCATATAAACACACATTTCTCCTAAAGAAGAACAGACTGTAGATGTGTATTGTTGGCCAGATCTGAATACAATCCAAGGAAATGAGAATCTGTCCACTGACTTGAGCCTGAATGTGACTTCAAAGGAGGCAGACCTCTACCGATTAACATTAAATTCCTTCTATTCAGTTCAATGTCAGCATAAAAAAAAAAGCTTAACTCTCCTTTATAAAAGGCTGTAATCTTTTCATAGTGAGTTTAATGTTGTAAACCATTAATAAAAGTAGTCTTAAATATTCTTATGTTTCTTCATGATAGGGCTTTACTACATATTAGTCCTTTTGTAAAAGAAAATGATTAACTGTCCTGACCAACTAGGAAGCAATATACTCAAGGTATGGGCATCCCATTGCTGTGAAATGAGGAAAGGTAAAATCTAATTAAAATCAGCTGGTGGCTTTTATGGTTAGCAGAAATGCTACCTTGGAGCAATTTTAAAATCACTGTCACTTTGTTGCTAATGGAATGGCTTTTAAATCATACCTAGGAATTTGGAGAATATGTATAAAAATTGGTCCTTGGGATCTCTTTTCCTCCTCTTTACTCCACTAGAAAAGAATCAATCTGAATTACCAAAAAACCTGTGCAATAAGCAGGAATAGTGGTTTGGCTCTATAGGAATAGGATTGGCTCTGTACTTCACTGATGGAAGGCAAAGGTGGACTACAAAGTATAACAGATATAATGAGATATAAAACTAAAACACCACCAAGAAAATATTCTTAAAAATGGAAAGGCAAAAAAAAATCCACACTGTGGCCCAGAAAACCATTTCCTAGTACTTATACATATGTCTTGATGCAGATCTCGTTCTGCAGTGATTAATTAACTTTTTCACTAATATATGCAAGCAGATTCAGTTTCCTAGGGGCATTCTAATTAATTAGTTTTTCACTCTGAATAATGTAGCTTTTCTAAACGGAAGCCTCCTGACTACATGCATTAATGGATTCTTTAAAATCTTTTGGCAGTTTTCTTATGTTCTACTTTGAATGTCACAACAGTGAAGTGCTAGCTACAAAAAATACTCCAGTAACTTTTTAGAAAGGCTTTGAGGCTAAAAGAATCAGCAGTATCTTTTATCTTTTGTTACTTGAAGTTTAAATAATGCTCTCCCTCCCTCCCTAGTCAGCAAATAGTACAAAGCCAAATCAAGCTCAAGTTGAAGTAAAGAAAGAAAACAGCCAGATACAAATGAAATGCAGAGACACAGGGATCCAAAATAAACAAATCCTGACACACATCATTACTAAAGCACACACAGAGGCCATTATAGCAACTAAAAGGGAATGGAAAACTAGAAGCCAACAGTATCAGTTTTCACTGCTATGTCCCCATCTGGGAAGGGGAACTGAATATTTACTAACTTATTTATTTAGCTTCTGTCTTACATTTATGCATTTATTTAAGTACTTTCAATTCCCAGTTAGAACTCTAGGCATTTGCATTACACAAAATCAATAGGTTTATCCTCCCCTCCCAGTTTAAGATGTTGCATGTTTACTCAGCTTCTGAAATGATAAATCCAATCCTCCTAGCTTTACTACCATGAAATTGCAGAAACTGCTCTTCATCTGGCAACACATGGCCTTCCCAAACACTGAAACATCCATTTCTCCAGAATTCCAGTATCTCAAATATATGATAAAAACTATCAAAAGCCACACCTTTGCTCATACCAGGCAATCAACCCAGCAAATAACCTACCATGTACAATATCACATTTTTCTTCCAAAATACACTGCCCATCTTCCTTGTATTCAGCTGAACCAAGCCTAAAGACTGTTTACTCCCTAGCTTTATGTGCCTGAGGAAGCTTAATTAACATCACTGAGGAACACAAAACACTTCACTGTACCAATATCTTGGCAGCTGACATTTTTCTGGTGGTTTTTCATGGTTTGCCACTCTTAATATCTGGCTGGGTGTAGATTGCCTAGACATCAGAAGAGCCCTGGTTTTACGCAAACTGCCTCAAATGACACAGGCAGAGACCTGAAATGAGCCTTCGAAAGAAAACTACTGTGCTTCCTAAGTGCATTTGTGTAATCTGCAGTTCCGATTGATCTTCTATTAAGATTTATCTATAGTGCTTTTGCTTTGTGAACATCTCCATCTGCTACTGAACTACAAATAACCAAGAATAAGTGCAAAATTTTTTCCCGCACCATCAAATGCAAATTAAGGTGGACTTGACAATGGCAACTATTTGCCAGTAATCATGGAAAACAATCATAAACTGAAGGAATCCAAGCAGAGTATTTATTTATCCACCCAAATGTATTTATCCCTTTTCAAGATTGACCAGAAGACTGCAATAGGCACTTGTACTTCTCAAAAGGGCATGAAGGACTCTTCAGTGATCACATCTGCCCCAGAATATTTATATATTTATTTCTCTTATCTTCTAAATAATTATTTCTCCTATCTATCTATCTATCTATCTATCTATCTATCTATCTATCTATCTATCTATCTATCTTCTATGTGCTATTTTTCTCCAGATGCATTTTCGCAAAGCTGTTTTTGGTGGATACACATGACAGTCTCATAATTTGTCTTCTTCCTTTTTGTTAATATACCATTTTTACTCAGAGTTTACTATATTAACAGAAGTTTCTATGAATCAAAATGCCTCCAGAAAGCCATAGCTTTTGAATAATCATCTAGCTAATCTGATTCCACAAAATACTCAAGTGCACTTCCTGAGATAATCTTAAGGTAAAGTGTGAACAGACTATTTTGTGAGTGAAACTATATTTTAACATGTTTTGACATTTTCATCAAAATAACCTAATTTTTCCTTGTGCATTTCCCAAGCTCAAATGATATATTCAAAGGAAGTGGAATTTTTGAGCCCACTGTGTGCTTTAGTAATTGTACAGTAAAGAAATTTTGGGCTTTGACATCTAATGTTTTCAGAAGCTAACAGAACAGCAAAATATCTCTCATATTTTGAACTGTGACAGAAACTAAGGTACAGAATGATTTGTAATTTATGAGCGACATCTGACAGTTGTTATTCAAAAGTCCAGTTTTTGCTAAAACAGCACAGGTATGTGAAGAAAAAACACTATGTAACTAAAGGCATAATGCATTATAAGAGATGACTGCCAGACTTCACAACAAAGCCAACGATCACAGCACATTAATGTATCTTTGTTACAAACCTAAGGGTTTTCATTTCCCATCATACCTTCTACACTGGGATCCCCAAACTCCTTCAAATATCCCAAAATCTCTAGTATGAGGCTCTACTGATTTACATATGTGGGAACTGTGCCACCAGCAACTAATGCACCTTGCCCAGAGCCTCTAAATCCTGACATTTACACACAGGACTACTTTTGCCCCTTCTCCTAATAACCTACAGCACATTACACGATAAATACATAGTCTTTGCAAATCTTTAAAGTGAATCCAAAATTTCAAGTTAGAATTAATCAACTAATTTCTGGTTGCTTTGAAACTGATGCCACTTGTGATGTGTAACACAGGTGGTCTGTGGCTAACTGGGGTGTCACACCTCTCTCTACACAGCATCTCACAGTCATTTTCATTTTGATAGCTAACAAAGGGGTAGGAAATTACCCTCCAGAGCAAAATACACGAACGATTTTCCCATTAGTTAAGTAATTTTTGCCCACAGCCTGCTTCCTACATGCAGTCTTACATATGTTGAATCCCATCCAGTGTGTAAAATGTGGATTTTTCCAATAATTTGGTTATTACTAGGTAGTTAATAATAGCTCTTGAATTGCTAAGGTTGGGGGGAGTGAAAAAGTTGTTCCCTGACAAAAGCTATTTGGACAATGCAAGATGGAAGGAGAAAAATAACTGTAGCACCCATCACCCATAACATACTTACACAAAAGCCAGGCTGAATCTAGGAGAAAAGAATGATAATAAATATTATACAATAGGAAAGAGCAACGTTACCGTGCTTTGAAAAATGTATTAGGAATGTAATGAAAATTTCCTTATGCTGTATATAACAATGCATGGCAGGTAACCAGTGCTTCTAAGTATATTATTATTTCCCTGGCCAGAAATCTGTGCTGATAATAAATGGCGTTCCCTCATTCCATAATGTAAAATTCATTCGTGCCCCCACCCCTTCAAATAGTGGTATTTCAAAACGGCTCTAGCATCCACTTTCCTGTCTCATAAAGAAAAATGTTATTTCAAAAGAAATTTAAATGCTTGGAAGTAAAAGGATTTTTTCTGTAAGAAGAAAATTTTCCTTTTCCCTTGTTTGAAACATTAAGTCATGATGGTTTTCAAGATGACATATCACTTATGATGGGTTGATGGCTACACTACATTGCACGGGAACAAATCAGGAAGCATTCATCTTGGAAAATTGAGAGAGCAACACAGACACACACATATACCCATTCCTCTCCCTCTTTTCAGCTTTGCTGCAAATTCCATCCAAAAAAAAGGAATGTAACTGACTCATTCACAGTGATAATTTAGCTGAAACTCTGCTAAACCTTCACCTAAAACTGGACACATGCACAGTTCTTCAGTAAGCTGGTTATGGGAAGAAAGCATGCAAGCTGTTTCTCACCTGTAATATGGTAGCTAACCTGCCGATTGACATCAGATGTGTCTTCATCCCAGGTGCTAAGAACAGCCACAACTTCCCCTGGAGGGTCACTCTCCTTCACCGACCCTCTGTACACCTCGTGCTCAAAGACAGGTGCATTATCGTTTATATCTGTCACTGTAACTGAGACCAAGGTGGTTGAGGACAAGGACAAAGCTTCCCCCAGATCTGAGGCCACCACTGCAAAAGTGAAAGCAGAATCCTTTTCATGGTCCAGATCCTTCAGTGTACTGATCCAGCCACTGTTGCTATCAATGGTGAATGCTTCTGTGATCTTCTGCAGCTCCGATTCCACCGCAAGTGTGTATGTGACCTGCCCATTCGCACTCGAGTCTGCATCAACCGCTTTGACTTGCATAAGTTTTGTTCCTATAGGCATCCCTTCCATTATTACAGCATCGTAGCTAGCTGCTTCAAACACAGGCTTGTTGTCATTTACATCCAACACCTTCACCTCCACATCCACAGTCAGCACAATGTCTACTTTGTCTAACTGAATTGTGGCTGCAACTTTGAAGTGAAAGGCGGAATTTATTTCATGGTCAAGTCTCTTATCCAATTTTATGAGCCCTGTGTCCTTCTCTATGATGAAAACTCCGTCTCTGTTGTTTTCAGGTAGCTCACCATTAACCGTGCTATACAAAGCACCCTGATTGGGCAAAACATGCAGAATGTCAATAGTACTGCCTATGAGGGTGTCTTCTGCCACGGTGAAAGAATACTGGGGTTGAGAAAAAGAAGGCAAAATGGTTTCTGATGGTAAAACATGGATGTAGACAGGAATGAGGGAATGCTTTACAGGAATGCCACCATCAATTGCTTTGACAAAGAATGACAGAACAGTGTTTTTCAGTTGGTTAAAGCTACCCTTGGTGACCATCCATCCATTATCTGGATCAATTTCAAGCAGATCAGGTACTGAAACAGAGGCTTCACTATACAGAGAATAGATAATTCTGGAATTGGCTCCATCATCTGGATCTACTGCTTGAACTTGGGTCACCAAGTAACCTTTCCCAACATCTGCTTTGACACTTGCTCTGTATTCAACTGTCATAAATTTGGGAGCATTGTCATTCTCATCCACTACTATCACTCTTACAGTGCAAAACGTAGTCCTGCCACCTCCATCAAGGGCTCTCAAGAATATATCGATATCACTTTCCAGTGGGTTCTCACGGTCTAACCTCTCAGTTGTCAGAATCTGCCCATTTGCATCAATCAAAAATCGGTCCTTGGCGAAGTCATTTATTATGGAGTAGCTGATCTGGCCATATACACCTGAATCCCCATCTGTTGCCTTCACATGGATTACCTTCGTTCCAGGAGCAGCGTTTTCTCTAACCTCTGCAACATAAATGCTCTGTGAAAACACAGGGCTGTAGAGGTTGGCCCCAAGGATCTGAATGTGCACCTGGGCCGTGCTGGTGAACAGCCCGTCTGACACAGAGACGTTCAGGCTGTACATGGGCTCCATCCTCTGCTTGCGATGGTTGGAAAGGGTGATAACACCGCTCTTGCTGTCCATAATGAAACTGGTCCGATCATTTCCTGATAGGATGCTGTACTCCAGTCTGTCAAAATCAGAGCTGTCGGCATCAGAAGCTTGGACACAAGTCACAAAATGACCCCGAGGCGCCAGTTCGCTCACATATGATTCATATATTAACTGGTTAAAAACTGGAGGGTTGTCATTCATATCTGTTATTGAGATACTAACGAGAACCTCGCTGCTCAGAGGTGGGAACCCATTATCAGTTGCTCTGACTTTCAAGCTGCACTGCTGTATGAGTTCATGATCCAGCATTCGAGCTGTCAAAATTAGGCCACTGCTGCTGTCGATATGGAAATAGTCAGTGCTGTTAAAGGTGTCCTGGACTATCTGATACTGTACAATCTTGTTATTGTCAGAGTCAGCATCAGTAGCAACAACCTGCAGTACAGGAGTCCCAATCAAAGAAGCTTCAGACAGAGTAGCATTATAAGCTGACTGATCAAAAACCGGAGGATTATCATTAACATCATTAACAATCAAGTCCACAGTTACCTCAGCACGAGCGCCAGTGAGAGCATCGCTGGCTCGCACCATCAGCTTGAAAAGAGAATTTATTTCATAGTCCAGTGGGCTGATGACACTCAGAACTCCAGTATCAAAGTCGATATTAAACTGGTTATAGGGATCTCCATCAACAATTATATAAATGATACCCTGGCCTTCTGGACTGGTTGCATTTATGCTTAAAATTGGCATGTGCATTTCTACATCTTCATTCACGGAAGCTGTATAGAAGGGCTTGTCAAACACAGGCATTGCTTTATTAACAATAGTAATGGGGAGCTCTACTGATGCAGACAATGATGGGTTACCACCATCTTTGGCAAGAATGACAACCACGTACTCTATATTAGACAAATCAGAATTGAAGGCTTCTTTTAAAGTGACGCTGCCAGATCCCCTATCAATTTCAAAATGTCCATAGTCTTCCTTCAGCAGGTATGACACCTCCCCATTGTCACCCTTGTCTTTATCAATAGCTGTCACTCGGTATATCAGGGTACCAGGTTCAGCATCGACCTGCACAGCAGCGTAGTATGGAAGCCCTACAAACACCGGGGCATTGTCATTTATGTCCTCAATGTAAACTCTCACCACGACCCGAGCAACACGGAGGTGATCTAGCTCACGGCTTGCTTCCACCACCAACTCATACAGCTCCTGTTCCTCTCGGTCAAAGGGGATGCCAGTGGTCTGAATGACTCCTGAGGTGGATTTGATTTTAAATTTGTTTCCTGGGTTTAATATGTTGTATTTCAAAGGTTCGTTGAGGCGGTTGCCAACAGCATTCACCACAGCAATCTTTGTGATATTGGTGCTGTTTTCTGATATAGAAGTGGAATAAAAATTTTGTGTGAAATGGAGTCCACTATCCATAGCTTCTTTTACCATTATTGTCACCATAGCAGTGCTATAAAATTTCCCATCAGATACTCTTACTATTAGCATATAATGGTCTTTGGAGAGACTATTATTTTTAATGGTGAGTACCCCTGTGCTTGAGTCAATTAAAAAATGGTCCATATTGCCTTCAATTATACTAAATGTTAGTTCTGGAGGGATCTCTGAATCTGGGTCTGAAGCTTTGACTTTGAGAACCTCAACACCAATATATGTGGGCAGGAGCAAGACTGTCTCAAACACAGCCTGGCTGAAGACTGGTGGGTTGTCATTGACATCAGTTACCTCAATGGTCACTTCAACTGGGCTCTCTGCTGTAAGCTGGGGATTCCCACTGTCTCTAACATGAACATGGAAATGGAAGTGGGCTATCGTTTCATGATCTAAATTTGCAATTGTTCTGATTGCACCTGTGCTGGAATCTACTGTGAAATACTTTTTTGCAGTTGATTCAACAATCTGGTAGACAAGCAAAGCATTCTGGTTGCTGTCAGCATCGGTGGCACGTATCACGAGGGGACTGTTATTTGCACTCCGGACCACGCTGTTCACAGGAGCAGCTTCGCTTATGCTGCCCAAGTACTGAGAGAAGAGAAAAACTGGTGGGTTGTCATTTTCATCAACAATCTGAATGTTCACAGTGGCATTTGATGCCATGCCTGCCATATTTGTTGCCTGTATGATGAGCTGGTAGGAGGAAGCATGTTCATAATCAAGGGCCTTTTGACTGGTGATCACTCCAGAATATGGGTTTATGGTGAAGACTCCATCAACATTGCCATCTTTAACCTCATAAACTAATGTGGACTGACTGATTGCAGAGAGAGAAATGACAGAAGTACCAATATCCACATTTTCATTAACCTCTGCTTGGTATTCTTTTAGAGTGAACTTAGGGTGGGAGTTATCTGCCATCGTCACAGATATCCGCACAATTGCTGTTGCAGACAGTGCTGGAGAACCTTGATCAGTCACTTTGACTGACAAAACAAACTGTCCCATTGTGGTTAAATCTGGCTCCTTGAGTAATGTAATGATGCCTAAAACTGGTTCAATCTTGAATGTGTTTCCCGTGTTTCCTAAAACAAAAATATTGAATGAGATTAGAAATGAAATATGACTCACTTTACGATAACCTAAACCAGGAGCAACAAGCTGCCTTTTAAAAATAAAAAACCAAAAAGAACCCCAATGTAACAGTATTCTGAAGGCCCTTCCAGCCTTTCTTTCTGCTAATTAGAGAGCTCAGTAGACAGTATAGGTATTCAAAGCATCAGAAACTCAGGTGTTGCTACCTTTATATCTTGATTCTCAGTACCAGCATCAGAGCAAGAACTGCATGCACATTACTCCTACTGAAGTAAGGAAAAGCATCCCTAAATTACAGAAATTAGTCAAATACATGTATACCTAAGGCAAAGAAATGAGATCAGAGGCTAACAAGCCAATTACATGACTAATGGATAATAACTCAGGCTCCTAATTGAATGGGATATTAAGAAACCATACAGGAGATTACAGTAGTTCAAGACTCAAAGAACTGAATATAAAAAGGTTAAACTGGCATTTAGAAAAAATAAAACAGAGCAAACAGCATAGAAGAGAGATTCAACGTCTGGTGGCACAAAGTTTTCTCATATGATCTCTGAGGAGGATGAATCCAGATGAATGAGATTTAGCAGAAAATGTCATGAAATGCCTGTTACAACATGAAAGCACAGATATCACGGACTGTAAAAAGGTGAAAACAGTAAGTTTGGATCAGAGAACTTTTGGGGGCCTTATTTCTTTCTGGTCTTTTTGCCAATCTCTTCTTCAGCAAGACAGATTCAAAACTTTCTGTATGTATTCCTACCCTGTAATTTGAGATCACCTTTAATTGGCAATCCTTATTTTGCTCTTTTACTGAGTGCTTGCTTGAAGTAAGGATGCTGCATGTATACATGGCATAAATAAGCATACAGACTGATTTTTCTGATTTTGATTCTAAATACAAACAGCATATACTGAGTAACAGCAATTTCAATCACCTATACCATGTTCCCTCTATTGTAATTCACATCTTCAAATGTAGAACTGCTTCTAATTTATGGTCAAGCATCCATTCAAGGCTGGGAGAGAAATATATCTCAGGTGATACACAAGAGGGGTGTTTTACGAGTGATTGCTACAGGTGCTGCGCACAGAGCAATAAACATGTAAGTTGTAGCTGGGATGCCTAAATACATGGAATCCTAAATGAAGTGAGGTAATGTGAACTATTTTTAAGATATAATTCACTATCTGTTGTAAATTCTGGAGGCTAATTTAAACTACATACTACTTTATGTAGTTCAATACTGGCAGTGGCTTTCTATTTATATCCTTCCTTGCAGATCAGTAAAGTTTACTAGCTAAACCAAAAATGGTGCTATTCACCCAGGAGGTGAGATTCTTCCAGAGCTACAAATTCTCATAAAAATAACGGTATCTGTCACATTTACAGACACTCCAAATGCTGCTGTTATTTTGTCAGTGCTTGCTAATACAAATAATTTTGAGCCACTGACTGCCTCCTGCAAGGCAAGAGCCGGTTCTTCTCCTTTAGGAATTTCTTATGAAATTACACAAAAACTACTTTCTTTACCAATTGCTCTCTTCAGAACAATGTAAGATGAGGTGAGTAATTCCCGTGAATCAAAGGGCGGTATACAATTTGAATTCTGCAGTTAAAATCAATATCCTCAACTGCACATTTTATAGATCATAGAAACTACAGCAGTAGAATACTGAATTTTGATGCACCTGAGATTGGGACATCTATACATAATGAAACTGGAGGAGTGTGAGGCTTACAGTAAATGGAAATTTGAGATCTGACATTGCAGAGAGAGCTCATGATGAAACAGAAACAGGCTGTACTGAAAAAGAGAGTATCTAGAAATCATCTAATAGCTAAAGCATCTTTTCTAATCATAATATTTTCCTGCCTGCATCATGTAGGATTCTATTACCAGTGTAATTGGAACTACACTCCTTGGATGTCGGGATGCTCTTTACATTGTGGTGGCACCTCTAGATGATTTGGAACCCATAATAGTAATAACGTGTCAAGAAAAAGCTGGAAATAGTCTTGAAAAACATTGCCCCAGGAACCTGGTCTAGTCTGCTCCGAATTTGTTCCATAAGGACAGTGTTTTCCTGTCTGGGCATGTGTAAGATTGCCCCCAGTTAAAGTCAAAACCCAGTGGAGAATACTGAGAAATAACTGCTAAGAACAAACGCAATGCATAAAGGAAATATTTGCTTTGGAGTGCTAACATCTTCCTCATTCTAAGTTCATCACTTTCAGCTGCAAAAGACTTCACCTTCTGGTTTGCTGAAAGTAGTCTCCTTCCACAGAGCACACAAGATAATGACAGAAAAAACGTTCCTTGGGTCTTCTCAAAACTTCAGGTTATATCATTTTAATTTAGGTTGTGAGTTTGAATTATATTACGCTAAATCAGTATGAGATGGTGTAGATATTCTTGTTTCATTAGTTATTTTTCATTTAGCCTGCTCCTAATTGACATAAGCTATCCTAGCTGGTAAGTCTTTACAATAATTTAGGGATAAATAATGATCCAGTAGGATCAGAGCCTAATGCTGGGAAAGGCTTGAGATCAGCCCAATATGGGTACCAATCTGAAGTACCTGTGACTTTTTTTTATGGAAATAAAAGTTTCAAGTTTCACTAGTATTACAGTGGAAAGATTAATATTATGAATAAAACCCCTAAATAGAAATGAAACATTAAAAAATTCTGAGGTTGCAAATTTCTAATTCTTTCTCTCTTTTTCCAGGCATCCCCCTCTTATATATCTGTCAATGGTTTATCTCAAAGATAATTCTTAACTTCAGATTCATGTGACCCAGAGGAACTTACATTTACTTGCAAATGTGTCAGAGATAATGCAAATGTTTTACTACTGTGGAATGCTTTTGCTGGTACAGATTATGTGCTGAATGTAAATATGCAGAGCTTAACTGCAAAAGCAATTTTCATCTGGTATCATCATGCCCTCTCTTAGTTTCAAGAGACCTTGTGCCATTAAAATGCTATGGCAGAAGTTTTAGCATAGCCCTGTTCTTAGTCGCTGTGCTCCTCTGGTCCAAATAACGACAAAGATTTCAGGACATACCAGCTGTTGTGGCATTTTTTTTATGGAGGATCCACTGTACACTAGTCTGAAACCAGAACCTTAAAAACAAGTCACTGGCTGCAGTTTTGAATAACTACTCTGATAGCTTTGACCCAATGACTTAGAGGTAACAGGCTCTGTAGCCATCTGGTGAAAATGAACCAGTCACAGAATAACAGAATGGCTGGACTGGAAAGGGACCATTGGAGAGCATCTGGTCCAGCCTTCCTGCTAAAGCAGGTTCACCTACAGCAGGTTGCACAGGATCCTGTGGGGTTCTGAACATCTCCAGAGAAGGAGACTCCGTAACCTCTCATGGGCAACCTGTTCCAGAATGAGTTTGTTCTGACAGGTTTTGGGTATAGTGGCTTCAAAATAAAATTAAAAAAAAAAAAACAACAAAACAACAACAAGGTGTCTCCTTTGCCCATCTGTACAGGAGAAAGTAGACCAAAGAAGCTGAATTGTATGTCAGCACAGGTGACCATCACATCACTGTTCTGTCTCTGGCATAATCCATGACACTTCATTTTTGGCCTCGGTCCTAACCTGCTTCAATAGTATAGATAAGCTCTGCGTTTTCTCCTTTGTCTTTGTCCAGAGCTGTGACCTGCAACACTGCTGATCCAACTGCTGCTGATTCAAATACTGAGGCTTCATACAATGGGCTGGTGAAGTAGGGACTGTGGTCATTGGAGTCTTCCACATTTATGATGACTCTGGCCAGGTTTCTTCTATAAGGGAATTCTTGATCTCGGACCTATAGAACAAGTGCATAACACACAATTTGACAGTCGTCTAGTAACACTTCACAAATATTACACATTTGAGTCTGAATACTACTTTCAGTTCTATTTAATACAAAGTAGTAAAAAAATCCATTTGTCCCAAAGAACAGTCTGAAATACATTCACACACGGGATACCAGATACTAAAAGCAAAGAAACAGGAAAGAGCTTAGGTACTTTTTTTTTCACTTGTGAAAAAATGTGTTGCAACTAACCATCATGACGTGAATTTTTCAAGTGGCAACCACATGAGATTTTAAATTTGGGTTGAGGTTTGCAAAAATTTCCTTTTTTATTAATACTTGTTGAATGGGCATGCTTTTGTCTTTGTCATACTCCTGCACTGGCTTCTTTACAGCATATAGGCATGTCTAGGGCTTGTAGCTGCCAATGGGTTACTTCATCATTATATATGTAGATGATCATATCAACAATAAACAGAGCAGGAATCACTTTATGAAGTGCTGGTAACTGCCAACAGAGGTGTAAGTTACCACACCTGTCTCAACCCCATCCAAAATACCTCAGCACTGCTTCACTGATAATCCTGCCACCACTATCTCCTCAAAATTTTGGCTCTTCTTAAACAAAGGAAAAGGCCTATTGTATCAGGTGAAGATCAAAACCAAGCACCAGGGAATTACCTCGCTTGGCCATGTGTGTCTGTTAGTCAGTTTATAGCTAGTCTGCTTGTCTGCTAGTCTGCAGTCTAAGTCTGTTTGCCAAAGGACTTACAACATTTTACTCTGTGAGCGGAGACCACACTCAGCTCCTTGCTGCATCTCACAGCAGCTTTTTGCATCCTAGGGTGCCCTGCCAAAGCTGCCCTGTACCTAACACACCATGAGTAGTTCCTTAGAAGGTCTCTGCTGCAGAAGTCTTAAGTGGTTAAAGAAAACAGTGGACTCCAATGTTTAAACCAACACGGGGAGGTGGTTTTTTTTTTTTTTTGTTTGCTTTGTTTTGGTTTTTTTTTAAATTATGTCCATGATACACAATCTCCACTTGAAAACAGACAGATTTCTGTTCTGTAGTCTAGACACACCAAGCAAAAATTGGTTATTAACTTCTTTCTGCATACCCAAAGATTTTGGAATATAGATAAAAGAAAACTATTTTGTATATCAACAGTTTATGTACTGAAATAAGTCCATAAAAGTAAGCTATAAATGAGGTTTGTATTCAGAAAGGCTGTAGCATTCTCCCTGTGCAAGAAAGCAGTTATCTCCCTGTGAATAACTTCCAGCCTCACTTCAGAAACTCTGGAAATTACCTTGAGGGAGAGGACCAGATGCCAAGAGATTATATAATTACCTGCTTGCTCTCCCTCGAGATAGGGAATCATATCACATTCCATACAATGGATTCACAATAAGGTTTCCCAAAAAGCCGAAATAAAAACTGTGAAATAAATACACAGCAGGGCAGGTAAGATTAAATTAGTGGCTACTTATTGCACTGAGTCCTCTCAAGTGAAGCCTACTCCATGTATGTCCCTGAAGCGGCCACGACTGCAGCCAGACCCAAGGGAATACTGCATTCTTACCATGACATTAAGGATGTGCTTATCTTGAGCTTCGTGGTCTAATCTCTCAGCTGTATAGAGAACCCCGGTGTTGGGATCAATTCTGAATTTCCTCATGCTGACTGTATCGATGCTGCTGTGAATAGTGTAGCTCAGCTTATGCTTTTCGTCTCTGTCTATAGCTTCAATTTGCAGAATTTCAGTGTCAGGGAGGATGTCCTCTGAAATAGTGACATCGTAACTTGGCTGAGAGAATTCTGGGCCGTTATCGTTGTTATCCAGCACTTTGATAAGAACCTACAGTTAATAAAAAAGAGAAATCTGAAGTTATTGAAGTCCAGTCAGACTACTGAATAAGCACCTACAGAAATGCAATTTACTTTGAATGGCTGAAGATGTTATGCTGCTGCATGGTGGGACTGAGAAACATTATTTAATATTAAATTCTTATTTTTCAGATCAAAAGAAATAGAAAGGATTTGACTTTGGAAGTAAAATGTTCCTAACTGTAAGACCTACTCAGAGCCCGATAAAGAAGGCCATGTTTTCAGTATCTGTAGATTGGAAAGTATTTCTGCAATGGTCCTAAGGAAAGGTTTTGTCCTTCCTTGTAATTGCCTTGGTTACAAGAGACTTCTAGAACTATTATGTAATTTCCTTTCCCCTTCACTACTAACAAAGCTATAAAATAATCTTTTTCATGTTGCTTAAATCTGCTTTTTATACAATCAAGATTCAGCTGAATCCTGTGTTTTCTCCCCAGTATATTGCATTGGGGCTTACTGACAACTTTGAATTGTGACAGCAGTGGAGACTTCAAGTTGCTGTGACACCTCAGATTGCTCTTACACCACTTGAGGTGGGCAGAGGAAACACAACTTCACTACCACACAAGCACACCCCACACAGATCAATACGTACCACCAAGGACAGCTGATCTCAGGGCATTGGTGACACAGAAGGATTATATTTTTTTGTTACATCATTGCTTTTCCTTTGCCAGTGATGGCTGTCTTTATTGCCAACTAGTTCACTTTCCCCTCCAACATCTATTTGCCTCCTTTTTGTTGCAGTTTATGAATGGTGGAACACAAAAAATGTGAATGAATGCTGTGCTCTTTGCCTCAAATCTGTCTTTAAAACTTCTGTATTGATCCTTAAGGAAACTTGGAGAGGGGGAGTGCAGGCCAGGGTGCTGCTCTTGCTGCCTATTACATTCATTTCAATATATCACAAGCTGCTTCTGATAAATAATAAGAATCACTATTTTCCAAGCTTTGCCTTTCACAAGTTACGTTATGAATGTGTCGCTCTGATGACATTTTGCGGATTTTGTCATTGGAGAAGTCACTCCCTGTCACCAGATGACACAAGCAAAAACGACGCACCACAGCCTTGGTCACAATGAAGAGACTAATTTATTTTTTCTGACTCCAATCTTGTATAGTTCTCAAAAGATGCCAGTGGATTGGAGGGTGAACGTGCCACCTCTCCAATGACACTGGACAAACTACCTGTACATCAAATTTCTCCGCCTCTATAAAAGAATGCAAAACAATAGGTTGTTTACAGAAAGTTGTGTGAGAAAGTTCTCTACAAGAATGTAAACTCAGAACGCTTTAGAAAACTCTTGATAACCAGGGTGACAACTCCCAGTGGAAAATGTGCCTTCCAGACTTTGTATACCATAGATTGCTGTGGGGAGTGTGGCAGCAAAACCCTTGACAAACAGTAATACTGAAAGCTGAAATCTCAAGAGTTAACTCTTTTTCAGTGTGAGAAACAAAAAGTATTTTTTCCAGAATTTGCCTGTGGAAGGACACATCTAATTTTACAGTAAGTGAAAACAGAACTATCTTTTTATTAAAAGGCTTTGAAATAAGAAATAATCCACATAATGACTTGGGAAAGGCCACACACAGGACTCTTTGGTCAGACTAGGAGACCTGATCCATCACTCAAGATATCTTCTTTGCTGTTTTATTACTTGGCTCTTTTTAAAGCAAGTATTTCATTAGTTTGCTTCATCCAGCCCTGTTCACCCATACTTTCTTAACAGAAGAAAAATACAGCTATACTTTTACTGCAATATTGCACAAACAGATGTTAGCCTCAGAGAGAAATGAAACTTTAGATTTCCATGATATGTGGGAGGGTTTGCAGAATACATTACCAGAAGAACATGAGCAGTTGTAAGAAGCAGTTGTAATGAACTAGCCTGGGAACTGTTCAAAAGACAGCTGAAATAAAATGCTCTGTAAGTTAAATGGCATAAGACTTGCATTCCATACAATTTCATTTTCACCAGATTATGGCACACCAGAGTGAAGCAGGGTGAAGCCTATATTAAGTTATGCTTCAGTCTTGGACAGATAGCAATAAAATTGGGGGGAAATACGCTTTGCTAGGCCTATAATAATGATGAAGAGTTACTTAGATTTTCATACTTTTATTGTTGCTGTAATATATCAAACATATTTCTGATCTGAGGAAAGAAAAACCCACCCAAATCTGTGTCTTAAAAATATATGAAGAAACTAGTTGTAACCTATGAAAGAAAGTCTGAGGAGAAGATTAAAGTCTTGAACTCTAATCTAATGGGACACAGAGCCAGTGCTGAACCACTTTTTAGTGTAAAGAATAGACAGAGAAGCAATAGGAGTTGGCAATAATCAGTATTTGATACTTCCAGAAATTTTCTTGAGCAGTTTTAATACTCAGTCCTTACAAGGTACCACTATAACATGACTGATAATTAACACAGGTAATTTATTTTGCTCTTCATTCAGGACCAAAAATTTTGTCATTAATCATTTTAGACAGTCCAACAGAGAATTAAAAACTTTTCAAATGGATTGAAAACACCAAGAGTAGCTTGACTCTGCTGACAGTAGTACAGCTCAGACTAACTTGAACAAGTAAGCTTCCATGTGAGGGACAGGCCTGTATCTGTGAGTTTATTTTTAAAATTGGTGTGTGCAAGCTGAAACTCCTCTTGAAGGCAAAAAATATATATATATATATAGAGAGAGAGAGAGAGAAACACACCAAATGTGTCTTAAAAGTACTGCTACAGAAGTGACATGCTATTTTGTTTGCATGGTATATAACCACCCCAGAGCTGTCATTCACTTCCTATAATATCTAAACCATTTTGGGATCACTGGCAAACTGAGAAAGCACAAGGGACATAAAGGTTTATCCATCCCAAGGCTTCCACTAGGACTGTCCAAACCACAGCTCTGTGATTTTTGCCTTTACTAGACTGCACAAACTGAACAGGGTGAGACTGGATCAGCATCAGAGACCAAGGGTAATCCATGAGACTGTGGAAATTAGAGCATGGATTCACAGAGCAGCATTTCTTCCCACTGAAAAGGGTGTAAGTTATTGCCCTGACACACATACAGACATGATCATGTTTGGGAAGTGCAAGGCATGGAGGGGTAAAAGATATAAAAATTGAGGCCCTCATTCACAGTGATCATCAAACTTACAGGGAACTATGCAGTTAAAATTGCTTTGATCACTGCCAAAATCCCTTATTTTTCCTTCTTTTTTTTTTCTCTCTTTCAGTTCACATCTACTGATCAAGTACCTGTTTAAGTGGCAGGCATCTTCCTCCCTAGAGATGCCAGTATTTTCATGATTTGTCAAGTGATCCACATTGAAATACACATTATTTATTACATACTTTGCACTTCAACAGCCACTTCCATCTGGAGATGGAAGGCAATGGGTTAGAGATGCTAATGAATAACAAAGTCATTATTGATTCACAATTTCTTCTATTTAAGCAGTTAAGAGTATTTCTAATTTTCATCAGCTGTCCCTCAAAATCCCTGAGAGTCAAATGCAATTTTAACATTTCTCTCCTTTAATAAAGGGGGGTGTATTTTCCTTGCAACAAAAGAAAGTTAAGTTATATATGAGAATACTGATTATACAAAGCTCTGTTAAACCTATAAATGGAACTCTTTATGTTCTTAAAAATTGAGCTATCTTGGGAGTTACTTTAAACAAAACCAGGTAAAAGAAAATGGAGTTTTAGTGCCATTTAGAATAGATATTAGTCCCTTAGTTCTTACAACATTTCTGAAGAGCAAGTCACTATCAACCCCATACTTTGCCCAGGAAAACAATGCCTTGCAACAAGGTTACCAAAATCCCAGGTGAAGTGCAGTGGTAAAGCTGAGGAAGGTGTCTTAAGTTTATTTTTGAGCCACACCCCTTTTATTAGGTCACCTTCAAATGCCATTCTTCCTATGCAGATTTGCTGCTCCAGCAGGATAACTTCTAGTAAGATGTTACTTAAAAAGAAAGGAAGGAAAATGTGACACTGACATGAAGAGCAGGCACATAGAAAACTGGATTCTACAAACATACATGAAGTTGAATAAACTGAGTGCTACCGGATTGTTAATATGAGAAAAGTTTCTCAAATTCATTTCATGGCTGCCAACTTCAGGCATAAAATCTATGTACTATTTGCAAATTTCCCACTGACTTCAAAAGGGTCAGCAAAAGGGTCCTTGAAGTGTTATGCTTAAGCCAGCTGGTAGCACATCTTTCACCTCAAATCAAGTGTTACACTACTGAAGTGACTCAAAGACTCCCAATGTCTGTGTAATTTAGTATTTTCTACATATTTTATTCCCAAATGGAAGATATGGCAAGAATGAGCTGTGTGGCATAAATATCCTTTACTACTGCATAGGTGCCCGGGGTGTTAAGCTGTGACAATACCCATTGTGTAGAATCAAAGCCAGGCTTTAAAAGTTTCCCAAGACATCTCCAAAAGGTGACAAATGGAAATGTTTACTATTTGTTGGCTGCTAAGTAGGGATTCCTCTTTGCTGATGACTGTTCAAGATTACTGACTGAACAAACTACTTTTCATTGACAAACATTAGCTGCAAGTCTTTTTTTCCACGCTCATAAAGCCAACATGCAGCAAACCAGTCTCTGCCTGGTTCTTCTTGAAAGCCCATATCTTTTCCAGTGCATTGTGGGCTTCAGAAAGGCAGGCTTGCCTCCTTCTGTGTCCATTGTGTGGAGCCTAATTTATAGTCTGAACAAGCGCTTTACTATAAAAGATTTGCTTCTCCCTGCTCACTTCCTATTTCCCACAGTTAAAGCAAGTTTCAAATAAAGGAAACGGCCCTCCAAGATTACAAATTAGGCAAAGTAACACTCAGAGCATTAGCAAAGACTTTGTACTCAAAATGGTAAGTGAAAGGCCTAGAGAAATACAATCAAATCAAAGCAGGAAAAAACCTAATGCAGGAAGCCTCTCCAAAGCTGTTTTTAATGTTGCCCAGAACAAATACCTTTGGTTTAGGCACAGACATATTTGAGTGAAAACTGGGTAAATGCCAGCAGCTGCTTTAAAGACATTTGAAGCTGGAAGAGTCTGCTTGGCTAATTGCTTGGTCTAGGCACCGTGTTGTAGTACAACCTATTAAGTGCCTGAATTATTTAAACTCAGGTTACACTTCTGCACAGGTTTTGAAACCTATTTTAATTTAATACTGCTTTCAATAGTGATACCACATAGTTCTATTTTTTACTTCCTGACAAGTTTTTCTTTCCTCCAAACCCCAACTTTAACTTAAAAATTCAGTTTTCCTAACAACCTCAGTGGCTAGTTATTTATACTTTACTGTGTTCTTTGTGTTATGTTAAAATTGAAAGAAAAATATTTGCTTCATAGGCAAGGCAGTGCTGAGATTACTGGGTGTGAAAGAAAAAAAAAAAATCAAGGAGTGGATTGATTATAGTTTGGAGTAAATGTTCAACTGAGCAAAAGCGAAAAATTGAATTGAATCCCCATGTCTCTTTTTCTGCCCTAGAAGAATCCACAGCCCAGAAATGCTTCTGGCAGACTCTAATATCTTATCTGCATTTTGGCCATGGTCCTCTAAGAAGAGCTTTTCACCATTCATTTAAGAGAAACCACCCTCCCTCAGGGTGACTGATCAGCTCCTCTAAAGAAAATGTTGTAAAGAAAAGGTGATGTCTGAAAGGTGAGATAGAAACTCAGAGTTAAAAGTCAATCCTCAGCACAAGAATAAACTAAATTCCAAAACCTTCTGCAAGGACAGACAGAAAGGGGCAATGAGAAGTATGCTCTGTCTGCTATTCCAGTCTGGTTGGCTCCAGCAGAAGGTATTGTAAGTGAACATCTATGGATCTGCAAAACCTTTTCAGAGGGAATTGCACATTACCCTCTGAGTGCCCACTCTACTGAGAAACAGTCAGGTGGTTTTGCAATAAGTGAAACTGAGGTGCCTTTTGCCTCCTAGCTTGGAAGCAACAGCCTTCATGCTTTAACACATCTTTTCTACAGCACTTACAATGATGAGAAATAAGAAGAAGGTAGGAAAATAAGGAGTAAAATCATCTTTTTCACATAGTAACGTCACTCCAGAGGCTGTTCTTAGAAAAATATTCTCAATAAAAGTGAAACATTATAATAACTTAAATGGTAGTTCAGTGATTCCCCCCTGTACACTGCTTCTGTGGGTATTTTAGCAAAGCTCAAGAGTATGCACTACAAGTAAGTAAATAAACGCTATTCTACTCCTCTGTTGCATCTGTATGTAAAATATCTCAGTTGTTCAGTAAAAATCGGGGTTTTGGATAAACCTGACTCATGACCAGGAGAATTTCTTATGTTTCAGAGTCAAAATTGTGGCAGGAATAGGCATTTAGATGCCACTAAAATGATTCCTTGTGGGGAGAGACCCCACAAAGGCCTCAAGCAAGGGCACCAGATCCTTTTGCAGGCCAAAGGGAGGTGATGGCCGTGGCTGGGAGCAGAGTCACTGCACAGAGCCACTGTCCCAGCTCTCTCCAGCACATGGGATACAGAAGCCCCAACCCCTCTGCAAGGCCAACAGCTCGCCTAGCAGCTGCAGGAGTCGTGTTTCGTGGGAATTTAGAGCAAACGTATGCCTTCAGCCTTTAATAAATTACTGCATGGCCTCAAGCAATGATGGATAAAAGAAAGGGAAAAGGCAAAAGCTCTCCCTGGCTAAGTCTCCTGACTTAGCCATTCTAGAAGTTAATCACCGTGACTGACGTTTTTTTATCCACACTTCAAATATATAAATCAAACAAGTCAAAATTTCTTCGTATTTTTTCTTCTCCATCCCTTCCCATCCCAACTGCTGGATGGTTCAGGCTTAGATGGATGGGCAGCATGGTGACTGGCAGTGGCTTAACAAGTCCTGTCACTTTGATTCTCACTTTGGAGACTGTAATTATTTTGGAAACCTTGACCATGCCCAAAACAAGTAGGCTTTTGGTTACACAGAAAGTTTGTAACTTTTTTTTTTTTTATTAGTACTCCTTATGTTTTTTTTTTTTGCCTCTTTTCGCAACAGTGAACCATTACAACAGATGTAACTTTTAAATCAAAATTATTTCCTTCCTCTCATGGTATAGTAATGAACTGTGTGCACAGTAAGGCATGAAGGAAGTGAACAATTCATTGGAGTTTAAGGCATGCAGGAACATTGCTGAAGAAACTTCACCAAGTCCATGCCAGGGATCACGTTACCCAAACAAAAATCTTTGGCATTTTTATGCTGTATTTCACCACCTCCAACTGTATAATAGACAAAAGGCCAAGAAGAGATAAAGGAAAACAGCTGGGGTGGAATAAAAAGCAGGAGTGTTTCATTGCACATGGTGATCATCAGCTGTTTCATAATAAACCATCATACTTTGAGGGGGCCTTTAAATTATTTTATTATTATTCAAAATTGCTTTCTACCTGCTTCATCTTCTACCATAACTTCCTGCAGTTACAGTTAAAAATGCAGGTGGTACTGTGTACATAGAACAAAATACTTAAAATGTTGTTTTGTCAAAACTCAGAATAAGGCCACTGAGAGCTATCAGTAAATGATCTATTCTGTGACATTCTTAAATTAAACCAATCAGTTTAAAATTTTTTTGTTATTTTTCTAAAAGAAAATTAAGATGAGGAAGGTAACCAAAGGCTCCAAAGTACAGCCAAAAATAAAGAAGGCGAGTTTTGCAAAATGGAGAGATAAATACGAAGGCCATAATTCCTGGCAGTTTTCAGCTAACAATCACTTCTGAAATCTCTCTTGTGAAGACCGAAAGAAACACATGCTCGGATGCCCTGGCCACAATTAAATAATTAAACAGTATATACACAGAGAGAAGATGGGGGAGGGAAGGGTCTGTACACACCAGTGATTATTAATGCTATACGCTTGCAATTTGAAACTATCTTACATTCCTAAATGGGTCACATCACTGTTAAAAAGAATGCTCAGGCTTCTTTTAGAATGCAACAGCTTTAATGAAATATGTTTTTACCATATGTTTTAATTAAAAATGTAGGGGTTTCATCCAACTAGGTTTTGAGGAGTGTTATATAGGTCAATTTATTAAATCAAAAGCAGCAGAAACAATAAACGCAATATCCATGAAAAGAAAAATTACTTTAATCCAGCATGTTTGAAACTCCCTAAGCCTTTTAATATTTTTTTGGCTGAAATGTTTGCAAGAAAGAAAAAAGGTCACATTAGGCATTCAACACCATCTAAAATGTGGACGAAGAGTGCAGCCAAGATTAAAAAACAGCATAACAAAAAAAAAAAAAAAACAAAAAAACACCAAACTACTCAAGAGTTGAAGAAAATGCCTTATGGAAAGGGAACATAAAGAGGTCAGTCATTCTCCTTTACTTGTCTACCGGAAGACTGGGAGGTGATTTGAGTGTTGTAAGTGCCTTCCTGGGGAGAAAATAGTGGTTTTTAAAGAGTTCCTTAATTGAGCAGAGAAAGACATAACGGGGAATATGGGCCAGATATAATCAAGCTTAAAGTAAGAGATGTTTTTAACAGAGATGCAATTAATTCTGAAACTAACAGGGAAAACAGTGGATTTCCTACCACTTAACTTACTATCAACTAATGTTTTCTTACCAACGGTGGATTATTGGGAGAAAGCATCAGACATTTTAGGGCTGGGTTACAAACAGGATATATAAACATGAATTCAGATTGAGAAAGCACTCAATGATTTAACAATTTCTTAGGAAAGCTGGTGTTGTGGGGCTCACTGAATATAGATTCACATCCAAAGCATTTGAGCAAAAAGGCTAGGTACAAAAGAAGCATCTGCATGTGCATGCATACATGTAAACATAAAAAATATTCAGGCTATCTTTCTGAATTATAAAGAAGGAAATAACATCACAAACCTGTTTTTTTTATTTACACTAGGGGAATAACTCAGATGTAGAATTTCAGGCCCTATGTAATCCACAGCCCATAACTCGACCTCATATCAAAGGATTTTGCTGTTTGAAGTCTTCCTGGTGCCCCCCTGGATCTCAGAGACCCTGTCCTCGTGCCATGACCCAATTCCAGATTGCTTCCCACTGAACAGATACCTAGGCTCTGTGTCAAGGCATCTCCTACAAAGATGTGTCAGAGCCAGTGTTGCCCCAGCCCATCACATTTATCTGACCCAACTTTTAAGGCAATGAGCCTGATAAGCAAGTCTGGTTTTAAAAGGTTCAGCGGGGCTGCTTTGCAGAAGACAGTGTAATCACAGGCAGTGACACTAAAGGAGAGATTCTTTGAATTTTAAGTTTTGCCTCTGAACAATTTATTTTCTGAACAATTGATCTTGCGTCCCACATTTGGGTCTTTGGAGGATGAGAGGTATAAACTCCATTTAACACAATCAATAGCAATATTCCCCGACACCATGGAAGCACTATTGTATTTTGGACCATTATGGGGAGACGCAATTGTCAAAATCTAGGCTTTGCTGCCTGTGATAGGGACTCCCTCAGCTGGAGACAGGCAAATTGCTTTCATGTGAGCAGGAAGAGAACAAAAGGAGAAATAACACTTTGAAACATTCAACAGCCAATTCTTTACAGCCATATGGAAAGGCTCTGAAAAATATCCCCTCCATTAGTTATTGGTGGTCTCAAAGGATGAGGTTTCACTTGAATGGAAAAATTAATAACTTTTATAGCATATACATTCCAGCAACAAATGAAGAACTTGCCAAGAAAGGAATTTGATATTCTACCTGAGTTGTGGCAATGTTTGTTCCATCGGTGACCTCCACAGTCATATTATACATTGACCTCTGCTCTGCATCCAAGGGCTTTGCAATGACAATCGTGCCCACTCCCTTATACGCGTCGAAAGAACTATCGTAATTCCCTCCTAATTGTTGCACAAAAACACAATCAAATTAGCCATTTCTTGAAAACTTCCATTGCAAGTATTCTTAGAAGTGGGCATTTCTGTTTAGTGTCATCCATCTTAATGGCCTCTCTTAGCATACACAGTACATCTAACATCTTCTTTGTTCGCAAGTCATTTATATTTCAAAACACAATCTGTATATTGAAAAACAGATATAATTAAAATGCATTGCCAAAAAGAAAGAATAAAAATCTAGCAGTACATTTAAGTAAACTACAGCTGAATCTAAAAAAATAATCAAATGGCTATAAGCCCCTAAGATGTGTGCCCTTGTGGTTTGAATAATGAATAAGAATAATTATCGTTTATGTATAAAAGTCATTTCAAGAGGGTTTTATTCTAAAAATTTTATTTTCAGGAAATTCTCACTGATACTTCTGGGTGCAAATACCATCATCTAAGTTTTTAAAAATTACAATTATAATCAATTTTAAAAATGCAAATAGAGATTTGTTATGTTGATACCAAGGACAAGGATAATTACTGGCAGCAAAGGTCAAATCCTGCCAGTGTTTTAAAAATTATTCAAATAGATCTGACAGGATACACAAGCTAAATTCTTTTCAATACAAAAATACCTCTCACAAAGCACCGTTCTAATACTAACATCCCCTTTTCCTGTCACACACTGAATGCTACAGCAGTGGGAAAACTCTCCTGATACTGAGTGAAAGAAAAAAAAAATCTTTTAACAAGTAAAATAAGGCTATAAATAACATAATCTGAAATATAATTTCAGATTGAAGGGTTACAAGATTTGTCAGCCACAGCTACAGTTTATAAATTTGAACTAGTCATTTTTTTCAAAAGCAAAGCACACATTCCCTGCTGATAAGCTGTTTTCTTACTTACTCATCTATAAAGTGTAATTTAGTATTAGTTGAGTCTGAAATTTTTGGAGGCTAGGGAAAGAGAGAGGTGGGACACAACATTGCTGACAGACAAACTCTTAAGGTATATTCATAACACAGCAATTCAATGTCAATCCAGTTCTACAGAGACAACAATCCTTTCAAACCCCAGTGGTTATGAGACTGGTGTAACAGCTGCTGAAACCTCTTGAGATGAGCTCCACAGACAGAAAAATATCCATCCTATTGACTTAGCTCTGGTGAAGTATATATAAAGAGAGATATATGTGAATGGCTGGTAGTGTCACAAAATGGCTCTCTAAATTTTAGGGATGGGGACTGAGTAGAGAAGAGGAGAGTCTTCCATGCTCTCCCATCTGCATGGTTTGCTGAACAGGAACTAGCATTATTCTCAAAAGCAGTCATGCATTTAGTGAGAGAAGAATGTTTTGGCATTTGAAGAAGCTGAAGATTAGGAGGTAACAGCAAAATCACAGACCCTGAATTCCTTAATGGGAAGCAACCTTCATTTCTACCTCTTGCACAGGCTATTGCAAAGAAAGGGCAAGGCAGAAGAAGCACTGCTCTGTCCATTTTTGCCTTGAAAGACATTCAGGGATGGGTAGAAGAAAATGCAAGGAAAATAATAATGCAGGTGACCTCTGCAGAGGAAAGGCAGTATTGGTGAACTTCTGGCCACTGAAATGATCCAAATGTAGTAATTTCAGATGTGCCATCAGATTTACACATGTTGAATAGATGTATGTACATACATACAGTTCTAAACCTAATAGATTAAGTTGTGGTTTTCCAGGAAAACATTGCCACTGGATCTCTTGTTATTTCTGGCTGATAGAAACATTGCTTATTCCTTACCCTCATTCTGCAAGCTGTCCTTGATATTTAAGCAATAGCAAGGTGTTTGGACATTGATTCTATTTCAGTGCTCTCTCTCTTTTTTTTAAGTTAGTCTGGAAGAAAAAGTTTCTCTCTCCCAATTAATGTTTTAAATTGATTTACTTGAGAAAAATTTCACCATGAAAACCTCCTTTGAAGAAAAGAGCTCAAGATTCATGCAAGGAAATCTCAGCTGAAATGAAACTAGCCTTGGGACAGTAGGCACTTCACAAAGAGAATGTTTCATACTGATAACCATGAAAACAAAGTGCAAGTCTGTACTTTGAGATGCTTAATAACCATCTTAATGAGCAATCAAAAATTATATGCTATCAACTGGCACACACTTCCAAAAAAAACTGCCTTTAAAACTTCCAAGAAGTAACATGGAAGGATTAGCAGTAAATGTTTTAAATGACCTTCTGCTGCCTCAGAGCTGGGTTTTCAGGGCACCATGTAGTCTGTTGCAAATAGACCAACTTCTTCAAGCCATTTCCATTAAGTAAAGTATACTCTTCCCCTAAAAGAAGAACTGAATCCATCATGTGAATTTTTTATACATTATTCACATCTTCCAAAATGGTCTAGTGACAAACCAATTAATCTTGGTTGCCAGCCACCCCAGCCTGTAACTAACCAGGCAATGCAGTTCATTTCACATTGAATTGTTTTCTATTAAACAAGGCAGAAATTGCATCAAACACTGAGGCAGAGATGGATCAGAGAACATCCTGCTGTGAGATTTGTGATTATAATCTATTTTAGAGGGAAACTCTGAATTATTCATGATTCAGTCTTCCACATTTTAACAGACCATGGTCAGATGAAGAACCAGATGGATGAACATCTGGGAATACTGCCTGAGATATTGGGTCCTGCCTCTCATCTGCAGTACTAGAGGCAGCCTGCAAATGGTTTGTGCTGCTCCTTGGCCTCCATATACACTCAAAACAGGTCCTCATATGATAAATGCTTCTGAAGCTGCACTAAACACTGAAGAATTAATGAATTACATAAAAATGCTATAAAGGTGAAACATTAAGAGTCTTACAGATGTGTTAAGTCCATGCAAAGCCTACTATGAAGTTAAGTCTATGCAAGGTCTACTAGAAGCATTCACCACAATCATCTTTGAAAGACGTGTGTGGGTTGTGCAAATAGAGAAGCATCATTCTTGTGTTTTTACAAGAATGTAAAATGTAAAATGTCCATCTGCACAAAAAGAAGTCTGCTCTTTAAAACTCTTGCAGCTTGGAACTTCACATGAAACCACTTCCATCTGAGGGGGCCCATGTTGACGTTGGAGGGCTGCGGCCCTAGGAGGTGACAGATGAGATGGTGTTGTCTTCTGGGGTGCTGGAGGCTGTTTTCAAAAGCGTGATGCTTTGTCTGCACCAACCTTTTGGAAGTGAGCTTGTCTGCAATGCCATAAGCTCCCACAGTATCAGTTTTAACAATTTTACTATTGTCCATTTAATAGTTTCTTTGATCACAATCTTCAGATGAAAGAGGGCTAAGGATGATGGCATTTTATTCAGCTGCTCAGTTTCATTAATGTGAATTTTCATTATTTATTCCACTTTCCAGCATCTGGCACATGCTTTTCTTTTTACTGTCTACTAAACTCTGCTTTCAGATACAAGATATGTAGAAGCTGTCTTTGCTAATGTGCTTGCAATTGCATTAGGAAAGAAATATTTCAAATTAAGATAATACATTGCGAGTTCCTCAGGCACTTTGGGAAAATCAGTGACAAAGAAAGCAAGATGATTGCACTGACAATTTGGTTAGACAGGTTGTCCTGAGAAAGCATTTTAATACTGAATAGCCCCATAGAGACGTGGATTAGCTGTTGTCTACGAGATCATTTCAGACTAAAATGTAATGATGATACATCTTCAATACAGTTTAAAGACTTCCTTTAAAATAACCTGATTACAATTTGAATAAGATTTTATGAAAAGTCCACATATACTTTAAATGCTGTCTTTGGATGAGAAGACTTATCATGTTGGAATGATAAAATTTAATCCTGAAAGTACTTTTTCTCTCTGATTGATTGTTAAGTTTCCCAAAGTCACCTGGAAGATAGTTATGTCCACACTTCGGACACCTAAAGTTAAGTGAGATGATTTCTACCCTTACTTTTTTGAGACTGATCTTAATGCTTTTGCATAAGCCCTGGAAACATTAAATTTTTAGAACTACAATTTTTTTTATGTCATCTAAAAGCCTGTTATAGTTTATATATAATTTTCCAATTTCAGCTGCTTTCAGTACAGCTGTAGAAACAGCCCCTGGTACAAAAGATCTTATTAGCTGGCCTTCACTACAACTCTCTAGAACAATCTTTATTTTCAGTTTAACAGATGGTATAGCACAGTTAAGAAAGAGATCTCAGGAAATTGAACTGAGACACCTCTGAGCCAACAGACTCTAAGTTGTGTACTTGGTATAGAGTTTGTTACATTTTCTGTCTGAATCCAGACTTCTACCTTTGTTCTTAGCTTATTTTTTGGCTTCATAGTCACTATGAATGATTTTTCTTCTGACAAAAGTCCTGTATACTTTGGAAAGAATTGATTTTCCTTCTTATAGAAAAGATACCTAAAAAACCCCAAACCACTGAACCTCACAAGGCTAACAAGAGAGGTGCAATGGAAAGGCCAAGGAAAACTTGAACTATCAAAGGGGATTTCTGGGGGTTGGTGAAGAGTTTGCCTAAGGCAAGACACAATCCAGATCTTGCATCCCACAGGATGTGGGCTCTGCATCTCTGTCCCTTTCTAATTTCAGTGTTGGGGTTTTTAATTTTCAAGCATACTCTTCTTATACTGCATTTTGCTGCAAGCAGTTTATTTTTTTGGTAAGGTTTTTCCTAAATGTGGTTCCTTTTTGGTATGATGCGGAGCCTCCCCATGTTCCTATCAGTTGCTGATACACACTTCAAGATGGATCATGCTGTTGGGAAAAATCATTTTCTCCTCTGAAAAGGAAACATGTCAGCAAATCTGGAGGATTTGTAGGCAAATGAGTCCCATATAAGGATCGTTTTCCATATTTTCCAGTGGGATGATCAAAAAGGCTGGGATTGAATACCACCTCAGAATATCTGAAGACTGCAGAGAATCAGACTTGTTCAGTCTTAGATGCAAAGATGGATCACACTGAGCTCAGGACATCCCCAGTTCAAACACTGCTAAAACCTGGCAGGGGTCTTCCTTCACTGGCAGGTAGCAAACAGCACACAATGTTCCACGTTCAAATTTAAGACAGCCAGGATATATGGATATCCTCACACAAGTCTCACTTGGCCCACCATGCCATGATGGACATATGGAGAAGAGAAATACGGGAAATTATCTGATTTAAAGAACAGTCCTCTAAACCACATTTTCTCAGTGCAGAGAAGATTCTTACTTGTCTGTCCCAAAAAAAGCTGACAGCAGGGAACAGTGATGATAAACTGGGCCAACTGCTACAATTGTCACATTGCTCAGGGAAGAGAATCAGAGCAAAATGCAGGAAACTAATTCACCCTGAAACTCAAGAGGTGAGGCTAAAGTGCCTTTAGAATTTTCAGAAAAAGAAGCAAAGCCAAAATTTTCATTTCTTTTGTTTTCAAAGAAGATGAAATAAACTTACTACCTCAAAAAACAAAAATTCAACTACACATTTTTTAATCATAATAAATATTAGTAAAATGACAAGCAAACATTTATTCTTTTATGTACTATATCATGCTAAGAAGAAAGTAATGCAGACTCTGAATTTTAGATAAAACTACTGTAAAGAGATTCAAAGCCTTGAGTTTGCTGCTAAGAAGCTGAAAGCAAGGGCATAAAAAGCAAGAAAGAAATCAGGAAGGTATTTTAGATAGTTCTCAGAGAAGATTATTCAAAGAAGGCTAGGGAGCTACATGTTTTTGACTTTAATGAAAACTTGCAGCACTATGAATTAAATGGACAATTAACTAAAATTAATAGATATTAAAATTATTGGCATTTAAGCACGCTTGGTAAAAAGTGCTGATGTGGTTTCAAGGCTTGGCTGCTGTTATAAAGGCACAGGCTGGGTGAGGAAGCAAAGATAGAGGGAGGACTGTTGGGGGAACCAGAGAGATGTTGTGCAACATGCCACTTAAGCAAAAACTAGCACCATGCAGCTTAGCTCCAGTGTTAAAGTAGTCATCCCACCATTCCCATCAGTAACAAAGGAAAAAACAGAAAGGGCTCAATTTACCTGGTACAAATAAAGGTCTCTAACTTATCTGGGAGTTCCCATTGAAAATTAGTTTCTTATTAATGATTAAATAAATTGTAAACTGGTACAACTTATGCTTATGTCTTTCATACTGTGGGATGTGCATGAATTGAGAATGGTATTGAATGCAGTCTGAAAACAGAAACCAGGTATGACATCTCAACTGTTCCCAATTAAAGAAACAAACAATCATCCAAGTATCCTGTTCCTCTCTAGTCCATCAACGGAAGATGACCTTCCTGGCTCTCTGGCATCTTCCTCTCTTGGAGCTGATTAACTCAAGAACTTAAACAGCTACCTAAAGTATATATAATTAAGGTGCAAAGTTAGGCAGACAGGATACTTTAGAGCCAAACTTTATCTGCTCTCCCTCTCTTTTTTTTTTTTTGGCTGGGAGAGAGTGGATGTTATGCATTAGAAAAGAGATTGTCTGAAATTCCAATGCCCATTTAGTTTGAAAAGGTCATAAAGATAAAGGTCAAGCTGCAAACTCTATATTAAACCATGTCTCTACATAAGCCTTCAGGGGTTTTGTTGACATTACTGTGAACTATGCACAAAGGTACAGAACCATGAAATACCAGATGGAGCAGGATCAGGTCTGGTTTTACAGCAGCACAGAAAGCATCTCTTGCATCAGCAGTCACACACAGCTTTCTATATATGACAATTAACTTCTAGAAATACCCCATGTCGTTCATTGGGCTTTCCAGCACTGGACCTCAATGCTGATGACATCAAGGAACAATGAAAAAAAGTGGGCTTTGACACCAGCTAAAGGCAGAAATGGTTATCTAAATACACAATGTTCTGTCTGTAAAACTCTCACGAGGGGTTTTATCTTTGCTCCTTGCATACTGAGTGTCTGGAACAGCAAGGTCTTCTGCATGCCCAGGATTGCTGGCTATTCCTGTTGCAGAAATTGGTGCTGTTGGGACTGCTATTATTTGTAACAGCAGCAGTATTTAATGAAAACATTCATATGGTAACAGAATCAAACTGGAAGGTCAGGGTCACCAATTTCTCATTAAATCTGGGAAAGATCTGTCTCAGTGACCTCTGCAGTGATGCAGCATCTTGCAACTTCAGAAGCTACAGCCTGTAGGGAAACCATCAGAATTGTTTAAATAGGGAAACTCTTTTAAACCATTTGAACTAGTTTAGGCATAAAGGCCACATTAAATGACAGGCTAAAATTTCCTAATGTTCTCCCTATCATCTCTGTTTGGTAGGGAAAAAATAAAATACCATTATAAGGTGTTGTCTGATTGAAAGTGACTCTAATAATGGAAAAGAATGTAGCAGAAGAGCAGGGCGTTTCCCTCAGGGTAGCATTTTAATGAGAATTGGTCAAGCTGCCATGGAAAGGACCAAAAGAAGTCCAGCAAAAGGTTCAAATAGGAAAAAAACTGTCAATAACATCAAAAAAGATGGATTTGTCCTGGAAGGGTCAGTGAGGAAGGGAATGGAAGTGTAAACACTAGCTAATAAACTGCACGTAGCATACTGAAGCAACCAAGGAAATAGCAGGAAAACTGTAGGAAACATATGCTGTCCTCCCCCAGGGACTAGCAGGAACTCCAGAACATGGTAGTAGTTTTGGGTTTAATTTTAATATGATTGGCACATCAGAAACTGTACTACAAATTCAGAGAGGAAATGGTGCTGCTTCTGTCTTTCATCTGCACAAATTGGCAATAAAAGATGGATGAAAACGACTCTGACAGACCCTTTCTCCTGTGGTCCCTGTCCTTCCTGTTGGCTAAACCCATCTGCAAATAACTATGTTGAGATGGGAGCCAGGCTCAATCCCTGTAAATAAAGACTGCTGATGCACACTTTCTGCTAAGTCCATAGCAAAGGCTTTTTGTTTCTCTAATCTTTCATATAACATTTGCTTTATAACCCTTCATTTAAATAACTACACTTTGTGCAGATGAACTGTTTTATATCCAAAGGCATGCAAACACTACATACAAGCATCTGCAAATATCAAGAAGCACAATAATTTTCCAGGGAAAATTCTTACTTTTGAGATGTTAAATGAGTTATTTTACATGACATTAACTGAATCAGCAGCAGAAGTGGGAAAGAAATGCTTAGGAACATTGACTCCCATTTCTTTACTTCAACCAAGTGAGACCCTTTGCTCCCTGTCATTTTGGCAGCTAATGGCATTTCCCTGCAATTTTAAGACTTCTGTGGCTTCTTCTCCTTTTTACTAAGGATGCTTCTCCCTCCCTCTTTTTATAAGCAATTTTATGTAAGGCAATTTTGTGGTTGAAATCTCACATCAAAACACATTTCTCTGTTTCAGCTTGCATTCAAGACAAACTTTTGGTGTCTCCATTTGTAACCCATATGTTGAGGCATCCCATTCTGTTTCACAGTTAAATGGATGGTACTGGACTGTGAAAAGTTTGAATTAATTATTTGTGATAAACTGTGGAAAATCCGTGAATAAAATGATAATAATTGGACACAAATACAGTAAAAGCTGTCATAGAAAGGAATGCAGCACATCCATGTGTCGCATTGCATCCTGTCACAGGCACTTATGAAAGATGTAATATAAATTGTCTCAAAAAAACTTGCAAAAAATAAAAGGCAGCCTGGATAGTTGTATTTTAGCAAATGTGTTTGCACTAAGGGTACCTTCTGTTGAACAGTTCTGCCCACAAGCTGTCTGTAGAATATAGAACATCTCTCGAGCATGCTTGCCACCTTGAAGCAGGGCAGTCGGAAGCAGAAAAAAAAGAACAGAATGCAGAAAAAAAGGTGAAGAAAGAGAGAAATGAGGGACAGCAAGTCTAAGTACCATAAATACATTTAGAAATGAGATTAGCAAAGTGTGACAATAGAATTTAAATGACAGACAACATTAAGATTGCAGTAAATAACATAGTACAAAAAAAACCAATTCAGCCATACAGCGCTTTTTTTAAGCTTAGCTAAGGAGTCATAACAAAAGCAGGAATATTATTATTATTACTACTGTTATCACTATATTAAAATAGCATTTTCATTTCATCATTACGAAAATGGATCTAACTGGGATGGGGGAGAGAGGTGGGGAGACAGTTCACGGTTAGTTTTCTTGCTCCCAAAACCGCACAGCCGTATGCTTTGCTTCTGGGGCGTCCTCCTGGCACCACTGGCTCCCAACTTACCAACGATATCGAACCAGAGGGGGATGTTAGAGGGCTGCACAGAGACCACCCCGACAATCTCGGTCACTTTATCACTCTCCATGACGGTGAAGTTGTAAAAGGGTTCGTCGAAAGTCAGGGGCACGGGCGAGGGCGCAGGCTTTTTTATCCATTCTATATGGAGACGTGCAGTGGAAGATTTTTGGGGCCGGCCATTGTCCACTGCTTTTATCTGAGAGGCACAAAGAAAAGAGGGCTCAGGCTGAGCATCCCAGCTTAGCAGTTCAGACCTAATTCTACTGCAGTGCAATGACTGCTTGGAAAATGGCCTTTGTAAACTTATATGTAAAATCCCAAGGAAGACAAACACTTAATTTCTCAGTTCTCTTTTTTTTTTTTTTTTTTTTTTTTTTTTGCTTAATGCTTTGACTTTTCACTGAAAAAGGTTATTTTAAACTGAAATGCTTTGTTTAAGAAATGCTGGTGTGAGGCTTCCTGCAGATGCAATTCAAACAATTCCCCACAAAGATCCTCCTCTCCAGAACCAGCTTCCCTCTCTGATTTCATCTTGCACCCAGCTCCCTCTTGCAGCAAAGCTGGAAGCTTTGTAATGACCCTGTGTAAGACCATGCATTTGCAAAACGTGCTCACTCAGAGCATGTTTGACTCTTTCAGGTGGTATCTG
This sequence comes from Vidua chalybeata, assembly GCF_026979565.1. NCBI lineage: Eukaryota > Metazoa > Chordata > Aves > Passeriformes > Viduidae > Vidua > Vidua chalybeata. The sequence goes on along the minus strand of NC_071531.1, from coordinate 81,824,963 downwards.
TGTTGCACATAAGTATTCCTTATATTGCCTTCCTCAGGATCTTTAATTTAATTAAATAAGTTTCAGGTCATTTCCCTCATTCTCCATAAAAAAAAAAAAAATCAAAATTTTGTCATGTTCTCTTTTCTTTCTCCTCTCTGTCAAGTTCATTAAGAATTGCTTTGCTTGGTGCTATTTCTTTTTATTATAAAGTCTTCTAGAAAGATGGATAGGCTTGATCTTTGTGTGACATGCTTTATGGATTTAGCATAGCAAAGACAAGACAAGCAACAACAAACACTGGGCTGAAGAAAAGGCTGAATGCAGGTTACAAAATGGGTGCTTTGGTCGATAACATCAATGTTGACAAAATGTTAACCCTTTTTTTTTTTAAAAGTGATGTTTCTGGCTATATAGGTCCACTGGTATAAATATGCCATTAGATTACCTTTTAAAAATGGGAAATACTTTTTTTTCTGAGATTATCATGCCCTACTTCTTCCTCTGGAAATGTGTTAAGTGCGTTTGATACTAACACTCGTCACTCTGCTCCATTCCAGGCAGGCAGACCCTTTGTGAAAAGATACTGAGAGTGTGACGAGCAGTTTCTAGTTAGAAAATCTTCAGTTGTTGCAATAGAAGAAAGCTCAGATCTCAGACATGACTTTGAGGTTGCCAGAGGGAAAAGTACTCACTCACTTAAAGGCTCCTCTACTCTGATTCCTAGGTATTTCTCAATGTTTTGTTATTTATTAATTTTCCAACATTATGAAGGCAACCCACTTCTGTAAGATACATCACTTCCAGATGTCAGACCATGGACCTCTGACATTTTTATTTCAGCTCCTTAACTACAACTTGTTGGCTTATTCCTGCACATGAAGAGTGGACATTTCAGTCTTGTATGGTTTTATATCAACTCAACCATATTTTATTCCCCCTTTCTTTCACTTTCACTGCATGGCTAGAGTTCTGAAAGAAGAATTTTGACTGAGCTTTTTGTAACTGAAATTGCTTCCACAACACAGAGTCGTACAACACAGTACTCCTCTTCTCTTAGATGCAGCCACCTAACTGGGAAAGTAGGTGCCCACTGTAAGGGCAAAGAATTGTGTCCACACCAAAAGTACCCTTTTGTTGCTGTACCTGCCCAGGCCAACATGATACAACTTTGGGAGCAGACAAGTACTTGGTCTTTATTTCTGCATATTCAAGGGAATGGCTTATGCTAACAATTTGCAGGCTGACTTAACACTCCGAGAATACTTCATGACCTGCAATAGCATGAATGATCTCTCACACTCAATTTTTTGGCAGTAGTTGTATATGAATACTAAATTTCTTAATTTAGGTCTTACATTGGGGGCATAAACACAGTTATATATTCCTCTTTATACAGGAGGGTCTATTTCTTAAAAAAAAAAGAAAAAATAAGTCAGTCAAATCATGGCTGGTATGTCGATGAAAGAGTGCTTACCGTTAAGATGTCATAACTCCCTGCTGTGAATTGCTTTCTGGAAGAAACCATCCCTGTTTTGGGATCAATGAAAAACTTCCCATCATCGTTCCCATCCACAATGCTGTACGAGATTTCTGCATTAGGGCCTTCATCTTTGTCAAAAGCAAAAGCTCTGTAGATTGGCTCCCCTCTTTTCTTACGGTCCCTCTCAGGAAGCTTGATCTGATAGACTTTCTCTGGAAACTGCGGTTTGTTGTCATTCTCATCCAGAATCTGCACCACCACCCAAACAGAGGATTGCTTGGGAGATGTGCCCCCATCTGAGACAGTTACCTGAAAAACAGCAGTGCAAGTTATTCCCAACAGCTACAGTGGGACTTCAGAAATTGGAGAAAAACATAAAACATAAGGAAACACCTTGCCTTCCCCAAAGCTAACCAACAGTTTACAACATTTTCTGTGTACACAATACATAATTACTATAAATATGCTCATTGCTTAACCCAATTCGTCCACAATGGCAAATCCAGGAATCCAGAAGATTTTTTACTTCTGAGATGAACGTGGAATAGGAACCTGCAGACTAGGAAGCTATTTCTCAAAACATAAAATCCTTTTATCTCAAATTCTGCAAGTTTATCTCGGAAGAGAGAACTGGAATTAACCCATTAATCAGGGATCCCTGCATTTTTTGCATACATATTTCAAAGCTTCTTCTGTCATGGAAAGAATTTGAAAGATATATTTCTTCTTAAATCCTAAAAAAACCCTGTCATTTTTTCCCCATTAATTATTTGGAAATTCTTAAACAACAAAAGGATTTCTGTCAGCTCTTTTCATTCATTACCCAAGATGTGACAGCTCATTAATTCCAAACTTGCTTTATAAGATTATAAGGAGCACAGAGAGGCAGGTAACAAAAAATTTCTGCTGCATTGTGTAGAGAGTGAGTGCACTGTGCTGCCAGAAACATGTAAGAAATAAAATCTTTGAGATGAAAGTTAATTAGTAATTTAGCTGCAACTTAAACAGAATTACTAATAATTTTCAATCTGAAACACTATGAAAATGAAATTATTCAAGATCAACAAGCTCTCAAGAGATTTAATAATATGCCTTCAAAATGAAATCAATATGTTTCAAACTTCTCCCTCAATATTTCGATTGCATTTTTAATGAGAAAGAAATAAGGCAGAGAGTTATTTTTGTTTGCATGAAAGAAGTTCAAATTTCATTTTCGGCTACATATGGTAACATGCCAAATCCCACAGCAGCAATTTCTGATGATAGTGAGCCAAGATATTACATATCCTTCCCTGCTCATACTGATCACTGCACATCGATTGGTTTGATGGTAACTTCTAAATATTTTATTTTTCCTTAAAAGTTTTTGTGTTCCCTTGCAAATCCTATAGTCCTGATGTCCAGTTGTTAGGCAAAGCAAAATTTTCTGGGAATAATACCCCTTAGCATTTTCCCATCCTTTTGTAAAGTCTAAACTTAGGGTAACCCCAGTTTAACACTGAGGTCAGCAGAAAAATCGTGTTTTCTATGAGGAAGGTAAACGACATTATCCCTTTCCTGTATTTAACTATGTGTTTAAAAACTGATGCAGTGGAAGGGAGCAGACTGACAGCCTCAGGGACTGAAACAGCTCATTTATAGAAAGTGTGGAGCATGGCAACATACAGTGGCAATGTAAATTCCCCCAAACAGCCCAGAACCCACTTGGAGAGCCGAACCCATCCTCCCAACAACACATACCAGTCTCAGGCCTCTTTCTCCCAAGATTAGAGTAGAGTTTCCTAAGTGCTGAGTAGGTTTGGCAATTAGCAGTTGCTGGGATCACTACTCCTGTGATGGGGACAGCTGCTTGCAGAGTGCTGGATGGGGATCAGAGCCATCCTGCAAAGCCACCAACGTGACATCTGCCGGTTACCAGCACAGGGGTGTGGGAAGAAGACCCACATCATTGTCAGTGTGCTGAGCCATCCATTTCCCATTGCCAACACTTTCCAAAACAGCATTTTTAGTGCTGAAAGGCTGTACGTACAGCTGTGAATCTGCCTTTCCACATGGTGAGAGCCATGCCACCAGGGACCTCAACCTCTCCACTTCAATGATGATCCCCTCTATTTCTGTTCTACTCTGCTGCAACTGGCCAAGTTCTAGGTCAGACCACAAGTTAACAAAGGAAAACATTTTTTTGGATTTCTCCACAGATAAAGTAACTATTGATGACAAACAGTACAGGCTGTATAGCATAGAAACAATCAGAGACACACTAATCCAAACTAAAAAAAAGTCAACAAAATGTTTTTTTTTAGGGACTAATGTTCTTGCATTAAAAAATACTAGCGAGATTCTGGAAACTCTTGTTCTCTGAACAAATAAAACTTTTTTTTTTTTTTTTTTTTTAAAGATGTTTTCTTCAATCTGCTAGCAGTAATCAAAAAAGACGTGTGAGTGAAATAAAGGGTTTACAACCAACTATGACAATAAAATCTGTGAAAACCACAGTGGTATAAACTATCAAACAACTATGATGAAAAAACCCTACCTAAGTAAAAAAAAACTGCTCAAGAAGTGAAGCATCCTTCTGTCTTACCAGTACATTCTCACAGTTTGTCAGGTTTCTGCTGAAATCCTGACTAGCATGGTGTTGTGGCATCAAATATTTGCATGCATTTGTTTATTTAGTAAGCCCAAACTTGGGGGGAATCTATTCAATTACAGAAATGTTGCACTGAAAACATTTGCTGACAGCTAACAGGAATGAGTAATGGCAATAACACAAAATGACAGCTAATTAATAAAAATTAACGAAGAATGCCTGAAGTTAGTAAATTCTACTTGGGCTAAAACTTTACACGCCTGGAGAGGAAAATGTTAGGTACCAGCTAAGCCTTTTTGTCTGGGAGACACTCAAAACTTTTCAAAATTACAGGATGCAGCTCCACTCAAAAAGCTCTGAGTGCCAGACACAGGAGCTGAAGTTCTCTCTTTGGAGGCATGTAAATTAATTAAGCCTCCTTCACATCAGTGATGTGATTATTTCCCCAGCTGTAAATCTGCACCCTGGCTGATCCCTTTTCTGTGCTCCATCATCCTGACCCCAGCCTGGCTATTCAGGTTCCAGTCATAAACCAGGTAAAAGAGCTGCAAAAATGTCTGCTGCCCCTACAGAAAAACCCCACCACGACAACACATTAAAACAAACCAAGAAATTGCTGCCAGTTCAGAATTGTTGCCAGACAAAAACAGGGAGAAGCACATCGCTCTGCAAATACCATTTCCATCAATATCACAACAGCACTTAGGGGCCCCTCTAACCAAGGCAATTTCAATTCAAACATTACCACAGTTCTTAGCTCAACCCTTGAACAGCTGGAAATTACAGTAAAAAAGTAACCAGGGAGGGAGGGAGGTTAGGATGCTCATAGGACAAAGCTAATTCACAGCTGGTATCTCTGGAAATGCAAAAGGCAGATGTGCAAGGCACAGGAGAGATTGCAGGAGAGAAGCTGTAATTTAGGACCAGTGAGGTTCTTTTGTTTAGAAACCTGCAGGTAGCATGGTAGGAAAAAGAACATAGAGAAGAAAGGTAATGCAGATGAATGACATCTGTCATTCATCTGTCAGTCTGAGACAGACTGTCTCAATACATGCTTGTCAAAATTTGCCATTGAAAACCCAGCAAGAGGTGACTCTCACAGTACTTGGTATGGGAAAAGGGTAAGGACAAAATCACGGCTTTCCCAACAGAGATGAGGAACGGCTGCTTGGTCAGCATGTGCTTTCCTAAACGGTGAACATCTTCTCCTGTCTGTGTGATGAGTCTGGTATCTAGATCCAACTGCTGTAGACAAGATGCTGCTTGACCATGTGCAGGTGAGATGGACCAGGACAGTGTCTGCCCCCTCTGCTGCACTGGTTAAATACTGCTGCTCATGCTGCATCAGGACAGCCTAAACAGGGGATTCAACCTCCCAAAGCTGTGATTCAGCCATGAAAGCAGCTGAATTTGGACTCCCTGAGTAATTAGACAAAGGGTTGGTCCATTCAGCAAGGGTGGAATGTCTTAAAAGGAATGTGATTACATATTTAATAGGGCCTGAATGCAACAAACAACAAAAATAATATGAACTATTAAATATTTTCATGGTGAAATCCTAACATCGCTGCTGTTTTCTCACTGCCTATAGACAGTTCCACTACAGTTTTCTCCACAAAATTAGCATCTTCTTTTAGGAATCTGTATTTACCCATTGACTTTAATGCTTATGTCTTTACTGAAATATGTCTGCCAACACACACACAGATGCTGCTTACCTGGGAATTTATTTGCTAAAGTAACAACAGTCACACCGCTCTTACAATGTCTCCTATAGCTGGATGGACCAGGACAAGGCCTCCTCAAATTCCCTCTACTTCTATCAGATATGTATTTTTGCTGATATGCTCCTTCTGCAGCATATGACAAATTCAGTGTAATAACAGTTCTCTCCAAGTAAAACAATTTCCACTTCTTCTGCAGGATCTGCTTCAGCAGGTTGGTCTATAGACGTTATCACTCCCCTAGAGGACTGAGAGATATTCATGTTTATGTTCATGTCCACAGAACAACTACAAAGGGATTTCCATAGAAGTAGATCTTCTCAGTGAAAATGAAGACTGACACTGACACTGACTGTTAACATACCACAGCTGGAATGTTAGATGTGGCAATTTCTTCTTTTTATGACTATGGAGAAGGCATGGAGGAGACATCTACTGTGGAAATATTGCCTAATAATCCAGTCTAATCCAGCCTAGCAGACCTCAGCAATGGTCACAAAAGGAAGTTTGCCTTGAGACAGTCACTCCTCCTATGACTCAGACTGTAACACTTAATTGAAGAAGGTGTAGTTCTTGAATCTTTCAGAATACAGATACAACTGTGAGGACCACCCTCCTGAATTAAGAGTACTATATTGAGTCTCATTAACAAAAGCTCATGACTTCCAAGGTAATTATTAGCTCAGCTGGAGGGAATAGCCAGCAGGGATGTTACTTCAACACGTACAAGACAATTAGCAGGTGTTTAATGTGAGTCATCAAGCCTTGAGAAGGACAGATACCTTCTTCCATATCATTCTTTGGCAGGAGGAAGTACTTAACCTACCCGATATTTAAGTAATGAGGAACTGTCACATCACTGTCATTAGCATTGCAAAAAGCTGAAGATGCCATATTTGCTTGTTTATTTTTTTAGTGTGGTAATTGCTTAATGCAAAATAAAGTGAGCTAAGATACTTGTGCTTCATCAAAAGAGAGTGCACAATGAGGTTTTCAGGTGAAAGTCTCTCCCTTCCCCCTAACAAGAAATGCTAATTTTGCTTCAGAAAACCCTAGAAAAGAGAATCTGGTTGAGCTACTGAAGGCAGAAAAATGATCAAAGGGAGCGGGAGAGTTAAGGCATACCCCTGCTGTTAGTGACTAATGGGTTTGTTTCTTCTGCCAGCGTGTAAAGGAGCTGCAATACCTATTGTAAATCTCTGGAATTCAGCCCAAGTAGGAGAAGTGAAAGATTATAAAGGAGAGCTCATCGAGGGATGAATACAACTTTAAAGTCCAATGCACTGAATTACTATCTCTGCTGACTTCAGAGAGAGACTAAACTCGTGGCTAAATTCTTACAAGGAAATATTTTTCTGAAATGCATGCTGTTACTGAACTACATGTCAGATTATTGCTACAAAGTGAAGGCAGTGTAGCTCAAAGATATACAGAATATGAGAGAAAAATAAATGTATTTTTTTTTTCTTTTTTCTTCAAAACGAATACTGAGTTAGCTGTAGCAAACTAGATACCCTTCTCTTTCTAATCCTTTATCTAGCAGCTCTGGGAAAGAAATGAGTAAGTGCTTATTTCACTTACTCTAATAGGATGTGGTGCTGTCCCAAAAGACAAATTATACTTCTTGTCCAAAGGAGTTCCAATCATATCAATATGATCCATCTTTTCTTATTTCCTTTACAACATGCTAATCTGGGAAAATCTTTGTTTGTAAAAAAAAATGAATACATTCACTCTAGCCAGGTATGAGAAATAAATAATTTAGAGTACATTTTAAATAGAGATTATTACTGACATAAACACTCTAGTTGCTTGATTAGGAATGTCAATGGCTTCCAGCCACACTTAAGCTAGAAATGGTCTGTTAAACCATTTGAGAATTAACGATGACATCAGGTAATTTCAGTGCTGTATTGCCAAAAGACAGGAAGAAAGGAAGGAAGGCAGGCTTTTTCATTTGGAGCTAAATGCTCCCTGTGGTATTTGAAAACCTAAATATTAGAAAAGCGTACTGAAGAAAGCCTTAGAGGCTTAAAATCTTAACTTTTGTCAGACTCAGTGTGCTGAGACCAGTAGATGGTAACCAAAGGACCTGGCAGAATGAAATATCAGAATGGGTGATTTAAAAGTCCAAATACACTACTACTACTTCTATTATATTTATCCTGTGCCACACTTTATTCTACAAGCTTTTTGGAAAGAGAAACAGTAAACAAGTCTCTGTAAAGAAACTAAAGACTTGTATTTCAGATTTAGTAGCATTAAAAAGAAGAATCTGCATAGCTCTTGACAGTGACCCTCTAAAAGAAAAATAGCAACTTCCCACAAGCATTGCTTTTAAAGTTCATTACAGTTTGGAGATCCTGACGACCTTTGTGCATCAGGCTTTATTTACAGTGTTCTTCAATCAATACATGCTAAGTGCAGAACCAACCATTACTCCATTAGATTCGCAGGAAAACAGAGCAGCCTGTCATGTGTTAAAGGAAACTCCTTCAGGCAACCTCAGAAAGCACCTTCGCCTTCCTTTCCCTGAGTAAAAAGAAAACTATAATCCTTAGGAATGTCAAGCTCATATAATTTGCATTTGATGAAATTTAGATTAAACTTTGTCCAGAAGTGATTCTAAGCCAGTCACTTTCTAGAAATCCAGAAGCGCCTCTTGCACCGGCGGAATTATATACAGAAAAGCTTTACCCCTACTGCCTAATTGTAGTATACAGACACATAAGATTCAGCAAAAATCCTCTGGTAAGGAAAAGCGCTGCTCAACTAGGACTTTTTCTAACCTTCCAGGTGATAACAGCACCTTGAAACTGCAGGTATCATATCCCATGTTGTGCAGTTTGCAAAGTTTGCAACAAGAAGATTGGAAAATGTAGTAAGTACATCAACCTCAGTCTCCAAACAACAATTGTAAAGGTCTTTTGAGTAGATTATGAGCTTCCTGTTTTTGCTCATGAGGCTAGAGTAATGAGTCTTGCTAAACATACAATGAAGAAAGAATTCAAAAACCGAAGAATACACTCCAAACTGTGCACTGATAATACCTGTCAAAGGGCATTTATTCACCTTCAGACTGGCACCTTACAAACAAGATAAAGTATGATATGCAATTGCTTAAACTTATTTTTTTTAGGCACATGAAATCTCTTCAGGAACAACCTATCACTAAACAGAAGTATAACTACCATCAAAGCCCCTAAAGTAGAAATAAGATAAAAGTTGCCTATTGATCTTCACAGTAAACTTTGAAGAAGGTGTTTAGCTCCTGCTGAAAGTGAAGATTACAATCTGAGAGTTTTGTGAACAGAAAATGAATAGTAAAATGTGAGAATATTTCACTTCAAGCAGATTTAAATAACATAAAGCTTGCAAATCAAGATACGAATGCAGTTTAATGTTAGCAGTATTCTCTATGTCAATTTTAATCTGATTCATACCTCAATATCCACTTCAGCCATTTGTGGATTTTGCTTTTCTTATGAAAAGAAACACCTGTGATTAAATATTGATAAGTTCCACTCTATCAGATCTACCTCTACAGATAATGCCTTTCTCCAAAAATCACTCAGGAAATACTGTAGCTCTCCATTTTTGTGCTTCAAAAGAGGTGTACATCAACTTGAAAGCTCACCACACTGCTGTTTTCAATTACTCTTCATTTTCTATCCACAAAAGTTACTTGATTCTCATCTTCACTATAAGCAAGAACCAAATACCTTCTTCAGTTTCCCTAAAATGATGAAGATTGTTATACATCGCCAAACTTCCATGTTGTCATACTAGACCAGTCCATATGTGTAATCACGTAAGAAAAACATTCTGGCTATTAATAAAGACAGAATATGTTATCCATGCTTCCAAGATATTTTCCTAGTATTAATAAATTATGTTTCAACTATCAACAGACATGCCCTGCTCAAAAAATACGTGCCGATTTATTGCCAAAATTTAATCAAGCTATAGTACTAGTCACCATGGAGTTGACTAATCAACAGCATTTACTTTAGATCCTTGCTTGGGTGTGCAGCCGTGTAGGTTTGTAGCACGGGTCCCAGATATCAAATCTGACAGGGAATTAACTCCCTGCTCTTTTAGCAGAAACTCTCAGATCCAGAGCAGGTGTGGGGCAATAGCTCTCCTTCTGTCTGGCATTAAGTCAGCAGCACTGCCTCATGCTAATGTGGTACAAGCTGCTGAAGGTCCTCTAAGAAAAGGCATAGTGTGAAAGAGCTTGCTCTGTACACCCTTAGAAATACTGTGGCAGAAGCTTCTGTTACAACAAAGCAATAACTTCAACTAAAACTTTCAGTCTTCAAAGGGAATCATCTTGTGTCCTAACCTATAATATAAAAACCCACTTCTAAACAATTTTTGTCATGCTGTGATCCACTGCCCTGAGATGTTGGATGAAACATCCTCAGGAGAGGCTCTATGATGGTCTGTTTCAAAACAATATTGCTGTTCCTGAGGAGGTAAAATGTTTATTTGGCCACTAATGAGATGAAAGATATACACTGTAGTTCCTTATATTTATTTACTTTATAGGTACACTGCATCCAAATTCTGTGCTGCTATATAAAGTAGAACCAGGGATTTTCAAAAGAAAGGCAACAGTTTGTTTTTTTTTTTTTTCTCCTCAGCAGCACTTGTGCTAACAGGGGATGACACCACCTTGTCTTTGGCCGACAAGAAGATTAAGATGCATCCAGCCCCATCTCCAGCTCCTCCTCATTATGTTCTTCCCCTGTCATCCACTTGCAGCCACCTCCACCCACCAATAAACTACTTGTGCATCTGTGCTATGAACAGGGCTACTGAAATAGGGTTTAAAATGAACCGCCAAAAGAAAACAAATCCCCCCAAAAGGCAGACAGTAGTGAGCAAGGGCAATGAAAGAGCAAAAGGAGAGGAGGCATGCCAACTCCCCAAGTCAGGCTGAGGCAAGTTTACCAAGATGTTTGGTCACTGAAGGAACATGCAATGTACAACTACAATTTTGGTGATTAATTCTGCAACCTTACTACAGATGGAAGTTCACCCCCTAAACCTCCCTCCAAAAAAAAATCTCTATCTTTGAACTCATCAATTACCAACAAGCCTTTGATCAATACCAAAGCAGGCAAAGCCAAAACGATTAATATTAATGTACAAGCCTTCGTGTCTCATCAGTAATGCTGAAAATACCCAATTTTCATCTTACACTGTTTTTCCACAGTATGCAAGAAATGAGTGCTCTCCATCCACACACATAGGTAAAAAGTTTCAAAGTCATTTTTACAGCTGACAGACTGATGAGTAGCCTCTGACATTTAAATGCAATTTATTATTTTCGCAGTAAAATTGAAGCTTCCACAGTTTTATGTTCAAAATAAAGCTTACCTGCAAAAAAACTGATAAATAAAAAATTGATTTTCTAAAAAATTGATTTTCTGGGTAGAAAATATATCAATCAGACTTTATATACAGACTTAAGCTATACAGGCTTTTCCCACTTTTTGAATATCCTTTAGAGATATTTTAAATTGCATAAAGCAAAAATGTATGGTTTAGGCCTCAGAAATTTATCTGCATTTACTGAATAGTCACTCAGGAAGATTTCAGTGACTGTTTTCATTAATAAAAAAGGGGAAAAAATAATATATGATTTTTTTTTGTGATATTCAAGTTATTTGACAGTCATTTCTTTGGTAATCAAGGAGGTGCAAAGTAAAATTTTAATCAAATTAGAAGACAGTATCATAGCAATTATTCATGCATATTTGAATAAAGTAATTTTTGGAGTCAGATGAGGATTCCATCCTAAAATATCTTACGAAATAGTATAAATATTCTCAGAAAATCAGTATGAAAAGTAATTAAAATAAGGTGAAGCAGATAAGCATGAATAAGGAGCCTTGTTCTTGGGATTCTTCCCAAGGCAGATTTTTTAATGACAATATCATCCTGTTTTTGTCAGACCAGGTTAAAGTACATCACATCAATAGTTGCTTTGATTTTAGTAATAAAAAGTTCTACTTGACTTCTTGAAGTCTACTTCACAACTTTCTGTTACAAATCAATTTTGGACAGATAACAGGCATTAATTGGGCCATATTTAATCACACTTTCATCTAACAGGCAACACAGACAAGCCTTATTATCTCAACCTCTACTTGTCTTTGATTTTATATGTCCTGTAAATATCTACTAGCTAATTTATATTGGCATGGGGTCAATTTTACAAGCTGGTTGAGAATCAATCAGCATGGGGAAAAAGAATGAAGATTCCAATTTTGAAGTAAAACTCATATTCTTGGACTGATCACATTTTTTACTTTTTCCACATTGATCTTCCAGCTTGGAAAACTCAATCTGGAAAATAGGCTCAGATGTTGTGCCCAGTACAAAGATGTGAAACTGAAGTTCAGGTAACTGTTCTGGTGAGAAAGAATGAGAGCTATCAACCCCTTCCCTGATGGGTGCAGCAGGACTCTGTGTTTCACCAGACACAGTACAAACCTTGCTCTTTCTCACAAGACAAGACTGGCACAAGCTAAGCATACCTTTAGGGACAGGTTCACTGTAACCCTCTTTTTCACTAAGTCTGTTTAGCTCTTTTCTCAGCTCTCCTGAATCTCTAGAAATCACCACAAACACCTGAGAATAGTCTCAGCCTCCCCAGCCATGCCACGGACAGCAGGGTACATATATACTGCACAACTGGAGATAAACAGAGCAAGAGTAAAGACAAATGTTACCAATCTCATGTTGTCTGAGCAGCCAAATAATTACAGACACCTTCTTGGTAGGGAAGCACTGGCCAGCTGTGAAACCCTCAGACTTGGAAATCAATGGGAATTTTCCCACTGACTTTGGTGAGCATGGGGTGGCATCCAGAGCTCAACAACCTAATTTCAGTACTTTTAATTCTCACTGAGCTTTTGCCCAGCCTGGGCATGAGTTGCATGAGTACCTGAAAGCTGTGAGCCTTCAGCTAAAGGGTAGGGAAGGTGCATCACCACTGTGTGCCTGATAACTGACTGGGGACAATCTCATTTAGCGCTCAGGCAAATGTAGGATTTTCTGTTTGCTTTAAAGAAACAGCAATTTCACATGCAATTATTTTCTTTAGCACTATTTTTTTTTTCCTGTTGGTTCAATCTGTTACACACATAGCCAGTGATCCTGTGAACAGTGATGTATACGAAAAATTTTCAGAATGTGTCAAGACCATACTGCCAACATAAATAAGTAGGTGTGTGTATGGGAACAAAGTCATTTTGGGGTAACGATATAACAGGAAAAGCTGTCCCCAGGTTTTAATATCCCAAATGTGTTGAAAAGAAAAAATCCTGTCCCAAAACCTTAATTTCCCAGCGTAACACTTGGAACGCATTAAAATGTTGAGGTTATTAATATTAATTAATTAATTAATACTATTATAATTAATTAATTGCATAGTGCCTGGAGTCTGGGAAAGGGATCTTTATGTGTTGGAATAATAATAAGATGGCATTCCACTCCTGCAGTGCAGGAGGAATTTTAAAAGATCACAACTTTTAAAATATTCTCAGCACTTTGATTCTTCTGCAGAATTAGTCTTTAACATGCATTTGGGTTTTGTAGCCACAGGATGGCATTCACTGCTGTGCAAAAGGGTCAATAAAATGTAAAATGTGAGTAGAGCTTAGGAAGCATACTTTTTATCTGCGGAAAGGAAATATTTAATCAAGAATGATTAATATAAATTTACTGCTTTCTCTTGATGACCACCATTGATTCAAAGAATGTAATACAGAAATCTTAACATGCATAGCCCTTAAGGTTCATTTTCTTACTGCATGGGCACCATGTCCCTCAATAGATAGATAGATATCTTGCCCGACTTCAGTAAGCTGTGGCACTAAAAATACAGAGCAGCAATTCCAGCCTGGGATACTAGCAACTGCATAAAACACCTCAGTTTCACTTCCATGGTTTATGGAGTCAAAGTCACTCTTTATTGGATTTATACAGGCTCATAATTTACTGTTTATTTGCCCATTAGGGCAGTGTATGGAGTAGGTGTTGACACATAGCATACCAACAGGAGGACAGTTGAACCAAATGGATGGCCAAGGTGACCGATAATTGGACTGCAAGTGTCAAAGAGTGGGGTTGAAAAGACAGGTATATCAACCCACACATACTTTTCCCAGTTGTGATATGAAAGTTAAGAGCAGGGACAATCAGCTACTAGTAGTTACAATTTACAGAACTGGGTTTGAAGTCAGCGGGAAGCAGCACCCAATTAACGGCAGCAGAGGCGACTGGTGAAACGACTGGATTTAGAGCGATGAGCAGGAATGTCAGATAGAGAGACAACCAAGTAATGCTATTAACCTTTGTGAGATTGCCTCCCTGATAATGTGGTCTGGAGGACAATAAAACACTGCATGAGACAATATGCCCAATTTAGTAGTGCAGGACTGATATATGGGAGAAGGTGGCTAATTTCCCTGGATTCATTTTATAGGCCTCCAATTAGCCCTCACTAGGTGAAGGGAGCAAAAGGAGGAAGCAGAAAGAAGGAATGTCTAATGAGTTGCTTTGTTGGGTTTTAGCAGAAAATATTGAAAAAGTAAAGTTTCAGGAGCTGCTTTGCTTTTGAGACTGTGTCAGGATGTGTTAAAGGGGCAGGGTACTCTGTTGGAAATAGTCGTGAGAAAGCTTCTGATTTATGGGAGGTCTTGAACAACACAAGTATGTCCTGTCAGGACCAGTGCAGGAGGTGTGATCCCTTGGCACAGCAAATGAGATATGCCAGCCCCAGGCACTAATCCCCATGGTCAATGTTGGGTCACTACTGCAGATGTTCGCTCACGATGTGGAGGCCTGGTTGACACTACCTAGAGACGCTGCCACTGCTCCCTCTGAGAAATCCCATACAAAATGTAAACGAACTGGTTCTCCAAAAGTGCATCCAGTTTTAGAAATGGTGTATTAGGAGCAGATCTAATCCACAGATTACTAATATCACAAAACACGTAAAACTGATTTACAGGCTTAGTGAGGCCGTTTGTCCATCAAGTAAAGTTCAAGTGCAGTTCCTGTTTTGGTATGTAAGTCTGCTGAATGCACTCTCAATAACCTCTAGAAAATAGAGCACAAATGTGTAATTTATTCAGCTACTACCTTTTAGGCATTCAAGGGCTAGTGGAGCTTATTGCACTCCAGAGAAAGCAGGGGTGTGTCTCAAGTTCGGAAGTCATGAGGTAGGTCTCAGCTATAGCTTGGAGAAGAGGGAAGGGACACCAAATTAGCTCTGCAAGAACTGAATGAGCTGAAAAACAGCCCACAGCTCTGAGTTGGGTAATGTGCTTTGTCAGGAAGCTGGATAAATGACTGCCTCATGCTGAGCACTGTGCTGCAGCAGCAAGGATTTCTTTTGGGACCTGAGCAGCTTGCTGGAAGTTGGGCATCCCATCACCACTGTGATCCATCATCAGGCACCCTCCCAGGGCTGCAGAAATAACACATCTTCTGTACACTTCGGACTTCTTTTTATTAAAAAAGCCACAGCTTTCAATTGATACTTTCACACTGAGAGTCAGATATTATGAGGATTGAATGCCTGAAGAGAAAGCATTCAAAGAAAGTATTATTTTACTTTTTAAATGTCATTCCCCAGCTGAGGTGCTGCAGAGAAGACTGCACTCAGGCAGTATTTAGAGCGCTGCAACAAAAATAGTGGAAGATCCTTAACTGTACACATACTTGGTAAATGCCAGTGGGAAAGACAAAATAGGCTTTAATATTCAATTCAATCCCATAAACATATGTCCAAAGCTACACACAGAGAGAGTTTGAGCAGGTCCATTTGAACAACAGGGTTTTGGTGAGGAGGATAAGGAGTAAATGAAAATTAACCTCACATGTCAGTTAATATTTTGATTCCTTCTGCTACAAATTATGGTCTATTGAGACTAAGCTAACACACAGCCTTCACTGCCTTCTGTCCCTCTCAGTGAATAGATATCATGCCATTTTGGCATACTTTGGTGTACCAAATAATAAAGCTCTGCTTAGCTAAAATGTGTGGTCTAAGATTTATGATTTTGTGGAAATTTTCTAAGTATTTTTTAAACTGTGATCAAGTATTGGGGTTTTAAAAAAGTGTGGTAATGTAAAAAAACCCCATGTGTTTCTATTCTCCCTATTTTTTTTCCAATAAAGTCTTTAAAACCTGAGAGTTAAGAATACCTTAGTTGATACAACACCTTAATAGCTATCTGGAAGGACAGTGGAAGACAATATACAATGGGAAAACCAGATATATTTGAGGTTGTGAAGAAAATATTAACTTATTTACTGGTATCTGGGTTAAAGATAACACACTGGATCTCAGAAAAGTCAAAGCCATGAATTGACAGACTGCTATTAGCAATATTTGTATTTTTTACTTTCCCAAGGAATGTGAGAAAAAAACCTCGTTATTTTGATTCTGACATTTTTGCTCTCAAGTGCTCATGTTAATCCTTGTTTTGAATATTTAGAAAATTCCTTGCCAAAGAAAGTATTATTTTTTGCCAAACCATAAAATGTACTTTAGGACTGCTATGATAACATTTTCAATGTCATTGTATGACGAGAAATTAGCAAACAGCAATATTACATTTGAGAATGATGAGATTAATCTGCTTCTTGACAAATGAAATTTGTTAGGCTGTGAAAAGAAAATTACTGGTTCTGAGGGCCCATTTCTTTGCACTTGATGCTTCAGGGCCTTTGTACATTTCTGTTTAAATCATATCTTCATAAAAAAAGCAAAACAACTGTTTGGTCCCTGATTATTATCAAGCTGAAGTCAGATAAGAAAAACATTAGGATTCTTATGTTCTGTGATAATATATTTAGGGAGAAAAAACGTGTCAATTATGCTCAGTAAACTGATTTTCAACCCAATTAGAGGTTTTATTATCTTTAGGTATCTTGTAAATACCTTAATTTGTGTCATGTTACAAATTATGCTGAGAACTCCAATCTTATTTCAGCACATTTCACACAATGATGCACTTTTTCCATAACAAATTACTTTTAAAATGAACAAAAAACCCCAACCCAAACAGCACAATTTTTTCAAACCGCCATGATTGTGCTTGACATTTTCCTATCCTGTCCAGTATATCCTTCTTGATCAATATGAATGTTTAAGGATTATTTGGTGGAGGGACAGTGTGGTGATGTGGGAATGATCTGAAAGATCAGAAAAAGAGGGAAAATACATTATATTGAAGGACATTACAGGCTACAGTGAGAAGACTGTGAGATGTGATGAGGCTCAAAGAAAATGTTGCGCATTCATTGCATACTGGGAAAAGGTTCTCATCAAGTGCACGGACTGGTGGGGGCAGTTTTGTGGAATGCTCAGTTTTTAATGTATGAAAATGATAAACTCCTGAAAAAGAAAAGCACTAAGAAGGGAAAGAAAAAAAAATTCAGAGGACAGAGCACTGACAAAACACACATGTGTCAAATCAACCCAAAGGCCACTCAAGACAACAGAATTGGAGAGTTAGTGCTGGGATCCCTACACAGGGTATTGCAGGGTGGTAGGATTTGGTGCATATAAATGGTGGTGGCAAGTGAAGTTGCTGTGAAAAAATTGCAGAATCAACTTTTTTTAGCAATAACAAGCCTGAATTTGGAACAGCTGAGAACATATCACCCTGGGAGAAAGAACAAATGGATGCAAATCTTCTTTTAGGGCATTTTTCTAAATGGTGGATTAATTAAAAAGCATACTAGGATTTCCTATGCCCAGAAAAGATTTTAGTACAGATGCTAATGCATTCCTAACTGACGAAGAAGATGCTCCCCTGCCCTAAATTCGACTCTCAGCTTGGTCTTAGCTGAGAAGGCAGGAAAATGAGACCTCTGCAAAATGTGTGTATGTGCATGCATGTTTGTGTGCTCAAACAGTACAGACATAAATTAACAGTCTGGCAGCTGATGGGTATTACCCATGCTACAAAAAACATGATATTGCACTAAAGCAGACAATTCACATAACACAAAGGCTCTGTATATCTAAAACAGGTTTGAATAATGTGAAAGAATTTCCTGAGGCTTCTGCAGAAGATTAAAACATTGGTACATTCATATAAAAATGTGAAGATTTAGCAAGGCAGTGCACCCTGCACAATGATTCTTTGTTTCACCAAGCACAGAGCCTGGCAAGAGAGACACCCTGAAAGAATATATTCAACCAATTTGGGCCTGGTAGGTGGGCTTCAGCCCATAAAAAAGGGAGCTACAGATCTTAAGAAACATACAATGAAGAAAAAACCTGTTAGCCCTGAGCTAATCTATGAGCTAATCCCTCAGTGAGAAAGCAACATTAGACTAAACTTCTAAATCCTGACTGAAAAGAAAAGCTTGATATAGATTAACCACAGAATTTGCCTGCACAAGCTTAGCATGAGGAATGGTTTATTAAACAAGAAGGAAGACCACTAATACATCCCTCTCTGTTTCAACAACATTTAACACATGGGTGCAGACCTAATTTTTGAAGCATGCAATAATACTTGATGTTTTAATAATATTTTTCCACCCATTTGTATTGATCTAATGCTCTGCTATCTCATAGCTCTGCAAAGAGAAGAGAGAGGTATTGAAAGAATTTTAAATTGCTTTTCTCTCATGTATTCACTCACCCATTTCCAACACACCTGAGGAAATGCAGCCATGGGAACCAATGTCTAATTCTTTTATCCTTGGATTATGAGGGATAAGTTTAGGAAAATCATTGCTACTGAAGCCAGACTAAGCACACTACTCAGGATAAGCAAAGGAATTGAACTAGCCCCCAGCATAATGCTTTCCCCCCTCCACAGTGACATCACACGTCTTAATATAATGCTAGTTAATCATCGCGTAACTTTCTTGCACTACACCACGATGCTGCATCCAGTGGGATTTTAATTATGTCCAGAGGGTCAAGGAAGCGCTGATACACCCCTGGGCTCTCAGGAGACACTCAGAACCTTGCAGGGTGGCTGACTGCAGGCTGGATTTCCTTCCTGGCACAATTGCATTTTTTCTGTTATGCCTTTAAAAAATTTGGAAGATGCCTGATAAGACAGCACACAAGGTCTATAAAGCTGAATATGCTTCCATGCTTCCATGCTGAGGTGCTTAGAGCCAAGACCTGCTGCTAGAATGCTGTGGGTCTACAAGGATAATCCTAAAAGAGGCATTTGATGCCCAGCATGAAAAAGCCAACAGAGCTGCGCTTTGAGGATATTCATTTCTTCATTTCATGACCCAGTGGTTCAGGTCAGTGATTCATGAAATCTGTAAAACAACCTCCCTCCCTCGAAAAATGTCAGATATATGCAAATCATTCCTTGACTAAAGCAAAACTCTAGGCAATCAAAAATGTGATTTTTCTAATGAGACACAACCACCGTGGCAGACAGCAGTGTGTGAACCTAAGCCTCAGCCCTGGATGATTCTGATCTTGCCAAGCTCTTCAAAACATTAACCTCAATGAGTACCTGCAAAATCATCTGTATCTTGATACTGGGCCAGATTTTAATCTAAATAAGTAATTAATTAGTTTTTTATCCTGGATCATAATACGAATTGTTCCCTGCTCATTTCTAGCAGACCCACAGTCCAATGAAACATGATTTAGCAAAAAAATATATTTGGGGCAGTATTCCACTGTAGATGGTGTATCTCTCATCATATGTCAATGAACTGGGAAAATCAAATATTTTCCATAAGCTGAGGAGGGAAAATATAATAGAAGTTGTGCTTTCTTATTTTAATACCAAATAAATTAACACAAGCTTACATTACCTATAGAAGGTCTGTAAGCTATCTGGCTCATTCCTGTAATCATCAAGCATTCACAACAAAACCCCACAGTTTTGCATATTGAGTTATGAACGTTTTTTACTTAGGAGGCTCATTAAAGATAGAAAAGAGGACTGCTTTTCTTCATTACTATTGGTATTTGGTATCAATAAAATAGATTAACTAAACAATCAGGAGATTTTTAATACTAGACTAAAATCCTGCCATGTAAAAACTTCCATACAGTATCAGATTAGCTGGATGGCTTAAACACTTTGAAAGAGAAGCCAGAATCAGGTACTCTGATATAAATGATGCACTGATGTCCTTAACATCATCCTGGTGTTAGCATGTGCAAAGCAATTTTAAGAGAACCCAACTAATCATTAGAAAGTGAAAAGAATGAAATTATTATTATAAGAAAAAATAAAGATTGAAATGAGCCATGAGCGTAAGGCAAAATAGTAAACAAAGCATCCTCAGAGTTGACTTAAAAGTCTACCAATCTTATAGAAATGTCACAGACATTCTTTGCACACCCAGTCTCTCAAGGCTATTGGTATTTCATCAAACAACTGAAATGAGCTGAGGGTCACTGCTACTATTTGATATACACAGACCCATTCTTGCCCTTTCCCTTTGGTATATATATTGTGTCATCAGAATTGTGGGCATATTTCCAATGGCTACCTGAATTTAACATGGAATACTAAGGACTTTAAACACACAATTATTTTTCTTTTTTTCAGTCCAAGCTTAATTTACTCCATTATTATAAATTTATAAGGAGGTATTTTTTTCTTATTTAATACGAAAATATAATTAAGATTCCATGTGCATGAAGAAAAGCTTTATTAAACACAGTTTTCCAAATGCTTAGGCTCTCTTAATTGTAAAACTTCTCAAGACATTATCTAACATAATGGGACATTTGGGAGCTATTGAAATTTGTAATATTAAAAGAGGGTAATCTGTAAAAACACAACGCCTTAATTGTTTTGATGTTTAAAATTTCTGTTCATATCTCTTGCACAGAGACTACTCACTTAAGAATGGAATTAGTAATATTTTCAGTGATGCACTTGATAATTCTTCATCTCACCAGATCACTTAAATTAGAGACAGCAGTCTAGCTGAAGAGACCACATGTCTTTGCAGACAGATGGATCACACCAGGACTTTCCCCTCATTTTGCTGTGTAAGACTTTCTGCCCAAATACCCATGAGAAGCAGTGTGCAATGTCATATGTAAATCTGCCTCTGAAGGATAGTTTTAACCTTCAGTCATCTCCTGCCCTTGGAAAGTTCTTGGCTATTTCTGAAGAGAGCAGCAGAAGAACACGGGATGCAGGAAAGAAACCTGCATCATGGGGTGAAGGAGCTCAGTTTGTGCCTCCTAAGCCCAGACCTCGTGTGTCTGATAGATCTACCACCACACTGGCCAGGTGGATTTCCCCTTTGCTGACAGCCCCATGGAGAGGTAATATGAGATTAACGTTTTTGATTTTCTTTAGAACTGTTTGTTTTCTTCCCTTTCTTTCCTCCCCACCCTTTTTTCTTCTTTTTTTCTTCCTTTCCTTTTTTCCTTTTCTTTTTCCCCCTTAACTTTGAAGTTGACATTAAAGTTCAGTGTCACCATTTGAAGATGACATTGATACATCTTCCATTGTCCTTTTAGAAAGCTGCCTCTATAAATAAACCGTTCAACTAGAAATACTTTCGGGTGTCTCAAAAGTAATTAAAATAGTTTTCTTACTTCCAGCAAGCACAACCAGTAATACTTTTCAAACTCAAGCTGGAAAGAAGAGGCTGTTTACCTATTTTTTAAACTTTCCTTGCATTTTCTGATAAGCTTCAGTGTTAAAAAGGGAAAGGCATGTGCCTTTGGACCCATTTAAACCTCAGACAAAATGTTCAATCAGACACACTGCCTCATTTTTACACCATCACCAGCATGTCACTGAGAAAAAATGCAGCTTTCTCTGCCAAATGTGGGCAATACTAAAGAACCATGAAACAAATGCTTACACAGACTTGTAATCCAGGATTTAAGCAATCAATGCGCTGTAGAGCACTATTCAGCTACATAAACCCAATGAACTTCAGCTTTTGTAATTCTCCTGTAAAAATATACATGAGCATATTGCCACACAGCTGCCTATATTCTTCAGAAAATGTTGCAGTTTCTCACAAAGGACCACTGACTTCAGGCATCACCACTAGCAAAGGCTACAGCCCAAGTGAGCAGGCTCAACAACAAAACAAAGGTAAATTTGTTAAGTTCTTGTGTGGGAGATGCTGCAGGAAAAGAGGAGGAGGGTGGAGAACACAGGCTGGTCCAATGCTGAGCCACCAGTGTGGTGTTTGTAGGAAGAACTGAGAGGTAGTGCTATTTTTAAATTCCACTTAGCAAGTTTTTAAACTCCTCCTGCCCTGCAAACTGTGGCCATAAACTTTCTGGCAGCAACTTCCCCAGTGATATTCTGGACCAAATTCCAAGTGGAATAAAATTATAATCCCTCTATCAACATTCCCCTCACATTTACAGCTCACCATTAAATGAGTGAAAATTTGAATTCTTTTTAGAAGGCTCCAATTACAGCAGATTATCATGTTTCCCTCTAATTGCTGCATATAAATACATGCCATGTAACAAAGTTTATTATACCCTTAGTGTACCTACAGTAAATAGAAACCAGTGTGTTTCATTCAGCCCATGTATTTTGACACTCACATCAGATTTAGCAATTTGTCTTCATTACGACCCCTTGCACTGTTACTGCCATCCTTCTCAGCGCTGTGCTCGAGCTTCGCAGCAGGAAGATTGATGAAGCTTGTGTATACTGATTTGTGACAAAAGCAGGGCACTTGAGAGGCACTGTTACCATTCTGCTAGCACTAAGTGGGCTAAAAATTAGCTGCACAAAGCCAATACTCTGCTCCCACTTCTCTTCCTCTTCAATTAGGGTACATGACTTGGACCTTGAAAGGCTAAGGCTGCTGTAACACTATTTTTAAACCTATTGCCTTCAGTTGCTTTGTCACTTCTGAAGAGATTTAAAGTTCTGACCATGCTTATTAACAGCTATTTTTATTCTTTAGAGGCTCTTTGAATAGACAGGTTTTTTTTACCGTGACAAATGTTAAAAGATATTTTCTGAATGACTCTACAGTGGTAAATTTAAATAGGTATTTTAGTGTTTTGGACCAACAGATATTATAGATATAATTTTCAAAACTGGCTAAATGTCTGAAGAGCCCATACCACATGTGCTCATGAGGGAGAGACTAAACAGCCTCAGCACTTTAAAAGCACCAACTTATTATATACCATTATCAAGAGGATGGAGAGGTCATCTCTCACTACAGACAATTCATCCCTTCAATTATGAAGTTTCAAAGACTGTTGCTAGAATTGCACACTGAAGCCTGTAACTCTTCTGGCTCATTCTTTTGCTAAACACAGGTCTTGACACAGCAATTCCCAACAAGCTGAACTGCTCAGTGGTGGGTGCATTTTGCAGAGGCTTTCTGTGTTGGAAGTATGAGTAACAAAGGCTCTGCAACAGAGCGTTTAGAAACTGCTCAGGGCAAGAAAACACGCTCAGATCCATTTTCTGGGCTGAATGTGCAAGTAAGTGAACTGTAGCCTGGATTCAATAATCCTCTCCCATCACATTGCCCATGTACACTGGAAAGCAGAGCAGGAACTATTCATGTTCTGGACATCTTAGAATCAGCTGACACTACACTAGGGTGCAGATCCTGCATGAAATGGTTTAATTTTTATGCTTATTATAGGACCTCCACCACTCCTGCAGCTGTTTCAATAAAATCACATAGCAAAATCACTAGAGTTTGTAAAACTGCCAACCAGCATTAGGAGGCATCTGTAAAAACTGGGGGCAGAAAAAAAAAATGACAGACTACTTTTGTGAGGGGTTTTTTTCCCCAGCTCAACCTCCACTAACATTCTCCACTTCTAGCTTCTTTTTAGTAAATTAGCATAATACGAGAAGAGAATGTGAAGTGTTAACGTAGAAATTATTAGAAGACAATACATGTCCTGAAGAAGGAGGAAATAAAATAAGGAAAGAAGAGGATGATGTATTCAATTATTGAAGGAGAATAAAGCCAAGTAATCTGAAATTTGCACCTCACTTGGAAATACATCACTATTCTCATTCACTTACAAAGCAAGCAGGTAGCTCTCAGGATTACTTCTCCTCCTTCAGACTGTTATTTAAATACTTCATCCTAACTACAAAATACTTGAGAAAGTCTGTGAAATAGAACAAATGCTTTTGTCTTGCTTCATGTGAGAAAGTAATGTAATCAAGTGGTCATTTTCCTCCCATTTCAGGCAGAACCAGTCCATTAATAAGAATTCACTAAAGCAAGATACCCTCCTGTATAAAATCCAGTGACATCCAATTTAAAAGTTCGCCATAAAATTCTACCTGATAACAAGCACTGAATACAACTTGCAGCTTTGCAAGGCATTACAAATGTGTCAGAAAAAGATTAAGCTCTCAACTTGAGAGCTTAAAAAAAAAAAACATTGACAATCAATGAAAAACCTGGGAGAAGCAATTCTTTTTCTACCCCCTCGTTCCAAAATGCCAAAATAAACAAACAATATCCCAAAAATACCACTGAAGCAAACAGAAAATCCCAATGATTATAAAGGGGAGTCGATTTTTGACTTCTTCATGCATCTTTTGGCTTAGGGTCTAGACATATTTCTGCACTCACTTTGGAACATACTTTTGTTAAGTGTAAATCCTGCAACAGCAGCCTGAGGTACCATTAAAAAACTCCATGTGGACACAGGTCCATACACCTAAAGAAGACAATTAAAGGAGAAATGAAGAAGAAATTTACATCTGACCTTGGCCTCAGTACTTACTTTGCAACAGAATTCTCATGCAACTTAGAAGGAAAGTCACTTAGATTCACCTTTCCTAAACACGGAAGCCTTAAAAATACCCATCCAGTCCTTGCTGATAATTCATCTTTCCTTTGGTACAGACAGGGATGGACAACTCCAGAAGAAGAACTCTATGCCATCGCAAGCAGTGGTCTGGAGATGAGCACTGGCACTACACACAACTCCAGCAACTAACATCTGCTACCTTGTATCACTTTGTTTTCCTAACAACTTAGGTGAAAGAGGTGCAAATATTATAAATAACAAAATTTGCTAAGTAAATACTGGCTGGTACTTACAGGGTATAGCGTCTCTGCCAAAGACAGGCTTATTAAAAATAATTAAAAAGTTGTATCTAGGAAAGGTCTGTCAGTGGCTCACACAGACACTGGGCAAAGGGAAGCAAGGGTTGCTAGGTCAAGTACTAATCAGAGCTTTTCAAAGGGAGCCAAGTTTGTGCTCCTTTACACCAGACAGACTCCTGGAAGAAGGGTATGAAATGAAGCCGGAAGGGAAACACTGTACTACTGGGAAACCATGGCTGTCTTGGCAATTAAGGCCTCCCCAGGGGGTTAATTACACAGAGACAGACAGGCATTTCAGAAAACGTTTCTCAGTTTGCCACAAGAACAAGCACAGCTTGACCAGCCTGGCTTTGGACCCCAGCCTATGTGCGGATGTGCTGCAGGAATGCGCCTCCCAGGAGGCAGCGATGGGCACCGTTTCAGCAGCAGCTCAAAGGCGTAATTTGACCACTGGGGCTGTGTCCCCACCAGAGCCCAATTCCCTTTCCCACTTGCTGTTTCCAGGTGGGCTTTACTGTGTGGTCATATCTGCACTTCTGCAGGACACCTTGTTTCTCTTCTCCATAGACTGCCCTCCACTTCACTCCACATTCATAAGCCTCGGAGCAGTGTAAGACACAAATTTCTCTCACTGCACCTTCAGCCCCCAAAATCTTGCAGGTTGTTATTTTTTCAAGCAAGATACAATTCAGGGGAAAGAACAGATTAACTTGTATTGATGACAAAAGCTCAATTCCTGTAAGTAACTAATTTGTTTTCTTTTTGCTATTAATAGTAGCACTCCCCCATCTGTATGGGAATCCCTTGGAAAATGTGTATTTGGCATGTTTCACTCAGATCTCTGAGGCAAACACATAAATTACAGAATCACAGAATGACTGATGTTGGAACGGACCTGTGGAGCTCATCTAGTCCAACCCCTGCTAAAGCAGGTTCATCTACAGCTGGCTGGGCAGGATCACATCCAGGCAGGTTTTGAGTATCTCCAGAGAGAGAGACTCCACAACCTCTCTGTGCAACCTGTTCTAGTGCTCTGTCACCCTCAAAGAAAATAAGTTTTTTTCCTCATAATCAGATGCAACCTCCTGTGTTTCATTTTGTGCTAACTTGTTGTTGACCAGGATTACCTGGTCCTTCTCTACAAAGGAGACTTACAAACCCAAGATTCTCATCAATAGACACATTTCAAAACCAATGCCCTTTCATTCCATTTGTGATCTTCTCTGACAGTAGAAATTGGAAAGCTTGAAGTTATTAGAATACATGATTACTTTACTAACTTTACAACTTAAATCCTAAAAAGGGAAAAATTCTTGTATTTCCCTCCATTTATTTATGACATGGAATGTGCAAGAATCTACAGTGAATTATCAAGAAAAAATCCCAACCCAAACTAGTATAGTAATAATCAACCCTTCTCTCCCGTGTTCTGCACTAACCAAAATAATTCGGGATTTTTAGCAAATAAAATATCTAATGAATATGCTAATATATATTTTACTACATTTTGCTGTCAGATAGTGATTGCACTGTGAACTGTTGTGTCCAGATGTTTTTTAACTTGTATGGATTTGAAGAGCATTTCCTAGTAGGGGTGATTGATTATGTGGGACAATATGGTTCTTTTTACTTGTACCAACAGGAATCAAGAATTCCTTACTTCACAAATACACAAAAGGACAGTCAAGGAACTTTTACCCAAAGGAAAAAAAAAAAAAAAACACACAGCATGGTGTACAGCAGTGTGAAAGAAAACACATGTGGCAAAACCAGTAGTTTACAAGTATATCACTCCATATCCAACACGTGAGCTCCTTATAAAGAGAAACATTCATCACAAGGACCAAGGGAATGGTTTAGATTCTCTTTTCAGAAGATAGTTTTTAACCTGAAAATTATTGTTAACAATCCCAATAAGCGAAAGCTAAACAAGAATAAAAACAAAACCCCCAAAAAACCCAAAAAATTGATTCTGATAATGCAGTGAATATGAAAAAGTTCAAAGTTTGCTTTCATCCAAATTCTCAGGTTGCACATTAGATCCAAGATACAAAATTTAAACCAGTTTAACCTGAGAGACTAAAAATCTCAGCAGGGTTCAGGTCATTCCACATATTTTTTAAAAAATATTTTGCTCTGGATATTCTAAATTTCTGACACAAACAAAATTTAAGAGCTACAATAAAAGACTTAACTGAAGTAGATTAGAGGTGGAAAACAAGTGTTCAATTTTTGTTCAATTTTTTTCCTGCGCTTGTGACTTGTAAAATGTTTTATTTCTTCTGTATAATCAGGCAATTCCCAGCTTTGTACGAGTCGGTTATAAATGAAGAGAAAGGAGAATACCACTCTCCTGGAACAGCAAGAAATGATTTTAAACTACAAAAATCAGCTAACCTCTTAACATATATTTTCCACTTAAACTTACCTCTAAAAAATGTTCTGCTTGCTGTTCCCGATCCAATTTTCTTGATGTTGTGGTAATCAGACCTGTGAAAAGAGGATGATATTTGATTATCAATAGCCATTTAAAAATATGTATCTTTATCAACCTGAATTAATTTTTAAAACACTCAAAGTGGAAAAAATCTGTTTGAAGCTCTATCAGACACAGATCTGACATCTGTCAAAGATTTTATTTCACAGTCCAAGCATTATCACTTTCTGACCAGCAATGAATCTTAAAAAAAAATGCTGTGAAAAAAATAACTGAGAAATAGTTAACTGTGCGTCTACAGTTAGCATGCTACATTTATTACAGTGAATGAAAAAAACTCAGTAAAGAATCACTATTTGTCTTATGATTAAGAGTTTCAATGAATCATTTGCATATGACTGAAATGCTTCTGTAAAAAACCTCATTAAAGATTTCAGAATTCTCAAACAATTAATAGTATCGGATGCTGATTACTTCCACGCCAAGAATACTTGACAAAGAAAGCTATTTCTGTAGTAACTACTTGTATACATAATGATTTCCACATGTAATAATTCTAATGCATTCAAAGTTCTGTACTAAAATTTCATCAATTTGTTCCATGCTCAAATTCGGTCTTTAAAATAAAGTACCTTTTTACATGAGGATGATCAAGATATCTTTTTTTTTAAGGCAGTGATTAAGCTCTTGTGAGATTTATACCATGGAGACAAAAGGAAACACTTCCAAAGTTCCCTTAAGAAAACTGATGCATACCTTCTAGGAACATAGCTTAGTTTTTTATTTTGTTCTTACTAGAGATTTAAAGGGCAGATTTGGGTTTTCCCTCATACAAAACATTTCTTTGGCTAGGAAAATGCATTATGTTCTTGTTTTTTGATAGAACAACTTTTCCTAGATATAAAGCTGATTTTGGAGACAACGCCAGTGGGCCAAGTTGTTCTCAAGAATTTGTCATCTTTAAGATTACCAAGGGAAACAAGAAAATAAATTCTTCCTGGATTAACTATTCTACTTATTGAATTAATCAGACCAGCCAAGCATCTAAACACAAATCCATGATGACACTGAATTCTTAAAACACCCCATCAGCAACATCTACATAGGACTTCCAGTCCCAGAAGGCTTCTACAGCTACAGCTCCTCATATACTATCAACTTCTCCTTGGAGGAATCCATTTATCTATTTTGGTGAAAAGGGGGAAAATATTACTTGAAGTAATGGGATTAAAGGAACAAAGGCAAGTGCACTCTGCTTCCATGATTTCAGACTTGTTACAAGATACATCAGACCACAGAAGTGACACCCAAGGAAAGGCCACAGAAATTAAGAGTGGATCATTACAATTACATGGAAGAAACTGGTGCTGGCAAAAAGCTGAAAAAACAAAACTGGTATTGCTTGCATCAAGCAGTTGTAAGTATTCAAAACTGTTACACCATATGGGAGACATCTATCTACTCACTGCATGAGTTTAAACAGAAATGACAGCACAGATGATAAATTGGTGTCATTCACACAAGATCCTCCCATGTCTAAAAAGAACTCAAAGATACAGGCAAGTAATTCCTAATTATGAAAGAAGTTCAGCCCCAATAAATTGATAAAGATTTCACATTTGAAATATCCCTATTCCTCATATGCATGGCCACTATGGATATTTATCAAGCACAACCTAATCACATTACAGAATATGATAATTTTTATATAATCTTCCACTTCCTTCATTGCTAACATGTCATTGTGAACTCTACCTATTTTCTTCTTAAAAAGAGATCTCTAGATGTAAATAATAGAAGGTGTCTGTCCTCACCATCTTCTTCAGGCAGAGAAATTCACATTCCTTTTGAAGACCAAGAACTAACATTTGAAACTGAATATCATGAACTGTTAGAATGAACAGAATAGTACTTGTCTTTCAGTGGTAAAACTGAAACTACTACTACTACTGCTCCTCCTCACAAAACTACTGTTATCATAGAGGAGGTTCCTTTGTTTAATGTAGAGCCTTTTTGACTGCAATAATTGTCGGAGTGCCTTCAGACCTGAATTTTCTCCCAAAAGAGAACGCATAGCAAGTCTCTACAAGAGAACTGCCTGTATTTTAAATGTAGCAGATCTCAAAAGATTTATCACTCAGATGTAACAGCTGATCCTAAAGGGGGAGGTAGCAGACCATCAGTTCTGCAGACCTGGTTGTGAAGTATGTTGATTGTGAACCATCACAACTGCTTGTTTTTGCTGTAAAGGCAGCATACAACGCTCATTCTGGGCAGTTTCATCAGGCTGTTAAATGAATGTGTAGAAATCACTGTTCCTGTGCATGTGCAGTTATGAGGCTTTTAGTTTCCTCTCCTGTTCTCTGTCCCACCTGGCACCCATGATG
Organism: Vidua chalybeata; assembly: GCF_026979565.1. Taxonomy (NCBI): domain Eukaryota; kingdom Metazoa; phylum Chordata; class Aves; order Passeriformes; family Viduidae; genus Vidua; species Vidua chalybeata. The sequence goes on along the minus strand of NC_071531.1, from coordinate 81,795,298 downwards.
GCCTCACTGCAGTATCCTGGCTGCTCACTGTCACATACATTCCTGATGTCAGGGACAGATCACACTGTCCAACACTACTCTCAAAATATAACTACACATAAAATCAGGTCTCAGTTACTTGATATTAATATTTATTGAATTATTGTAATGTATTGGTATGGATATGAATCTGGTTCTTTCAGGTTACAAAACCGTATTTCAAGAAATTATGAAGAGTAATCATCAAAACTGAAAAAATAAATATGCCAGTTATGTCTAAGACTACCCACAGCTTTACTAGTCCAGTCTCAAAGAAATTAATTTCCTGGGTTTTATGAAAACCTTACTGTGTTCCTCCCTCCTGTGTTCACTACTCCATGCCACAGATACGTAATGATAGCAATATTTAGCAGGATGTAGAACTTTATTTTCCAGACACTGGGGCAACTGAGAAAAACTTGACCTTGCACAAGACACCATATCCTAGTGTTAGCTCTTATCTAACTGCATTAAATTGTCATACTCTGTTATGGTGTAAAGGCATTATCTAAAGAAAATAACTCTCAGAGAAAAATAAACCCCAGGAAATTATGTTAGGCTGCGCTCCTGCCTATGAGAAAGTCACAAGGGGACAATGATAAAAAATGACCCTTCCTTTTTTTCCCATCTTCAATATGTGCTGTAGCCCTTATGGACACCGCCATATGGACAACCCTCCAAAGCCAGCTGGGAAATATAGCACACATTTATAAAGAAATAGTCAAAACCACTAACAAGCTTCAGAAGTTGTTGCACACCTCTCAAGTAGTTTCTCTCAAATTTGCAGGGAAACATCATGGTCCTGCTAAGGGCAGGAGATATTTATAACTGTGATCTTTAAGAACATCCACAAAAGTGAAGAGAAAAATTGTATTCACTAGAGAAGTTATTTACAGTAACACCATCCACTTACAAACAAGGTTATGTCATTCTCCTCACAGAACTTCATTCTTTTCTTTGATTTTGTGAGTTAAAACATCCCTCTCTTCATCCTGGCACATCTGTTCCTCAGACCACATAAATGAGTTGTTCTGTGAAACTCAAAACCATTGTTTGATCAAAAATTTCAGCTTTGAGATAACTTGCTATGTAACACCTTGGAGGTCCAATACAACATGCTTTTTTATGATACCTACCACTTTTGCTGTTGGAGTATTTTTCCCCTCGTAACAAATGAATAATTATTGTTCTACTCCTGGTTAGAGAGTTTGGAAATGCTGGAAGGTGAACATGCTCACTCTACACAACATGTCCCATAATACTGCAGGACACAGTCACAGGTCCCAGCTGACACTGACAGGGGAACATCCTATCAAAACCCCACTGGCTAAGACACTGTACAATGTGTCCCAAATCATTACCCTGTAAAAGGAAATTCAGGATGTAGATGGAGAAGAAACAGCAATGTTCTTCATCTCATCACTTTATAATGTGGATGGGGAAACCAGAGATGTAGGGTGGGTAAAAAAAAGCAGACTTGCCTTAGTGCTTAGATGCAGCCTTCGTGACACAGAAGAAAGAAAAGGACCAACACAAAGAAATTGTGAAAATGTAGACAATACATCAGCCTATACAATCTTCAGCCAATGCATCATCTTACAAACCACCAGTTATAAGGGCTCAGATGCGTGATTGAGACATTTGAACAACACTTACCACTGATGCTTGGAATAATGCTTTTAGCACACTGAGAAGTGCTAAAGAAGGGAAAAGTTCAGTGAAAGATCAAAACCCACCTGAGATACTTTGCACTTGCAATTAGTAAAGCCTGCAGTTGCTACACTGCTTATGAAGAAATATAACTAATCAGTGAACAGTACCTTGGTGAAAGGTCTGATGTCATAGGAGTAATGCTAGGCAGGTGTGTGGATGAACGCACACATGTGTTTGTATCATTGAACATGATATAACATCAGAAATTGTCACAAATTCAACAGTATGACTAATGTTTTACAATTTTTTAGGTTTTTTTTTTTAGAATTTGGTCAAAGTGAAGGATTTAATCCATGCTTTACCTTCAGTTAGCTGTTGTTTCCTAGAAGGGTGCTCACAGAAATAAAACCTCTGTGTGCCTGTGTGTGCTGAAGTAGACAGGCAGTGCTATGCAAATACATTCATATATCCTCTATGTACAGTCAAATATTAGACTATGTATATGCACGTGTGTGACATTTTGCATCTACCCCGTAAGTTGAATATTAAAAGTTATCCTAAAACGCACATATTTACAGAGGTATATTTAGCTCTAAGGTTTACTGATGTTCATTCTTTCCATATATATGCATTATTTTAAGTATTTTTGTTGTAAACAAATTAATTAATCCACATTTCTTGTATGGACTTAGCCACAGAAGAAAAATTCATAAAGGGCTGTTAAGTGCAAAGGTTATGGCAGAGGAAATCTTGAAGCAGCAGAAGAGTTTGAACAGTATTACAGAGAGGGAAGCGCTTCTCTTGGTTTGCTTCTTCTGATGCTTATTCTCTACACATCCAGAACAGCCCACGGCTGTAGGTATGATAGTAACTAAACTGACCCTTGACTTAAAAGAAATTCACATATTTTTCAGTACTATGGTACTTGGGGACCAAAAATTAGTTTGCTACAGGCTATTTTCTGACACAGATTGAATTTCCCTAATATGGCTGTGAAGCCAAGGAGAGTTCAATAGCCTTCTCCTTATGAAATTAAATTATTTTCATTCAACCTGTGGATGGATAACCTTACCTGAGCTGTTTCCTGAAGTACTGCTTAAAAGATAACAGAAGATAACAGCATATTTTACTGCTATCTCTGGAAGTGCTGCAAATTTTACAGTATAAGGAATATTTTTTTTATAAAATGAAATTCTGAAGAACTCCTTTACTGATTTTTCATTCTCAAACTTTGTTTAGGTGAAATATGAAAAAAGTGTAGGACAGGTAATAAGCAGGCTAAAGTAAAAGAAACTGAATAAATTTCTGTTTTAAGATGAAGGCTGAGTGTCTTCACAGAGATAGGAAGCTGAGAAAGAAAGCAACATCATCCCTTTCTCTGGCAAAAGATTAATAGGATACATTTACTGCATGTTTTACTGTCCATTAATTTTTTTCTTGCTCTGCATATTCATAAAAAACATTTATTAAGAAAATACAAGTGGGGGATGGATGGATTGGAAGTGTAATAGGGGACTTCAGTTTATTATGCAGGCTTTAAACACAAGCTCAGAACATACTGCCAAGTCATAGCAGTACATGCTTTACACCTTTGCCATTCACAGCGGAGTCAGGATCTTTGCCTGGGACTTCAGGCAGCACAGGGCCATCCATGTATGTCCCACGACACACACACAGATGGTCTGGATGGATTAGCTGAGGTCTAATCTGAAAGATTTCTAGTCCCCAGGTGATGAGGGACACTTTCTCCTCATTCAGATATTGATTCTCATTTTCAAAGAGAAAAATTTTGAAATGGAAACAAGAATATAAAATTAGACACATTTCTCAATGGAGTTCTTGTGCCCTGTGAGATGCTCTGACCATCCTGCAACACTGCTCCTATCCTGTCACAGTCCAAAGTGGATGTGCTTCCCAGTCTGCTTTCTCAAATACTGTAAGGAACAAGTATACAGAAAGCAAACCACAAGAAGATATCAAAAGAAACATTCTCTAGAGTTACCCTTGAAAGCTCTGCTTGGAAAAATAATGCCTTGGGATTGTTTGCTGGAAATACAGGCCTTTTAACCCAATCAGTTTAACAGACAAAAGGAATAAGTAAAACAAACACTGTTTTTACAAAAATGTTCCATAAATTCAGTGAGTGGTTAGACACACTGCTCATTTACCGAAGCCCTAGGGCTGAATCGGCAGAAATTCATATGGGAGTTTATGGGTTTACTAGAAATTTACAATATTTATTAACATTACACACAAAGGTATGAAACAGCCTCTCCACACATTTATGAACCCACAGCTGCTGAGAAATACAGCCATCAGTTGTCAGCTGTCCCACTACTCTTTGAAAGTAAATTTAAGTCTTTAGATGGATAAAAAAGAAAGAGGGCAGCCACAATAAATAGCACCAGGATTTTCACCATATATTCAGGAACATAAAACTATTGCACATTCCTGACCATAGAAATGTCGAAATGAATAGCAATAACCAGGGTAATTCTATTATCCACAGGCAGCGAGAGGCATTGTAAACACTCTAACAGCACATTCATCTCCTGCAATAAATTAGGGATTGACAAAGCAAAATTGAATTTCAAAGATAAATGATAGAAAACTACGTGCATTTTACTTGGAGATGTAAACAAACATATCATTTTATATAATTACACATGTAAACCTCTAATTTAGAAAGACTGTATTCTGATCTAAATGAATGATACTTCATTGAACAAGAAAGAGAACCCACCAGGCAAGCCTGTGCAATTACGTGGAGGACTGCTGCTTTATTGTTTTTCCTGAGGTGACAATGAAAGTGGAACGACCTTTTTGAAACACGCTAGGTATAAAAAATGATTGCTTTTTAAAAACAGTTCCATTTTCTAATGCATGGTTTTGTCTTAAAAAAAAAAAAAGGAGAAGCTGAAGCAAAACCTTTTTGTTCTTCTTTTATTCTCCCTTCTGTCTCTTGTTAAGAGTTCCGTCAGCTTATCGCTGAAAATATCAAAACTCTGAACAAAATGCACAGCAAACATTCACTTCAATGAAGATTTTGGATTATGCTTTCCTTTAAAGGCAGATTCTGGCTTTTTTTTTTTTGTTCCTAGAATATGTTTAAAGTGACAATATGTTGTGCCAGTCTGTTCTGCCTGTAAAACAGGGGACTTAGAGGGACTCCCTTTCATAAAACTCAGCCAGTGCAGTCCCAAGGAACTGCAGGCAAAGCCACTACTTTTCTAAATATTCTTCTCCACTTGTGGAGTGGCCAGGTTTTCTGTTCTGTGTATTCCTCCTGGAAGGTTATTTGCACACATAACTGCTGAATAGCCTGGTTTCCAGACTTCATTTATTGCACCTTCATTTTGGTCAACTAAACAAGACAAGCTGTACTGGCTCTTTCTCACCTAATAAATTTGCTGTTACCTTTTCCGCATTACAGTTCCAATCTTCATCCCCCCTAAGCCGGATGGATGGAGAACACTGCACTCCAGATAAAGTTTACATATCAACACTAAAGCAGCCTAACTACTGATTCCTGTGGATGCATCTAGCAGGGAGCAGCAATCTCATATTAGTCTTCAAATACACCATTTAGTTTACTCTATTAATGAATTTTTACTCTTCAAACTCTTAGAGATCCTTGTTGGTTTTTTTTTGGTTTCTTTTTTTGTTGGTTTTTTTTTTTTTTTTGTTTTTTTTTTTTTTTTCCATTCTTCCTTTATTTATTTTCCCCAAACCCTCCGGTGTGGATGATGCCTTCCAATCCTGGATGAGAGCAAACTCCCTCTTTTGAAGCCAGCATCACTGAAGAAACCACCAAGTAAGATCATTTGTCTAGCCAATACTTGAGATAATCTGTTAATGTATGCCCTTCAGCATGCAAATTCCTTATTCAAGACTCATAATTTTTATTTCCTCTTCAGCCAGGCCCATACGCAATGTCAATTCAATAATTAATCTCCGTGTCCTTGTGCCTCATAAATTCTGCAGTGCAACCGTATCAAATGCATTACTGAAGTCCACGTAGATGACATACAAAGTATTTCTTAGAACATCATTTATCTTTTCCATGACATCAAGATAGGCTGATATGATTTACTTCTGGTAAACCCATGAGCACTTTTATCCCATTTTCTATTTATTTTCACATTTTTAATTATACTGTCCTTCAAAATACTTTTGAAAGCCTTGCAGTTGACAGAGGTCAGACAAAGAGTTCTGTGACTGCAAGGCTTATTTCTTCACCCTGTCGTCCTGCTCTTTCTGCTAACATTTTATTTGTTATCTCCAAGGTGCATGGCTTAAATCTCAAATTTTATAATACCCCTCAGTATTTACTTGCTACAGGAGTTGTATTTAACGTGCCAATTCTTTCACATTTCTGGAGCAGAAATTATCATTGTTATTCTTACTTGATGTAAGAGTGATGGCAGTGAGTTGTGTTTGGCCAGGAAGAAGCCAAATCCAAACTCACTGCGGACAGCAGGATAAGGTCCGCAAAGGCTGCTATATCAAACCACAGTCACCACCTGACTGTGGTCACTTTGGACTGCAAATGGCTTCAGGCATCTCACAGTGATGTGCTTCTTGAACTCAGGTGGGATGCAACTCAAAGTGCAACCCAAGATGCCTGCCCTCTAAAATGATCCCTCAGGACCCACCCTTAAGATTGCAAGCACAGTCTGCAGTCCATAGCTGCAATATTTATATGATAATACTCAACGTGCCCAAGCTGAACTGGCCCCTGTAGAACAAATGATGAGCAATTTCTCCGCATTGTCATTGTCACCTGAGTCATCTCTTGGGGCTGTAATGCTCTGGAACAACCGAGCAAATGCCCTTGAGGGACTGTCCCACAGGGGCTTAGCTCTTCTAAAACACTTCACAGATAAATTAATGCATTGTAGGATAAGAAGGTTTTCAAGTTTAAATGCTTTATTTAGGCTCAAACAAATACGTAAGAATAGAAATAGCACTCACATCTTCTTTTGCTTTCTTCCCTTCAGAAGCGCAGTGCCACCTAAAAATCTAATTGCTAATATGATGCCTCTGTCGCCCTGGTTATCAAGAGTTTTCTAAAGCCTTCTGAGTTTTCATTCTTGTAGAGAACTTTCTCACACAACTTTCTGTAAATAACCTATTGTTTTGCATTCTTTCATAGAGGCGGAGAAATTTGATGTACAGGTAGTTTGTCCAGTGTCGTTGGAGAGGTGGCACGTTCACCCTCCAATCCACTGACATCTTTTGAGAACTATAAAAGATTGGAGTCAGAAAAAATAAATTAGTCTCTTCATCGTGACCAAGGCTGTGGTGCGTCGTTTTTGCTTGTGTCATTTAGTGACATGCCTCAGCACAGATTTTAACATCTCCCTGCATCGCTTCCATTTTCAGGGAGAAATTACAGAATTCTATTTGGGTTATAATTAGTATATCATTATTAGAGGTAAAAATAGCTATAAATATATCTAACTGGTGGCTAGCTTAGTAACCAGCACACATCATCATTAAACAATTTTCTTTCAATTTTTGGTGCACAAAGGCCTCATAATTCTGTAAAAGCAACAACCAAGCCTAACTAGACTCTGGATATAGTTTATGCTAATTTACTTCACTGTTTGCAGGAATGAAGACATATAATATCTGCCGCAAGGGTGGTGGTGGTGGTGGTGTCACTTTCAGTGGAAAGGGGCTATGCAAATATTCAGCACCTTGGACCTGGATACATCATGACTTCTTGTTTGATCTCTTTTTCTGGCATATTATAACAAAAGGAGGAAAAGAGAATAGTAAAGAAGTATCCAATAAACTCTTTTGTATAAGATATGCATAGGTCACAGCATGATGAAGTCCTGGTATTTTCCCTTCTCATTTGTGGAGGAGGTGTGGAGAGCGCGCAGGGCGCAGCTGTCAGTTCCCCCCCCCACCACCAATTTACACACCCCCGTTACCTTTTAAAGAGAAGTGATTTTGTATTTTTCCCTCAACCAAACAGTATTCTCACCAACAGAAAAACAACACCAGCTTTTTCCCAAAATGTGTTTAAAAAAAAAATAGGTGCCAATCCCTCATGACCATCAATTGTCTCCAGCTCAGTAAAGCACGATAGTGAGAGTGGTGCCCTGCGCTACCTGCAGATTCCCCAGGTCAAGCCAATCTCATCTTCATCTGTAATAAGAAAATGATTCATCGGTGAGGTGATCTTGCTGATTTGGAGGCAGAACACAGAGCTGTGGAAAGAAGCCTCACAGAAAAGATATATGGCCCTCTTTCATGACATGCAACTCACACTCAGCACTGTCAAGATCTGCCACCTTTCCCAAGGTGGTCTCCAGCCTGAGAAAGCATACTGGGACACCTCTGTTAGATTTTCAGCTCACCCTCTGTCTTGGTCTGTAACCTTACATGGGACATTTTATGTCTCCATGCTTCAGCTTTCCCTCCCATAAAACTGGGATAATGGATATGTTTCTTTCTAGAGTGCCTTGTGACCTAAAAATAAAAAAATTACTTTTGTAAGATATAATTAACTAACAATATTATAAAGCTCAGAGATAACAGCATTAAGCGTTTTCTAGAATTTGTCCTTTTTTTGGTTCTCTAAGCACAGATTTATAAACTGTTATCAAAGGGTAAAATACAGTATTAGGTGTGACCCCCACTTCGGTGGCTCAGCACAGAACAAATAGCAAAAATGCACAGCAAAACTAGAACAGGGACAGTAGCTGCTTTTCTCTGCGAAGCTGGCCCAGTGCCCCAGCCTTGTGAAACAGCTCAGTCCTCTGAGTAAAATCTAAGTCTCCTTAGATGCGTCCCTCTTGCACAGGTCTGTTTTAGAAATATGATGGATATGGATGAAACAGGAATGGAAACGTGTATGTGTGAAAGCACTCGAAGAAACAACAGTCAGGTTTAAAGGAGTGGTCTATACTGCTAACCAAGGAGATGTCTGGGGAACATGATGATTACATCTGGGCACATTGCAAAGGTCCCAGCATTGACCTGTCAGCAGAAGATCTGTGGTTTGGTAACAGAAGAAGGGCAACAAGGTTCCAGCACATCACTGATACTATCATGCTAAGAAAAGGATGGATGATGGCCTTAAAAAGATCCAGGATGAGACAAAGACAGTCAGCAATGAGTTACAGAGGCAGAAATAAGCCAAATTGCAATGCAAAGTTCAGTTAACTCCTAAATGTTTTGGAAGACCAGTTTAAAACAAGACCTGTTCAGTTCCCTGTAAGTCAAGAAGAACCAAAGAGGCATAGTGAGGACTTCAATTTCCCACAAGAGTCATCTTCACCACAGCACTTGGATACCTATGCCTTGGTGTGAGGAGTGTGAGCCTGTAAGAAAAACCAAGTTCCAGATCAAGTTAAATAAAATAAAATAAAATGGCCTTCTCCCTTCACAAGGTCTCACACTGAGTTTGCTACAATTAATTCTGACACTCTTATTTCAGTTAGTTTTAATCTAGGCAACTTCTCACTGAAATGGATGCCATGTTTAACTACCCTGCTGACCACAAGCTGAGGAGAACCATGAGGATAATACACACACCCATTGTGAAACCTATTCTGTGCTAACCTATCATGACTCAAAAGCTGGTTGTTATTGCACTACTGGATACAAAGGCTCCAAGGCAGAGTGGGATGCTTGGTGTGCTCATTTGCATCTCATTACCCAGCATGCTCTTCCTCCCAGCGCTATTTTCATAGTGGCATTGTTGTCCGAGCCCTGGGAACAAGTGAAAAGATTTGGTGACTTTGGATGCATGCAGTTCTTTTCTACTTGCTTTGCTCTCCCTTTATAATGAAAGGCTTTGCAAAGTGGTGAAAATGAATCGATTTTCCATTTTTAAGGCTGTATGGGTATGGGTTTGTTTTCTTTTTTCCCCTTTGGTTTTTTTTTTTTTCTTTTTTTCTTGTTATTTTTTTTGGTTTTTTTTTTTTCCTGGTTTTTTTTTTTTTTCCAGCAGTTTAAGCTATCAGGAGCAAATCTTGAATAACAAATAAGATTACAGAAATGTGAGCTTAATGTTCCTCTCTACAAGGCACTCAAGCATGAAGGTTTTGATCGAAGAGTAAGAAATGAGATTTAACTTCCTTCTGATTTAAGTTTCATTTGTACAAAGAACCTGTTTCAGCAAAATGTGATTGCAAGCTCATTATTCAGCGAAGGGCAAATATCTTCAATTGCAATCTAGTAAGATCAGCAGCTTTTTCTGTGTTACAAGCCTCAGTGAAGAGAACTGAACATACTGGCTTCTGTCATTGTCTACATCTGAGACTGTGATGATTTCACCCTGTCCAATTCATTTCAAAAGCTGTAGCTTCCAATTAAATGTATAAGTTGTCAGCCAGAGTAAGTGTATCATTTGAGCCAGATCAGTTTTGGTTTCTGGCAGTTTAACTGCATCAAAGGGTTGATTTACAGATCAGTCACATTTTTTTTATTCAGTACTGAAGGGAATAAAACTGCCGCAACATGGGACTCAAAACAACACTGAGTTACCTGTTTTCCATAGCTTTCAGTGTGTTTTAACAAGCTGGAAATAAAACTTCATTCCTCAGTGACTTGATGGTTTTCAACATACACTTAAAAATTATTTTAAAAGAAATAAACTCCAGGCAAATCTAAGAACCTTAAAATCATGTTCTTTAACAACATCTAACACACAAAGATTACATTGTACTCTATAACTGTCAATGAATTCAGCACCAAAAGCTTGTGTGAGGTATGAGGTTAGCCCCTTCTCAGGTTAAAAAGACTTCTCCCATTTTACAGATAAGGAATCTTAGCTATAAAAGTAAAACTATGTGTTGAAGACTGGTGGTGTGCATAGCAGAAGCACATTTAAAACACTTCAGTCTCACAGGTTCGTTTTAAGAATCTGAGCAATTTTGAGAGTCCTTCTTGAGATAAAAAATGGGTAAATGTAGGTTAAAATAATGCAAAAATACTTGAGATGGAGTCTCTATGCAAGGAAAAACTATGAGTTTTGGGGAGTTTAAGGCTAAGACTCAGTACCTCCTTAAAATATGCAGAGCATTTGCTCCTTGGGCTCCTTGTGGCAGGAGGCTGAGTGGCATTTCACAGCAGGATCCTGTGACGATGCTTTGAAGTGTTTGTGCTGTATAACCCTTGATTAATCAATTAGGCCTCCTCACTCACCCAAATTATTCTTTTTACGTGCAGTATTGTTTTTACAGCAATAGCACAGTCCTAAATCTAGAAACTGGTTTTTAGATCCAAAAGGATTAGATTGTAACTACTGTAGGTGATGGTTGGTGAAATTGAAACACCCAGAAGTAAAAGGTAGATGGATTAGGTTTTTAAAACCTTTAAGATGTTATAAAATCTTAAATCACTACTACAGGTAGCCTCTTAACAGCCTGTATCTACCGAGGCACACTGAGTTAAGAGCCACTGTGTGGGGCATCATGGAGACATACAGGAGTTGGGAACAAGGACTGGAGACAGCGTGGCAGCTTGATGGGATCAGAGTCAGGACACCCACAGATCTACTCCCAGGAACTAAACCCCACTGTTTTCAAAAGGGCCATGATGTTTGGTAACAGCAACTGACAGAGCAGAATGAACTGCTGAGGACCTGGGCAGTCCTGGTGGCTACTTAAAGAGTGGTGATGCTAGTCCAAAACCAGGAGTGCAGAGAGCTACAACGGCCTTTTCTCTTCCAGAAGAAATGCTTGTATGAGCGGGCAGACATGAATCAAGGTAGCCACAGTGTAAAGTAGCAAAATAATGAACAAGAGTTCATTAAAAAGTGAAATGAGCGAAGAGTTAATTAAAAGTTCACAAGACACTCAATGTCCCAAACTAGTTTTGCTTTGTCAGTTAAAGGAACGAGAACAAAGAAGTGAGAGGAAACGTGTTTTTAGTACATGGATTTTTTCAAGAGTCAGTAATATTTCTGCAGCCACACTACCAAAACCTCTCTCAAAGCCATGGGCCAGCACAGGTGCCTTGGAACATAACAGGACCCTGCTCAACCAGGACAGGCAAGACTCACTGTACCTGCATCCTACCAAGCTGACAAATATCCTTGTACAGTCAAAGCAGAGAAGCAGGCACCTCTTAAGCATGATTTATATGGGGTTTTTTTAGATACTTAAGATAGGAGGAGATAAAATGTAGTTTAGAGGTATCTCTCTCTCTCCAGTCACTATAAAGGCAGTTTAGAGATGATGCAGATCCCTACACTTTGGCAGGGGGAGTCACAGCCTTTATGTCCTAAGGCAGATGAGGGAGGCAAAACGGGATTGTCGCTTACCCTTGCAGGTCCTACTGGATTTGGGGCTGTCAGCATGGCTTTATGGCATGTATTAGAGCAGCCCCAGAAAGCTGTGAAGCAGCTCTGCACCTCTTATTTTAGGTTACATCGCTCTCTTTCCCATCACTGGCATTTCTCCAGGAGGGTCTGCTGGCTGGCCCTTTGCCTGTCTCTGTGCAGGAAGGGACCTCTCCTGTGCCATGGCTCAGATGGTTCCTTCATCCCCCAGCCTCTGGAGTTCAAGGAGGGAAGATAGCACCTGCGACCCCTATTTCTGCAGCCGCCATAAATTCAACTTTCCATTAAATTTTTATTTCTAGGTCAAGACCGGAATGATAGATTAAAAACAAAAATAGCTGAGCATTCAGTATGGAAGCTGCTGCAGCACAGCACTTCCAGCCTGCCAGACCCCAGACAGCCTCCAAGTATGCCAGTTATTGATTTTTGTACCAAAACATTTACACTGGCACAACCCCTGGTGAGTGCAATTATATGGGTATAAAGGTGCTTTATACTAGCATAGATTATGAGATAAACAAGCTCACTTATACTGCTCTAACTGCATGCACTTCGGGGTATTTGTACCACTTTAATGATACCAGTGTAGTTAAAGCAATACAACTTGTGTCTACAGACTAGACCTCACCCTGATGGTAATTAACACGGGCATTTCCAGCCACCCTGAGCAGCTGAGGTTAGTGTTAGAAATACCAACTGACCCATAACAATTTGCAACAGCATCAGAAGCCTCTAGAAAATAGCTCCACCTTCAATTGCTTTTTCCACATTTGCGGGAAGGATGTTTATTGCGCCCTTTTTACCAGGAGGCCCCAAGAGCTAAAAGTTGCTTGTGGCCACTTTTCTCTTGTGTCTGGACAGCAAAACAAAACAAAAAATAATCAATTCACCCAGTGACATTTTGCTGTGAAAGAGCGAAGGCAGCACAAAAACACTGACAGAAGTGGTGGTTAACCCTGTGCTACCCTTATTGTTCCTTATTCACCGGCTCCAAGTGCTGGAGCAGCCCGTGGAGCACGGGAAAAGGGACTCTGCCATCTGTTGCTAGGGCTGACATCACCCCTGTTTGCTCAGGCATTGCTCCTCAGGGCTGTGTTTGCATCATTAATCAGCACCAGCCCTGTGCTGGCCCATTCAGCAGCGCCTCAGCTGTCAGCTCTGGAGAACCTCAATGGAAAAAGGAGCTGCCAAAGTGCTCAGCCTCACTCGGATAGAGGTTTGGATATACATCAAGATTGCTGGAGACGGAGTATTTGTCAACACATCCTGGGAGAAAGTGAGACCTGAACAGTACACAACTTGACAAAGGGAGGAAAACAATCCCAGAAAACCACCCCCATCTCCCATATGCACTCTCCACAGGTTAAACTTCAAGCCACAGAAAACCAAATTGCTCTTTCCCTGAAACCAGGTTTGCCAAGAGGCTGCTGAACCCATCAAAGTGATAATGGATACACGTCACTTTTTTTTTTTTTTCTGAATAATACTAGCACAATCTCACAGGAAGCAACAAGAAATTCCTTAATCAGAAAAAAAAAAAAAAATAAAAAGAGACTTAATAAAAAATGGCTGCCAATGCAGACAGGAAGGAATGTTTCCATTGGACAATCAGGGAACAGAGGCACAGAGGGGCTTACTGATTTCCTCAAGGTCAAACACAGAAATGCACAAACAAGGAAAGACTGAAACAGCAGCACAGACACCAGCTAGACACATGGACCCCCCCCCATTTCCAGTCATCTTCTATTTCCCCAGATATCCGAGTGGGTCATGCAATACTAGCATAAACAAAGGGCATGTCATGTTGGAAATACGTAGGGCATGGAAATATGGAAAATGCTGAACAGAACTGACATATATTGAACCACTTTCTGGAAATACTCAAATGTCTGGAAGGAGTTGTTTCGGGTTTTTTTTCTTGGGGAAGAAGAGGGGAACACAAATACAAATTTCTTTTACAGACAGCAGATCTGTTTGAAAAATTAGTAATTACTTAAACATAAAACATCAAATGAGAGTCATCTTGAGACTAAGACCCTTGAATTTAGGTGTCTGCATGTGATCCAGAGAGCTCATCAGTGCGTGTTCAACTCAGTTTCCTACACATAAGCATCTGTGGCTTTGGATACATCTGGCTCCTAGCTGTAGCACCTGCAGGACTTAGCACTCCATGTCCACATCCAGAGTGCTTTTCTCCCAGTTTGAAGGATAGAAAGAAAATGTTACTTTTCATACACGCTCCTGCAACACAGTGATGGGGACATATTTAAGGAACAATTTAGGTTCCTACTTTTAGTGATTTTAATTTAATTTTTGTCTTATATGGCTGTTTTCCAGACCCTACCTGGCATCAAGCTAATTCATACCTTCCTACACAGCTCATCACTAGTGCTAGACTCGCTCCCAAGTGGTTTTGACAAAATTGGACATCAAAGGAAGTACTTTTCTCACTTTCCATCAGTTGTGAAGCGTTTCTTTTTCCTTAAAAAAAAACCAAAAAAACACAAACGACCAAAACCTACTCACACCTTTTCATTATAGTGTTTTTAATTTCAGTATTTTTCTCTAAAACTAGGCGTTTGGATCTGAGGATCCCACTGTACTGTCTAACAGTCTCTCTTCATGCCTTGATGTAATCCAAGTTCTCAAGAGAATCTCAAAGAGACAAAGCCTGCTCAGAGGAAGCTGTGTCAGTGGGTTTTCCATCCCAGGGGAGTGGAAGCTGTAGTAAAGGAATTTAGACTGCTTCTCAGAAAGAAAAATAAGTATTTTAAATGTTGATTTTTGACCTTCCAAAAATCAAACTTGTATTTTTTAATGAAAAAAAACCAAAAAAAAAAAAAAAAAAACAACCAAAAAAAAAAATCAAAAAAAAAAACCACAAAAAAACACAACAAAACCACTCAGTCTCTTCTTGCATTATACAGTTATATATTGGACAGTGCTCCCAGGCACATGATGTGATTCTTGGGGGTGTCCTGTGCAGGGCCAGGAGCTGGATTTTGGTGACCCTTGTGGGTGCATTCCAACTCAGGGTATTTTATGATTCTGTGATTCTATATAATTTTGAGGTATGTCACCAACTGAAAATCCTCCTTGCCGAAGTAGTTTCTTGGCTAATAAGATTTGCTTTCTGTAGTACTGTTATCCCCTGACAAACAGGTCCACCCTGGAAGGACAAAGAAGCCAAGTTAGACCCCAATTAGCCCTTGAATGAGTGTGTGCTCAGGGCTGCAAGCAGATGTATCTATTTTCTTGCTTCGCTCAATACTCAGCCACCATGACAGGAGCTTCTGAGCACCAATAGCTCCCTTTTTCTTGTTCTCTTAACCTCAAGGAGGAAGCAAAAGGCTGGCATTGGACAAGGGTCTGCAAGAGGGTACTGTGTCTCCATTCTTGCTCCACACTGCCCTTTCCACAGGAATGAAGCCACCAGAATATACAACCTTAAGTGGAATTGTTTGATAGCTCTGCATTAAAAAATCACACCCAGTAACTTCATGAGACCTACATCATGGCAGTACCATTCTGTTACAGGAACAGTATTAATATTTCAGTTGATATGATTCCAAACACCCCAGAGAATGAAAGTCATCTTGTCTGGTTTTGGCTAAGCAAATCTGGGTGTCCTGCCTAAGCCTGTAATCCAGATTTCTGCTGTAAAACACACAGAAGGGCCTGCTGGGCAGTCTGGACTGCCTCTCTCCCCAGTACCTACAGATCAGTCTGCATGCCTGGCTTAGCACAGAAGCCTAATTCTGAAATAGTGACACTAATTAAATAAGAGGAGACTGAGGGGACACCTTGAGCAGGCTACAACCTCCTCACCAAGGGAAGCAAAAGGCAAGCACTGATCTCTTCTCTCTGATGACCAATGACAGGACCCAAGTGAATGGGCTGAAGCTGTGTCAGGGGAGGTTTAGGTTGGATATTGGGAAAAAGTTCTTCACCCAGAGGGTGGCTGGGCACTGAACAGGCTCCCCAGGGCAGTGGTCACAGCCTCAAGCCTGACAGAGTTCAAGAAGTGTTTGGACAATGCTCTCAGGCACATGGTGTGACTCTTGAGGTGTCCCGTGCAGGGCCAGGAGTTGGACTTGACAATCCTTTTTGAGTCCTTTGCAATTCAGGATGTTGCCTGATTAATCCCATCCTTCAGTGCCAGCATCACCGCCACAAAAGTCACTCTTTGCTCTCCTCTCTCCTGCCTTGCCCATTCCATATATTTAGTAGACACCCTGGACTGCAGTATGCTGGTATTCAGAAGTCTTGATTTCTTTTTGGCAATTTAGCCCTGAGTTTTAGCTGTTTATACAGGAAGACTTAATGAGTACAGTTACTTGTGTGAAAACATAAGCATCTGTGGTTGTGATTACGGCTAAATTCAGCCTGCAACCTCAGCTGTCAATAGTTTATTATCTTTAAAAAAATATAATAAAACTAAATTACATCCTCTAATTACAAAGGGACCATTTTGAGAAGCCTGAAAGAGGTGACCTGCACCTTCTGGGCAGGAGTGCGCTTGCTGTGCGACCTTCCTGTCACCCAAAGCCTAACGAAGCAGAAATAATTGGGAAATTCCCTCCGATGTCACCTCTCAGATTGCGCTCTCCGCTTCTCAAGGCTGTCATCGCGCTGCCGCCTGCTCGCAGTAATCGCTGCTGGCACAGGACGTGCTCGCACCACGCTGCATTATTAGCAAGCTGTCAGACACCGGCACCGCAGAGCCCCCGTGCCAACACGCAGGGAGTTATAGGGGTAATAATGTTGTTTTTTAGGTAAAAATAACTGAACTCTTAGAGTAAAAATAAAACCACAACACAAAACTCTAGACTTTGGTTGAATGCTATTTTCTTTCTTTCCCGGTGCCAAGCTCAGGAATGGGTTTACGAGGTGGGTACAAGCTGATACTGAAGAGTAGTGATTTATTTGCTGAGTTCTCTCTGCAAGCCCACAAGGGTTGCTAGGGGCAAATACTTGATATGTTATAATTGCTTTCTATAGGCCAGATAGTGCCTGTAACCCAAGCCGTGAGTAAGGACTTGAACACAACCTCCGTCCCAGGAAGAGCAGCTCCAGGAGGCCTCATGGCTCAGACACATACTCCTGGATCCCACTTCCCTGCCGTGTCCCCAGGGCAGTCACCCGCCATGGACCCATGACAGTAACACATCATGGCACAGCTCCCTAGGCCCTTTCTCCCTGGGAAGCCAAGAGGCAGGAGAAGTACCCCAGAGAGTCCTCATCCCCCTGCTCCCAGCACAGGAATGGAACAGTGAGCAGTGACCCTCTGCACACTACACCCCGTGTTTGGAGCAGCTGAAAAAGGAGCAGGGGGATTCACACTCTCCCATAAAAAATATCCATCAAAAGTCAAAGTCCAGCTGTCAAACAGTTAATTCCTTTATACTATCTTCCCCTACATAAGGAACAGCCTCTCAGTTCAGTTTTCAACCTAACACCTCATTCAAATCTCTCCTGGAGCCCATAAAAAATCTGTGAAAGGCAGTAAATATTTCAGGAAGAACAAGTCCAAGTTCCTTCCCTCTAACCAGCTCCTCAACATACACTCTCTTCTGCTTCTTCTGTTTCAGTTGTAAACCCAGGATACAGGAATACTATCAATTTGCAGCAATGATGACTGTTGAAGTATCATAAAGACAACAGAATAATAAAACAATTTACAACTAAGTTGAAACACTTAGGTGACTTCCTCTCTGTGCCTATGGTATCAATAACTAAAATTTGCCCTTCTAGAATGACCTAGCTTAGGAGCTTGGATCCTGTACCTCACTGCACCGTGCCTATATCTGTGCACGTAGCATGTGATGGCATTTTTCCAAAGAATATGCACTATAGTAAGTGGAAATAAAATATGACCGTATACTTCCTATCCTCTCCAAATGACTTAATTTCAGATTCATTTACAGACACAACTCAGAAAAACAGACAAGATCTGTGTAATTTCCAGGAAAAACTGAGAAACAGGCACTTGGTGTGTTTCTTGGGGTATACTGCACAGGGCCAGGAGCTGGACGCGATGATCCTGATGGGTCCCTTCCGACTCAGCACATTCTATGATTCTGTGATGTTTTCCTGAGACATTTGTTGCTTATACAAATGGTCAATACCTGATCTGAAAGCAGCATTTAAATCACCATTGTTTTTTAAACTGAGGAGAACAGTTTCACACATGGCCATCCTAATGATGAAGACCTGTTTTAAAAATATGAGCCAAACTTGGATAGATGCTGGATCTGTGATAATGGTATTTCTTGTCCTGAAAACATCTCTGAGAAAGAATATGGTGAACAGTATAGTGGACTTAGGAGTTTGGCTCTGTCTTATCAACTGACTGGCTCCTTGGCAAAGGGATAAATGATCAGTCACCTGCATCCATTCTGTCAAATCTCATAATGTTTAATATAGGAGTAAGAACTGATGTGCTGCTGATGTTTTTACCTTTGCAAATCAGTGCCAAAGGCTAAAAGGAGTGATCACCAATAACCAGGGCTTGCACCTGCTGAGCTGTTCCATTCTCTTCCACACTCATGCAAGATCCACAGAAACATCTGGGTCAAACTTTGCTAGAAACCAGAAGAAGCTGCAGCCCTGAATAGCAGCAGTGCACTGGAATGCTGGCAATTTCTCCCTCTGAGCCAGCTTGCCAAGCAAACAAGTCTGCACCTGAAAGAATTGTAAGTAACTGACATTAAGGCCAAGCACAACAATTAAGAGTTATTGTGCTCTTAAGCATAAGGGTAAAAGCAGTATTTCAACAACTACTTTTAATTTTCAGATGTAATAATCTGGGGTGCTGCAACTGAAGGTACCTTAAAAATGTTTTTAGAATGCAGAAAAACTACATCTTCTGAAATCAGATCATTGCTTCATTTTGGGTGCCCCTAAACTGAAGTAACTGGAGTTCCAAATGAACTCTTTTCATAATTGGTCTGAATTAAACAAATGACTTTAAATTAAGGAAAGAAAATACTTTTGTGTTAATATCTGGCACATAGGCACAACTCATAGGAGTCAGTCCTACCTGCTAAACTCCTCTTTTCATGGTGAGGTCAGGCACAAATGTTACCATATCCAGTGCCCCTCCTTTCAATCACTGAACATAAATTTATGCCTTCTGTCTGCTGATCTAATGATCTTAGAGGTCTTCTTCAGCCTGAATGATTCTGTGATTCTGTGCTTAGCTACCAATGGTTACATCTCTGGCTACAGATCTCTGGTTCACAGGGAAGGACAATCTACAGCTGAAGCCACCTACCGCAGCAAAGCAGGCTTACTGCTTGAGCCACTTCTTCACACCCAGTGCTTGGGAATTCTGCTGGGAGAGATATGGGCAAGAATGTCCACCTCTGTCAGCAGTGAAAAAAAAGAAATCCATAAAGAGATAAAAAGCTGTAAGTTCCTGAGTGATCTTTATGCACATTGAGGCAATATGAGAATCTTGGCTGCTGCTGCTGTTTAGACAACCTGGGGAGCATGGAAAATGGGGCAGAGTGGAGCAGAACAGCTAAAACTATTGCTCCTCTTTGGGTAGAAAACCAGTGGAATCCAGACAAGAAAGATGTAAACATATCTGTATACACACAAAAATAATGAATGCAAGAACAGAGCTCTGAGGCTACAACCTTTATAGGGCTTGTGGAGAATATATCAGGCTTCTCTCTTGAACAAGGATGGGAGGAAAGCAAGAAGCAATGAAGATGGTGGCCTCCCTCTACATGTGAGGAAGCTGATGGGTAAGACAGACCTGTCTGACTCTCCTATTAAGAAAATTTTAGAAACATCTGTACCTGATACACTTGTCAGAACATGATGAGTCCAGATAGTCAGTGATCAGGCTGTCAACTGCATCACTTTCGCTTGAGTAGCTCCAAGGAGCAATCAAAGCTGCTGTCAACTAGAAGTCATTATTTAAATTTGGGGATCAAGCATATCTCTTTCAGTAGTTCCACAATCAACCAGTTCAATGCCTGTTTGCAAATGAGATGGTATTTTCTCAGCATAAGTTTATCTGAGATTTACACTTGTGCTTATTTGTCTGGTCTTATGGGATAATTCTTGGACATCTTCTTTTCTCCATATTCCTAATGCATTCTTTGCTTATTTAGTAAACTTGATGAGTATATAAACTTATTTTGCCCTCACAATTAAGCATTACAGAAATCTACTTCTTCCTTTGAAGATGCTAAGCTGTCCTTTTAATAGACAAGGATTATGAAGATCATGAAAATTCCCTATGTCATTAACATATCTTCACATTTTAACAGCAAAATTAGGAGGTTAATGTGTCATTTAGACAGTACTGGTTTTTAGTGGACAGTATCATTGTTTCCCACCATGTCTTTTTCTAATAAACCACTGGACCATCAAGAAAAGTTACAAAAAGTCTATCCTCAACCCAGGAAAGACAACTTTCCACATCTGTGGATAAGATGCAGTTTACATTAAGGATAGGAATGGCATATATAAAGTACAATGAACTTTTAAGACACCACAGCAGCAATTCAGTGAAATATGACATCCATGATGGACCAACAGGAAGGATTTACACAAATTTGACTTTAAGCTTCCATATCTACACATCTTGTTTTTAAGTTTTTGCGCAGAATATTTTTTTTCTGTCACATACATATGTAAAAGGATGTAAAAATGTGAGTAACCTGTAGCTACATGGACCAATTTTTTTGGTTTTCAAGTTTTCAAGAGGACATCATTTATGCTTGCACCTATGAAAGTGAAGGATCTGTCATGGCCAGACAACATAGCTAGCAATCAGTAGCTCACTAGGTCTCTATTCAAAGTTGTAATTATATTTGCATCTGCCTGGACAGTAGGGAAAAGGTGAAGAGAAGCAAAAAGGCAGACTGATAACAGTTTAAGTTATGGCTGCTGTGCAGATCTACCCTTCTGCAGCACTGTAAGGGTGGCTTTGTGCTGGGGCCACTGAGATCTGAAAAGAACCACAGACTCATGGGCTAGAAGGGACCTTAAAGAACATCCAGTTCTAAGCCCCTTGCCATGGACAGGAACACCTTCCACTAAATCAGGTTGCTCAAAGTCCCACCCAACCTGTCCCTGAGCACTTTCAGGGATGGGGACTGTGAAGAAAGAGAAGAAAACCAGGGGTTAGGAGGCACTTCTCTCTTTCTCACTCTGAAAATCTCTTAATGCTTGCATAATGCAGAATACACTGTAAGAAATCTTTATTGATTCAGGTCTAAAACATGAGATACAAGTTTGAGAAAACTGTAGGGGGGTCAGCATATCTCAAGACCAGACCCTGGGGCATTAAATATAAATACAATAAGTTTAGTAATAAAAACATTGGAAAAGTGAATGGACAAAAACATTAGTTTCAATCTGTTAGGTTTTGTAGGGAAAAATCTTCATTAAGATTTACTACTTGCAATGTAACTGAAGACAAAAGCCCTCATTCTCCAATTTTACACTACCCTAACTCTGCTGCATCCTCTGTGGCCACTTCCCATTCATGCTATTGTAATTTGGATGAGAATTAGACCAAGCACCCTCATGAAATTTTAATTAAACACTCAGCACAGCACTCAATAACATTTTTAAAACTGCAGCAAGCGGAGACAAGTACAGAGCGACCAGTTGGGAATGCTTCTCTAACGCCACAACAGAGATGCTGCGTCAAGCCTGTTCTTGAAAGACTGAAGCACCCCCAAAGAATACATCACTGACACAGAAAATTACCAAACATTTATAAATAATACAGTATGCTCAAACCTATCACACTGCAAACAAAACAGATCAGCAAGCTATCGAGCAGCTGATGAGAGAGGAAGACACAAAGTCAGCCAGCCTGAAGTCAGCCAACTGATGACAACTGGTGTCAGCGACAGGGCAGGTGAACGGAGGTTTTAACAAGGGCTGTAGCAAGGGGGGCTGCAATGGTGCGAGGTGCCTTCATGGTCCTGACTCTTCTTATAACTGCTTCAGGCTCCCAAAGCTACAGCCACGGCTGACACCCCTCAGCCGCCGGCAAATTCTGCGAGAAAAATTGAGGTAGACGGAGTGGGGTACGAAGAGTGAAAGGAAAAGTGTGATGCCAGAGATTATCTCCAGCAGCAGAGTAGAAGTGACATTGAAAGCAAGCTTCACAGACAAAAGGCAAATGCAGTCAAGAAATCTTAAGTACTATTAAAAGGCTCTGCAAACAGATATGCCTATTGTGAGAAGCAGTGTAATTGGCTCTCTTTAAGTCTGAAAGTCACTCAAAGAATTTAGCAAGATGCAATAAATTATATCTGCAAGGAGATTCTTTTCCTGAACCACTGCTTCACAGTAATGTTAGATAATAGGTCATAATGCTACAACTGAGTGCTCCTGTCAGGCAAAAATTTAGGTAAACTCATATTGCTTTATTTACAGGATTTGACCGCCAGGGTCAAATCATCACATCAAATCAAAATTGGTAATGAAACTTAATGGATTCTAGCTATAGTAACTAAACCATGATGTAAAATCCACCTCCCTTCTCTTGCTGACATCCAAATGCCACAGGCAAACTGATGTTCACTCATAATGTACCGTTAGTTCAGCCTTTTTTTCTGAGGTAACAAGATGACAAGATTGCACTGCCTGGTAAAAGTCCACGATCATTTTTGCCCTGCCTGGTAAAAGCCCTCAATTATATTTATATAGGTAATTTAAAAAAATTTAACAATTCCAGTCTCAATTACATTAATTTCATATAACTTGTTATAGATTTCAGAAAAAAACCCCAGCTGTAATCAGGTGAGGCACAGCAAGCTGAGGCCAGTGGTGGTGGATGTACCCATGACAGCAGGTCAAAGCTTCAGTACTAGGGGACACCAGTAGGGATGGCCAGTCCTGAGCTCCTGACTCTATCTGGGGTGTGAAGCCAAAAACCTTACATCCCCCCTCCTCAGAGAACATCCAACTCAAACCTCAAGGCATGTGTGTGGAACACAATGAAACAAACTATCTGGTTCCCCCTATAGGTACTGCACCAAAGCAAAACAAAATACCTAAAATTTACTGGCTCTGAGAGAACATTCCCTTCCAGGTAAATACTCACAGCCCTCTAACAGAAAGTCGTATTTTCTCTTGCTCCCTCTGCAAAGCTTGCTGTGCTTTACTTCTTCCATTACAGAAAATCATTAAATTTTTTTTTTTTTTTTTTTTTTCCCACTGAGAGTCAGCATAAAAGAAAGGGTACTGAAGGTATCATTATAGTGCATCTAACCTTGTACATTCACCTGCTGGAAGAGGAAAAATGCCATCTTGAATCTTTGGGATGAGAGAACATTAAGCTTCCTGGATAAGTGCTATAGCTCTTGCATTATTTCATCAAAGCCCCTCCACCCTTCAAAAATAGCCTTTTAATAGACAAGGATTATGAAGATCATGAAAATTCCCTATGTCATTAACATATCTTCACATTTTAACAGCAAAATTAGGAGGTTAATGTGTCATTTAGACAGTACTGGTTTTTAGTGGACAGTATAATTGTTTGATGACAATGACATCTTGGCAATGACATCTTGGCAATGACAAGATGCAGGCTGCCCAACCCATCCAGAAGGCTTTCCTTTCCTAAACCTTCATGGATCACACTCATTCAGTTTATGTGTGAATTACAATCCAGACTGATCAGTCCTGTGTGGACCACAGTGGACTCCAGGACCCTGGGGCAGGGTGAGTGTTCACTATTAACACAAATGAGCTGAGAAACTGAAGAGACATCACAGTTGTGTGCAAGTAATTATGGCTTTGGGACTGCAATATTAGATTTATGTCTTTAAATTTTAAGTCTCATTTTAGGCAACCAATGTTTTCTGGATCTAGCCCCTTGTGACCAGTCAGCTGAAGTAGATTTCATGTTGCCTAAGCATATAATAATGTTGTTTCACCAGAGTAACCACCCAAGTGTCCCTTCATAGCCTTTGGAACCTGGCTCCAGAAACACTGACTTTTTAGAGGTCCAGATTCAGTTAAGCAAATCCCATCCCAGGTGTAAATTTCACATGAAAAAAACCAAAACTAAACCACATTTTCTGGGGCCTGGAGGAAGCACACACAGATCTAGGGGATTATATTAAGAGAGAAGTAGATGCTGGACGCTTGGATGTCTGCTGGGAGAGCTGGAATGATCACAGGAGGAGGAAGGGGACAGCAAAAGGGAAATTTTGCCACACAGTCTGAATGCTCCTTCCCTGCCCCAGCCCAGCCTCAGGCATGCTGCACATACTGTGCTCACCTGTGCACACCACAGGTCCATCGGTCCATGCACAACTCTACTCCCAAGGGTAATCCCAAGCAATTTCCTGCAGACAGTTACTCAAACAAGATGATTCCACAAAAATCTCCAAAGCAATTTTAGTAGCAAAACAGTGTTCTGATTTTCCTGACAATCTATATTAGAAAGCAAACTCACCCTTTGTGGCTCCTGCTGTACATCTTAACCTTTTGGATGCCACAGGAGGTGACAGGGCTGAATGAAAGCTAGGTTTGAGAATTCACATGCTTCTGTGCAATAAAATTGTTATTTTCCCCAGCTGCAGCCTCTACCTACAGACTCTGGGTGAGCTCCAGGAGCTATCTGTTTTCTACTTGTACTGTACAAAAACATGGTGACACAAAAGTGCTGTGAGCAGGCTTCAATGTCTGGAAGACCTGGGTCTTGATTTTGCAGTAGATAGAAAGCAGATGTTTCTCACATGAAAACATGAGATTAGACATGAAATTTTAGGACATTCAGTGGCATTTACTTAAGGAAGTAAATCTTTAAAGTGTCTACTTTAAACGTGGTCCCTGTGAAAAAAAGAAAAAAAGAGATTGCTTGCAGCTACTATACAAAGCCTGCCACCAGTGTGTTTCAAAGCAATTAAAGTAATAAACAATACTCCCACCTAAGACTTCTTCCAAAACATACTGATTTTCTAGTCATGTTATGCTACTTAAATACAAACTAACTCCTATGCAGATACAGATCTTTATCTTCTTTACACAAACCCAAGTTTCATGCTGTGGTCACATAAAGGTTCCTTCAACCCAGGCTAAAACAGGGTTCCCTTGTCTGGGATGGTGATGGGATGAGGGTTGTGAGGACAGGCAGAACCTGATGCCATGGCCAGGGAAGGCTCATCCTCCTCTGTATGGAGCTGAGAGGCTGATGGGACACAAGGTGCATGAGTCTGGACACCAGGACTGCGCTGGATTATGATAGTGCCGATGGGTGAAGCCTTGCACAGAGTGATATTTACAGTATCCACACAGGCCAGGCTTTTCGAGACAAAAGACCATGTAAGCATGGAAAAACCATAGAAAGTAACAGGGCATACATATATAATAGTCCTGCTCACACTGCTTGTACTGTACCTTTCCTACTCTGTCCTTTCGAAACAGAAAGCTCACACAGGCCCCAGTCTGGTTAGAGATTCTGTGCACTGTTAAATGAGATTATGCAACTATAAGGAAACGGACTCTAAAGCACTAGAGATGTTAGATTCCAAATTTTGTGAGTAACAGAAAAATATCTGGAAAGCAAATCCCTTAAAGCGAAGTAAAGGCACCTGGCATCAAGTAATTTTTTACACAATATTAAATTTCAGGGCAATTTGTTACTTTAAACATGTAATTCTTGTCAGATTTTAGGATTTGGACTCATGCAGGGCCCCCCAGACAACATTTAGGTGGTCAATTGATTAGGAGGTATCTGGAATGAAGAGAACTAGGACCGGATTAAAACACTTCTAATTTCAGTGAAATAGATCCTAAACTTCATTATAAGTGTCCGATTTGCACTTGGATTTGCACAGGCCTGCCTGCGTGGGCCCCTGATCAGCACCTGCAGGATTGACTACTTAGTCCTTGTTTGACTGAGGAGAGCTGTCAGAAGGCATCAAATCAGTGACAATTTTCATAAATAAGGAATTGATTAAAATTCTGCACAAGAATTTTCCTCTTAGAGACAAGCTCAGAGAACCCTCAAGATGCCACAGAAAGCAGCTGGCAGCGTCTCTCTCTGTATCTCTGGTAAATCACTCAGACTGAATCACATTCAACACCTCCCTAAGGCTTGGAGCCAGTCCTGCCTCCCTGTGTTTTGCAGGGCCTGACTAACGCTTTCCACAGGATTTGTGGCCACTCCTGCAGCACAGCACCCATCTGCAGCCTGGGAGAGGTCCTGCTGGGTCATCCTGCTTGCCTGGGCTCATGGCATGGAGGTGTGGAGAGCCCTCCCTACAGCACAGAAGGGAGTTAAACACATAACTTTACAGTGATAACAAGGGACTTTTACAAGGCCACAAATGGACTTCATGTTGGAGCAAAAGCATAGGCAGGCAGCTCTGGACAGCAAGCTCTAAACCTGGAACAAAGGCACCGGAATTAGTCCCTATATTGCTGTGGAAGTACTTCTTCACAGCTTGATAAAGCCTTATCATCATATTCACAAATTATTTCTGAACCCCTAGAATGCTGGAAAAAGCAGATGGAACAATTTAGATTAAAACCTCACAATCAAATTCAGTTTAAAACACTGACCCATTTGTAGTGTAAACGATTGAACTCCAGACTGCTTCACTGCACTCCTAGAGTCAGACCATGTCTTCAAATACTGGAGAAAACCCCAAACCCATCAACAACCAAAAAAGTATTTACAGGTTATTCCCTAACCATGGCTAGATGTATTGCATCATAAAATGTCAACATCAAAACAATATAGAAAAAATAATTACAGACAGTGTTAGTGTTGTAAGCTGATAAGGACCAGATGGTCTTTTGTATTTATGGTTTGCCTTGTGCATACAAATGCTTTGGGGATCTAATTAGCCTTCTACAAAACTCAAACTGGGTAATTACTATAATTATCCCCTTTTCAAATAAATCTGAAGTCTAAACTGCAATTAAGTTTTTTATCTTACAATTCATAACCACGTATTTTAAGGATTGTTCCTTACTATCTTTTCACAAATCTTCTTCTAGTGATTGACGTAAATAAAATAGAAGAGCTTAAAATAATTTTTAAAAGGATGATTTTGTACAAAGAAGAGTTTTTTGGTTAGTGGAGTTGAAGCCTTCCTGAGAAACGTCACGTTTGTAGTGAACAGGTTGCTGATTTCCCAACCATTTAAACCTGGCACCTTCATGGTCGTTGCATGTCCTATATTCCTAATGACAGCAATCACTGGAAACAAAGAATGGGGCACAACTGGCAGAGCTGCTGACAGACACGTATAAGGAGGTGCATAACTCTCCTGTACATACAGTAATCATCTTTCCTATGACATGAAGTGGCACTCATTCTAATTAACTTTGAACTTAGGCAACACATAGGCTGATGATGGGCTATCAAAGGGTAGTGGTGCAAATAATAAGCAAGAATGTCATTTTTATTGGTTTCTTGCCCTCAGGACAGCTCATCACATGACACAGGTACCATGCTACAGAAAAGCATGATAATAATGCACACCACTGAATTTGCTTAATAGGGAATTAATCAAAATCTGTCCAAAAATAGATAGCAGATGAGATTACAGTGTTATGAGCTAATCTTCTTCCACCTCCATCCCTGACAAATGATTATAGGTTACAGAACTGCACTGCCACTTCCTTCTTGCAAGAAAGAAAGTACTGAGTTAAAAGCTGATACTAAAAAAATTAAAAACCCCACCACAATTCTGGCAGCTAAGGGAGGATATACTAGCTGTTTAAAGTTTTGATGCAAATTTCTATTTTCCTAATGAAGTATTTTTATTTTATTTTACTACTTCCATGAGGATCATTAGTGGATTATCAAAATCAGTACTAAAATTAGTGTAAATGCTGTTTCAATCTGAATAGGCTTTTTGATAGTAATAACAGCGATTTTTCAAGATAAACTTCTGAAAACATTACCTTCTTTCTCATGTGAACTGAGGGGAAAAAAAAAAAAAACAAACACTTAAATTGGACTCTTCTGTGAGCAAGGGTTTAATCACTTTTAACCCCCCTGACACTATGCCAGGTATTTCAGATATAGGACCATAGCAGGTAATTCAGGCTGGAAGGGACCTCAGAAGGCCCATTTTGTCACATTCACCATGGGACTGCTTCTTGATGTTCAATGCATGCCTTTGTGCAAACCAGGGTCAATTTTTATTAAACTATTTCTTTTTGCAACACCAAACATTGAAGCATTGAACTCAGGAGATAAACACAGGCTCGTATGCTGATACAAAGAGATTCCCAATACTCCTCCTCCATTTCCGTTCAGATAAATTCCCATCAATGCCTGCATTCCTAAGCCCACAACTGTTGTGTGAGGAGCAAACAGTTTCACGCCTGGCCGAGTTTTGATGCAATTAAAATTAGTCACCCACTTGTCTATCAGCTCATTTAGCTGTGGCAGTGATGGGTAAGTGTGCTTACAGCTTGCCTAAGCACCTAGGCAAGGACAGGCAAGTGTGGCCATCTTGCCTCTCCCACCTCCTCATTCAGAGATTAATTCCTTCTGCTAACACATGCAAAATCGAAATTACACTCTTCCCTTCTCTTGCTGCTCGGTAAGGACAAGAGATCTGAATTCAGGCCAGGAGAAATACTGCAGTTACCTGGCAGGAGTTTTCTGGGATATCCCCTCCTAGTGCATCTGTTTCATTAGCAAAGAAATAACTGCATGTTCATGGGAGCAGGGGCAGAAAAATAGATTTCTCTTTTCCCAGATGAGTGCCTGTATCACCTGGCTACTGAGTCACTGTCACTCTTTGTGGCCTAATTCTGTAATGATTACCATGACAACAGAGTTGTTTGCAATTTGAATAATGTGGAGCCTGAAAAAAAATTACAGATAAAAATCCAAAGAAATATCACAGATAATATTAATAACAAAAGAATAAATGGAAAAATCAGCCACTACTCAGGAAGCAATAACCGTCTCTGACTTCAGTAGACAATTTCTCTGTGTTTTAAGGTAGCAACAGAGACTGTTTATGGGCATCATAACATTTTCTGCCATGGTGAGATAAATACATGCTTAGCTGCTGATTTCCTAATCTTCAATTAAGACAAAAAGACTAAACCATAAAAAACCGTAACTGGCAGACCAATCTTTCACTAGATGATACATCCGTTAAACAGACAGGCCCTGTCTTGGAATGTTCTATTTCTTTGTAATGATTATAGGGTCATAGAAATTTAGTATAATTCAGGTTGTGAGTTATAGGAAGGGACATGTGAATGGCATATAGAGCATTTCACTGCATAAATCAGGAGGAAAAGATCAGGTGGCTCAAGGACTGGCTGAATTTTGAGTATCTCTAAATACGAAAACTCCACAACCTCTCTGGGCACCTGTTCCAGCATCTGAGCATCCTCAGAGTGAAAAAGTCTCTTCTGATCTGTATCTGAAATTTCCAATATTGCAACCTGTAAACCTGGACTGCAGATGCCTAAGAGCAGGGGAGGTGAATGCTACTCCAATTCTTCTTCTGCAAGTAGAGCAAACAGTATTCCTTCCAGACTTCCCAATTGCACATGTCCTGCCTCTGCAGGAGCTATTATCTCAAAAAAACAACCAAGTTTCCTGGTATCTTGGCATTGCAATTCAACACAAAATCAACACAATCCTGTGTTGTGGTTGTTTTGTGGTTTGTGGTTTTTTTTTTTTTTTTAATTCTCCTGCCCTTTTCTCCCCATTCTTGTAGTTTCATCCTTGTCTTTACAATGCTACACTACAGTCTCACGCTTCTTTTGGCCATGGGAACCACTGAAAGAAAAGTGGTGAGAAAGAGGTCTACAGCCTTGTAAAGGGCTTGCCAGACTTCTGCTTGTACAAGTCATGAGTGGCAGACTGCCTATTCTTGTCCTTGTTCTCCCATGAGAGGATGGGACTATCTGGATGAGGGCTGACTGGTGAAAATGTATGTATCCCTGAGTTCACATGCAAGCTTTTCGAATCCCTCCATGGGAATCTGTAAAGCTGGACTTCTTCTTCATGCCTTCCTGCATGACTCTGGAGATAGTCACCTGTTACACTGATGGAGTGATGACTGTTCATCCCAGGAGGAAGAAAAGTCAGACAATGTGCCGAGCAAATCAGAAAACTTGTCTTGTGCTACAGTGATGGAACATAAAAACCAAGTGACGGAGGGCTTACGATGTCAAGCCAATACATCCTTGGTGGTGTGATGTGCTTATGGTGTCAAATCTTAAGTGGAAGGAGGGCCCACAGCCAAGAGAGTAATTTTAAGGCAAAGGATGTCTCCAGAGCCAAAACACTAGGAAGGGTGAGCTGGTGGCAGACAGGCTAAAATGCACAGGGAACCTTTCTTTTAGAGGGCTTCCATGGCTTCTGTGGGAGATGCTCAAATCTGCAGGCATTACCAGCATCATAGGGAGCATGCCAATGGAGTAGAAAGTAGACAGAGTTTCCAACTAGATTTGGAAAGATGGGGTTAATGTAGTTAATTCTTCTGGACCATTATGAAACCTTAGTGGTGCAATTGCATCTACATCATTAATGACCAGAGTTCTGTGAAATGGAGTGACACCTCCAAATCCACCAGTACTGATGGAGAAATGTGGGGAGAAACCTACCAGTATGGAATACCAATATTCACAGTGCAAGGCTGCAAAGCCATGCTTGTCTCAGACAACTGTGAAACCACGCTCTAGCCTTGGATTTCAGTACAAGTTTGTGCCCCCGCCAAGTTACTGCATGCAGCTCAGTGCTCTGCTACAGAAGCAGAGGATGACTCCACTAGGAAAACTAAAATCAGCTCTTCACATGCTCTTTTCTGACCAAAAAGTGGTCAATAAATGGACAGCACAATTCCCACGGGAGACACGGGAGTCTGTGGACATGGACTCATAAACCTCTGATCACGTTGAGTTCAGGAGAACCATAATAGTGACCAAAGGATTGTTTGAGTAAGTCAGGAGAAGATGAAGGCATCCTTATTTACAGAAGGCCCTTGATACCTGGTGGAAACAAATCACATTTGAATTGATGCTGACCTAAAGTGGCCCAGTTTCTTGAACAAGTTTGGCTAGAGGACTTTCAGGTTCCCTTTCAACATAAGTTTTTCTACGATTCTGTAGATGAAAACAAATAAATTTAAAAGTGGAGCTGAAAAGAACTCATCCACAGGCACAGGCAGGCTGTGAATGTTCTCCGTCAATAAACAGCAGTTGAGGAGAGCAGGAATTGTGCAGTACCTTCCATGCCCCTTTGCATGGGGTCTTTAAAGCATATGGATAGACACATGACAGACAGATACACTAAGGAAAACAGTCTTGGCACTTGTGTGCTGGGTGCGTGGAGGTCTGCAGTGCAGTGTGCACACAGACAGGCACTCTTAAGGATAACTATATTTTATTCCCCAGCATAAAACTCAATTGTCCCAATAATGGCATGGCTTGCAGCCAACTGTACTGTTGTGTTTTGCTCCAAACAATAATTGAGTTGACAGTCCATTTTTTCAGTGGAGGTTGAAATATCAAATTTGATCTGATATTAGTAGTGATGCTGCTGCATTTTGCCAACTTGACAGTTTTTCTGGATGACAGGGGGATTTGCAATCACAGCACAATGACTTGAAAGCCACAGCTGTGGCAGGAAATTGCCTTGGTCATGGGTTTGGAACATGTGCTGCACAATATAACACAGTGCAGGACTGGGAAAATGGGTCAAACAGAAAGAACTCAGACCCATGAGTGACAGGTGACTCTGAATTCACTGAGTCACTGAAAATGCTGTGGTTTGAGATGCCTTTCCTGCAATTTTCCGATCAAAATCCTGCCTCTTCTGGACTCTGGATGAATTTCTAACAAGAGGGAAACACAACACAGATAATGAAAATTACAATATGTGTCTTTTCTGCATCTATGTTAAACTTGAAGTTGGTGATTATATTTAAACCTTTGCAACCATTGGTTTTCAGATTTTTTTTCAAGCTTTTATTCAGGGAAACACACTGTGCATATGGTTTTGTCTCCTTGTTTTCAAGAACATGCTTAGCTTTAGAAGCGTGCTTAAATGCCTTCTCAAACTGCTTTGTGGTATGTGCCTTAATGCGGGCTGGCATAAGTGCTTAGCCACGTAGCAGCTCACCCAAAAAGTTCTTACTATCCATATGGCTCATTACACCTCTCTCCTGCAATCTCTGCTGGATGCCAAATGGCTCCTGTGGGAACCTTAAGCAGTGGTACTCGACCTTCTAATGCCACGTGTAACTGGTACTGCTTGGGAAGCCATCCTTCTTCCCCTTGATAAAAGCCAGGCAATCAGACTCTCCTGATGCAGTGGTGGTGAACTAAATTACTCAGCATAAAAGCTTCATGAGTTGCAAAGAATGCAGGCAGGTAGGGAGTTCCTAAATATGTGCATCTTAAAGAGGCTTCCTGAATTTTGATGGGCAGCTTTGCCCATCAAAAGCTGCACCTGCTGACATGCTGCAAGCCTCAGGCAGACTCTGCTCCCACAGAATTGAGAATTAAGTGAATACATTATGGATGCCTGTCATTCTTTCCCAGTAACATTGTTTTTTCTGTCTTAGCTGATTTTAACCTTCATTTGACAGGAAGAAAGAATTGTCTATACATGTTCCTGAGAGTCTGATAAAAAGCAGGTGACTGAAGGACAGAGGGCCATTTTAATGCCTCCCTCTGCTCAAGCTGAGCTTAGCTGAGGTCAGAGAATCCATGTATCCAAAAATGAATGGAGGAGTCATAGGAAAAAAAAGTAACTTATGAAGCCCCAGCAACACGAGATTATTTTTTCCCTGATGACCACAGTATGCATAATCATGTTTCATGCACTTGCTGCATCCTTGATCCTCTTGTGTTTTTTAACCTTTTTGGATGGTGTTAGCTAACTATGGCAGAGGGGCAGCTAGAAAAAGGAGAAAAATACCCAAGCATTCCTTTAAGTTCACTTCCAAAATCCCATCCATTAATCTCCACAGTTCCATGTAGAAGCCTATATGTCACTCTCAGAATACTCTGAGAATGGACAGGTAAAAGATTAACTTAGAGATGTAAAGACAGGGAAAATTCTGTTTTCCAAACTCCAGTTAAAAAGAATCTTTAGATGTTTTTTAAGTATGATCTAAATGATAAAAACCACCTCCCTTAGTTGTGGATCTTCCTGGTACCTAACCTTTTTTGAGGAAATCTCCTCTAAGAAGCAAGTTCCCACATGATGTTTATAGGCTTATGGCCCTTTCTGGACTGGAAATGTATTTAAGCCTGCAATCTGGGAAGAGGCCCCTGGCCAAACTCTCAGCATGTGCTCTTGATGCTGGCACAGAGCCAAGTCAGCAGCTTTTCCAGGTATTTAAAGACTCTCTCTGTCTTGTTACAGTGCCAAAATCATTCAAATACAAGAATGCAGCAAGGTGCAGTTTGCAATACTCCCCCCAACCTCGAAATATTTGCACCCCTAGCCTAACAAATTGATCAAATGTAAGCAGAATCTCAAACCAATCTTAAACAGGAAGAATGAACACGAAATCCTTTTCCTTCTGTCAACACTAAGGGATAAACTTCGTGCATGCCTTACTGGCTCCTGTAGCTCTTAAGGAAAAAACTGGGTTTGCATTCCAAACAATAGCATAGTCACAAACATTTGCTTCAAGAGATCTCTTCGGAGGAGAGATGATGACACAGTTATTACAAAGACTCTTGCTTTGTTTGCCAAGTTGATTTGCTTCAGAGAAATGACAGAGTGATAAACTCAGCAGAGTTTCCACAGGACTTTGAGCTTGAGAGGAGACAGGGAGGCCAAGCTGTGCCTCAAATGGAGCGTGCTGCTAATCCAAAACTACCAGTGCTGTCTTTCCAGTGGTCCAAAGTATGGGTTCTTCTTAACAAATTGGACATGAGAAATGACATTTAGTGCAAATTTAAAGGGAATAGAGCATTGATACAGGAGCCAGAGCACCACAAGCTTTAGTACTAATACAAATGCTTTGGTTCAGTCCCTGCTCCCTACGCACCACGTATCCCACTTTTTTGTTTCTGCCTGACCAAGAGTTCCTTGACACTTCAACAGAGGATACTTGATGTTATTCGACTCTGCCAACTCTCCAGGATTTTCCATTCATATGTCAATCTACCACTTGCCTACTTACTCCAAATTCCTCCAAGAATTCAAAATTAATGCCAAGGTTAGAACTTTGGAAGGCAGAAATCAGCTTTGCTTCAGTGAAATCTCTCATCAAACCAAGCTGTAATTCAGCAGATTGACTACACAGCTCTGGTCAGAAGAGGAGCATCTCTAATCTTCCTCTTCACTCGGCCCATACTCCCCTCCAACTGTTACAAGCCTGATGGCATCTGCTGCCACCGGTCTGAGAGCAGTTTTATTTCTATCCTCCAGTTAGACGCTGGTTTTAGGCTATTTTATGACCATCCACACCCTGTCAAAAACCACCCCCGTTTCAATACTGGACCTGGAACATTAACTGGAAGGATGAGGCTGCCTGTGCTCGTTCCATACCCACAGACTGTCTCTCTTGAGGACCAGCTCTCCCGAGGAAGCAGGAGGTGTCCCTTGAGTTGAAGCCAAAAGACAAGAAGAGGACTAGTGCTACACAAGCCTCTCCAAACATTTTCCACTAAAAATGCCTGGCAATATGCAGTAAAGCCCAGAACAGTGAAGTAACACTGTGTGCTTCACGCATGAAAGTATAATGTGAAAAGACTTTCAACTGAGAATTGTCTAAGACAGAACCAGGGGCTGCCAAAGAATTTAGGTTCCTAACAGTCCTACTCTTTCATGACAGTGCCATCTCAAATGAACATCTGTATTATATTAGACTATACAGTAATCTGTGTGCAACAATTTAAGACCTTTGTATTTGAAAGTGCTCCAAACATGAAAGCATACAACCACGGGTAGCCTGCTACTCAGAGCATGCTGTCTGCACTCCAGCTTCAGGAGCTTTCAATCTGTTAAAATACCACAGAATGTATGTCAATATAACCATGGAAAGGGGCCATAATCCTTTCTATTACCCTTCCTGCTTCATTGCCAGTCACTTTTGGAGCCAGGGAAGGACATTTCTTTGAACATTTGTGTTTCACCGTGCCTTCATTTCCATCAAGACCCCCATAACACATATTGCAGTCTGTTGCAGGCTTCTTTATGCCCTGAGGGAAGAGAGGGGTGCGAGCTGTTCAAATCCAAATCCTCGAATAAACATGATGCAGCCTCAGCAACTGAGGCCCTGCTGCCAGTGGGAAAGCTGCTGTACACCCAGCACCATTGGCTGAGGGAGGTTTGGTCAGTAATGAAACCCTGTGTGTGATGCTGCTGGAGAAGCCTCTGTCTGGATTTAGCACGGTGAGAGCCATGGACTAATGTGGGACACAGCTTGGTGGCCAGGATGCTTCCCGGGAGCAGGAAGACCTTGCAGGCACAGGAGAGAACTGAACCTGGTTCTCAGTGCAAAAACAAATGTTTTGTTGTGAATTGGCTCTTCCCAAACTCACCTTCCTGCAGTCCTGGGAATGGTAGGGTTCAGACTACCCCATACAGGAGCCCCATGGCCCAGCCAGAGCCCTGTTGGTAAATGCTGGTGCTTGTACCACATCTCATGTTTTACAACAACAATTAACTGTATGAGCTATATGTGACTCCAAACCCTGTAAAACCTTGTCTGGTCTTGAACTGGTTTTATGTTGGTTTTTGCTGCACCTACAAAAGTCAAGAAATGTTTGCTGCTGGCCCTACCATCAGATGTCTACTGCCTCATTTGACCAGCTGTAAAATTTGCCTGTGTTTATTTGCCTGTTGACTGCCTTTTGGTTTTGAAGTTGTTTTAGTTGCATCATTGCATAATTTACCTTTAATTACTTCAGTTCTGCTTAGCTTTGTGCAATTGCAGATTCTTTTCCTGCTCCAAAAGAGAAATCATGGTTTGTACAGAAGACTGGCAAAAGTAAGTAACTGTGATTCAAGTATCCTCATGAACCAACAGGAAAGCACAACCTGTGAACTACTGTGATATTGAATGATGGAGAAAAAATAATTTTGAGTGAACCAAAAACTCAGGAGAAGGAAATCCCCATCATCAACATCCTACTCCTCTTGCAAAGAGCATGTGATGCTGACAGTTCAACCTAATTAGAGAATGGAAATGTAAAATTTGACAGATACTTGGGAACACAATTTTACTGAACTGCTAATGACCCTTTACTGAAATTTGGTGATCTAGATTCTTGTTATAATTGGTCTAATGATAAGCAGCTCTTGTTGCATTTGATTACACTGAAAAGACATTAATTAAGATTTTAAAAATTCTGAGATTTTCATTCTTGTATTAGATGTGTTCTTTTGGTTACTCATAACTTGTATGAACACATTTGGAATTCTATGTGTAAAAATATGCACGTGCATATGTACATATACAGTGATTTACAGAATACTTTTATTACACAGGAGTGCAACTGTGGAAACTATCACAAGGTTGATTCATGGAATTTAAAGTAAATTAGACCAAGTGAATTGCTGGAAGATCTGTATGCTGTTATGAACAGCTGTAGATAAAGTGCATAAAATATCTGTGAAACTGATCCCACAAATCCCAGAGTTAATATATTTTATGTAAGTGGACTATAAGGAATTCTATTTTTTCCATTGCTTAAAAAATATTTCACTATAATTTGCATTGCCAAGATCACATCTCCTTCTCAGAAGAGATGGTACAGGACAAAGCAGAGGCAAAATCTGCTTTTATAGAAGAAAGAGTCCAAACCAATCAATTCAGAGCTGATCTGAAAAACAGCTAAACTGGGAATCTAGGCCTTTCCCTACCCAAAATACCTAAACTAAAAGTCTGTTATGTCATTTATGTTACTTACAAGAGTCACAACCAAAGGGATGCTAGTTAAATGAAAAATCTTAATGCGATTTTCAGTGCTGAACCTTCCAATGCTCTTAATTTTTAGTGTTGCATCAATCTCACTCTCATCGTAAATATTATCATCAAGCAATGATGAATACTCTTTATCAGCTATCAAAAGAGGTTTCTGAGGGCTGCCAGCAGAGAACACTTAAGGGAAAACTTTCCAATTAAAAGACTATTTTCCTATTCCTCCTGAAGTCAAAAGGTTATAAGATTTCCTTTAAAAAATAGATTAAAGTAAAAAGAAGCCTTTGTGAATATGGGACAAATTTCATTTGAGATGAGGTCAATGAGTGCCTTCTCAATTCATAATTAGGCTGTGCAGCAGAGGACCGGATGGTCAGCCCCCAGCTCTAGCCACAATCATCTATCACAAGGTAAAATCAAGTCTTTCATTTCCCCTGCTGTTTCATGTTGTTCAGAGGGCAACATAACAACTGGTCAGTCCTCTGCAGGTTTGTTCTAGGCCACCTCTTGCCCTGGTACGTGATTACTAGAATTATTACAGAGATACTCTGCTGAAGGATTTATTCAGGCCGGCAAAGTGCACCCATTTAACCAGTGCTTTAATCACCACCTAAAACCCACGCTGCTGCTATCAACTCACAACAGGTTTATCTAAAGTGAAGAAAACCATCAGCTTACTCCTGCTCTAGAAACAGTAACAGGAATGAGCAGCACAGGAGGGGCTGACCTAAACACTATTTCTGCTTTTATGAAGATAATCATGTCAAGGGATGGATAGAAAGCATCTAGCCTTTCAGGGACTGGACAAATTGCTTCTAAATGCTTCAAGGTAAAAAATCTTTCAAAATGTGTTCCAGCCTATCTCATGACATGGCAGGTACCGTAGACAATTATGAAGCAATACCAAAGTCATGATCTATGCAGACATAAAGGTGAGCTGAAATCCTAAACCACTAGGTTATTTAACAGTAATATGGTACACCTGGTTTCATTAGAGCTTCTTTCTTTGTGCATCCTGCTTCCTATTTTATTTATATCCTGATCACTATTACATCTGTTGGTTCAAGCATGTATCTGATTTTCTGCTTCCAATCCTATACCATTTATTTTTCACAAATCTTTTCCCCAAGGAAGGGGAGTAGTTCCTCCGCTGACTAATTAAGAAAACTCATAGCCACATATTAAACTAATGCTCCATATAGCTGCCAAATAATGTGCAATAGGCATCTTCATCTTTAAATTTATGATATCTGACTGGTGCCCTGAGCAATTCTTAATTCTACCACCTTCACTTTAACATGGATGAGAACCAGATGTTCTTGAAGAAGTTACAAGAAGACATCAAAATACTGTGCACTGTGGAAGTTTCTTCCTACCTCCCTCACAATTAAGGGCTGGCTCTAAAGCATGAGGGTTTATAATTCTTGGGTATTTTTCTCCTTATCCTACCTAGTACAACTGTGGATATTCTCATTAGCTGGTTTCGTATCAAGTTCCATACCTTAAGGCCACAAGCAGCACAGGCTCAATTATCTCACGTTACTTCTAATTCTGATTGTCCAGTGCCTGAAAAAATGAACAGTAAAAACTTCTAAATGCCTAAATGGCACGAGATTCACGAAGGGTGCTTCTAATGGGAAATAAAGCCACCTTTTTCACAAGGAATAAAGTACCAAAGGTGGAATAAAGCTTACCATGATCAGTCAACATGCCATACAAATGCTTTTACATTCTTAAGTTTCACACTAAACGTTTATTATGTGGATACAACTCCTCACCCTACATCCCTGCTGAAGGTATTTAAAATTCATTTAAAGCCCCAACAGCTTTAGTTTCTTCTTTTTCTAGTTCTGCAAGCAAAGCAGCAATTTAAGTCCACATAACAGACACAACAGATTTGTATTAAAAATATGTGACTTGACTTGAAGACAAAAAACAAGGAGCCTTTTGACAAGCTCACTCTACAGACTGATGAATACGCTGTACCTTACTGTGATTAAATATTTAATACTATAGACTATTTGCAGTTCACTTATAAAAACCCACTGACAACTCTGAGGAAACTATGAAAAGGACACTGAAGAATTCTGCTGATGAACTACATTTTCAAAGGGAACAGTTATTCTTCTATTTTCCTAACCAACAAGGTTAGCATTAAGAAACTGCTTATTGTGACTTCGACAATACCCTCCTGTGGTTTGATCCTCACGTGTCTTCATAAACTGTGTGCCTGTGACTGTGCAATCCCAAGTACTGCAGTGGGAACAAAGAATCACAGACATCTGAGCAAAAAGTAGCAGAACATTTGCTGCAGACAAGGCCTACAAATAGTATTTGTTCAGAGTAGCCTTATCTCCCATATATCCAAACACAATACAAGTTTCTTTCAGTGTTACAGCTCCAAATTAAATGACAAATGTGACATTGAGAGAAGCAGCTGGAAATGACATAGGCAGAAAGAAAGGGCTCAGGATAAGCAGAAAGAAGAAAGCTGTTCCTTAGAGAATATCCAATGTGAAGCTGAACAGCCAAGATGTTTTAGAAGAAGAGACCTAGAAAGGGAGCTCAAATGAGATGAGGGACTACAAGGACAAGGTTTGCATCCGATGGCTCACGAGAGACAGAGGGCAGAAGCCCTCAAACCAAAAGAAGACACGTACAGTGCATATCTCTGCAGCTTGCTTAGCAACCCCCTGCAAGTTTGCAGTCAATGAGGAATATTCTCCCACAGATGACTCACTTGGGTCTTGTTTGTTTTCAGTAAGCATTTAGGGAATCCTGGGGAACAAGCTCAAACATAAATACCACTATTACTACATTTCAAAAACTAGGTGACATTAATTCTCCAACAGGCTCGGCAACATAGCTGTTCTGGAAACAAACGCTTGGGGAACTGTTGGATACAAAATTTGGAAATTTGGAAACGGTTTCCAACTAAAAGCAGTTTTTAGGAAATGTCAGTGAATTATAAAATTTAAGAGGTCTCACAATTTGTGTTTAGTGACAGTTAGAATTGCGGATTCCTATTAAATAAAATTCCCGGGAGTAATCAGAATGTTCATCTAGATCAAGAAAATCTAAACCAAAACTGTAATGTGATAAAGCAAAATTAAACCAACTGCTAACACCTAAAGTCTGCAAACACCTGCTAAGAGCACAACAACCTTACCACAAGGCACAACCACATGAAATGCAGATTTGATCATTCTCACTGTTACTGACCTAGACGTACAGCCTGGATATAATGACTTGAATACTGTAATTTGTCAGTGCCTTCAAACCACTGACCTGATTTACCTTGTCACATGCCTCACTCCATTGTAGTTGGAACTCAGAGCTGTGAATGCTGTCATAACAAACTTGTCACTATAACTGCTTGAGAGCTGTATCAAAATGGGGCATCAAACCTTCCCTTGAGCCCAAATTAATTTCATATCCAAACTAAGACCAAGGGTAGATGAAAACAGTCAACATCTGGTGAGTGGCAGGGATGAAATTTTGTGCTCCCAGCAGGACCTGGATGGAAACTGAGGCTTGCAGACCAGACAACCAGGTGGAAGATTGTCCAAGCAGATGAACTCAGTCTAACACCATGCAGCCCATAACAACTTCCAACCACAGTGTCTACACAAGGCAACCCCCCTTCTACGAAGTAGGCTGAGACTGCAGCAAAGCATTACGTGATGTGCAGGCCCCTAAGCCATGAACATCCTGGAGCAATAGGGATCCTAGCAGGGATTTCTTGAGACCAGGTCCAAGGGTTTTACTCTCACTCGGGCCTCTCACATGGCTTGTGCTACCTTCAGTAACCCAAAACAGTCACTGACGACACAAAACTTGTCATCTGGGACTGGCCAACTCACTTCAGTTTTATAGTGATGCTGAAACTACCCTACTTCTTGAGTAAAAACACCCTCATGTAAATGTTAAGTCAACATTTCAGTAAACTATCTGTGCTTCAGAACACACATCCTTACAGAAGGATGATGAGGAGATTTCATTGTAGGGATTGTGAAAAGTAATCTTACTTAAATCAGCAACTTTCCAGATCTGACCATCAGTACTGGGGAGAAAAAGGCCATACTACAGTTTTATTTATATAATTCCAGTATATATTTATGTAAAAACAGCAAACAAAAATAAACTAACAATAAATAATATTAAAAGTTAACACATCTGAACAAAGCTTCCAGTGTCACTTTCAAATATTGTTTGTAAATTCTGGCCATGGGCACTTCAACACAAGCACAGAAACATCACTGATTATAAAATCAGAGAGGGTTTCCCAGGAATAAAAGCAAATTTAATAATGCACTTGAGTATTCACTTCTATCAAGAATAGAACCAGCAAATTTAATACTTACACAGGATCAGGTGCATGGCTCCTGATACTCAGTGGCCTACAAATGTTCCATACTTGGGAATATCTGTTATTTATTGATCTCTATTTTTACAATTTAACAATGAAAGGCTTGCTAGCTGTGTAGGAGTTATTAAATTATATGCTGCATTTCAGAATGTCTGGACTCACTTCTTAACACCGAAAAAATTAAAGATGCCCTATTTGCTGGGCCTGGTAGAAATACAGGAGATTCCAGTGTCTGGCAACAAGCAAGTCAGTAGTAAGGCTGTTTTCTTTCAAAAGGCTTTGCCAGAGATGCTGGCAAGGCTGGATTCTCTTCTTTTAAGACTTCCCAGGAGCTCCTTTACTAACAAAAATAGCCATTTCTCTTTGGAAATCTCTAGTGTCTTTCTCAAGGTCTATTAATACCACCTTTAAAAACTTCCCATTCCAGTTACTCTTGTCTTTGAAAAGGCACAGATTCAGATATTCATCATCCCAGCAGCTGTAAAAGCACACCACTTATGACACAGCTTAGGTCAAGTATTGTCTCAGTCATCCTAAAAAATCCTTACTGAAACCCTCTTCCCAAGCATCAGGCAGAGTAAAAAGCCTTGCATCTGTATGAGTTTGGGGTTCAATTTGCATGCTTAGTCTACTGAGCCCAGAGACAGGGATAGACAATCTTGTGATGCGCTAAATAAGACAGATAGATGGACGGATGGACGGATGGATAGATCTAGATAGACAGACAGATAGATAGATAGCCCTCCCTGATCTCATATTTGCAAGTTCATCACTACCTCTTAAAACACACCTTACAATGACCTCCTTTATATTACACATTTCATTGCTCAGACACCTGCATCCAGGGCGCACAGTGTGTTCAGAATAACCCATTAATTAACAAATTTAATAAGAGAATATGAAGACAGGACAAGAACAACTTTAAGCAGTTTTGTCCATCTCAGGGTCCCAAAGACAGATCAGCAATATCTAATCCTTTCCCAACAGAAATCCTCTTTACTACTCTTACTACTCCAAATATTCTCTAACTACTCAACTGCTCCTGAGTATGTTTCATGGCACTTCACATTTCATTACTGAAATGGACAGCTTAGCCGTCCTTATGGTTAAAGCGTTTCCCCTAAAGTTTAGCCTAGATTTCTCGCATTACCATGACACTTGCTGAGAAAATGAGCCTGTCATTTTCTTTTGATCACAAGTCCAATGAAAAGGTGTCACATAAAAATTGATGTAAGAAAATCCCTTGGAAACCCCCAGCCTGAATATCAAGTAGAAGAGAAGAGAAGGAGTGATAGGAGCTGTTGAGGCAGAGCACATTTACAGACGGGGCAGCAGCATCACCATCTGCTGGAAGAAGTGAATTTAGCTAATGTACTAGTTGCCACCAAAGGAGGAGTGAGAAATGCCTTTGGCAGATATGCAACATAACGAGAGGAACAGAGAGATGCCACACGCTGCCCAGTTCACAACAACTGAAAAGTCAAATGGCATTCCCATGCCACGGAGCAGAATGTGCCTACCCTAACAGTCTAAAGTAGTTTCAGATGTTTTATCTATTAACCACAATTTAGATTGAAATTTTTAAAATTCACCTCTCTTCTGGTAAACGTCATCTGCTGTGATAGAGGATTCCTGATCTCCATAGCCCAAGCGGAGCTGGGGCAAACCTCCCCTCATTGAGATGGAAGGTCATCTCCAAGGGATCAAGCTAGCAGGCGTGTATGTGCTTTGGGATCTGCCCATCCGCTTGTGAGGAGCCAAGACCAAAGGGAGTATGAAAAGCTGATAATTGTCTTGGGAACAGATTGGGCTCCTGATGAAGAGGAATTTCACACTTCTCCACAGGCACCGCCTGGTCAGATGGTGTTTCTTTGTGCTGTTTGTGTGTGGCCAGGCAGTGAACGCTCACAGGTTCTTGCTAATATCTGTTCTCCCCTTTGCAATGGCTGCAATAGCTCCAGGAGCTCTGCAAGAGTGGGAACAGGAGGCGTCCATGCACACCCGGATGTGGGACGCCCTATAGCAGAGCGTAGGGGAGATGCCTCCGGTGCTACTGTGGGAGTGCAAGACAGCATGGTGCTCTCCACAGGGACTCCCGGCATCACTGGTTACTTCAAAGAATACCAGGGAGTCAAGAGTGTCCCAGGGCATTTGGCTGCTAGATTTCACAGGAACAGACTGGCTCCCACTGCTGCCGATTGAGCTTTTCCAAGGGCTCACACTGACAGGGCAATGGAGGCAAATTTCTACTGTGCTGATTTCAGTAGCCTGTGGTGTCATTTTTGGTGGTGAGCCCAGGCTTGGAGAAGTGTTGAAGATGGTTACCACATGAATTAATGTCACCTTTCACCACTGATAAATGGTGTTGAGAGGTGTAGTAAGCAGAAAGCCTGCAGACGTTACACAGCAACAGCTATTGGGGCTCCAGAAGACACTTTCTGTTGGATATATCAGTAGAGAAAGCTGGGAATTGAGGGTAGGATGCAAATCACCCTAAGTCATTGATGTGACACTGCTCATCCCTCACCCTCAGTTGATACTCTTGAACCTTTTCAAAGCTGTTGTCAGGGGACCCCAGCACTGAGTACTAATGACAATTAAGCCAGGAAGTCATATATTTTATCTGCAGGACAACCTGTGCAATTTATCCCTGTGCAGAAGTGGTGAAAAGGTCTTTTGGCTGCTGTGGAGGTATGGAGGGTGACTGCTGGTTAGAGTGCTAACAAGCAGCACAGGGAGGTTGTCACCAGCGATGACAGCTTTTTCTTTGCTTTTACAGCAAAGAAACCACTGTATGATAGCTGTCTCTGGGGAAAAATAAGAAAACACCTCTGGTTTTGTGATAGTGGAGATGGCCCTGGTGTCTCCTTCAAAGTCCTGCCAAAGCAGTGTAGATTTGCAGCATCGTCTCTCCTATGTTCTGGTGAACTACCCAAACCCACAGCCTCACCAAGCTCCAAACCAAGCCCTAACAGACTGACACTGCTCTTCTGACAACCAATTTCCTATCACACCTGCTTTCCTACTCTTACCAGGGCAGTGTGTGTCAAGGAGTTCACTACTGCCCTTGAGATCTACCTATGACATTGCATTTAAAGTATCTTTGTGGTATTGAAAAGCTGTAGCTGTCAGCAGCCTGCATTCCGCAGTCTGCTGAAAGCTGCCTTTGCACTTCACCAATATTTGATGTTGGAGTTATTTTTAAGATACATTTGTTTCTTGCTGTAAGAAAAGACCAAAACCTCACCACTTAATGCCTCCTTAGAGCCCACAAGCAAAAGCTATTATCACCATGTGTCTGAAATTGCTACCTTTTATTAAGCTGGCATGTCACTTCCAAAGAAACTGCAGCGAGCAGTCTGCCTCATGGATGTTATTAC
The DNA here is from genome assembly GCF_026979565.1 of Vidua chalybeata. NCBI lineage: Eukaryota > Metazoa > Chordata > Aves > Passeriformes > Viduidae > Vidua > Vidua chalybeata. The sequence continues at coordinate 81,750,709 of NC_071531.1, read as the reverse complement.
AGTGGAATCGCAAGCGTGAGCATGGCCCTGCTCCACACACTGCTAGGAAAGGAAGATTGATCAGATTTCACACCTAATACAAGGTGGGAGACTGAACTCCTCTTGGCTCTTACTGCTAACTGCAAAATGGTGCTGATTGAGGAACAAGTACTGAAGTCCTGAGACTGTTATAAATGTGAAATTAAACCTCTGTTTACAGAAATATTAATAATGTCATCATCACCTTGATATGCTCTGTTATTGTCTAAGAAGTAATGCCATGTAAATCAAAATGTGGTCCTGCACCATATATATTTGAGGTGATACCTGTGCATCCACATTGTCAACCATTGTTGGTGTTACCCGTTTGTGACCTGTACTGTCACAGTCTTCTGAACTGGACTGGACTGGTGCTCTGAGAGCAGAGGTGAGATGTGACAGTGCCCAGAAGTGTATCCCTAAGTCTGTGATGTGTTACAGTGATGCTGTGGCAGTGTTTTGCATATTTAGCCGTTCCCAGCTAGGTCCAGGAGTATCAGAACTAAGTGTGCAGACTTCAGTGCATACGTTGGCATTCAGTGCCTAAGACTACACCATAAGCACCAAGTAACACCTTTGAAAATGTGGATTTTAGGCTTTCCTGAGATTTCTACTCACTATCCCTTTGGTTGAGCATAGCAATGGACTGCAAAAGAGAAATCTCTCCTAGGGAGATATCACCAATTTTTAAATAAATACTCTGCTCTGTTCAGAAGGCTATCTGCTGGTCACTGTAACATGATAACACCTTACAATAATGATGATGCTATGGTAAACAGGCTGCCAGATTATCATGTTCTTATTTCAATGGTTTTCAGTATAAATTTCTACTGATATTACTGCCTTCAGACAATACAAGCATGTATTGTTACCCTAATCACACCAGTGATTTCAGTGTTGCCACACATCTGGGAAAGAGATTTCAAGAGTGGAAAAAAACAGAGGACTAAATGATAGATCAGCTGGAAAGGAGAAACTCAAAAACCATGCAGCTGTTTATACATTCAAGAAATATCAAATTATCGGCTAGAGAGGAAACTTCCTTACATGAGGTAAGACTGACCCAGCCTTTCCAGAGCGGGTCTCTAGAAGGTGGGCTAATGTCAGCAGTGCTGGAAAGCTGAGGTTTCAGCCCTTCCAATGGCCATTTACAGGCTACTCAGCACTGTTGAAAACTGAACCTTGTAGTCCGGTGTCCACTGACTGATAGAAGAGTCTGCCAGTGGGACTACAGATTTCCCCATCATTTTTAATAAAAATAAATAAACCTCCACTCCAAACTTCTACCCAAGAGAAGCTTTTCCTATGAAAAGGGAGAAACGTCAAAGACTTTGCGACAACCACTTAGGTCTTCGAGTTGTGAAGGAGTTTCAACAGAAATTGTGGTGATATGTACAATGGTGGTACCTGTAATGGCATCAGATTTGGAAAGTGATGACCAAGACTTCCAGACCTATAGTTCCAATTACCTGCACAGCCCAGGACAACCAGTGGGTGCTGAGGGAAGCTTTCAGAGCTCTGGCTTGAATACAGCTCTCAGCATAAACCTGTGGATCAGTGGCCTCACTCAACAAACAACTTGAATTTTTAATCACTCTTGAATTCAGACATCAGAGCAGGTGACAGAGTTTGACACAGTAAATCAGCTGGATATGAGCTATGTAATTGCTTCTGACTTCAAACAGAAAAAACTTGGATAATGTTGAGAAGGCTATCAGAGACATTTGAATAATGTTGTGTTAAAGCAAGTGAAGTTCCTAAGCAACAGAAAACAATGCTCAGAGAAAGGAAAATGTACAAGTGTCAGGGGGAACCTCTTCACCAGAGAGTTCACCAAGTCCCATTTGATTCAGAAGCCATTACCCTGCATCTGTATGTTAACAAAGCAGTTGTTCCACTGCTAATTGCTGCTCCAACAAATTGCTTTTGCAATTACAATTTTATTATCAGATTTATCACTGCAAACTGAAATAGATGTATTTCAATTTTAGAAAGACAACAGAATGGTGCAATTAACCACCAGTCCTCCAGAAAGGCAAAAATCAGTCTGTAATTCCAAGGCTTTCCGAGTTCTTTAGAAGCTGAGCAGTTATCTAGGCACACGAGTCTTCTATGAATGTCTGCTTCCACAAGCACGCCTATATTAGCCTCTTTTAATTGGGTTGCCTGGATAAAATCCAGACATTTTAAGCCTTATCTAGGCATGTAGGTAAGTGGCTTGATTTTTAGAAATTCTAATACAAACTCCATATCCATTTCAGTTTGGTAATCTTGCACATTTGAGGCCAAAAGGTGAACTAATCTTTAAGTAGCATTACAGTTTTCTTAAAGATTCCTCTACTATAAGGCTCTACTATCAGTGAGGTAAGTAGACTTTCAAATTAAAATTAACACACTTTTAAAACTGAATTCATCACTATAGAAATATGAGACCTGAAGGACCTTTTAGTAAGCATAGATGCCAAAGTTCCTGCAATGGCCCACCATGCCTGGAAGAACACTTCTCTGATTACTATTTCTAAATGGAATGACTCATAGAAAGACAACAAACACTGTGTTAACCACAGCAGCAGTGTAAGTTTGGTTTTCCAGCACAGGAGGTAGTGCCTGCACAAGCCTTTATCCAGTTCATGCAGGTGCTGTGGTTTGCAAGGAGCCATGATGAAGACAGTATAAAAGCTGGACAAGTAAAAGTATAAAGTGCTGGACAAGAACACAGTCAACTTTGCTGCACTGCTGTGCACAGATACTTGGGATGCTGAGGGATAGAACAAAAAGAAAGGAGACTAAAGTGTTAGGCAGCAAAAAAATATGAATTTGGCAGCTTCACAGACTCAGGCACACGGTTTAGGGAGAACAACATATATAACAATCCTGAGGTGGTCTCAGGAGAAGAGAAGAAAATTTCTAAGACATCTATTTTTTCTACTGCAGAAAAGAAACTGCTTTACAAACATGTCCCTAGCTTGCAGAGATGACAAAGAAAATTCATGCAATACAGAGAATTGATACCAAGCATTCTGTTCTTTTGTTGTGTACTCTATGTATTTTTTGAAATATTGCCACCAGGCCCTAAAATTGTGTCTCCTCTGGGCTGAATGGGTAACAGTATTTTCTCTTCAGAGGAAAGACCAATGACTACCACAACAATAAAGCATTTATCATCCTTGCAGAAAGATCTGAAAAACAATATCCAGTTCCGAAGTGGGGTGCAAACAAAATGAATTTCAAGGACACATTTGATTTCCACTACTCCTTACAGCAAACATCTCTCTGAGAGGGCAAAAGTAACCACCTATAATATGACTCTATTTTCACTACTTTACTGCTACTAAAACTACAGTAAGGACAGCCAGTGCCACACTGCCCCTCTACCATCAGTGGTTAGGGAAGATTTTAGCTGTATTTAGAAAAGTCAAATCACTTAGGACCTCTAAGATCATTGAGTTCAACCATTAACTCAAGTCCATCACAAAACCATGTCCCCAAGTATCACACCTACATGTCTTTTAAATAAAAACAGAACTATTAATCTTCATATTAATTGTTTTTTTCTTATTCTTTTCATGAACATAGAACACATTTTGTATTTTAACATTTCAAAACACTCAGTTTTCTAAAAAGGTTAGGCTAGCTTTCCAGAAGCTGGAAATAACACTGACAGCAAATTTACAACAGGAGAAATAACTGCTTAAATACAAACAGGGCAATAACCATCCATCTATCAAACATCAGCTTAGAGTAATGGATTACAGAGAAGAGCCACTTTAGTTAATCAGGTTGGACTTTGAAATACTTCTGTGTTCCATAAATAATATTCTAACAGGAGCTTTACTGTTGGAGACCACTTTGAGCAAATGGTGGAAATGAGTCTGCCCTTTTCCAGAAACTATCAAATGAGAAGACACACTGATGGCTATTTCTGCCCTTTGAAGCAAACTACTAGAAAATTAATCTTGTTGAAGATGACCTAAATCAGCCCTAGCAAAAACCTAGCAGCTTCAAAATCACATACTGACAGTCTGAAATAGCAAGGCTAAAAGGGGTAAATCACAGACATGCAAATGTGGTTATTTTCTCTACTTAAAAAAAAAAAAAAACAAAAAAAAAAAGGAAAAAAAGCATCAAAACTTTCAAGGTCTCAGAGACAATGACTTGGAAATACAACATTCACCAAGGAACTTTGCTGGAGACTGCAAAAGATATGACTAAGTGGTCATGTAAGACCAGCATGCTGGGGTCCTTTTATATATTTGTTTTCACCAAAATTGCCTCTAATGCATTACATTGAAGTATGGCAAGGCTAACAATTTCCAAGACACTCTAGAAAGCAGGTTTTCATAAATAGGTAAAACCTTTGACTCACAAGGGACATTTTCTTGAGCTTCCTTTAGGAAATCTATCAATAATGCAACAAAGTTAAAGTGAAGAATCCATTTATGGCAGAGGAGTCCAGAAAGCCTGGAAACAACGTCTAGTTCTGACACCTTCAAGCATGTCCTTCAGAAGAAGGGAGCCTGCAGCGATGATCAGAACCTCAGTGTCACTCAATGGGATGTGTACTGCCAGACAGGCATTTCCCTGATGGATAGCTACTACAGCCCTGAAGGCTGTAGGCAATTAGTAAGCAGAGCATCATGCAAGACAAAATTCTGTCTAAAGTGATTTGGCAAATTTCCACTGTTACAGAAAGTGGTAATGGAATGTAATGGCTACGTATATCAGATTGGGTCTCAGTCATTAAGATCTCATTCCGAGAGAATAAAACACAATAAAATGGGTAGTCTTTCATCTACATAAAAGGAAAGGATAAACACTGAGGTGATTCTGCCAAGATTTGTGGTTCCAGGAAATCAAGGTATTTTTGGCCTAATGCTTAAGGTTAACAATCAATCTCATGTGGCTATTCATGTATCATCTTTCATCTTGAAGTATTCTATAGCACTTAAAACATAATATACAATCAGAATCCCTACTCACAGGAGCATTCATTTCTACTCTTCACATTTTAAGAGCTCCTAGCACATGCAACAGATAAGTAATGGGCAGAAGTAACTTGATGTGTTAAGGCCAGAACAGTTCAATTTCTGCCACTGGTACTATTAAATAAACATACAGACATCCAAGCTCCTCCACTAATAAGAAAACGAAACTCCATCTGGCTCTTGGGTTTCTGCAGCATTCTCTTGCGTGAACTGCAGTCAGTAATCAAAAGAGAAACACACTGAGATTAGCCATAAATAAAAAGACAATCCTTGATGAAAGAGTAGGGTGAACACATACATTCCTGTCCATTTTCTGGAATGTTGAACATTAGCCACTGCCACAGAAAAATGACAGCTACACTCTGATAGATCTATGATGAAAGCAACTGAGGTTGCATGGAAAAGTCCGTGATGTAAGGTTATAACTTCCAACAGCAAAGCAAGATCAAAAAAGCCCCCAATCCCTCTCTTCTATGCAATTGGTTCCTATTTCACAAACTAATGCTTTTGTGATCTCTGTTGGGAGTGAGCCCCAAGGACTTCTAAATATCAACAGCCAAAATCTGTGTATATGTCTTATAATGGATGAGCCCTGCATTCCAATGTATGAACATTTTTAATTTAAGTAACCCATATAATTAAATCCTTTATTATTTTTTCCTCTCAGTTTATCTGTTTTGTTGGATGTTATCTCCCTCATATAATTTTTAGGACACTAACATGGTTATTTGAAAGAAATGAGTGGTTGATTGAGAATAATCTGGTATTATACTTCCAACAGTGCCCAGTGCTGCATGGTTCCTATGGAGATGCAAGGCACCTGTAGATGGAAAACTTGCCTCCATGGAGGAGAACAGTGGTTTTAACTTTATATCAGAAGAATGGAATTATTTTCCATTCTAAGCATAAAACCTGGTATCACTTACAACTTTTATCTTACCAAATGTAACAGTGATAGTAACAGCAAATACATTTTCTTTTTCCAAATGGTTCTACTTCACACCTCTAGAGTTTCTGAAGGTCATAGGAATCTCTAGTACATTAGGGATGTATGAGAGGATACACAAGTTCTTGAGCTGAAGGAGAATGACACAATCCCTTCTGATCCTAATGTAAAAATCCTTTAAAGCGTAGGTCAGTCACTTGGTTAATTTAGGGACACTGACAACATAATTTTTGTTCTTTGAGCTCCAAGTCTTTGGATTTGCTTCCTTTTTCCTTTAAAAAATCCCCTTTCCTTGAGGAGACACCATTTATTACTCACTAAGGTGGGATCTCACTAAAAGACTTCTAGGACCAAACTCCAGCCATTCTATGAAACTGCTCTGCATAATTATGTGATGAGAGGACAACATTCTGAACATTCTTAACCCCAGAAGTGCCATTTCTGCTCTTTGAAACAGAAGCACAAAGAGAAGAGGACACTGCATTTTACATTCCCTTTGCATTACACTTATCAGAAGAATATTAAAGTTTCAAAAATGAAAAAAAAATAACCTTGGATGTTTGAGTGAACAAAATGTCCACATTTTCTCTTTTTAATATCAGTTAGAGAGCTTCTCGTATTTATTCCTTCAGGCTTTAGGCAAGTGATATTCAAAAAACCTGAAGATTTCATTATGATCTCTTGTATTTTCTGTAATGGTGTGATGGAGATTAACCTCCAGGTTACAGTGAAAGCTTTCATGCCTTCTGTTTGCCGTGACTACAGCTACTCTCCAGCTGCACAAGACTATTCCCTTAAATGAAACTGAAAAGTTCACACAAAGTCTTATCATACCATACTAAGCCACACTTAACCTCCAGACACACAAACAGCCAGCCATAGGCAAGGTCAGTGCAATCAAAATTACTGCACTTTACAGATTTATCACGAGGAACTGTGTGCGTGCTCCTCCCCTGCCAATGCAAAGGAAATCATGTAAACTTTAAACTACCCTATGGTGATTTTTGTGTTGTCATCAGTCAAGAGCATCTGATATACACCACCAGGGTCTGCTGATGAGAGCAGTTCCTTAAGCACAGCAGCTCCAGTATTAACATCTATCCATAGTGTCCTGCTCCAAGTGCTGGCAAGAAGAAGGTGACATTGCAGTGGGTAAGGACAAGTAAAACAAGAGAAATTTCAGACAAAAAAAACAAAAACAAAAAAAAAAAAAAAAAAAACCAAAAAAAAAACCCAACCAACCAACCAAAAAAAAAACCCACCAAACCCAGCAGTATGTAGGCTGCATAAAGAGGCCAAAGGAAACAATAATTAGGCATCTTGTGATATCAATGTACTTTGTTTTTAAGCAGAGGAAGAAAAACAAAATTCCTGAACTAGTGAAGACAAGAGGACTCTAAAACTTAATCATGGTTAACTAGAGGCAGTTCTGTGATTCTGGAAGAGGAAATAACATCTCTGGACTTGGATTGCAAGTCTCCACACTGCACAATATGATATAAATAAAAGAGACTTAAATCACTCCATCTAATCATGATTTAAATCAGCAAGCAGGAAACATTAATTTAATTAATCAAATCTAATCTTGCTTTGCAGCTGTACTTTTTAGTTATTTTTCTAAAGTAAGTTTCAGTCCAATGGTTGGTAATCATTAAAACACACTGACTTGTAACTAAATTGGAAACCTGTTTTTAACCAGGACAGTACATTAAAACTGCACACATTTTAAAGAAGTTCTATGTTTTACTATGGTACATTAGTGATTTTCTTTTTCTAGATTACTCTTATTACTTTATTTTATATTTTGTATATTATTCCAGCATCAAATTGCCCTGTGAGGCTAACTAGAATTCAATTACAAAGTTCATAAATAATATTTTTAAAATTTGGTATTACTTGCTATGAAATGATAGATTAAGTATATGAAAAACAGAATACTAGCTGATTTCTTAAATTAATGAAATGCTAGTCAAAGAACTGAATTGCTGATTTCTAGTCACTATGTGAAAACTACAGATTTTGTGAACTTCCTAGTGCCTGGGCAAGTGGCTCATCACAAGTTTTGGTAGTTTTGGGATGGATGAACTGATTTGGTTTTCTAATAAATTTATGCACGAATCACTATTTCAAAAGGTTTGCTGCCATACAAATATTACTGGATTGCTCTAGGAGACAGAAGAAACTGGCAGTGAGATGGATGCATAAACAGACTCATTATTCCAGAAACAGTTGTCCTTTTGTGATTGTGCTTCTACATAAGGCATAGATAAGATACTGGCTCTTAGGCATTTGGAAAGAGGGATGTTAAAGAACATCACATAAATTTACTACTCATCTTACAAAAAGCTGGCTGAATCCATACAATATTGAATATCACTATATCATTTTCATGGATTATAAATAGATTGGGATCATGCTGAACACTAGAGTGACACGGTGTATAAAGTATATTATTCGCACAAATTTATTCTTGCTTGCACTCAATGTATCTTTGTTCAGAGACAGCCTCAACCAGGAACAAGTATCTCACTGATACAGGACAAGATGCAGCCCAGGGGACCCTCCCAGCCTCCCCCACCATGCAGCAAAGGGCTGTGCTGAGACAGACAACATCCTTCTAATGGCCAGACAGCACCAACACACAAATGCAGCCATTTAAAATGCAAATGTCATTAATTTTAATTAATGATGCACCATGCTTCAGTTTGAATATTTACCATTTGAGCTCAACACACTTAGTATTTTATGCCTCTGCTCTGAGCACTCAGCAAATACAAGCAGTGAAACATGTTTAGGGGCACCAAGGTTACACAGGCTTGCTTAATACGTGCTACTGAACAAATGTGACATAATTATACTACCAAAAGAATTAACTACTTTACTATGAAAAAAAAAAGCCCATTTTCTTTGACACATTAGTTTTATGTTGGAAATTTCAAGTGCTTTTTTTTTTCCCCACATATATCCATAGGGTTTTAACTGCATTATGCAATGGGGGAGGATTCAAAACAGCTCTGCAGCCATTTGTGAGAGAAGATACAAACTACATCTTATCTTCAGCTTCTGCAGAGAAAAATGACTGATGTGAGGAAAACAACAACACCATAACAAGAGAATTTAACAACCTCATGTCTCATGAAAGATGGATTCTCCTCCAAGTTTGGAACTGTGCTGCTAAAAAAATAACCAAAAAAAATAAAGCTCAGTTGCAGAGCATCACCTCAAAATAAAGCTTTCATATAGTTTTCTGCCTACTAACATATAAATTAACTCTGTGCAGAAGCAAAGCAATCAGAAGGAGCCTCCGGGCTTTTAAACACGATCCCATGGTGAAAGGGCTCTTTGGAGAATGCAACACATTCTCAGGAACACATTTCATAATTATAACAGCAGACTATCATAATTATACACATCCTGAAAGGCAGCGATAACTGCCACCTCTCATTCAGGAGTGGGACTACTTGACTTTTTTAATTGTGTTGGATCTAAACCTCCATGTGGATTGCAAACCATAAACCACAAGGGTCATGGTAGGATGATGGAACACTGCTGCTGCTTTCAGGATTTTAATGTCATCACCTTGTTTATTTTCAGCTCAAAATGTGGTCAAATAAAACAGAAGGTTTTGGTTCTGCTAATTCAAAAGCCACCCTCAGGATGGCAGTTCTGAGTTTTAATAAAGGAGAATATTCAAGTTACACTTATCTTCAGTTATTAACTATACTTAGCAATGTTCTTTTATATCTGCACTTTCTGTAGAACATTCTGCATTATTAATGGAATAGAAAATTGTAGGTATAATATAAGGTACACACATTTAGAATTACGCATTTTTGCACACATTTAGAATTACGTATTTATAGATTCTAAACACAAAATAAAATACTATATGAGACAGAAATCTGCCAAAGCATACTTTACTCCCATTTTTTTTCCCCAGGCACTTTCCAATTTTTGTTTTTACCTTATGAAAACAATATATACAGTAAGGGTCACACACGCATATAAAAATACATATATCTGGTGAGGCCACATCTTGAATGTGTGCTCAATTCAGTTCTGGGCTCCTCAGTATAAGACAGACATTGAGGTGCTGGAGCAGAGGGAAGGGCAACAGAGTTGGGGTAGGGTCTGGAGCACACATCTGATGAGAAGCTGCTAAGGGAGCTGCTGGGAGATGGGAGGAGCTGCTGAGGGAGGCTGAGGAGGGACCTTACTGTTCTCTTCAAATCCCTGAAATGAGAATGTAGCCAGATATGGGTCAGTCTCTTCTCCAAAGTAAAAAGCAATAGGAAATTGCCCTCAAGTTGCTCTCACATGCAGAGAACCAAGTGATGCCCCATTACAGTCACTCATCACTTGATGACCAACACCCAGCCCGTCCCCAAGCAGTGGTCAGCACCTGCTGGCCAACTCCCCCCAGTTTATAAATTAAGCATGATTATCTGTGGCATGGCCAGCTCGGGCCAGCTCTCCTGGCTGTACTGCTCAGCAAGAGCTTGAACATCAATGTGTGATCAACACTATTCTTATACTACATCCAAAATGCCGCACTGTACCAGCTAATAAGATGAAAATTAACTCTATACCAGCTGAAAAGAGGACCGAAATCAAAGTAAAAAGTGAGACCTTGAGGTCCTGTCTTCCAGCAGATGGGTAACACTTAATTCAAAGAACTTCTCTCTGTCCATCCTAACTTTCGCAGTTGATAAATATATTTTGTGTTGGAAGAGTAGTCTTCTTTAAAAAAAAAAATTAAAAAGTTTATGACATTGAGGCTTGTAGAACAGGTACCATGCATAACAGTGGGAAAAGCTGTAAATGCCACTTCTGATTGACTGTCTTTGTGAGTAAATGCATTAGTAAATTTTGGTTCAAATAATCCAGTAACATTAGCACAGAAAAAGATGCTGTAGGTGAAAAGATTTCCCTTAAATCAGAACCCAAAGCAAATCTAAAATAATTCCACCGTGTAGCTACCTTGTTAAATTATAGTCTCAGAGATGTCTCTGTCTCGCACTGATGCCCACTTTTATTTAAAGAAAAAATAAAGATGCTTAACCTTTGTGTGGATTGTATAAGGAACAAGTAAAGTGATTAAACAGCAAAATACATTGTCTCTCTTGTCTTGTACTGAACAAGTGACTGGAATTCCTAAGGAAGTTCAGCACACCTCTCTTTTTCATATGCTCAAAATGCCCTACTTTTCTCATAGTGCCTCCTGCACATTTCTAATGTCACCTATGCAACCCAGGTTCTTGCACCCAGCACTCTGTACTCCCTTCCAAAAAAACCTTATCTACAGCAACAGACACTGCTTCATCCACTTGACTGTTTTTACTGCACCCTTCTCTCCTTTATCTTCATGCAAACTTGAGAATAATGCATATTTGTACTCTAATCCAATGCACATGTCTCACTCAGTTGCTGGTATTTTCTATGTGCTGGCACCTGAGTAACATTTTGGAAGCCTCAGGCAAACTATCTCTTAGATTTAGACATTCCTTATATGTTGAAGATGTGCCTCTCCTTGAACAGCTCAGTAACTGCACTATTAAGTGTTTCTTCAGCTGCTACCTCATAACATTAATGAAAGTAAAAATAGAGATCCTAGATAAATGTAAGAAGAAGGATTAAAATAACAACAAATAAGAAAAGGTATGCTATGCCTTTTCAGTGAGTATGGCCATGAATTCAGAGTATGGCGTCCCTTTATCCATATAGAATAACCCACTATAGTGAGGTCTCACTGAACAATGAATTTTACAAAGCTGTTTCTCACCAAGTACAACAAGAAGGGCTAAAACTTGTTCTCTAGTGACATTTTGGTGCCAGATTACCAGACTACCTTTAACATAAAACAATTCTAACCTTTCATCTTAAGCTTGCAAATATATATATATATTTTTTTCTGGTAACAGTAAATCAAATTGTTTTAATATATGGCACTCCTTTCATGCATGCTGTATTTTCTGCATTGAATCTCATCTGTATCTGTATCCAGAGTCTTAGCACTTCAGAACACATTTAGCATATGCGTAAAAGCGATGACCTAGAAAGTTTGCTTTACAAACCCAGATGCCCATACAGCTACAACACACACAGGAATAAGGCAGCAAATTGGAAAAGTACTGTATATATTGTGACACAGTGATTTTTTTGAGCGCGAGCGGTTGGGCTTGATGATCTTAAAGGTCTTTTCCAATTTAAACAATTCTATGAGTCTGTGACATAGCTGACTTTGCACAAAATCAATGCCTTTTAACAATGAAATGCCTCATTTTCTCTCAATCAGATTTTGTTACAGAACGCTAAAAAAATCTGGTTTGTTAAAGAACACTCAAGTTTACAATGTGTTAAAAGACTGTCCAGAAATAAATAGTTTTCAATCGAAAGGTCCTAGAAATTGAGGTCTCCTTCTGTTATTTGAAATAAAAGAGGGGAAATGCTTTGACACCTCCAACCCCCTCTACACACATGCTATCTCTTTTGCAACAAAGAACGGACCACCTTCTTTGTATGACTGCTAATATAACTGCAAGGATCTTCACATTCAGATGTCTTAGCAGAAAAAAACTCTAAAACATACTTAAAGTGGAGGAAAACAAAGTAGGCATGCTGCTTGTGGTGTGTGCATGTGTGGCAAGGCACCACACTGACAGACACAGCTGCAGCCTGTGCTGTGAACCTCCTTCACCTTGTTGTTGAGACATTAATAAGACACTTCAGGACATTTTGGTTAGTGTCAATGCTGGGAAAATGAGAAGTTTGCCCTTTTGTCAAACTTGCCTTGAGAGACATCTTCACCAATTATATCCAGGGGCTGCTCATAAGAAAGCTCCAACTGTGTATGATTTGTACAAAGCTATTTGACAGCATAAAAAATGACCAATAACTCACAGAGTTCCCTTCCCCATGGTTTACTGTCTCTTTATATCTTGTTCAAAAGTACTATGCAAAGCTGTAGTGTTCATCATTATTCCACCTCCTAACAGGTTACTGTGGCACTGAAGAAAGCTACCCAGCATGCTCTGAAGCTGTGCACTTTGTTCTTTACAGCCCCAGAAGTAATTCTGATCAAGAGGAGTATGATGCTGGGACTCCAGACCTAGGAAGTCATTTTAGGCTTTAATAGAATGAAAGGATTGTTCTCAGTATGCCAAGGCAGAGCAGGCAAAAACCACAAAGGACATTGCTCCACTGTTACCAGCACAGCCAACCTTCAGAAACCTTGAGGTTGGTCTGATCAGAATGAGATTTATAAACAAATGTAAGCAACAAAAGAGACTGGGTGGGCAGATAAGCTGTCTTCCCCCTTTGATTTCTGATTACAGTCTCCTGGACCTCACAACATGAAGTTCAGCAGATGCTCCCCAACCCACTTTTCAGGCCCTTCTCCACCACTAACTTCCTTCTGCACCAAAATGGGGGTGAACTGAGCCTGGGCTGGATCTCTTACATCACATCCGCTGCAAGTTCACAGTGCTGGTGAGTGCTACCATGCTGTTTGTGGACGGTTTGGAAGACAAAAAGTTTCCTCTCATCTCCCATAGTGAGCCTTCACCATCACCAAGTCTTCCCACCCATGCTGCATCCTCTGGCCTTCCCTCCATGCCTGTGCACTCAGCCAAAGCTGAGGCACTTCCTATGTGACATCTCTGAAAATTCTGAACTGTGGTTTCAGGAGCCTGAGAAATAGTGGTTTGTGCAGTGTTTGGCTTTCAGCCTATCTACCTGATGCCTCCAGAGCTGAATTTATCCAGGCTCTGCAGCGTCCCTCACAACAGTAGCTAATGCTGAGTATGTGGGTGAACTTTAGCAGGGTATGGTTTAAAATTCTGACACACACTTCATGTGAGAATGGCAGAAGGTACATTAATGAAATCATGTGACTGTAGCCCAGAAGTGAGGATGGCAAATATAACATGAAGCTATTTGTTTTGTTGCTAGAAAAATACTGTGAGATGCCTGAAAAAGCTGAGGCTGAGATGCAAGACAAGTGCCAAGAAGTACTGAAGTTAAATGTAGTGTGCCTCCTTGGGCTGGTACAGAGATTCTCCCTTGTTAGGTAAATCCCTGCTGTGGAGAGCTCAGGGAATTCAGATGAAGGCTGAGGCCAACATGATCTACAAGAGTGCCAGCAGCACAGACCCCTGGAGAAGCCCACAGCCTATTTATACGCCGACAGCTGCAGCAGAGGCAGAGCAGGCTGAACAGTTGCAGACTCAGGAAAACCACAGAGCCTCATTTCAGGAGATCATTGTGATATATAAAATGTACAGTACTTTTTGTTCATCTTCAAAGAAAGAAATTAAACTGATCAATCTGTTCATAGAAATGGCTAAGTGTTCCTCATTAATGCCCGCTGAATAGGGAGCACTTGCTAGAGCTAGAGCATCTGGGGAGAAAAAAAATATTGAGACCCTGATTTAAAAAATGCCTGGCAATTTTATCTGCTTCAATACCCAAGTGGTGCATGTTTGCAGTCGATTAGTCATTACAGATCACTTTTCAGCCCACATGGCAACAGTTGCTTTTTTTTTAATCCGAGAACAAGGCAAATCCGTCCTGAATGGTAAAACTGAGCTTTAAGTTTTTGATGTCCTTACAAATATGAAACTGTCTGTTTACTTGTAAAAAATACAGCTGTATATAACTAGACTATTATGATAAAAGTCAGAAGTCATGATTAAAATAGTACTTTAAATCTTTATTAATATTCTTTTAACACAGGAAAAGTAAAAAAAAAAAAAAAGTAAAAGGCCAACTAAAACCCCCACCAATTCCTGTCACTGTATTCCTCTCAGTTTTCAAGTCTTATCATTATGTAGTGTCAGAATATTCTTCCTCTGGACACTGTCTTACTGTGTTCTGATAGACAATTTAAGTAATAACCAGATTTGCTATGTAAATGAAACCTTGGTAAGTCTCACAACCATTTTTCTTCTTGGTAACCTCTTCAGAAAGATGGATGCTCCATTTTACATTTTTCATTAATGCACCAAATCACAGGAGGTTGAAAAGGTTAAAGATGTTTAATTGTTACTAGATGATAATCAGTCAGAAATTATATTCTAGCATGTAGCTGGCTGGCAAAGATGTTGTATTTTCAGACACATCCCTCCTAATTCTTCCTTTCCCTTTGGAATTTATCATTAAACTGCATTTATCTGTCTCACATGACACATCCAGGCAGGAATCAATCTGAAAAACCAAATCTGAAATCTTCTTGCCATTTCTCAATTTTCTGTGACCAAATAAGGAAGAAACCTGCATGACTTTGGTGGCAGAGACCAGCTTTTCTATTTACATCATTTACTATGACAGCCCTAAATGTGGACCAAGACCAATTGTTCCAGACTCAGGACAAGCAAAAAATGAAAACAAACCAGATGCCAAAAAAATAAATATAATTTCACACCTCTCTTTTCCTCTCTCTTTACTGAAAGTGTTGCCAAACAGGGTCTAGAGGGGAAAATGAAGGAAGGGTAAAGAGATTTCTCATGCTACTTGTCCTGTGATGCCCAGAAGTGGTGGGAGACAGGAGACAGACGGAGGGCAATAGAGATGAAGTTTTGGCAATTCCTACCCCAAAATCTCTCCCTCCTTTTTATCTTCTTCTAGTCTGGAGCCACAGATCCTACCTCCCATACTGGCAGTGAGTTTCCAAACAGCTAAGTTCTTTTTCTAGAACCTTCAAAGACCCACTCACACCCTCCAACTGAAGTCAGAATGGGAAGAGCTACCCTCTCTGTGCTTTCATTACAGAGGCATTTTGAAGAGGTCTTTTAAGTTTCTGGTTTTTATAGGCTTTAATGCAACTTGAGAATTGAACAGTATATTAGTATTTCTTATATAGAACAAGTCTGTATCTTATTGGAAATGTTAAATGGATTGGTTAATGCATTTTTGAAAGGTATTTAAATGCTGTAGCATAAAAGATTAATGTAAAAATATGAATACATAACAAACTGTGAGATGCTACAGTACAGACACTACAGTATTTCAGGCACCAATTTAAGAGGTAAATGGTATTTTTCGATTACCTTACATCTGCCTTTGTTAACAACAAAAAAGGAGATAATAGGCACAAGTGCACAATAGCCTTGAAAGTGGCAAAATACATAAAAGGTCACATAACTGAATGGAAAAAGGATGTTTTGAAATTTCTTTTTCTCCAGATATTGAGCAATACTGCAACATCTGCAAAACTCTATGTGACTGGGCACGAGCTCAGGTCCTTGGACAGACTGGCAGCAGCACAGGCAGGGGAAAGCTTGGGAGCTGGCACAGCACCCAGATGGCACATCCCCATAGAGAGCAGGTGCTGCCTCAGAGGTGTCAGCTCAGCCACCAGTACCAGGAAACCTGTCCTGTGGGTGTGGGCCCTGGGGAGGCAATGAAATCCCCATGTTCCCTCTAAAAACAGGGAAGATGACTGGTTGTCTCAAACCACAGCAGCTCTTTCTGGTGTTGAAGCCTGTGATAGCAGGTATTGCTTCCTTCTCAAAAGCCAACAGAGCAAGCTGCAAGAGGTGATCGCCACCTAAGAGTAAAGTCACAGTAAAACCTGAGAAAGCGATCACAAAAATCTCTGTCTGGAGTCAGGTGCAGGGATAACCCTAATAGCATCACAGCAGTCTCTTGGCATGGAGCAATATAAAACCAGGCAATGCTGGAAACCAGAGTAGAAGGACAGGTGCCCTGAGGCAAATCCCCTTGTCCCAAACCAGAGAGCTCTAAATGCAAAGATCTCAGTGAGAACAGAGGATGGGTGAGAACAACCTGTCCTGCCATAGAGCCACGGACTGGAAGATGACCATGCTGCACTTTGAGCTCCCCAAAAGCTGCAGAAGATGGAACAGCAGCAATGCCAAGTGTGACTTTGACTCCAGGAGTTGACTTTGGTGATGGAGAACACTTCCACTGAATGCAGATTGTGTTTCCATGAAAGCCAGTGCCGCAGCGTACTACATCCTTCTAAACAGTATTATTAAACTACCATAATAATCACCCTGCTCTTCAATCCAAGGTCTCAAAGCACATTACAGGCAGTAATGAAATAACTCACACAAGAGCACTGTGAGGAAGAAGGGGATCATTACTGCTGCTGCTCACAGTCATAAAGTTGTGCTTCCAGACACAGAAATTCATTGCGAGGACCGAGCGCACAAGTGTCACCACATACTTCACTGCCAGTTATGGGTCCTGTCAAGGATTTGTCATTGCTTTCCTGATGCTCCGTATTTAGCCAAAGTCTTGAGACTCTTGGTAATTACAAGAGACCCAGCTTTCATTTACAAGAAACAAAATGAAAACAATCCCCAGAAAAAAGCTGTATTTGTGGATCTGAAGTTTGAAATCTGTTCAGTATGCCCTAAACCAGAAGGCAAATGAAAACAACAAAAATGTATTTTCTTTTTGTGCTTCTGATACTCCCGTTCTCTTAGGGGCTGCAACTCCTTCTGGGGGCTGAGTCAGGCTTTCTGTCCATGTGTGGGCATCTGCCTTGCACTGCTGGTGTCAGCTGGATGGGGCAAAGTCCTGACCTCTGTGCAGGGGAAGCTGCTCCAAGAGACACTTCCAGATCGTGCACAAGCCTTATGACAGAGCTAAGGAGGGAATCCAGGTCTTAATTACCCCACATTTCAGGTTAACAAGGAATTGTTAATACACAAGTGAGTTAACTGCCAGCCTGCTAGAGCAAACACTGCAGCATCTTGTAGTTCTGACTTGTAAATGGAATTCAGAGGAACAAAGTTCTAACCTGTCACTCTCCTCCCACTTTCCTTCATCCAACTAAAGGCAGCCCCTCACCCATGATAGCTTGTTTTCCAAAAAAGACTATGATCTATTGGCTCCTGTGCAATTAACAAAGTTTTGCCAGAGGGTAAGGAAGCCAGCACCATCCTGTTCATAGGACAGAGGCCGTGAACTGAATGGGAGAGCACCAAGGGACAGCAGGGACACCAGGGCCTGCCACTTTGGTGAGCAAACGTGATTGGTTCACACTGGACTTCTTCTCTTCTGTGCTATACAACACTGTTCATCTTCTGCAGCTGATAAACCCACATTGGTTGGGCTCACAATGTGCATAAATCTGTGATCAGTGGGAGCAGAGCAGAAACAAACTGGAGTTTCTAAGAGCATCTGCCGTACCTTCCGGAAATATCAGAACTTGTGTCTTCATCTTTTTTTTTGGTCTTTAAATATATACTGTGATGTTTAGAAAGCTTACATCTGTCTAGATTTCTTACCCCAAAGATGCTTTCTACATATTTGGAGACAACACCAGATTTTCCATCTTTTGACTGCAAAGGAAGCATTAAAGGGGATAATTGCCACCAAGCAAAGAACCTTCCATCTCTAGCCATAAAAACAGTGGGGTAATTTGTCCTTGAAGAAGGGGGGGATTGCCATGGTGGGTGACAAATGGCTAAGCCATATGCATTCACTTCCTATCTACAACAAAAAGAAATTAAGCATCTATCAGCTTACTGTGGGAGCTGTGCCACAAGCAATAATTTCTGTGAACAATAAGCTGGCACACCTTCTTTGCTGCATTGGCAGCTGCTGCTGCTCATGTTGAGAAGGTCCTCAGAGCTACTTCATACCCGCCTCTGTACCTGACCCTGGTTTTTCCTGCATGTTACAGACTTGAGCAGAGAGAACTCTGAAAGTCACGTTTAGACTGTGACCACAAATGGCTTTATGGAGGCAGAACAGCCTGCATTTTTCTACATGTAAGTCAATGACAATATGGCACCAATTAAATCAGTGCTTCTTTTCCTCTCTGCATTAAGAACTATACTGTTGTTAATTAATTAATAATTGGATTAATGCATAGAAGTACCTGCACAGGGAGAAATTACTAGGGAGTAAAGGGTTTTTTATACCAGCAGAGAAAAGTACAATGAAATCTAATGGTGGAAGAGAAGAGGCAGACAAATTAAGACATTTCAAACAATACAAGAATTAAGCATCAGGGAAAAAAAAAAAAAAAAAAAAAAAGTCTTGTAGCCTTTAAATCGGTATCTTCCTGGAATACAGGCTTTAGTCAAACACCAGTTAGATAACCCAGTGTAGGAGTAATTAGGTGATTTTCTACCATGTCTACCATGAAGGGGTCAGAGCAGGTGATATACTATCCCTTTGACCTAAAGCCTTTGAATCTGTTTATTCACTGTCCTGTAGCACTGCAAAACCTCTGCAAAAACTCTGCTTCCATCTCTAAACCAGAAAATATCACAAGCAGGAAAAATCGAGGAGCTCTCATGCACTATGCTGGAAGGTCTAGGAAAAAAACCATCACATTCATAAACAAATAATTACATAGAATTTACTACATTACAATATTGAATAGAACAATAGTATGAAAATTAGTAATACAATATAGTAAAAAAAAAGGAAAATAACTATCTTAAACTACTTGTTTTTTCCTAAAGTCAAAGTAATTACTTAAATCCACTAAACTGCCACTCCAGTGGCAGAGATTTCAAATATTTTTTCTATGTTAAATTATAATCCCTTTAAATGGAGGAGTTACATATGGGGGAAGGGGGTATTTAATACTCGTGACATGATTTATGGTCAATATGCTGAAAGGCCATGGAAATCAGCTCCAACTGTTACTTTAGATGAGAATTTGTCTCTAATAACTTCAAATGAACCTGGCTAAATATATTTTCTCATTTCACACTCAGACAATCACTAAAGGTTCAATCCCACACCCATCTGCAGCAATGGCAAGAATCCCACTGACATCACTGAAAGCAGGATGAACCTCTTTCCTTGAAGGTGTTACATTTATATTTTTCCAAAATATTCACGAGAAAAGAGTGGGATTTGTTTTTAGTTTTTTTTTTTTTTTATTTGTTTGTTTGGTTTTTTTTAATTATTAAATTAACAGAGAAAATGAAGTTGGGGCTCTTCTACACCAGTTCTGATGGAGACAGCCTGGTGCATGTGCCACGTGCACAGCACCAAAGCATTTAATCCAGGAGCCGTGCAAAGAGACCACACCAAAATTAGGGAAGAATGGATTTGCAAAGGCATCTGAAATGGATTTTCAAAAGTCACTTCTAAAAATAATTTCCAGGCATTTTTGGTGATTTCACCAGGGGTTGCTGTGTCATCTATCCTACAAATCAGTTTTGACCGAATGAACGATTGCAACACAATTCAAGGTGGGGAAAGGATAAACTCTAAAGTAATAAGATCAGACTGTTATCCATTTAGAGTACTTTCACATCCTGACAGCTCCACAATTTCTGGGAAAGATTTATCTTGTCCTAACAAAACAATTTCTCAAGTGCCATGACTCAAGTGGACCTGTAGCAAAGGCAGGGCTGAGGACTGGGTACCAGGCAGAGTCAGCACCCTGCGTTTCACACCACCAACACCATGGACACAGTGATGCAGGGGGAATGTCTCTCTTTGGAGAAGCGATCCTGCAGCGATTCCAAAACCACAACAGCATGGAAAAACTACCAGATCTGAACAATTCAGTCTTATCTTAGAAATAAAGATGCAATTTGCAATTGGAATTCAATAAATATTTTTGGCAAAGACCCACTTATGAAGGGCACTTCATGGACTCGAGAAATAATTCTAAGGCACTCACAGTTTTGTCTATACCTTTTTTCTTTTTAAAGGTAACTGAATGCACGTTTGTATTTTAAGTGCAATTTCTAATTATATGCACAATTTCTAATCCATCTGTTTACTACATACTGTAAATGCCTGTATGCTTGAATAATTGCTGAAAATTAAATATTGTGAACAGTCAAATTAATTTCTCTCAGCATACCAAATTGCAAGAAGGCTGCAAGATGGTAAAATAATACACGCCCCCGGAAATGGAACAAGTCATTCCTACCCCACACCTCACCGAATGTTCTTATTGATGTTTTGTAACAGATAGGAAACTTTTTAATCCAAAAATTTGTAACAACAGTCTGAAAAGCTCCATTACACCTTGCTATCAGTGAGATAGTGCTTTTAAAGGAATGTCGTCTGCAGTGTTGTAAGCTGTGACAGAGGAAGAAAATCATGTTTCTTATGTGAGACAAGTTGGTGCTAATGTTTTCTTATTTTTATCCTGTTAGAATCAATATAGATATATAATAATTTTTTTCTTTTGTTGAATTATTTATAACATTTCACAGCAATAATAGTATTCAAGTAGCCCAGAGGAGAAAAACATGGGACAACACTGTACTTGAATATATATTATCCATTCCCAGAAGAGACATGTCCTAGCTTTTTGTGCAAAATGGAGCTGTGCCATAAAACTCCTCTACTGCTATGTAATTTTTGGCTTAAACTGTGTTCATTATGCATTTATAGGTTTTTAGGACAGATCAGATCATCTGTTTTGTGCTCCTGGATAATAATGGTCAGGGAATTTTGCCATTTGGCCTCTGTGTCTGGACCTTAACCTTGGAATAGCATCTTTACAGCTACAACTATCCTAAGCCAGAAAAATAGGACTCTTTTTAGTCTGAATTTCTCTAACTTCACTATCTTTTATTACTTTTATCTGTTAGATGAAAGAAAACCTTTGTCAGAAATCCTGTCTCCATGCAGGCACACACAAACTACGAAGCCACAACCTCTTCAATTTTTCTTGACAAATTACACAGACTGAAATTATTCAGCTCCCCATGGTATGGTACTGCAAATTTTAGGTTTAAAAAAGGGCACTTGAGAATCCCAGTGATGTGAACCTTTTAAGTTGATGTATTGACACAGGATCCAGTCATGCTTAAAAAGAGATGAGAATCTTGCTCTAAATGTCTGACTCTGTCATTTAACATTGAGTCTCTCTGCCCACACAGGTAGACAGGTGAAGAAAATGTAGGATTTTAATTCTGATACACCTGTCTATATGTACATCATTACCAATGAGAAATCAAGCATTCAGATAGCTTCCTGGATCCTACTCTGGCCGCAGACAGCAAATGCCTCTATAAATCCACACCCCAAAACCCCTGGATCTCCAGTGCAGGAGGAAGGGATGGCGATGCACCATCAGGAATTTTCTTTTTAACTATGGCGAGGCCAGATTTTCCAGACTATAAAGGAATTTCACCTTTCAGGAGCAGAGCTGCACATCATGTTTGAAAACTTCAGCCTTTCCAGAAGACTATGCCCTCATGTCCCACTCACAGTTAAGCTTTTTTCTTGTAGGCTGCCACTGTCTTCCTTTTCTCATGAAAACAGAGAAAGAGAACAGGGAAAAAGACCTCCAAACTTACAGATATTCCAATAAAGAGAAAGAAAATGTACTTTGAATATTTTTTTGCTGAAAATTCCTTTAATTAAAAAAAAAAAACAAAAACAAAAAAAACAACCCCAAACATAACAGAAACAAAAAGGAAAGGAAAAAAAAAAAAAGCCAAAACTGAAACCCACCAGAACCAACCCTTTGCAATTTGTGTTAAATTTTGGAAGAAAAATAATTAAAAAATGTATCTATATATACACACCTCAGAGAGAGGGAGGGAAATCTTTCTGTAGATAGCGATGCAGAACATATATATATCCTGTATGCTATTTGGAGCCAATCCCTTGCAGCCGCTCCCTGTAAACTCAGCAAGAGGCTGGGAGCTGCAGCCCCAGGACGAAGCCCATGGCACACAAGGGCACCTTGCCAGCCTGTGTCCAAACTGCCCCATGCTCCGTTTTCTAAAAGCCTGCTCTCCACTCCCCCGCACACCGAGAGCGCCCAGCAACAAACTTAGCACTGATCAATACCGCCTTGGTTTTTCTGACGCATCTCCATCTGCTTTTCCCCATCTGTTGTCTCAGGCTCCCCCTAAACTGTGAGCTTTTTCGGAGTAGCAACCATCTTTTACTCCACTTATCCTGCCAAGCACGGCAGGGTGCTGCCTCGCGGCTGCAGCTACAAAGGTACCACAAGATTGCAAATAAATATTTAAAAAAATAAGTCACCGTTTCAGTTTACCAAACGGCAGCACAGGTTTTGCTTTTCCTGACTGAGTTCTTAGCTATGAATTATTTTTAATTATTAAATATTAAAATAAAGCACTAAAGAAAATCCACAAAAACTTGTGCAAAAAAATAACCAAGCCAGAAGCAAACCACAAAACCACAATCCTTACTTTTCTTGCAGGACTCAATATGCAGAAATTAAGGTATTTTGAGTATATGATTCTGGGTTGTTTAGGAACTATTAGAGGTGGGGGTGGACATTCATGATGACAAAAGCCAAGTCCATACACAAAGATGGGTGAAACAGGTCTGAACATGCAATATTTTCTTTGTCATGCAGCTGTCTTTATACAGTCCCTTCAACAAAACCTGTATTATTTTCTTCATGTTTTCATCTCCTTTCCTCATGTTTGTTTATAAGAAAAAATAATGTCTCTCTACATAGGAATCTTCTCTTCTCTGAAATTTTTGTCTTCCCATTAAATCTTAATTACATTCTCAGTGCTGCACTTCTGTTGTTAATAAGGCAGTAAAGAGGTTAGACTAATGCCTTGCAGGGTGTTTGTAAAATCCCAGCTATTTTGCACAATGACTTCAAGCAGAAATTAGAGACAGACGTTTTGGAGGTGGAGAGGAAACCTCCTCCTACAGGCTGAATACAATAAAAACTCTGCTCAACATCAGGTTGCAGAAGGAGAGATGCACCAACAGATTAGAGCTAAGCTTGGGAGTGGGGCATGAAGCCCCCCCCATGCAGCTGACCGAACAAGGACTGTATCCAAATCCTGCCTGTTTGCCTCTCTGATGCTGAGCTGTGCATCTTTCTTAGAGGACTCTCTCCTCTGCAAGTGAATCCAACCCAAGCCAAGGGCTTTTCACACATACACATGCAGGGCATAGGCGTATTATTGAGTCAAAGCTGCAGCCCACCCAATAGACTACTCAAGTTAATTCTTAAGCATGTGTTTGCCTTATTTTTCTTCCCTCTACTGCATAGCATTCCCTTAATCAGTTTGGATTACATTAAGTGTTAGAAGAAAGAAATAAAAATCCTGAGAGAAATCCCCTAAGAAATTACAGACTCACATGAAAAATATCTCAGCATCATGTGTATCTAAGCTGTTAATATAGTCTAACATTTTTCCATCCATGCAGCTACTTTGGGTAATCTTGTGTGTGTTTATTCTCTGTTTAATTAATCTAATTCACACCTACTCAATAAATTAAATTTAGCAGCAATTATTCCTTGCGTCATTTGCAGTGCATTCCCAGGTTGTGTCTCAAGAACTGCCTCCGACAAAGAACAATAAGGGCAAAGAGAAGATTCTTCATCCCTATTTGCCTCTCCTAAAGGATCTGAGTGGGCTCACAGCATTTCTTCAAAGATTTAAAAAAACTAATCTCATTCCTCTATTAACAAAAATAACTTCAATATCTTTGAACAATGACAGCACCTTTCCATAATAATAACTTTTTAAGGATACAATGGTCAAATTCTCAGGTGGCACAAACCACATAATTCAGCTGAAGAGGTAGCACCAGAAGCACTTGTGCTTCTTTAAGCAACTTTTGTTTTAATACTGCACATTTTATTACACAGAGACTGAATAAAATGAAGGTCAGAAAATACAAGCATATGGTGAATGGAGCAAAATTAATTATAGCCAAAATATTCTCTTGCAGAGCAGACTTATATTTATCTTTTGGGTATTGTAGCTACATTACAAAAAAAAGTGCATGTGCACTGCTGTTCATACACTGCTGGTAAGTTAAAATTCAGGAAATAATACTTAGATTTCAAACCAAATTCCTTTAAGAGTTGCAAAGCTACTTGCTAATTACCATATAAATAGATCACTGCAGCACAGACTCCTTGCACGCAACTCATCCGACACAAACATTACATTTCTCTTAGAAGGCAACAAACCCACAGCATGTCATGACATTGGCTTATATACACAGGAAACAACGAGGAAACGTTCCTGCACAGAAAGTACAAGCAAAGGTAGTATTGAGAAAGAAAGATCATGATTATTGGGGGTAGTGGGAGACTTGAGTGCTCTAGGTTTGCCTCCTTGCTCCATGACAGCACCAGCATGAATGCTTAGGCTTGTGCATTAGGCTGATGGAGAAGGGGGTTGCTTCATCCACCCAAAAGACAAGAGTCAGCTCTGCCCTTATATGCCCAGGTTCCAACAGAGCCATCTGAGACTCCCTGTCCCTGTGCAAACTCTAATTCTTTCTCTCCTGTGGGCAACCCAGGCTTGCTTTTGGGCAAGAGAGAAAAAAAGGCCAATGAGGACTGAAATGCAGGGATGGGAAATGGTGGGCTAGCTGGGAACAGGATAGGAAATAAATTCTACGGGGCTCCAAATTGCCCAGGTAAGTTCTGTATACACAGTAGAAAAAACTTGTGCCAGGGTTGCCTTGCATTTAGCAGGGTGGGTAGGATGGGCTGGACCCATGCCATAAGGCTTTGCACTATTTGTGGCCATTGTCTTTGAAGGCAGATTAAGACCAAATTTTTATTGCTGGCATCGGATGAGTTAGCTGCTTCCTCTGCATCAGTTCCCTACTTGTAAAAAAATAAAAATGGTCTTATTCTACCTTACAAAGCAGCATGAAGGACTTAGCTACCAGAGGGGGAGAAACCAAGTAGGAACAACACGCAAGGAAGTAGAGGCATAGTAGAATCCACATGACAATCAATGTAAAAACAAGGTTACAAGAGCATGGTCCCATGTAAAGAGTGTTTAAAAAAGATTTAACTTCAGAGCTCTTCAAGTGCTGAAGAAAGCTGCATATAAAGTGAAAGCTGTGATTAGGGGGCTCTTCTGATATTTAACCCCCAGATACTGCTTTATTTTTACACATGTATGTCTCCGGTTAAATTAAGCTCTGTGCATGTAGACATATGGCAGCACGATCTGTACAATTACACAGATAAGGTCACATACGTAACTGGCAACAACACTACTAATTTCAAAGAAGTTGTGTCAGTCTTCCCAGCAAACGAAAAACACTCTCATTAACATAAGGGGAAGGGGAAAGGAGGAGAGAGTAATTTCACAGAAAATAATTATCTTTGGTTGTAACAGTGTAACTCTGATGCAAACAGAGTCAGAACATAAAAGGGGATAAATAACACAATCCACTGTTAAGCTTGATTTTTGAACAGACTAGTTTAGCTGAACTGTGTGGTCATGAGACTTTGGGGGTTTAAGAGGTGCCGACACAATCTCCTGTGTGATGGAAGACAAAGAAAAATTAATAGTTGGTGATTACTGACATCGTTATGGCTTATGCAAACACACCTGCCTTCGCAGTTGCCTTCTCTTTTTACTTCCATTTCCGAGCTTTGTTGTTTTTTTTTTTTTTTTAATACACACATGCAGCATAAGTCAATCTAATTCTCCAAACAGGAAATAACACCGTTTGTACCAAGGATCACACATTAACTAAGAGTAAACCAGAACTACATTCCTTGCCTCTAACTTCCAGGCCACTAAGAGATTTTAGAAATTCCTTACACCAGGCAAAACACTACTCAAGCCACAAAAAGTGCCTGATCTAAGAATACAGTATGACTGTATTCACTGCACCTGAGCAAAAGGGGGAAAAGCTGGTTTAATATTGTCTGCTTGCGATTTGCAGTGTCCAACATCACAGACACCAGCAGCAACTTTGACTGTTGAGCAGAAGATAAACACAAGTTACTTGATTGATTAAAAAGCAGTAGGCAATAAAAAGGAAAAAAGAACCCCCTCAGCTACCCCCATCCCAAGCTTTCACCTCCTCTGGGCTAACATCACAGCTTTATTTTCCTCCCTGGCAGCTCCCTCTCTAGACCCCTGCTCCTGCATAAATGCCATGCTCACAGGCTCCACGCCTCAGCATCCCTAACTCATCAACCTAATTCCTCCTGCCAGAGTTCAGACCTGGACCACAAGCAATTACTGTAACACAGGGACATTTGCTGATGTTATCATAATAATGTATGGCAGGATATGACAAGTATCCATAGCATATATGCATTGTGCATACATTTAACAGGGCTATTACTCAGTACTTGTGGTACAATTTCACCCAGTAAGCTAAACTGCTTCTGCCATTGATAATAATTCTAACAAGAGAATTTGGCTACCTGCAAGTGAATGGAACAGCCCTATTTAAAAATTAGTGCAGGAATAGCACAGCCTATTAAAAAGGTGATTTTCTAAACAGTTCTGCCTAGACATGACTTCTGGAAATTTATGAATAGAGAAACTGAACTGACAGACAAGCTAGAAAAATTAATTTCACAGCTAAGCTGATAGGTGAAGTTACTTCTGAATAGGCAGAAGATATGCTCTGCTGTTGTTTGTAGCAACAACAAATGATTGATGTAATGCACAACAATGTAGATTTATGAGATCAGAGGCAAAATTGTTGCGGTTCCAGAATTGGTGCTGGGACAGGAAAAAAGGGAGCTGTCTGGTTATTGGGCAGCAACTTCTTCCATCAGAAAAAAACTCTTTCCCACTGGCCCTTGCCACGCTTATGCCCTTCAGACATAAGTCTCTACTGAAGCAAACAGGGAGTTCAGATTAAAAACTGGTGCTGCATTGAGTAAGTGAGGACACAATTGTCCAGTCAAGGCAACGGGAATACTCCTTATTCTTCTTACTGTGAAAGAGGGCTAAAGAAGTTATCATGGACATCTAAAGAAAGGTTAAAATTTCTATAAGTCAAGTATAAATCTGCTGATTACAAAGAAATGGCATTTCTAAGAAATACTGTATTTTTAACTGTCATTTTAAAAGAGGCATTTGATACCAAAGACATCCAGCAATCTCAGCCATATTCAGTGCTTCATGAATAAAAAGCCACTGCTAGCAGAAATCAGGTCTGTTAAAGAGAAATGATAAAACTAGATTTATTATTTTATTAATAGCAGCATTACTGTAGCTGCAACTGAGGTGACACAGCTCACACCTTTACCCTCTCCACAGATAACATATACAGATTGAGAAGGAAATCGCTGCCAGGGAGGAAGAGAGGAGGGAAGAAACATGCTGGCTGAGCCCAATTTTTGTCATTTTCAGTGGAATTAGTGGTCTGGCCATTAGACAATATTTACTTAGTCTAAAATTCTTTTCTATTTCTCTTCATCCTACCATTTTGGAAGTGATGCTTCTCTCTCTTTTTTTTTTTTTTTTTTTTTTTTTGTATGTGTACAAATACTGTCTACTGTGAATTAATTTACAGGATAATCACATAAGGCAAGAAAATACTCCCACTTACAAAAAACAAAAAAAAAAACAAAAAAAAAAAATCCACCAAAATAAAAAATTCCACCAAAAAAAAAAAAAAAAAAAAAAAAAAGAAAAAGAAAGAAAAACCATGAGGTGAGGTGACTCAGTCAAAAGAAGAGTTTCTGTCCCTGCTATGCTGCAGCTCAGGATCTAATTGAAAATTTCCTCTGGGGAATAAACATGCCCTGGCAAACAGATGGACTTGATTTACATCCTTCTCTCTGTTTTTTTTTTGTCTTCTCTTTTTTCTTAATTATTACTATTATTATTGTTATTATGACAAACTCCTTAATGCAGGAACTTTGTCTAATATGCTATACAGTGCCTAGCACGCTTATAGGTCCCACTGTGATTAAGCACACAACTCCAACATCCACGGTCCTTTGATTTTCCAGCTGTTAACCCTGGGCTCAAACCCCTGGATATACGGTGTCTAGTAAAGAATAAGCATGCCAAAGCAGAAATTAAAGCTTTTAAAATGCTCCAAAGCTCCATTTTTAACAGTGAGTGCATTACAAAGAAGTCATTAAGAGCTACACTTTTAAATAATAGAGAAGTGAAAGCAAAGAAAGTAGATAATTTAGCATGTGTTGATACAACATAAATTACAGAGGATGGAAGCCAGCTAATGTAGTAAGGGAATTAGATTGTAAAATTCTGTGTTAGTTATGGTCACATATCAGTGATGGATATATCAGGCTGGACTCTGTAACTGTTGGTGAACTCAGCATTTGTACAAACAGTGTTAAAAGAGCATGGAAGGAAAGGGAGACCGATTCCTCAAATTTACCACTGACTGGAGAGCCTCACAACCAATGTCTTTTCCCCCTGCAAGGTCCTCTCTGCTCTTCAACAGGCAAGGACACTTACAGTCTGAATAGCATTGAGCTATTGATGCTATGACATGATCTGCAGAGCAGATTTTCATCACACACATGAGTTGCCAAAAACAACTCCATGGCCAACACACGTGAGGGAGACACCCTTCAAGAGGAGCACCCAGTGGGAGGCAGCTGACCTGCAATGCCATCAAAATTCAAAATTTTCTAATTAGATCACAATATCACCTAAAACACACCCTGGAGAAAGACTGCAGGTTAGACGAAAAACTAAAAAAAAAGCTAATGGCCTTCATTTACAAGACATGGAAGATCTTATTTCAGAGGAAGTTTTTATTAAGAGTTTAGCAGCATGAATGGAGCAGTCGGGACAGGCGAGTGTCCCTTGTCTACAAGAACAGGCTGAGAAACCTAGAAACCCACCATGACCACTGGGAAACCCTCCAGAGCCGCCCAGAGCAATTCCCTTCTCAAGGTCTGCTCTAACAACAGCTATAATATTTAACTGTGATAGAAGGATAATCCCAGCTCCATTCCTGGAAATGTTCATGGCCAGGCTGCATGGGCTTCTAAGCAACTGGTTTAGTGGAAGATGTGCCTGCCCATGGCAGGGGTGTTTGAACTAGATGGTTTTTAATGTCCCTTCCAATGCAAACCATTCCATGATTCTATGATTTCTGGGCTGAAAAGAGGCATTGGGTACCCTGCATCTCTACTGTTGGCGGCCATCAGGATGTGGAGCAGCAGTAAACCACTGGATTTGTCTCGGTCTGTGAGAGCAAAGATGTGCGGGGATTTCTCGGGACAAGCCAAAGAAAAGAGGCTGTAAAAATCAGGACGTACGACAGGAGGGTGAAGCACTATTTTAGTATGGCAGAGCAAATGTGGCTTTCAGACCCTGCAGGATTCTTCGCCAGCTGGCTTTGTGAGTGCAAAAGAAAGCAAAGCCCAGCCTACTGAGAAGAGCAGCATTCGTACCAATTAAATTCTGACACTCACTAACCCCGTATTAGCTTATATAAATATTAATTCTACTTCAGCATGAAAAGATCCAGAGTCTTTCCAAATCTAGGTGCAGATGTGACAGTTCAGAGACAGCTTCCAGAGGCAGAGTACTGCTGCTCTGCAAAGATGTACTGACCTACATGCACTATTTCTAAACCTAAAAGTGCATCCTGCCTTAACCACTGCTGCAAATACTATTTCCAGAGATCTGCCTCTGTATAAATGGTGCCAACAAAAAGCTAAGCAAGGTATAAGCAGATTTTCTAGACTCATAAGTATAATTTTAGAGTAAATTAATGAATAAGAATGTGCACGAGTGAAATTTGGTTTGTTGGTGTGTTAGTTAAAGAATTTCTTAAGTAATATATATTAGACTGAAGAGAAGCTTACTGGGTTTGTTCAAAATATGTTAACACTAAACAAAGTAATGCAATGGCTTGAATTAAAATTAATTTTTTCCAGAGTGCAGAAACATAATAAATCAACACAGTAAATTACCCCTGTGCTGTGAAATTAACACCCATATACATGAAATAAAAGTACGAATTTACAGCTCTGATCAATCAATTTTTTTTATTAACTCCATCTTCTGTTTTATTTACCTTCTTCCACATGCCCCTCACCCAAGAGTAACTGACTCGGCTCAGGCCGAATGTGGCACTCCTGGGGGAGCTGGTCAGCCCAGCTGCTCCAGCAGCAGCTCTGCCATCCTCCCCGTCTGACACCACCCACAAAGGAGCACAGCCTTGTGACCCTGTGCTCTGCCAAAGCAACCCTTAGCCCTCCCAAGCACAAAAGTCAAGCTATGAGGAAAAGGCCGGCTCTCCCAGCAGCCACATGAGTGTTTAGGCTGACTTGCAGCTGCTGAAGATGCTGAGCTCCAGGAATGCCTCCCTTGCTGCTGTGTGTATACACAGCTGGGAAACAAATGCCCAGGGGAATGCCTTTCCTTGTAGTCATGTAACCCCTACAGTCACCTCAACTTTTTGAAAAACATGTTTCCTACTCCCCTCACAAAACTGTGCTTTTGCAATATATTCCCCTTGCCCTCTATAAAGGAAAATCCCATCTTGCTCTCTTGGACCTGCTACACTTAGGCTGCAGTGTCCACCAGTTAGCAGAACAAGGCTGCCTTGTTTTCCAGTGTAAATAATTTATGGTTTCACACGTGCTCATGTGCTTCATTATTCACTTAGTACTTGTACCTATGAATATCAGCTCATGAGATAAAAGTGCGTACCAAGGCGCAAACTGGTGCTTGGCTGTATTTCAATAAAAATATCAAGGTGAGAAAAAAAAAGGCCTTCATGGGAGGTTGCCCACACTACCTTTCCAATCCTGACACACATGGGTGGGCTGCTTATGTTCCTGTCCTCTTCTCTGGAGCACTCATATAAACCCCAAGCCCAAAGAGGAGGGCCCTTGCCACCATGTACTTGTTCGCCCAGAGCAGAGTCAGTGAGAATACGCCCAGGGTGACTTCAATGCCCAAATCTTGCTATCAGTGGCTTTTTAGCAGCTCTTCATTCCTGCAGGAGCAACTCTTCATCTCTCTAAAACCCACAGAGCAAACTGCAGGTTATAATCCTGAAAGGTCTGAAGCCTGCCTTCAAACAGATCGAAATGCACGTAATACATTTGCAGTTGGACTGCCTAAAATAGCCACCACGAGCTGTGCCAGTCTGTAAAAATGTAGGAAGTGACAACTTGTCTATTAAGAGGTTTCTTCTATCTACAGATATGGCATACAAGGAGTAATGTTGCTTCTGCTATCCAAATAATCAATCATGAGTGTAAGAATTGGCTGCAATTATGATCCTGAATTAGAACCAGGAACAAAACCTGGACTCCCTGTGTCCCTGCTTGATCAGATGTGCAGTGGCCCATGTGCCTCCAGAAACCTGCCTGACCTGCATGAGCTACAAGGCAGCTGAAAGTGAGCTCCGAAGGAAGGCAAACACAGTCACTGCTGACCTCCAAAGACAACTGAGAACATCCCTATGCTCCAGCAAACTCCCCATCTCTTCTGTCAGTTCCCACCAAAAGATGTAAAAAATGCAGGATGCTGCCTTCGTGTTGACTCTCAGCAGTGGATTACTCGCAGGAGTGAGATGTCAGTTTGCTGGCAGTGTTGAAACTTCCAAAGTGACACAGAAAATAAAAGATCCCCTTTCTCAAATGACTATTCTCCCCCGACAGCAGGTTTATGCTCATTCAGCCCACGTATACAGCAATCGCAGCTTATTTGGGTTCACATTAAACCTTTTCATCTTGATTATACAGCATGCTGTCACATTTAGGGCTGCTGTGCAACACTCTACGTGAGTCACTGCTCTGCTGAATCCCAGCTAGAGTATGAGGCTGGCAGGCTACGAACCTCTTCTGTGCATGCAGAAGTCTCCTGTACAAAACAACTGGAGTGTAAATTACTGTCTTAGAGAAAACTAGTGCACTGCAGGGAGACGGCTGAAAGGAGCCTTGTCAGAGACCCCCAGGGGCACTCTCTAGGAAAATCCATTATGCTTTTATTTCTCGGACATCAGCATCCCATCAGGAGAAAGCCTTCTGATGTCAAGGCCTGGCGCTCCCCTTTGGGAAAAGGGATCTCTGGACACACACACTCTGTCAGCCTCATCATTTTCAAAACAAACTCCAAGAGGCTTGGAGTTCTTTGCCCAGTTCTCACTGCTCTGCATTTGGCACTGAATTGGATAGAAAAGGGATGATTTATCCTCTCTATAACAAATCACAGCCAGTCACTAGCAAGGATGCTTACTGAGTGTAAGGGGGGCCCTTTGGGAGTTGCCCAAGCAGCAAAGTTACTCATCCTGAAGCCTTTAAGCTCTCAGACAGCAATTTCCACAGTCCAAATGAAGATTAACCACTGTCAGTGTTAACTGTGAGAGTAAGATCTCACTGTTAGGGAAAAGGATCCTGCCTGCTCTCCAGAGGGACAAAGAGCCAACCCACAGGGTGTGCCACCAGGCTAGGGTGCTGCAGGGCTGCCACATGCCCAGCTCCAGTCCTTGTCACAGGCTCATCCTGGCAGATAAACAGGGCTGCGCTGAGCAGATTGCTCTGCAGGAGGAGCTGATGGAAGGGAAGCACAAGCATTAAACACTGTGAGTCCTAACTCTGCTACTTTGCCCAGATGGGATTTATGGGGTGGGGAGGGGGAGAAGGGATGCAGATGGAAGAGCATCTTCGGCCATTCCAAGTGTTAAAAATAAGTGAGATATGCGCCTTAGGGCTCAGCAGATTGAACACAGCGATTATACATTCTCCATAATTCTTCACCTGGGCTTACGCTTGAGAAGATCCTGACCCCTTCTTATGCCACACATTGGAATAGGATTGCCCAACCAAATGTTGAAAATCTATTTAGTGAACATCATTTCCATACACAAAATTAAAAATGTTCCCTCTCACATCTATTCCTTCTAGTTTTTTAGCTGTTTAGAAATTTAGCAGAAGATATAAATAAACTTTAAAAAAAAAATCAAAACCCCAGAACAAAAGTAGGAGAATGAAAACAAGCAGGAGCACTGTATGAATTCTCTGAACTCCCGTCATAAAGATCAGCATATTGCTCTGAAAGATCCCTTTGACTCTCAAGCTCCAGATCATGCTGGAGGGTCCCCACAAGCCCAGTGAGTGAGCAAAGCTGGGTACATGCTGAAGTGAGGAAAACGGCTGCCAAGCACAGGTAGGCACCCAGCAGAGCATCCACAACCTCAGGCTACGTCTCCTAAGTAAATTTCTTTATCAGCCTCATTCAGCAAAGGCACCTGGGGTACAGACATGTGTAGAGCTGCTCTGCATGGGTGTCATGCTCCACTGCCATCTAACAACAGAATTTTAACTTAAAACAATCACCCTGTCTGCCACACCGCACCCACCAGCTACATCCCCAGCTGTTAGAAATCAATGCAAACACACAGATTTTTTTTTTTTTTAAAGGCCAGAGGGACGTTTAGGTCATCTAAACTGTTTTTTTTTTTTCTTTTTTTTTTTTTTTTTTGTGTAAAGCAAGCTGTAGAATTAAATCCACCTACTTTAACGTGGAACCTTATTACATGTGCTGGACAGCCATCATGTCACTTACTTCAGTGGTGCTACACCAGCTAATAAAAGAATGAAACAGTGCTCTGTAGCCTGCAACAGCTTGAATCTGCTTCCTAGCACTGCTCTGCAGTCAATGCAGCAAAGTCTCATCCCTGTAGACACAGGGAAGAGGCAACAGCCAGCAGCGATTCAGTGACCCAGGGCAGAGTGATTGCTGCAGCAGCACATCTGCAGCACATCATCTGCCAGAGCCTTTGCACACCGATGCAAAGCAGAATGCTTCAGACACATACAAGATGCTTTAGTCACATAAGCTATCAGAAAACAGAGGTTTGGAAAGCAAACCAGTGCACCCTGAAGGGGTGAAAGCCAATAAATACGTAAATTGCATTTTCCCACTGCCCTGAGGCAACAGGGTTTTGTTACCTGTTTTGGGATTGATCACAAAGAAGTTCTGGGGATTTCCACTTGTAATCCGGTAAGTCAGTTTTTCATTAGTGCTGGAGTCAGGGTCCTGGGCTTGGATCTGAATGACAGATACATCCTTTGGGGAGTTTTCCATGATAACTGGGTAATAGATAGGCTCAGAGGTGAGAGGGGCATTGTCGTTCACGTCCTCTACTTCAATGTAGACTTCGATGGTAGTGTAGAGTGGGACAACACCATGATCAGTTGCATACACTGTCAACCAGTAGGATTTGGTTGTCTCCCGGTCAAGAACATCTGCTGTGTAGATAACTCCTGTAGAAAAACAGCAAGCAGAGGATGTCATGAATAGGATCAATAAAACATCACATCTGTTTTCATTTGGCCATACTACAGAAATGTGTTCAGCATATAACAAAGGCTCTACCCATAGAAAAATTCAAGTTGTCCAACAAATGAAAACAGAAGCCTGAACTCAGGAATTGTTTTGTGAACTCAGCTCAACATCTCAATCTTTTTTCCCAAGAAATTGAGAGGGAGAAAAGGTAAAAGGATGGCTCTTCATAAATGGCCTAATGCCACAGCCATTTCTTTGCTAGAACTGAAGCTGGCAGAGTAAGAGAAGAAACAGTAGGGAGGGATACAACCACTGACAATGAATTGCACCAAAAAAAAAAAAAAAAAAAGCTTTTCTTTTCTTGTTCCTGCCTGTGCCCTTGCTAAAGAAGAAAACCTAGAAGGCAATTTAAAATTAATCCATCCAAGTTCAAGAAAATAGACAGTAAATTTAAAATTGAGCTCCCTCATTGCACAATGCCAAAATCCTGGATAACAAGCTATCAAAAGCTCACACAGTAGCCCTTAGACAATGAATATAACAAATATATTTCTATCCTCTTTTATCACAGAGGAAGGAAAGGCTTGGCCACTTTACCTACTGGTGTAAGAAAACATCAGTTGGTTTTCTACCTGGTCCTAAGAAACAAAAGAGAAAGTCTATCTGTGTATAAGGAGATGAAAATGTTCTTGATATATGTGCCACAGAAGTGGTGAGGAAGTGCATTTCCTTATTCTGATGCTAATGTGATTCTGGCTCAGAGCCACAGAGGGACTGAATTACCAGCCCTGTGCCTGAACTGTCCTGGTGTGAAGGGCTTCCGCTCACCTCATTTCTGCCCGAAGTGCTTTAGAAACCCATCCTCCTCCTGACATTAACACCTGGTTTGTGTCTGGTTGGAACCAGATGACCCTTCAGGTCCCTTCTAAACCAAACCATTCTGTGATTCTGTGATAAAGCAGAAACTCTGCCACTCTAAGACTTGCTTGTATTGGCATAGTCCAAACCTTCACTGGCTTAAGCACTGACCGCGAGTGCACAGAGGACCAAACACACCAGTACCACACACAAAATCACACCAGCATCAAAATTAGCAAATGCACTTCCTTATCACTTCTGTGACCATATATCAAGAACATTTTCATCTCCTAATACAGCATTGCTCATCTTGAGAGACACACTAATGCAGTGGATCTGAAGCTTAAGAAATACTCGAAAGGACTGTTTGCAAACCATCAAATCATGTCATTAGTAGATGGCAAATTATGGAGAAATTGCAGGGCAAAACAGGAACACAGAAAAGCTGAATTTAGTCTCAGATGTGTTTGATGCTATTTAGAACAAAATGATCAGTTAATTATTGAGGACAGAGCTGCTCTAAGGTCACCACTAATAAAAGATATGTGTGTGTTTTTGGCTTTTTTTTTAAGGATCCAACTGCACTGTTTCCATGACAGCTTCAAGTCTTAGAAAAATTTTCAAGGTAGCACAGAACCCAACCACACAGACACAGAGATGCCACATGTATTTGCTCTTCTCTTATAAGATACTTTTTAATACTACAATTTTTTTTCAAGCTTTGGATTTTTTTTTTTTGTGTATTTAATGCTAGTTTGAACTGACAAGTATACTCCTAACATTTGATCAACCATATAATAGAGGAAGGGGAAAGGAGCAGCACTGATTCTGGTCATGTATGGCTTAGGTTGTTTCATAGTAACCTCAGATCCTTGTATTATTATACTTTGTAGGTGAGTAGGGCAGCATTGGAGGACAAAAGCAGAGTGTATTCTAAATATTCTTGTTGGCAGCAGCCTGTGCTATGTAATGAGTTTCTGTAGAAACATAGGGGAAATATATGGTGAACTGCAATGAAAAAAGCCTGCAAATCTAGAAGACAAATTACACTGCAGGGATGAGAAGTGCCCATAACAACCTATAGAAATAAACAAACAAACAAACAAACAAATAAATAAATAATATCCACATAGAAAATAATCAGGAAAAAAAGATGAATATTAGTGATACTAGAGATGATGATTTATTCAGAAAACAAGAAGAATTATTTTACATCTTTAAACAAAATTTGAAATAAATAGGCTTCTCCCCCCAGTGAGAGCACAGAAGGTTTTAGCAGATTAACCTATGTTTATGAAGCTGAATTTCACCGATACTGAGGTGATAATAAATCTATCTTCTGAGTCATTCCTTCATTTTATAACTCCTGGCAACAGTTACTTTTCATTTCTGTATTTCAGAAGGGAAGGATCATTGAACAAGCATTAGGTACTGCCAACGGGTCTGCTACACTGGTTCTTACTTTTACTTTTGATTTATTAAAAGGTCCCAGATACAATTAATTCCTTTTCCTCAATAAGTCTTGTTGTTTCACCTGTCAACACCACACAACAGCTTGATAAATAAGAAGACTTTTGTTCACTTTTAGGTTTTTCGCATGGAAATCCTTCCATTATCCTAGGAATACCTTCTACCATGGTCTTCAACATTCTGTACAAAATGTCTCCTTGCTGTACACCCACATATGGATATAAAGGAAGTACCCACAAGAATACACAAGCTGCCCAAATATTTAATGGATCACTCTGCACAGGTGTGGATGACATCCTTCCAGAGGGATGCCAAATGCCAGCTTCACATGAGGTGTTAACCCTTGAGACTAATGATGATATTTGGTCGTCAACACTGCTTTTTCATCACTATGGCATGAATGCAAAGAGCCGACAGAGCTGATAGCAGGGGCTGCAAAATATTCCCTGGGCAGTTCACAGATAGGCTCTCACTCGCTTTAGCTGAGAGAAAGGAGGGGAATATCCTCAGATAAAATCACAACAAATTCAGAAAACACACCACTTACTTCAAAGCTCATAGATATTAACAGGTAATAGCTCCTGCTATTACAGGAGCAGAAAAAAGGAGAGGCCTTTGGGAGCAGCTCTAAGGGCTTTTCTTGGATGGGTTTTGTGGTGCACTCTTTCCACCTGCTTGCTAATTAAAAGAGAAATGTGAGCAAAGTAAGGATGCCTGGACTAAAAAAATCCAGAAGAAACACCTGCAGAAATCATGAAAATTTCAAAGGGACTAAAACCCAAAAAGTTCCAAGATTTTGCAGACACATTTCTGAACAAGATAGATAAAACAGATGTTCTCATCCACTGGGATGCTACACCATGGTGGCACTACAGTGTTTTTATGTAAGACAGCTGAAATCCAACCACACAGCTGTGAGCCAGCTCTTTATGTTGCCCTCAGCTGGATTTTGCAGTATCCCTGAAGGCCTGGAGCCAGCACCACCTGAGGCCCAGGGCAGCCTCAGAAATAAAGCCAGCCAATAATCCAAAAAGCAGTGCCACTAATAAGCTTGCCACTGCATACCTCCAAGTACATATGCCCCATGCAATTTGCCAACCACCACGTGCATTACAAACACTGTAAGTGAAAAACAACAACAGCGTGCATTAGCTGCTGAATAAAATCCTTAGCACATTTTAATGTAAATTAAGCACAGCCCTTGGGCTTGGCAATGTGCCAGCAATGCCAAGGTTGTACGCTTGTTTCTCTTTAAGGCTTGTTTTCCCCCTTTCCCTGAGAAAATAATGGGACAATGCTTTCTGTATGGCTCCTGCAATTGGATAAAATGAGACATAGCATTATGAAGGACGAAGGTTAAAAAAAAAAAAAAAGAAACTATTAAAGTGGATAAAGAATTGGCAAACTGGATTTCCCTCTTTCCTCTCCCACTGATTTGCTGTATATCTGTCACCAGACCACTTCAAATGATGTGGTCCACCCAAAAAATATCTGAAAGTCATGTATTTACTATCATGATGAGAAACCTGAGAGGCTCTTAAAACAAAAAGGGATGAGAGAAAAGCATTATTTCTTTCATCACCTCTTTTTTGTCCCCTGTTTGTTTACTTTACATATTTGACAGTACTGTGTATATAGGTAGTGTGATGGATGGACCTGCCACAGCTCTTTAAGAGAATGTTTACTGGAGCTGTCAGCCTGGCTGTTTACATAGGTGCCCATCGCCATGGATATCTGCTACACACATATGTTCCTCCTAAAAGTCAGATCATCCTTCATGAATACCCTCAATAGCACAAACATTGAAAGGAGTTCAATTCTGTTTAGTTTTTTCAAGGCAAGATTAAAAGACAGCTTGGTGGTCTGTAAGAAGCTGTCCGTGGAAAAGTCAAAAGAGAGTAACAAAGCTCTTTAATCTAGCTGAGAAAAGCAAACTGAGGTCTGATGGCTGGAAGTCAATGGCAGAAAAAGGAGAGTGCAAATATTCCACAAGGAGGATATCTAGCAGGAGCAACTGCTTGTCAGGGACAGGCCAGAATCTCACATCATTTGGCACCTTGGTACTGACACAAGACAATAGACCCTATTCTTCTATCCAAGTTATTGGCTTAGCTGCAGAAACTAACACAGAATGTGATTTTGCTGAGTGACTCAGTAGCCCATGTTAAAAAAGTTGCCAGTAGAAGTAGCCATACACTCAGTAACCAATGAACAAGACATGGGGAAAGAAGACTGACTATGAAGTATCTGCTACTCTTCCAAAAATTATCACACAGAAATGCCACATAGAAATACGTAGTTCTCTCCTTTTCAAAATACTGCAGTAGTTTTGCAGGGGGACATATTGCATCAGCCATCAATTGAGAAGAGCCTCACTGACAAAAGATGTTTCTTACTCTCCTCAACCTTTTTCAGGAGTATGAGCTAATTGCACAAATGTGCATCTCAGACTGGGAAATTAGGAAAGGTCAGATGAGGTGAATGGCCCACTTATTTCCAGAGCCTGGCCCAGGAGCAGCTGTAGAGGTGGGCAGGAGGAGTGGGAGGCAGCAAAGGCGGAACATGCCCTCATCACAAGCTGCAGCACAGAAGAGACACTACAGTAAGACACTCCCAGATACTCCCAGCTACCAGAGTGCAATATGCCCATTCCCACCCAAATCCAGTTCCTTGCTAGTGCAAATGCAAGGTTTGGTGGTTAAAGTCACTATAAAAGCATATAACCTTCAGGGTGAATGAAGCACTAAGGGTACCGCATGCACCGTCCTGACTCCAGACCCCAAAATACCAACAGACTCCCTCAGTAAGTCCAAGGGCCATGTCAGCTTCTGCCATGAAATGCTAGAAGAAAACATTTCCAGAGTCCCATATCTGCCTTTCCCTCCTCCAGCTTCCAAACAAAGGGGCTCAGTGCAAACCAGCTAGAAAACAGAAGCTGGTTTGTCTCCAAATTAAAATGACAGAAATGAGACCATCAGGAATGCCGACTAACAATGAAGTACTCAGGGCTGTTACATCTCTCAAAGGAAGAAACAGAAAAATCACGGATTCCAAAATACTACTAATTATTCATGATCTTTTATCAAAGACTTTGTGAGTCTCCTGGAAGTAAACACAACACCTTGGTTGTCATCGAGCTGTCAGCCAAAGGTCTTCGTTTACATTGCCTTGCTGGGAAAAAGTAATAAATGAAAGTAGCTTGAGAAGAAAACAGTTGAATAATGAGTTTTTAATTTTTTTTTTTCTGTCTAAAATACAGAGGGAAAAGAAAGAACTTACATACCTCATCCAGCTGCACCAAGATGAAGGACCTACCCCCAAGATCTGGCTGGAACCTTCCCCCACACATTGGCACACAGGGGAGCCATGGAAAGATTTGTGAGTGCAAATGCAAATGTCAGAGCTAATTCAGATTCCTTGCATTGAGCAGAGATGTGATTTTTGAAGGATACTTAGTGGAGAGCTATTGTAAGCAGGAAAAGTTAAAAAAATGTTGCAAGTCTATTATTCATCAAACCAGTGAATGTAAAATCAACCAAAATGTCATGATTTGTAGACAGGAATTTCACACCAAATTAAGGAAGAATATTTATGATTTCAAGAAAACTAACATTATACCTAACCCATTGTTTGTTTGTTTGTTTTTTTATTTAGGTTCCTCATATAGAACACATAGTTTTGTGTGCATGAAAGCAGACTGCATACATCTTTTGGGAGATATTTTATTCATTAAAGGGTAAATTGTAAATATAACCCAAAGGATTAAACAGTTTTAGCATAAGAAAGACATGAACCTGAGCACCAATGCCAGACCAATTCAGTACACTGGGGCCACCAAAGCCAGTGGGAATCAGAATAAATCGTAGATCATATTGACCCCTTTTTAAAGTCTTCTCAAGCCATAAATAACCAGGGCCAGTTCTGAATGCGGGCAGCGGTATCACATCAGCCACAAACTCAACCAGAGCACGAAGGAGACCTGTCGCTCATCCCCCCGCACTGCTCGCAGCCGTCAGCTTTGAAAATCTGCCTCCTTACTCTGGTGATTAAATGCTATTTCAAGGCCTTCATTTAAGGCCCCCCACTGTGCAAAGTGTGCCCTTCTGTTTTATTTTATTGCACAAATTTTGTAGGCTTTACTGCGTATTAAAACACAAACTCAATTCCTATTGAAGCAAGAAAAAAAATCTCCACTGACTTAAATGGAGATTAGATCAGACCCAGGAATGAGTCCAAAAGCAATATTAACTTTGTGAGGCTATACTACAACTTCCTAATATTCTTATGTCTGGTTGAAATATGAAACATGTATTATAAACCGCTCTTGTCAGACAATGAAAGGCAGGTTACATTCCTGTCTAGGGCTTAACTTCTGATTTTCTCTTTTTTACTGATGTTTTGAATGTACAGATTTACTGTTACCTCAAAGTGCAGTTTCTGTGATGAATATCACATCTGAGTTCCCAGAGCAGTAAAAGAGAATTAGCAAGCCAATCCTCAGCAACGCTATTTCCAACAACACTGAATTAGTCTGCAAAAAAACCTTTTACCATGATATTACACACAATATCACAACCATCACAACCAGCCAGAATCGTGGCAAGGACATTCACCATGTCAACAAATAGAATATATTTGCATTCAATAGATAAGTAGGTACATAATGGACAGTTTGCAACTCAGGCTGGACATGACATGCCAGCATGTGTTTCCAAGGCAAGTTCAAGTTGTTGGCTCTTCCCAAAGGAGGGAGCACTGCTGCTGCTGTGAGCAGAGCACCAGTACACAGAGGGGCTGTAAATCACTCCTGCTCACAGAGGAAACCACCACCAGGCAGTGCTTTAGATCAAACTCAGGCATGTATGGAAACTCCCAGATTTTAACGTCTGGAGCTGATGGTCTTTTCCAACCTTAATGATTCTGTGATTCTTCTGACCTCTGAGGTGTTGGTCCAGCCAGTGTTAGGGAGGGATACTCGTGTTACTTAAATGCAAAGTACAGCTGCAGTTGTGTTCTGTCAGGGCCATTAAATCAGGTACAGCCCATCAGTACAGCTTAAACTGGCAGGACCTCGGCACCAGGCTGGGAAGGGTGTCCTGCCTGAGCAGGAATCCTGGCCAGCCCTGCCTCAGGCTGCAAAACATAAAAGTAACCTAATTTCCTACAGGTAGAGGGGAAGTTCAACAAACTAAAAGCAATAGTCAAGTTCAGGTCTGGCCACTACCCTCTCAAACAAAAATAATTATTTTAAAATGTACTTTATTTTAAAAATAATCATATATGAACACATTAATATTTATGAAGGCATTAGTATGTATATATACTTAAATATATACATATATATATATATATGAGCAATGTGTTTCCAAGGGTGAATGTTGCATACTGAATTGGCAGTGCCACCCACCACAAAGTGGGTTTTCTCTGGAGTCATATCACATCTCCCCAGGTGTCCCAAGGCTGACACCAGGGTTGGGGGACTGCTGCCACAAGAGCAAACGTCCCAGTGAAGCAGCATTTTAATAGCACTGAAACAGAGGCACATCTCAGATTAGGTGCTTGACCTTCCAGGCTGTTTATATTATGAGTTTTGAGGAGAGTTTCTTCCCTCTTTACCTTGAAATTACTTAAATTCAATGCTGAGTTCCTTTGCTTGCTTTATTTGAGGCCAAGGGGGAGGATTACAACTTCACATCAAAATGAGCTATCACTTAAATATGACATCTTCAAGGTCACTTACACATCAATTTCAGAGCCATTTTCCAAACATATCATCAAGATACTGAACCAGAGGCTTAGTCAAATAAATTCTCTATCTTCTTCCACTTATGAATTAAATGAAATAAGATGTGCCAACATTTTTATCTGACTAGGCTTTATTACCATTTTTGTGTCTTCCATCACATCCCTCTACTTATTTTAAGAAATATCCATATTCATCTTGCTTTAATATCTTTTGCTTGGGGAAAAAAATTTTAAAAATCTTGTATGGATGAACAAAAATTACAGAATGTACAACTCTGGAACAAATTGCTTTCAAAAGCACAAATACAGGAAAGAAACCTCTCATTTATGAATAACCTCTATCAAAGTTTAACACACTCCATCACTGCCAGACAATGCAGTAAATCTCAGCAATAAAACCAGGCTGAGGAGTCATGAAGCCCCACTGAAGACTAAACTGCTGCCATGTTCCATTCCCTACTTGCTCCAAGTGCTTGAGAACAACGGGGCAAACCATGACAAAAGGAATTT
Source organism: Vidua chalybeata (assembly GCF_026979565.1). Classification (NCBI taxonomy): domain Eukaryota; kingdom Metazoa; phylum Chordata; class Aves; order Passeriformes; family Viduidae; genus Vidua; species Vidua chalybeata. The sequence goes on along the minus strand of NC_071531.1, from coordinate 81,707,255 downwards.
GTTGCCACCCTGCATGGCTTGAGCCACATTGTTCAACTTTTAGGAACCTGGGCTGCGACTGGCATCCCTCTAGTGGTGGTAGATCCACCTTACCCTTTGGTCTCACAAGCACAGCAAAATCAATGCCTATGCACTGAGTGAACTTTGTGCTACTCCCTGGATATGCACAGGCTCAACTTGTCAGCCAAATGGGCAAGAAAAACAAACAAAAAGCACAATTTTGTGGCTGTGGCTGATGCCATGTAAAATTCAGATACCTCAAACTTTCACAAAATCTTGCAGGAAAATCTACTGTGGGAATACATTCTTAATGTAATTCAGAAGAAGAACAGTTGATGGTATAATTTCACTCTACTGACTATAACTTTTTTTTTTCCTTTTTTTTAAAGCAGTTGTGGGTACTGCATGTCTAGCCACACATAAATTACATACTGAACTCTCTTTATTATTATTATAACCTCTCTGTATGTATTTTTCCCCCCTGGATCTGATTGTCCCTACCGCAAATGACAACTTCTGCATTATTTTCTAAGCACATCAGGGATTGCAAAACCCTTGCATACCTTGTGCCCACCTCTGCAGCCTTCCCAACCAAACAAAATGTGGGAATGGCACCAGCAGAAATCCTCACCAAGGACGAAAGCTATTAACTCTCAATAATAATCTGTTTCAATGGGGCATTTTTTTCTCAAAGGTTCTGGCTAATGCCCAGAGTAACCCAGATTTTTCACACATCCTCTTTAGTAGATTAATAAAGAGATCAAAGTCCGACCCATGTGTCCTCTGCCTGCAGGACTGGGAAGGTATTTTATAAAGAAGGGTTTGCTCCTGGTTATTTTAGAAATAAGATCATAAGTGCCGCAAAGATGAAGCAGAAAGAAAAGATGGAGAAAAAAGGCAAAGAATGCTCAAAAGGATTCAGGATGAAAGTCCTGGCAAGGGACTTCTGTACAGAGTCCTCTTCCTTTACACAAAGATCTGCATCTTTTGTAGTCCCTACAGTACAAGATATTGCTTTGGGAGCCCTTCTGCAAAATCTGTGCCAATCTGCTTCAGGTGTTTTGTACCAGTAGTGAGGGAGGTGGAGGGAAGCAGAGGCAGCTCTGCAGGGGACCCTGGCTGCTGGGGAAGGCTGTCCTGGAGAGCGAGTAATCCTGCATACTGAGCAGTGCTGGCCCAGGATGGTTGGCCAGAGCAGACAAGGAAATACTGGGATATTCCAGCTAGAAAATGTCTTTCCTTTTTCAGTTATATACATTATACTGAAATCAGAGTATGTATATTTTACTGGAGAAAGAGTAATTTTTCTACTCACTCCCCCACTCTGTTCTTCTTACTTGTTTCTCTTGGCCCACAACAAACGAGCAACCCTATGAAAAAAGTAACATTACCCTGGAATCTGCCTTTATCTCTCTATTCAAACATTAACCCAGAGGAGCAGTCAAAAAGGAGAGAAAGAGTACCTCTTAAATGGCTTAATAGGCATACTGCCCCTGAACATGAACATAGAAGGAAAGAGGACTGTGATGCACAAAGCCAGCACAGGAGCATCATTTAACCTGCCCATGTTTCCTTTTCTCAGACATACCATGCATGACTCTAGAGTCTGTTTTACAAAGCATGTAAAAAAAAATTGGAGAGATGAACAAAAAAAGTCTCCAAAAACAGTCTGAGGGGCAGAGACAATGATTTACGGTAAGCGAGTTTGAGATTTCAGTCTGCTAAGCTTATTAAAAAGAAGATGAAGAGGCAACTTGATTAGAAAAATCCATGTAAGGTTCATGGGGAAATATTACTGGGAAGCAAAGGGCTCTTTAATCTAACAACATAAGGTGGAGCAACATCTAATGATTGGAAACTGAAGCCAGGAAAAATAAAATTAGCAATCAGCTTGATACTCTTTATTTTTTTTTTTTTTAAGCAGATGATTAATTCCTGGAATAATCTCAGACATCTGCAAATAAGAGCTACAAACTGCTGAGGGAGAAACATTTCATGGCAAATATATGCTATGGTTTAGTTAGAGAAGGATCATTTAGTAAAGATGTATAAAAGTGATATGTAATAGACAGAGGGATGAGATCAAATGATCTGATTTTTTTCTGGTTTTAAGCACTACAAATCTGTGAACACTGTCCAGCTGTTTTCTCCAAGGAGCTCAGTAAAGAACAAGTTCACTGGGTGATGCTGGGCTGCTGCAGTGCTCCCAACACGCCCAGCTCCACTCCCATGGTCATTTTTATCCCAACAGCTTCACTGCCAATGCCACAATCGGGAGAAAACACATTTAATGAAAAAAGGAAGCTCCTGGTATCTTCTTGCTTTGTTTATGATGGCATGAAAGAAACTGCAGAACCTGTTCTAGAGATGTGCATCAGAAGCAGCCAAAGTGCTGGATGTAACCAGTGGTGAGCCTGGAGCAATGCCCACTGCTCCTGTCCAGGCAGAACATCAGGTGGGAGGCACTGCAGGGATGGCAGACAGGGAACAGCTTGGTCTCAGATTACAAGATTCTCTCAGACAACTTTGTGGCTTTGTAAGAACAATCAATTGTTCCTTTGTTTCTCTGAGTGAAATTTCCAGTGGTAAGGGCAGCCTATAGTTCATCAATATTGTAGCAGAACGTTTCTGTTTTGCAAAGAAGACACTTTGCATTTCACCGTGACATGCAGAATGGACACACTGATACCTGTAATTTTATCTGGACCCATTTTCAAGACTTTTCTCAGGTCCATAATATGAAAGTTTTTTTCTCTGTATCACATTGGTTGTGCGTACCAGGCATCAAGGTACTCCATGGTATAAGCATGTCAAAAAAAAAAAAAAAAAGTGACTTGTTTTGGATTAGTACTACTGCATTAAATTGCCCAGAAGTAAAGCATTTCAGTTTTTCTTAAGTATGCTTTTAGGTGTACTCTATCCTCTTTTCTCTAGAGAGACTGAGCAGGAGACTCATCACCTTTCATCCTTCTTATGCAGTGTGTAAAAACACCTCAAACTGCTGCTTCTGCCCTGGGCAAAGGTTTCAGTGACTGCAGCAGAAAAGAATTCAAGAGGCTTGCCTGGAGGCCAAAGTTTTGTTCCGATCACCTGCCTACATTGAGAAGATTACAAGCATTTTTTTTGTTTGCTTCAGAAAGGACAGGAGATCAGTTTTCCCTTGTTGAACATGTGCAGCACTGTCTCTGGTAGCATTTCTAAGAACAAGAATGGTTCTAACATCCCAGACCTATTTCACAAATGGGAGATTAACCTCCACAAAGCAGTCCCCATGAGACACCTTTTGCATAGATGCTGAACCTCTGCAGGGAAACCACACTAGCATGATGTTTTTACTCACAATGTCATTCTGGATTTAACTAAGTAAGGCCACAAGCCCCTGTGGTTAGCTGTGATAGCTGAAAAGCTGATACCCACCAAATCATGCCAAAAAGCACCTTCCTTAAAAGTCTGTGGGGTTTGTTTTGTTTGGGTTTTCTTTAATGTTCTTATTTTGTGTGAGGATGGATTAATGTCCCTTCAACTCTCTTGAAGCTCCTTTTCTGATTTCCCAGTAGCTACCCCACCAGCATACACCTTTCACCAAAAACTCCCAACAGTCTTCAAAGACTTCTCACAATTAAGCTGACTCTCTCTTAGTATGGAACAAATATCTACAAAAATTGCCAAGTGAATCCCCTGATGCTTCTAAGTGTCTTTCTAATAATAAAGTCTTAGAGACAGCTACAAGCTTTGTATGGAAGGCTCCTCACCTACAGCCCTATCTGTGACTGCAAGAAGTGAAATAACTAGGATTCATTTCCATGTTGGAATTTTTCCAAATCCCCTTGAGCAACCTCACAGTATCTCCACAGGAAAAACTGCACATGATCATTGAGATAGTCAGAAGTTTAATTTTCTACCTTTCATACCGGAAATGGAGCTGGGGTTGTAACATCAAACCTAGTGCAGACCCTGCACAAACAGACCATAATTACACTTCTGTTTCACTCTCTATACTCTGTGTGGTAATAAATCCAAGGTTCAAAGAGTATATGGGAATATGATGGAGTACACTGGTGGTAAGCACCAGTTTTTTTAATCTTGGTGAAGCACTAGTCTTATATTTATCTTAAAAAATCTTCCACAGGTAGGATATTTTTCTTTGGACAAGGGAACAGAAGGGAGAAGAAAGCTGAGATACACAGGGGACTGTGGCAAATGAGAGCTGTACAATAAAAGCCTTGACTCAGACAACTCTATTGTGATCACTGGGAACTGTGCCAGTGACTCTGTGGGTGCTTCCTTTTGGCTCTGAAGAGAGAGAAGCAAATAAATGTGCTCTGGCTGCTGCACTGCAAAGTATAACCTTTCATGTAAGACATACAGGTCAGCCCTTATCCCACTAGAGTCTTCCAAAGTCATGACACTTCCTACCAGCTTTACCTGTTCACGGTTCCAGGAGATGTTATGACTCTACTCACATCACTGGGAAGCAAAGTGGGCGGCCCGGCACTAAAGGGTTGCTGAGACTTCAGCATCCACCCAGATGTTCCCTTGCTATTCAGGGCAAGGCTCAGATGCAGTCTGTAGGAGTAAGTACTGCCTTCCCCAGGTGGTGTATTTATACATGCATATCAACTGCAGCAGCTCAATTTTAAAGTGTTTTATGATGAGGCGAACTAAGGTCCCTAAAGAGACAAGGCAAGTGAGCGTCCTGATAAAGTAAATAATGAAATGTTGCAGTACCAATATACACTGGGTGATCCCTTGAGGGAAACCACAAGCGTGAGCCCTAATGAAATAAGACATGGAAAATAAGGACCTTGCTGTGGACACAACACTTAGGTGCTCATTATGCACTGCAGCGACTTCTATCACTTTATCACACTTAATCATCATGATGAAATGTTGTATATATGTGCAGACAGGTATGATATGTATAAAAATACATGTACATACACACTCACAGACACATATATTCCAAAAGAAAGACGGGAAAAGGAAAGATTATTTATTTTGTTTTCTGTAAATGGCCAGACATAAATGCATAGGATGCTTTCTCTGCATGGATTGCCTTGCAAATCTATCACTGTATGCAGTTAAATCACTGTAAGCTTTCATAAACAGTTAGAATTTGAATCTGATTTGTGAGTATTTCAGCTTTTAAAAATATACTTGTATTTTATGCTTTAAGCTCCTTAACACTCAGTAATACCAGTGTGAGCTTTGCCTAGGGCTAATTGATAGGCTGCACTTACAAAAAGTCTGTTTGTCTATTTACACACCATTCTGAAATGGAGATTATATTTTCACTGTTTGAAATGCATCAGTTTGAAGAAATCATAAAATAGAATGTAATTATTTATTTATAATGCAACTTTGCTGACTGTGAAAGCAATAAACCCTATCAAACAAAACCCAAGAAATTATCCCTGATCCAAGAGTGGAAGCATGGTTCCCTCTAATTGAGTTTCCTTTGCTCTTATCTTCTCAGGATCCCTTGGATTGTTTTCCAATTTTCATTTCCATTTCTTCCATTAAATGCTTCTAACCCATGACCTCCATTTACTGCCTTCCATTTATCTTCCATTCTTAATTGAGATGCAACATGTCCACTTGTCCAGTGCTGAGCATTAAAACTCTGACAGCATGCTTGATAGGTACTGGCTTCTTCAGGAAAGGTTACTTGGGAAAGTGCAGTCCAAGACTTGATTCCTGAACAGGTAAGTCTGTTCTATTAAACTTGAGTTTACCTTACAAACATACTGTGATGAGGACCAAAACCCCAATAAAAATAATAACAATATCTTTGGTTTCATTTGCTTTTACTGCTACAGGATGGAATTATATTTGTCTTGACTCTGGGAGGGTACAGCGGGAAGGGCCAGTGGGAAGCAAATATATAAAGCAGCTTTCAGCAGTCAGTCATTTTTTTACTTTCAGTTTTAAATGTGATGGTTTGCAATCAAACTCTCTCCTCGAGACCCGGTGTACAGGAATTTTTGAAGGGTGGCATTCTTTAGAAAATAGTTAGACTTTATACAACATCACTTCAGGAGCTCTTGACAAACATTAATAAACAACCAGCAGACAGGTGCTCCTGCACCTATTTAACGGAGGGGTAAGCCCAGCATCAGTCAGAAATACAACAGAAGGAAAAGAGTAAAGCTCCAGCTACCGAGCAGTCATCATAATCTCACACAGCACTGCTAAGTTAAAGCACGAGAGAACCAAACAGCCATATCTTGGTCTCTTGGAGCAGTAAAGTAGAATTAATACAGCACCCCAGGCTACTATTAAATTGTAAAATGTAAGAAAACATACTGTGGTCAGGCATTCAACCTCTCAAAATAAATATATGAATCACTTCGTACTTATTCTAAAGGATTAAATGTTTGCACCAGTGATACTAAGTAAAACACAAATTCGCTGAGATCCTGAAGGCGAACGAGAGGAAAATTTGTCATTCAAAACTATCATACCAGGGACTAGGCTGGAAAGCTCCACAGCCAAAATGCCTGAGTGGAGCATGCTCCTACTTCGTACTGCAGGGGTGCGAACTGCAAACGGTGCTGACATAGCCAGATGCCTTTAATTCCAGGTCAATGCTTGGTACCGACAGACTGATACTGGTGCCAGTCAGGCCAGGAGCAGGCTAACTGGAAAGCACTAGGCTGGCTGTGCCCAAAGGCTGTCCAGCAGCAGCACAGCCACATTGCTGTGTGAGTGTGGGCCAGGCATCTGCCCAGACACTCCCAGGATCAGCCAAAGTTGAAAAAGGTATCCAATAACGTTGCAGCATTTCAAGGAATGTCTAGAGGCAGTCAGGGGCAAGAAATATAGGCTGCTCTTATTTTTTGAAAGAAGGTGACAGGCAAACTTCTCTATTTTGCAACAGAGTCTCCCCAAACAGAACCGAGGAGTATTTTCCTATGTACAGGTGCCATTTCCACACAGAACAATCAGGTGTCTATATGGCTCCCAGCTAAGTAGAATATCAAACTTTATATTACAGCCATTTATAAGCTACACAGTATGCTGGAATTACTGCTGCTGTCTCCTTGTATCTGGATGTGTCATGGTCACAATGAATCCTGCCTCAAGACTATGTGACCCACTGCCTGCATGCCCAAAGTTACACTCAGAAGCTCATGTCTGAATAGCTGCTGCCACAGCAACAAGCTGGCTGAAAGGATCTCTGGAACTGTTAACTGGAACTGTGACCATGCCACTGAAAGGGCAGCAGAGACTTTCCTTTAATCTCAATTCGTAATGCCAAGAGGAACTGTGGTATCAAGGTATCTGATCCTGAACGCTGCCAGAGAAGATCCTGGGAAGACACAAAAGCATTACTCTGGCTGGTCAGTAAGTTTTAAGCAATACACTGAGGCACACAAACCAAGCTCTGAAGGAATGTTCCTTGCAAGGGACTTGAAGGCACAACCTGGAAGTAAAGCAGAGGCTGAGAATGAGGAGAGACTGGGTATGTTCACTGCAGAAGGCACCACTTTGAGGATGAAATGAGAGGGGAAGCAGCAATGGTATTGCAACAATATTGGCATTCCCAACATGAGCGTGCCTCTACTCACCACCAAACAAGCATCTGGTGCCACCTAATTAAAACACCAGTTCCAGGACGTGACATCCATTATCATGAATCAAATGAAACATCTGCTAATTCTTACAACAGCCAGACAAAACAAGCCTAAAAATGGGCAAAACAAACACGCACACACATTACTAACTTTGGCACTGACATCCCGGCTGAACATAAGAACCATATAAAATTCCCACGTTATTAACCAGTGCATCTTCAGTTTAACTGACTTACTGTGCATATTTACTACAACACATGTTCAGCTGCTCAATGGGCAAAACTGGATCAAGTTTTACAAAAGTGAGCAAACACGCCTCACCGCACAGCATTGCTCTGTGGAGGGGAAGCCTCCCTTGAGCTCATGCAGTCTAATGGTGCAGGCTATTAACGCAGGTGATTAAAGGACTGGGGACTGCAGAAATCTCAATACATGGATGGCCTATTATAGCACAGTGCAGGGAGCGTTTTCCCCAGTGACAAACAGATGCTTTGTTTTTATTTCTGCTATAAATAATTCCGGGGGTTTTTAATAGGTATACATAATCAGACATTTACATGGTTTCCAGCAGAGAAGCAATATTAAGCTACTATGTAACAGCCATTCATATACTGAATACAATGCTGAAATTACTTTTTATTGTCATTATTATCCAACAATCTCTACAATATGCATTGTTACCACAGCAGTAAAATGATTAGATTCTGAAAATTTGCTGCAAGTCTGTAAGTAACACCATGGAGGTGAACCCTTAGCAAAATGAAGTATTCAAGAAGAACTTCAGATGGTCTCATTTTCTGAACACTGCGGGCTCCTGAAAACAGAGTAGGGACACAGTTCATGGACTCGGTTCTGTCATCTTTTACACCAGCAACATTTCATGTGCATGATTTAACCCTCTAGTGAATGCAACCTACATGTGTGTGATGACATTTCTTGAAGTGCTCCACCTCAATACTATAATAAATCTCATTAGCAATTTTGCTTATCTTTGCCCTCCCTCTTGCACAAACTTGTCCATCTTGCTTGGAACATATCTTTTTTCCTAATTCTCTACCATAAGACTTTGCACACAAAGGCATCTGGAATTGCTGCAGAAGGAAAATCCTACAGTAACCCTTAATGACCTATTTATTCTCAAAGAGAAAGAGTCGGGTTTTGCTTCCCCCCCTCACACCCCCATGATGAAAGAAATAGGAATTTCATGACGGGATAATACACAGGCTGATTGCAGCAACTTGCAAATGACCTAGCAGGGGGTGTCTGGGAATAGACAGCAATTTTCATTCCAACTGGAATGGAAATTTCTATGTTAAAGGGTATTACTTCTGAGCAGCCAGCATGGAGGGGGAAGCTGCTGCAATAAAACATGTGAAATTTCTAAGTGATTGGGACCAGGAAGAGAGAAGAAAAGCAACTGAGGCTGCAGCCCTGCTAAATGCTAAGATGAGGGGGATATAGAGAAGATGCAGCTGCCAAGGCAGTTGCTGAACAACACACTTCAGAGATAAGAGACACCAGCCATTCTTCGAAGTAATTGTAGCTGCCAAGAGCTATTGAAAAAAGAGTGAATTGAAGGGGATAGAGGGGTCAACTGCAGTGAATATGAAAACAAGTGAAGGCCAAGGACAGGCATAACGCTTTGGGATTTGGCCAGAAGTGATAATTTGTGGGTTTAGTCAACTGCAATCTCAGCGGAGTAGAGAGGGCAAAAATTCTGAGAGAGCTGGCAGTGGGAAGGTGAAGGCAGCCAGAACACAGAGGAGGAATAAGGAGCTTCGGTAGGAGAGAAAAGGCAAAGGGGTGCCTGGCAGCAGCAGATATGCTTGGAGAATTGTGGGGTTTTCCCCGTGCAGGGACACAAAGGTGGAACTGAAAGTTGAAGGGATGGATGCCAAGAGAGAAAATAGGGTTAAGTGAGGTGGCACGAAGAACAGTGAATAAAGGTCACTAGGGATTGAAGGAGGAGCAGGTCAAGAGCAAGAAGAATGAGGTTTGTCCACTATGGGTCTCACACGAAAGAGCTAAAAAAAAGGATTTCTATCCCAAAGCACCAGCAGTTGCTGCTCTTTGGCCATGAGGAAGAGCTGTGCCCTTCCACTGCTTCTTCCTCAGCTGGTACTCTGAGGCTCATGTGTGCCTGTAATTTGGGAAAAGAGGTACCAGAATCTCTCAAAGAGAAATGGCATCCTTTCACATCTTCTATTTTAAAATATAAACTAGATTCATACAGCATTTGGGTTAAACAAGGTACAATATATTCTTATCTCCCTATCCCTTCTAGTTGAAGCTCTGTCAGGCTGTAAGAAGCAATGACTTCGATTTGCTTTCATCTGCACTTACTACACTCACAGAGGCGTGACACATACCAGTCCTGAGAAGTCTATTTACCTCATTTTCCATTAAGACCACAGCAATAACCTCTAAGCAAATGTTGCATGAAATCACAATGCCATTCACATCAATGCTGAATCTATCATGCCTCTGAAAAAAATTCCAGATCTCACCCTCTAGTTTTAAAAGTATCCTGTAAGGCCAGCTATAAAACTTCTCCACTGCTCATATCATCATATATGTGTCAACAAGACCCCTGTTTTCAGTGGACATATTTATTATCAACCTTGGGATACAATTTTTTATGCTATTTACAGAATAGAAAAATACGTCCTGACAGTTCTTAGGAGAAAAAGAGTGTTATGATTAGACAAGAACAACACCATTACAACCACAATTACAACAAAACTGCACTTACTGATCCCAGCAACAAAGGAAGAGTTGGAGGGAAATTCTGTGTAATATTTTATATCTGGAACTAATTAAAGATCTCATTCCCCAAACAGTCAGATAGCAAACATAAGCAGTGCCTCCAGATGAAGGATTCCTATTTTGATGGCTACTGTAATGAGCGCATTCCCAAAGGAAAGAGCCAATAAAAAGCATCTCCTAGGTGGAGGATGCTGAATGAAAGTTGGACTTTTCTTAATTTTAATGCAATTCCTTATTGCATCATATCAGCCTCCATCAAAGGTCTCAGTTCAATTTTTCTGTAATGAATTTGGAGACTCAAAAGAAAAATTCCATCCCATCTCAACCAGCTAAATTTCTCTCCTTGACTTAGAGCTGACAATGACTATGCATAAAACACCATTTTTACATCACTCCATGCAGCTTTAATTAAAATTTATTAACTGGAGAGAAATTATCTCCTTATCACCAACAGACATTTAGAACAAAAATGCCTTTTATTGTGTTATTAAACAGTTTCAGACAGAACCATCACTACAGCACACTGTAGCTCAGCTACCTAGTGGCAAAGTAGACTGATCTTTTTTCCTGCCCCGCCTTTCTGTTCATACGAAGTGTCCCACAGACAAAAAAAAAAAAAAAATCACACTACTGCCTTCTGCAAAATTTTGTACCTACACTGATAAAAAACACCTTGCCCATTTCTCGTAATTAAAAAAAGCAAATAACAGGGGCCAGGCTGTGAATCACAAGTCCTGGATCACGTGTGCCTTGAAAGGATCTTTGGAGTCACTTATAGAAATGACAGCTGCAGCTAAGATAGTCAGAGGGAGAGCACATAAGAGTAAAAACATTTTTAAAAAATACTTTTAGAAAAGGAGAATATTTAAAATGCCAGTGAGTATTATGACAGGGGGTTACGCAATAAAGAATGATGAAAGGAGTTGGAAAAGTAAGCTGTAAACCAGAACAGCAGACTCCAAAATCCAAACAGGAAGAGATATGAACACTTTGAGTAGATTAGCAAGATGCTACTTGAGATGAGGGATGAAGGGAAGAGTATTAGTGATATGACTAGTACCTTCAGTGACAAGGAAGAGACAGAAGAAACTAAGAAAATCCCTCACCTATTTGAAGGACTTGAAAGGACAATGATGGGAAAGGAGGAGAAAAAAAATAACAGAGATTTCCCAGGTTAGATGTCAGAAGAGAGCTGTGGGACCAAAGGTTGGTCAGCCAGAAGAGGCAGGATGTGACACTGCTAAAAGTATGATTAAAACAGAATCAGCAGTGCTCTCTGCTAACTTTTTAAAATAGGATTTTACATGTGGGGTTTCTTCATAATGTCTCTATTGCACTGGATGGACAGGAATGGGGAACACAGACAGAAATATAACCATCATGACCACTTATATGTTTTGGGTTTTTTTTTTTAAGGAGTAAAATTGAAAAGAAAGAGGCAGAATTGGCAGAGAGACAAAGAGAAGGCTTTTCTCTTTGGGGGTGAAGAGATACTAGGTACTGGGTAAAGCACAGATAAGCACAAAAAAGGAGATGTTTCCCAAAGGGGGAAGGCTCACTGCTCTGAAGTGGTTAAGATTATCAAGAAAAGCAGAGCCAGGAATCAAATTGCTTCAGTGAGAGAGAGAGAACACTCAAGGTGAGAGACAATACACTGGAATAGGTATTTACCATGACAGACTGAGTGGAGTGGGATCATTTACGAGAGCTTTGAAAAACAGTACAAACACAGCAAGCAATTACAACACAATAAATAAACCAGCAGCACACGTGCAAATGAGGCATCTAACAGAGTGTGCACAGCAGATACAGCAATTGCCAGGAGAGTCGATATTTGAGGGGCCCTGAGGGTGCACCAAGGATGCTGTCCCCCAGCATAGGCAGAACGAAGTGGTGCCCTGCACAGCCCTTCCTCTGCTAATCTGCTGCATGCAGATAAAAATGTCAAATGCCTAAATTGAGAACAAAAAAGGATGTTTTCAATTCTTTCTCATCACCTTGAAGATACCCTGCAAACTTATGCAAACACTTAGTTCAGGTTGCTGATCATAAAAATCAATTCACTTCCATTTAATGGGATTTAGCAATTAGTCACATCCTGGTTCCAGTAATTTTGCATGGTTTTCTAACCATCTCTCAAGCATTATTGTAAAAGCACAAATATCTGCAATATCATAAACCTACCTCCTGCAATGTGGTCCTTTATAGCTAGAACAGACTCAAGATGACCCGTGTCCTATACATGGATTCCTGCCTATGTATGTGCTACCAGGCACAGTAAAACATCTCTTGGGTTTGGTCTCGTGGAATATGGCTATTTTCATACGTTATCTAATATTACCAGATCTTAACTCACATTTTCAGCTGGATTCAAAGCCCCCACAACACTCCTGGCAATGTCATCATCTGCTGTGGCTGGTAGCACTGCACAACTCACCATTCCCAGGCCTCACCTCTTCCACCAAGAGCAAACTTGTTGCCTGGGTAGGTTAAAAGTTGATAAAAACAACCATCCTCTTTCAGTAAAATCTAGGTACAAACCCATAGCAACGTGACCATAAAACCTACCATTTGTATCTCTATCTTGAGTTCAGGAGGTCTCAGGTCAGGGCTGAAATTTAGGATGATCCCAGGCACTCCAGACAAAATTTCCCAGTGAGAAGATGACATTTAGAGAATTAATAACTATTAAGAATACTTCTTTTCTTCAGAATCCATACTTTTAATCTTTTTGGCATAGCTGAGCATGAAAGGCAAACTGAAAGCATTCTTAACTTCATGGCTTCCCTGGAAGTTGCTAAACAAGTCTGAAAACCCCTTTTACTTCCCTGCTCATTTACGTCTCTTCTTTATGTACTGGCTCTTCCTTTGGCTGCTTAGTGTCTGGGAGATAAAACAGGATAGGTTCATGCCTAGCTGAAAAGAAATCATGTTGGACTGAAAAGGTGGCAGTCAAAGTGACAATCCCTCAACCCCTCACTGCCCCTAAGCCCTGGCAGAATTGCAGCTGTCCAGCTGTGCTGGAGCTTTTGGCAAATGCTGCTCGCCTGTTGGAGTCAGGTATGCAGCATTCCCCCCTCACCGCCTGCCCCCAGCAGCATCTCCTCCTAAGGACCTGCCATTTATACATGTGCAAAGCACCTACCCTCACAGCATTTCTGGGACTCCCACATTTCATGCTGCACTGCAAGGTGTCTCTAGAAATCCTGTTTCCTAAATTAATAGCACAAATGAGTATTTGACATAAACAGGACATCTTCTAGCTACTTTTTGTCCATTTATGCTGAGGCTGGTGAGGAGAACTTCTCTGATGTAAAGCTTATATGCAGCTTCACCAACTGAGCTAGAGAAAAGCCTCTGTCTTCTTTATTCACAACCATAACTACTTTGTCAAACTGTCTGTCTCAACTGAAAACAATCCTCATATTGATTGGCACTGAGATAGGGTTTAAGTCTGGCAGGAGGATAAGCACTTCTCCACCTTAAGCTCAGTGATTCTGACAAAGAAATGTGCTTGGACAGCTACAACTCTCCCTTTACAAAGTCAGTTTTCAGAATAAAATAATCCAGTAAAGGCTTTTCACAGACAGTCACAAATAATTCCAGCAGCATAGTTATAAAGCGTCTAAAAGATGTTTTAACCTGTCTTGAAGAACCTGTATGACATCTTTGGCTGTCATGAAAAGGAATAAAAACGTAAGTCACAAGCATGAGGGGTTACTCTTGGAAACTGGAATAGCAGGCAGTCTAAAAAAGATACATAGGAAAAAGCAGAAAAACAAAAAACCCCACAGCTAGGGGAGCCTGTCATGATGAGTCCCTGAAGCAGAGGCTACAGCAATAGGCTTCTCCAACCCAGGAGTTGGTGCTACTCATTGTCACCAGGACAGAGAAATCCCACAAGAAACAAGGTGCTCATGTCCCCACACCAGCCACATGTAGCCGTCAAGAAGTGACAACAGCATTAAACTTTTCTAACCTGAATACATCTGGGGAGAGGCATGCTATGGAGTGAATTGAAAATGAGCCAGGCAGTCCTAAAAGTAGTAGTTTTAACTTTTCATTAATCAATCCCTCAGCTCCTCCAGCTTTAAAAACCTCTCACAGTCTTTTCTTTGCCCCTCCAAAATATACATCTCCATGCTGACCACTAACATGCCACAGTCACCATCACTGAGCCTGGAACACAAAAAGCAATCATTCAAATCACAAACACGGGGAGAGCCTGCACTCAGGCTTATCATCGTTACTTAATCACATGTTAAACAAGCTAAGAATTAACAGTTAACACAAGAAAAAGTTGGCTTTCCATCAAAAGCAATTATAATTAATTCCTAAGAAACGTATTTCTGGATGCCAAATCAGATGGAGGAATCAACTGGGGGATAGATACGCTTCTTCCATAGCTCCACTCGAAATTCTAATTAAGAACAGAAATACAAAAGTGGTTGTGGTGGAAAGGTTAATAGAAGAGGAAGGAATCTCTAGAGACACCATGCCAGATACTCAGTCTCTCTTTTTGGCTCTTCTACACTTTTCCCTTAATAGACAGTCCCTAGAGACACAGCTATGCAAACACACACAAACATACTCTACCACATGGATATTTTAGCAAAAATAAGGTGACCACAAAATCACATGCTCTGCCATACGAGAGATCTCGTAGACAATGTGGCTTTGAAATCATGGACTCTGCTGTAGTCAAAAATCAGCTGTGTCAGAAAAGCTGAGCTGCTGGGGAAAGGAGAGAAAGGAGAGATCTGTAACTCTGAGGATGCTGAGTGTGCAACCTACTCCCTAAACAACAGCGGCACTGAACAATTACAGCTCAGACAATAGGAAGACAGTGTGCAGCTAAGAAGAGCAAAGAATGCTTTTCAGCTAAAAAGGCCCTTTTTTTCTGCACAGATTCTGCTGAAATATTCATAAGATAAGGAGAACCTGCCCAGAAGAAAAAGCTTCCTTGATGAAACCTTCCCCAGACTGGGAACAAAAATAAGAGGTAAGTGCTTCCAGCAATGTTTTGCAAAGCTAATGGTCTCCCAACAAGCATGCAGAAAGAAAACTTTGAGATATGGGAGAGGAGAAGACTTTCCTGACCTTCCTAAGACATGTTACCCTTATAAAAACCTTCAAGACTGAGCTGGGTGTCGTCAGTTTGCAATTCCTGGCTGGTTTTGCAATAAACCTGACTGCAATACCTCTGAGCCATGAACTAACTACCCCTTGTATTTCAAATGCCGTTACTCCAAATACTGAGAAAAATACTTTCAATATCACTGCTGTGAAAACCTGGGATTGCTCACAATGAGTAAAAACAGCCTGATTAAAGTCAAACATTTTTGAGGACAACGAAGAGAGGTTTGTGGAGAAACTATCAGAAGGAATTTTTTTTCTTTTGTTTTTTTTTTTGTTTTTAACCAGTTCTCCCATTCATCACTGATGCAGAAGACAGGGACAAACTAAAGCATCCAAATCAACCTCTACTGCCATCTCCCAAATCCTTGTACATATGCTGCACATTCGGGAATTCTGAGGGAAGATAAAGCTTACAAAGACCTATGAAACATTGTTCTGTGAGAAAGAATCATAGGAAAAAGGTAATTTTTTAAACTTCAACTTAAGATATTTTCCTCTGATGAAGAACATACTCTGAAAAATCCCACCACCATAGTCACTCAGACCCACCCATGAATGCTGTAGTGGTCACCTAACAGCTTAAATTAGTCTTGTAAAAAAACACCCGTGTTTAATATTCTTATTTTGATGACTCAAATGTCATTCTTCTGGAAATAAAGCAGCATAGAAGTCCCACTGCCTGTCATTTCCATAAATATTTAGGCTGTTTAACCAAAGTATTGTGCATAAAGGTATCTTAAGGATTATTCTGTACTTGTCACCTTATCAGAAGAAATGCTTTCTCCTCCTATTATTTATCTTCTATAAAATAAGCCATAATGCTGGGTTGTTTTTTGCTATTTTAAGATTAATTTATTGGAAATTCTCTTTCTGCATTAAGATTAATTCAAGACCACTAAAACCAACAAACTGCTGTTATTGGCTTCAATCCACACTACCTTTTAAATATTTGGATTTTCATTCTAGGGCTCTGATGAAAGATTCATTCCAAGTACCTAAAGTAATCTTTGCTTTCTACTCTCCTACACACCACATTTTTCCCGTATAATCCATTTTATGCTTTCAGTTACAAATACATAGTTCTGTCTACCTGGCACCTCAGATAACAGAGGTGCCCATATAGCACAGTCTGCCTAGACCATGTTTAATGTCAATCACGAGGACCTGCTCTCTTACTGATGCTGGTCATCTCACCCGTGGTGTAAAGCCAGAATGATGAAGTATTTTCATATTCAAGGCAGAAAGCAGAAGTCACAACTCCATCATGTTGCCACACCTCAGTAAAACATCATAAATAAAACATTATTAATCTAGCAGTTTGGGGATCAAACCCAGTAGAAACTGACATCCAGAAGAAATGGATAAATTTTACGCAAATTGAGGTTATTTTGTGCTTTACTTCTACTGTTTCAACTAATTGAAACACGTAAGCCAAGTGATAAATAGAGAACTGCATGCCACAGAAAGCTATGAAAGCAGGTGGAAGGCTTTCATAAAGCCACATTTTCAACTAATGATTCTTTTTTATTTTTAAATTAAAAATCTCATCACTCTGGAGAATTTCTGATGCCATGGAAAGCAATAATCTGCAAACAAAAAGTCTGCCCAATTTGTAATGCACACACACTGGTGTACAGAAACCAACATAGTATCACACTGAGTTTTAACTTCATTAGGTGTATAGCTGAATTAAAGCACACACAGGTACATAATGTTACACCACACAGGCACTAAACCTAAACAAATATGTAGCATCCTAAGATGTAGGGCAACAAAAAGCAGGTCACAAATGTAGAAACTTCCTAATGCAATATTTATACCAATCAACTTTATTTTTTATGACACCTCGCAAGACATAAAATGCTTTAGAGGGTTAAATAATAAATGATAGGAGAGAGAGGGAGAACATTGTAAGGACTTAAATTTATATCGTCTGATGAAATATAAACCGACAGGAGCTCATTGAGGGAGGAAAATACAAAGAGGCTGGCCCAGATAGGGAAAACTGCAGAGGCCCTTTAGTGTTAACAGAGCCTGTTTCTTTGTTTTTATCTTGAATCTTATTTTCATTCTAGGATAATAGAGTATCCAGAGGCCAGCTAAGGGGTAAGAGCTTTGTCAAAGGACAGCATTTATTAAGATATTATCAAATATTCTCCTATTCATGTTCTGTGGTGTTTTCAAATCTTGAATCAAATTTTGCACTTTTTTAAGAAGCTGTGCAGCTGGCAGGCTGTTCGTTCACTGTCAGCGCACACAATGGAGAACAATGGCACACAGGCACCACCTGACCTTACTGGAGGATGGTGGCTCAGATACACTTCTTATAGCTATCATCATAACATAATTTATTATTATAGCATTGGTGTTATGTTATTGATTCTTTTATTTGATTTAGCATTATATCATTGATTGACACCTGTGCCCTCAGGATCACATGCTCTAGTGATGCCAAAATACCACCTCCACAGTCTCCATTTCACTAACAATCAAATTAAAAAAAAAACATTGTCACCAGATCCAGTGAATTACTGTGTTACAAAAATCACAAAATACCAAGTCTCCTACCTGTGAGCGTATTAAGACAGAAGTGATGCCACAACAGGCTGGTTACACCACTCCTGCTGTGCTACCACACACAGCACTCACAAGGTGATACTGCATAAATAACAAGTATTTTCTTAACTGGGTCTTTCAATTATTTAGAGATACTTGGTGAATGCATTGCTAACAGCTGTTTTATAACAGATTTCATGGTACCACACACCTGGTGCTAATGCTTCAGCGTGTCTAAATGGTTTTCTAAAGATTACACAATCAAACCTCGTAAGATAAGATCACTGTAATTGGAGCCCTCATCAAAGAAGAAATTACCATTACATTTTACAAACCCAACACACGACTTTCCAAGGCTGAGTATAAGGTAATATTATGATGGCCATAGAGTTAAAAGATCTCTCCTAACCTTACCCCAAGTATAGGGATCCCATTTCTTGCTGTGATTCTGTAACAGGCTTACAGGGTCTACCTGATAACATGAAACATAAAACCTATCTCTGATTCACCTACTTGATTTTAAGCTAAATAAATATCCTGGCTTAATATCGAAAGCAGAATAATATTTCAAACACTGTGTCACAGACGCCTTTCACTTTTCTAGAGGAAACTCTAAGACTCAAAATTTATTAGTGACCTTAGAGTCACACCTTAAAATTGATTCTCTCAGCACTGGTACTATGCTGAAAGCAATTATTGTGATCCCTAAATACTATATAAATAAGTGAATATTTTTTAGATGCTGAATATCAAATCGATGCCAGATAACTGTTAGTTTCCCACAGGTGTTTTCAATAAAACGAATTGGATAAACGTAACGCAACACAAACTTGCTGAATCTGGTTATGGCTTTAGGGAATTTGCTATTAAAACAACACACAGGAATTGCACGTGTATCTCCAGGTTTATAATCTACCAGGAAACCCATGAACAGGAAGAGAATTTATAACTATGTTAATTTTTGCATGTGTTTGAATGCCGCAGGATTACTGTGACTGCAATTTGCACAGAAATGGTGTCTGCAGCTGTTTAGGTGTGCAAATATCTATACTGGGACAAATCTTAGGTTTACTGAAATTAATATCAATCTTGCCACTAACTTCAACTGGGATTCTGAACACAAATAGACTATGTTAGATGAGATCACATTAGATCACGGCAGATCAAAGACCACACTGAGCTGAATAAAACAGAAAGGCGATAATTGATGGGCAAAGCCATGGGCACGCAGCCATATGGGCAACTTCTCCTGAACCCTGAAATCCCACAGGGTCAACTGGGAGTCACCACTCTCCACAATTAACTCGTAGGAAAAAGACCATGGTATTAGTCCAAATGTAGCCTCCTCCCTCCTCCCAAGGGTCATTTCACAGGAGATCTGCAGAGTGAAGCAGCCACCTCGGTGCAGACCTTTCCACCACCACCAAGATTAAACACAGAGTCTGAAGTTGGTGTGAGTGAA
The DNA here is from genome assembly GCF_026979565.1 of Vidua chalybeata. Taxonomy (NCBI): domain Eukaryota; kingdom Metazoa; phylum Chordata; class Aves; order Passeriformes; family Viduidae; genus Vidua; species Vidua chalybeata. The sequence continues at coordinate 81,687,755 of NC_071531.1, read as the reverse complement.
ACTGAATAGCCCCTGGCTCCTTGGAGCAACTCAGTAACACTGACTGAGTTAAAAGAAAAGTTATTCTGATTAACCTCTCTCTGTTGTCTTCTCTTTGGGGAGCTGTGCGCCCGCTCCAAAAGGCTGGAAATACACTGTTTTTATTAAATCACATCCAATTACAATGGTATTTATTAAAACCAATAACTGCAACTGGTAAGAATCCCTGTGTGCTTGTTTCTAGGTATTTAAATTAAGTTAAATGCACAATAAACTTTGCATTGTTTCAATTTACATGACCCCTGAGTCTTTAGACATCCCGTAGGCAAAATTCACAGACTTATAAACTTCTATTAAACATGAACATATGGTGGACTCGGCATCATGTGCTGTTTCTGCTCTTACTGAAGGGTTATGAAGTGCCTTGCTGCTGCTAAATCCACTAAAGCAGCCTTACACCAAGCCAAAATCCTCTTTCATCCCAAGGAAAGGTGCTTTACTTCCAGCAACAGCTTCGGTGAAATGGTGACACCGCCAGTGAGACATTTATTTCCTCTATGTCCTGACACATGCCAGGCTCTGGATAGACCACTGGACCTGCATTTTATGTAGCAGATATGCCAATGCGCTGGTTTTTGGGCCACTACACATTTCACAGACCTCAGAATCCATCAGGGATATGGATTTGCACAGGCTCAGTAACATGAGGAAGTCTCCTTACAGAAAGATATCCCCTCAGCTGCAGATGAGGAGGTGTTTACCATTGCTTTTTCCCAGTACTGTCTTACTGAAAGCTCTCAGAGTGTTACCCAGGCTCCCTCACCCACCCAACAAACTGCTGGTATTCAAGGAGACAATCCTCGCCTTCACTTGGCAACCACTCCCAGTCCTGTGTGAGCCACCACTCTGCATCAGCTTTCCTTGCATTTGCATTCAGGATACAAGCAAATCACTGAATTTCTCTGGCCAATTCTTGATGTATGTCTTCTTTCTGCCCTTCTTTTTTCTAATCTCATTGCAGGGTTCAAGTCAAGATTACATTCAGACAAATTCATTTTCATTCCATTCCCTTGGTAATTCTGTCTATAGCATTTTTCTCATGTTCAGAGTTTCCCATAGTCACTTTTCCAACATTTTACACATCTTTCACAGCAGAAGTACCACTTAGTTTCCCTGAAGTAGTTTGAGTCCTGCACTGAAATCAAAGACTGCACTACACACAACATAGCACATCCTCCCTGTACAATAGACAGTTCAAATAGCATTTTCTGAGAACTCACAAATAGGGTCATTTGTCATTTTGTGAACAAAAATGTGAAAATACATTGGTAGTAACCTTCCTCAGGCACTACTCTTAACCATATCTTCATCCCTCAGGCACAACGTAAGAGGAAAAGATAATTTAAAAGACCAATTTAATCTGTTTCAGGACTTTAAAAATAATAAAACCCTATTATTCACTCACAATAATTATATAGCTATTACATGACCTCAGTACAGAACAAAGTCAAGATTCTTTGGGTGAAGTGACTGTGCATTTCCATTCCTGAACATCTTTGATTTATTTTAAGGTTAACCTTCATTCTAGATATGTTGCATCTATTAGTTTTATTTTAGAATATTTGCAGTGTTCCTGTCATGTGCCCAACACTAAATTGCTTTCAGACACTCTTAATCCTTAGCTGCATTTTAATAAAACTTTAATTTTGTAATATATTTTAAATTATACCTTTGCAGAACACAAAGGAATTTCAGGTTTGACTCTGTGACTCCTAGGAAGCTTTTATTAGAAGCTGAAACGCTGTTCAATGCGCCCGTTCATGTCTATTTTGCTTTGCTAAGTCCCCACCTCACTTCAACAGCTTAAGAGCATCTAACTCAACTAATTTCTTCTGCTGAAAACTCTACTGTTCCTGCTTATGCCATCTGCTTCCTATGCAGTTTTCCCTCTCCTACTGGTATATTATAATACCTTGCAAAAAAACCTCATTCTACTTCCAGCAACTGAACTGAACACCACAATATTTGTGCAATACACTGGTAAAGAAAGAACAACTTTATTTATTCAGTCATCTACATGATCAGCTGTAGTACCTGGATTCTTCACTAATGGGCTCTCCCCAAGTGCTGATTAAGTCACATAGTGTTTATCTTCTGACAGCAGGCATTACAGGGCAAAACTCAAGGAAGGAAATAATAATCTTAGCCATCTCACAAGAATTTTAAAATGTCCTTGCCATAAATCACTACACTCCCTTCAACAAACTTTATGTGGCAGAAAGACGAATTACCAAAGCCAGAGCCTGTATCAATATTAAAAATAAAAGACTATGGGAAATTTCCCAAAGAAATCTGATGCAAAGACATAAAACTCAGATTCTACTTAACAATTTTGACATTTTTACTCTAGACAACTAGTATCATAACTATGAACTGCGTGTAACAGATGTGGGTTATCCACATCTAAAACAGAAAATGGCACAAAATAATAGCTTTTAAGGTAAAAAGGAATCACGAGATCCCATAATTTGACCTCCCATATAACAGACATCATCATTTCACTGACCTTGACTGGACTTCAAAAGCTGCACTGTGCTGCTTATATATTTGTTTAAGGCTTATTTTCCCGATGACATGGGGAGATGGGCGGTAGGTTTTTGAAACGGTGGCTCTGACATTCAAGTGCAACCCTCCTTCTCTGGGGTCTTTCCCTTCTTTCTGTGCTGCACTGAAAAGTCTCAGAGCACTTGCCACTGTCTCTGGGTGAAGGCTTCTCTCAGGCCAATCAATACCTCATCTGTTTAGATAAACTAAGCAGAAAACTTTCTACAATTTTAAGACTTCTCACTGAAAAACAGTCTCCATTACTTCCACGACTCCAGTCATTTTTCTGTTTGTTTATCAGGTTTTCTGACTCAGGAGTACAGATATCCCCTCCCAGCCTAGGTGGACCAAGGAAGAAGTCACTGAATTTTCTTTTTTCTCTTGTTTCCTTACGTTGTCAGTCAAAGACAAATTATTTCACTAGGGTTTCAACCAAGTCAAAACTTAAAACATTCAGTTCTAACCTATATAAAACCAGTCAAAATGTAAGAATAGGTCTAAAGAACAATAAGCAGGCTTAAACTCCTATGAGAGCTCAAGCCAAAAAGGCTGAGCTGCTCCCATACGCACAACACCATACTGGGTGCTGCCAGTATTCATGATTGTAAACTTCACTATCCCTTTTGAGTCTTAATCACTAACCAATCAACCAACCAACTAACCAAAGGCAGTGCTCAGCAGCTATGGAATGCATGGGAAGATATAGGAAAGTGTCCTGCTGTAAACTGAGTTATTTGATGTCAGTGTTGAACACCACAATAGTAATTGTCAGTAGGGGAGGATAAGGAGAAACAAAGGTAAATTTATACTTATGGCATGTTGCTTCCTTTTAAGCTGTAAATGTAGAATTATACATGCACCTTATTTCAAATAGTCTTAATAGTCTGGGGAGTGTATTTTCTGACCCTCTGCTACTGAAACCTCTTTATGCCACCATCTGCTTCCAAAAGTCCATCTCACCCCTTCCTTGGGCTGAGAAGTAGTCTCCAGCTCTGGCAGGCCTTTTCCGATAAAACAATAAAAAAAAAAATTCCCGGCTAGCCATAACGCTGAGGTGAAGAAAAACCATCTGCAAGCCTTAAAAAGCCCATGTGCACGCGCACACACAGATAAAATAAAGAAACAATTTGAAAGCTATAATAAGAGCAGCTTTTATTAAAGTCAGTAAAAAATGTGGCAGAGGCTTGGAAGAACCAACAGCAAAGGAACAAGTATCCTCTTAATTTTTTCTTTTGATACCTTAGATTCAAATAGATATTTATTTCATATTTATAAAAAAGAGGGGGTAGCAGTTGCTAGCTGCAGCCATTAATCCAAGGGAGTACACTGACATGAGAAGCAGCATTTTCCTTTGGTCTTGTTTCCCAAAGGAGGGAAGGTGATGCTATTCATTTAGTCTCCAGTTGCTGGAGGGAAAGAAATTCAATGACTGGACCAAAAGCAAAACTACTTCTGGGGTGTTGCAGGAGATGTCCATTTTTCAGCCTTTTTATTAATTTTTTTTTTCAAAACTGGGGAAGTTAGTGAACTTGATTATGTGTATAGATTGACAAACATCGCCCATAAACTGACACATTGACTGTGGAGTCTTGTTATAGTAAAGCTATAATAATCAATCGTATCTGTTGAAGCCTGTGTGTACTATACACAATTGTTTTCCTCTTTGCTCACTGCCAGCCTGGCAGGACAGTGGGGCAGAGAGCCCAAGCTGCTCTCAATCCCCCGGGGTTAGCACCAATCCCACATCCTGCCTGGGCTCACCCCGTGATTTCTCAACCATGCAAAACCCAATAACCGCACAACAAGAAACTCCCCGCTCTCCACACAAGGCTTTAAAATATCCTAGCACCCTCAGTGCAGACTGAGTCTTTTATTTGGGATTTTTTTTACTGGGAAGGTTTTCTGAACTTGAAGTCTCCCATAAAAGAGTGTGAAGAGGACTTAGTAATACAGTCACAGATAATTTCCAGTGACTCACCTCATGTGAAATAAATGATTAATATTAGCCCAATTATATCTTACAAATTTTTATCTTGTGCTTCTTTGCTTTGCCAAGGAAAGGCAGATGGCAAGTCAGCCTACAACTAAGACATGAGAAAAGAAAAAAAAAACCCTTCAAGACAAGTAAGTGCAAACTGACCTACTTCTAAACGAGAGTTTTAAAGAGTTCTGGGGTTTAATTACAGTTATATTAAAGCAGTGCCTTCTTAGAAATTTCAAAAAATATTAAAAAGGACTAATTTAAAAGCTCAGCAAAACAACAGGCACAAGGAGGTCTGGACTGAACCAAACCATGAGCTCATTTTTGCTGCTGCTTGGAGCCAGATGTAAGCCTATGTTTACAGGGAGAACAGGGAGACCTCCCCAGGCACACCTTGCAAGCTTTTGGCAACCTAAAATTAGGATTCCTGAGCCATGAGGAATAACTGTTCCTTGGTTAGTAATAGCTCCAGAGAGGACTTTTTTCTGTAGCCCTTTTGTGTGCCCATTTTGGCCCTGGCAGGCAGAGCAGCCAGGGGTGCAGAGCCACGCAACCCCAACACATGGTGCTGGGGAAAATGGGGTCCCCGTTTTTTGCTCAGAACTTGCTGCCCACTTATTTCATCTGACACATCTACACCTTTTAGCAGGCATACCCATGAAAAGTCACTTCTTTCCATCTTCTCCCTGGCCCCTGGAAATGGCATCTCCACACGCCACAGTCCCTCTCCATTTCATTTCCTCTCGCACAAAAGCCATTTGATGAACACGAGCGTCACTATCGCCTCGCTGCAGCTTCCCCGTGGCACATCCTTTTGATCTAGCAACGGGTATATTTTTACATGCATTTCTCATTTTTTCAGTCTCCATGCCTTGGCAAATGGTGATACTGATGACTCAGCCTCGCACGGTGCACACACAGACGTATGCATTTGCTCACATGCTACAGAAGGGGAATGTGCACTTCAAGCTCATTCACCAGTAATGCAGAAGCTTTTGGCCGTGGGACTCTGCTCCTCCACACTTTGCCAAACTTAAATGACTCAGTATTTAAACTTTCATACTGGAGATCTGTGTCATCAGATTAATTACCATCACTCTTTATTGCAGGCCAGAACAAAACCAGCTACCAGTTTTCTGATTGTAACGCTTCACTTTGTAAATGTGGTGAGGTGAGGTTATGTCTGGTCTCCGAGCTTTCATTGCTTGAGTAGATACACATCTGTGCTTGACTCTTCAGGATGCTTTTGGTGTATGAGCTGCAGATCCAGAGTGAGCTGGATGTAGCTGCTGCTCTGGCTGTAGCAGTGCTGGTCACTGTCCAGAGAAGTAGTGGTATTTTTATATGGTATGTTAACTGCTGTATAATTCATAGAATCATGGAATTGTTCAGGTTGGAAAAGACCTCTAAGAGTACTGGGTTGAACTGTTAACCCAGCACTGCAAAGATACCAATAAACCATGTCCCCAAGAGACATATCTACATATCTTTTAAATACCTGCAGGGATGGCAACTCAATCACTTCCCTGGGCAGTCTGCTCCACTGCTGGACCAGGAAAAGGAAAACTTGGGAGCAGATCAAGAAAGGGAAAACTTGGGAGCACTGCACTGGGTAGAGATGGACTAGGATGGACAAATGAGATCGGGACAGTGAATGATTGTGACAACTCCTCTCCCCACACCTGAGACTAGAATATGGAAATCTCAAACTCACCACTGCAGAGTTTCTGCAAGTATCTGCAAAACCTACAGGCAGGCCTTACCCCTCTGCTAGCCCTCTGGGGCTTTCCAAGCATATGTAACAACAACAAATATCATCACCATCATCAATGCTAAGAATTACAACTGCAAAATCAAACAGTCTAACTCAGAAAATACCAGAAGTTGCAATCATACAAAATTTTTCATCCCCCACTTGAAACTTTTTATTTTCTTTCCTGTTTTTTTGCCCCTAGCTGTTTGTATCTTGTATTAGAGGCCAGAAGTCGCATCTATTCCTTGACTTGGGTCCCTCAGTATCATCCCACCATAAATATACATGTTTCCCCACCACATACAAACTCAGTGGAAATTAACAGCACAGAAGAAAATTATCACCTTGTATACTGCCTAGCACACAAAGGCATCATGGCTCCTATTCCTATAGTAAGAAAAAAAAAAAAAAACCAAATAAATCCAAACAAAATGAAACCAAAATCCCAGGAAGAACAGCAGAAAAACCCTATAAACCCTTTAAAATGTGCCTCTGTGTAAGAAGTCACAAGTGTGGTGCTCTGCAAGGAGAGGTGTACAGGAAAGGGGATAAGTACGCACACACACACAGAGCTCTAGATAAAGGCTTGCACACGGGCTCAAGCTGAAGGAAAGGGGGCCAAGTAAACAAACCTTACCAGCAGTAGTGCATAATTTCTTCCATAGCACTACAATTTTATTTTTTCCCGTGTTCTAGGCTTTTTCACTTCTGTTTTGAAACAGGGGGAATAGACAAGGGACCTCTTCTATAAAATGCTTCTGTGTACTATGTTAAGAAGCTCATTTGCACTTTAAAAATCCTGTTAGTGTTACTGGGTTTGCTTGAACTTTGTGGTGCAAAGCAAACAGGAGTCTCTCTAGACTTTCAAGACTCAAACATAATTCCGTTAATTTTCAATTAGTAGTTGGTCCACGTACATGCAAAATAAATGATTTAGCACCTGAGTCCTGAGATACCAAAATCTAAATGGAGGGGTTTTTCTTCCTCTATTGTATCCTGTCTGCAAATATTAGTTACCATAAGAGAATATCACGTAAATCAAATAACTGCCTCTTTTTCATAATCGTGCTGGCAGCTGCAAGTGCCATGTTTCAATGGCTATCCACTGGAACTCATTAAGAAAGCATTATGTATTGTAAATTAAAATGCAGGGTCTATGATCTGCAGACAAAAGAATGACAAAGCTTATCAAATGTGTGCTGTGGACTTCTCATTAACTCAGGGCTTTAAACAGCATTGTCCTCTCCAAGTGGGCTGCTGTGCCCGAGCGTCTCTCTGTTTGCAATGAACAGCCTGTATCTCACAGAAATTGCTCTGAAGAAAAATCTGTTTTCCTTATTCAAAATAAGATGAAATTTTGATTTGGATGAGATTGCACCCCGAACCAGCTATTAGAAATATCCATGCATGTGCAGAGCCCCACCACAGAGTCTGACTTAAGGCAGTGGGTGCCAAGTAGAGATGAGCAGCAGTCATGAGGACTCGTTTTTGCAACCTCTTGTAACTCTGGGTAAGCAAGAACCATGGCCTGGCAGCACATGTAACGACAGGCAAGAGATTGGTCCCACTAAAACCACCAGTAAACTTCCAGCCCCACAGACACCAAGGTCAGTGCAGAACAAGTGGCAGGAGGTGCTCCAGGCACTGGAGCTGAGATTCCCCTCCAGCCCATGGTGAGGCAGCTGTGCCCCTGCAGCCCATGGAGGTCAAATATTGAGCAGAGATCCACCTGCAGCCCCTGGAGGATCCCATTCCAGCACAGGGGGATGCCCAAAGGAGGCTGTGACCTTGTGAAAAGCCCCCAGTGGAGCAGGCTCCTGGCAGGACCTGTGGGACTTGGGAGAGAGGAGCTCACACTGGAGCAGGTTTGCTGGCAGAACTTGTGATCCCATGGGGCATCCATGCTGGAGCAGCCTGTTCCTGAAGGACTGCAGCCCATGAAGGGACCCATGCTGGAGCAGTTCATGGAGAACTGCAGCCAGTGGGCAGGACTCATACCTGATAAATTCGTGGAGGACTGCCTCCAGTGGGAGGGACCCCAGGCTAAAGGAGAAACGTATGAGGAGTTCTGGCTGAGGAGGAAGGAGTGGAAGAAAGAGTGTGATGAACTGACTGCAGCCCCCATTCCCTGTCCCTCTGTGCCACTGGGAGTGAAGCTGAAACCAGGAAGAAAGAAGAGGCAGAGGTAAAGGGTTTTAAGATTTTGGTTTTATTTATCATTATCCTACTCTGACTTGATTGGTAATAAATTACAATAATTCCCCCAGCTTAGTCATCGGTTTCACACATGATGGTAATGGTGAGGGATCTCTCCCCATCCTTATCTTGACCCACAGAAATTTTGTTGTATTTCCTCTGTCCAGCTGAGGAAGGAGTAGCTTTGGTGGGCATCTGGTGTCCAGGCAGCATCAGCCCACCAACAACTCTTGATTTTGTGTTACAGATCATTGTGTTTTACATTATACATGGTGCACAATGCAACTACACCTCACAGCAAGGAATGTTATTGTGAAAGAAACCTGAAATCTAAGCAGCTGACACAAATTCTCCTAAGTTTAACACAGGGATGCGAAGAGAATTTGTCAGTGCATCTGACAGATGCATAGTTATCTCTGCCCATAAGCTTTGCCATAGTACTGCTGGACTTGCACTGAACGTGACAGCAAAGACAACACCAGTTGTCACTTCAGTAAGCTCTGATTTCCCCAATGACCACTATTCAAAGAACATCACTCACTCACCAAAAAATTAAAAACACATCAACAAACTGCCCAGACCCTCACAAGTGCTTAAATATCTACAGTCTCCTTAATACAAATCGGGGCATTGACACTGATGCTCCTTGACTCAGCTTCAGAAAGAGGAAGAGATAATTTATTAAAAAACAGTCATTCAATATTCATCTGGGCTGCAAAATTCGCAAGCAGAAAAATGTAAGGAAGTGGTAGGGACAAAAAGGTTAATAGCTGCTGTTTAAACACTAACAAATGAACACATCTCAGACCTTAGTAATTGAAAGAGAAAATTACCTATTTTTAACTGGTATTTCTATCTATTTTCAAAGCATATGAGTAATTTCTTTTTGTTACTTCCCAATGCTAGCTACACTGACAGGCAGGTCCTACATAAAATACAGCACAGCAGCAGGAGAAATAGCACACGGCAGTGTCGTGACTTGAACCAGCACAAGGCTTCAGTGCCTGTTCAGATGCCAACACAAACAGAGGTTCCCTGTTAGAGGCAGCCACCACAATGACAGCAAAGCAATGCCCAGGAGTCCCAGCTTCCAGCTCTGCCAGCCTTTACAAACCCAGATTAAGACACGAACACAAAGGTACCCCTGTAGTTGTCCCACTCCATATGCTGACACCTCCCTCCTGTAGGTTCTGCACCGCAGATAGGTCATCAGCTCATTAATCCAACTGGATGTCCACATCAAAGCAACCACCTGAGTTCTCCCTATTTTCCACTGTTGGCTCTTCAAAAGAGCCTGACCAGGCCTGACACTGTTGGGAGCCACAGCCATGAGCCCTTGCATCAACCCAGCTTCTCTGCAACTCTGCCCAGAGAGCATCATGACCTACAGGATGGATCTCCCAGAGCTTACGACACCAAACCTTCAGCACTTCAAAATGTGGAGATGGAAGTGAAATCCTGATTTATTTAAATTTGTTCCTAATTCCATGGTGTCAGTATTTAGAAAGAATTTCTGTTCAGCAAAAAGGCATCAGAGGCTTTCAGGTAGAGGATGCTGACCAGATGCTCTCTTGCCCCAGCCTGCATAACATATAAGGTTTGGGAGATGGCATTTACAGCCCATTTAGAACACAACTTCCCTGCATCACAGCCAACACTGCCCTTTAAAGCAGTTACCAGAGTCCTCCCAGACCCAAACTCATGTAAAACTCTACTGTATGGACAAAGACTGAATTTGAGCCTGTCAGCCCAGCACAGAGTAAAGGGCTTGGGTCAGACCACACTGGCTCATCACATGGATTAGGCTCCTGCTTCACCTTCAGAAACCTATAAAACCCACCTTTTCAGTGATATCTAAAATATGTATAATTTTTGCTATTCTGTTCCCTCACCTCTTGCCTATGTCCTACTATGAGACTGAGAAGGTCTTTGTATTTATTCCTATTTAACTGAGAAATCAACATAGCTGGAGAAGGAAAAAGAAAATGAAGATTAAAGCCCCAACCTTTGCCAAATGAGTGATGCTTATACAAGCACTATAGTTTTCATCACGGTGCACAGATGTGACTGAGGATATGGGGTTATTACTACTTTTCTCATATACTGGTAGGGCTGAGAGCTAGGAGACCCCTTGGCCAGCCTGAGTCTAAACAGGCTTTTGCATTTTCACAGGGTTAACAAGTAGTAATCATCCCCATGACCATCCTGCTTGGCACTTCATTGGCATTTGATGTAGTGGTCAACTCTTGCATCCAGGGTTTCCAGTGGAGACAGCTCCCTGCATGATCCAGCTGCACAGGAGCCTGGTCAGGCTGCTCCCTGGGGAGGACCAGAGGTTGCAAACATGCAGCCCAAACACAACACACATTCCTGGCGCAATACTCTTCCGAAGATAAAAGAAGAGGAAAGAAACAGCTTTGGAAGAAGGGATGAGATGAACATGGACACTCATGGACACTGTAAGACCTGGATTTTAAGATTTCACATACGTTTTTCAAGACTGTGCATTTGAAAACTTGATTGGGTGTGTGCCTCCCCATGGACAGGACACCGCTGTTCAGTTCTGCTTCCCAGATGTACAGAACAGGGCCCCTATGGAGTTAATCACCAGGCAAAGGTTCAGCTGTCTTGGCAGAGTAAGTACTGAAAACAGTAAAAAAACTTTGTGGTTTTAATCTGCATGGATCTCCTGGCAGGCCAAAGCTGGACTGAGCTGAGCTGTGCCATCAGACAATGGCAACAGCACTGTGCCCGAGTCATTTTGTTGGTTTACCAGTCATAGCAAGCAGGTTTCAAAAATAATCATATGAGGGGTTTGGCTTGTTTTTGCAAACATTTAATTTTTTCTTGTGGGTGTCACTAGATGGCAGAGCCCATCACAGGACTCCTACAGCTACATTCCTACAGCTTTCAGTATTTGGATTTCAATTAAGCAGTGCATTCTTGGGGTTTTCAGTGGCTATCTCTGGGATAATTACAAAATCAATGTCCTTTAAAACAAACAAAGCAAGCTTACAAGTTGATGATATGAACGACTGACCTATCTTAATATACTCCATGTTTAGGATGATGACCTAAATTTAACCTTTGACTCAAAAAATATTTGAAATATCATGCCCAAAGACTGAGTAGCCTCTGGGAAGGCACTATTTGGTGCTGCAAGTGGCTCTGACATCTGAATCTCTGTGACACTCTGTGGAGCAAACGCAGCCAGAGAGTTCAAGCTCCTCATGCTGGGAATCTGCATTTCAAATGCAAAGAAAAACGTCCCAGCCTGGATAGTTAATCTGCAGTTCATTTATGCATTAAAGTTACTGACAGCAGAAGATGAAAAGGACAAGTCACAGAGAAGCAAATAACTTGGGAAGCAACCTGCACAAATCCCAGCATGAAAACTTTACAGCAGCTGTGTCCTGCTATTATTTAAACTACCTGGGCTGAAAACAGGCTTTAACAAACTGCTACTCATTATGTTAGACTCATTTAAAATATTACTAATACAGAATCCACTCTGTCAAGAGACCCAACCACATTCTCAGCAACTACTGGCATCTGCTGGGAACCGCCCATCACCTGGGGAAGAACCTTCACTGTGAGACTCAGCATCTCCAACATGAGCCAATGACTGGCAGGCACCATGATTCAAACAGGCACAGAGAGACACACAGACAGGTAAGTCTGTGCCCTGATTCCAGCCAGGACCGGGTTAATTGTTGCAATAGCCAGAAGGGGCTATGGCCAGGACCCAGAGGTTATTCTATACATCATTTTCCAGGGGTAAGGGAAGGGCTCCCTTCTGGGTGGCACAACACAGCAGAGGGAGCAGTCAAGCAGTGTTGGGGGATTTCCACATGAATAATCTGCCTCTTTCTTGTACCCTCTGTCACTAGTATTGTTGTCATTACTATTTGTTCTCTTATCTCATTGCTGTGTCCAGTAAATTGTTCTTTTCTCAAGCTGTGATCTTTACTTTTTGTGCCTCTATACCCTCTCCATCCCACTGCAGGGGAAGGGAAGGGTATGGTGAAGGGTGGGAGTGAGGGAGTGGCAGTGTGGTTTGGAGTGATTTCAGGGGGAACTATAAATTGGAGAATACCAATCCTAAACAACAACAATATGATATATATAGATATATACACACATACACGTGCAGAAGCAGAAGAAAACAGCTTAGCCACCAACTACTGCTATGAAAAATGGATTGCTCAAAAATGGCAAAATCCTGCTCCACACATCTCCAAGTTATTTTATTTTCACCTATTTTTCAGTGAAGGCTTTACAATATAATTTACTGTAGGAAGCTATATGTATCAACTGGTTGTTAAAAATATCAGAAAGGAAGACAGAGGCAATCTTTATCAGTCAGAGTTCAGTTGGAAAATTTTGGCTTTTCCCAAAAAACACAGAAACCAAAGTGTTTCATACAGCTTGGAAAATCTAGGAAATTTGGAAAACTGTTCTCCAGGAAATTAAATCTCTACAACACCTTCACCCTATTAGTCTACTTGACGATTACTTCCCTCCCCAGGATTGAGATGCTCTCAGAGAAATGAACAAGCTGAAAATATGACATGCACCTTTTATATGTGATTGACTATCATTACCCTGCTCCTGACAAGCCAAAGCCCTCATGTTTCAAGAACTGCTGTTACTTTTTTTTTTTTTAAGTGCCACCTATGGGGACAATCAAGCAGGTCAAACCTTCTTTGTTCACAGTTGGTCAAGGGGAGCTGCAGGATTATATTCTCCTTCCTACCCTAGAATGCCTAGGGGTGCTGGGAAGGTTCTGCACACTGGAGTGTTCCTACATTACAAGTTTTTCTTTCTCCCCAGCAAAAGCAAAAGGGTCCAAAAGAATACAATTATCCCTTAAAATCCACCAATTTTAATTAACATTTCTGGTGTCAGAGTAGCACCATACTCAAATCTAGGGATTCAGCCCCAGGTAACCCAGCAACACCACAACAGAAGACCAAAAGCTTCAAGAGACATTTGGGGTAGAAGATGCATCTTTGAAGACCAATCCTACATGGTCCCTTAAGGATGTCTACATTGAAACCTTCAGGATGTGAATGGAATCATCTAGTAGTCAGTACCAAGGGTGCCCATGTCAATACCTATAGGAAAAAAAAGGCAATTTCAGAAAAAAAAAAAGCCAGCTGTGTTACTGACTTAGTCTCTCTCTTTCCAGAAAGCTGCTTTTCCAGGGTATTGCTTTAGGGCTATTTACTCCTAAGTGCTGGCTTTCAATTTCATTTACCCTAGGATTTCTTTTGTTTTGAGGAAAGGCTGCATTGATCACTAAATGCATCCACAGCTGTTGTCTGGTTATCTCCTGGAGAGAATCATGTATCTTTAACTTCTCTCCTCTTTTTCTTTTTTTCCTGAGCTCCTTCACAGGGCTCATCAGAAAAGCCTACTAGGGATAATTAAATACATAAAGCACCTTAGATAACCAAAATGAAAGAGCTCCTTGAATATGCACAATACACAACCATAGGAGGAGCTTTGAAGGACATGAGGACAGCTGACAGTACCTTGAGTTTCCATGTGCTGTGGAAAAAAACACAAAATAACAAAACGAAGCACTTGAAAATACATATTCACCATTAAACCTCATCAGAACAAGGAGCAGGAGCATTTTCTAGCCAGCTCTTGGGGGAACGAGTGAATGTGAAATGTTGATTCTGTGAAATGTGTGGTGGTATTAGTATCAGCCTTTCATCTTTCAGCCTGCTAGTGTGAACCCCAGGTTAGCAGCGGAAACACAGCTCTCACAGGGCACAAGTGGTAGCCTCAGCACAGGCCTAAGCTGAAATAGTATAAAGAATTCTGTGCTTTCTGCAGGCTACCCTGTCATGCTCGGTTTTTGTTAGGAAGCAATAAAAACATTTGTTCTGCATTGATTACATGGGCCTGTCTATGGGAGAGAAATTCTGTGAGCTGAAGTGTCCTTTTCCATTTGATTACAAATTTCCTTTTAAACATAAATTGAAGAACAGAAGGAAATTGCACACACAATGAAATGCCTAGAACCTGCACCCATATATATTAAACTATGCATTTTCTCAGCAGATGCCTTTGTCACTCATTTTTGGGAATATCACTTGCCATCCCCATTTCAAGCACTTTAAGGAATGGTTTTACCACAAAAGCTTTCAAGAGACTTCATGTTACTCTTTGTGTATTTTACTTCTCCCTGCCATGCCCTCTCCCCAGTCTCTCTCCAGTCCTGATCAGCCTTTTAGCTGTTCTTCTAAGATCCTTAAACCAAATTATTTAATCTTCACTATACCTATGTGTAAAAAGAGTCTTTAAGTAAAAGTAATATTTTTATACAGTCTGGATTTTAGTTTTTGTATCAATGTGGTACTCTCAGCAAGTAACACCTCCCAGTATTCGGAAGTGAGGATAATTGTATCAAAGTTATTGATAGTAACAAGGTTCTTTCCTTTCCCCAGTGCATAGATCTACATGGCCATGCAGGAAAGCCTCTGTAAAAAGGCTAAGACTCTGAAATCTGCCATTAATCCCATGTCTCAGCTGCTCATCTAGCACAAGTATCTTCATAAACATCTCTGGGGCTGCTAAAGTAGGTTGTTTAAGGATGTGAGGGATTTTGCCGTTTTTTTTTGTTGGTTGTTGGGTGTTTGGTTTTTTTGGTTTTTTGTTTTTTTTTGTTTTTTTGGTTTTTTTTTTTTTGGTTGGTTTGTTTTTTTTGTTTCAATTTTCTTTTCCTTGCAGGTTTGGAGGCTATGTCAGGCTTGCAAGGTTCACTGCTTCACAGGGAATGAGCCCAAAGGGCAGGCAGTATGGGTATCATCCAAGCAGAATGCAGCTGGACCAAAAGCACAGCTTATAATGATAATGGCTCAGATATCCCCACCTCAATAGCGGCTCGGATATCACTGTTTCCAGTGGCACAATCTACCAGTTGCATATTGATGTAGAAAAAACTTGTTAAAGATTTCTTTGCAAGTGGCAAGACTTCTCTGTATGCATGAAGGAGGACTGTTGAAAGATGCTAATAAACACACATTTCACATGATGTTAGAAACACAAAACAGCTCAGGTTGGAAGGACCTCAAAAGACCATCTGGTCCAATCTTTCATGTGAAAGAGAGATGAAAAATGTGGTTTGAAATCTAATGTCATCCACAACCAGATAATCAGTTGTCCACATCTTTAAATTGCTGCATATTTAAGCACTATAAAGAACACTGAGGAAAGGGCTAAGAACACTACTAATCATTCTTTTATTTACCTAATTATCATCCCTTGATATACTCCTGATGATACACTTATTCATCCAGTAAAAATTAGCAAATGTCCACCTAAAATCTGCAAAACTCCAAAATATTCATTTCACCCAAATAAAAAGCATCAATACAGTAAAAAATAATCAAAAGTATAAGCAGAACAGTATCCCATCCTACCAGATGAGTAACAGATCTTTCAATGATTTTTAAATGGGATTGAATATAGGAAAATTATTTGAAAGTATAGAATATATTGTCTAACTTCATCCCCTGGAAGCATATTCAATCAAGACCTACTTTTGGCTCTTCAGGTAATGCTGCTGCCTCCACTGACCTCAGGTCTGGACCTGCATGCCTTCAGACATGCCAGTCCTTCATTGCCTCTGGAGGGCCCCTCTTAATTCTCAATTGTTGCACAGGATCAGGAAGACAGGAAAAGCCTGGGCTAATACACTCTTGCTAAGGTTTTCACATTTCCTTTGAGCTTGCAATTTAATTCAAATATGAAGATAGTAGAAAAAAGTTTTAACACTCAGTTATATACTCCAGTGGTCCCCTGGACTAACTCCTTCCTGCCCCTGCCGACCCACAGCTCCTTCCTGTGCAGATGGCCAATGCTCCAGGCAGCCCGGGCCATATCCTGGCTGGTGGCTTCCAGGTGACACCCACAGCACCATCACCTGACATTATTAAAAATGAAGGACTTGATGAAGCTGTATTTAATGAAACGTTATTTAAATAGCATCATATGGCCTCTTCCTCTATTGCTCCAACTTTCTGTTATCTCATAAACATTTATGTTCACATGCTGGCATCAGTTTTAGAGATTTTCTGTTTTTTCCTTTACCAAGACAGAACTTTCATTTAGTTTAACAAAGTTCAGCTGTACAAGGTGCCTGAGTTGCCTTTGCCATAAGCATCTGCCTCAGAGGTTTTCACAGGTCAGCAAATGCATTTCAGGAATTGCAGTTACTGGCATCATCTGACAAGTGCCCAACTACTGGACAAAAAAGGGAAAAGGTCATTTTTAGGAATGAAAAACATTCATTTGCATTAATTATTCTAATGCTGATGTGACAGTTCATACCCATAATGTAAAATTAAGGCAGACAAATTATTCTTACAGGAAACCAGTATTCTTACAAACTTCCACAGCCAGATGGTTTTGAGGGTTATTACAGAGCACGTGCACTTCTCCCTAAATCCCAGAACATTTGTAGAAAGAGCCATTAAACCCAGTGGAGGTGCTTGGCCAATTCAAGTCTCCCTTCAGGTCTCTGCAAAGACCACTAACCTTTCTCCCCTCCCCGCAACAGCCCATGAGGCAAGACTGCACCTAGTGCCAGGTGATGCA
Source organism: Vidua chalybeata (assembly GCF_026979565.1). Taxonomy (NCBI): domain Eukaryota; kingdom Metazoa; phylum Chordata; class Aves; order Passeriformes; family Viduidae; genus Vidua; species Vidua chalybeata. The sequence goes on along the minus strand of NC_071531.1, from coordinate 81,670,629 downwards.
AGGCACCAACCCTCCCAGTCACAGCTGAAATGAAGCCTGGCCAGACAGAAGCACACTAAACTCCTCAGCTTTGTTCATGGGGCACCTTCCCAAGATGCTACGTCACTAAGTGATGAGCTTGCCAGGGTCTGGCCAGTGATGATTTAAGGTTGAGGTGCAATCTGTGACTGGTGTTGAACACCTTTAAGCATTGTTTACTGTCTTTCAGTGATGATTTACAGGGTTTGATTACCCATTTTTCAAAACGACCAAAAGTGAGATTAAAATGTTTTAGAGGCAACTGCTCATATTAATCTCTGCAGCAGGGGCTGGGAGCAGAGCTGTCACTCAGGGACACGATGGCATCCTGACTGCCAGCACTGCTACAAGGCAAGAATCATTAAAAGCAAACACCTTCTCATAAGATAGACTGGCACTGGGGAGAACCACAGCCAGGCAGTGAAGGTTTCTGAATGGCAGCCAACACACACACACACAACAGCAGTCTGAATTCACTGACCATCCTGTGCTGACTACATCTCAGAAAGTCAAAGAAAAAAAAAAAGCACTACAACCCTTTCAACACTTTGTAGAAGTATAACACAGGCATTTTAAATAACTGTATTTAAATTACCTGCTCCTTTGCACCTAACAGGGAGCAAAAATTAAAGCCCAGGTGAGAGTAATAAACTGGGTTGAAAGACCCTTTGGTGAGGGCCCAAGAATGGGATGGAACCTCCAAATATGGAACTCTGAGATGTGAACAAGAGTGAACAAGCAGTGGGCAACCTCCCTGTTCCTTCCCATTCTGAGCCCTCTTTAGCTGGGACTGGCGAGAATTTCTCTTACCTTTCCAGGGGAACAAAGAGGGAGAGAGAACATCACATTAGACTTCAAACAGCACAATAATATCCTCTCCGTGAAGGAGAAAATATATTAAGAAAACTCCAAACAAGACCACCAACCTACAAGTCAATATGCTGTTTTCAAGGGGTTTTGCAAATAACTGAACAATCACAATTATTAACAGTAGCTACATTTTTGTACCTGTTCCACAGAAGCAAGAAATGCAGTTCAGTTCAGCTCCACATCAAAACTAAATAAATCATAATTATAGACTACTCTGTTCCATCACAAGATTACTTTCTCTGCTGGTCTGTGCATTCCCCTGCCTGCACCACCTTTTTTTTTTTCATTCCTGAAAATAAAATTTAAAAAAATAAAAACAAAAGCATCTACTGTAAAAATTTTCTGCTGAGGTCAAGAACATGCTCCAGGGGTGGTAGTGGCAAAGAGGAACTACAGTGGGAATACAAACAGATACTTTCCTCCTAAACTGCTTTGATGTGCCATTCCTGGATAACTAGCTTTCTTCCCTTTTTAGCTTCAGGCCTGTGAAGACTTTACACTTTTTTTTTTTTTTTTTTTTTTTTTTTTTCTTTTTTTCTTTTTTTCTCCTAGATATCCTTAACACAGGACCTTTTCCCGACCTTACAGTAATAACAAACAGGAGATGAAAAATCTATGTGCCACCTTATCAAAGCCATCTGCAGAATTTAAGCTTTCATTTAAAAAGAAAAATTAAACTTCTAGCCTTTAAAGGTTGCAGAGATAACCTTCTCTATATGAACTGATCCACAGCCATCCTCTATTTCTATCCTCCTTTGTCAGACTTTCCTGAGGTCCACAACTGCTCCCCATGATCAAATGGACTTCTTCGGAAAAACTTTCACAAATAATGGTTGTCTTGTCCTTCTCAACTGAAATACCATTGGTTTCTCAGTGCTGATGTGTGAAGCTGATGAGCAGACACAAAGTAAGGCTTCTGCCATACCTGCCATACATTTGCAGCACCAAAACACGGGCACCTGTAACACACTGGTAGCTAAGATAAATGCTCCTGAGCCTCATTATAGCTCACCAAGAGAAAAAAACACTTTTGGGTGGAATTCATCTTGCTAGCCTGCCAGGTCTGCAGGGAGAGGCAGGCACTACTGGGTGTGACTCCTCAGGCACATCACAGACACTGGCCTTAAGGTGAAATGCTCTCAGGCTGCCTGACTCTGAAGGGAAAAAAAATGGCCTCGGTGCTCACAGCTCCTGCTAGAGACATGGCAGGGAAATTACTAGGGAAGACAAAGGCAAAAATGACTGCCCCAGATGATGGATGAGCCCTGCTTGCAGAGATGAATTTTTTTCCAAGTTCTCTGTTAATCATGCGGCGGAAAAATCTCTCCTTCCTTCAAAGAGCTATCGCTGTGATCTTGACCACAGAAACAACCCTCCCTGGCCAAACTAGTAGGACTAAGCATTCGTCCATCACGCTCTGTTTCTTATCTCCAAATAAGGTCCCTCTTTCTCCAAGGAACTAAAAAGAAGGGAAAAAAAAAAAAAAAAGGAAAAAACCTCAACCGAACAAAGAGAAAAATCAACAAAGAGAGACACAGCACACCCCCAGTTAATTATGTATCGATAAAGCAGTGATTAATCCATTCTGAACCTGGCGGACAAATCAGAGAGAAGAAACAGAGAACTGATTTTATTTATCATCTGCACAGAAAGCCTCAAGTATTAAAAATTTCCTGAAGACAACACTAGCAATCTTCATTCTTGTCAAGGATGATAAAGGGTCAGGATGAGCAGGTGGAGTTGGTGTGTGTGTGTGTATATATATATATATATATGCTTTCCTTTTCGAATGCTTTTTAGATGTTCCAAGCCACGGGACTATCACCTTCCTTTGCAACCATTCTGGTGCCTACTGACTTTCATTAGTAAGCAGCAGCCCTAATCCAAAATAAGAGATTTCTCACAAGGACTTTTAGTCACTGGATCTTGTAATGAGTTCACCAAAGATGCTGCCCTTCAGTAACTATTCTCTGTTCAACTACATGGAGGGATGAAGACACCAAACAATGTTTTATTGGATAAAATCAACTATATTGAGCTCCTTGCTTTCATATCTTCTCGCAAGGACTGAAGTCTCCTCCCATCTCTGCCAGCATCAGAATATGATACCTTTATTTTATTTTGTTCTGGCCAGTGTATTTTTTTACACTTCAAGAATTAGCTGTTTTTAACCCACAATGACAAATAGCCTCCTCATCTTTAGCACCCTCACCTATCTTTATTACATCTGTAAATATTTGAGACCATTTTCTAGCTTGCTGCCAAAAATACTGAGTAGCATCAGGACAAGAATTGCTCCCAGGAGTATATAGTGAGAAATAACCTCCTCACTGATACCCTCTCCCTAACAATGACATTTTGACACACATCATTAAATCAGTTTTTAATCCATCTAGCATGTACTACACAATGCCTACACAAGCCAAAACGAAAGATCTGGTGGTACCAAGTCCAAAGCCTTGCAGAAATGCAAGTACACTGTAACAGCACATTTTGTGTTAGAACATGTCTCTCAATACCAGATTGGCAGAAATCATCTTTACAGACATGGTAGCTTCAGAATGAAGTGACATAAAAAACTTTCTGCTTTACTTAATGAAAATGACGTATGCAAGAAGATGCAGAAAATCTAAATTAGTAATAATAAAAAGTAATCTAAAAAGTAATAAACCCCCAAAACAGTGTCAAAAAAGCAGGTGTCAACAAATACAGGAATGAAGAATAAAATGTCAGCAAATTCAGAGTAGAATTATTTTATTCACTGTAAGAATAAAAAAAAATGCAGCATATAATTCTATAAATTATTCCACTGTTTCCTAGACCAAAACTGCCTAAGCTACATGTGCTATCACAAAGCTGGAAAAATCATAGAGTAATATATTGTTTCCATTATTCAAAAAGATGAATAACGATCCTTTCAGGTCTTAAATTCCCTGCCTCTAACAGACAGAATAAACCTTGCCTACACCAACAACAGTATGATGCAACTGGAGCATGTCTGTACAGCAAAGGAATGGGTTCTGAGGAGCCCAAACCCATACTCTGTGCATCGGGGTGTGCTCCAGCCTGCTCCCACGACTGCACACCCATGCTACTGGAGTGCAGCAGGTGCTTATCTCCCCGTTCACTTTTCCAAAAAGGCAGCACATTTGGGCCCTGTGAGACCTTCGCCCAATCTGGATCAAAGCCCAGTACATGGGGACAAATGGACAAATTTTTGCTTCCAAAAATCCCTCAATCTGAACATACCCAGCAACACACTGGATAGATCCCAAACTGCAGGATGCAGGTGATCAGGGATCATTTAAAATGAGCAGAATATTTTTAAGAGTCAGGAAAGCCATATCTTTACTAGTATGACATTTTGGGGCTAACTCCACACTGATAAAATTTAAACCTATTAGTAACAGATATGAGCAGAGGAACATCATCAATAAGCTTACTGATAACAAAAATGCCTATAGGACACAACTGGCACTGGGTCCTACCACCACTGCAGGAATGGAGGGATGCTGCCTCAAAGGGAGCAAACAGCTTGGTGATCTAACCTCAGGATAATAAAATACAGATACCTCTGCCTGGATCTGGGGGAATAACAGTTATTTTCATGTCATGCACATCCCCCAGGATGTGCCCGAGCACTTACTCCCACAGCTCACCACCTCCTGTAACCATTGTGTAGGAGAGGAATGTGGTCTCACCACGAAGCCCTCAAAAGTGGATGAGAATGAAGCATAAGGCACTTGGACTCCCACGAAATACCACAGTATTTCCAAACACTTTTCCCCCCAGCTTTGAGCCAATATTCTGAGCTTTGGCCAATGTATTTGATTATTTCTAATTTTACCACAAACAAAAAAGGCATGATCCACAGACTTGGGTGCACCCCCCAGCTTTCTTTTTTATTGGCTTTCAAAACAGCCATTTTCCCCATTGGATCATATTTGTTTGCTTTATACTTCAGAAATAAATAGCAGATGACAGTATGCAGCAGTTACTGTATGTGTTTGCTTTATCCATTTTTGTATTTATTGAAATGACAATTTCCATGCCTGAATTTTTCCCCAAATGATAACACCCTCCCGCACATGTTCCTATTTATTTTAGACCCTGGAAATGACGTTTCTGGAGATAACCCCACACCTTTCCCAACCACTGTGGCCAACTGTATATAATGCCCTTAAAGTACTAGGGGGTCTGTCCTTATTTTATCTTATTTTAATTAAAAAGCTTTTTGAATTTGAAACTGATCCTTTAACCCTATCCTCCTTAAGGAATGAAAAAGAAACAGGCTTGGGTTAGTATCAGCTGAAATATTGTATTTAAACAATTCTCAAAGGATCCCACTGGAAAACAAAATAATAAAATCCCCAAACAAATAAAGCTCACGCTTTCCCTGCTGCTAGTGTTCTTTGCTAGTCTGTGACACAGCACACTCTAGAAATGGGCAGAAACCCCCAAAACAAATCACAAGAAGCAAAAAAATTCCATCATAGAACAACAGCCCTGAGAATCCTACCACTGAAAACAGGACCTGGTTTTTGGCCACAGCAGGTCTGACTGAAGGCTTTGACTCAAGGTCTAAAGCCTGGGAAGAACCAAGGTCCAGCTGATAGACAAAGCCTCGAGCAATTTCACAGCAGCCAAACACCCACAACCTGCAGGCCAGACTGTTGTGTGTGGGGAGGAGGTGGCAGCACCTTCTTCAACTCTCTCCCCACACAGCATCCTGCTCCTCACAGCAACCTCTAAGTCCTAGGCTTGTCCTTAGGGAAAAGAGGAAAACATGTCCTCTTTTTCTCTGTAATGATAAACCAGGACTGTACATGGAGGAGCCCAACACAGATGCCTCTCTTCCCTCCTGCTTTTGCCTCACCAGCAGAGGGGATGTGTCTACCAATGAGAGTTAAATCAATGAGTGCTACAGTAGAAGCATTCTTGGGGCCCAGTCCAAGACCACAAATTTAATTCCTCCAGGAATACAGGCATGCAGCAGACAGGCATATTTAAAAACAAAAAGCAAAAACTCTACCAAACAAAACATCTTCCTGCACGCACGCACTGCTCCATGCAGGCAATAAACCACAGAAGAGAAATCCTGGCCATCCCACTTAATGCCCAAGATGATAGTTATGAAAAGGGAGGCAGCTAAGCCAGATGATGCAATCCCACATTTATAGCATCATCACTAAGGTCTAGTGTGAAAACAAGAGGACTGCATATCAAATGTGTACTTAGGTAGGAGGGAAAGCCCTGTCAGTACAGAAAACCTACAAACATACGATGGATAACATGCCACAGAGCTGTACTTTCTGCAATACATGTCCGCATGCCACATGACCAGACTAATATCATCTTGCAGACAATGTACAAATTGAGGGGGCTGTAGGGGAGGAGAGGGTTTCACTCATTTTTCTTTAGATGTCTAATTACTTTTGGTGTTTAGAGATATATAAATAAGTGTATCATCACAAGGCAGAGATTAGATCTAAAATATCCCTTGGAATGTGAAAAACAGATTCTTAGAGAGCTCTTCTCTTTTGAAGTGTGTGGAATAAGGCCATCATTTGATACACTGCCCAAAGAAGTGGCATTTCATGGAGGAAAGATTCATGTGAGCATTCCCCTTTAAGACAGCAAAGACAATGTTTTGTTCCTCAAGAAAAGAAACCTATTACTATCTCATCTGGAGCAAGAGTGATTTCACTCTTTAATATTCATGTGAGAAGGCAAATAGTTAATCCTTTAAGGTTTGCTTGTTTATCCACATAATGAATGTCATGCTTCACAGAAAAAACTAGTTTGGTGATGGGTGCAATTTCTTTGTATGCTAGTTTCAGTTCTCCCTTTTTTTTTTTTTTTTTTAAGAAAAACCCTAGAACACCAATACTAATTTTCTGCTAAGTGATCAGTGATCCATTTAATATCATCTGTTACAGAACAAAGCAGCCTTAGGATAGGCTTGTTGAACTTTAGGAGATTCAGTTTTGAAGTCTCTGTTGATTTCTTTCTCACTTCCTCCAGTGCATCTTAGAGCAGGATAACTGGCAAGTTCTTAGGCACTTAAACTGTTTTTCCTAGGATGATGAGTCACACTAAACATACTTATAGTGAAAGCCCTGATTAACATTTTCTTCAGAAATCCTGACCAGTGGCATTAGTAAGTCTTTTAAAACCTTGAGAACTGTGGATACCCTCTCCCACCTCACTGGCAAAGCAATGTCATCCTGAGTAGGAGGATGTCCAAACCCTGTTTTTAGAAGCAAAGAATCCCAGTTGGACAGTTTGGCCAAGCCTGTCACTTATATGTGGGAGTGAAGGCAGACTGGAGCCTCAACAGCTGAATACCTACCACAAAAAAGCACATTAACTCTGCACTGCTGTACCTAGGATCAGCATCACAGTTGTTGACATCTGCTGCTCCCCTTCTTTCTGCTGATCCATACAATGAGAGACAGTCAATTTTGAAAGCTCATCAACCCCTACAGTTATGACAAAGTATATCCAGGAAAAAGGCTGAATTTGCATGAGTATTCCCCAGGGAAGCTGATGTTTCATTGTCCCAGCCAATTGATTACAATGGAAACATCATCAAGCCTCTAGAGTACTCTTGTCCTGAGAGGGCTCTCATCTCCCTGGTACCAGAGGACCTTATGAAAGCTAATGCATTTACCACCAGCATCACTTCTGTAAAAGAATGCTTTTATCCCTGCTCACAGAGACAGACACAAATCTGTGGAAATACTCCATATCAAACTGCAACCAAGATCAGGAGGAACTGCCTATATAATTGTCAGGGGATCTGAATCTACAGATTTGCTGAAAATCCTCCAATGTATCATTTTCAGGTAAGAAAAGGGACTTGAAGCCCCTACCCTGCAGAACCTCATCCTGTCCAGAGGACCCACAGTCCCATGAGCAGGAGGCTAAAGGTGACTCACAGGGTGCAGTCCCAAGGTGCTGAGCACTGTTCACATCACATCAATCTACCCCAATCAGCCCACAGATGCTCTCCACCATTGCCACGAATTATAAAAATAATAGAGGCATCAAAGAAGCCTGTGACAGGCATGTCATCATAAAAGGCAGGGATGTGTTGGGTCCACCCAGTAGCTGAGCTGGAAACTGCCTTATTTATTTGGAGAACACATGACTGTCTTCCTTTTCCATGTGTAGGCTGGAGGACTTCAGATTGGAACAGTATTCCAACTGAGGAGTGCAGGAGTCCAGAGTCAAATGGCAGGCAGTTTCCTTAGTTACCCCCAGCTCAGTCCTGACCAGCTTTGCCAGGGCACCACTTACTTTAAAATCACTAAAACATAAACAGAAAACAAAAATGTGATGTTTGTAAGTTGAAACAGAGTTATAAGTAACTGTCCATCAATCACACTGAAAGCTGACCGGCAAAAATGGTTTACTCAGGTCCTCTATACGTGAGGCTCAGTTTCTGCCCAGTTCTTGTGCAATACTCTTTCCTTTAAGCTGCTCTCACTTTCACAAGCTAATTTTCACCAGATCCTTGGGTATAACAATGTACATGCAAGACACATAGAACACACAGAGAGCTGGACAGATGCAGGTGCACAGTGAGGTTATGTCCCTCTCACGTGGTTCACACTCTTTCAGCACCACACCTCTATCTAGTGCAAACAAGGACATGGTAGAAGAAAACTGAGCATCACTTCTTAATCTTCACTGAGCTCTCTTCTTAATGCAGAAGTACTAATATTTGTTGAACAGGTCTCAGTTTTGAGATGAAAACATGTTTTTGAGGCAAACCCTGAAATATCAGATCCCACAACTAAAAACCCTTATCTGACATGGGTTGTTTATTCCTGCATTATCTGTTTATTTGTAATAACCAAGAAAAGTTAAAAAAATAAAAGAAAGACCATGAACAAATACCGTCTAGGGGTACCAAGATACCTCTAAGTGTCATTAAGTCTGGAACATGCTACAGCTTGCTTTATTTGCAGAAGGAACTGGCAGGTTATCAGTTCTCCATCAATAAAAAATAACTGTTTATACTGCACCTTTACAGGACTGTCAGATCTCAGGCTTCCTCTAAACTGAAAATACCATTCATATAAAGCATGCAGTCGACTGAAATATCACATATCAACTCTGTGTGATACCCAGACAGGATCCCAACCCCAGTCTTGCAAGCAATTTATGGAGACTCAAAGTTTCTGTTCCCAATGCTGCTGGGAAACCTTTCAAACAAGTAGAAGTGTGGAAAGCACACTATTTTTATTGTGTAAATCCAATGATATAAAGTAGCATGATTGATGAAGCCACTATAAGACCAGATCCCAAAAATATAGTTGATGCTCTGCATGTTTTTTTCCACTCTGAGTGAGCTGCAACAGACTATTCAGCTGGTTTCTCACTCTCCCTTCAATTTTCCTTTTTTTTTAAATCCCTTGGGGCAGAGCCAAGAATCTCAATGTGCCACAATAACCACGTTTACTTATTTCCAACTCCTGTCTGTAGTATCATATCATATCAGCTCAACCTGGCATCAACATGGTGCTCCTCACTGACAAGCCCAGTAAGGAATCCAATCTGTTCCCCATTATGTGATGCTTGGGAGATATGGGAGGGTGGGGAAAAAAAAAACCATAAAGGAGTGAAGGGGGAGCTAACTAGGGCAACAGTGGACAGAATGAGAAATAGGAAGCAAGTAATGACTGACAAAAGTGTGAAGGAGGAACATGACACAGGTATGTAGAAAGAATGAAAAATAAAACCATGAAGCAATGAGGGAATGGGACAGGTGGGAAGGAGAAAAGCAACAAGACAGAGTTAGGGGAAGTAAGAAATCAGAGTCAGAGTTAGGGGAAGTAAGAAATCCTAAAGAAAACAAACACTCCTGGAACAGAATCCCATTGCTTCCTAAAGCATAGGCTTTCTGTATAATTCTTCCCAGAGCTTAATTCACTGATGGATTTGAAAAAAAACCAAAAAATCCCCAACTTCCTAGGCCAGTAAAAAGTGTTCCCACATTAACCCACTACCAACTGGCTGTGATTTCTTCTAATTGCAAATGAATAATCAGGTTCCCCCCTGGGCAAACCATTAGTGAAAAAAGGAGAGCAGAGTGAGCGAGGAAACACCTGCTTAATTGAGTGGATTTGCCTTTCCAGAAAGGCTGGTGTACTGGTGCATTATAGAGAGTCACAGCAGAGTTAGGTGTGGGCGTGAGCTTACACAGTCTATTAAGCATCATTTAATTGCATTTAAATAATTAATAATGAAGCATATTTTAATTGCATATAATTTCTTTGTTGTGCAATACCGTGCACCTTGCAAAGCCCAAGTCACAAACACTCAGCAATGCCGGATCTCAGCATGCCCAGGCTGTCTACAGTCACCTGTACCCACGCCTTTAGACTTGAGGTACAATTAGCCAAACACATGTAATTACTTCCTCCACAGCCCTGACTCCCACATGGGCCACAGAATGGAAAGGGGCTCCTGAAATAAAACTGCTGTTCAACATATCTTTACTATCCAGAGGGGCTTGGACATGCTGGAGAAGTGATCCAGTTTGAATCTGATCAAGTTCAACAAGGCCTTGCCTTGAGGACAAGGACCTAGGCATGCTGGTGGATGAACAGCTCAACATGACCCAGAAATGGGCCCTCAAAAAAAAGCCAACTGTGTCCTGATTCTGCACCTCTCCTCCCCAACAGTGAGACCCCATCGAGAGTGCTGTGTCCAGCTCTGGGGCACCCAACATAAGAAGAACATGGACCTGTTGGAGTGAGGCCAGAGGTAGCCATGAAGATGATATTTGGGCTGGGGCACCTCTCCTGTGAAGACAGGCTGAGAAAGTTGCTGTTTTTGAACCTGGAGAAGGCTCCAGGGAAAACTTCTAACAGCCTTCCAGTACCTCAAGATGCTACAAGAGATCTGGAGAAGGACTTCTCACAAGGACATGTAGTGCTAAGACAAGGGGGAACGGCTTTCAATGGGAAAAGGATAGGTTTAGATAAGGTATTAGGAAGAAATTCTTTACTGTGAGGTTGGTGAAGCACTGGAACAGGTTGCACAGAGAAACTGAGGATGCCCCATCCCTGCATGTGCTCAAGGCCAGGCTGGATGAGGCCCTGAGCAACCTGATCTAGTGAATGGCATCCTAGTTCATAGTAGAGAGACCTGACATTGTGTGCCACCTAGAAGATAAAGGCAGAGGCAACAAGATATTTACTTTCTGTGTAAACTGAGCTTAAACTGGCAATCAGGCAAGTGCATGCATGTGATCCCAAAAGCTTGCTCCCCATTATTACCTAAACCTAGAGGTAGCTCCCAAGAGTTTCCTTCTCAGTCCCCCAACAAGGCTCCCTTGCTCAGCATATGTATTCTAGGATCATTCATTCTTTAGTCATAAACATTTTCCCCATCTTTTTTGGAAGGATACATTAAGGGAATCCAGATGCTCCATTTCATTTGTCTGCTGGAGCTTCACGCTTAGAACTTAGGCTTTATTTAGCTATCAAAAGTATGTAAGTATGGCTCTTGTCCCTGTGCTTTAAAGTCTCCCAAAGATTTCGAAAGCAGCTGCTTACTCAGTTTGCCATATATGGTTTGCAAGATGGTGTGATTAATATGGGTCTCCTTGGAACTGGCTCAGATTGGTTTCCACATCTCACAGCCAATTAATCAACAAGCAAAAGAAGCCCTTTCAGGCCAGAGGCTGATACAGAGTGCATGATAAGGGCACTGAGAGATGCCTGAGGTATTCTGCATTACAGGGAAGCAGTTATTTCCTTCCCTTCAGAAACCATCACACGTAGGCCTGCTATGCTTAGACACTGTGAGGCTCCAGGTCAACTGAATTGTGTCAAAACCCACTAAAACAAATAAACAAAAAAGTGTCTGTGCACCAACATGCTTGTACAAGCTAGCTAGGAATCAAGGGAAGAGACATGGCAGATACCTTGGGAAGAAGTATGGACAAGCATTTGCAGCTAAATTCACAACACAAGTTCAGAAAACTCAATCAAATCATGTAACTTGATCTTTACATTACAGGTAAACATGCAACTCACAACTACTCCCCCACAGATCCCAGTACTGTCTGTTTCATTGAAGATCAGTTTTGTTGGGCTAAAACAAGACTTAATTTGAAAACAGAAAGAAAAATCTAACATTTCCAAGGATAATTTGTTCCAGTGGATTGTAACTCTGTCAAAAATGTGTCTCACTTTCTGTACAAATTTGTCTGCCTCAGCTTTTAGACACCCTTTTGTGCTCTCTTTCTCCACTAGGTTGAAGAGCCCTTTAGTGCTTAATGTTTTCTCTCCCTGAATGTACTTAATGCTTGCAGTGAAGAACTCACCATTTCAGACAATTTTCCTTTCAAAGCCTGTTATTTCAGAGTAACTGCATACCAAAGTTAAAAATCACAAAAAGTGTCTAGACTAGTGTATTCCTCCTGATAATATGCTTAGTAAGCAGGATTACTGGCTAAAGCTCAACTTAGCTGGTCAACTGTATAATAAGGTCTTGTTTATTTAATACTATTTCCAAAGGCTTTACAAATTGCTCGTACAAAGAGGTCTGCACGTCACTGAAATTGTCTTATTCTTCACCACATATTGGTGGCTGGGTGAACCTGAGCAATGCTCTGCAACAGGGAGTGAACTGGCTCTACCCAACACGTGGAGGACACCTATGTCTTGCTTTTCTACACTGCTTCCTGAATAGACATTAACTACCACAGAGCTTACAGTATTCCAGTGTAACAGCTACCCAAAACCAAGCTGGAATTCTGACCTTCATTCATAGCCATGTACATGAGAAAGCATCTTGTTGATTGCTACAGGAAAGTAACTGGTTGTGCTATGAAGGTGCATGAACAAACCCACACGTGTTAGCTGCTGGTACCAACACCTGGTGTTACGGTTGCCTGAAAATGCTTTCCTCAAACACTGTTTTTGATGACTTACTCGCTACTCATCCAGACTGCAACCTGTAATAGCCTGAGGTTTTCCAGGCCAGATTGCCTACACCATGGTGAGTACCTGTGAAACTTACTGAAGACAGAACAAATCCTTTTTTATGACTCATAATAAATCAGAGCTGTCTGAAGATTTCTACTGTCCATGTAATTTGCAAGATGGACTTTGAATTGGCAGGGGAGGAGCCTTCAAGTCCCAGTATTTTTTCTTCTTCTCTCTGTTAAATGCTGCCCATTTTCTCTCCCAGATTACAAGCCCTCAAAAAACTGTCACTGACGAACAGTTGCTGCTCATTTCCTACAACATCAGAGGTGATCTGTGCAATGTCCCTGCAAACCAGATGCAGTCCACTCCCTATGGATGTCACATGTGATTGCTGTTACTGGCTGTACCAGGCTTTGCAACCTGTTCATCCTAGAGATCAGTGCAGGCACTGTGCTTGTCAGTGCTCACAGCAGTCTCCCAAGGCAGGAAGGAAGGAGGATGGAAAAAGCTATACCATGGATAGCAGAAAAAGCCTGTGCCTAATAAACTCTCATCCAAAGCCTACAGTGAGAAAATTCCTGCACCTCAGTATTTCAAAGAAAACAACTGCAAAATCCTATGGAAAAGTGTGTTGCATGCATGTCTAATGACAGCTGATGACAGACGGTCTGTTACTAAAAGGGTTTGCCATTTATCACTACCACACAAGGGTACTTTATCTTTCCCAACCAAGAAGTTACAAGCAGAAATAACAATTGTTATTGTGTGCGCCCAGGAGCAGCCCAAGCTCTTCTCCTCACTGTCTCCTTGCCTGCAGGCAATGAGGCTGCTCTCAGGTAATCAGGACCACAGAGCTGTGAGGGCTTCTTGGTCATCACCTGCTGCAAGGCAGGCAGGAGGACAAAAGGAGGTTAGGAGAACAAAGCTCAGCTGAAGGCTCCATGGGCAGCTGCCTCCCAACCTTTCTGTCACAGACATATTCTGAAACAAAGGCTTCATGGGCAGCTTCTACTTGTACACACCACACCTCCACCTACCCTGGCCCCTCCAGGTGTAATGGTCCTTAGAACATCCAGCTGGCACCAGCTTTTTCCAGCACACATCTGGTGCTTTCTAGGGGTATGTGTTCAGACAAGCCAGACACCCAAAATCATCTACAGAAAGATGCTTTTTGGGATGTTAATCATTCTCTATTCAAATGCTTCTCTACAAATTCAGTTGGACTACGGAAGACAAACTTGCTGAACAAAGTTGAACAGTCATTCAAAGCCCAAGCACCACTCAAGAAGGGAACAGATTAAGGTAATCGGTTTGCAGTAAAAGAGACTGCTCGATCCTTTAAATTCAAACCAGGGAATACTGCAGGGCACAAGAGAGGAAGGAAGGGCACCATGGGCAGCCTTTACCCTGAAACCACTTAAGCTTGAATGATTGCATTCTCTGCCTTATTAATCTTCTTTTAGCATAATTGTTTGCAAAGAATAAGCAAAGACATGGTTTGTTCTCCTAGTGACAGGCAACTTGATTCTTTTATGACTGTGACACCTTTCTTTGTATTTTATTTAAACAAAATAATAAATGTATATCACTAGTTTTGAAATTTACCTGCCCAAACCTAGACACAAGCTGTGTTTGCTTTTACTATGAGATATTGTCTCCTAACAGGAAGGCAGAATTATCTGATAGAAAACACAGTTAATGTAGCACAAACAAGTTATTAACTGGAATCCAACAGGGCACATGATGAGCAATCCTAAAACCACAATTCAATGGGGTAAAACACCATGCAACTGAGCAAAATAACCTGCTTCCAAGGTTTCGAGACTGTGTGGGATAGAAATAATTTTAAATCAATTGAGTTACTGTTTCTTGGCAATTTGATAGAAAGGAGAAACAGTGTAATTGGCAATCAAGTACTCCTTTGGGAGCTTCCAAACACAGCCAGCTGGATTTGTAAATGCATGTTAATCTGCCAGGGCCAAATCCTGCAAGGCGCTTAGAGCAGTGGGGTAAATTGCAAGCTGGGTGCACGTTATTCCAAGCAGGGATGTAAGCAGTAAAGGAGTACAACTTGCTTGTCAAAGGAATGCTGCTTTTGTCCCTAAAAGTAAATATAAACCTGCTTTCACTCCCTTGCCAACACAGAGAGTTCTTTCAATGTAATCAAGCACAGATCTACTCACCCTTTGCTTGCTAAGCAGTAGCTAAATATAGCTCAGGGACAAATATGCAGTCTGCATGATTAATTAGCTGGTGTCTTTATCTAACTTTCCTTCAACCTTTATACGCTAAATAATATCTATTTATTATATCAATGAGCTTGTATATAAAACTGAATCCATTAGTTTATTTTAAGTTACTATAAATAGACAGGTTTTCATTGCAGGAGCAAGCACTATGGGCAAACTACTGGAGTCATCTGGATCCATCACTTGAGAGTGAGGGGGGACACTGATAATGACCTCAACTCTAAGGGACAGTTGTTAGAGTCCTTCAAGAATTGTTTCAGGGTTTGCATAGAAAGAAATTGCATTCCAACTGAACTAATAATCTTCTTGCATTGCTTGAAATAATTTCCTTCTAGTATTGCTTGCCTTTATCTGAAAACTATGAAGTTTTCCTAATACCCTGTGCTGTGAAAGATGATGAACTAGAAGTGACCCTTCTTGCTCACCAACCAGACTATTCAGATAAATAAATTCAAAGACAAATTCCCTTCACAGAGAGATATGCTCCTTGCCCATTCCCATGTCTTGTAAACCATCCAACCAATCAAACACCTTAGGTATTCCACTTGGGAGAGAGGGCACTGTGTTAGGCAGAGGGCCCTCTCTATTGCTTTTATGGCAAGAGCCCAGATGACTACCTGAAATACTCATCTACCTTCCAGATAGCTAAAGTCAGGTGAGATGAATCCTGCCTCATTCTGGCCATGTGTCTGAAGAAATGGTTGGCATTCTGTAGAGCATCTCCAAAGAACTTCACTTTAGAATCATAAAACAGGGTCATATCCTGAGTTGGAAAGGATTTACAAGGACCATCAAGCCCAGCTTCTGGCCCTGCACAGAACAGCCCAAAGAATCACACCATGTGGCTGAGAGTATTGTCCAAATTCTTCTTGAACTCTGTCAGGCTTGATACTGTGACCACTTCCCTGGGCATCCTGTTCCAGTGTCCAACCACCCTCTGGATAAAGAAGCATTTTCTAATATCCAACTCAAACCCTGCCCAACACAGCTTCATGCCATTCCCTCGGGTCCTATCGCTAGTCAGCCCAAAAAAGAGATCAGTGCCTGTCCCTCTACTTCTCCTTGTGAGGAACTTTGATTGATTTCTGACAAAAACCCCACTTTTACACAGAATTTGTGATGCTTTCTTCTGTATTTTTTGTCATATATGTCCTCCAAGATACTGAAAAGGAGATCCAGTGCTGAATCCTAGTCCTATTGCTGTCCCCTGAGAGGTGTTTGAAATCATTCATAAAAACGGACCCTGTAGCTGCAGGGACAGGCAAGCTGCAAATAAATCCTTTAAGGTTGCTGGGAGAGCCCAGGCCAGCATTGTCTGGATGTCCCAGGCAGCCTCATTTCCCACCAACTCCTGCACTGAACACAAGTTATTTATGAGGGATTTGCAAGTCAGTATGTATTAAATATGAGCAGTTTGCAGAATGACAACTACTTTGGGACTGGTACTTTATAAGCAACACATAAGGTGTGGAAGAATAAATTCTTCCCATGTGAAGAATAAATATAATTGTATCATGCTCCTTGCCTTTCTTCCCTGGTAAAGAACAGACACTTCAAGAGGCCAAATTTTCTCTGATCCATTAGCATGCAGCCCTTCACGTTAAACAAAGCAAACTGAAATTCTACAACTACAAACTAACTCCTGAGGGGGCAAGGGGAAATTAAAACCAAAACCACAAAAAATTCCACCAAAGTTTCCCAAGTTTCACATGCTCTGAGGAAGCAAAATCGTGATACCCATGTCAGTTCCAAAGGTACAGAGTGAAATTAGATGCTTCAAGGTGTAGCAATTCAGGAATATGAAGATGCCTTTTGTTATTCCTGTGACATTTCAGAAAGACCACTCCATTCTGCATCTGACCTGCGATTATTATCTGAACACATCTCAAGGAAAGTGCTGTGACATCCACAATAATGAAGTGTTTTACAACTAAACCAGACTAAACAGTAGAAAATACAACAGGAAGTAAAATACAGCATTGTTTCCCCAGAGATGGCTCTATTACAGCCTCCACTAGTGCAAAGTACCAGAGGATTACTTCCTTCCTCCTGGTTATGATTAAATGCTAATTTGGAAAAATGGGCCATAAAAAACCCCAAACCTTAAGACTTGAGAGAAGACTTCCATGGTCTTAAAGCCAATGCCAAATCGCAACACAATCGATTCAAGCTGCTGCCTTCCTTCATTTACACATTTTTATTTCATTTTGTTCTCATACTTTTGATGCCTTGTGAAGGCTGACCTAGAACAGAGACTAGATGGAGTTAAAGACTAAAATAGGTATTTATTAGGAGGCCTCAATGGATAGACCTTGAGCAATACAAGAGCCCAGCCAGGGCTACACACAAGATGAACCCAAAATGGTCACAAAATGGATGACCAGTCACGGGGTCTCACACTTTTGTAAGTTCTGGTCCATTAGCATATTGGACCTAATTGTCCAATTATAGCTTTAGCCCATGAAGTCCTATCCTTCTTGTTTTTCTCTCTTCAGTCCACCACTGTTTATGCTCTTGGGCCTGAAATTTGGACCATTTGTCCTTGGTCCCCAGCAAGAGAAGGAATAGTTTTGTCTACCTACTCTGTGATAGCCCCCTACTATGAAGCTCAAAACTACACACTAAAGCAGTACAGAATCTGAGAAATACAAAAGCTAAAACCTGAGGCATCACCTTTTTGTAAGTTACTTTGTTGTCAGCCTTCCAAATTGTTCCTTCTGAGCCCAGAGCTTGCTGGAAGACCTCTGG
This sequence comes from Vidua chalybeata, assembly GCF_026979565.1. NCBI lineage: Eukaryota > Metazoa > Chordata > Aves > Passeriformes > Viduidae > Vidua > Vidua chalybeata. The sequence goes on along the minus strand of NC_071531.1, from coordinate 81,652,793 downwards.
CCGCTCTTGCTGTACATCACCTACCCCATAGCTAAAAGGTCAGGTCAGTAAATCTCCCTTGGCAAGCCAGGAGCAGGACTGCAGGAGCAGCACTCTGGGGCTCTGCAGCAGGATCCAGATGTCAGTGCCCAGGAGCAGCCCAGCCAGTCCCCACTGCTGGGTGACCATTGGCATAACTCAACCACACACTTCAGAAGGATGCAGCCAACACACAGATGCTGGGATGCATCCCCTGGCCTCTGTCAACCGGTGTAAACCAGCAGGCATTGGCAGTTTGGAATGGAAAGTAAGGAAATCCACTTTTTTTCTCATATGAGGGACAGATTTTTGCTAAAGACTGAACTGCAGCACGCCACCAGGCAGCGAAGCTATACTACAGGTCTATTACAGAAACATGAAACCCACGAGTCTCCTGAGATAAGGAGCATGAGAAGAGCTCCTCAGAAAACATGGGAGGAGAAGGAGAAGGAGCAGGATATGACTTTTTATTTTTGGCTATGACTAATACAAAATTCAAAATAAGTGCTTCACACCCAACTTGAAAGAGGAAGAAAAAAAATCGTTTATTAACAACCCTAAATACAGTACTTCACTAACTACAGTTACTCTTTGACTAACACTGTGATTAAAAAGTATATTAAAAGGGCAGGGATTTTGCATTAGAATCTGAACAGTAGGGATGAAAGTCATCCTATTTTCACTGTATAAAGATTAGGAAGTCTATTGCAAAGTAATCATTTCATTTCAATTATAATTCCTTAATAAAGCAGCCCCCTATGCATGCCTCCAAAACACAGCTTTTTAACTTCAAGGATTAAAATCCCAAGAATACTGTTTTTGCAAACCTAAGAGAGACAATGTGAAAGAGTCAAAGACTCTCAGTATGGCAGCTACTTTCTCTCCATTTACTCACAGGAAGCTTTCTTCAGTGGAAAAACTGGAAATAGTTTGGAATTTTACTCCAGAACTATGGTGCAACTGGACACACCTTTTCCCTTGTTTCTTTCTCTCTTCCTTCTTTTTTTTTTTCTGTCCTAAAACTACAACTAATAAAATGAAGTTAGAATTGGGAAGTTAAAACCATTACAATTATAAGAATTTTCTACTTTGAGAAACTCAGAATGAAAAATTCCATTTCTCAGTTCATTGTAAAAGCTTAAAATCAGCTTAAAATCTAGTGTAGACTAAAATTTAAACACTGAATGGCATTAGTTGACAATCTTGACCTAGATTTGATGGATTCTTAGTTTGTGATAATATTCAGTTTGGGCTTTTTGGATCAATTCAAGAAAGAAGAACCTTCAAAATACAGAAGATACTTGTGAATTAAATAATTCTTATCAAGGCAACACATCTGTAGATCCTAGTCCCTAAATATTTGGAGGAAAAGTAAATGTAGACCACCAATTTTCTTGTTAGTTGCTTGGCATTCCACAGAGGGAAAAAATAAAAATAAAACCTACCAGAGCTCCCTCCCTTATCTTACAGGGTGTACCAGAGTTATCTCTGAACTCAGCCCTTCATTGTATGATGCCAAATGGACTGTGAAATTGTTTACCTTAATGGACAGTGCTACTTTCTCTTGGAAACAGAATGAAATTTATGGAGTAATCTAAAGCAAAACCACTGGATTTTATTCCCTGACAGTGGAATTGCTTATGCTCCTTCTCTGCTCACATGGCCACTAGGCTGAGCTGAGAAGGTGAAACTCCAGCAGTCACATCCACCTGCGCCTCGGTCACACACAGACAGCGCCAACAGAAACTCACCAAACCCTTGGCACTGACACCTACTAATATGGGCAACACGTCCTAATAGATGGAACACTGGGAATAGCTTCTGGACTTTAATTTCTGAGTCAAGAATTGTCATTTTTCAGTGGCCGCACAATTTCATATGCTTAAATCTTCAACCATTAAGATAAAATCCAAAGGCATGTAAACTCAAAACGAAAAATAAGAACTGAAAAAACCACTATGTTTTCATCTCAACAGGACCAGACACAAAATACTTCCAGTTTACTGAACTTCCACAAGGATTATGTATCAGCGGGCACCTATAGAAACATATGGAATAATCTCTTTTTAATTACTGCAGAAGCCAGGCATTTGTTTAACCCAGAGCCTAGGAAGCACAAGCAGGTTATGACAGTGACAAATGGGGTTACAAGCCATCCAGACTTCAATCTCATTTGATATTTACATTATTATTAAAGTAACTGAAGGCCACAACAGAAGATCATTCAGAAACTGGATGAAACTCTGAAGCAGAAGATCTAATATCCCTCCTAAAGTTCTTAACATCAATAATGATAAATCTTCATGGCTTTCAAAAATCTGATTTAAAACACAGGATACCTTCAAATTACTTTTTTCAAGTTATCAAGCTGACATCAGACAGCAATGTTATCAGCCCAGGGCTATAAATTAATAAGTCTGTTTCTACCAACAATGCCATAAACCTTTACAAATTTCTTCAAATTTCTCTTTAGAAATTCTGGCAGAAGTAATCCTGTGACACAAGACTAGTACATGGCATGTGAGGAGGAGACCTCCATAAATCCAAGCACCTCCCTTGAATCTCAGGAAGTGCCTAAAATCTCAGTGCAAGGAGCTGCAGATCTGAGCACGAACTGCAAGAACAACTCTCTGAGAGCAGCCCTGTGGTGAAGGGCTTGGGGGGTTCTTATGCATGAAAAGCTGGACATGAGCCAACAGTGTGTGCTCACAGCCCAGAAACCCAACCTCATCCTGGGCTGCATCCAAAGCAGCGTGGGCAGCAGGGTGAGGAAAGGGATTCTGCCCCTCTGCTCTGGTGAGACCCCACCTGCAGGGCTGTGTCCAGCTCTGGGGTCTCAGCACAAAAAGGGCATGGACCTGTTGGAGCAGTCCAGATGAGGGCCATGAAGATGATCAGAAGACTGGAGCACCTATCCTATGAAGACAAGCTGAGAAAGCTGGGGTTGCTCAGCCTGGAGAAGGCTCCAGGGAGAACTCCTAACACCCTTCCAACTATCTAAAGAGACTACAAAAGAGCTGGAGAAGGACTTCTCACAAGGGCATGCTAAGACAAGGGGGAACGGTTTTCCATAGAAAAAGAGCAGGTTTAGATTAGGTTTTATTAAGAAATTCTTTACTGTGGGGTTGGTGAGGACCTGGAACAGGTTGCACAGACAAGCTGAGGATGCCCCATCCCTGCAAGTGCACAAGGCCAGGCTGGATGGGGCCCTGAGCAACCTGATCTAGTGAATGGCATACCAGCTCACAGCAGAGGGAGTGGATCTTTCAACCTTTCCCTTCCAACCCAAACCATTCTGATTCTAAAGCTGCAAGCTATGGCATCTGCGTTCCTCTTTATTTCATTTTACTTTCTGAGGAAATGTATGAAGGAAAGCAATCTGAAATTGCTAAAACTGCTATAAATACCAGATGGACAAAATACAGCAAGCTGTAAAACTGAAGGGTAGAGGAAAAAAACGGGGAACACTCCAGGATAAAGGACTCGCAGATTTTCCATCTGCCCTGACTGTCCAACTCCATGGAAATAAAGGAACTCAGGAACCTCACAGCATGAAAAATAATGAAAATGGAGAGCAGATATTTTCAGTATAATGTAAATGCCACAAATGATACTCTCTAACTTCTGAATAAACAAGTTCGAATCCATGGAAAATTAAAAGGGAAGAGTTAAAGCTCTTTGCTATTTATTCTCATATAATTTATACAAACAATTTACAGAACATACCCAAGCAATCCTAGCTTCGCTTTTAAATCCATCTTCCTTTCAAATTAAAAGGAAATAACTTACTTTGATTTCAAATGCATTTAAATTAGTGTCTTAACCTGAAATCTGCTATGGAAGAAAATGCAAGACCTTATCTTGAAATCTTCAGGAATAAAAGCTCCTTTTTTGAGCTCACAAAATTCAGACATGATTCTGGGTGAAAGACAAGGAGAGAGAAATTTTATTTTTTTTCTTCTATGATCTCAGAAATGTAAAACTGTAGACATGTTTTGCCAAGACTAACAATAAAACAAAGACCTTATAATGCATCTAAAATTGTGGCAATAGTGCATCTAAAATACAGTGAACAAGAAGAGGTGAAGTTCATTCAAATCAGATGGCAGCATAACAGGAACATTTACCAAACCTAGACATGGTGGGAGACACAGCTGACCCTCGATCACTCAGGGTTGACTGATCGATATGCATAATCCCTAAGTATCTCTTGATGTGTCCGGATGGTTAAGAAATTCCTGGATGATATTCCAGTTACCCCCATAATTTTTGCCAGCACATCAGCTCTACTGCATGTACTGCCCATCCTGCCTCCACACCAGGGCTCAGCTGGGCTCTGCTCCATGGACTGGGTATATATTTTACCTAATTGATGTGATTTGGCCAAAGCTAAATAGACTGAGATTAACTAAAGCTGCAGATCACAGAGCCTACAAGCACAAATCAAAAGTTTTCTATGTCTGCCTTCCTAATGAAAAAGGCAGATGTTAAGCAACAAAACTGGTGTCATTTCCCACTGTCCTGGAAGTCGGTTTATATTTTATTTAAGGATACAACTCCTCTACAACTACCCTTATATGTCTAAAAGTTTGGTGTCTAGTGCAGCCTGGTCTGATAGACTCACTGGGCATTCAGAGTAGAGAGGGAGCCATTTCCAGAGGGCAAACCATCTTCAGAAGAGCCTATTACACAGGAAGCTCAAGGGATTGGACACAACAGGCAATTCTTAGACAAATGACATCAGGTGAACACGTGCTACACCATCTGACTGGCAAAACACAGTGTCAGTAAGTGTATCAAATACCTAATCCAGACTAGGCTGCAAATAAACTTCTCCTTGATGCACTCTGGCTCCCACAGCCAGGCAGAGCTTGGCCCCTTCCACCCCACAGGGCTAAGATCAAGGCTGTACTCAACAGAGATGCTAATACCATGTATTAGAAGTTTATGAGGGATAAAACCAAAGTGTGCTGACACTTATACCACTGTGAAGAAGTTTCCTGGTAAATATGACTATGTCAAGTAACATTTAATAAGAAAAAATGCATCTGCGGACTAATAATCAAAACTCTCATTACAAGCATCACAAGTCACCTTTTCAGTTCAATGAAAGAGTCAAAGAGTTGGGCTGCAGTGCTGACATTAAAATTCCTCATAATTAATTTTAGAAGTATCCCTTCATTTGTTTGAAAGTTTACCCCATTACTAAGCATTTCTTCACTTAGCCTTCTATGCCACATACCTGCCTTCAACTCAACCTTTTCCTACAGTTCAGCTTAAATTAATAACACGTTCAAGAACTGCATTGGTGAAAACAAATTTAAAATGTTTTTTAAAAAAGTTAAAATAATTTCTATGAGAGGTCATAGCATTTCCATGATTCACCCTGGAAAAGGGGTCAGAAGCAGCAGGCAGGTACACAGATGTAACCAAAGTTTTTGGAGAGCTTGGTTCAGGCTGCTGCTGCCCAGGGTTGAGCCCAGTCAAGAAAGGAGGATCAGGGAGGGCATCCCATGCTCACAAAGTGAGCAAATTGCAAAAGGCAAAAGGCAGTATAAGGAGTTGGCAGCCAAGAAAAAAATTCTACAAGGGGTAAGAACAGCCTCAAGTGGGCCTTCCCACCCAACCAGGAGCACGCAAGGGATGTACCAATGGGATGTGCCAGTGGAATCCAGGTCATTACAGCAGGTGCTGAGCCTGCAGTACTGGATCTGCACAGAGGCACCATGCTGAGCATCTGCAACAGGCTGTCCTCTAAAAAAAACCACAAGGTGGGTGGAGCTCTCTTTCAGCTGAAAGAGAGTCAAAGTCATAAATTTGGTACTCAAGTGGATCTACCAGTGGCCAAATCAAAGCTTTACTCAAACACAATTCAGTATGGTTTTCCATAGTGTTTGCAGCATAATTTAAGGGATTTGGACTGGATTAGTGGACAAGGTGAAGTTACTGGCTGGACTGCTGCATACAAATAACAGAGGTCTGTAGTTCCAAGTGTTCTGGCTCATCACACATCCAGGGGTTCATTGTGACAAGGGATCCTAAAAGGTAAGGAGTGGAACTGTTGCTGTTCACCCACAACTTGGGTGGTGGATAAAAACCAGCCTCACTCACTTCACAAATGACACCAGTTTAGAAGGAACAACAGATATTGTGGAGAGTGGGGCTTTCTTCAGAGGCACTGCAGTAAGATGGAAGATTGACTGATATTAAAGCAATTGAGAAGAACCATCAAAACATCAATGAATAAAACCTGCACTGGGATTTGCTGTTCATCCACTGGAGCCCCATGGGAGCAAGTCAGAAGAAAACGTCATGGTGATTCTGGTGGGTAACAGAACGAGCCAGCAGTGTCTCCATGCAGTGATGATGGAACAGCAGGCCCAGTTTTAGACTCCCCAGTGCCAGTGCCCCTAATGACAAACTGGTATCTCTCCAGTAAGACTGTCAGAGGACCCAAGCATGCAGTAGAGGAGAAGATAAGGGAACTGGGTCTGTAAAGAAAACACTAGCAGTGGCAGAGGGAAATCTCATTGCAGTCTTCCCACCTAAAGAGAGGCTGCAGAGAAGACAAAGCACAGAGAGGAAACCGTCATGCATGGCAGCAAAATAAACCTCTGCTGGAAGTAAGTGAAAACTCATTGCCAGAAGGGTGGTTAAACACTGGAACAGCCCTCCCAGAGACATTTGCTCAACCAATTTGGACAAGGCCTCCCTGGAGTAACTGGACATAACACTGAGGTGAGATGAAGCTGAAGTAAGAGGACCTCCTCATCTAAAAGGTTCTGCTATTTTTCTGATGTGCTTTGAAATACAGATTGTTGTATTTTCTGAAAAATCAGGCCATAACATTTCTGTGTATTTCCTGTTTTTATTTCTTCGTGCCTCTGTTTCCCATCTGTAATGTGTTATTAACATTATTACCAAGGATGGAGTCCAAGTCCAGATTCAGATTCTTAAACGTAGGTGTCTCGATGTGAGCCAAACACCTACGCTCTCCTCATGCTCAAGGAACATCTGAAAAATCAGCTCTCGCCACACTGTCATTATTGCCATTTAAGGCTCCTCAGCGTATTACCTGAGGCATCCTCAAGGGACTGACAGATATGACAGAAATTATGCTTGGATTGATACTCCTCTGTAGTTCAAGCAGGAGACTGGGTAGGCAATGCTAGGACATACAAAATAGCCCCACTAGCCCTTCAGCTGGAAAAATGCAGGCTCACACTCAGAAATGCCTGACATCATGCCCATGAGTCTCCACTTTCAAGTCTCAACTCCAGCTGAATCCTAACCATGATTTCCACAGCAAATAAGAGTTGTCTCAAAAAAAAAAAAATTAAGATCTAAGATACAGAGGGGAGTGAAGAGCATAATGGAAATTTGAGTTAAATATAATGGAATTTATCTTTTTTAAAAATATGCTTAAAAATAGTGAATTGGGCTACAATAAATAAAAGACAAAGGAAAAGCAAAGTAATGAACAGTCCCCAAAATACTGTGCTTTGAATAATAAAGACCTTGCAAAAATACTACTGCTACCACTAATGACTGTATAATTAAAGAGTACCCGATAATGCAGACTAGATTCACACATAGGTATTTCCCTAACTTGCAAGTTTTCTGACTTTCTCACCTTAATCCTATTATTTTAATGCATTTTCAGTGTGCAGCATTCCAGGCACAGTCATGAGTATATGAATACTAAAGGGTAAAGTTTTCAAAGACACTCAGTGTTGGATTAACATTTGTCTCCCTGAAGACCAGGGTAATTTCTTTATCCTTCTGACATCTTCCTCCCCCTCCTTCCCAGCTTGAGATTTATAATGTAATTTTATACAGCCTTACTTTTTCTTCTTGAAATCATTCTTGCTGCTTTATGAATTACATCCATAATATCATGATCTGAATACCTATTTTAAGGAGTTTTTGTCCTAATAGTTCATACACAAAGTAGGTTGAGGCTGGCAACACTCCAGTGAAATCCACATTCAGTCACTCCATTAAGGAAAGAAGTGAATACTTTTGCATATGCACTTAACCTAAAATATAAACTAGCACATGGCTGTGAAATAAAACCATTATTTTACAGCACCAGTACTGTTTTCTATCAAATGCCCTAAAATGAAGGGTTTCTTCAGGGTACAAAATAAAAGCACTTGACCTTTAAGATTATAATTTTTCAGCAATTAAATGTTTAAAAATATTATTTTATTTCCTATCATAACACAAATTGACAACAGCTCTACATGCTGAAAGCATCCAGATGCATTTCCTGATTGTGAAGAATCAGCAATATAATGTAGCAAGAGACTGGTATTGTGCTCATTAGATCACTAAGCAGCAGTGCTTACAGAATATTTAACTACACTCTACAAAGACATTCAAATGTAGCTGTCAGAATGTGCTTGAAAAATTTCCACCTAACACAAAAATGCAAAAGATGAGAAATTATCTCCCTTTAAAGGAAAAAGTTCAAGGTGAATGTTACCTGATTAGTTTGCTTTGTTATTAATTAAATTCAATAAAAATCCCAAATATGGCATGCCATCTTTTATTAGCATTTCTGCAGAAATAAGAACTATGCTTATAATTTAAGGAAATTTAGTCAAAATGAAATATCAAAAAATAATAACACAGCAGATGAAGGATTTAAGTTCAAAACATGACACTGAAGGGAGAAAATTTAGTATGTCCTAGAGAGATCTATAAAAAACCCTATGAATATTAGTAGTATGCAATTTACATATATTTATTACATACTCCATACGTATTGCATGCTATAGGAATAGCAATTTCTTTAAAAGTGCTTAAGGTATTTTAAGGGGGAAAATGCTCACCTAAGAGCAACATGACACCAGAAATATGGTTCCTTACTCTCCTTTCTGTCTCAACTGGATTTTTTTTTAATCTTTCGCGATATGGTACAAAGGTTTGTTTATTTGTAATGTGAATTTGTGAAGAAATGGCCTCAGCAGTGTTTGTCTGTGAAGTCACCCCAGTTTCAGCATTCACATTAGCCTACCACCTAACCAAGCATACCCTTCCAGTAGAGAAGACAGATCTGCTTTAGCATGGAAAATGGGCAGCACTGCCCCATTCACTCTGGACATTAACAATTAAGATTAGCCTGGGGAATTTTGTATCTCTGTTGCTCTGCCGAACTTTTGGGGTATAAACACAGAAGTAGCTGTCTTCTTTCAACAATACAGAAATGAACACTATGAATATTCCATACAAATCTCTATTTTCACGTAAAGGGAATTTTAATTAGTTAAAAATATTCTTTTATTCTCAAAATACTTATTCTCTGAGAAGGCATATTCACAGTTGAAAGAACTTTCCATGGTATAGCCTTCTAGCATTAGGACAAAAAAGGAAATCTTTAGGTATCTGATCAGTAGTAGTAATATTGAAAGACTCACTTCATATTTAGCAAGAATTAATGCCCAGTTAATCAAAAAACATTGGTAAATCTGTGGCTTACCAGAAAGCTCTAACGGGTATTAATTGATGTCATCTGTACACAAGGAAGAATCCATTTGTGACCCAAATGTCATGAAAATCAGCATAATTACACACTTTATAGTGCAGGTGATTTTTTTTCATTAAATTAGGAGTTCAAAGTGTGACTAGAGTTTCATCATTTGATTAGCTTTATCTCATGGAGAGCATTTCCCTCCAGCTAAATGCAGAGAGCAATGCTGAGAGCTAAAGATGTATATGCCAACTGTTAAACATACAAAGGACATTAAAAGTCAAAATACAACATTTTTCAAGTTAAAGAACTGGTAGTCAACCAGAAGACAAAAAGCTACAAAATTATACTACATTGCTGGAATGTATGAAATAACCAGCTCAAACAAGGAGAAAATGGGACATTAAAGGACTAAGGAGACCATCAGAAGAAACACTAGGAAACCCCACCCCATGCCTCCTCAAGGAATGAGACAGTGATAGCCTTCAAAGAAGAGAAACTTCAAAAAATGTGATATTTGATTCAAAACATAAATATGCCTCAAGCTAAGAAGTTATGAAAAATGTTCTCAGTAAGTTTTTCCATGAGACAAATCCATCACTCCCTTGAAGCACAAAACAGATTTTATTTGGGAGACAGAGAACTGTATTCCCTCATGGTGCAAGTAATTTGGGAGGCACCACAGTATTTTCTTAGGGAATGACTAATTGGGTATGAAGACAATGGGGGGGGGGGGGAAGCGGGGGCCTCCTAATGTGGTGGAAATATAATTACTTTTAAAAATGCATGAACTGCAGCTCTAAACACGGTCTTAGGGAGGGACCAGGCACACATCAAGATTCAGCTTCACCTCTCTGAAACAGTATTAAACAGTGTTAAAAAGGTTTATCTGTCACCATGCCGGACACTGGGACATCACAGAAGTAATGATGAGGCTGAGGAAGAAGGGGCCAAAGTGGCAAAAAGGAAACCCCCCTTTACCAGCCCAGCATGCCCTATGTGAAAGAGGAGCAGTCTCTGGGCATGAAGTCAGTCCCAAGATGGATGATGAGAAGGAAAAGGCTTCCTGTGACAGAGAGAGAAGAAGCACTCTGCATACTAACTGTGTCCAAAAATATTTGTAAGAAAAAGTAGCATGAATTTCTATCTGCTGTCCAAGCATAGCCACAGATCCCTGCACTAATAAAAATCTTCCAGAATAAATATCCCCACACTTGGGACATTTAAAATGAGGGTCTAAGGTCATAATGCAAGAGGTCAGGAATACCATTAAATTACCTGCAAGGTCAAGTAATTATGACTGCAACTTATCACTTCATCATGTACTCAAAAAAACTCAGGAACTGAATTGTTGCTATTAAAAAAATACACCATTCAGCAGGCTTCTGTACACCCACACATGTACTCATCCAATGCACCACTACCCAAACAGAACAAAAATATATTTTAACAAATCTTGCACAAAGTCAAAACATAATTTCTTTTACAGACATGTTAGTTCACAAATCTGCTTTTTCATTCAGCTTACACTGCTAGAATCACTTATGGACATCTATTACAGAGATCTGCTAAATCTATAATTTGCTTCTTGACATTAAGTAATAAATACATAATGCAGACACACATTTGTCCTTTTCAAAATTCAGCTGAAATCCATTTCTTTAGATAAGAGCATCACCTGTCCAAGTCACCTTCCAAAATTCAGAAAATCTTCCTCCACTGAGGCGTGCACTCCAATCTTTATATCCTGGCTCCTACTTGAAAGAGGAGCTACGTACATCCAAGCATTTGACATCAAAATAGGAATTTATGACTGCCTTGAGTGCCATTGGCATGTGGAAATGCCATTCATAAAGCAGACACTCATGGCAGGGCTCACTGTTCAAGCACTTGATGTCAGAGGACATCAAGATCCATAAGTAAAATTTTCACATGGAAAACCCCATGCTGGCTGCTTCTAAGCTTGGAAAGTGCTTCACTTTAATCTCTTCAACCTTACATGATACATATTAGCCTGGGTTAAATTAGTGGTGAACTTTGTATTTTGCAAACAGTTACACTCAAATTGTCTTCTTAAATTTGCTTTTAAGAAGGGATGTAGATGCTGAGACCAAAGATCTTATAAGAAAGTACCTGGCTCTGTATTGCTTAGAAGTGCAGCCTTTTGGTGGCTAATGTAGCTGGAAAGGGGTCTGTACTATGCAACACTTAAAAAACCTCCTGGATACCAGCCCTGCTGATTAGTGCTTCAATTTCATAGTCAAATGGAGGTCACTGCAGTAGGTGTTTTTCAAAGGAAATTATTAGGATGGAGAAGGATGTAGGGAGGATTTGCTAGAGATGAAAACAAATGACACTGGCCTTGCAATAAAAATTCTGAGTGCAGCAGGGAGGGGAAGATGTATCATCATTAGCTCATTTACCGGTTGTGAACTAGCAAGGGCTCATATCCATGAATCTTTTCATGCCGCATGCACAGTTTTAAGAAGGCAAGCAAGCTCTAGCACGCACAAGTGAGATCAGACCCAGTGATCACACAAGTAATATGCACCCAGAGAGAAAAATAACAGTGGAAGTTTTCTAGCTGGAATACTGCTGAAGTCTGTCGCACTGCAAGCGGAGCAAGAGCCATGGAAGACACCTCTGAAAAAATGAGCTGTGCTCTACAGGGGGAATTCTCCCAGTGGAAGAGGCAGAGCACTTGTCAGCTACTGCTGAGGAAAAATTAGAATCACATGATCACAGAATGATAGAATGGCTTAGATCAGAAGGCACCTTAAAGATGCTTTATTTAACTCAAGACCTACTTCCAACCCTCCCACCATGGGCAGGTATATTGAGTTTGCATGGCCAGGTTTCGGTAGCAGGATGGGCTGCAAGATTGGCTTCTGTGAGACAGTGCCAGAAACTTCCCCATGTCTAGCAGAGCCAGTGTCAGGCAACTCTAAGATGGATGTGCCACTGGCCAAGGCTGGGCCAGTTGGAAATGATTGCAAAAGCTCTGATAACATACTGAAGAAGATGGAAAAAATAAGAAGTACATTTTCTTGTTTGGTGATGTGAATTAAAATATTGGCATTTACCACAAGGCAAACCTGACTATTAACTTCTTCCCCTATGCTCAGTGACAACTTCTCCTTAGGTATGAAGATTGTGCTAGTGAAGAGGAGAGGGACCCAGCAGGATGGACCACTCTTGTGACTCATTCACTGGATTTGAGTTCTGGAAATAGGCATTTGGACTTACAGAGAAATTTAAAAACCTAAACCATACATACAGAAGACTCTTCAATATTCAGACTGCAAGCACATCTGAATTCTCAGTGTTTTCTTATCTCTGGCTCAACTCTTCATCTACACAACTGCAGATGTAGACTGAAACATTGCTTTCATAATAATAAAGGGCTGTAAAGCTAATCCCCTTCCAAAACACTCAGGTATTTAAATCCCACTGGCTTCATTGGGTTAAAAGCACTCAGCTAAATAGGAGGCCAGTGCTGATTGCAGAGAATGAAAATACATGACAGACAGACAAGAAGAGGGGACATACCAGGGTAAGTGCAAATTTGCTAGAGAAGGCTTTGGAAGAAAATAAAAGACAGAATTAAAAATGGGAGAAAGCTCTCTACTTAATTGAAGATTAAGAAAAAGTAGAAATAGGAAGTGCCACTCAACTGAAGGTACAAAAGGTTGACAGAAGAAGGCAGAAGATTACTTATATTTTTACACAATTAAATTAATTCCTTTTAATCTTTTTATACATATTGTAAACAAGATCTCTCTATCCCATTAAAATTACCTTTTAAAGCCTGGGTAAATATATTAACTAATCCTAAAATCCCCAAAAACCTGATATTTTTTTTTTTTTTTTATTTTTTTGTGAAAACAAAAGCAAAGCAGGGAAGAGCACTATAAACAGTTGTGACCTTCAGAGAGCCTGGCTTTCTCTTTAATTATTCAAAAAAAGAAACACTGCTTCAAGCAGCTACAGAAAAAAAAAAAAAAAAGTCATTTAAATAGAAGTGGCTACACACCACATTTGCAGTGACCAGGAGGATACACCCTAAATGTTCGCAATATTACACAAAACCAAAAAAGCAAACAAGTAGTACCAGCAATTCTCACTTTTTCTTTTTTTTTTTTTTGAAAACACTTTAAAAAGCAGTCTAAAGCGTCTAGCAAGACACAGGAGTAAAAGGAATTTTGATGATAGCTCTGAGTTTAGTATTGAGAGTTACTTAATTGCTACTACTCCTTCATGTACTCATTTCCAAATACAGTAATTCCTACTGGCATTTTGTACTTGTGCCTCAGGTAAAATAGCAGCACCCTGCACCAGCATGGTGGCAGACCCAATGGGTGCTTGCATGCCAATTTCAGACATCATGGAGGAACCACAGCCATGCTCAAGGCCAATCACTGCCACAGGCTGAGCCCACAGGGCTAGGAGGGCACAGCACAACCCAACTCCATGCTACGGGAAAGTGACCTTGCCACCACCACAACACAGTCATTTGAACTGCATAATTTCATTTTCAAAGACTGATTTTCTCAGAACAGAAAATCCCGATGAATAATACAAATAGGCAACCTTATTTTCTTCTGTTCACTTCATATACAGCCTAAACAGTTCCTGTTTCACCCTAATATTAAGAGTACAACCCATCATGCTCAGCAATATGGAAATCTCAGTTAACAAAAAAATAGAAATGTTAATTCATCTAGGAGCTGCTTCATGAGAACAGAGATATCCATCTACTGCTTACTGCCCCGTGCTTATTCAAGAGAGAAACCACATCTAAATAAATAACTAGACATGAAAATGCCAATGCCTCCCAGAGTAAAGAAATCTGAAGGCAAATTGCAGGAAGCCTACAGGATACAAATACTGCATTAAGGAGAAACGTGGTCTGGAGGATTTTGTGTTGAAGTTTCAGGACAATAAAACTCAAATTCAGCAGCTGCTGTCATGATATAACAACTGGCAAGACAAATACTTCTCTTTTATATATTTATTTTTCATTTGTGGCACTATACATTTTGTTGCCATGACAACTAAATGTTTTCTGCCCATCTGTATGGTGACAGAATAGGCACATACATCTGTTCACAGATTTTGTCTTTAAAAGACAGATAATATTTTCCCAACTTCTGTATGTTTTTAAAGCTCTCTTTAGTAAGAAGCAGAATACTGCAATTTCTCTAAAATAGTGGACCATAAATCACACCACTCAGGCAGTATGTTGCCCAGGAGACACTCTTAACATCACTCATTGCCAGCACAAATGAAAAAGTCAAAACAGAGGCTGGTGACAAGGACCAGGGAACATTGCTTTCAGCATGACTTTTTCCATGTTGCTTTTGCTTATCACCATTAGCAATATCACTACCAAGAGACCAACTTCCTTTCTGGCTGATTAGAAACACAAAGCCACTTTCACACAAAAAAGACAATATATGAATGATTAGGGATGGGGTAATCTTTTTTTATTGCCACATAGTGTAGTAACTCTCTAAAGTCTGTAATATTTTCCATCCCAAAGATTCTACAACTTTTGAACAAATAAATAAATAAACTTCAGTGGCATCAAGCAACTCAACCAAGGCTGTAGAATCCATAATGTTTGTGTTTGCCTAAATCTTAGGTACCTCCATTAAATAAAAAAAAAACTTTCCTACATTACCTAGCCCTGTTCATACCGATGCCAGGCTGTGACACTGGCAAATCAAATTATTCCCAATCACTATAGATTCCTGAAATCTTTAGGAATGTTTCCAGTCCTGTGCTTATCTCCAGTTAGTGAAAAACTGAAAAAAAACCCACCCAACTGATTATGGAGTTGAAGCAGTGCAAGGGGTTTGATGGAGAATTGCTTGGAATTTAGATGGTACTGGGAAGAGAAACATGAAGAAAAAACGATAAAAAGCCAAGAAAAACAGAGAAGGTCAAGCATCACATGAAAGAAAGGAGAAGTCTGCAACTCTGCTTGTGGGGTAGAACTCCTAAGCTTAATCAAAATGGGAGGAATATGATATGGCAGAGCATGCTTCCCTAAAACAACTACCACCTTCTATGCCACACAATGCAGCATATATTTTGGCAAGGCATGAAGCCATGGTAGACACATCTTGTTTCAGCACGTTTTTAAGCCAAAATAGCACGTGCTGCAAGCAGCATTAATCTGCTTCCCCAGCTTCTGCATGCTGCCTCAAAATTCCTGGCCCCAAACCCAAAAATGGGAATTAGTAGCTCAGCTTTATTTCTGTCACTTCTGGTGAGCCTCATATTGGATTTAAAATGAGGACACCATGGCAGTGCTCTTTATTGACATGGAAAATACTCTAAGCTGGCAAGTTAGCTAGCAGCT
The DNA here is from genome assembly GCF_026979565.1 of Vidua chalybeata. Lineage (NCBI taxonomy): Eukaryota > Metazoa > Chordata > Aves > Passeriformes > Viduidae > Vidua > Vidua chalybeata. Next base: position 81,636,933 of record NC_071531.1, on the reverse strand, counting down.
GCCAGAACTATTTATTTAGATAAACAGAGAGAATCTTCAAATCAGTTTCTGCTGCACTTTGCTCTCATCTACAGCTTTCCCTCCATGCTACACTCACACTGCACCCATAGTATGGACACAAAACCTGCATATTTTTGGCACGCTTTGCTATCTACTGTCCTGCAGCTGATCATGCTGGGCTAGAGGTGCTCCTGCTCTCTGGGGCACAAAAATCCTGGTTCTGGACAACAGCAGAGCCCTATCTTAGCATGTTCCCTCAATAAATTATGTATGGTATCACTAAAAAGTATTACCTGTCTCAGGAATATTAAAGTGGCCTTCTCCCATGGTACCTGAAAGCCAGAAGCCTAATTCCAAAAAATTCTGAGTCCACCAAAATGGTCTCCCATTATGTCTTAAAAGGAATGCTTTCCCAAGGCAAAAGTTCAACAGCTCTATCCACCTATGGCTATCAGCTCCACAACTGGGAAGAATGGCTAAAAACAATATTGTAGCTTCATTTTTTATCCATTTAAAATGATGCATCATACTTGCAACACAAAATCACAGCCAGCCCCTTGTCCAGGTCAAACAGAGACACAGCAATTATGGCATGCAGGGAGCAACATTAAGGATTTGTCTCATTTGATCCTGAAATTTATTTAGCATTTTGTTTCCACCCACTGCACTGCAGTGAGCCAGGATTTGAAGCATCACTCACCCCTGGAAGGCTGAAAGGAATGACTGAGCAACCTAAGCACATGGCTGTTGAATACGTCCAGTGCAGTCAGTGTAATGTTTCTATCGTTAATTATTTGGAATAAATGTACTGGCTTAAATAGGTCACTGTGATTCTACAGTTCTCCTGGGAAATCAAACTGGGAAGAAGCAACTCCTGAAGGGACTTCTATTTTAACACCCTCCAAATACCAAGTGACTGCATTACCCAGTTGCTGCGTTGTATTTTGGTATGTGTTTCCATCAAAATCACTCACAGCATTTTAAAGCCATTAATCATGCAAGCATAACAACTGGCACAAAACTGCCTTTGACAATGTGATGATCATTAGACTTATTGTACAGACAGGTAAAGTGAGGAATGAAAAGGTTAGTTATACTGCCAGAGGGATTCTGTCTCTCTCCGTGACATGTAGTAAGCAGCTTTAGCCATCTGATAGTTGTTCTGATCTGTGATTTCAGCTCAAGGCCCAGGGACCCACACCATAAACACCATGTAGCAAATAAGCATCCCAATAGGCTAACACACCAAATCCCCACATTAGCACACATCTTGCTCGCTCCATCACAACTGCCTCTTCCACACCAAAGCCAGGACAAAGCAGTAGCTCTTGCACGTGTTATTTCCAAGCCATTCCTCAATCACACTAAATTCACTTCTAGTTTATTAGGTTGGCTCTCCACCCAGCAACTTCTACAAAACAAATTTTAGGATTACGAATTTCCCATATCAACAAGTAAATGTCTACTATACGTCAGCATGAATTTCAAGGACATGAATTACACCATTGCAGCTGTGTGCATGGATGTTCCCAAACCCACAGGGCCACAAGCATCAAAAGGGCAATGCAATACTTTGCTTTGCACCTGATCTCCTTCTCTAGTCAACCCAAATGGCTTGCGCTTGCAAGGCCTTTAAATGCAACCAGGGAGCTGGTCCCCCCACTCTTTTCCTCAAAAAAATGAGTTCTTCCCTCATGGCTTTCTTGAGCTGGTTCACCAGTGGCTGTGGGAAAAAGCAGAGCCATGGAGAGGAGGTAGTAGGAAACAGCACTCAGGTCCAGGAATGGGCTGCCTCTGCTGCTTTCAGAACAGATAAATGCCAGGTATAAAGGGAGTGGAAATCACAGCCTTTTTTAATTGAAAACATGAGATTCTTCAGAAGCAATTCAAGTTGCAAAAGCCTGCTGTTAGTTTGCTTGGCTGGGGGATTTTTTGTGTATACTTCAACCCTTTAGGAATCCTACCAGTAAGATTGTCTCTCCTAGATCCACATGATCAGGGAAAGGGAATCCATGGCCCCTTTACCAGAGGTTCCCATACCCTCCAGGGACTTGCCAGCAAAGTCTAAACCCTCTTGTTAAAGTGGACTGGATTATGATTGACAGGGTGACCATACAGTTATTTCTGACCACATTAAATGTGTAGATAGAGCTTCCAACTGTAATCAGATGAGTTTTAATTTGTGGGTACAGAGAAAGAAAAACAGATTTTCTGAGAATTAGCTGGGTTTTATCTTTGCCAGTGACAGATTAATGTTCATTATGAAAGATTAAGCAATTAAAAGAAATCCCCATGAAAGAGCAGAAGCATATGCAAAAAGTTTTAAACACTGGTATGTTTACACAAAGACAACAGGAACCCTTCTGTGCTCCTAACAATATAGGAGTAGAGCACTTTGCAATGCAGCAGTGGCTATGGCCAGCAACAGCACCAGCTGAAGGGCTTTTTCTACTTCCAGCATCAACAAATTCAATTTTTACAGTTGAAAAAACTCCAACATTATTTAGGTATTACCTTCATTTTTAGAGAGAAGCTGCTACAGGTTTTGACAATAAACTGATGGGGGGACAAACTTTAGAATCAGCAGTCATAAATTCATTAGGTCACATTTATGAAACAGATTTTGCTCTTTACCCTTTAGCCAGGCATAGCTAAATGTCAGTCCTGGCCCTGCCTCATAAACAGCTCCCATCTCCTTTACAAATGTCACTATGGGCACAATCTTCCTTTTTTGATTATTTTGCTTGTCTCCAGCATGACACTCTGTACCTCAGAAGCAGCTTGCTGCCCACACTGAACTACTGCCCACACTGAGTGTTCCAAAAAGGAAGATACCTCATTAAAGGCAGACCCACACTGGGTTGCAAAGGAGCCACACACTCACAAAAAGCATCTCATCTCATTAGCAAATGCTCCTCGTGGAGATGAAGACACATCACTAATTTGAGGTACAGAAGGCATGGAACAGACTGCCCTACCCTGGTACCGTGGGAGTGAAAATAGCACATTAAATGTTTGTTATGTTTCCAATGGAAGCTGTTTCCAATGAAGCTGTATTGAGCTCACAGGGGCTCAATCTGCTGTCTTCAGGATTTACTTAAAGAGAAGAATGAGTCTGGGAGAGGGTAAAGTGAGGGAGGCTGCTCCATACCAGGAAGTCTGCCCCATATTGGGAAGGCCCCCACAGCCAGTCAGAGCCAGCCAGAAGAATCATTCCCAAAGGCCAGCTGAGCTTTCTGTCCAGCTGCCAGTCCTGTGGGCAGCCCAGGGACTCTGGTTATCCCTGGACTGACCCTCACTGCTGATGGCTGTGTCTATCCACTGCTCTTTCCCCCACAGCAAACCAGAAGGTTATCACCCCAGAGGAAGCTGCATTAATCATTGACAGTGGCTTACGCTACAACCTGCCATCATCAAAGAGTTACTGTTAAATGATAATTAAAGCACAGTAAAAACCAAAACAAACTAACATAGCCAGTGGTAGTAGAGCAGAGCTAACCAAACCAGTTCATCCTTACAAACTATCTCAAAAAGAAACAGTAAAATCCAACCCTTTTAAAACCAGCTCCAAGATCCTGTACAGTTTAAGAAGGGTGGTCTTACATGGAACAACAGGCTGGGACTCAGAAGAATCTGTCCCATCCACCCCTATTTGCTGTGGATAAGTACAGTTTCATCACAGAGATGCCAAACACCTGAAGTTCCCATGGCTTTTAATGAATTTGTGCATTGTCATTCCTCCCTTTCAAAAAAAAGAGAAAAACATGTCAAACTATTAACTTATCTACACCTTTCAGTAAAGTAGAAACTACCATAAGCATTGTACATCAAAGAGCTTCCTTCATTAAAATGTGGAAAATAATTTGTGTACTTTAGATGAAAGGTGTTCTGGGACTGTGAAGTATTCTGGCAAATTTAATTAAATCGCATAGTTATTCTCATGCAAAAATAAAGTTTTTGGGCAAAAAAATTAACTGATTCCCAGTATCTGTTTTCTTCTTTTGCCAAATCTCTACCCTACAGAGTGAACCACTGGTATGAAGCAAAACCATTTTTAATGACATATACATAAAGTTACATTTCCAGAACACAAATTCTCAGTGAAATTTTCAAATGAAGACAAAAAATTCCCAAACAAAGATGCAAATAATTCATTACGGGCTGCAAAGATCTAAAATCAGAAATTCATTTGCTATGCATATTTTAGCAAAACTGAAAAACCAAAAGCTTCAGCTGTGAAAGACAGGCAGACCTAGCCATCACAATGGAAGCAGAGAGCTGCTGAAAACACACACCATGAGATTACTCTCACCTTTCATATCCATCACCTTAAAGAATTGTTGCTCATGTACAGTGAGCACATTTTGCTCAACTCCAAGATTATCATCAAAGTAATTGAAAAACATTTCGTAAGAGAAGTAGCTTCAGGCTGCCTCCCTCACAAGGAGGGTTGGGGTAACCAGACCGTCTCCTGTGGGTAACAGCTGCAAAGTTGAGACATCTTGCTCTTAAGCAAAAAATCACACATGTATCTCAATGGAGGGGTGGGTAAGTGCCACAGCATGTCCTGATGTTCCCAGTCATTTAGGTGGGGATGTACTGGCATGTACCCAGCTCTCAGCATGGAGGAAACAGAGTCCTGCACCTTCATACAGTTCCCATTCTAATGGAACACTGCAGCAACACTTGGAACAAACTTCTTGCCACAACTGAATGGATCTACCCCTTTTGTTCACCCTGGACAAAATGACCAGGTCAATGCCAGCAGACAACTTCACTCCGAGATACACAGATGTATTAATGCAAACACCTAACGCAAACCAACTGCTATGAAAACCCCCTCCCCACATGCACTCTGTTTGGCTTTCTCTCAGTTATTTCTTACTGGCAACACTTCAATGCTAATAAGACACCATAAGTGTAAAAAATGCAATAAAGATGTTTACATTAAACAGCAGACTACAGATTGAAATAATCTGTTCAATGAGCTACAGAAGCTCATCTCCAAACATCTATTTTCAGGTAAACATGTATATGTGAATTCAAAGAGATCTGACAGTGGAAGGGCTTTTTAATTTCATTTTATTTTTACCTTGTTGGCAAACACCTAACAAGTTCTAAGACTCCAACACCGAAATTAGCCAAACAGCCTTACAATTTGACACAATTTTTAGCAATGAAAGCTTGGAAAAGCTTTCCAAGCAACTGATTGATTAACCATTACTTGTAGTCCTTGAACTGCAAACAGCTTTATAGAAAGTACGCTTTAATCCAGCTTCCAAGGTAAATCCTTGAGCCTACCTACGTATTCAAGCAGGGGAAGAGATGCATGATCAGTCCAGTGTTATCACTCCAAACCAGCTCTACAAATTCCTGATTAACTCTGTCCAGTTCTACTGCTCCCTAAAAAGCCGCACAACCTGCTGCAAGGTCAGACAGCAAAATGGGTCCTCAGTTTTATTAGCCAGCGGAGATTTTTCTCTGTCTCGGACTTGTTACAGCAAAGGATTAGGCAGAACAACGAAATGGCTCCATGTAATCTTAGACATTGCCCAAACATGCTCCTCTGCATACCCCTGAAGAGGAGTGCCCATATTGCCCTCCATATGCTCGTAAATTTGCATTTCTGCATGAACAACATCACTTCTCAATGCCCTGGGCTCCCACGAGTGCTTTGGAACAGCTAAAACGGTTTTTCCTCCCGTTTTCTCTGAGCTGCCACGAACTGCTGACAGTTCAGCAGTTGCCAGGGTGAAGATGGTGCTCATGTGCTCAGACTGAACATCAGACATTGGAAGTCAATTTTCCTCTAATATCATCAAACTCACCACCTTGTGTCTTGGTACCTTTTCTGGCCCCTTAGAGATAAGCCTTCTGCAGGAGCACCTGGGTATAATTTAATAGATGATGATGCATGAGCTAATATAGAGGTCACTTTTGGGATTATACACTAACAGAAGATATAATACAAAATGCTCTCGGAAACATCTCTCAAGGATAATAAAGGTGACAGGAGGAAATAGAGACTACACATTCCTTTATTAATAAATAAATTACTCAGTGATTGAGACAAAATGGGCTATCACTGGGAGCATCCTGAATAATAAAGGAGATTCTCTGAACATTTTCCAAAGAAGGGAAATCATGCAAATTACAGCTAGATATAAAAATTGAATGTTGTGAGTTGTTTTATGGGGTTTAAACCTAGAGAGCGGAACAGCTTGAATAAAACAATTCTTCATTACTGGCCTCACTTTGGAAACTTTGAAAGTATGTCAGAATGATACTCAGAGCCTTTTAAAGCAAATATTTTCATAAGCTGATGCATTGTTTTAGGATTCATATTACTAAAAAAAAAGTTAAACAAATTTGCTTCAGTGAAATTAAGACAAGCCTTGTTCCTTACTAATTTACATCTAGAAATGACAGGGAAATTATAAACACACAGACACAGAATTTGTATAAAAATTATTGGTTTTCTACCACAACTAATTTTAAAGAAAAAGTGTTAGTGGTTGTTGTCCTAAAAGTAGAAATCTTATATGAAAGACCACTTCCACTGTTAAAAGCTGCCAGAGATAACTCAGAGAACAATAATAACACAGCACCACAGGCTCAGAAATAGCTGCTCTCAGGCATGCTTCATTCCTGCCTGACACAGATACAGGCTGACAGACCAGATTTTGGCCAGGACTGTGCTCTGTGATCCATCTGCCACACTCCTCCCCAAAGAGGCTACTCAGGAGAGACACCATGGACAGGCTGAGGGCTGATGATCTTGTCATGAGTGCCTGCACCAAGTGTCTCCCCTGTGAGCAGTCCTCTTTTCCCAAACCACCTCCCAGCAGCACCCACTGGCACTTCTCCTGTGGTACGGCCTGAAGTTACCTTGAAAATTTGGTTTATAAGCCTGGGATAATAAAGAGGCTCCAAAATACTGGCTCTGGGTAATGAAATTTGCCTACACTCTCCAGGAAGATGAATAACATCTGTAATACTAGTGTCTCCAAACCCTACAGTGAATTAAATTCTGCCAGTGAGTCCACCCAGATCCACCCACTAGCTCCTACACTCCTCCATAAAATTAAACAACTGAGAGGAAGAAAAACATGTTTCACCAATGATTTTCATTTTACTTTACTTTGTTTCAAGGAAACACTAGCAATGGTCCCACATAAATATTTATCACACCACTCAAATTGTAGTAAATGGAAATATCCTTCAACCTGCATACAAAATAACTGAAAACTATTTTAAGAGACAGCAAGAAGATGCAAGGAGTCTGAACCAGTAAATTAATTCCTTTTTGTCAAATAGATTGAACAGTGCAGGCAGGTCTGGTTTATTGTAAACTATATCATCTGGTGTTTCTAGTTTCCATTATGAGATGTTTGAAGCCATGATTAGGATTTTCCAGCACCAACTGCCTTCTCTAGCCATAGTTTGTTAGGAATTTCTATCACTTTTGAGGTATAGAAGATCAGACCATTATCCTTGGCACCATAAATATACCCATGGAGTCTGTAATAATTTGAACTCTACCTCCATTTAACAGTACCTTTAAGCTTTCAGCACTGTGAAAGACAGGACTGGCCTGCTAATGTGAATTCCAGGGCTGAAACGCGTAGAGATATTAAGTTAAGAGGGTCATCTACAAATTGCATTCTTATCAGATGTCCTCTACAGGGTTAGAAATTAGTGCTAGCTAACTCCTAAATTTAAAGTTCTAATGAATGTTAGGGGACTCAGGTTCCTGAACAACCCTAGAAAATAAAGTTGGTGAGTTTTGAAAGCATTCCTTAAGTCCGTGCTCATGGGCTTTGCAAGAACATTAGAGATCCCGTAAGCATTTCATTAAAACCACTGTTTTATCTTTATGTTCAATTTCATTGGGACTAAAGATGTTTCTCTGCTTTCCTGAGAACAAGTAAAAAACTTGTTGCTTCAGTTTTCCCCGCTGTGCAGTGGAGTTAGTAATTCCTTGCACGTCAGGATGATGCTCCACCAACTGTGACAAACCCTACAGCAGCCTCTGCAGCAGAAGATGTTGACTTTGTCTCGTCTCTCTGCACCTCTAGAATTCACTTTGATAATTTCCTATTACCAGTATGTCCATGGGTAGTGTAAGGGTAAATATAGAAACTCTTTGTGTGCCAGACTGTCATATTAACATATAGAAACAGACGCCAGACTAAAAAGTGGAGCTAAAGTAAAAATGCAGTTTAGCTGAACTACAAATCATCAAAAAAAGGAGAAGGAGGATTCCAGCAATTAAGGCCTGATCTCATCTAACTCAACGTTTCAAGAAGTCAAGAACTCCCACTAGTTGTTCAGATCTCCACTGCAGCCAGAAAAGAGGTTCTGATAGATAGTATTTAGTCTCCCAAGGTGGGTGATATCATAAACCCATATGCATTTGTTGGACTTGCCACCAACTCCTGAAACAACAAAAATACACCACTTTGCTGTGCTATTGGCACTACAAGGGTGTACATACCAGAGAGAAGAAAATCCAGGTTTTTAATAAGACAGTGTAGGACTTCTGACAGAGACAATTTCCACAAGAGTAGTCATAACTATTAGAGTTAACCTGTGATGGAAACTCAGAGCATACTCTCATACTACAAAATTTTTTGCCACATGTCTGCTCATTTGTGTCACAACAATCTGGAGATAAAAGAGTGCGTTTTACACAATTTTCTTTTAAGAAACTGCAATTAGCAGACTGGCAAAGAGAGGAGAGATGCACACCAGGCAGGAAGCAGTACTGAAGATGAGGAAATGGCTCCAGCTTCTCTTTAGCAGGACAGTTGCATAAGGGGAAGGTTACTAGTCACTTTTGCAAGATCCAAATATAAAATATTGATCAATTTCTGTAGATAGAAAAGAGGGTCAGATGCTTTAACACTGTATTGTCAGAAAATGAAAAATCATAAACTATTATTTACATTACTCTCACCCCTACACTATTAAATTTTTTTTCCACTTTGTATTTCTAGAAGTGCACTTATGTGTGGGTTTCAGAATGAAAGATAATTCCCAGTAACTAGATTAAAACCACCTGGTAGAGAGGAATCCTAACAAATTACCTAGCAGTAAGGCTGACAGTGTATCTTCTTGTTCACAGTTAACAGGGATGGGCTATATCTGACCAAAGCACAGCACTCAGTGTAGACCTCTACCTGAGTTAGTCTCACAAGGACCTCTGCACATTTTTAGAGAATGATTCACCAAACTTCTTTCATATTTTTACATTAGAGTCAAATGAATCATATTTCTCAGTGACTTGTTTCCTTCTGTTGACTTGAAGAAGCTTGCAGTGACTAGTTCTCATTGTAGACGACCATATTTTATAACAGATTACATATCTGGATCCCAAAAAAATGAACATGACAGGGAAAAAAAAAAAAAACAAAGGCAGTTCTGAACAGGAGACAGAAGGATCACATTACATGTTTCTCAGTGTAAGGTTTTTAAATGGCATGTTTGTGACATTTATATCAACACTCAATAAATAACAAAAAAACTTCCTCCATTTTTTTTAACCTCTTGAAAACTCTGAAACCAGATTTTTTAGTTATAAATCATGACTGACTTCTAAACCCATGAGAAATTTCATTTTCTATCTAAAGTAGTGGAAAACCACAGATGGAGTTGAAAGGTCAGGAAGTGCAGCAATCCACTTCAGGAGACTTTCTATTTATTTACAGATTTGTACTGGCTCTGACTCCTGGAAATGGAAAGTAAATCCACTGAAGAAAATTTGGAAGTGATTCACACTTCTTTCTGGCAAATACTTGCTATGCTTCTGGTTACTACCATGTATGAACTGGCATATTTAGCAGTGAATGCTATAACAACAATCATCTTCCAAACCAATTCTATATGACATGAGGCAAAAAGCAGCACTGTAGGAAGGGAATCCCAGGCTCACTCCATGGCACAACTCTTACCAAACTACAACAGCACCCAGATTTGCACATTTACACTGTGCAGAAGGATCCATAAGGACTAATACAGAGACGACTCCCAAGCTTCCTGACTGCAATTCACTGTTCTTACCTGAGTGGAGAATAGCCGGTTGTGGAACCCACACCAAAAGCTAGATCAAGCTTGGTGGAGATAGATCACAGAGAATTACAGAATCATTTAACTTTGACAAGACCTCCAAGATCATTGAGTCCAATCACTAACCTAGCACTGCAAAGTCAATCACTAAGCCATAGCCATGACTACGACATCCACACGTTTCAAACACTTTTAGAAATGGAATTCCACCACATCCCTGGGCAGCCTGTTCCAATGGCTCTCAACTTTTATAGTGAATAATTTTTCCCTAACACCCAATCTAACCTCTCCAGGCCATTTCTTCTTGTCCTGACACTTGTTACTTGGAGAACAGACTGACCCTTACCTCACTACAAGCTCCTTTCAGGCAGTTGTAGAGAGTGAGAAGATCTCCCCTGAGCGTCATTTTTTCCAGATGCACCATTATGCACCTATGTACATCTGTAGTGGAAGAAGAAGCAGCCATCGTGACAACACATGTGCAGCTGCATGGTACAGTGTGTATCCATCATGAAGGCCTGCTTCTCCTCATTTGAACTCCTCAGTATCAATGTGCCTCAGGAAGCAAAAGCACATCTCACTCAACACACAGGGCAACACCAATAACATGCAACATTTCAGAAAAATAAAAATAATGTGTTTGAGCAGAATTTTGCTGAAAGCACAGACTTGCTTGCTGTCCAGCTTGCTCATGTATCAGGATGAATTTGGCCCAGTTTATATCCTAATGATTATAATGGATGCTGCAGTCATCTTTTCATTAAGGCAGCAGCCAAAAATATTGATTTGTTATACTTCACACTCCTGCTTACCTTCACAAATTTCAGGAGAGACGGCACATAAGCCAATAGAGTTGGTCAATTTAAAAGTGACAAATGAACTGCACTGAAAGTAAATAAACAGCTATCTCTTTATAAATTAATTCAATATGCGACTTAAGCCCTTTTCTACAGCTAGAAAGCTGATTCATCATTCAGCAGCATTTAAGTTGCCACCAGTTCAATAGTTGAATATTAATGTTGCATTCTATTTGACACAGAAGGTCAAATCCTGCATTCATCTTACAATAGCATGACCCGGAGTAACCCTGAAGCCCTGCCCTCCACACTGCCCTGGCTGTAGCTCGGCACCCAAAGCATTCTTCAAACTGCTTTCAAGAAGGCTTATATGACATTGAACATTTGGGGATATCAGAAACAAGAATCTCAAATCTTTTTATCTGCTGGATTATCTTCTGGAATGATTAAGTAAAATCACACAGGTTAGCTCATTTTCACTTAACACTCGTGAATGAGTGAAAGGCAGAAAAATCTTTGTATCTTGGGAGATTTGGGGCTTTTTTGCCTCCACAAAATGTATTTCAATTTTAGAAAGAAAATAAGTATATTTAATGTGGAACACTGAGTACAATTTCCATTCCCATTAAAACATGATTTGTGCTTTACTGAACAAGGGACCCAACTTATTCTAGGCCATCACCTCTACTAGGGTAGGCACAGGGTAAAAAAACTAGTTATTTTACTTATGAGTGACACACACAGAGTTACTTTCCCTACCAGCTCTTTTAAATTCAATAAATGTCAAATGCTGTGATTTCTGTATCAATACTGCAGCATTGGCACCAACCTCACAGTGCTTTATAAAGAACCCATTGAGATGAAGTTGATACTACTCAATAAATAGGTAGGATGACATTTTCAAATGCAGAAGCTTAATATTTAAACACATGTCCAAATGTCTAAACAATGTTGCCTGAATGCCTTCCACTACTATCAGCACTGTAGAATATGTGAGTTTCTAACATTTCTGGAAATTACACTAGATGCCCTCTTGACTTCTAACACTCAAGTCTGATGTTTCTGGACATAAGGTTTTGACTGCAATCATCTGCGTACAGCTGTAGCAGCAAGGCTGTAGCAAAAATAGAATAAAAATATTTTTCTCTGCTTATACTATGAGAGCCACAGCATTTGTGATGTCATCTGTTTTTCATAATGTTCAGTTTAGAAAGTTGACATTTGATTAAACAGTTTGAATTTGCCAAAACATACATTTTAATCTTATGTTTAATACCACATTCTCAATTAAAAGCTTCAGAAGAAGACATACAAACCACAGTAAACCCACAAACCTAACATATTTAATGTAATTTCTGAAACTGTTGACTAATATTTTCTAATTTCCTCACTACTTCTAGTGGTGCACAGCTGCACCATTATTCCCAACAACTATCAGACATTTATACAGCAAGTTTTTAAGTGTTTTACTAAACACACTTTTATATTTAGTATTCTGAATGTTTTCCAATAGGGTGATGTGGTAATAAAATTCAGCATCTGAAGAACCTTCACTATATTAACAATGCTTTCTAAAATCAATGTTTATAATACTACTGCCATGAAAGGAAAACTAGAACACCTCACTTAGAGCTATGAACATTTCCCTGAATTTCTACCTTTTATATAAGCACACCAACACTGATAAACACAAGAAAGTGTATTACACAGGATGGTGTGTCATTCCAGAATAACTCCCATGAAAAATTACTCCCAGCACCAAGAACAAGGCCACAAATAGGTTTTAGGAAAAAATAATCTTTCTTTCATGCTCCTTATTTCCTTTCATTGGGTTTAATACTGGATTCAAAGTCATGAGTATTGTGACTTTGTGGAGGTAGCCTGAGTAATCTGTTGATCAGTGATCAACAGATAATGCAGTGACTGTAAGCGAGTCATCCTGTAACTATCACTGCCTTCTAAATGGAGTCCTCATGTAGCTGCTGGAAAGAAATGTGTATTATTTCACATCCACAGAGTGATGAATGTAACCGGGTAATTAAATCATGTCACTGCTGTGCCTGGAAAATCCTTACTTATAATTTTATCTTGCCTGTTAAGAAGAACTGAATTTCTTGTTAAGGATAGAAAACAATTATGCCTCAGCTTTGCTTTTGAAAAAAACCTCTACGAAGGAGAAATTAGAAACAAAACTCACCAGTTTCTTCATCAATGCTGAATCTCCCCAGGCCACTGCCGTCCCTGATGGAATACTGGATCTCGCCATCTCTTCCAGAGTCCTCATCTTGAGCAACAACTTGCAAAACACTTGTACCAATGCGGGAGTTTTCCTTTACAGATCCAATGACAGCAAAGTCAGGAAAATAAGGGGTATAAAGATTTTCGTTAACATCCACCACTTCAACCTCCACAAAAGAAAGAGAAGAGAGAGAAACTGGCCGCCCCTTGTCCTTGGCACGCACGGTCAGGTTGTAGAACTGCTGCTTCTCATAGTCGAGCTCCTTGTTCAGGCGGATGGCGCCGCTGGCTTTGTCGATCTCAAACCGCCCATTGTAATCGTTTACCAGTGAGTAGCGGACTTGGCCTCCCAAGCCCATGTCTGGATCGTGAGTTTCCAACCAAGCTATGACAGTGCCAACTGGCAGGTCCTCAAGGACCTTCACATTGTAGCTGGATGGGATAAAGGCTGGAGAGCAATCGTTAACGTCATCCAAGAAAACCTTCAGAGGCACAACAGAAAACTGCTGATGGCCACTCTCTGCTCTGTCCCTAGCCTCAATCTTCAGTGTGTAGTTTGCTTTTGCTTCCCGGTCTAGTTGATCTGCGACATACACCACTCCTGTGGAACTGTTGATAGCAAATTGATGGGCGTCTGTCAGCACTGAGTAAGTCACTTCACCATTAGATCCTAGGTCTTTATCTCTGGCTTCTACCTGGATAATCTCTGTACCAAGACTTGTACTTTCTAAAATATTAACCGAGTAACTGTCCTGTAGAAAAACAGGCTTGTTATCATTTGCATCCTCCACAGTGACAGTCAGCAGTCTCCATGCAGATTTCTGTGGATTACCTAAATCATAAATTGTAATATTAAGGAGATAGAGCTCTGTTTTTTCACGGTCCAAGGGCATGAGAACACTAAGTATCCCCATCTCCATGTCAATGTTGAAACAACTATCTACATTACCATCAGAAATTGTATAAAGTACTCTTCCATTAAAGCCTGAGTCAGCATCATAGGCTTTTATCCTCAGGATGGTGGCACCAACTGGCAGATCTTCTGAAACCTTCACATCAGTAGGAAAGGATTTGTCAAAATGAGGTGCCTGCCTGTTGATTGAATAAAAATCAAGAAAACCATCTTCCAAATTCAGCTTCACATTTGCTTTTGCCTTTTTGAGCAATTTTTCTGCTAGCTTCTGAGCAACTCTAGTTTCTCTACAGCTAAAGGTCTTTGAAGACACTTTCCCATGAACTACTGAAATATTAACAAACATAGCATCAGCAAAGTTCTCTCCATCAGTTGCTGTTATCTTAAGGCCAAAATTGCTATTCTTTATGCCAGAGTTAACAAGAGATTTTTTAAGTTGCAGAACACCAGAGTCTGGACTTAAATAAAAAAGGCCAAGTTCATTTCCAGAGATTATTTTGTACTTCACAAGCTCTAACTCATCTATGTCTATTGCAGAAACAGCAGTAATGTGACCACCAACAGGAAAATCAGATGAAATCACTCCCTGACAGGCCACTTTTTCAAAGAGGGGCTTGTTGTCGTTGACATTGCCTATGTATATGGTGACATTCACCTCACTTTCATGGCGGTAGGGAGAACCCCAGTCAGATGCTCTCACAATGAACCTGTAGCTTTCTGGTGAGGACTCAAAATCCAGTTCTTCAGATGTGCTGATGACACCTGTAAACTGGTTTATTGTAAATGGCAGTGAGTTCAGACTGGCAATACTGTATGTAATGTATCCGTTCTCCCCCCTGTCTTCATCGACTGCTGACACTGCCAAAACGCTGGACCCCACGGGGACACTTTCATTGACAAATGAACTGTAGGAGAGCTGCTGGAACTCCGGAGTGTGATCGTTGGCATCCTCTAGCCTGACAGTAACCTGTGCTTTTAAATCACTGCCTTTGTTTGCATATACTTCTAATTCATAGAGGTCTTTCTCAATGATTTTCAAAGGACGAGCAGTAGTAATAAGGCCTGTGTTAGGATTGATCTTAAAATACTCAGCTTCCTCACTTGGAGATATTCTATATTCCACACCCTGTGGCTCATGCATCAGCTTAACTACTGCAACCACCACACCAGGAGGTGAAAATTCACTGATGAAAATATCATATGCTTCCTTTTCAAACTTCAGGGGGATACTTTCTTTCTTGGGACTAGCAATGTGGACCAGTTTGACCGCAGAAAATTTCTGAGGAGATCCTTTGTCCTTAGCTTGGAGAGTGAGGTTGTAACCATAAGGGAAGCTGTCCCAGTCAATAGGTTTTCTTTCTTTGATTTTGTACTCATTCATCCATTTTCCTTCTTTAGTCAGAAAGAATTGTTCTAGAGGATCTCCAGCAACAATAGAAACAGATTCTATTTCTCCATTGGCTCCTTCATCTAGGTCATCAACATTAACAACTGCATAGGTAGGTTCCTTGTCTGATGGGAAGGGAATGTGGGTTACTACACTTATTGTTGGGGCATGTTCATTTATACGTTCAATGTGAACATAAAGCTTGGCAGTGCTGCTTACGCCATTGTTTCCATAAAGCTTCATCCCACGGTCCACTGCCAAAACCTCAAGGTCGTATCTGTTTTTCTCATCATAATTTAACCGGCCACTTAAGGAGATAACACCACTTGTAGGATGAACTGAGAAGAGCTCAACTTTACCTTTAAAGTAGTAATAAAATTCACCATTGGACCCAATGTCCGCATCTGTTGCGGTCACCTGTGCAATGCTAGTCCTTAAGGGAGTGCTTTCTGCTATTGTGACAGAGTACGTGGTTGGTGAAAACAAAGGTCTTAGGTCATTCATATCCAAAACCTGGATGTTCACTTTTGTCCATGCTTCCAAGTCCTCTCCTCTGACAGACCCTTTTACCATCAATAAATAGCTGTCCTGGATTTCTCTGTTCAATATCGCAGAATTCCCACCTTTAGTCCTTATTCTGAGGAAGCAGAAGTCAGCAATGATGACTTCCTCTGCTTTAAAAAAGCCCTCATCATCACCAGACACTATTTTGTACTTGATATCCCATGAAAGGTCAGCCATGGTAATGCCCATCCTCGTCTGACTGTTGACATAGGTCCTCGCTGCAGAATTCTCGTACACTGTGGCATTGTAAGTGGAATGTGTGAAGTGAAAGCCAAGCGGGGCAGTCCCGTGAGCCACCTGGCAAATGGAAGCCAGGAGCTTGACAATCAGAAGGGCAAGGCATGACGGAGGTAGCCGTGAGCCTGACCAGCGGCCCATATTCACGTCCATCACATCATTCTTTCACCCTGTGAAAGAGAGAGAAAACATGAAATAGCTGATCAAGGGACAAAAACAGTACTGTGAAGTGACATGTCGAAGCGACGTACTAAATTTGTGACCGGAAGTAAAATCTACATATCATCAATTCACCACATCTTTAACAAAACTAGACACACACACACACACTCACACCAGCTTTGGGTATTTTCACACTTGTCTGAGTAGTATATGTGCATGTGCACATATATATATAACTACATAGATGTATGTATGCACACATTTTTAACATAAAAGACCCTACCATATCCATATACACATGCACACAGTCCAGAATAATAATCACAGTAAAAAAAAAATTAAATCCACTATAAGCATTTATATAAATTTATATTGAAAGATGCAGCACATACAGAAATTATTTTTTCTTATTTATCAGCAGCTCCAACTAAGGCTGAACTTGTTTGTTTTCAGAGGATATTGGAAAATTCATTTTCAGTCCCAATATTTGGAAGAGAGACAGGATTTTCATATGTATGTGGCACTATCATAGTCAAATGTTACTCTTTTTTTTTATGGTCAGTTTAGAATGATGAAATTTGAGTCACCAAGAACAAGTAGAATAAGAAAGTCATTATGCAGTCATTACTTTGAGTACAAATACCTTCAGAAAAGGCCCATTGCCTCACTCCAATAATCTAAATTGTGAGGTTAAGTAGAGACAGAGTAAGTGGAGGCACTGGCTGAAAGTTGCTGGAGGGTACTGCAGAAGGTGGGAGCCAAGTCCTGCTTATCTGTCGCTTCTACCTTGAAAGCAGAGGAAATAAGCCTGAGAAAACTAGGCAGGTGCTAGCATAGGCAGTGGGAATAAGTATCTTTGTTACAGAGTACATGCACTGCTACTTATGAAAAATCATAAAAATCAGTTTTAAAAGGCAACTATTGAAAGACCCACTGCACACACACATTGTTCTCGTTGTTTAAAAGCTACTAGAAAATGGAGTTTTCTTCAAGCTAGAATACAGGGAGGAAAAGGATAGGAAAAGTTGTCAATGACACAGGTTAATTTAAACTTCTAACAAGATTTCAACTTCTCCAAGGAGATTTATAAATTGCATGCAAGTTTTGGAATATGAATTCGTATTAGTTATCACCTCCAATGTAACAGAGGCACTACTGCAGTTTCAGTACTAACAACAAACAATTTATCGTGTTGATGTTGCAATGTCCACACACAACACAACTTCCTGATCCCACAGTCTATATCCCATTATTTATCACACTGATCAATTTGGTCAATTCTCCCAAGTGTTTGTCAAAGCACTCATTTTCCAATACACTTATTTTCACATGCAATTTTCCTTATTTTCCTTTGTTTCCTTATTTTCTTTTCTATTAAAGAAAAAAAGGAAATAAACTCTTTAAAAAGAGAATAAAAATGTAAGATTATATCACCTTCTGGACCTGCATTCCCCAGTAGCCAGCAAATTTCATTTGTGGCAGTTCCTTTTCTGAATACGCCCACTCAATTACTGTGTGCATAGCATGTGAGTCCTACGATTAACATCTTGTTCCATACGGTTCATACATCAAATAAGAACAATTCTCCAATACGCCTAGCATACATGAGGGAACAGATTGACCTCCAGAAGTCCCAGGATGGAATTCGTCTACTTCATATAGGAAAGATCATTTTATTGTTGTTACCATTTCATTCCATCAGTGGCACCATATTCTTCAGCACAACAAACATTCATCAATTTAATCCACCAGTATGAAAATATCTAAGTCCCTTATTTTCATGGGGCTTTATGGGATCACTTTTGAGTACTGAAACTAAAAGCTGTTGCTTCACACTAGTGTGGGAGATTATGCTACTTGTATTTTTTTTTTAATATATATATAAATATATACAAAACATACAATAAACTGCTGAGGAAATTCAGCCAATGAAATGAGAAATTCTAATGAGACACAACTCATGGGAAAATAAAGGGCCAGACCTCTTCTATGATGTGCATTATTAAAATAATCAACAGACAATCACTGTATTGCTGCCTTTCATGAAGAGCACTTCAGCATCCTTTGTCTATACCACAATACTCATCTCTCCCCCTGCTAAGAGAGAGACAATTTTTGCTGGCTTACTAAAGAGACTGATGTCATGTTTCATATGAGCATCTAGATTTCTATCACTACAGTTCAGCAACTTCCTAGAAATTAATTTTCCTATTCTTTGAAATAAGGAAATGAATTGTCTTATACTATTTGTCTCATTTGGTGGTCTAGTTTCTCCTGTCCATGCCATAGCCCAGCATGAGCTGGTTTCTTTCTACCTTTCAGGGCCATCAACATCAGGTTTTCAAGTCCAGCATAACTGGAAATCAGTTTTCCTGAGAATATCATTGCTAAAAAAAAAAAAATTATTTGAAACTTTACTTTCAGCCCTACCCAAGGTTACAGACTGCTGTGGCAGACAGGCATCAAAGTAGATATTTACAAAGCTCTGAGATTAGGGGAACCTAATGAAAAAGTTGTGTATATCCTAGGCAATATAACATGACAATCTTATGTTCCTATTCCATTTATTCTTATAATTTTAAAGAAAGCTGGAGCTAAGACCTAATCTCAAACACACTGCTGCAAACTCAGTCATGTCAATAGTCCACCAAGTTTTAGAGGTTCAGTGCAATCAATATCAGTCCTGAAACACTAAATTCCACCTAGAAGCAGCATATATATATTGTGTGAGTGTGCTACTGAAAGCATATTTTAGCTATGTGTACATATGCATACACAGACACACAGATTATGTATTTTTAGGTAGAATTTCATGGTTGCCACTGGAAAAATTGGACCTTCACATCAGGTAGCACTTTCAGAGTTTGATTTGATCTCAAATGTGGTATGCAGAGTTGTAACAAGCTCCCCATTGAAGTTATTCATCTATCCATATATTTATATGGCTATCACCATTACATTATATGAAAGTCCCAATGGATGAGCTATTAAGCTGCCACTTGGGCAACCCAAGAATGTTTTATTCGTTTACTGAATTCCTTTCTTCTGGGATATTTGTTTTTAAGAGTTCATAATACATACATACTTAACACACAGGAAATGTAAT
The DNA here is from genome assembly GCF_026979565.1 of Vidua chalybeata. Taxonomy (NCBI): domain Eukaryota; kingdom Metazoa; phylum Chordata; class Aves; order Passeriformes; family Viduidae; genus Vidua; species Vidua chalybeata. The sequence continues at coordinate 81,617,461 of NC_071531.1, read as the reverse complement.
GAGATAGGTTACAGAAACAAAGTACAAAGCAACCCACTGCAAATTAGGAGGCATTTCTTTAAAGGCACTACTTGTCAAAAAAATGTTATGTTTAAAGTGAAGAGAAAGGTTGTGATTACTTTTGCTTGATTTTAAAATGTTTGGGCAGGAGCTACTAAAAAAAAAATTCCCCAGTACTGCTCAGCATGGTTAGTACGAAAGAAAAAAAAGGGGGGGAAAAGAAAAGGAAATTAAGGGAAAAGGGAACAGGGGAAAAGGTAAAAGCTTTCTGAGAGAGGAAAACTGCTCTACAATAGCAGCAGAGACTTAAAGGGAACAATTCCCTTCTAACTACCCAACGAAGTGAAAAAAACAACACAATATAGGAGTCAAGAATCTTTCCACTCTAGCTCTCATAAATTACTCTGGCCTTGAACTGGGAAGGAAAAAATGGAAAAATAGAACAGTGTGTCTTCATTTTTAATACTCTTTAAAATAAACTTGAACATCGTCTATGATTTTAAATTCAATTCATCATTTGAGCAATTTTCCCTTCCTCCTTGAAAAAGTTGGCTAACTATGTGACCCAAACCATGCAGAATAGCTGCAAGGACCTGTATGTGGCTGGTGCTCCTTAGAGGAATTCAGAGAGGTATGATCATCATTTCTTTATCTCATCTTGGCTCTGGCAACCTCCAGTTTGGGCTGCACCCAAACATAACACCCCACCAGACAGAAAAGGAAGACTGAAGTCCCAGGAACTGCCAGAATTCCTACGCACCAAAAATGTGGCTCTAACTCCACGTGCAGATATGAAACAAGTGCTATCTGTTCCTTGGTTTGACTCCCTCTCCCTAGGCTAATTTTTCTAATTCTAAAGATCTCCAAACCATAAACTACTTGAAAAAGAAAACAGTGCATATATCTTTGGGTAAACAAGAGCCAAAAAGTCTTTTATAAAATATAAGGAATACAACAGAAAAATTTCTTCAGCAAACAGGAGGAATAAGCTTTTAGCAGGCAACAGAAGGGATAACAAAAGAGCCACCTCCTCTCTCCCTACTGTGCCTCCAAGCCCAGTTATATTTTGAGAGCATGTTTCCAGCTGGCCATCAAGCAAATTAATTCAGGAAATGTGACTAGCTAATATGAAACAACCATTAAAGACTTTTTAAAACGTCCTTTGAAGACAGAAGAAACTCATTTGTGCTTTAACATCCAGCTTCAGTGAAGGGTGAAGAACCCAATAGAGCTCATATATAGCTCTGGGCTATGAGAAGGAAAAAAGTTTCTCAACTTCAGATAAATTTCTTAGAGTCGAGGTATTCATGCACCTATGTGTATGGGGGGGAAAAAAGGGGTCAAGAAACCTTGACTTAAAGGTTTTCATCCTAATTTGCATTTCTCTTGGTGAAGCTGGGAAAGGACACATGTCTCCTCACACAGGACAGGATTGGAGACCTCACAGTATGGACAAATACTACCATTTGAAATTACTATTGCTTCTTTGAGAGAGTTGCCACAATTCTCTAAGCAGCTTTACATCAAAACCAGTATATTTGAAAACGTAAAGGTATTTTTGGGAAGCAGAAGAACAGTAACATCACATGCACATGAAGTCTAAATAGTATGTGGACAAGTCATGCATGTGCTCCAGGAACAGAAGCTGTTGATTTCCTTGGAAGTGGCCTTAATCTTCCAAGGTAACTCCTGTCATTTAAACGTCAACATCAACAACAGCTGATCTATTCTCATGGTCTAACCATAAGAATAACTCTTCTCAGTATTCTTTTCTATCAACAACAGCAATTTGACTACAAAAAAACTTCTGCATGACCAGACCATTAGGATCTGCAGAAAGGATACAAGGAAGATTGCAAAGCTTGTGGTAGGTTTGCAGTTGTCACCTATGAAAGGCTTTCATCAAGCTGCATCAGTGATAGAAAAAGAATGGTCAACAAATCTGTTGTCAATATTGCAATCAGGAGGTGAGTGTCCATGTATATCAGTGCCATCTTGGAAGAAGTCTCTTCCATAGCACAGAACCAATGAAACCTCTTCTGAACTCATGGAAATTATTATTTGGGCAAATGGAAGATATTGATCTAGGAGTTTAAAGACCAAGGTCTACCTGCAAGGCTGAAAAACAGACTAGAGAGAGACATGGATTTTTTAACTCTCATTTCACAGGCAATACCATTAGCATGTCGTCTAATGAATAGTGAGTAAGGGGGAAAAAAAAGCATATTGGAATAACACTTCACCTAGCCAGACAATTTCCTTGCACGCCACAATAATTCACCCAGTCAGGAAAGGCTAACAATTTACTGTCCAGGAAAAGAAGTCAGAATACAGAATAGGAATTTAGAACATGTGCCACACAGAAATGAATTAAAGATTTGTGTTCAAGTCTAGGCAGGAGGCAAAAAAACCTTACTGACACTGACAGATTTACAACAGGAGATATATTCATGGAGCTACCTGCTCCCTGATGAGCACGAAGATCTGCTTTTCCATATATATGATTATATCATGATGTGTTTATCCCCAAAAGAGAAGGTGAAGACAAAAGGATCATTTCTGCAGAGTAAGCCCTTGCAAGAGACAGCACTATAAATCCTAACCTTTCTCAGAGCTGCAAATCCTCCTGCTGCCTGCATGTCATTCCACACGGGAGACAGGCCACTCAGTGTGTAGCAAGTGTAATTCAGGCCGTCCCTAGGAAGTGAAGATTTAGCCACCCAGCCGTATGTTATGAATAACTTTGTTTTGCTAGCAGGTGCTGGGGATTTTTTCCATACAACACCAATTTTTGCCAAGTATCAGTTCATCAGCAAATGCTTCCACTTGCAAGCAGGGACTAAGCACCATTTTTCTTCCCAAAGAAAGGGTGCAAAGGGTCTGTTGGACTCTCCCTTTCCCCTCGAGGCTGAAACGTGGCTTGAGGAAAATGGAGGAGGAGAGAGAGGTATAATTTGCCGCCATGTGAGATCTGTCAAAAGTGAATTCCTGGGAGCCACCTTACAAAGGATTTGAGCTTGTCCCTTGGTGGTCTGCCTCCAGGGAAACAAAGGCTGCTATCCAGTTTTCACGCTTTGTGTATCTCAAATCCCCCTGGCTCCTGCTTCTTAGTCACTGTAAAATGGGGATGCTTTGGGACAGTATCAAAATGAGCCAGTTATTTTCACAGGGGCTTCCTTTTGGAACAAATTCAATGATAGTATTTCTTGCTTATCTGGCCTTTTTTTTACCCCCTTATGTATTATTCATAAACCTACTTTGACCCCCATCCAAGGAGTCCTAGCTTGAAAGTTCTTTCAAGGTGTAATGTCAGGAGCAAAAATTCGGCATTAACGAGTCCCACTCCTGTCACTGCTGGTCTTTCCCCAGTTCTCCCTTCACCACAAGTAAATTTGGATCCCCTCCAAGCAGCCAGCTTTTTACCAAGCCGCACCTCTGATCCTTAGGGGCAAGAGCTCTACTCATACACCCAGAGGCTGCTGAGGATGGGGAGCAGCAGTACAGCCTGCCTTCAGGCACATTCCAGCTACATAGAGTAGGACTTGAGTAGTGAGTTGACTGGGCTTTTTGCAACTCCACCCTTACCATAATGCAAATAATAATGCTACATAATAATAATACAACAATTGAGACGAGATTGTCTTTGTATAAAACCCTAGAGCAATCTGAATCTCAGCTTTTTACAATATCTGGTGAAACACAGCAATGAAATAAGCACTTTTTGATCTGCAGCACTGATGTACCTGAAGGTGATGTACCTGCACCTTAAAAAGCATATTCCACCTTTGCCACGCAAGGCTCAGCTCCCACCGTGAACTCTCTTCCACGGTTGTTTTCCTGCAAACTCACACCCGCTAGCCCCAGCTGCTGCTGGTTGCTGCCTCCGGTCTGCTCTGTGTTTGGGGTACTGCACATACTCCTTCTGACAGCTTGCAGAGGCTTGTATAAACTATTTGGATATAGTTTATAGTAAGAAAGAAGTCCATGAGATTTACAACCACTGTTTCCAGGGCCATAAATAGGTATATAGGTATAAGGACAGCAGTAAGCTGTTACTCTCAAAGGAAAAAAATATTATATATCTCCCTCAGACACTCTGTGTGGGGAGGCAGAGCAGCTCAAATGGTCCAGGCCTTTATAGATGGGCAAATGAAGGGAGATTGAAAATAGAGATGCATATACAAAAGCTTCTTCACCGCTGACAGCTCCATGTAAAACACACAACATAAAATGGAGGTTAAGGAAAATCACTGTCAGGTTGGACTAGATGATATTTAAAGATCTATCCCAACCCTAACCATTCTATGGTTCTATGATTATGAGATGCCAAATCAAAATCATGATAGTCCAGGAAGGACTTTACAAAGAGACTGTAGGATAAAGCTTTTCACTCTACACCAAAGAAGATATATGAATGTAGCCAGGTGCCTTTAAATAAAAACACAATTAAACAGAACAGTCACTTGAGAACTAGCTAGATCTTACTAACCTAGTCAGGAAGAAAGAAAGAAAAAAAATACCTTTCTTGAGGCTAGGAATTGGATCATTGATTTTGCAGTGCCATCTTTTCAAGAGAGCTGTGACATGCAGCAATAGAAAGAGAACATGATGGAAGTGGAAGGAGAAAATATTTTGATTGAGATTCTCAACAAGTTTGAGATTTGAGAACAAAACCTAGATTTAGCAATGAACATTATTCTTTCGGTAGGGCAGGAATCTGCAGGGTGTTGGCACTTGTTGCTATGTCACAGGCTGACATGGAGCTGCTTCTGAAGCAACACACCAGAGTTGTCTACAACCAGCTAGAGATCTCTACACGGGTCTGGCTGCTAGGCACTGCAGAGCAGCCACCTTTCTGAAAGCCAGCTCCCCAAAATCTGCCTCTCATGAAAGAGTCTCCAAAAACTTGGACAAACTCTGAAAGCCCATAAGTGTTCACAAGAAAAAAGAAAGAAGAAGAAGGAAAAAAAAAAAAAAAAAAAAAAAAAGATTGTTGATAAATACAGTGGCTGCTCTCCAACTTTTTCTGCAAAAAAATCAGAAATTTTGTCATTTGTTTTAAGAGGCAGTATTTAGAGAGAGGGCTCTTGCCATTACTTTTTAAAATTACATCCAGCTCTGGCCATAGTAGTTGGTTAACCTGCCTAAGTAAAAAGCAATGCACAGCTACATCAGGTCAAATAAATCATACTTTCTCTCAGGTAAGTGGAATACACACTGCAGACATCATGTGGGAAATAGAAAAGTAGATTGAGTCAGCCTTAAACCTAACAGTTGTGAGAAAAACCTAGAAATTTCCTTCCAGCTCATGTGTTAAGGTTAAATCACTGTAAGAAGAAAAGCTCTCCAACAAAGCTGGTCTTGGACAGCTATCTGCATTGGAAATGCCCAAATCCATACAAGGTGCTAAATGCAATTATTTTGAAGGGAATATAATACTATTTTTGATGCACATGAGGGAGTACTTGTGGCACTTGGAGAGACAGATCTATCTTGGCTGTGTGGAAGAGCCTCTGATAGCACCTCCACCAGTCACCACCACTCAGAGAGCAGCCCTCAAGGGAAAAACACAGCACTGGAAGTCTTTAGCATGCTGAAATTCCTTCCACGTTCAAATATTTCATCCATATTGAAACCACGATTCTGCCCCCCCTCCAATGGTCAGTTCATGCATACATATTTGAGATGATAACCACTTTACAGCTAACCATACATTAACTGAAACCACCACAGCTTCAGCTTTCCAACTCGGCCAGTTCAGTCACCACAGCTGGGAGTCTCTCAAAGTCAGTTGCGTGTTTGGAAACGTTCAGCTTTGCAGACACGGCTCAATTAAAAGCTCCACAGAGCACAGATCACTATTTAAAGCTGAACTGTTCACTTTTGTTTATTTATAGCAAAACCATTAATTGCTAATCACATATTTGTTTGCTGGAAAACCAATGCTCCAAAATAAACACCAAGTTTAAAGACTGTTCACAGAACACTGAATGGTATCAGGAACAGTGCTAAAAATGTAAATCAGAAACATCAAAACACATCAGGACTTCAACTGAAGGAACAAACAACCCATTATTTCTGTGCCAGAAAAGAGGTTACCCATAAGCCACCAGTTACCCACTGAGTCATCTACAGTCCAGCAGTTATTTATGTCCTGAAGAATAACAGACACCATGGCAGAGTATCTGTTGAAAATATCTTCATGGCAATCAGCATATGTTAGATTAAATGAGGTATCTCTTAATGCAGATATCTGATAATCACCTTGGAAAAGTGCCTTTAAAATATTTGGCATAAGAGGCAGAACCTCAGAAAAAGTCTATTTTCATTTATGATCCAGTTTCAAATGTCAAAATCATATAAAATTTAAAAAAGAAAAAAGAAGCTCAGCTTTCTTTTAGCTCTCCTCACTAAGAGAGCTCCATGCTTCCCTCTAGAGAAGCATGTTCCTCAAATAGCTACAGGAGCAGTGCATGGAAAACCAAGGGAAACAGCCATACAAAGCTATGATCAGCCATTTCCCTATGAAACACACTTTAAACAAGCACAGCAGCCAGGCTTCATGGAGAGCCTCACAACCAGGCACACTGGGAAGCAGGAACGAACTTCCATGGCAGAGTGCTATCTACCTCCTGAAATCCCCATGGGTACTGGACTGAAGCACCCACACTCACTGGCTGTCACATCAACTTTGACTGTGAAGTGCCTCCACCTGCCTGACAGCAGTGCCCTTGAGGTCCCTGATTTTCGTGCACACTTGAAGGTCAGGCTAGTGCACACTTAGCCCATTCCCAGCTGAGGAAACAGGCGCAGCATCTCAAGCCTGTTGCTCTGGGGTACACAGGAAACCCTTCCCACATACTCCAGCTTTCACTGCCTTGCTATGCTGCCCTTGGTACCTGCAAAATCTAGGGCAGGAAGGCTTCCCTACAAAGCAATACTCATCAGCATTTATGGCCTAAATTCCCAAAACAGAGGGTCATACGGTTGTGTTTCCCACCACCACTGCCATGGCTACCATTCAAAACTCATCATTTATTCACAGGTCGGGAGTTCGGGCTTGGTTAGGAGTTTGGGTTTAGTCTTTAAAATTACATGTAGATCTTGGAAAGTTAAGTGGACACTGATCATGAAATGGAGACAAGTAAGGCAGAGGTAATAATAATACTTATAACACCAACAACAGTGTTACGACTCTATTACGTTGTTTACAGTGGCAGCCACCAAGAAGAGCAGCCCCATCTCAATGTCTCACCCTTTTCTATTTGTTCTCCTGGAGAAAGGATCACATGCAACCCAAAGGTCAAGTTGCAAAGCCTGTGCTCCCAAATCCTGGGCATGTACACCAAACACTGGCTGGAGTAAATCACCTACACATGCAAGGCAAGGTCAGGCCCTGTCCCCCTGACCATGAATTCATCATGTCTCCCTCCTGTGAATCAGTTTGCTGTCAGACTCCTTCGTCTGCTCCCTGCCTGCTGGTACCACACCAGGCTCCCGCGGATGAATCTTCCCAATAGAGCCACCCCATCCCTTAGACACTTTGACAAGCAGAGAAATTGCCAGTGAAGTGACCACATCACATGCTGAATATCCAACCCATGTCCCCAAGCTGCTCATCCATGTTCCCAAAACATAGTCAGTCACTGGCTCTACATCTTCTGTTTGTTCACCCAGAGGGGAGTAACCAGTGCTAGCACCCCCATACCAACCTACCTGTTCCCTCAAATCCCAGGCATAGCTATGCCATACTGCTCCATCACTCCAGCCTCATCCCAAAGGTGCTGTGACGGTGCGCAGCTCCAAGGAGCTGCAGCAGGCAAAGGTACATGGATGTTCCTTCTTACAGCATCCCACAGAAGCAAGCTCAGGCTAAATATTCACCATTCTCTTACCGTTCTTCTGACAAGAGAAGGGGAAAACTGCCAAGATGAAATAAACAGGACTCCAACCTAAATAACAACTCAACTCATGCTCAGTGAGGCTCCCTGCTCCTGAATTTGAAACCTCAGTTTAAAATGAAGTTCCACATAACAAGGCACTACTTGCAGATAGCTCTTCCACAGGCTCCACCATGCACTAACTGAAAGTCAGCTGCCATTTCAACCTGACCCCTGCAAATCTCCAGAAAAGTAAAAAACCAAAATAAGTTGTTTCAGAGAGCATCAGGTCAAAGATCAACATCACTGGGAATAATTTAACCTGTTTCCTCTGTGTTTTTAAGATTAAATTATGTAGGGGGGGTAAAATATAAAATAGAAGTGTATAAGCTTACAAAGCAAACTTACAAATCCACAATGAGGGGGGAAAAAAGCAGCATGCCTCACTTGTGAAACTACGGTGGGTAAGGACAAAATATCTGTATATAATATTGTTCTGTAGCACTTTGATGGGAAAAGACTGCCAACAGCTTTTGGCATATGAAAGCTGCTGTGAAGACTTCAATAAAGCTGAGTATACTGTTAAAAACCTTCTCATATGCATCCCTAGAATTTATCTTCAAATGCCACTTTATTAAATTTTGTATTCTCTGGCTTTTGGAAAAATGCTTTTGATTAAATGAAATCTACACAATATATTGTTTCTCTGAAGAAAAAGCATCAGTAGGAATATAAAGTAGTTCTTTCAACACTAAAAAATACACAACATTTTGAACTTGAAACCAGCTTTCAGTAAGAGCACACTTCTAGTTCGAGTGAGGGTGTACACAGACATGTACAGCCCATTTCATCAGGCCCAGCTGCCCTCATACCTCATGTAACTACACAGCCTGTGACAGTTACAGACATTTCAGAGTTTAAACCCTTGTTGCTGTGTTTCTAGGGAATATCCCAAGGTCTAACGGAGTCTTGAAGAACACGAAAGCAGTAATTCTTTTTTTGACATGCAAAAATACTGCTCCCAAGCAGATGTTCTTCAAGTGCATATGAAAACATCCTCTGCAGCCAGGGGAATAAAGAGATGTGCAAAAATCATGGCGGTAACACACACAGAGCTTCATGCCCATGTGCAGCATCAGTTAAGGGCCACAACAGACAGTGCATCACCATGTGAGCCTGGGCACCACAGCCTGGAGGCTCCTAACAACTTCTCTGCAAGAGTTGCAGACACTCTGCACAACTAAAACTAATTATATTCAGGCATAATCCTTTCATGCCACAGCCTGGTGATCACTTTACAGCAGGATAAGCCACTGTGGCCACCAAAGCAGCTGTCCCAGGCTCAATTCCTCTGCTTTTTCCTGTTGGTTTGGGTTTTTTTCTGTTTTTATTTTTTGTTGTTTGTGTGTGTATGCATGGTTTTGTCTTAGTTACTGTTGTTTTGGTTTAGTTTGGGTTTTGTTTATTTGTTTTCTGTTGATTTTGTTCTCAGTGGAGATTGAGCTGCCCTGTTGCAAATATGCCTGTGAACAAAAGGGAGGGAGGGAGGGAGAGAGATGGGAACGGGTGCCTGGGGCAGGCAGGATCCTTTCCATGTCCATGGCAGCTCAAACTGTTTGTTAAACAACAGCCGGAGTTGAGGCAACCAAGATGGTGTGTAAAGAGCAGAAAGTACCTTTGAGAAACATACTGAACACTATCAAAATACCCAAGCCTTAAATAGACACATGAAGTATTTAAATGCATTCACACCCATAACAAGTTTTGTTTACTGCCCAGCATTTAAACAGCTTTTTCTTTACTATTGTAAAATTGTTCCCAAACAGTGTGAATTCCATGTTACAATGAATAGTAGCACTCTAACCCCTATTTACAACCCATTCAGCAACATAATTCCAGAAATAGAATGCAGGATTTCCACACTCTAAAAAATAAAACCTGTTCTTGGCTCAAAAGAATTTGTGCAAATTAGCTGACAAGAATCACTTCCTTTTGTTCTTCCTCTCGAGTATAGAATATTAAAGGAAAAAGAGACTCACTAACCAAGTAATATGAAAAACTTTTATTAAAACCATTAGAACCACGAAGCATTGTTAATGTCCCTCTTGTAATTATATGCAAAACGTTCAGTAACCAAGGAAACAGCGTAGTAATGAAGTTGGAGACTACTGCATAAATGCACCTTTTAAATCACCACCAAGAATGTCTGCTCCAGAGGAACTGGCCAGTTTATTAGTGTGTGACACCCTGATCGCTTAGACGTGCTACAGCTTAAAAACAAAAAGCTAACAAGCTACTTTTACATAAAGGACCCTTTTGTTTCCTGTGTATGAAATGCCCCTTCTTAGCATCTAGTTACAGAGCTCCTCTGCAGAGCTGACTATTTCTCTAAGCTTGTATTCACCTTCATGGGAGTTTTTCAGTAATGATGGGCACTTATTAATTAAATTAATATTTAAATGAATTAAACCACATAACCAGCAACAAGTGAAGAAGAGATGCTGTCCTTTGCCCCAAGTTATCAGCAAACTGAAATGTGCAACAGGAGAAATACTGAAACTGCACTCTTCTCCAGACCCCATTGGTCTGAAATCCACTTCATTGGCACCAAGCACTACTGCATATTGACTCATGTCTACATTATTAAAATTAATTCAAAAAGGAATACTTATGCTCCAATATCAACAGCTCATGCTCTGGGATATTTCGTAGGAAGGCAGGCTACAGTAAGGAAGCCAACGCAAAATTAACTCCTGCTTTGGTGTTAGCACTTAGAGCACCATGCCAAACCCCTGGGTTTTCGTCTCAATTTCAGCAAGCATTCATTTATTCTCCTGATTTCTGTGGCAGCTTATTCCCCCCAACAACCACTGAATATAAAGCAGTCCTGGTGGGTTCAACCACTCTGTCATGCTGAGGATGAACTTTGGTATTCTGCTCTTCCAGTACATGTGACTGAGGTGTGTTTATAGGAGCACACACCTCAACATCCCTGCTTCTCCAGATGTCCCTGCAGTCTTTCTATGTGACATTTACGTTCCTTCTTGGCTCATTTTTTTCCACGACTGACCAACAACACACAGAGTAACAGAACTCTGTCGCTATCCTGGATGCTTTCAGGGATGCTAATTTGGTAAAAGAGGTTCTACCAGTACCTTCATGCTCCTTCCTCTTTTAGGCCTTGTCTCTTCTGTCTTCCCAAACTACTCCTTTCCCAGTGTAACCCTTGTCATCTCTGTAAGACCTAAAGGCAACTTGTCTACCCTGCTCTTTCCACTCACACTGTTTTGGGGAGGGGTCTTGTATCATTTAAAGAACTTCCACATCTTCAGTATATTCTGATACTTTTTTTACACTTCCCCTCTTCCAGATTGTGTAGGGATGATCCTCATTTTTCCATTGTGAACAGCTTCATCTCCTGGAACACCTCACTGCTTTGCCTGCTGCTTTCTCTTCTCAAGCTCTAAAGCCCACTTTCACATACCACAAAAAAAGATCTCGCTCAATTAACCTTTTAACTGGCTCCTATGCCTAAAATGTTTTCTTAAAAGGCTGTACAAGTTAGGGCCATGGCTTTCTCTCACTACTTTCTCTCTGTCAGTATATCCCAGTTGTACAGCATGTCTTAATGGGAATTTCTGCATTGTATCATATACCTACAAATCTGGCTTACAGCACCATAATTATCTGATTAGCAGACTGGCTAAACCCTCTATTTTCTGGAGGCATTGCCCTGTACTCTTGTACCTGAAGCAGCTGTGCACTCAAAGCATTTAAGTGAGTGAACTTGCTCATTCCCATTCCATTTTACTGTATGGTCAGCTCATCCACTTCACCAGCATTTTTTTGGGTTTTTTTTTTTTGTTTTTTTTTCTTTGTTTTTTTGGTTTGTTTTTTTTTTTTGCCTGTGATCAACAGCAGCAATGCTGAAAGTATCAAACCTTTCTTAAAAGCCACATCAAAGCTGGAATACCTAGCAACACTACATCAATGAAGTCAGACCCCAGTAATGGTCACAACCTCTCAGCGTTGTGAGAGCTGGCACATCTTTGTCAGGCACTTCCTACTTAATGCAAAAAGTTACAATTCTAGTCAGGGCTGCTTAATTCAGAAAACTCCAAATTAAAAAAATAGTCTGGAAGGGCATGAGGACATTTCAGTAACTTCCCAAGATGATACTGCTAATGCAGACTCACCAAGAACTCAGCAGCAAGGAAATGCTAAGGCAATTTGAATTAATTAAATCTTTAATAGGCAGGTGCTAGATTCAAAACTGTAAATATTAACTATCTCCACAAAATTCTCTGCCAAAAGGGTAGCTCTCCCAGCTAAGTCAATAGTATCCTCATTTTCAGAGGTAAATGGCACCTATAGCTTGTTCAGTGGGAACGTCACTGTTCACTACCATGGGAGACTTGAGTTCTTCACCTCTTCCTGTTTTAGTTTACTTATTGTGGTTTATGCTTATCTGTCTATCATGAATGTCATGAGGTTTAATTAGTTTTGGTCTGCAAAACACACCAAGTTCCCCTGGAAAACCTGTTTATGTAATCACAGTACGATCCCTGCAAGATAATTTTCTTGGCATCCCTAGAGGACCCAGCACAAGCAGCCAGAGGACAACTCCAAAGACCAGTTTGTACTCGATGCACAAAATTCTGCAATCCCCGTCCGTAGCTCAAGAATCAAGTGTTTCAGGGGCAGTATTTTGGTGCAACACACAACAGAACTGCTGTGGGAGTTAAAGTGAAGAGTGCTGGCAAAAACATTATCAACAGCATCTTTCAGCAATAAATAAGGCAAGTAAAAAAAAAAAAAAATAATCAATGCAACAAAAACCTTAAAATGAAAATATTAGGGGAAAAATTGAAATCAACAATACTAACAAAAGCACCATGTGGGTTTCTTAAATATCCCAAACAGCTTAAAGTTGCCCAGACTCCTGCATTCATTAACTGTTCAGGACACAGATTTATTTATTTATGGCTCAGAAAAGAATTCCCAGCTCAGAAGCCTTCCAAAGAACAACCCTCCCCAGTTCTGCATGGGCACCTCAGCCAACTTGCCCTGCCATTTCTTATTCTGATGCTAATGCAGTTCAAACAACCCAACCCTGCATTTTTCATCTATGCAATAAGCCTATCTTTAGGTCACTTAGTTGTGTCAGTTTAAATCACAACATTCTCACAGAGAAAAAAAAACTCTTTTTTTTTTTTTTTTTTTTTTTACTTCTGGGGACAGAGAAGGCAGAAGGAAAAAAAGCTTATTATAAAAAACCTATTTTTTTTGTTTGTGGTGCCTAATTCAAGCCCCACTGAAACTTGTGTGAATTTAAACAGCAGTTGAACCACAACACACAACAAATTTTAATTAAGATTTGCAGTTACCTTCAAGACAAGGTACCCTGAGAAAACCTGACCATGTACAGGCCTATCATATAATATTATTAGGTCTTATACAAAGTCTGCTGGAATAAAAGCCAAGATTCTGTTGATCTCTGTGGGTTCCAGTTCTCTCTCCTTTGTAAAATAAGCCTGGATTCTGCTACTCCAGTTTTCACAAGCATCCACACAGGAATATTCACAAAGCTTCTCACAGGAGGGAAAAACCGTGAAGTTGAAGCCATCCATAAAAGGTACTGGATTTATTCCAGATGTGGAACTGTTTTTAATTAATTTGGAAGCATTTGAAATATTCCCTCATTAAATATGCTTTACATTTTACACATACACATAGGAGAACAAGAAAATCCAAAACTGAAGCCAAAATCATAATGTCTTATTAAAAATACTCTGACACCGCTTTTATTAAAATTAGGCTCATATGAAGACAAGATTTACAGCACTGCCATAACACACCAACAACCAAAGCACGCAGTTCCTGCACTGCCCATCCATCCCTAAGCAACCTCACCTTGACTTGGAGGACTCACTGGCTAGGAGCTCTCCTGTCTCCACTCAGCCCTACACTTCCCCACACAGGACACTTCCCATTGTGCCCATTCCCATCACACATAGCAATCCTTGAAGTTCAAGATACCAGTTCTTGTCGCAGCATACGCCACAGCACACGACGCAGTCGAGAGGGCCACCACACAACATCAGAAGGCTTCGAGACACACAGAGTAACACCATACCACATCAGAAGACTTCAGACATCTCCTCATATAGAGTAACATTACACCACTTCAGAAGGCTGCAAGCATCTGCCCGTCTAGTTTTTCAGTCCAACCTTTTATACCACTCATGTTCATGCATGGCACCTGTGTGCCCTCTGTTCCCTTCCCTGATGGGTCAGGGCACCTGGGCACTCCAGGTCTCACTACCTCCAATGCTGCTCACCTGCCCTGCACAGCTGTAGCCCACTGGGGATGAGGCTCAGCTGCAGCCCTACTCCCAATTACCACAAACTGTGTGCCTACAAGTTCTCTACAGAAGGATGCAACAACTTATGGTAAATCTATGTGCCAAATCATCATTACTGGTAAAAATCATACGATATCCTGAGTTGGAAGGGACCCAGAGGGATCACTCAAGTCCATCTCCTGGCCCTGCACAGGACACCCCCCCAGGAATATGACCCCATGCCTGAGAGTGCTGTCCAAATGCTCCTTGAACTCTGTCAGGCTCGGTGCTGTGACCACGTCCCTGGGGAGCCTGTTCCAGTGCCCAGCCACCCTCTGGGTGAAGAACCTTTTCCTGATATCCAACCTAAACTCTGCTCAACACAGCTTCATGCCATTCCCTCGTTTCCTGTCACTGGTCACCAGAGAGGAGAGATCAATGCCTCCCCCTCTGCTTCCTCTCATGAGGATGCTGAAGACCACAAGGAGATCTCCCCTCAGTCTCCTCTTCTGCAGGACAGAGCCCAGCGAGAGGAAGGCTGTGTCCAGGGGCACAGGGAGGTCCATAGGCAGAAACTCCAGCGCACGCGAAGCGTGGGCACGTTTCTGCTCCATCTAAACCTGTCTCAGGACACCGCCCACCACAGCAGCGGGAAGCTCCTTGCGAAGAGCACCTGTATCAGCCCACACTACGCCGCAGCGAGCACCGCTGCAAGTTCGCGGCACCCAGGAGGCGCCGGCTGTGTCCGTGCTCGGTGCACACCCAGCCGCGGACAAGCGGCTCCCGGTGTTCCCCCGGCGGTGCCAGGCACCGGGATAAGCGGCTCTCGCCTCCCCTCTAGCGGCTGACCCGCCGCCGCCGCCGGTCCCGCTGCCCGCGGCCGGCACGGAGCTGCGTCCTGTGCGGGCACAGCCACCGCCCCCTGCGCTCCGAGCCACGGCCGGACAGCAGCACTGCTGCACAGGCAGAGCGCACAGAGCACAGCTGAGCACCTCTGGGCAGAAGCGCAGCTCTCCTGCTTCCACGAAAGCCCAAGATTTCCAGTTTTGAGAGGAGGCGAGCAAATTGCCATATAGTATGAAGAACCACAACTAAGTTCAGAGAGTTATATTTTTAATTGTCTCTCTTAGAGATCCAAAAGAATCACGTATTTGGTGACAATTAAACTCTCAAACTTTACCTGCCCTAAGGCTAAGTTTTATATCAGACAACAATGGTTTTGTCTCCAAAGGTCAAATTTAATTCTAGTGATCGCCAAGCAGGTCAGTTTATCAGGAATCACAATTCTGCCAAATGCTACCAAACTGTGTATGATGTTCTGTTCACAACCAGCACAGCAACATTAACTTCACACTTCTTCACAAGTCGTTTTGGTTGGTTTTTTTTGGTGGGTTTTTTTTTTGTTTTTTTTTTTTCCCCTAAAAAACCCCCAAGCAGGAACATTCCAGTTTCTTTCCTTTGGTTGCCAGTGCTAAAATATGCTAACAACATTAAGGCAAGGGACGACTTGAAGAGCTCGCAATCTGTATTCAGCATAATTAGCAGATGCCAATTTAATTTATTACTGCTTCTTATACTGCCTTCTATATTATAAAAAGAATATCAATGAAAACCTGTTATCTAAATGACTGTTTTCTCAGTGCTGATATAATGCAACAACAATGGGAAAATAAGAGTCACAAAGCATGTGTTAGAAAATACCCGATTTTGAAATAACATTTATAAACAGCCACAGTACAGAAAGAAATTAATGCCTGCAGACAGGACTTTTCTCTCTTCCTTCACACTTTGTATTTTTAGACTGTTTTCAAAGTAACTACATATTTAGTGGCATTCCTGGTTATTCAAATAAGCAATGCAACATTCCTGGTAAAGCGACACCACTAAATCAGGTTGCTCAACTGTCTCAGCCACTTATGACTGCAAAGCATGAGAAATGAGCACAGTTAAGATGCATTTTCCATGCAGAGAACTAACAGCTAAGAAGTAAGAACACAAATAACTGAAAGAAAACAAACCAAGCCCTTTCCAAAATGCCAAGTAACTGGTTATGTCACAGCTAAGGGGACAGTTACAGAGAGCACTTCTGCCTGCCTGCAAAGCAGAAACACATTAACACATTTTAGAAAACAATGCCCTCTTGAACTAAGAGGCTGTTGAAAGATGTATCCAGCACACACGCACAAAAAAGCAGTGCGCACCAAGGTTGTGGATTAAACAGGTTTCTAACACATAAATGACATAATGATCTAGTCCAGCATCATTCACTTCTAATTCTTCTTGGTGAAGATGCCTTCCTGCTTACAATTCTGCATAATACAATGCAGAGCAAAAAAATATTTTAATAAAGTATCTTCTGACTCTCAGGCTAAGTTGAAGAGCCTTGTAAGGCTATGCTTCTCCACAGCTTTAATCGATTTCAGCTATAACTTCATTTGCTATGCCTAACAGACAGTGTAAACTTCACCCTTCCCAAGAATTAAGAAGAAAATAACATTTCATACTCCCCCACTAGCAGTGTATGGAAAGCACAAAACAGAACTGCTGCACATATACCCCCCAATTAAACTGGTCTCTGTGGAAACTAATAACTTTCCACAGTATGCACTGTAATCCAAGTAATAATTTTAAACAGGCATAAGCTGCAGTGTGCTGAACTAAGGCATTCTTACCTTGAGAAGGGTGCTTGAAGACATTTAGTTACAGTTACAGAGGAGAATGTGCATGTTGCCAAGTATTTGCCATGCACCAGGGTTATGCCTTACCCCACATCTGTGCGCACACACCAACTAGATGCATGTGCTCCCCAGGTAGAGAAAGAGCACTAGAAAAGATAAGCAGCAGTGATAATGCCCCAGCTTTATGTCTCAATCAGTAGCAAGCTAAGCTAGAGAAACCATTTGAGATGAAAAGGGAAACAATTCCAAGAAACAAGATCTTTTTTTCTCCTCTGGATGCAAAGAGCTTTGCTTGGGTGACCTATAAAACCTTAACACAAAAATCTTCACAACCCACCTCCCTCCTGAGCCACGGAGTTGCACATGTCAAATGACACCACAAACAATGCACAAAGACTAACAAAAATACTAAAGAACCCCTTACCTTTTAGTCAGAGTAAGTGACAGATAACAGTCATGAGAAACTCAGTTGGCACAGCTGCTGTACGTATTTCTCTGCAGACTTCTTTTTAGTGGTCCCAAAAGCACTGAACATAAAAAACCTCCAGCCTGCCTGCTTCATTCTTCAGCAACAGAGATACATGCTGTCACGGTAACGCAAAAAAAAAAAAAAAAAAAAAAAAAAGGCAAAAGGAACTATAGATCTTAGTTTTTAAAGCCTTTGTGCTTATAGGGAAGAAAAAGAGAGAGTAGGGAAAAGAAAGAACAGAGCAAACACTTTTTCTAAGAGAAATGTGGTCTTGGCTATATAAGTAACCACAGCACAGAGACATTCAGTTTGAATTTCCCTGTTTGCAAGCTCCTTTGGAAAAATAAAAAAAAAAAATCGGTCTTTAGGGGAAAAAAAATCAAATGCATGGTTGGGGGGAAGGGAGAGGAGGAGGGTACTGCTCCTATGTGACATACATATGGAATGAGCATTAGAACAATGCTGACAGGACAGCTAAGCAACTGCACTCTGGGGCAGCAGTTTTCAAAGCAGAGCTTTTGCAGCTTTGCAGAAAGGAGAGGAAAACAATTCAAATAAAAAAAAGCCCTCCGCAAATGGGGGGGCGGGGGGGGGGAAGAAAAACCAAAGAAAAATAAAAGAAAGGAGCTGTTAATTCAAGAACTACCAGACTGAAAAAAAAAAAAAAGAACAAAAATAGTTAGCTAATTTCTGAAAGGGGGGCGGGTGGGAACCGCCGCGACTGCTTCCCAGCGATGCAAGCAGAAGCCTTGATGTCTAGTGCACTTACATTTTATGCTGCGCACAGTGGGTCCCCTCCTCCCTGCCTCCCTCCTCCTCTCCCTCCCTCCTTCCCTCCGCCCTCCCTGCCTAGGAAGCTCTCTCTCCCAGGGGACAAGAATTCCAGTGGACCCAATTAACACTGTACTTTGCTGGCTCCTTGGTATGATCGATATTAAATAAGAGGAGTTTTAGCAGCATTGAAAAATAAAGCAGCCATGTAATGTGTGGCTGATGGAGACTGCATTTTTCCTCCTACATCTCTACTCCCCCAGTCTCAAAACGATCCAACGCAGCAGCAAAAAAAAACAATTTCAAAAGCATGTGCCAGTACCAGTGAACCAAGCTGCATCAGATATTTGTTAGGAACTTGATGGGAGCCCTCGGCTGCTCATTTCACTAGCTTCGGCAGTACTTTAATAAAGTGGATTTACAAATCAATGGAAGGAATCCAAAGGTTCACAAACAGGCTCTTTCATCAGGTCCGCTGCCTGACCGTACAGGAAGTTTGCTGAAGGGGTCTGGGGACTGTTTCGCCAGCACACTTGTTTTCAATGGACTCCCAACAACACGACTTGTTTGGTTTGGTGAAAGAAAGGCAGTAAGAGGTTCACTGCTTTAAGGGAATGCAGCCTAGTGTGTTTACTGCTTCATTCCTGAAGCACGTGTGACAAGGCATCCTACAAATTGCAAATTATTTTCATTTGAAGAGGGAAGTTGTTGGGAGGCAGTAACCTTCTTTGGTCCTGTTTTCCCTGATCTATCAATCACAGATTGCCATGTAAAAACAACCTACTACAGGCTCTCTCTATAGAGGAAAAGCAATTACTAGCATTAACTCTCACAGTTGCAAATTAATACAATACAGTCCACAACTAATAGAGTCTGCCTGCAAGCTATTAATCTAAGAATAAATGGATGGTTTGCTTAAATCCAACTGGACTGAAATTCACAGGTTAAGTGGTCTCCTTTCCCTTTCCATATTTCTATTTGTATTTGTAAAACTCAGTGGAAAGGAAAGAAAGCCTTATTTATTTCCTGTGGCCAGTACAATTCCAAGCTAAGAGTATCCATCAGTGAAACTGCCTACAATTACAGGATTTCAGCACCAGTAGCTGCTTTTCCTTTTTTGTTTCTGGAGTGGCCATGATCTTCAAATTAAACCCAAAAAATAGCACTGAGCAATACCCTTGATTGAGCAGCTGGGTTGACCACTGATTTGAATCCATCTTGTTAAATTAATGTTAGATCACATTTCCATACAAATAAGATCAATTAAAAATACTCATAAAACCATGCGATCAAAGGCAGTGAAGAGTTAAATTAATTAACTCAAAAGGCCTCAAATTAAATACTGTTAAGGTTATGATTCTCCCTCTAGCTAACAGAGGGGAAAACCCAGCAGCAGGACAAATTTCTGTTAGTGTCTACAAGAGCAGATCCAAGTATCGCACCATTTGTTAAAAATTCTTTATGATGCCAAGTAACACCCTTCATAGTTAGATAAACGTGGGGCATGCAGAAATCCCAAGAAGTGGTCAACTATTGCAAGAAATATCACAAAGCAAAGGTTTATTTACATGGGAAGATCCAAAAGAGTGCAGCTATACTGCTTATAGACATGAAGGCATGTTTCTTGAGCTATGGTAATTTCTGTACTTGCACCTATATTTGTGGTGAAGATGCTGCACTTCACAAGTATCCTTTAGCTGACATGGTTTTTTTTGAGCAAAGGGAAGGGAAGAAATAGGATCAGGGAAAAAGTACCCCTGAATAACAGGCACTAAGCAGTACAACACCTGGTGACAATTTGAAAGAGAGGAAAATATAAAACCTTCACTGGAAATCACAAGAATTTACGTAGAACATCATGTAGATCATGCTTCACAGTCGTTACTGACCCAGCACCACAGCATGGCAAACTGGATTTAAAATGTGATAGAGATCACTGATAATATCAACCTGATAGTGTTGACAAAATGACATTTCTCTTTCAGTCCCCTACCCTGAATTAGGGGGCAATGCTAATTGGCTAAAGTGCTCCTGAAAGTGTCCTAAACCTTGTACACAACACTTCTCTCAGCAAGGGGATCAAATCACTTTGCAGTTGCTTTGGGACAACATCAGAGTGAATGAACACATACATACACTCCCCCTGGCAATCAAATTGCTTACACAAAAAAACACTTTAGTAAGGATATAATGAACTGAATCTACACTGGCAATGGAGACCCAGTGGGTAGCTGCATTTTGGGAAAGGTTGGGGTTTACAGCCACACAGGGGAACATAAGGGCTTGTGGAACCCATAAATGATCCATCAGTTGGTCTGTCATCTCAACACTCCCTGGCACTAAGAATGTCTTTATTATCCCTGTTTTGGAGATGAGGATTTGATGACTGAAAGTCTAAATTGCCTCCCCAAGGAGATACAAAATGTGTTGGAGATTCCAGGCTTTTCAAGTCCTTTACTTGCAAAGACTGTTGTTCTTTCAAATGCAATCAACTGAATTTGACGTATTTTTAAAGTAAAGCTTTGCTCCTTAAAAAAATATCAATACCATTCTAGACCACTCAAGTTTGAATCAAAGCAGTATTCATGGTATTAGAGGAACACCTGTGCTCCTTAAAAATTCTGTATGTGTATTCACTCTCAAGTTTTATTCCAAATAAAAATCCACACTATTTTACTAGAAAATAATTTAAAGATTGTTCAACAATTAGAATTACAGTCCCTGTTTGGTAGGACATTTCAAGGCACTGGGGAATTCAGTGAATGGATACCTGTTATGTATGAAGAAAAAGGGACAAAGAACATTTCTCAAAATAAACCAGTATGCAGGATCAGACCAAGTTATTGGTCAATGTCATCTTAAAGTAAAAAATCTTGAATGCCACAGTGAAGGTCCCAGTCCCTCGCTGTCGACAAAACAAGCCCTTCTATTGCTGGAGGCAGGGAAAGAGGGATGTACCGCGGTCCTCACCTGGGCAAGAGGCTTCTAAAAAGAATCTGCCATGCACAAACATCCTGGTGAGCTGCCTGTGCTGCCTCGTTTGCCCCGGACAGCCTCTGCACACCCCGCCTGACAGGAACAGCCTTCGCAGATCAGCATCACCCCACACACAGCCACCACTGCTACCACCATCAGACATGGGACCCTGATAATCATTCAAACAGAATCCACAGAACAGGACATATTTAGCCTAAAAGTATTTAGAAGAAGCACTGTGCTCAGAATTTGCTTTATTCATGTGAAAGGCAACTCCATGTAAGCTGTAAGGAATACCTAGCAGAAGTGCAAGATGGAAAGATGTATCAAAGAAAGAGTTGCTACCAAAATAGAAAGAAGTCAGTATTAGTAGCTGAGGGCAGGAGCTAATGATCGCTAAGGGGGCAATACTATGTGATACAGAGGAAAAGCTATGAAAATTTTTCTCGTCTCCTTTGGAAACTACACTGGAAAGTGCCAGCATTTTGGACAACCAAAATGTACCCTCTCTTTGGACAACCACAATCTATCTGGGTATTCCCAAGCACATAAGATTGAGATTGCAAACACGGAAGATTAGCTAAGTAAAAATAAATGGTGTAACAGAATTTCTATCAGCTAATCCACTTTATTACAGGCATCATCAACTCCGTTCATTATATAAACCTCTCAATTCAACTGTTCTCAAAGACTACAGCCTTTGGCACTATTTAAAGTTGCTTACATTTTCTTTCAAATATACTCATTTTGATTATTAAAAGGGAAATAAATTGGTTAGCTTTTCTCTCCTTCTTTGTATCTGTTTTCATAATAGTACGATAGATATTAGAAATTACAAAAGAAGAGAAAACATTTAACACACCTCAGCTTCATAACATCAACACTCAGAAACAAGGCTGAACACATGGTGATGTGGTCTTTGCTCAAGAATGTGAAAAAATGTCTGCAGATATTTTAAATATTTACCAAGTGAAGGGGATATATATCAGGTTGCAGAGCTCTGGATTAAACACACTTTCAAGAGATGATGATTCATGTTAATGTACATCAGTAGGGTTGGAGGTTTGCTTTGTTCTTTTTAATTTCTAATTACATTTTAGTATCAGAATAAACAGAGAGAACACATAAAGCCAGAAACTAAACCTAAACTAAAACAAAAGAAAAACAACCTTTTAAGGCACTTAACATCAGAGAAGGTTAGTCAGCCAATTACAATTTACAACCAGGCAGTAAACCATGTAAGGTTCAGCTGACTAATGCTCTGTACCATTATGTAGCAAGTACCAAAGATAAAAGGCCAATTTCCTATTTGAAAATTGGGTTTCAGTAATGTGCAGCTGCCAGTCTGTGGGGCTGGGTGATTACCTCCCCGACAGCATCCACCACGGAGGTCCAACAATCCCAAACGGAGCTGCAGTGCCCACGGCATCCCTCCCATGCCCCAATTCTTCAGAAGGTGTTCCTACTTCTCAGCTAGGCATGAGGGGCTCACTGTACTCTAGGCCAAATCAACCATGCTTTGGTGAACTGGGAATTGGGAACTCTTGTTTACATCCTCATGATGCTAACAAACTCTCTAAAGGCACTTTATTTCAAGTGACCAAACAGCCTTGATTGGCTCTAATTTTCACGTTTTAAAGTCCTTATTCAGTGGGTCTGCAAAACATACCCTTCTGAGAAAGGTCCTACGAAATATGATAGAACACAAACTTAGAAAACAATAGTTATTTCTTACTATTCCCACCAGAGATGCTCTCACTCTGCATGAGCAGGGTGGTAAATGACACTGTACCCAAAATCCAACTGCAGCACAGAGAAGCAAACCTAACCTAATTTTAAACAAGATTGAACAGCATGGAATAGCTGTTCACAGCAGTGACACTACAAGTATCAGCACAGACCACATAAATCTAATCAGGGTCCAAGCAGCTCTGACCACTGACCATACCACGATAAAGCATCTGTTACTGTGGCTTCATGGCAGACACAACCACTCAGGCAAGCTTGGTTAAAGCAGCTGGCACATTTCTCATGCTTCTGACTGTAGCATTAGGAAGATCTGTAATTTACTGGGGAAGATGGAGCTCTTTCTAGAATGAAGTGAAATGAAAACAAAATTAAAAAATAACATTGAATGATGGATAACATACTATTCAGCTGTAAGTGCTTGGTTGGTCCTAAGGCAGCTACAGGTCGTGCAGTACAGCTCCTGGGGCATCTGCCTGCCCAACTGCATCAGCCTGGGCTGATGCTGCTGCCAGCTTGATGCAGTCGATCCTACCAGGTGTTTAGGGTTCCATGATGTAGGTCTCATCCCTATCCCTATACCATGCTCACTCTGAGCATGAACACAGGACAGAGCTCTTCTCAAGCAGTTTTTCTGTACAACACCTCCGATCGCTTCTCCCAATTCAGACTGAGTTACCACGCTTTGATTCCTTCTCTGCAGCAAGGAAACCTTCCCCCACTGCTACAGCTTGGCAGCTTAGGGACGGAGCCGGCTCAAAAGCAGGGAGACTTGTATCTTAACAGAGCCAGAAGAGCCTGAAGTGATGGTTAGGACATACCAGCCAAAGTCTACTGAAGAAGGAACTTCATGGGATAGTGGGAAGGGAAAATAAGTATGTATAAGAGCATTACATGTACCTAAGAAAATTGCTATGTAGTGGTCTGTGATTTCACTGAGAAGATTATATGGTAGTATGGCTCCATTGCTAATTTTGGTTACTGATACATAGGCCTTCTATAGGACATTGGCATACAACATGGAATACATTTTAAGTGTCACTTTGCTTGAATATGTATCTCCAACACATGCTAATAACAGTTAAAATGAAAAACTCTGCCACATCACAGATGCTCACATCTATTATCTTCGAAGACAGAAAGTAACTGCTAAGCATCATTCCTCAGAAATGGAGAGAGAATGTGGGAAACGAGATGGATAAATTTGGCAAGAGATCTCAAACGCCTAGGATATCTGTCTCCCGCTCACTGCAAGCTTGCATCCTCTACTCCTCCAGTTTTATTTTAGCAGCAACTTTTCTAAGCACCTTTTGCAAGCCAGCTCAAGAGAACATGAAGTGTATTGGCACATCCCACCACTACCATCCTGTCACTGTGGTCAAGCAGTCAAAACCTTCATCAGCATATTTTCAGGATATGCGTTGCATCAGAGTAGTCAAAACCACTCCTTGTTATATGTGGACACCTCCTCTGACAATCTCCTGGGAAGATTCTGGAAAGATACAACTTGTGGGGGATCTCCAGGCACACCAGGATGGGGTGATTACTGAGCTCACCCTCCCATTTGATGAACATCCCTGAAGGTCAAGCTGGAGCTCATGCATGTTAGTTCCAGATTAATAGGTAAAAAGACAATTTTCTCCTCTGATGTTTCTCCACTGCTTGGGTAAAGCTTTTCTCACCAAAACTCTTTCCCTCTTCTTTCTCCTCTTCCCCTGCCCACCCTCCCCCTAGAAATGCTTCATATTTTATGGTTTGCCTATATAGGTCTCAGCTACCATTTAAAGAGGAAGAAAGAGAAAACAGAGATATCACTCTGAAAAAAAACATCTATTTCTAACAGGTTTCCAGCACAGCCAGACTTGATGTGCCCATTATTAGGAGAGGTTGCACTCGTGTAATTGTCTTACAATTTTGACAGTTTCTGTCATTCTCAGAACAAATGTTCTACAAGTTCTGCCCTATTACCTAAATGTCATCAAGTCACAATTTCCATCCATTTTGGGGAGGTCTTCTGAAGCAAAGTGCACAGGTCTTTAAAATGACTTGTGCTCAGGACTACTTCTTCAAAGGCTACAAGGCTGGTTGCTATGACTGCTGAAGACTAAAACTCTCAGGGCTGATGCCTTTATCAAACCCAAGCACCAGCTGTGGGAATGAGTCCTGAAGGTTGTGGAAACTCCACAAAAGCAGCTTCAAGGCTACAGGTCCTGGCAAAGGGAGCTGGAAGTGAGCAGATGAAAAAATGCAGCACCCTGTAAGAAAAAGGCAGCTGGGATGGTCTAACCTTGGTGGATTGGGATTTACATCCCAGTAAAAAGATAAAATAATAAAGGTTCAGGTTTCCTCTACTTTTCGAGGCAAACCTCAGCCAGCCTCAGGAGGACCTCTGAACTCTTGGTTTACTATCTCCAGCAAAGATGAAAAAACAGGGCCCAGAAGAATCCATTTTTCTTAGATTCTACAGTATTGTCATGAGAAGAAAATTCACAGCTTCATCCATTTTCTCAGCCTGTTTTCCACTCCCTAAACCAACACAAAGAAGAGGGGAGAGGAGCAGGGGTGAATAAATTTATGTTGCCCTGGTTGCCACTTTCCTAACTCATTTTGAACTCATCCTTCCTCAACAAGTAGAAAGGTCAAGAGCAGTGCTGGACATCCAGGCCAAGAGACTCAATGAGAAGACAGAGCAGCACCATCTCTACCATGTGTGCCATGATTCAATTGGGCTCAATGACCTCCACTGCAAAACTCAGGCTGGGGTCTTTAGCTTATACACTGTAATTACACCCAAACCAAGACTTCATAGCTCCTTAAGTTCTGATATTTTACACAGAATAAAAATGTTAGAGCAAAGGACATCCACGTCACTGTCACTGAGCAATCTCCCACCCCATCTGAAGGTGGTAAACCAAGTTAAAATGTGACAACAGTCAGAACTGCAGACCATAATATCCAGCACTAGAAAAAAATGAGGGCAGAAGAAGAGAAATGGGATAAAATACAGCATATCCTTTGAGGTTAGGTTGTGCCGAACGACAGAGACAACAGGTCAGGGTTCACCACAAAGAAAGCAAAGAGTTCAGTTTAATTGTTACTAAGCTACGTGGTACATGAATAATAGGGTTTATGGATGTTCCTGGCAGACACAGAGGGAAACCCATCCTCTTGGGGCAGCTAAGTGCTTGACTTCTGTGTATTTTTATGTGTTTGTCAAACACTTAGACACTATAGGCACTTAGAATCCTTTAAATAAATAAAATGCATTGTGCTAGTTCAGTGCAAAAAGGAACTGTATCACTGCATGTTAACTACTTTCAATGGAAATTATTACAGGGTATGGGCCTAAGTGCAGCCAAAAGAAAAGACTAATAAAAATAAGGTAGCAAGGAGAGAGGGGGGGAAATGTAAGGCT
This sequence comes from Vidua chalybeata, assembly GCF_026979565.1. Lineage (NCBI taxonomy): Eukaryota > Metazoa > Chordata > Aves > Passeriformes > Viduidae > Vidua > Vidua chalybeata. The sequence continues at coordinate 81,591,182 of NC_071531.1, read as the reverse complement.
GGCAGAATTGCAGCCTAAAAAAATCAGAACAGTAGATCTGAGAATAGCTCAGATCATAAGACAGGGAGGGAGAGAAGGCACCTCCCATTTTACTGCGATTGGACCAGCTTACATTTCATTAGAGGGAATCCAGGATAGGCAATTGTGTAATCAAGAGCCAGACAGCTTTACTCATTTATAATTAATTCAGAGTACTTTGAAAGTGAGCTCAGAAAATAGCCAAGTGCTTCCCTTTAAGGAAACCTCTTGTAATGTTTCTGCAGGGCACCGCAAGCAAAGCAGAAGTTGTTCAACTGAAGACAAGAGATTTTCTCCCGACATAAATGAATAAAATGTTACCCCAGGCAGTGAAGCAGTGAACATGGCCCATCTTAAAGGAAGGCTTTCATCCAAGCGCTGTATTTTTACAGCAAGAAACACCATTCTGGACTGTTTTACACCATTTTAAGGGTCAAAAGAAGTCTCAATACATTATGGACTGAGATGAAAACTATTCAGTCTTCTATCTATTGTACACAGACAACTGTTCCTTAGAGGCAAGCATGAGTTTTGGCTCCAAAACCACAACCAGCACTTCCACCTGCCCAGAAGCACTTGCCAAAAGAGTAGACCTTAAAACCCAGCAGGGTTACACTGCCCCACATAGAGCCCTCCATCTCCCACAGCCACCACGCTGTGAACTGCGCTGTCAGCAGAGCCCTGCACGCTGGCATGGCCTGTTTTGTTCAGATCCTCAGGTATTCATTAGCTGTCCTGCGCCCACACAAATAATTCAAAGTAAATGCCGCCTTCCGTTTCATGTAGTCACTAATTTATCCACACTTAGCCTCTCATCTGTAATTCACATTGACATTAATGAAGAGACCAATATGTGTGTAACAGAAGAGGCAGTCCAACATAAATGAGAAAAAATGTGGTCACCAGAAACCAATTATACATTTAAAACTGTATTGTGGAAATCACCAGAGTATTGAAATCAAGTGAGAAGGAAAACGTACCGAAACCACACACTTGGACTGGGGGAAGAAGCGGGGGTGGGGGGGGGGGGGTTTCGGCAGGGATGAAGTTGCACATACAATCAGTCTCAGCCTCATGCAATAGAATATAAATATTTAGACATGAACAGACCTCTTAAAATACAGTTGCAGAGTCTGCTGGCACATGGACAAACATACAATAAGCCCACCAATGTGGAGACACAAATCAGGTAAATCAGACATGAAATTGGCAGGCAACATGTGCAAGATGCATTTTGTAGAGGCAAAAATGTGTTCACCACCAAATACAAAGATGATTTTTCCAAGACAATCTGAAGCTGCACTTGTAAAAGAAATAAATATTAAATATTTAAGGCTGTTTGTTCACCTAAATGCTGTAATGGAAGCACATGGTGGTGGCTTTTCCCTCCACCAGCACTCTTCTTGCTACAGCAAGAAATGAAGGAGTTAAAGATAAATACTTGAACAGTCTTGCTACTTGGAAAGCTGAATATCTTCAGAGATGGACCTGAAAGAGTTAAATCCTTCAGAGCTCAGATATTCTCCTGCCCATGTCTCATGGTAAGTATTAGAAGATTTATGTGCAATGAATTTCCAATTACTGTTCTGCACCAGCTGGGCTGTCAATCAGCCTGCCTATACAGTGCATGTCTTCACCTCACCATGTTATCCTTGCATGTAGAAGCACACACAAAAGCACGTAATTCCTATTTTCCTACCAACTGGAGTAGGTGAAATGTTGCTTTGGACTTTCCTTGCTATTCCAGTTTAAGACAGGCATTATCTTCTCACCATGGTGTCCAGGAGAACAATTCCAGTAATGACTTTGAGATATCAAAAAGTATTTCAAAAGTGGAGTGACATTTCCTCCAAGGCTATTCCCATCAGCAGGGAATGCAGGTTATGAGGGAAGTCTGGGAGGGATGCCCTAGGATCAGGACACAAAATTCTCCTATACTGTTATATGAGGTCCAGATACAAGAATTAAAGAAAAAACTCAGTACCTCATGAAATTTTTAATTACAATTTTGCCCAGATAAAAAAGTACAAAGTTGTCATACAACCAGATACATAGTAACTTCAGGATCTCCAAAAACTCACCAGATTTCACTTAAAAGGTATTATCTCCCAATAAATACTAAATTCCTTTATGGGCGTGTCACAATTTCATCTCAGTATACATGAAAAGTTCATGAAAACAGGTGTGCTACTCAAGGTCATCAACAAACCCATTTTAATGGATTATCATTTATTTCTTTAATACTTGGAGTCATTCTTAGCACCACCACACATTCTTTACTTTATTTCTCAGCCACAAGACTAAGGGAAACGCTTGAATCCATAAACCTTTGCAGAACAACAGTAAGCAATATAACCAGTGATTAAATCTTGGTTTTGATGTAGAATTCAGCCTGAAGAAACATAATTAAAAAAAAAAAAGAAACAAACCTAACCACAAAGCTCAGAAAAAATGTTTTCCACTCCTGTTTTCTAAGATTTCCCTAAGCCATATCCCTGAAATAAAAAAAACCCAAAACATCATAGACATGGCATCATTCTTAAGACTTTGACTGTTACAACATGATATTACCCCAGGCTGTTGTTTTTGCACCTGCATTTCACTTCCTAACCTGGGTTACAGAGAACATGATTCCTAAAATGTTAATAAGCAGCTATGTAAACAGCAAATCCATGCTCTATATCAGAGTGAGTGTGTTTTACTGCAAAGGTAGAGTATCCTGCGAAGGGCAGGACTTTGAGATACAGCGCCAAACCAGATCCGTTAGCAGGACCCGTAAGTTTTTTGTGCCTGTAGAGGCCTTAGCAGAGCATTCTAGAAATTTTCATCCAGGCTCGGCTGCCTACAAATAGAGCTGCAGCTCCCAGGGGCTGTGTGGTTGTGTGCTGCTGGTGTGCTCCGAGTTGCTAAGGAGATGGCAGAGCGAAGGCACAAACCGCGTGGGGAAACTGAGAGGAAAGCAGCACTGCTCCGGGGTCTGGCTGGGAGCCAGGGAGGTATCCTCCTGCGGCTATCCTCTGGATCAGAAGGAAAAAAAATAAAAAGAGAAAAAAACTAATGGAGCTTCCCTCTCAGCCTGACACAGGCCAGATGCTGGGAACGCCAGGGCAGGAATTCCCATCAACAGACTCCTGAATAATTACAACAAACCATCAACCTTCTGGGCTCTCACAGCATCCCTGTTTCCTGAATCCAGACCTGGGTTCTTTATAACAGAGGAAAGTAATTATAGCTTATATTACAAAGATCCAACTAAAGGAAATGGAATTTTTGAATCATTTTATTATTTTGCATGTAGACCAGTAAACAAGATGGATAGGCCAAAAGTCAAGCTTTGAATTGTAGCTGTGGAACAAACTACCTAAAGGAACTGAGACTAGTATGACTCCTCAGTTTTCAGATCTCAGCCAATTCATTCATCTTTGACTAGAAAATGCCTGACTGGACATGGAGTCGGACTCAAGACAATGAAGGAAAATAAGGGTCATCCTGATTTAAGATTGGATGCAGATACTACTGTCCATTTTAGCTGGTAAAACTACATACCCAAATAGGAGATAACTCAAATCACTGTGATGGTAGCAACCACCAGCAAGACTGAGTGCACACCCTGACAAGAGAAGGTTTTGTGTTTTCAGCATGAATGGAATTACAATTTTACAGGCATGTCTCAGGCTTACTTGAAGCTTATGCAGAAGCAACTTTACAAGTCCGTCTGGTGGACTGGAAAACTGCTTGAAGATAACTACATGAAAAATGTAAGAGTAATTTCTAAGAGCAAAACCCTTAGGAAAATAAAAATGACAAAGAAAGGTGTATGAATTCCTCAAAAGAAACAGGCAGATACAGAAAGAGGCAAGGCTGTTCCTGCAAATGCAGCAGAAATGCTTTGTGGTGTTAGCTGTAGTTTCTCACAAGATCAGTTGGTTAGGATAGAAAATTAAATGCTTTGTTTCCCAAGACTCATCCACAGCTAGAATGATACATCTTAGCAGAACAAAGGCAGTCTCTCTTGCCAGCAGTATAAGCTCACCTCTCACTGGAAAATACAAAGATGTAGCAGAAAAGGTCTTTCTGGTCTTTCTTTCTTTCTTTCTGGTCACTGCTGTTTCAAGCCACAGAAGTATCAAAGTGTGTCTGAGAGTTTCCCAATATTAGGTGAAAGAGAAAACTGAACTTTTTTCCTTTCCCTGAGATAGCAGTGAAACTACACTAAGAATACTTAAAATAAAAAAGCACATAGAGCACGACTGATTTGAACTCTTACTATCTTCCATTTTTCACAGACGCTAATGCTAACAGTAACTTGCTCGCAACAAACTGATGGAAAGAGAAGGAACGTATGATCACGGCTTATTTCCCAGTGTACATATTTCTTAATATAGGAAAGTGTATGATAGATCTGCCACCATCTGATCTTGATTGTTGTAAAACCAGTCATTCTGCCTTCATCTGCCAAAAGAGTTTGAGAATTACTGGGGATATTTTTGGCAGCCTTAAGAACACAGAAGCACTAAGGCTTCTGTGCCTTACAGAACTCCCAGAGGACAGTTGAAAGTTTCTTAATAATTTCCATCTATTAAATGCCACTTTTCCACATTACTTGAGGATTGTCCAGTGCAATTTTAAGATAATTAAGGAAGAGGAAAGTGGGGAAAGAAGTTTCAGATCTTACTGTTGTTACTGCCTTTCTTTTTTCCCCACAGAAGTTTTATTTTTTATGACACTCTTAAAAAATCAGAAATCTGATCTTGTAGCTAATAAATTTTATGACATAATGCATCCACTGAAGAGGCAATTTATAATAAAGATCTTACAAAATATTATTTCTCATAAATATAACCCTTAATGGGGTTGTGGGGGATCAACAACCCTCTCACATATAAAGATGGGGGGTGGGGGGGAGGCAGGTGGAAAGTGGTGAGAGTTCTTATTCAATGATATACACTAGTTTTTGAAGACCTAACTTCCCATTTTGATTTCTGGGAAAAAAAAAAAAACATTGTCCTGATTCAACCACATTCCCTATGAAAAAAATAATTCTATTTTTTTCAGGAAATTACAAGGATGAATGAACCAATATAATTTAACAAAAGGCTGAATACAAATTATTTGCATAAGGAATATTATTATGGCCAAGATGCAATGGGAACAAATTGAAATACAGGAAACTCTTTTTAAATGTAAGAGAAAACTACACAATAACTTTTCCACCATGAGGTGGAAAAGGTCAGGCACTGGCACAGGTTACCCAGAGAGATTATGAAGTCTCCCTCTATGCAAATGTTCCAAATTCAACTGCTCATGGCTGTGAGCAATCTGCTTTCACTCGCCCTGCTCTGAGCAGAGGCTCACACTAGACAGCCTTCAGAGGTGCCTTCCCACCTCAGTCAGTCTGTGATTCTTTGACTATTAAGAACAAAGATCCAAATTTACCAATTGTGTTAAGGATGAGTATCGAATTTAATCTAGTCTCAGCTATACAAATAAAGAATTTAATTTTGGAAACTTGAGCCATAAAAGTGGTAATAAAGTGGCCTTTTAAATGAACAGAAGTCATAAGTAATCATACTTCACATTTGCTAGCCCACAGAAGAGTGTATAAAAAAGAAAAATACCATTTCTTTTTACATACCTTATACTTCCAACACTTCAAGTACTGTGCCAAGAAATTCTCCATTTTCCAATTAAAGGAACAGTTTTGCAACAGGGATTCTGGATTTATCCCTGCACATTGCTGTAATAGTGTTGATGGCTATGACCTCTTTTCCTGTCAATCTTTATTTCCATATGCTATCTGATTGACTGTCACATTTCTTGTATTTCCCTTTATATTCTCTCCATTTCCTAAGCTTTAAACTCATGTATTCAAAACCAATACCACAAGAAAGCTAACAAAGCACGCAGCCCTTTGCAAATGTACGTGAGCTAGTAATGAAAGCCTCTTCCAGCCAAGTCAGAAATGCATTTCACATCACTAAATGATGCTCTGTCCAGCACTCACTGTGTAATTCTTCACTTATTACTTCTCCATCACTGCCAAAGTTGGAATTAAGTGGCATTAGCAGTTTTGCCATCAATACCACACATTCAGCAAAGGTAGACTCACAGCTCTTTCAGACAGGTGTAAGAGGGACAGGAAAAAACTGCAGGACCTCAACCTCTGCTATGAGCATGGACAGGCAACCAGGTTTTGAAAAGCTAAGCTGAACAGCAACAGCTGAACAAGCAATACCTAGGGGCACACAAATCTGGAAGATAAGAGAGAACACAGCAGACACAATGGTGCAAGTCACTAGAGTGCAGTGTTACCGAAGGCAAGTATTTAAGGGCCAGCAAATTATATTCATAATCACCTAAATCCAGGTATTTCTATGCTGTCAGACAAAAACTTTTCAGTCTTCCTTTAGAACACAGATGTTAAAAAATAATAAAAAGTTGGGGGCGGGGGGGAAGAAGTGTCCAGTTAAAATATACTCAAGATAGTAACATCTTCACATTGTAGAAACTCCACATTCCAGAAACTCTCAACGCTCACTGTGCTGGTTTACTCTGTGCATTTCTCTCAGCCAGACTTCTGGGAGAGGAGGGAACTGTGGGAAGACTCAATACAGCTTACAGGTTTGTGTGCATTAGCACTGTTAAAATATCCAAGCTGATGAGATTTAAAGGATTTATTTCTCTGCTGAAGCAAAACCATTCACTGGGTCAAAACTGAATAAAATTTGCATAAATGTGTGGATTCATACAAGCCTGTTTGATAAAAAGGCTACACTGACAAGTCTGGGCTCCTTGTGAGCATTCACTGCCATCTCTCCAGAGGTTCAAGTTCCCTCTGCTGCCCTGATAAAGAGGCAGGGGAAAAACAGGAGCAGCAAATATCACTTAGCTGAAAATGGGCTCACAAAGCTTTCAGAAGCTTACTGCTGGGAGTGCAAAGAGTTAAACTCCACAAGGCATATTCTGATCTCACACATCAGTGAAAAAACAGCAGCAGCTCTACCCAAAGCAATGCTGCAAAGTAAACATGAGGCTGAATCAGACCCATAAGCTCTTAAAGAGAACAGGGAGCTAGATATAGATATGGACTTCCCAAGGTGAACCATTTTTGTACCAATGCAACTTCCAGACATTATTTTTCAACCTTCTTCAAGATTCAGGTTTGATTTCAGGCTAACAACAACCAGTTGGAACAGCCACATGAAGTAAAGCTGAAGAGTACTTAAAAGGGATGAGAGAATCCACCTGAAATAAACATTTGGTCAAAAACCTCGGGGCTGAAAAATAAAATTGCGGTCAGCACAGTGGAATCAACTTCAGCTATGCTCTTAATGATAACAGTGAATTACTCACTTACCATGTGAAGTTGATACAAGCTAAGAAATTAAATTAAAAAACCTTATAGGTGCACCTTTCATTATCTGGGCTGAGGAAAGGCTGCAAGGGGGGCGAGGGCAGGGGGCAGTGCTGCATTTAAGCCACATATTTAAGCTACAAATAAAACTCTTAAAATTTCTCATAGTATTAACACTGCCCACCTGCAGTCCCCACAGGGTTAAAGTTGGAGAGCTCAACCCTGCTTCTCAGTTTGGAGCTTTCTACCACTGTGGCCAGCTGTTAGAGCTTAGGCATATCATCAGGAATCCAGTGATACAGCAAAGGTCTGAATGCACACATACAAATGCACACATACATTTGTGACTCCCTGTAAGCCGAAAGCTGACCAAAAAATTATGCCCATGACTAATAAGTCCCATCATGCCTTCTAAGCCACTTCAGTATAAACTGAAACGAGAATGCAACATTCGTCAAAAACAATAGCTTTTCTTAGCAAATCTTTTTGTTAACATCAAAGTGGGCAATTTATGCTTTTTATTTTGTTGAAAGTATCAAAGATACTCAGCTGTGATAGAGACACAACCACTTGCAAATCAGATTCTGTTCTGAGTAGTTCTGTTCTGTTAGTTGCAAATACAACTAATTTTGTTTCCTGCACTGGTCTAAGGAGTCAGAAAGAAGTCAGAATTCAATCACTAGTGCGAGCAGCAGCACATTTGTCTCTCCAAAATAGCAGATAGCCAGGGGCATGAGGCATGGCTCAGCCAGCCGGGTCTGTGAAGCGAGTCAATCTCCACGCACAACAGCTGTGCTGGAGCTTCTTCATCCACCAGGCTTGGGAAAGGTATGACACAAAAGCAAGTGGACAGAACTGGTGAGGGATGGAAACATGAATGAAAATTAGAATCAGGGAATTAATGTCAAGCAAGAGGCAAATATTTCCCTTTTTCCTCTGTTTTTCTTTATTTTAACTTTCAAAACGCTGCCAAGAGAAGGAAGGGGGAAAAGTTCATGAGTGTGACAGCATCACTGGAAGACTCAGACTGAGAAACTGGCAGCTCAGACATGCCAGGGCATGGCCCAGGCAGGGACCTAGCAGTGGGTTGTGGTCCCAGCCACTGGCCATGCAGGAACACCATATAGGAGCTGACAGGGTTTCCTCGTAGAGCTGGGCTAGGCTACTCCACAAATGACAAATAAAATCGGGTTTAGAAAGTGAAAAGTGGGTCACAGCTACAGAGAGAAGCATGAGCCCAATGCAAGGGCTGTGTGCAGTGGGCAATGGAGAAGCAATCAGCAGGGACCTCAAGGCCTTTATTATTTGCTATTATGCAAATTTGGCACACTGACAGCATCAGCCTGTCAGTCTGGTAGCAGTGAGCTGCCCTAGGCAAATGCCATTAAATGCCCCTTCTCTACATTTCATAATGCTTGCTTTACCCAACAAAGGCCATGGTTCTCCCCTCCCAGCACGGTCGTTCCCATCCTGTCTGCCCTGTGCTGCCTGAGACCGCTCTGCACCAGCACCCCAGGCAATCTACTCCTTCCATGAGGGCCCATTTTCAATCCCACATCCTCATGCATCCCTGGCAGCGAGCAGAGGGGTGGCCTGGGGCAGAGGACACTCGGTCCCTATCATTTCCCCCCTGGGCTTCGCCTCTTGCAAAGCCAAAGCGCAGGGGGGCTGCAAGCATGGGCACACTGGTAAGTCTGAACTCTTACTTTAGGCATTCCATTTTCCCCCCACAAGGCTGAAGTCCCAAGAGGCACGTGGGAAAATGAAAAGGGCACAACAAAGCTTCTGCAAGAAGCACACAGGCATCCATCTCCCACCTCCCACCACTGGGACACAAGTGGTGTCCACGCAAGCACTGCGGCTGAGCACAACAGCCCTGACCACACTCTCCCAGTGCTCCCCTCAGTTATCATTATAATCTCCACAGGAAAAAAATCTGGACTTTTAAACAGTGCTTAAATGATTCTCTCCCCCAAAGAACTAAATTACCATTTATAGCCTGTTCTTCTTATTAAAAATTTATCAATTTATTCATCACTTCTAGGACTGAAACCTTTCATTTGTTTTACAATGAAGAAACCTTTGATCTGCAATTCTCCAAGGCTACCATTTTTTATTCTTTAGTTCTTCTCATTAAAAATAAAACACCTCTATTCTCCAAAATGCCTTGATGGTACTCTCAAAATGCCTATTTTAACAACGAGAAACATTTTTTATCCTTACCTAGTGATAGGCACTTTGGAAGTTTATGTGAGGCTTTTGGGGGTGTTTTTTAAATCATAACAGCACTGTACTGGGAAAAAAAAAAAAAAAAAAAAAAAAAAAAAAAAAAGAGGGTTTACCTTCATGATCACCTTGTCTCAAAGACACAGAAGCCAATAGCTAAAATAAGGGTTTCACAATACTTCTTCATCTGGCATGCTGTTTTAGGCTAATGTGAAATGAGTTTACCCTGAGCCTCTGCAGTACACCTGAGCTCTGCCAGTCTGCCTCCAAGGGGCAAATCTAAATGGAGCCTAAGCCAGAGTATGCATTAAGACTCAGAAGCACAAGCTGCAGAAGAACATTTGGAAACCCTATTTTAGCATTTTTCCCAACTTGTTCATCCTATTTTCCACAGCTGGACACACAAAGACCCCTTTCAGCAAAACAATCATTAGCATTTGGGTGTGACTAGGACTACAGAAAGCAGATTTACCCCTACTCAAGCTGTTAAATATGTTTTGCATCAGTGGCTCTTGGGATGCTCCCACCAGGAGCAGGACAAAATGTAGAAGTGGATTTGCCCTCCTGCATTCCTGCTGCAACTTACATCTCACCGACTGCAAGGACCACACACTTTGCACTGGTTTATTGCATAAGGTCTTCTTCATTAGAGTTATTAAAGGCAAAATGGCTACACACTACTGATCAGTAGAACAGGGCCAAGGAGCTTCCACCCAGATTCAAGCTGTGTGGCACAACCTGGCTGTATCCGTAACATAAACCTTGGCATCATATAGACAGAGCTACTACTTGGCTGTTGAGTTTCAGATCAGAAACCTAACGTGACCCAAGTTTTATTTCTGTTGCTTGGCAGAGGCTTCTTCCTATGCTGGAGGAGGCTACAGAGAGTCCCAGGGTGCAAAGTCATGAGCAGGGAACAGGGCCCAATGCCATGCCAAAGTGCCTTGGGTGAATGGCCCATGGGATGCAGGACAGCCCTTGCTGCTGTGGGCCAGGCAGTCAGCTAACACATCTACAATCTTGTCCCTCCCATGTGTGAGGTCCTGCAATAAGGCTTCCACTTTGAGCTCTTCCCTTGCACAGGAGCATCTCATGGACTCATGCTGGTCCACCACACACAGTCTGCACTATGCCTCAGTGCAACAGAGACCTCCACTGCACCAAAGCGGCATTTTTAAATAGACCTAGGCAAGAATTTTCCTTTTAAAGCACCTTTTCAGGAAAAAAATGGATTTTTATCTCAAACACTCATTTTCCTACATTCACACACCAGAGAAACTCTGATCTTCTGAGGTCAAGGAAACTAAAAACCTAAACCACCCAACTCCCAACACTTGTCTTCAGCAACACCAAAGCAGAACAAACTTCTAACTTGGTAGAGAAACAACAATTTACTCCACTACTGAAGCAGAGCATATCAGAGGATCAAAAACCACTTAGTGTCCAATCCTCTGTTTAGTGCAATGTAAACTCTCCAGCTGCTGGAGGGAGAAAAGAACCATCTTTTGCCAGAAGACACATTTTTTTGGAGCCCCAGTTACAATTACAAGAAACTGCCAAGTATACCTGTGCTCCCTCCTCCTCATCCCAACAGTTGTAGCTAGGTTCATAAGGAGGGAGCAGAGGAGGAGCAGAGCCAGTAAGACGCAAAGAAATCTGGAAAACTACTCCAAAAAATAGCACGTGGCTGACTAAGTGCAGTTAATTACACTTTTGTCACCAAATGCAAAATGGACCAAAAATATTAGTCTTGAAAATCACTTGCATATGCCAGAATATTTCCACTTTGCATAAGTGGATTCCATTCAAATATTGTGAAAATGAATTCATCCCCAAAAAACATGACAGGCCTAACTGCATGTCACCAGATGTCACCCAGGCTATGATGAAGCCACTTGAGTATGCTCTTCACTAGCATTGCCTAAGAGCCCTGAATGTCTGATGAGCCCCAGGAACATGGGTTTGCCAAGCACTTGTCAATCTCCAGTGCATGTTACTCCTCTTCAGTAATCCAACGCCGGCATCTTGTTCCTGTGTATATGAAAGCTTGCTCAGCGTGTTCAATTGCTTCAGTTCTGACAGTCTAATCATTTGGCGAAACCCTGCCATATTAACAGATAACAGCTTGCCCTCTCTGCAAACAGGAGGCTCCTACTCTGCATCATTCATTTCAAGGAAGATGATGGATGAAGGAATTTCACCTCCTGCTCCCCTTGGATAAGTGGTGGGATAATAGTATCTATACTTATTGCCCACTAACCCCAAAGAAGTGCTCAAATATATGCTGGGGGGCTGTTTTTTTTTTTTTTTTAATATGAAATAACACATACAATCAGAGAAGAGCCATTATTTATGTTTTACAGAGTGCTTCACAAAGACAGAAAAGAACTTTATGTGACAAAGGAGACATGTGGACTGAGATGGAAAACTGAATTCATCCCACCCAGATGTAGTCCAAGTTATCATAATAGTATTGAATTAGTGCTCTGTTAAAAATGAGTGGGAATCAGAGGTTCCCAAAGTGAGGTTTGCAGCTGACCTTTGCTCCATGAGTCACAGGAATGACTGACAGAGGTCAGGCCAAAGGTTTTCCTAACCCAAATACTGCCTGATAGTGGTCCACAACAAAATGTGTATGGTGGAGTAAAACCAGGCAAAATCCATCATAATAACTAAAGACAGCAAAAGAGCAATTTGCAGCTCCCACATTTCAGGAACTAGAGTGGATTTTTCTCTTTTTAAGAGCATCTGAGCATTTTCTCAGAGCATTTTCTCTTTTTAAGAGCATTCTCTTTCATGAATTTGTACAGATGCTATCTGTTGGCACAAAAACTTCTGGCATCCACAAGATCCAGTGGCAGAAAACTGCACAGCTTCATTACAGATCTCCAGCAGGTCACTTTAAGCCCAATGCCTCAGATGTAAAAGAGCTGGGACAAAAAGTAATAATCCTTCACTTTCCAGCTAAGCAAGTTTGCCTTTCTAATAATAGTTATTTTAGATCCCATTACTGTGTATACAAAGTTACAGTTATTCTTTGCATAACTCTGCATTCAGGTCCACCCCGAGGAACATGATAAATTTTTGCACCAAAATGCAGCAAAGTTTTAAGGCAGATGGTAAATTTTGAAGGCTTTTTTTTTTTTTATTTGTGGGTTTCTTTTACTATTAATGTGTTCCCCCTTCCACAGGGTATACATGACCAGTCAGAAACAACTCCTATTACAGGACTCTTGCAGCAGGCCCTCCCAGTACAGTAAGCAAAATGCTCAGTTATTTAGACCAATGGTTCCCAACTGGTCTCTTCTAATGTGAACAAACTTCACCCCATTGCACTTCTTTCCACAGAAACCCCTCCAAGCATTCTTCCCTTAAAGAGGTGATCAACTCTATCCTCTTGATTCTTTTTTTCATTTTCTCCACCACTGGATACCCATGTTAGTGTTCATAATACTGTTGTCAAATCCAAGGCCTCTCAACGAGACCAGTAAAATACCTTCACTATATCAACAATGCATTGATCAATGTATAAGTTGGTTTGTACAGGAAATAAACAACTTCCATCCTGATCAAAGGTCCTGAACATGGAGCCAGACAGACTATAAGGAAGTGTTTTAAACACTGCAGGGCACTGTGTTTGCATTTAATCTTTTCTTTTTTTATTACTTTCCTTTTTTAAAAAAAACACTTTTCCCCAACCTGTCAGTGTTTGCTTTCCAATATTTGTTTATGCTATGTAAGCTGTAGGTTATTTCTGTTAGAGACCCTAATTTCCTCCTCTGCTGGGACTGTGGTGATAGCCCCAAGGAAGTTTACACTGAGAGAAAAGCATGACAGGCAATGAATTAAGTGGTTCAGAAAGTGATACAATTAGCTTTCTCAGTGGAGGAAAATTAAGATAAAAAAGACATTCCTGGCAGTTCTACTCTCCTGTCTCAGCTTCAGAAAATGGACATCAAGATATAGTCAAAGAAAATAATCATCAATATTTGAAACTTGCTATGACATCTGATTTATTGACACAGGACTAATACCAAAACCTGTCCTTTTTTTTTTTTTTTTTCCTTTTTCGGTAGCCAATTTTTTTTGCTGACTGATCTCAACTCATTTGCTTCTACTAGATGTTTGCTTCTCAAGCTGCCCTAAAATTAGATGGCAGGAAGCCTAGAGCTCCTGTGTAGGCATCTTCCTTACCAACTCCTAAGCTGTGAAGCACAGAAATGGTGTGTTTGTTCCAGTGAAGAAAGCCTGGCCAACATTTCCACAAGATTTAGAGATGCTCTGAAACCCAGCATTAGTTTTAAAGCTCCTGGACTGATCAGGACTCATATGCTGCAGGAAAAAATCCCAGCCTAACAGAACAGTAACACCAGTATTGAGGAGACAGATCCTGAGAGGCGTTCAAGCCCTAATTTTTGAAAATGCCAGATATTTCTACATCTGATGACTAAACTACTAAGCTGTCCCATTAGGCACTGGTGGAAGTACTTATTATTTTTAATACATGCTGCCTCCAGGGAGAGGCAAATAAAATAAAAGAAAAATGACAAGGGTCCCTTCAAATAAGAAAGCTGTATGTATAGTTCAGACTTTGCACTATCAAATGCATATGGCACCTACAAAGAGAGTCAAAGCCTTACAATCATGCTATTTGTGAGACCAGTCATTTGTTTGCATTTATAAATACACAGAATGCCATGAGCATTATTATTTTATTATTCTTTGATGGCACACTTTGGCCTGGAGAAATGAATGCAGGAATATTAAAGACATGGGTTGCTACTGAAAACTGAAGGCTTCTCATTAAAAGTTTTTAAAAAGAAATGTGGAGTAGTTAGGAGAAAGTGTCCACTTTTAAGTCCCTTTTTTTTCTTTCTCCCCAACTGTGCTCTGGACCATGAAGATTAAGAAAGTGTTAAGAATGCTTAATAAAGGATTTTTCTTAACAGCAGATTGCAAAAAGTGTAAAGGAAGCTTAATTTGATTAAAATAATGACATTTACCAAAGCAGAGACTGTTTTTCAATAAGGAAGTCTACATGCAAACCAGTCATTTTCACACTTTCACGAACAGAAGGCTATTCTATGACAAACTATAAAAGGCTGTGTTCAGTTGTCCTTGGGATTTACAACGCACTAATAACATGTTCCATAAATTGTTTATCACACCAGCACTACATTCAGATAAATGCCACCATGGTGGGTGAGTGGTGATCCTCTGAGAGGGCTCAAATAACCATGGAGTCATTGCACAACCTTTTCACCATTTTCTTTGGGGATGTCTTATCTGAAATAGGACAGGCATAAAACCTGGAGCCTCTTAGAAACAAAGGCATGACAGATAGGACATCTACTTTATGAAGACTAATCTATGAGGAAACAGTTATTCCATAGTCCACCTGTTCTGAGCACCGCACAATTCCGCACAACCGATGGTGGCAGTGTGCAGCACAAACCTCCCAGGACTGATCCCAAACATTCCAGCAGACATGCCCAAAGCTGGATCTTGTAGCATTCTACGACTCTGCAAAAGGCAGCAACTCTCACCTTCCACTCAATTTCTACTGGCACATGCAACCTCTAATTTCAGAAAAAAAGGCTACAGGGCAGCACACCCTCACTGAAAAAAGTGCCACTTTACAATAGCTATTGTAAAGAGCTACTTTACAACAGCCCTTTTAAATTCCAGGATCTCTTCCAGCCAGTTTCATCTAACTTCCACTTAATTTTATTTCTACAGTCAACAGCCTCTTTGCTCAAAAACCTTTAAAGCCATTATTTCCTGAAGTGAAATATAATGCATCATGAACCTATATCATAAGAAAACACAATACAATACTAGATCAATACCTCAGTCTGCTCAGCCAGCTACAAATCTTCCTGTCCTTATCATTCAAATAGTGAAATACCTCATAGAATTATAGAACAGTTTGGCTTAGAAGGGATCTTAAAGATCCTCTAGTTCCAACCCACTGGCCATGGGCAGGGACACCTTCCACTAGACCAAGCTGTTTAAAACTTCATCCAGCCTGACCTTGGTAGAGATGCCTAAGGTTCTTCTCTCACAAAAAAAACTCTTTACCATTTCTTATCTTTCTTACTCAGTGGCTTTTTTTTCCTTGAAGTCAGTTGCACATATTTGAATGATGCATTTCTTCTATCACTTCCCCATCTGCAACTTATGCATTTTTATGAATTTAACTCCAGTGAACAATAAATTCAGAGCCAGAAGAAACAGCAAGCAGTCATCATACAAACTTCTCCAAATGCATCTGCCATCACTTTGGTACAAGAGCAGTCAAACATCTATTGCTCAGTGGGGATCCATCCTCTGTTCCAGCTGACATACCAGAGAGTCTCTGACGAGGCCAGTGAGAAAAAAAAAAACTTCATCTTCCCTTTAGGAAAAGGATCTCAAACTTTTTTCTGCTCCACACATCTCATGTTGGTCAGAACTGCAGTCCCATGGTAGCAAGCTTGATCCAGTGCTTTCCCAACCAGACTTGAAGTGGCCACCAAGGACCGAGTTGTCCTACCCAGATGGTGTCATTAACATGAAATCACAACCTCGTTGGGAATGCTCCAGACTTCATTTTATATACAACTAGCTTGGAGAATGGGGCTCCTTTGGGAAGGAAATGTAAAGAGGACATTTGCTATCATAATACTACTGCAACAGTGTATTAAAAATCGAAAACACCACTATTCTGCATGGATTCAATGTAGTACATATTCCCTGTCTCCCAGGAGAGACATCAGGTGACAGGTCTCTTAAGGCTGTGGGGCAGGCTATGGCTGTGACCTGCTCTAGCTACAGCTGAGACTTGTCCTGGCACTTCTGCACATGCTCCCTCTGGATTCTGGAGACGGGAGTGAGAAAGAGACACAACTTCAGCAATCAGGTCTTGATCTTGCTCACAAAG
The DNA here is from genome assembly GCF_026979565.1 of Vidua chalybeata. Classification (NCBI taxonomy): domain Eukaryota; kingdom Metazoa; phylum Chordata; class Aves; order Passeriformes; family Viduidae; genus Vidua; species Vidua chalybeata. The sequence continues at coordinate 81,574,662 of NC_071531.1, read as the reverse complement.
ATGACAGGATTTCTCTTTGACCAAGATTCACCACTCCAATTGTGTCTACAACTACCTAGGTTACAGACAGGTGGAGATCAGTCTTTTTTCCCAAGGAACAAGTGATAAGACAAGATAAACCACTCTCAAGTTGCATCAGGGAGGGTTTAGATCCAATATTAGGAATAAATTTCTTCACTGAGAAGGCTGTTAGGCATTGGAGCATGACCAGAAACACCACGAGAAAAATCCAGCAATCATTAGTAAAGAGTCTTACACCATACAAATGACCAGGTTACTTTGTCTCCGAGTGCCCCTGGGGCCCTCCAGAGGGGGTGAGCAGGTACGGAGCCTCCTGCCCTCCCCCTCCCAGCTGTCCCTTGCCAAGCCCAGGCACTGCCAGCAACATAGCATGGGCTCCACAGCTGATTGGCACTTTCCCAGGAAGAAAAATTTCAGTTTGGTTTCAATTTAAGAAACTATTCTGAAGACAATTTAGTCCCATTTCCAGACACAGTGATTTCCAGCCCCCCTTTTAGAAAACCCCTCTCCAAATACTGCCAGTCTCTGGCTGCTCCACAAGCAGTACTCTTTTTAGGCTGTGGACGTTAATCAACCTGCTCTTTATTTTTAGATTTTCTTCATATGACTTTACGCCACAAACTCTATTAACATTATGCCTTGGAACATCAGAGTTATTCACAGATCAATCAAACTGACAGAAAATGTTCCTCCTGCCTTGGGAGAACTGAACTCAGCTGGCTTTTTAAGAGCAAAGCTGAGAGAAGAAAATAAATTTTAAAAATACCCTTCACATCATAAATCAACCAATTGGACATCTTGGCTGTGAATGAAATTTCTCTGAGGAGGTGGGGAGGGAGGGAACAGAGCAGCAATTCCCCCCCCCCCCCCCCGCCCTGTGCCTGTGTGCACAGATTAAACACTCCTCTGCACAGAGGTTTGACTTCAGGGCAGTGCCCAGTGCAGGCAGAGGGGCAAGGACCCACCTCTGTATTTCCAATCCATTTAAAAATACACTGTCTCACGCTCTTGTTTCCTTATTCTGTCTCTCTCAATATACCGAAAGGTATTGCAGCTGCAAGAAAACTCAACCCCTGATCTCAGCCCAGCCTAATAGGAACCTTCTAATTCACCCAGCTCAAAACTGAAATATTCAGCTGATAGGCTGTGACCTAGGGCGGCTGCAGGTATGGTGAGCCCTGCTGCAGGGACAAGGGAAGGACTGCAACAGCACACTGCCCTCCAGCCACTGCCCTCCAACCCGTGCCTAATCAAATGCTTCACCCTCCCCTTCCCCAAGCAGGATGAAGAAAGACTGAAAATAAAAAAGTCAGTCACTTCAAACCCTGTCTATTCTGTTTACTGTACTGAGGCTGGCTCTTGAAAGCACCCCCTCTCCCTCTCCAAAAACAGAAAGAAGTCGCAGGTCAACAACACACCCTGTACAAGAGGCTGAAATGTATGTAGATTTCCTCACCAACACTCAGAAGTGCTTAGTAAACTTCTGCAATGTAGATTTTTGTTGACATTTGGAGGCATAGAGGTAAACCATTAATCAGGAACATAAACTATTGCATATCTCAACTGATGGAAGAGCAAAAAAGATGCCAAATTTGTAGATGCAAATAAAGACTAAAGATATGCTGCACCATTTCTGATTGGCAAATTCAGATCTGCTGCTGTGACCAGTGAAACCTTAGATTATGCAGAAGGAAAAAATTATACACTTATTTTTTCCTCTATGTGTTTACACTGAGCCCAGCAGCACAGCCAGCGACTCTCACGAGCCCCATGCAAGTGCTCACAGTGCCACAGGCAGATGGGGAGAGACCCAAACCAAGGAGTGAAGTTCCAGCTCCTACAGATACCAACAGCTGTAGCACCATTGGAGATATGCAGGGAAGTGTTAGCAGCTACACACCGTCTGCTCAGACACAGCAATACAAAACCTGGCTGGGGGTAACAGGACACTTTTTTCTCCTTTCAAAGCAAAAGTCTATGGCTTACTAAATGTTCCTCTGTACATGAATTTCTTTACATTCACTGGAAAGTGCTGAGTACTTTTGCCTGCTTTGCACCTTCAATGTGAAACACCCAACAAGCTTGTGCTCTGCTACCACTTGAAAAAAAAAAAAAACCACCTAAAATAAACAAGCCCCAAACACAAAAGAAGACAGTAATTTACCAACCCCTTGCTAAATTAATGCAGACAAAAATTCCACAGAGGAAAAAGGATAGAAAATTTGGTGATGGAAACATTCCTCTGTTTGGAATTCCATGCACCGATGCGTAATTGGCTTAGTCTTAAGACTGCAGGAACATAAGTAACAACTTCTGAAAAAGCTGCAAACTTCAGGAAAACTCTATCACAGGGCAAAGTAAGGGGACATTGTCCAACACTTCTCCTTTTTCACATTTATATATATAAATCCCTTTATATAATAAAGGGATTGCTCTGAAATTTTTCACCATGAACAATTTTACAAGATAAACCACAGTCCAGAACAATACATTCCTATTCCAAAAGTGTTTCAACTGATCTGTGAACTATCCTCCAACCCATGGAAAAGAAAAAAAAAACAGCAAGCAATGAGCTGTATGTTCATACAGGCAGCTCCCAGAAGACACAAGTTTCTTCTCTGAATATTTTTTGTCCTGTTACCAGTCATGAATTACTTGTTCTGCCATGTCAAAATAAACAGGGCTTTTCTTATGCTTTCTGAAGTGTTATATTTACCCATCTTGGTTATATTTTTTCTTTTGGCTGCTCATCTGATGCTTAAGGAATGGTAAGGATTCCTTACTGCATTAAGGAGGTTTAAAATGCAGTGCACAGCCAAGCAATTTGGAAGCAATTGCTATGTTTCTAAAGTGAACTTTAATCTAGAAATGCTCATAAAAATCATATTATGGCAAACGGAAACAATAATGTTAATTAAATAATTTGCATTTACATAGCAATCGGTCCCGAGGGCCAAGCATATAGTAGCACAATTCACATGAAGTACACCACGTGTTCAGCAGCAACAGATTTTTAAGTTTTGACCTGAAGAAACCCAAGTGCATGCAACATCTGCTTTCTCTTGCACCTTCTGCCCTCAGCCCCTGCATAGGCAATGGCAGCTACCAGTTTTTGGCTGCTTCACATTATACAGCAGGACTTTCATGATTGGTGGTTAGCTGTCTGAGAAGCATCCACTCCCCTGGGCCGTTCTGTTTCGTTTTGCTAAGCCACAGTACACAAGTGGCAACAGGTTTTTGTTCAGCAAGATGCTCCTGCCAAGGACAAGCACCTTGCTTAACTTGTTGTGCCAGGTCCTCTTCAGCCCAGCTGGGTGCAGGACAGCTCCTCTCCAGGAAACACAAACACAGACAGGACCTTCCACCCTTAATCCTTCTTTCCTTTCTTCAACACAAGCAAAGGTATCTGTGGAGACACTTAACACCCACAGCCAGCTCTAATTCAGTATTCCTGGTCAGAGGGGTTTTCAAACATGATAGAACTAACTGCATTACAAGAGAAATTAATTCTTTCCAAGATCCTGCCCATTTAAAGAGCAATGCCAAGCTCCTTAAATTTTTGCAGGTCTCTTTAACAATTTAGGAAAAGAATTTGCAGTGGCAAGAACCAGAAACTCCAAAAGCACATGATTGTTTTTAAATGATACTGTCAAGATTAAAAAAATAAAATACATTTATGTATAGAGAGAGAGAAATAGAAATGTGTATATATTACACACACAGTGTCTTAAAAAAACATAGACAACCCCATCTTCATTTGTGGTTTCTGTTATATTTTCTGCCCCATTTATTAGCTCTGTCAGGGAACCAGCACTAGCTAATTTCATTATTTGTTCTCATCCAATTTGATTTTTTGGCTTCCTTCCTATGCCCTAACAGAGTTGCTCTGTTTCCAAAGAAGGGAAAACAGTCATTACATTACTGGAGATCAGACAGCTTCCTCAAGTCCACTCTAGCTCTATGGGAGGAAAGCTCCAAGGCATTGCTGGGATAACATATCCAATCCTCATCTTCTTTTGGCTTCTTCTGGCTACACAAACACACCACAGGGACAGAGGTGCAAAATGAAACACCTGCAGATTTTCCTCCTAAGTGAGCACTTGACACTGCATTTATGCAGAAGACTTCAGGTAGCTCCACACAGGACTAGCTTTAATCTACATCACCCAGTGAAACTCCATTAAAACAACAGGATGCATTAAGTAAGGCGGATCTTCATATGCAGGGACGATCCAGATGTTTTGTAACACACCACTTCAGCAGGCTATCTTGCCTCTTTGTTTCTGGAAAAAAATTTAAAAAGCCAAAAAACCCTAAAGAAAAACAAAAAAAAACCCCACCAAACAAAAACAAACAAACAAAACAAAAAAAACCTAATAAAAGATAGGCCTAATCTAAGTCCCACAAGTTTAAAAAGGGATTTGCATATGGCCCAGTGCTACCATAGCATTTTTCACTTCTGTTGGGCATTAAAGGAAATAACCAAATCTTGAAATTAGAATTGAGTGTTCCTTGTGGCAGTGTTGAGGAACGGAGCCTTTTTCCTTGCCTCTTCATTTTCTTTTCATCTTCAATTTTGTTTGCCACTGCTAACTTAATATACAGAAGTTAATTTCTTTCCTGACTCAAGGTATCACTAGGGAAATATTGAGTGTTACTGTGGCAGCTGGAAGTCATTACCTTTATACAAAAATCAACCTGTGGCACTAATCTCTTTACTTTTTTTTCTCATCTTTTTTCATTTTTTATTTATACAAAAGCACCTGCCTTATTAATACTGGAGGTGAAGCAATTGCTAATGCAAATAACTGAAATGCTAACTACATTAAATATGCAAATGTAACCCCTTTAGCTTTTCCTTAAATCAATATAAATAAATTCTTGTTTCTTGAACTGCAGAAATTTGAGTTATCCTAAAGCAATGCAGTGTGCACCATGAAGAGAATGGTTTTCCATCCTACCCATCTTTACAACAAACCTTTCATATGATACCAGGCCTCTTATTTAGGACAGCCTAAAAGGAAGAAGGGAAACTAATACTTATATTTCAGAAATGTGTATTAGACAAAACCCTTAAGGAAACTAAATAAATGGACTGAAAAAGAGGAAATAACAGACAGAAAATAACTGAAATTGTTGAGTACACTGAATATAGCGTTTGTATAAACTTAAGACATTCAACCCATTAATCCTAATTTCTGAAATAAACTCTTCCATGCCCAAGCACATACCAGGTGTAAACTTTCAGGGGGAGAATCACCACCACTCCCAAAGACAGCTAATTAGAGTAATTTTATGTATGACACTCTTCTTCCATAAGTGCTACAAGTATGTCTATACTATTTTCCAAGATGTTTGGTGCACACAAGCAGTAGGGAAAATGAGCTTGTGCTGAGCTCCATGCCGCTGCCATTGCTTGATTGCAGCTAGTTCTCAACACACCATTTAAAGCAAGCTGAGGTGTTCCTACACTGCAGTGTATTTTGGGGACTGCTGTACTCATACAAATGAGGTCATCCAGTAAAAGAAGCAAAACTTTCAGGCATGTGCTCATCCCAAAACTGTATAAAAAATTATCAACCTATTCATTCTCCATTTAAAACCATTGAAACAGAGAGTAGATTTAGATTAGACATTACAAGGAAATTCTTTACTGTCCGGGTGGTTGCCCAGAGAGAACATGGGTACCCCATCCTTGGAGTATTTGAGACCAGGTTGGATGAGGCCCTGAAAAACCTGGTCTAAGTGGAAGGTGACCCTGCCCACAGTGGGGGACTGGAACTAGATGATCTTTCAGGTCCCTTCAGACCCAAACAGTTCTATGAAGTATGTTCAAACCAACACAAAGGAACTGAACAGTTTTTAATCAGAGATTAACTACTCTCACTTAAAACCAACCCATGTTAAGGCTTGTCCTGGGGAATGCTCCCACCCTCATCAGGCAAAAGCAACCAGCACCTCAGCAAGGCAATGCATCCCACTCAAAAAAGATGCCTCAAAAGAATCAACGAAACACTGCTGGGTACCAACTTTATCCACAAGGGAGAGAGGGGATGCCGGTGTGCCTAGCTCATGCTATGTTGCCATCTCATGAATACTGATGTTCAGCCAGATGAAGCCCAGCCTGCTGGACATCTAACACAGCTCAGCAGGACAGCAGTACTTTCAATATAGTTAGTATTGATTCAGGGTAGAAAAATTAATCCCTGGGTCACTCAGGGGCAGCTAAATGTTTTCAAAAAGAGCCCGACATAATTAAAAGCATATCTGCACAAGAATGTGAGGTGGAAAATTAGAGTGTGTTTCTAACTGCTCTTGTGTATTTTGCTACATTGAGATTAAAGGGCAGGTCACTCCCTGCCACTCTCAGAGAGAGGGATATGTATTTACTAAGGCAGCTACTCAGAGCAAGTTACAGCTGGGAAAGTAACGCACTACCAGTCACCACCTTGATTTACCCTCTGAAAGTCTGAGCATTTACCTGACTCTTCGAAACTGCAACACACACACTTGCCAACCCTGCACACCCTTCTCCTGCATCCTCCCTTCCCCGTTCACTGAGCTCACTTGCAGAGACTTGTACTACTCTTTAACTGGGAACTCCTCCAGCCTGGGGGCACATCCCCTTCCTCCGAGCATGGAGTGACTCACACCCCCAGTAACAGTGCCCAACAAATTTAAATTTTGCAACCCAAAAGGACATCTCCACACCAGATCTGCAGGGAGACATGAAACTGCACCCCCAGGCAGCAGGTCAGGAGGAAGCTCTATTTTCATAGAGTGCCAAGCAGAGATAGGGCTGTCAGGTCCTGTGGAGGGACAGGGCATTTTGGCCAGGACTATTAGCCATGTTTCTGATCAATGTCCTTCCCTCTGGTTTGGCATACAGCGACAAGGGAGCCTTCAGCAGCCTGCCATCACAAGCCTTCACCAGTCTGAAATGCTGTTCTTCTCTAATGCAATGCTGTTACTGTTATCACTCATAAATGAAAGTGATCAGGCAACCATTCAACATAGAGAGTTTTAAACTTTTCTCTTAATTTCACAGGACCAAGATCTTACATACTGTTTTTCAGCTAAAGCTCTGACTCATTCTGTGTCCTGGGCATCTGTCCTGCAGCAGATGAGAAATCAAACACTGCAGCACCTAAGCATCTTGACGCTAGATTCTGAACTTGAACCTCGCTGCTGTCTTCTAAAACTGTTTGCAAAGCAGCTTAACAAGTGAGAACTTTTTAATGTATTTAATTTTTTGCATCTTTTCCAATTCTACCTTTCTTCAAAAATATGATCCTTCACAAAAACCTCTAGAGATCCCACCGCTTGATTTTCTGGGATAATACTGTAGTGAAAAAGTACAGGGTCAAAGTTTGAGGATTTAAAAAGTAATACAACTTCTCTTCCCCTGACTCTTCTTTTTCTGTAATAAACTACTACTGGACTCCCCTAAGATAATGAGACTGCTTTCCTCTCACTATGCAAACTGCTTTGTACCCACACACAAAACATGAACTAGGTAACTCTTTACAGATGTTTTTTGGCATCTTTCACAGTGGCACAAGACTTAATGAATTCCAATGCATTTCTTAGGTTTTGTCATTCAAGTTGCCATTAGCATAATTTTGATGACCATATTAATTTTCTGTTTATTTAGTTTTGCTAGATCATTACAGTTAATCTAAAGCAGCAAGGTTGCTACTCCTTGGACCCAGCGAATCTGTCAAATAAGTGAAACAAGGACCGTCACAAACAGTGAGGAAGACAATTTTTACTTTGGGTTTACTTAGGGATGATGTTTAACCAACAAACAGTTTATTAACTCATAACTCTATTTTCAAAGGTATGGAAAATCAATTCCTCCATAACTTCATTGCAGTCCACTGTTCTTTACAATGTCAGAATAGGAGGCGATCGGATTCTACATAACCCATCCAAAAAATGCAGTGCAGGCTACAGCATCCATATTATGAAATTCTACTTTTGACAGCTTACAGAAAGCTGGGATAAAGCCTCTGTCTTCTCCCCTCACTGGTTTTGACACAAGCTGAAGATTTCTGACATTGGGCTTCGAAATGAAGCTGTCCTGTTCCATATTCAGATAATGGAAGCCTATGTTCAGATGCCAAATCTGCAACGTTAGGATCATCTCCTGCCTTCTCTGCTGCACAGGCTGTTTGTCTGGGTCTGTACCTACTGGTCCTTCTGTGTCCACACATACCTGCACAACTGAACTGGCTTTCACTGGGAATGAGAGTTAAATTCCACTGAAAGCAAAACCACTCCCTTTCTCCCAGAAAAAGAAATAGAAAGATTGCCCCACTCAGAACACGATCTAACAGAACAAGAGACAAGTGCAGATTATGGGCTGAATCTACTGCAGAAGTGTTACTGAAAGCTAAGCAAACCAAAGTAAGTCAGACTTTGAGTTTTTAGTGCATCAGTACTTATCATTTCAATGAAATGTACACAATGCAGGATGGACTAACTTCCTCCTTCTCTCTAAAAATGACCTGCCAGACTGATAAAAACAATACTTATAATTCAGGTCTATCTTTCAGGACATGAGAAGTTGAAAATGAAAAAAAAAGAAATAAAAACATATCACAGACTGCCTTTCTCTCTGCAAAATCCCACAGAGCTCCCTCCAGGTCATGGAGATAGCAGTTTGTGAAGCCACTGACCCCAACACTGAAGAGCACTTGCCCATGGCTCGCAGGGAAGAACCTCTGAGACTCTTTCTGGACACAAGAACCACCAAACCAAGCAATGCCTAGGCCATGACTGAAGGAGTGCCATACTGCTTGCCACATATAGTTTGTTTGCTGCTCCGACCCAAACGCCAGGGAAGGTTGGCATACTCAGCTTTGACTCCCTGCAGAAAGGCAATGCTTCTACCTTGATGGCACCAAAATTCCACAAAGGAACCAACTGGAAGGCAATGACAGCTCAGAAACTGAAGAATTCACAACTTACATTTAAGATAGAATCCCACTAACTATTACTCAAAATTTCTGACAGTTTTGTCAAACGCTCTGTTACAACTACCTGAACAGATACTCTAGAAAGGTGGGGGTTGATCTTTTCTTTGATGTAACAAGTGATAGGAGAAGAGAAAAAGGCCTCAAGTTCCAGGGAGGTTAGATAGGAAAAAATTCTCCACTGAAAGGGTGGAACAGGCTGTCTAGGGCAGCTGTGTTGGAGTCACCCTCCCTGGAGGGATTTAACATTTGTGTAACTGGCGCTTAGGTACATGGTTTAGTGGTGGACATGGGTCAATGGTTGGAGCCAGTGATCTTAGAGGTCTTTACCAATCTTAATGATTCTATTATTTTGTGATTCTATGAAATCACGCAGGAGCTCCTGGAAGGAACAGAAAACACTGAGTTCAGGGTAATGACTTTGGGTGTTCTGTGCTCTTTCCTTTTCAGCCTGGAGGCTCACATCATCATTTCTGCTGGAAAAGGTCATTGCCAAGGGGTAGCTAAGCAACAGCTGAAAAGTTGTGGTGGTCAAAAATAGTCACAATGTTTTAAATTACCTTTTTAGTAAGTGATGGACAGTCCTCAGAACACCCAGTGATATCCCTCACAGGAACCCAGTTAAGGGGATTTCTTTTTATTTCTTAAGTAGTTTCCACATTTGAGCCAAATGAAAAAAGGAAAAAATACTGAATAAACATAGCAGTGGTACTTGAATTGCTCCCTGATCCTGTTTTGTATTACACCAAAAATTCCAGCTTCTCCAAGAAAATACTGGGAGGCCAGCGCTCAGAAGATAACCTGATCTGTGCTCCCTTTTGTGCCACTTTGGAGCCCCCATCTGCTCCAGCTAGGGCAAGGAAAAACATTCTGTCCACTTCTAGAACTGCGCAGGTGGAGGAGCGTCCAGGGGCACCAGCCCCAAACCCTTCCCCATCATGGACCACAGGTCAGTGTGGCTGGAGATCCTCCACTCTTCTGAGCTCCAACTGCTGATGCATGAATGCAGATCTCAGTTCCAGCTCTGCATCCAAGCGTTTGCCAGACAGTTCTCTGGTTATCTGTACAACAACTGCATTAACCCAGTCTTTGCAACACTCTGGCTATGTTAAAGCTTCGAGCTATACAACTTTCAGTTATAGGGTTGAGTTCCCACTTCATTTGCTTCTCTCCCAACCCTCAGATCACTGGCTTACCACAGCTTTAAAAGGAAGTGGAGGGAGCGTCCACTCAACATGCAGTATCACTGCTGAAATACAGGTGCTGCTATGCTGTCACTGCCTCTGGGGCTGGAAGGCCTTATATTGGTATCCTGAAGCACTTTCTGCAATTCAGGCACGCAGACATTAAACACACACTTCAGCAACCAAAACTTTAAATGCCCCTTGTGCTTTATCTGTGCTGTAGCTCATCCACCTGAAGCATTTCCTCTTTGGCACATGGGCAACATGACCAACCTGCACAATGCTTGGTGCCCAGTCATACCAAAAAACCTTTGGGATCTACTGAAACAGAAGTAATGATAGCAGGCAAGTCAACCAAACCTTTCAGCATCTCTTCCCCAGTCAACTCCCATGCCAGAGTCAGAGAAAAAAGAAAGGGGTGAGAAACACAACACATTCTGGCTGCTGGATCTTCAGTGCCTTCAGCTCTCAGCACGGCCCTACAGCCTTACTTACAAACAAACGCCAGCAGGGCAGTCTGTGACCTACTTTCCCTCCCTCGCATGGGGAGCTGTGCCATTGTGAAACTGCCACTGAATTTCAGCTTCAAAACGATGACAAGAGGGAGCTCAGGCGGCCACACGCTGTGTGACTAACACTGACACAGCGGCTACTGCCCTGGCATCCATGTCTTCTACCGGGGAGCCTCCACCGTGCCAGGCTCCAGCTGCTGCAAGAGGCTGAGGTATAGCTCTCCAGGGCAGCAAGCATGGCAGCAACCCACACACCTTCCCAGAAGCTCTGTTTCTCCCTCCTTCCCCTCAGGAACTGCCTGGAAGACTATCCCTAAGTCACTGCTCTGAAGTTTCTTGCACCTCTCCCTGCCTTTGAAGACCTTTATACAGTGCTGAGACCATAGCTGCCTCCCTGCTGTCTGGCATAGAAATGACAGTGCCATTCCATTAATGCCACAACCAGCCCAGAGAGCCAACTGTATCCTGGCTCGTATCAAAAGAAGCATGACCAGCAGGCTGACAATTCTCCCCTTCTGCTCTGCCCTCGTGAGACCCCACCTGAAGTATCTCATCCAGCTCTGGGATTTGACCAGAAGAGGGATGTGGATCTATTGGAGTGAGTGCACAGGAGGGTCACAAAAACAATCAGAGGTCTGGAGCCTGTCTGCTATGAAGAAAGGCTTAGAGAGTTGGGGTTGTTCAGCCTCAAAAAGAGAGGCCTCTGGTAAGACCTCCTTGCACACTTCCAGTACCTAAAGGGGACTTATAAAAAAGAGAAAGTAATTTTTTACATGGATAGTGATCAGACAAGGGGGAACTGTTTTATACTAAAAGAGGAGAGATTTGTGTTATGTCAGGTTGGATTAGGAAGAAATTCTTTACCCTGAGAGCAGTGAAGAACTAGAAGATGTTGACACTGTAGAGAAGCTGTGAACATTGCTGCTTAGCACAGTTTTGAAACAACCTAATGGGTGCCCAAATATGGATTTGAGCCTAACTTCAAGCACACAAATTTGACTAAGCAGGCTGAGAGCTCACATTAGGATCTCCAACCCATCTGTGCAGCATCTGAACTTGTAAGAGCTCACACCAGAGAGCTGACCCTCCTCCAGACATCAGGAAGCTGGTTCTGCAACAGGAGCTCCCTTGCCCCACTGTACACCCACATCACCTCTGAGCATGGCATTTTGGGGCATGTATAGGCCACTGCTATTCCAGTGACACATCCTCCAGACCAGAGCAAGTCCACTGGCTGAAGAGAGTGACCTCAGCCCATCTGCACAGACGTGCTCCTGCTACAACAGCTTCTGCATAGCAAAAATGCCTCTCCTCTGTCTGGGCAGGTCTGAACTCAGGCTCACGGAGACCTGGCCTTTTTCAGTTCCCAAATCTTGTCCATCTTTGGGAAGGATGAGCTGGTCAGGCAGCCTTTCCTGAGGGCTGATGAAAGTATTTTCCTGCATTATCATTTACCACTTAGCTTTGCAGCCCAGGGGGAATTTTCAAGTCTATACAGACTTAAACCCAATACAAATGGGGTTTTGTTAACTCCAAGGCATTTTGTTAAATGGGGTGCCATGTTAACTCCAAGGCAAGCCTCATCCAGCACCTCCATATAATATTAAATTAAAGGAGAATAAGAAAGGAAGTCTCCTCCCAATTTTACAAGAATAGATTGATCTTTAGATGCTTTCTTTTACCTCCTATGACTACAGAATAAGAAACAGTCATTAACTCCCATCAAACATTGTGACTAACTATCCTGGTCCACATGCACTGAAAGCTATTTTAATATGTTGATAGTCTGATACCTACTGAGAGTAGCAGAGTCCCTGAAGAACTCCTCCTCCCTTTCCCGCATAGGGACGTGTTGTGCAATACTAACTTAGTATTCCACAATCCTTTTCTTAAAAAGAACACTATGCTATTAGTGTAATTATCTGATTAATCTTTCAGCCTCACTTTGCATTAAATAAACACCTGGATGCAAAATACTTTTTCCTCAGAGTGCACCTCAAGTGTTTATCCAGCACACTAATGCAAGGGATACCACCAGCAGTCCAACTGGTGGTCAAGGAAGAAAGCAAGGACTACTGAGCACGCCAGGGACAAGCAGGTATTAAAAAGTACTTCAAAGTAAAACCACAATATTCATTGCTTTATACTTACCACCTCCTCAGGATGAGACAATTCCCATTTTAGAACTATAAAAAAAACTTTACATGAATATGTTGAAAATATACACACACAAGCAATTTGAGTGCCTTACAGAATTTAAGGTCAACAGCACACTGCTTGACTGCTCAGTTCAGGCCAAATGGCTCCTGGATCTAGTGCACCACTTTGAACTGAGCCACACAACCTTCTCAGAGAGGCACCCAGATGTGAAAGCAGCTGACAGCCATGAATCACATTTTTGGATGAGTTCTTCCTAATCATTAATTGCACTCATTGTGAAAAGAAAAATTTGAGTGTGCCTTATTTTCTTCAGTGCTGCTAGTACCACCTAGTCTGAGTAATATTCTCCCTATGCTGGTACAAACAGACCATGAACAAATACCTTTTTCATTGCTACTTTCAATTCCATCTGAGAGTGGGATGTAGGGTTGTGGGGTTTTTTGGGTTGTCTGAAAAACAACGCCTGCTTTCTGGCTTGCAAAATTACAGGGTTTGGTCATCAGGTGCAATTTCCTTAAGCTCCCAATTTTCATTTACATTACCTCCTCCAAAGCTTTTGCTTTTAAATCATTTGCTCATAAATGGTGTAAACAATATGAGATGCTGAAATGTTCCTCCCACTTTCCATCCAGCAAAGTTGAGTGGAACACACACACAGCAATCAGAAGGATATGGAGCAATGTCTGCTACTCACCGTTAATAAAATGCCGAGTTTGTAAAGGTCTTCAGAGAAGTGGAACCTCTGATACCACAACTGAAAGATTTCCCTGAATCGATGGTCAGGATAAGGCCCTGCCGCAATGTTTCAAAACTTACTGTGAAGCTATTTAAAAAAAAAAATAAAAGCCGTCAAAACACAAGACAGCCAGAAAGCATGCACTTTCATTCTTCAAACTTCACTAAGACAGAATAGTTCAAGATAATTATTGCCAAAAATATGCTACCAGCATATTACCAGCACCTTCTGCTGTTCTCCACTCCTGGTGAGGCTGCAAGGCAGCTCAAATGGCTCTTGCAACTTTGAAACAATTCTGCTTTCCACTTTTGAAAGACTTTTATTAAGATAGTCGATATTTTAGAGAAGAAAGCTCATCTTGTTTCTCCTTTCACGTCAACCAAGTGCAAAGGAATAAAATGAAGTGGGAGTTAAGTATCATGCCACCAGGACACGCACCACAGGGCACCCAGAGGACTCACACGCCTCTCTCCTCACTCAGCGCAGTGTCCGTTACCAACATATTCTTTAGTTATATAATGAATGTAGTGATGCACAACAGGCCAGTATCTTTGGAGCAGAATGTCCATGTCACACATACAGAGAAAGAAAAAAAAATTAAAATTTATTTCATTACTGTGCTTACAAGGTAATACGCACCAGAGTAAAAGAAAAAGGTTTTAGCTCTCCTGAAGCAACAATCTGCCCCTCCATCTTCAGTACTTCAAGCAAAACACAAACAAAATCACATTCTCCATCTTGTACCTTGCTTTTGTTGTTGATAAGATTCAGCAAAATCCCTTCAGGCACATCAGAATGCTGCAAAGGCATAATTAAACTTTCAACAGCCATGAATGATACTACCTTTTACAACAGGAATGGGTAAGAAAGTTCTATGCATCTGTAAGGACCAGATCTGCTAGGTGCAGCAAGTATCAGCCCCTCATTTGATCTTTCCTTGTGTGAATGTGTAGCTAACTGTGATTAATACTAAGCATAAGAGATGTAATGGAAACCCTCATATAACAGCAACACTGGGACAATGGTGAACCCTGAAAGACTGACAAGGTGTGCTACCATCCATCCATCATTCTCTCAGATTCCCTGCAGAAATCTCCCAAGGCTGGCAGAAGCTCCCTCTGCCCTCTGAGAGATGACTTCCTGCTCTTGTCCAGAACAGTGAAAGGCTCAAAGACAGAATCACAGTGTCAGTTTGTGTATTCAGCATTGCACTGAGCTGCAGACTCAGTCTGGACATTTCTGTTATTTTCTTCCTTCCTTCCCATGTCCATTATCACCTAAGGTGGATGGTCTCATCCTACACTCAGGATGTAGTCTGAGTTCCTGCAGTCTGAGGAACCTGCCAGGCACCTTTCCATCCAGCTAAAAACCCATCCTCAGCACCAGAAATGCAGAAATGCAAACCAAAGACAACCTATCGTGTATCTTTTCCATAAGGTGATCCATTAACTTGCAAAACTAAAGAGAACTTGATTTGTAATGAAGTAAAACAGCAACATGGCAGCCTGCTCAGTTGAAAATCGCTCCAGATACATCTGTGCTGAAAAGATTCAGTTCACTTACTCGGAGTTCTCACCCCCTGACCAGTGCTGACTAATAGGCAATGCAAACATGCAGTCTGGTGCTCAAAATTTAAAATCCTTTTATTTTATTCACTTCTTTAGTTATTGTTATGTTTTAAATTAATTCCTGAATCACAGTCTCTCAGCATATTTGTAAATTCCATCTGCATTTATCAAGATTCAGGCTTTAACCAAGATATTTAATATCCATGCCTATTTGTTACCATTACTAGTGCTGAAATCCTTGTAGCCCTACATGCTTATTTGTCAGACCAGTTTAGTCAGCATGGTGGATATAATGAGGCACAGTGCACTTCGGGTTCATCTTAACATTAGAGAGAGCCTCTGTCCCATGCAATCACTGCAGCACACAGGCATATCTGAAATGAAGGAAGATCTAAAGGCTGGAACTCAACATATCCCCAGCTTTCATTTATGCTATCAACAAAATCATCTGGTCATCTCTCCTTTCCTTTGACAGCTGTAATATCTGCAATTAAAATCTGAATCTGTGAGGGCTATTTTAAGAACAAAGAAGGTATTTCAGCTCAGCAGAACACTGCCAGATTGGGTAGGATATGCTACAATTGGCATTCCAGCTCATTAAAACAGCTTTGCCGTGGACTATTTGTCCTGAAAGCGTTCTGCAACTTCATATACACAACACAAGCACCACTCACAGCACCAGTGTTTGCTGAAACTCAGCCAGCTTCATGTTGCCCTTGCACATGAAGAACTTGTCACAACAGCCCTTCAGGATCAGATGAACGACTGAAGCTAAGGAGAATTCAAGGGAAGCACAATTCCTCTCTGAGGACTGGGAATGGCAATAACATCCCCATCTGCATGAGGCATCCCAGGAATACTACTGTAGTAACCAAACGGGTCAGGAATTTGCTCCACGCTGCAACTGGGAGTCACCCTATGAGGTTCTCCTGCTTCTTCTCCTTTTCCATGGCAGTGACAACTATTGCTTTCCTCCTCAAAAGCCCTACACACTGCATGGAATCCCATCAATAACTGAATCACCCAAAAGAATAAAAGCAGAAAATCATTTCGGTTGGAAAAGAACTTATAAGATCATCATGCTCAGCCATTAACTTTGAAACTGGTTCTAAATGCTACAGTACTTTTTGTCTGCAAAGATATTTATAAAATGTGGGGGGAAGAAGTACAGATCGCAGGAAAGATCCACAGTCTTGCTTGGAAATGTTTTTAAAATGGCATTTTGAAGAACATTCCCAATCAGGAAGGTGAAAACAGGTGTATATCCTGTGAGCTGAGGGAGTTTCGTGTTGTTAAGGAAAACAGAAAAAAAAATTAGCTTAGCTTCACTCATTTTGGGAATCCTAGACAGTTAGAGAATCCAAGTCAGTATTTGTATTTATTTGCAGATTCTACCTGTTTAGAAATGGATTCTCATGGGGCCAGATGCAAAAAACCTACCACAGTGCCAGATTAAGGTAGACAGGTTTTTTTAATAGTTTTCAAAAGGTGGAAAGAAAAAAACAACAAAAAAACCCTGAACTCTAGGGAAAGTTGGACATTTTTTTCATTTAGTTTTTGAGCTCCTTTCATCTATTTTTTCACCTTCCCTTTCTTGAGATTTACTTTAACAATATCCAGTTAGTAAATGCACCAGATAGCATGAGAGGAGAGAGAAGTTTGCAAGACATGACAGTGAAGCAAATTAAAATAGTGGAACCTGCCAATGCATGCCTAATGCCAGTGTAATGCCAACCCCCTGTCCTGCTGTGATAGTACACTACTGAAAAGCTAGATACAAGCACATTCCAATGAAATTTATCACAATTAATTTAATACATTGTAACATTTAACTTATCTTTCCTGCACTTTCTCCTAAAAAAACCAACAATATTTCAACTTCCTTAAAAATGGATATTGCTAATATTGGATACATTGCTCAGACAAGTTCTGGATGTCCCATTCCTAGAAGTGTTCAAGGCCAGGCTGGATGGGGCTGAGCACCCTGGTCCAGTGGAAGATGTCCCTGCCCACAGCAGGGGGAGGCTGGAACTAGATGGTCTTTCAATGTCCTTCCCAACCCAAGCCATTCTATGATTCTATCATATATTGAACTAGCAAAATCAATCAAGTAAATTACTGTTTTATCAGGAAGTATAAAAATTTGTGAAGCATCACACTGCTTATCCCCCTTGCATAGCAAGTTATCACTTAATTAACAGAAGCCTACAAGAGTTTATCTGCCCAGTCACTGGGGCACAGTGGCACCCGAGAGGCATCTTGGAAGCTGAGAGATCCATGCCCTTTTGAACAACAACGATGTACTACCCTGAAGCTCCTAACATGGCAGCAGATATCTCTGTTTAGGCAACACAACTCCAGCCTCCATGCCTATTTAAACATTGCAGTGCTCATTGAGCATTGCACCAGTTGGCTTTGGGCCTCAGTCATTTGCGTGCCCTCCAAAAAGAGCCCATGAACACTGCCAGTACAATGGATACCAGTCAGAAGCTTTTAAAAGGAGTCGAGATGGAAGAGGAATACAGACTGCATCCAGACACTGTCAGCATCCAGACACTCTCAGAATGACAGACAGCTGATCAGATAATTCCTTAACCCAAAGGAAAATAAAATCCTCATGAATTTTCATAATGCATAAAGTCATTACAAAGAGCAAGGATGGGATAACGTGCTCTCTGCCAGTGTGGGAGTACTGTTTGGGTCCCTGTATTTGGCACCATCTACTGCACCCATCACTTGTCTTCCAGGAAGAGATTAAAAACTGAAGCTCTGAGAACAGCTTTCACTAGATTAGCTCACCAATTCTCTTTTGCTTGCAGATCACATCAATTAAGCACAGAGCAAAGACAAATGTACTGACCTGGTATGAGGACAACCCATGTTCAAGCCCCTTGCACCATCTGATTCAAAATAAGCAGGCTGAGAAAATGGGCTTGAGTCAAAAATCGCATCTGAATTGCAGTACCCTGATACTTCTGGTTTTATGAAAAGGAATGAAAGCAGAACACATCTGTACTGTTACAGAGAAAAGTCTGATTTCAATTTTTTCAAGTTACTGAAAACCCAACTGCACTTCTCCCATCAGCTTGACACTCCCCAGCAGAGATAGCATCGTGCCAACTTGCCAACATTCACAATGACCATATGTCTATGTAATCTTTTGTAGTTTCCTTTGCCTTTCATGTCCCTGAGTGAATAGTCACAAGGACTTTTTCACTGCTGGGTCAAACACTTCTCCAACTCTTTGCCAGCAAACTAGGAAATTCATTCGCTCTTTCACATATCCAGAGAAAAATGCAGGAAAGCTCTGAAGAGCTTAGTGGTACTCCATGAAAAGTGGGAGGGTTACTAGCTTGAGTGAAAGCAGAACATGGGCGCTGAGCCATCACCAGCACAGCCAGCTTGAAAACACCACTGTATGCAAGGAGGGGTTTTCTGTGTGGGCACAGGAAGAGTGAGACAAGCAAGCAGGAGGCAGAACATATTCTGAAATTAGGGATATTACCAGTGAGCTGGGCCAACCTGCTGCTTCCCAGAAGCGGTCACAGAAGAAGCTGCTTATGCTTGGTAAGCACAAGCAGTACTGCTGAGCGCTTCATCTCAGTAGCAGAACTCAAACCCAGAAAATCTGATCCTAGTCCTCATCTCTGCAGCAGCAATAGTTTAATCACAGCAGCCATCTCTCTCACAGAAGGATAAAAAATTGGCACCAGTGATGCAACACTGACCATTAGAAAGCCACTAAAAATGCCAACATTATCAGTTTAAATGCTCTCTGTTCATGGGTAATTTCTCAAAAAAAAAAAAAAAAAACTTATCAGGAATAAGGCTTAAGGAGTAAAAACAGCAAGAAACAGAAGTAATTTTTTTAGCTGGTTTCTTTCCCCAAAGACATCCTTAGTTAATGTCAGGCAAATCTTACTGGTGCCCTGCCTTAAGGAAAAGCTTTCTCACCTCCAATGCTATCTATCCCTTCAGGTGGTGCTTAAAAGTGAGGACTAAGGTCACAGTGACAATGATGGTAACAGATCAGGCACTGTAACAGAGAATGAGTAAAGTAAAATGAAGACTCTTGCATTACCTCATCTCAAGTTTAATGCTGTAAGAATTTCTCCTTAAGAACACTACAGGTAAACTGGATTTGCCTGAATAGCCTGTGTATGGTATCTCTTTACATGGAGGCTCTGAGCTTCCTGGCTCATTGCTCCATCACCCTATGGTGGTAAAAAGAAAAAAACAAAAAAAAGAACCTGTTAATAATCAAGCAGACAGAATAGTCAGGGTGCAGAGGAGGAGAGGTAAACCTTCAGAGACAAGTGTACACTCCCCCAAAAGCCACTTGCTGTCAATCCATGCAAAGCGATAACCACTCTGTTTTCTGCGTATCATCAGATTCAGAAACCGGTGGTTTTAACCACACTTCATCAATGGACCAGAGAAGTTCAGACAGCTCTGAAACCTTTTGCCGCCTCATGCAAACAGGAGCCAGCCCTTGCCTATTCAAAGACAATATTTTCATTTTTATTCACCTGTGGCATGTGGAGAGTTGCCAGGCACACCCTGAAAAAATACATCCGACTCTCCATCTCTCATAGCCTCCTCTGCTAGCTTCAGCTTCGCATAGAGAAACAAAACAGTTAACTCCTGCATTTGTTCTCAGCAAGTTTTGGACTACACTTTGCTATGGCATGCAATAGCTGCCTTCTCCTCATCTCATTAAGGCTGTACTGATGTTCCACATAGTGATGAAATAGGTATTGCTTTATTTTCATTCAATGCTATGCCAAGTTAAAATTTAAGAAGGTCACAGTGGTTTCTCCAGCACAATCAGAAATGAAGAATAACTTAAAAACAAACTACAAACCCAAAATGTTATTTCAGTTTTCCTCTCTCAAATCTAGCACTGTAGAGTAAAAATATCTGGATTGTTTCCACAATGAAAATATGCTAATTAATTACCCTCTTATGTAGATTGATGCAAGTTATTTTGCTTGAGAACAATGCAAGTCACCCACAGTTTACAAAACAGTATGTCAATAAAATGAGCTAGACCTGCTGAAAAAAGTATTTGTTGTAGCTGTTTCTGCACATGCATAACCTTGAATTACCGTTTTTCAAAAAAAAAGAAATACCACTTTCATGTTCTGATCAGCAACTAGTAAGTTGAAACTTGCTTTTCCTCATGTATTAATGAAGATATTAATGTACCAGACGAAAATACATGTAAGAAGGTTACACAGAGCATATTACCACCCTTCATGATCCCAGCAAATGACAAGTGATAAAACTGAAAAATTTAAAGAAAAAGCTTTTGTATCAAGGAAGAAAAATGCTTCCAGGCATCAAGCATTACTCTCTCAGCAAGCTTTCTCTTCCTCCAACCCCCCAGCATATTTGCATGAAGAAAACAAACCTGTATAAACAAAATGTCACTAAAGATGAAGCCTCACTTTCCATTAGAGCTCTACAACACTTCATAGGATCTTCTGTAAGGGCCAGAGCTGCCTGCTGCTACAGCCTGACCTGTGACAACAACACCTACCCACCCCAGTCAAGAAGCAGGACACAATGCCACAACACCACACCCATGCTGGGGAGAGCAAGAGGGACTCAGCAGAGGTGTTGGTAGAAAACAGGTTCAGGGTTGGAGATGATGAGACTGTGACGGTTAAAGAGTCACACAGTCAGAGGTGTGACTACAGCTATCCATAAGATGCCAGTGGTTAGGACCTGCACATACATCACCCTCCCAGCATGCCCAGCTCAGGGCATGCATCTCAAAGCCCTTACACAGTGATCCCATAAATATTAAGGGCCTTGCCAGTTTGCTCTTTTTAAAATTTCAGCAAACTAAAATGAGTCATAAGTACCAGAAATCTTCAAATATGCAAATATATACTGCAAGGAATCAAAACATTTACCCGACACCTGCTTGCTGGAGGATTTAACTCAGTCAACAAAATTTTTGGGCAACTCTCTGCTGAGTACCCAGCTTCTTGTCACCATCTCAGCTTCTGGGGATGAAGAATCTGGGATTCCTGTCAGAAAACTGTCTCCCACTCCTATCTCTTGTGTTAACTTTCAAGAGCAAGATGGGAGAAAACTGTGAAGATTCACATTCCTCCGCAATCCAAGTTTCTGGAGAAAGCTCACTTCGTCACCTCCTCCCTACTCTGAGAGCTCCTCCTGAGCCAGAGCTATAAGAAATCTGATTTTATTAATTCCCCTGAACTTGCAGCATCCTCCATTACCACCCCTCTTGAGGATAGCTCCGGTATCACTCAGTGCTGCTTGCTGCTCCCCAGAGTGACACCAGCTATGAAGGGCAGCTCAGGGACAATCCCCACCAGCCACAAAGCTCCCAGTATCAGCTGCAGAACAGACCGTGGGTCCTGTTAACTCCACTCTCCAGCTGCCAGGAGAAGTATTTCAGCTGCTGATCTGCATTACATGAAGTTGTTGCCCTAGAAACCTAAGTGATATTACAAATTCAAGCTAAAAAAAAAAAATTGTTTTTGCAAAAACTTTGTACTTCTTGCTATACCTTTTCCCCCTCCCCGTATTTCTGAAAAGGCCTAAAACCCAATAAATGCAAATAAAATCACAGAAATACATGAAGAAGCCTTCCAATTACAGACAGGGAGCAATTTCCAAGCACTAATATTACCTGCATTTTTTTGGACATCATATTGAGACTTGGCAAACTAAAACAGTTACTGCAATGGGGTTATATTACTCAGGTCCAATTAACAGTAGATGTAGAAGTGAAATGAGATAAACACTACTTTATTTTAATAGTCTTACTGAGTCTGTGACATTACCAAAGATCAAAAGAAGCATCTTGAGCAAGATATTCTGACTGCAAAATAAATAAATACATTTTAATGAGAAGGAAAATATCCTGTGTGTCAAGAATTAGCAACTTGAATGTGGAGCAAGACTCCCTGACTGCAATGGAAAACAGACCTTAAAAACATCAGATTAACCAGAAGCTTGCAACAACAGCTCACCCTATCACTTTTTAAACCTCAAAATACAGAAGGAAATGTAAACTAATACATATTCTATTTCTGCAGGATACATATTTTCCCTACTCACCTCCTTACAGACGGATATTACTTCTCCACAGGTGTATTATCTCTCTGTATTTCTATTTCCAGAAAGTAATATAAAAAAAGTATTAATCTGAGGCCACCACAGAAACAGGAAAAAAGTCCCAAAAGTCACCTCCGTGCCTCCTCAAAAACTTAGACCAGATATATCAGATTGAAGGTGCTACAACAGGAAATCCAAACTAAAAAAAAACCTGAAACAATCTAAAAATCTAAATAACTAAATAAACAAGAAATAAAAAGTAAATAAATCAAACAGAATATCCAAATAAGGAAAATCCGACAAAAAAATTTTAAAAGGCGGATGTGATCTGGTTTTTCATATCTTTTATAAAATAGGCAAAGAGAAAAACCTTCAATCTCTTATAAAATTCTTGGAAAATTAATTTCAAAGATGACTGAATAAGATCAGAAATTATGGGTTATACCTTTACTATAAAAAAAGTAAGACAGAAAAAACAACCAAAATATATTCCAGAATTCTTTTCAACCACTGACTTGCTAAAGCTACAAGAGGCAAAATCATGCCACGATTACAGGAAGGAATGCTCCAGCCTAACTGCAACCTGGACTTGTATCAGAAATACCCATAATTCATCAAAATAAAATCCACACCAAACCATATAATATAATGATTTTTATCTATTGGATTGACTCCACCTGAAGTGAAACACAGCTCTGGAACAGTGCTATAAAACCAGTGATATCACAGATTCCAGTTTCACATGCTTAGTTTTCATGAACATGCCAAGTATTTCTCCCTTTCAATTTTAGGCTTAGATTTTATAACAAAGCTAAAAGTTCTCTCAGATAGCTACACCTCATACTAGAGATTTTATTAGGCCAGTTTTTCACTTGTATTTGAACACTACCATATGAAATCCATAGTTCTGCAAAAACATAATTCCATGCTTACAACAGGGAATACCCGAGGATGTGATGCAGGAGTGCCACGCCTAAACAAGCTCCTGCCATGGCAGATGAGGGAAGTTTCCAGTTGGCTGGTACTACCCCAGGCTGAAGATGAAGCACCAGTGAAGACAGAGACAGAGCAGAGAAGGAAAAGCCACTTCCCTTTTATTGTAAATTCATGTGATACTTCCAAAGACACTGAAACACATAAATATGACACTCCAAAATACCAGGTTTACTTTGAGAGACAGGTGTGCAATGAGGCTGCCCTAAAATCTCTTGTAGGATGGGCTGCAGAGACAAGACCCTACGGCAGAGATAGACTTCTACCTCCCTCTGGAGACAAGAAAGCCACACCCACATCTCTAATAATTTATTTAATTTATATCTTGTATTAATGTATCCTAACTCTTCTATGGATTTGATATTTGAAGAAGACTGGACTTACCCTTTGTCCCAGTCATTTGGTGGGTTTGACTTTCATTATTCCTGCAACTGATTCCACCATACAGCTGTGCATTAAATAAAGAATAATTTCTACTCAGAAACTTCCTACTCCAAAATATAAACCTGTTATACATCAAGAAATTATTTCAGTATCTCATACGCCTTTAGTACTGCATCACTAGTTTTACAAACCTCTAGAAGACTCCAGAAACTGTTAATATAACTTCCTTAGCCTGCAAAGTAACAGTATGACTCAGTTAATTTATTTACATTTTCTTTAATTTGGCATGTTAGCCCTCAGAGACATTACTTTGTTGTCATCTTCACTAAAATTCTGCCTTGTTAGTGTCTAGAGAAATCAATGCCATGAAGCACTTCATTTTTATAACTTCATCTTCTTTCAACCTAGAGCTTCATTAATGTGATAACTAAACAGGTACACAGCTCGCCACCTCTCTACATGTTAAGTAAATTTATACAAAAATAAAAAGAGAAAAATTAGATGAGGATACTTTTTACTTCTGTGCATGCACACACTTATTTTTTATTAAAGCATCCCATTAGAGTTTCTGAAAGGTTTTTAAACTGTTTGGAGAATACTTAGTGGGTTTCAAGGTGCAACAACCATCTCTTGTTCTTTTCCACCTTGTTGCCTAAACAATGGAAAAAATTTTGGAAGAGATGGAAAATGGGAGAACAACACTTTTGATTTTAAAAGTGTTCCTAAACAACTCTATTTGGGTGAAAATTAATTTCTGTCAAAGCCAATGCAACCAAATAAACGTAAGTAAAGACTCCAAAGGTTCCAAAGCATTTCCAGAACAATGGCTCATTCATGATTCCTCACCATGTTTTCCACAGAGGCAGCAGATTCGGCTTCCCAGGGTGCTGACAGGTCTACTGCTGCAGCTTTGTACCCACCAGTCAGCTCCAAAACACTCCTGGCTCACCAGTACCAGTGCATATCCCACCCGTTGCTGTCACTGCACCAGCGTTCTGCCCCACATCAGCTCTTCCAGTTGCTTCAAGCTTCTTAGAAGCTTAGAAATGTCATTATTTGAATCCCTCATGCAATAAACATCAAGTCTGCATAAAGACAGGTTTGAAATTTCCCTTCCTTAAAAAAAATAAAGTAATTATGACCCATAAAATACTCCTCCATCACCCCCAGGATGTTTCCAAAAAATGCTAAGTTATTTGGTCACAGCCTCTTTCCCTCTCTACCTTACGTGATCCCCAGATATACCATGACAATCGCATCATCCTTTCAATAACTTCAAACCTCAAGAGCCAGAACTACAACCATAATCACATAACTAAATAATGAGGCTTCCCTGTGCAAAATGAAAGCAAGAGAGCATTCCCATTTTGCTTTGCCAAACTCCAGTCCTTCTTTCAGTGACCTCCTCATTATGTGCAAAATAATTGGACTCTTACCCTGACGCTCACTGGGGAGCTGGAATCATGACGTCACTTGCTCATCACACAAATGGCTTTCTGAATCAGGGCACCTTGGCTCCTGCACACCCCCTGTGACAGCAGTCCTGAGCAGGGCGCCCCACAGTCCCTCTGCCACCCACACCGTGGCATAGGACACAAAAAGAGACAGTGCCTCACACTAAGGTCAGCAATCACATGTGCAACACAATAATCTTGCATGGCCTCAATTAATCTGCTTTTGTCCCTCCATCCACAAAACCCAAAGACAATGGGTTTGGCTATCTCTGCATGGGAATGCAGGGCTGACAGAAGTTTTATCTTTATTTTCAACAATCAAAATAAAATATGTTTCCTGCAATTCTGACTACTCTTTGCTTTATGCAACCAACCCCTGACTAAATTGCCATCTCAACCTCCTCACTGTGTGAGGACTGCAAGTCTGTTTAGGGTCCTTTTCAGCTCACTGACCTACTTGCTACTTGCATAAAGACAGGCATTAATAGAATTTCCTCTCTCTTTTAATTTCTGCTATTGCCTTCTTCCTAATTGCTGTTTCCCAAATAGAGTTCCTTTAAGTGTAGCGTGCTTATTGTTTTCATCCAGAACTTCCACAAAACACAATGCCCAAATGCCCTCAACAGGAGATAACTATAGAAAGCATATTAGCAATTTCTAATCATCCTGGATCTTCAAATCAAGAAAAGCCTAGTAGTAACACAGTCTGTCTCATTTGTTTTCCTGAATGTCTTTTTTCTTTTCTCTCACCAATACAGTTCTCTAACAGACAATAGTAGCACTACTGGAAGTCACTAAACTCACCCAAAATGATAAGTGGGGAATTTTTCTCATCCAATTCAGTCAGCTAAAATTTATGAATCTAATCTAAATTAGTCAACTCCATTGCCATGGTAATCAATGTAAGCAGCATGAATCACCCACCCCAAGTTCCTGGCCAGATACATGGGAAGGAAGGAATGAAACCCACCTGGAAGTGCTTATCATTAACCATAGAGGGAGGCTCTGTTACTAAGCTGGGGTGACCTTTCACACATGGAATTCCTTTATCTCTAACTCTGCTGATGATAAGGAGGCCAGGAGACCTTCTTTGGCGGGGAGGGCATCAGCTCCCAGGACTCGGACAAACTGCAGCTCATGGGTGATATTTGACTACCTCAATATCTGAACCAGTTTTCTTTAGAAAAATACCATATAAGTACCTCAATGCTGTTCTCAATAGTCTCTTATAGGAAAGGGAAGAGCAGGAAGGAAACCTGGAGTTAAATCAACATGCACAGTGCTCTAACCAGTATGAGTGACTTTTTATGCACTGCAGTGCTAGAGCAAGCTTATGGGTCTTCTTCCTCTTGGGCAGAATTGCTGAGCATATTCTTCTGCTCATCAAAAATCTGAGGACAGCTGGGTCCCAGATCTCATCCAACCTCTAGTACTTGTGAGGCCATGGAGCAAGTCAGTTCACCTGCCTCTACCTTGATTCCTTAATTTCTAAAATGGGAGCAAGTCAGGATCCTGTCCTAACTCATGAAGCCTTTTGATATGTATCAGTGAAACAAGCTACAGGTTTGTGGGCTGGAGCTGTGTCTCCACAGCATAGACACAAGCCTCCAGAAGGGGCTGGCTGGGATGACCAGTGAGACCATACCAGATAGCAGCAGCTCAGGGCTGCTTAGCAACATTTTCACTTGTTATCAGTCATTCCTATCAAACTGCTCCATAATCTCCCTCCTTCTAAAGGTTCATCTTACGCAACACTAAATACCAAGATATAGTAGATGTTTTCTGGGAACTCATTAAAGAAAGCAATGGCTAGAACAAATCAGGATCCCTGTGTCTATGCAGTACTACTGCTACTGCAGGTGGAGCACAGGTCTGTCCATTTAAAAGGAGTGTGAGGGCTTGGCACTAACCCCTTCCTAGGAGACAGAGCTTTGGAACTTACTGCTAGGGGTGAGACAAACTAACATCGGCCCTGAAACCTTGACCCTCAGAGATTCTGCAGAAGTGTACAAGACAACGCAAGACCTGAAGGTAATAGGCAATAACATTTCTCTCCAAATGAATTTGGGAAATATTCCCTAATGTGTCAAGAGTTTCAGGGTTTCCAATTTTCCCTTCAGTTTCTTTTTTCAGTGGAAAGAACACGGGCACGTGGGGACAAGGATGGTAAAATGGTTTCCTTGGGGGGACTGTTGGTCTGTAGACTTATTTCTTCATTCCGTAACTACTAAGTGAGTATGTCAGCGCAGATTTCAAAGTCTGGGTATTATAAAAGATCCCAAACCTTTATACGTTCACAGCACAGTCAGGAAGGAAGTCTGCTTCAACTCAGGGTCCATGCTCAGAAGAGAGTTACTGGTTTTGTAAATGGTGGCAAATCCCACATACACCTCACTCCTGTTTTTGTCCCAAAGACCTAATTAAGAGCTAAAAAAGAATCAGTACAGGAAAGCAAGCTAGAAAAAAGGTTTTTCTTTTAAATTAACAGACTGATTGATACATTTAAAACACAGAGTCTGGTGTGTTTTTAGCTTGTGTGGTTTTGTTTGGCTCATGATAAAATAGCATTACTGCAAATGAAGTGCTCCTGCTGGCAATGGCAAAGACGAGATGAGTTCAGGCTACAGCATTTCTGTGTCTCGATCTCAACAGCCACCTGATTCCTGCAGCTGCACCTGGGGTTGACCTGCAGGTCGAAATACCTCCATTTGCAAGGGATGGCATGCAACTCTGCATGATGGTTGGTTTAAAAGTCCTGCTCTGTAAACAGCAGGCGCTCAGCAATCACTCTGCAAAAGGCTCTGCTCCCATCTCCACCCACGACACCAGCTTCAGCCTTATGCTCATTGCCCAAAAGAAAGGAAGGAGAGAGCAAACCAACCAGCCACATCTCCCTCAGGAAACACACCCAGAATTAATCCAGCTTTGCCATTTCCACAGAATCTCAGCCCTAGGACTTCCTAGCAGGTATATGAAAAGCAGACACACTCAAAGACTTCATTTCTCCTTTGGATAGGAAACCTGGCACTGACTTTATTAAGGCATACTTGAGCAAATGCCATGCCACAGGCAGCTCTGGCTTTAGAAGGCTGTTTTGATAGACCCAGAGCTGAGTATTACTGCAGATAAAGCTATCCTAAAAATCCAGCCCTGAGCTGTCATTTCATTATACTCAGAACTGTATAACCGTTTTCAATTACAACCCAGGCTTATATTTTTAAATATTTGTCATAGTTAGCCCTGGACACTTTGGTGTGAAACTTGATCAACATGTTGATATATGCAGAGATTAAGTCATACAGCATCTACTGGCAAGGAAACAAATATTCACGAGAAGTCACTATTCCTTTTGTCTGAAATCCAAAGAATCAGATCCTAACCTCAGTTTCACTCTGGTGGATGGAAAACGACTCCAAAACTGCCAAGAACTACTTAACCAAGAGGACAGCAGAAACTAGGACTTCTGCTGACCTTCAGCAACAAATACGGTTACACTGTCAGTACAATAAAGACAGCCCACGCATAAAGTGCACCCTGAAGGTGGCCAATCCTATTAGGAACAACTTTAAAACACATAAGAGCAACATTATTTAAATCTGGTAAGGACATACCACGATAACAGCCACAATCCTCAATGTACACACACACTGCACAAGAACTCCCACTCCACACAGGGTAATCACCTACATAATTTCTGCTTAATGACTCCTATTAGAGCCAGTGCATATCTCCATACAACCCCTGAAGGGCATCTATGAGGATGGCCGTGAGCACAGCATGCTCTGTGGCCACAACAAGCTCCCTGCACAGCCTGCCTGCTGGGCAAGCCCTATCTGCCCAGGAGCACCAGCCACCAGCACTTGGGTTCGTCAGCTCAGAAGAGGGCTTCACCTCCTGCTGCAGTTTTGATCCTAGTGGCAACATGTGAACAACCCTCAAGATGCAGGGTTGACATACCCAAGTGAGTAACAGTGCTCCTACAGCTCCAGCAACACATCAAACAAGAGAAAAATTACTTTTAATGTAAAAGGCTAAGCTCTCTTTTGCACTGGTATGTGGAACTGCGTCTGGGCATGGGAGAAGAGCACACAGAAGATAAAAAGCAACAAAAGTGAGAAAGGCAAATTATATGCACAAAAGATCGCTGCAGGATACTTCAATTTCCCTCCTTTTGCCAAGACCTTCTTAAACTGGCCAGGCCACTCCACATTGCCGGTGAATTGTTTGCAGGGCATATACTGCAAGCTGTGATATACTGTTACATTTGCAGGAGTCATGGAATGTGAAATTCATCTTAAACTTGGGTTGAGGAGAAGTTGTCCATCACAGCAATTGGGAAGCCAAAAGGAAATCTCTCAGATGAATTAAGTGAGAAAAGCAATGTGAATTTCTTCAAAAAACACATTTCTTTAGCTCATCTGCCTATCACAGTAATGCCTTAGTTAAAGTTTCTGGGAACAGGTAGAAACACTGCTTTTATTATTACTATCACCTTCATTTTTATATACAAAACAGTAATGTAAGGGATGAAGCATTCCCAAAGTTACCAAATTTTGAGAAGTCAAATTTGATTCAATCTCAGCCAGATCCTTTGTACATCACTGTCTCTCAGAATCTATGTCCAGACACATTTTCCACTTGCATGTGGTTAGATAACAAAAATCTAAGTCTGAAAGCCCATTTTAGGCTTGTCAATCTAAGAAAACCAAAAAAAGACATCATCTATGTTGTTCTAGCCATGGTGAAAATCTCAGGTATTTAAGACAGCTTAAAAAAAAAAAAAAAAAAAAAGCCAGTAAAAGCCTAATATAGCTGCAGTTCCCTATCCATCTTTCTCCTTCTCCCCATTCCCCAGCCAGGTACCTAGCATAGTCCAGGACCCCAAAACTTCCATGTTCCTTTACTGAGTCACCACCACCCTTTTCCCCTCCATATCCATTAACCCATGCCCAGACAGAGCAGTACATTCTGCTCACTCCTTACTTACCTTGCAATCTCTTCTCCCTTTCACTTTTTCCTTAGTCTTTCCATGCACACAATCTACACATGAACAAGTCAGCCGTGGATCAGCTGATATTTGTTAATGTTCAGGAATCATTTTAGCTGTCACTAAACCACTGCAGAGAGAAACAGCTATTGGAAGGGTGTTTCAGAATGCAGCTTCTCAAAACAGCTGAAGAAGCAGAGAGAAAGGAACAGAACTGCATCCTGCTAGTTTAGCATGGTATGCAGGTCTTTTTCCCTACACCATGATAATCCATAGGGAATCACCACTGGCTTAATTTCCAGCAGGGCCCTTCAGGCTCTCGCTGTCAGTGTGATCTGCTGGTTTACTCCAGAGCAGAACTCAAGCATGCACTGTGCAAGCTCAGAGGAGCAGGGCCCAGCATGAGTCCAGCTACACCTCACCATGTCAGTTCACCCGAAGACAAACCACAGCCAAACAGATGCATCAGGAATTGGCAAAGGTCAAAGCCCCGACAGCGGCATACGTGCCTCACCATTTACTCCTGACCTCACAATATGGCTGCAAAAGCACACAGAAAATTTGCTTATAGTCCTAATTATCTGAATCATCATGTTTTTTACTCATGCAGTAAACCACACCAAAGGAGCCTTGTGGGCATCTTTAAATATTCCCTGCACCAAACGTGCTGGGTAAAGAACCTCCCAAACAGATGCTGCCATGCAAAGCCAAGGGAAGTGAGCCAGTAGCCTGCACAGGGCAGCAAGGCAGGCTGGCAAAGCCTCCTCCAATGCATCAAAGGTGACCCAATGTTCACACATCTTTTTGAGAGAACTGTTCTCATGCATGGAAGATCAACAGTAAGACTTTAAAACCAGTCTGCTCCCTGAAGACTCACAAAAATCTCGGAATTATTCAGCCCCCTGGGTCCAGGCAAGTGGCAGAAGTGTCAAGAGGCTTCACCATCATGATGTCTCCAGTTATTCAGTATCTGACAGCATGGAAGGCTTTGGCTATTGGAAAGCAACATCTGCCTTTTCACTGTTTGCATCCAGGCCCCAAATGAAAACCTCCAGCTTAAAATAACAATAGTAACAATTACTCCTGCTGTTTTTCCACCCAGTCCTCTACCTTCTCTGCCAGAGGAACACTTCCTTCTGGATAGTGCAGACTTGTCTAGGTTTGGACTACTACAATAATATGGACACCCTCTACCAAGGGCAAAGCAGAAGTAACACTTTTTTTTTTTTTTTTAACAAAGTGCAAGAACAAAGAAAAAGGCTGGTCATCTCTAAATGAAACCAGCAATTATGCTTCTTGAAAATCCTAGCAGTGAATAGAGGTGTCTCAATTTTGACTAAAAAATATCAAAGCAAACCGCTGGAAAAAATGTCTATGTAAAACCCCAGCTCTGAGTTTATTGACTACCAGTGTATCCATCACTGCACTACAGCAAAAATCCATAAAGTTAGGTCATCTCAACACGAGCTGGCAACTCTACCTCACATGCAATCACACCACAAAGATGCAGCCATGTAAGCAGTGACTTCACTCACCTGGACTGCAGCAAGAGCTGCCATTACCTAACTGCCACACAGAGGATGAATGAAAGACTTTCAAACACCAGCTTTCAAAAAAATCCCAAAAACCAAACCTGAACAACCAACCTAATCAAACCCACCCCACACATGCATATCTCAAAATTATTAACTGCTTATTTAAATATGGACACATGGATAAACAAGAAGCTCCTGGACAAACTCTAACACAAAAACGAAGCTTCCAGAGGATGGCAGCAAGGACAGGCAGCCTGAAAGAAATACAGAGAGATTGTCTAAGCAGACAGGGAGCAGAGGTTAGGAAAGCCAAAGAAGTAACAGAATTAGTTCTGGCCAGGGATGTAAAGGGCAACAAGAAATGCTTCCATAGGTACACCAGTGAACATTTTTCAAGGGCATGTAGTGATAGAGTAAGGGGTAATGTACTAAAACTGAAAGAGGTCAGGTTTAGATTAGATATTTTGAAGAAATTATTTTCTGCAAGGGTGGTGAGGCACTGAAACAGGTTACACAGCAAGGTTGTGGCTACTTCATCCCTGGAAGTGTTCAAGGCCGTGTTGGACAGGGCTTTGAGCAACATGATCTAGTGGAATGTGTCCATGCTCATGGTAGGAAGGTTGGGACTACCTAATCTTTAAGGTCCCTTCCAACCCAAACCATTCTAGGATTCCATGAAATATGAGGAGTCATCAAAAAAAATCACTCTGTACCAGAATACAAAGGCATTCTCTTAAGACTGGCTGCCATGATTTGTTAAGCAATGTGGGACATAATCATGTTAAATATTAAGAAGATACTAGAACTACACATCTGATAGCAAAACTGACATTTATACTGTCATTATATGCACTTACCAAGAAATATAACCTGCACTATCATGCAAAGTGCTCAGATGGTTTGAAAGTAAAAATAATCTACGTTCAATGTTATTTAGGAATATTAATAAGCTCCTTTATTTTAAGATGTAAACCATTAATAGCTGTTCTGAAGAGGGCTCACTTTTAACCTTTGACAACATTCAAATGTCTGTAATTTTTATCAGATTGTTTGGATTTTGATTGAGCTAAAGTCCTGAAGCTACAATTAAACTTGCAGCTACCTTCTCTCACTAGACTTCCTGCAACAGCTGGAAGACTCTTTGAAGTCTGTAAAGACATGGAAGGAACATTATTTATGGCTGGTTTGCACAGTGCAAGCAGAAACAAGTTGTGTTTCTGATGCATTTCCAGTGCTGGTGACAGATGATTTCTCACCAGCACTACAGGAAGTCTTCAAAACTACTTCCCTCTACCCAGATGCTCTACAGGACCAAGTGAAGAAGCTGGAAATGCCGGGCAGGATTTCAAGAGCTCTGAATGGCCCAAAAGCAATTCCTAGTACAGTCAACATTAAATCCAACCACCAGCTCCACTGAAAATGGAAGTGGCCTAACTCAGCCTGTTAATGGCTACCTGCCTAGAAAGCCCAGAACATCTTAGGATGGTCTGCTAAAATCATGTACAATTTTAAATTTTTTAAAATCAGGGATGCATTTTTTAAAAAGAGGAGAAATCAGCTTAGATAGTAGAAAAAGAAGGAGGATTTCAGTCCAGAGAAGCCACCCTATGTATTGCCACATCTCTCAGACCAGCTCTTCAGCCAAGGGACGGAGCTGTGGACTTTGCAGGAGCAGAGGGAAAGCACCACTGAAGCCCTGCAGCAGGGGCTGCACTGTGTTGGCACATGTGTAATGACCAAGCCAACACGCACTGATGTCAAAGTTACACTCACGTACTGGAAGCCATACAATTAGTAGTGTCATCATCCAGGAGAAAGAAATAAAATACTGTTTTCTCCCAGGCAAAGCCACTGGTGTTTTTCATTTGTGTTAACTTGCTTTAAGTGCCTGCAGGGTCCATGCCTTTGATTTACTGTGGATGACAGGCAGTACAGGCATAGACACATTTAGGTATAATTATTATAGTAACCAGGCTCATACACCAAGAACAGTAGCAAAATCAACAACAGCTCAATAAGACAATGGAGAATTTTCCAACACAAAACCCTACATCTCTCTACAACCCTGCAACCCTATTCAAGGTCTGCTCTTGATTCTTTCAAGAAAAAAAGGAGTGAAATCAGGAAGTTTTCAGTATCAGCATTGCTACTAATCCCATGCAACATCAATTTCACCCAAAAAAACCCTATATTTTGTAGTTTTCACATAATCATAGAATTTATGTTGGAAAATACCTCTAATATGTTGGACAATACCTCTAAGATCATCCAGTCCAACCACTAACCCAGCACCACCAAGTCCACCACTAAACCATGTCCTTAAGTGCCACATCTACAGATCCTTTAAATCCCATCCAGGGATGGTGACACTCCCCTTGGCAGCCTCTTCCAATGGTTGACAGCCCTTTTAATGAGCAATCTTTTTCCTAATATCCAATCTAAATATACCCTGACACAGCTTTCTACATTGTAGAAGAGATGGACCTCCAGTAGTCAGACACTCCTTTCAAGCAGTTGTGAGAGTGATCAGGTACCCTCCCAAGCCTCCTTTTCTCCAGGCTAAACACCCCCCGCTCCCTCAGCAGATCCTCACCAGACTTGGGCTCCAGAGCCTTCCCCAGCTCCGTTGCCCTTCTCTGGACACGCTCCAGCCCCTCAATGTCTTTCTTGTAATGAGGGACCCAAAGCTAAACACAAAGCTAAAGATTTGAGGTGTGACCTCACCAGTGCCAAGTACAGGGGACAGTCACTGCCTAGTCCTGCTGGCCACACTATCGCTGATAAAGGCCAGGATACCACTGGCCTTCTTGGCCCCCTGGGCACACTCTGGATCATGTTCAGCTGCTGCTGACCAGCACCCCCAGATTCTTTTCCACTGGGAAGCTTTCAAGCCATTCTTCCCCCAGCCTGTAGCACTGCACAAAAAGAAAAACAAACAAGCTAAGAACAGCATCTCTCTCACACTGCATCACTTGACACATATTCTAGTCCACCACCCAGCAAGTCCTGTCTCCAGCTCAGCCTTCAAGTTCAAGCACTGAAGAGACTACATTACTTAGGGCTTAGACACAGAGCAGATACAATGATGGTTATCATCAACTCTTTGATTTTCACTTCTGTAAAAAAAAATAAAAAAAAATCAAACCGCAAATCCAGAAGCTGGAAGTCCGTGCAGATCTCAGAGCAGAGGTCTGAACAACAACCCAGCAGGGTTTGCTCAGATCCCTCTTCACAGCACTGCCACCTTTTGCATCCTGACAGTATTAACAGTGCCCAAAACTTACCTGCATTAATACATACATCCAGATGTTAACCACTCATATGACTTCAGGGTCTAACACAAAGCCTTTTATGATATCTATAATTTTTTATACTGGGACAAAATGAGACCTGTGCACTCACATAAAGTAAATAAGAATCAGTACTGTTTTGTTTTAGATGCATAAACAAACAAGCAAAGAGACATAGCAAACAAGCTAAGAGACATTAACAACATACAATTTACAAATGTTCAACATTTTCTCCTTATTTAAATCTGTTAAAGTAAGGATGCACATGTAAGACAGGCTACTCAGCTTCCCATTAGTTTATATTTTCATTTCTTTCATCATCATACAGGAGCAAAATACCTAAAAGTCTGGCATGAATGCAAGGTAGAAGAATGTACTGTAAAAGAAAACTGTCTACACTGGAATTGCAGGCACCAGTGTTTCCAGTAGAAATAAAAAATTTCAAAATCAGATAGATTCAAATATCTCAATCCTAGTCAAAGTTTTTGGTGTATATTAAAAAACCCTCTTCTACTCCACTGAATATAATAAACTGAAGCAATACATTCTTGTTGTGACGATCAGTTTTATTACATGGCCATGACCTGGACTAGCTTTCCATCAGCACTGATTAAATAGATATTCTGATATTCTGTACTGCATACCTTTCAAGTTGTGGAAAAAAGTGGCAAACACTTCCCATTTGTCATTGTCATGTAACATAAAAATTTTTCTAGATGTTGGATATATGAAGTGTCTCTGAGAATCACTCACTAGATCACATACATACAGAAAACTCACTCAGTATGCACAGGCTAAGTAGGGTTGAATTAATGAATGTACTGTTGCTTCACGTATTGAATGTCTGTCACTAAACCGATAATTTGCAAATGCAGAAGCAGGGACCAGGAGATGCACTGGCTGCAGGCATTGACAGATCCCTCCTCTGCAGTTTCAAGAAGCTAATTGTGTTCAGTTCAGAGTTCTTGATCCATGTTCCCGGGAATGACTCAGGACACAAGCAGCAAGACAGTCAGCATGTGTCCACATTTGGATTTGGTTTCCACCCCTATCTGCCCTGATTTCCTTTCCAAGAATGCTGTGCTTGTGAAAGACACAGCATGACATCCTAAGAGACTTCCATCTTCTCTGCCTAACAGACTCAGTCTGGGTGGCAACAGAAAACCAAAAGCTTCCGTAGAGAACACACCAGGATTACCAGCAAGAAGGGAGAACTACTTCTGGATTGAAGTTTTGGCCCATTGTCATCTATGGCAAAATTCCCACTGAAGTCAGCACAGCCAGGATTTCACCTCTGTCGCAGCAATTTTGAGTCCCTGCCCATTCTGCCTTGGAACTTCCAGCCAGCACAATAAGGGTCTTAAGAGTACCAAGAGCTTTTGTACTATGTACTGCAGGCAGAAGTCATGAAACCCTTCACATAAGCAAGCAAATACTCATCAAACAGTTAGGAAATTTAAGACACTGCTGAACTGTAAGGGATTCAAACCTGTATGCAGCAGCATGATGTTTCACGCTGGCACATCATTCTAAAACAAACCTTATCCTAACCAACTTTCTGTCCTTCACAAACCCTGCCTGTAAATACAAGCTGTATGATTGCAGTTGGCATGTGTCGGAAGACATTTTAGAACTCAGCACAGAAATATATCTGTAGCAGAACAGTACCTACAAACTGCTCCTAACAAGCAATGGCTAAACACCCTAACTGCCTCCTAACTGTTCATTTCATTGTATTTGACAGAATCCACCAACCATAGTAGATCAGGTCACAGTAGTGCAACATGGTAGGAGCCACAACAACGTAATCTGGTGCAACAGAAGTCCCTCGTGTGAGAAATGGAGCAAAACAGCAATTTAGGGAAACTGGGGGGAGGGCTATACCCCATCCCTGTCCAGCACACAGGACAATGACACAGTAACGTAACACACAGGTCAGGAACCATCCTACATGCTGTCGGCATGCCGGTATGGAGCACAGTTATTACGCTGCCAACAGATGCTTTATTAATAATCAAGCTTACAAATAAACAGGAACAAAAGTAAATAAAACTATGGTTTACTGCATCAAGACAAGCACAGCCAACCTGCTGATTTTCTACAACACTAGCACCACCAAAGGATAAGACAGAGGGATACCCACATGCAGTACATTGTCTCCTATCTGGCTGTCTCAACAAGACTCTAGTGCTTTTTGGAACACAAGGATCACACCTGTAAGCTCTTTGTCAGCAGCACTCTGCAACAGCAAGCTAGATCCAAGGGAACACTCCTTCTCTCCCTGCACCCACAACCAAGTCCTCTCCAAGCAACAAAAGGAAATTTTTGTTAACTTGAAGGAGCAGCCCTCTGAATGTCAGCAGAAAAAGACAGACAAGTACTAGCCAGGTTATTCTGCCTTGTTCTGCTTTCCCAGCTAATGCTTATGTCCTCCCACAACTCCTCCAGACCAGGAATGAATCCTCAGTGAAAGCAGAGCATCCAGGTGCAGCAGTTCTCCTCTGCATTCCTCATAGTTCATCCTCTCCTGATTTTTAATTCCTTTGCTGAAGACTCAAACCAAATTTCATAAAGCATTTGCTAAATGAGAGATAAGTTATAACGCTTGAGCCTGTTTCTGTTGGACAGAAGTTGGTTAAGAACACACAAACCCGGATCAAAAGATACACCTCTCTAAGCTGTCTGACAAGCACTGCACAGGGAAAGCAAACGCGTATGAACAGAAGCATTCATTTCCTCAAATCCCTCCCTTTTAACCAAACTTGATGCTTTAGTGCCTCTGCCAGGATGCCAGTGCTGACTTCCCTTTATGTCCCATGTATTTGTATGTATTTTAATTGATTCTGGGACTAAGGACACTCGGCAACGTTTAATCCTCTCGACAACAAAGCAAGGGCACTAAGCCACCATGAAAAATAGTAATAAAAACAAATTTTAAAAAGGTAAAAGACACCCACTGATGCATTCCTTGGGGCACTGCCGCTCTCTTTTCCTCCTGCAAATAATCCAGTGGGATTCAAAAAGTGGGCAGAAGAGGCTGGATTACTTCCTTTAATAGCAGAAGTTAGAGCTGGGAACGCCACGTTTAACCCATGGCCAGCCAGAGCAGGTTCCCTTCCCAGGGGTGCACACCCCAAGCCCCTGCACACACACCCGGACACACGCTCACACACGGTCCGAGTTTTGGGGCGCGCAGGGGTGGGAACCCGTAGCGAGCAGCCCCAGCAAAGGCCGGCAGGGACGAGAGGATACGGCTGCTGCCCCGCTGTCCCGGACAGAGCGCTCCCCCTGCTCCAGCCAGGCTCCGGAGCCTGCGAACGGGGAGGGCAAAGCGAGCCCTCCCTCCTAAAAACATTGAGGGGAAAAAAGAGATGGACAGACAGATAGACCAGGCAGGTCCTCCGGTAACACTCGTCTCCCCCCAACCCAAGCAGCTGCAGCTAGTCCCCAGGCTCAGCCAAGAGCAACTGCAGCTGAAGAGCAGCGACAGACACGCACACTCCCTCGCCCTAGCTAACACAAGTTAAAAAAAAAAAAAAAAAAGATAAGAAAAAGAAAAAAAAAAAGAAACCACCACAACCAAAAAAAACAATAAAAGCACTTAAAAGGCGGAGAGGAAATTTTTAAAACACGAAAAGCCAGCTCTTGCCTGCTTGCGAGCTAAAGCCCGGTGCGAAGCGGGAAGCGCACCCCGGGCAGCCGCCCACTGCTGCACCTTGCAGGGCAG
Organism: Vidua chalybeata; assembly: GCF_026979565.1. Lineage (NCBI taxonomy): Eukaryota > Metazoa > Chordata > Aves > Passeriformes > Viduidae > Vidua > Vidua chalybeata. The sequence continues at coordinate 81,536,038 of NC_071531.1, read as the reverse complement.
AGCGGGAGCGGGACCGGCGGCTGACAGGAGCGGCGCGGGGATGGGAGCGGGACACGGGCACAGTGCAGGGACGCTGCCGCGGCGGAGTCCCCGCGGCAGAAGCCTTCCCGAGTCGCGGCCGCAGCCCCCGGAGCCCCCGCGCACCCCCGAGTTTGCCCGGCGGAAAGTTTCTCCGTCATCGCCCCCGCGCCCCTCCCCGAGCCCCAGGAGGGTACACACCGGCCGGCTCAGCTCCGGGCGCTGCCCCGCGGCCTCCCGCGCTGGGTCTCCATGCCGCCTTGGGCGCCGCCGAGCAAGGAAGAGGCAAAGAAGAAGAGGAACGGGGCGCTCCCCGCCCGGCTCAGCGCAGCCCAGCGCAGCCTGCCGGGAGCGCGGCCCGCGCCCGCCTCCCGCCCGCGGGGAGGGACCGCGCCGCCGCCGCCCGCCCCGGCCCCAGCCCCGGCCCCGGCCCCGCCCGCCGCGGGGCTCCCACCGCCCGGACCTGGACCACGGGAGGTCGAGGAGGCGCTCGTGGAATGTCTGTCCTCCAGAGGACTCGCCCAAGGTCATCCGCTCCGGGCAGGGCGCCGCGCTGCCCCGTGTCCTCCGCTGCCCTCGGGGGTCCCCGCTCCTCTCCTGCCGCCGGGCGGGCAGTGCCGGCTCTGCGCTCACCGGCGGCCGCCGCCGGCTCTGTCCGGCGCGGCTTCAACCTGCACCCCGAGCCCTGCCGGGAGCCGCGCTGGGCGGGCGGCGGGAGCCTGGTCCCCGCGCTGAGTAGCGCCAGCCCGGTACCCTCCGACACGGTTCCCCCGGGTGGCCGCTGGCTGAGCAGGGGGACACGCTCCGGGATGGCAGCCCGATCGCGACCTGCCTGTGAGTGCAGTTGGGTGGCTGAGCCAGAGTTTTCAGAGCCTGTGACTCTGCCGCGAAGCTACACCTGTCCAAAGAGCTTGTCGCTTTAGCATTAGTAGGGAGGAAATATATTTAGTGCCTTCTGCACTTGTGAGTTGATATCCAAGTTCTCACTCTGCCTATTTTAATAGGATGTTGTGATGAGGCACCTGTTTGATCATCTGTTCAGTTTATTTCTTTCTCTAGCAGTAGAGCCCAGGCCCCTGCCTGATCCGGTATCTCTCATTCATGAGAGAAAGAGAGGGATCACTTTAACATCTTTTTTCCTGTTTTTTTTTTTTTTTTTTCTTAATAATGTCTACCTTCAGCTATTCCTTGCTCTGCAAGAGCTCTGAAATGCTGCTAGTTTTATTTGCTTTCTCGTCTGCTGTTCTCTCACTTTGTCCATGCCTCCCACTAGGCTGGAGGTCACAATTGCTAAAGCCAGGTACAGGTAAGAAGGTCCCTGTGAGGACCGGCAGCATAGTGCCCGTGACTGGTTCCATAAAACACTTGTGGCCTGGGCAATTTGCTGCTGTAATTTAGAGTGAAGGTGAAAAACAAGTAAGCAAACCAACCAGCAGCTCCACACTAATCACAGGGACCAGGGAAATAACCACAGAGCAGGAGGGCATGGGCTACGCTGTGGAAAAGGAGAAGGAAAATAAATACAAAAACTGCTTGTAAAATTTGGCAGCTGAAATAAAAAGTTCTACAATGGAAGCATGTAACAAAACCCAGCTTTGTCTGAAATTTACAATAGAGCTAATGATTTTATACCCACCACCTGGTTACACTGGTCATGGAAGGCGATCTTGGTGCATTAAAAAGCTATTTAGAAGTCAGAAGTTCAGAACCTCACTGTGCCATTCACTAAATGAACACAGCAAGGAGATGTCCTATTCCAAAAGGCCCATAATCCACATCAACAAGACAAATTTAGAGTGGGAGGAAAGTGTATTATGCTGCAGATGGCACTGAGAAAGAAACCGATTTGCCCAAGGTCATGCAGGAAGTCTGTGGCAGAGCCAAGAACTAAACACAACTCTCCTGAAACCCAGACTAAAAATAGTGCTTGATAATTGCACATAAACTCCAGAAAACACACATTTCACAGATAATAATCTTTTGACCAGTATTTTGGAGTTATTAGACTCCATTTCATTATAATTTTCAACTGCACTGATAACTGAATGGTCACTTTCTAAATTTAAACCACATTATTTGAAAGTCCTCTACACAGAAATTCATACTGTGAAACAAAAGGCACTAACAGATAGCATCTGGGCCAACACAGATGCTTTCTGAGTGTGTCTGCTTTTGCTACCCCATTCCTCAAACAGAACCAGAGCGTGTCCAAAACTTAGTCCTGGGAGGGGGAGATGATTCTGTTCCTCACTGTGTTTTCCTTAGGCTCCAAAGGGGCTGTGTAGTCCTTACCTACACTTTGCCTGGTAGCTGCACCCTGGATTTATTCTTATATTCCACTCTCCCCTGTCTGGTCACATTAAAATGTGCCCTGGCATACAGCTTTCATGTGCTCTTATGTCAAACCTGTCTCCTGCCTCAGAATATGCCTTCCGTGTGTTCTTTTCCTATTCCAGCTCCCTCTTTCAGGTTTTTTTAGTCAATGCAGAAATGTTTATTGCGATGCAAAACCCACACAAGCAGAAAACAACATCATGTGGCACCCTTCAGGCACCTTTAGTTGTCACTTTAGGAAAGTTATTTACACATATATTTAGTGGATTTTACAATGTATAAATGCTAATGAGTATTAGTAGAAGCTGTTTTCCTAATTAATCAATCCTACCAGCATGGTAATGATTTCTGTTGTTCTTCTGGAGCTTCCTCCAGCAGGGAGTTAGCTCTGTTGATTAACAAGACCATTTTGCATGTATATAACATTTTTGTTCATCTATAACAATCTCATTATCTTTTTTTTTTTCTCAAGGAGGTGAGCAGTTCTCAAATTATGCTTAAGGAATAACTGGGGCAGAAAGAATCATATTGTCTCCTGTGTCACCATTTTATAGTTGTGTATCTGTCAGGTTCAGTAAAATTTACACTATTGTGAAAGATGATTCAGAGCAGGTTGAATAAATTCTTTACTCTGAGGGCAATGAGGCACTGGTACAGTTGCCCAGAGACGTTTTGGATGTCCCTGAAAGTGTTCAAGGACAGGTTGGATGAGGCTCTCTCTGTGTTCTGGTGGAAGGTGCCCATGGCAGTGGCACTGGAACTAGATGGTCTTTAGGGGTCCTTTCTAATCAAAGCATTCTATGATATGACATTGGAAATGTGGTGACATGCTTAGTCTCGAGAACTGGAGCCTCAGTGGGGACCTGCTCACTCTCTACAATTGCCTGAAAGGAGGTTGTGGTCTCTTTTATCATGAGAGGACTAGAGGAAATGGCCTTAGGCTGAAACATGGGAGATTCAGATTAGATATTAGAAAAAAATTTTTTACTGAAAGGGTGCCCAGGGAGGTGGTGGAGTCACCATCCCTGGAGGTGTTTAAAAGGCATCTGGATCTGGCACTGGGTGGTAGTTTAGTGGTACAGGGGTTACACTGGTAGTGCTGGTTTGACAATTGGACTTGATGATCTTAAAGGTCCCTTCCAACTCTGAGAATTTTATGATTCTATAATTCTATGTCTGATTAATAATGTCAGCATGCTCTACAGATAGAGACCAAGAAACAGTTTTTAGATTCTCATTCATATCCTGAGAAGTGGGAATTTCTCCTCATTTTCCTGCAAAGACAGTAAGATTCAAGAAGATGTGAGTAAACCACTGTGACAACAGAGTATCTCACATTCTCTTAGCTCAGTAAATTACATTGAAATTATCATAAATAATTCAGCTGGTATAAATAAATATAAATCCAAGCAAAAAAGGAAAGGTTTTCCCTAAGATTCAAGGTTCAGGAGACAGGAAGGCAAGTTTTAGACCTGATGTTAACTGAACCAGTAGTGAGCTATTGAAGCTTAATCTCAGCATAATACCATAAATTATGAAACATTGACATTTCACTTTGAATTAATGCACAGGGCTATTTATAAGCTGGTTTAGAGACAGTTGCTTGGGCAAATTAATATACTTTTTCCATCACCAGGCCAAATGTTAACAACACTGCTATTTTTCAAAGTATCTAACTATTTGCATATTGGAACTGTTTTAATACAATCTGTCCCCCAGGGCTGCTATGTGAGTTACTTTGAAAAGGTAATCAGTCATAATTCACTGGCTCCTTAATCCATAATCTAACTTGATTCAGTATACTACCAGTGATTTTCAGTGTGAGAGTTTGCTTGTTTTCATGCAATTGCTTTCTGTTTGAGAGCCACAGGCCACCAACGTAGGAAGAGGCATTCAATGGGCTACAATTGCCTTTCTGGGCTTGCTACCAATAAAAGGTCTGGATAGCAGATAGCAGTGGAAGAATAAGGCATGAGCATGAAGCAAAAATATTCCATATACTTGCCTGAATTTTGAACTTTGAATGTGACTACATAGCAAGACACCATTATTGCTCATATGTATTGACAATGCTTTTATCTTTTTTCCCTGCTTTTGAAGGGTGAAAAATACAACAATGAAGTTACTTTTTGTGAGACTGTATTTTACAGAACAGTATTTTAGTAGTCATTTCTGTAAAGTATTGGTTAAGAAAGTGCTTTAGTACTGGATGGCTAGACTTGCAAACAGTGCTTAAATATTTCACTGAACTGGGGTTTAAAATAATTAAAACAATTACTTGAAATGTCATCCAAATTATACAAAAATAATCTGTCACCTCTTGCAAATTCCATGAGCTTCACTATGAATCTTGTTAATTATAAACAAGATACTATAGTATCTCCTGCTCAGAGCCTCTCCTTTATCTTGCAAAGAAAAATCGCCTGATTCAGAAGTGCCTCAAGACTGATGTAAGCGAATCACAGTCCAATATCCCATATGTGGGTTTCTCTCTGACTGATTCCCTGTAGAGAGGCAGCCTCCTGGTCATACCAAGGACTTCACTACAAATTTCTTGTGGCTTTTTTGTCTCTTCTCACTTTTCCTTACAGTGAGTAGCCCTAGTACAGTGTTAGCAAAGTTAACAAGTAGTGACAGTGCTCATAGACTTCTCTAGAAACATGATGTGGCAGCACAAGACAGCTTGATGGTGACGACACCAGAAATTTGCTTCAAGGCCATTCTTCACGTTTCCTCAAGAAGCAACATTCCTACACAAATCTTATTCAAGGGCATTGTAGGAGGGTCAGCAACAGAGGGTTTGCAGGAATAATTAAGGGGATGGATACAGCACAAAGCTTATCACTAGCTTACGGTGCCATTCAACCAGAAAGATCTGTTAATGCAAGAAAAACTGGATCAGGGGTTTGCCAGATATCTCCATCTCTTTTAGAGGATGCAATGGGATCACACATCAAAAGATCCATTTTGACAGTGCATATCGAAGTATTGCCTTGTATTATGCTGGATTATGCCTTGCAGCACAAAGTTATTAGCATTTCTAGCAGCTGAATGTCAGAGGTTTGACTTAAACTCACAGAGTGAGATCATCCCATGTAGAAGGGAAACTTTCAATCTGGTGTGTCTGATTTTTTTCCCTTTGAAGGACACAGTAATAACAGAACCATAGAATACCCTGAGTTGGAAGGGACTCACAGAGATCATTGAGTCCAGCTCCTGGCTGTGCATAGGACAACCCCAAGAATCACACCATGTGCCTGAGAGCATTGCCCAAACCCCTCTTGAGCTCTGTCAGGCTTTGTGCTGTGACCACTTTTTTGGACAGCCTATTTGTGAAGGACTGGGTCAGCTCTGACTGTTTAACTTACATAAAGTTAGCTTTTCTCTCTGCTCTACTTTGCTCATCTCAGCCATAGCCCAGTCTCATTCAAGCCCAGCTGTGCTTAGCGCTGTCTCAAAGAGGAGTGCATCAAATCCACAGACTCCTTTCCCAGGGAACAGACCTGCCAGTCAAAGAGAGAGGAAGGCAAATCACAGGAGGTGATGCTGGAACACTTACCTCCATCAGGGTAATAGTGCATTTGATGGCTGGATCTAACAGATCAAATCCTGCTCACAGAAAATTGAGAGCAGGTTTTGTGGCTTTTTTTAAAACTTTATTTCATTGAAACAGGTCTGAGAGAGGAAGGAAGTGCTGTGTGGAACCAGAAGTTTCCATTCGTCTCAGTTCTGCCAGCGAGTTTCTAGGTAGCTCTTGACCTTTACCTTAACCTCCTTGAGTTTGATTTCCCATTTTGCAAAATTAAATACAGAGTCACTGGAGATCATAGGATAAGAAAATATATATTTTTGCAAGTTTACCAGTCAAATTGCAGTTTGATTCCCTGTTTTGCTACATGTATCTTGTGAGATTTTAGAGAAATCACGAGTTGTGTCTGTGCCTCAGTTTTCTGTCTGTGATACAAACCCAGAAACACTTTTTGTCTGTCTTCTCTCTTGAGACAAATAAACATATATGTTGTTTTTTATTTTAAAGTGATTTACCTTCTTGATGTCTGACTTTGACTAAGGTCCTTTACTTTTATTAACAGGTACAATAAACAGTTCTGAGATTTCTCCTTGGAGCACTTTGAGGTCAGTGGAAATGTGCACCATCAGAAGTATGTTATATTAGTTAATGCAAGAGACAGAATTAAATGAAAGCAACTTGATTTTATAAAAATTGTGAAAGGTTCTGCAAACAGACAGTAGAAAGCCATCAGGATACCGTGCAGCATAAGGGAAGGATTGATCTTACCCATGATAGCTTTGTACAGCTTTTACTGTTCATTGTACAAAGAACTGACTCCAGTAAACATTTAAACATGTGCTTAACTTGATAGACATGAATGGCTTTTTTACTTCAATGTTAATGCACATTTAAGCTTAGGCATGGCTGTTTGTGGGGTGGGGATTTAGTATGGGATTCCCTGATTCTTTGCACACATGATTTCATTAGGTGTTGTCTCCTTCTGTAGCACTGCCTTAGGGCATGAGCCAAGCCTGGCTGAAGTCAGGGGAATTTCTACAGATTTTGATGGCAGTTGACTGGACCCTTTATAGGAAATAAAACCAGATTTTGTGGAACATAAAAGCAAAAAAAAATCCTCCTAAATTTGTGGGGATGAAATAGTCATTTCCTGTTTTAGGACTAGAGACTTTATAAATCAAGCTTCTAACCAGAGAAAAATTTTACCAGCTGTACACTGAGCTGCTGAAAATAAAGAGGAGGAATAACACAGACTTAGCAAACCCTTAGTTTTAAGTGAGCAGAAGGAATTGCTTGGCTGTGCATAACAGTTCAGCAGGAGGTAATGATCATGTTTATTTGAGTTCACAGGTTCTTTTACTGTTGTATGCTTTCATGGTACCTGGTTTAAAAAAAAAATCTAGAAAGTATATATTTACAAATGCCAGCTTATCTGTGCTTGCATGCCATAGCTGTCATCTCACATCAGGTGAGATGGCTTTCAGTTGCCATGCCAAGCAATCCTAGCTTAACTTGTATCACAGCTCCGTTTCTGCTGTTGGCATCAGCTCATAATAGAGTTACAGGATTAAAAACTTGTCATTCCTAAAAGCCTTCTTGGTAATGAGCGGAGTGTGAGATGTGAATTTGGGTCCTGTTTGATTGCATTGTTACTCCCCCTCTTTTGGTGACCACATTAATGACAGGTTGTCAGGTGCATTTTGTAATTCCAGTGCTGGCTTTGCATGCTGCCCTCTGCCTTCTGCTTCCAGCTGAATCATTCCCAAACCACAATCCCTGGTGCTTGCACTTAGTGAGATAACAAACAGAAGTGATGGAAAGCAAGGAGAAAAGAGATGATAGAAAAGAGGGGGAAAAAACAGATAGCAGCTGGTCAAATAAGCACATCCAATATGCCAATGTTGATGACTTCAGTAAAGATAGATAAGAAAGTCAACTGTATAACAGGACACAAAGAGGAAACTAGAGACCATAAAAGAACATTGGAAATGAAAGGATAAAATGTGATAAAAATCAATCAAGACAAATATGGTATTGTCATCTTGAGGTGTCACTGTGTTTTAAGTGCTGCTACCTACTGCATGCTGCTGCCTCACATCTCCTCAAAGTCCACAACAGACCTGGGAAGTAAGATGATCCAGCTTGGGAAGGATTCTAGTTTTTACTGGTACCATTTCCCCAGTTTTCTGGAGATAGCTGCAAAGGTTGCTACTCATCATACACCCAGAAGGTTAGTTACTCTCTGGGGGTTAAGGGAAGATCCAAAGGAAGTACAAGGGCTGAAGAAGTTTAATAGTGTCTAGTTACAGATGATGCAAGTTTTGGAGGGCAGTTTGCAGTAACTAGAAACGGGCCTGGTTAATTGTTGGCTGTTTAATACCCGCTGAAAATCGGGAAACTGTATCACTTCCTTCCATCTGGGAAACTGAATCATAGTTGCAACTCTTACCCCGGGGCCACAAGGGCAGAAATGGATTCTCTGGCTTCTATTAAGATGCAAATTGGGATCTTTTCCACTTTAGAGAAGTGATGGTATCTCTTTGTAGAATGAATTCATTGGTATCTAGTAAGTCCCTTTCAATCTTTTTCTCCTTCCTTGCAACCTATTTTTATAACTCTTACAGGAATTTAATATCTTATAGATCCCTATCCTTCTAAACAGGGATTCAGAAGTTTTGGGAGCAGACTGCCTGACAGAGGCAGTAAGGCACAGTGTGACTGAGCAAAGCCTTGTCTCAGCAAACCAGTAGGCAAGCACAGAAAGCAGAAGATTCATTGAGATGTGAAATAGGGAAACCCTCCGTGTATTTGACTTTCATTACTTGCACCTACTGCGGATTGCGCCCTTGACTGATGTCACTTCGTTTTCAGTCCTCAGTGATGAAATGGCTGTGATCTTCAGTGAGACCAACCTGGCCAGTTTGATACTAAATGCGGTGGTACAAAAGGCTCTGCATCACAAACCACACAAACCAGATGCTCTACACTTTCCTCCATCCAAATATGCTTCACCCAGCCACCCCTAAAAAGACAACAGAATCCAAGACTTTTATCCCACCGAAAAGAGATCCCATCCTGTTCCCTCACAAACCTTTTTTTAGACAGAAAGGTGTTACAATCTGAGCGGGTTGTTAGATGAGATTTCAGCTATTTCTGTCTCGTGGAAGAGGTAGCAGCCTGTGGGAAACCCATATCCTGAAAGCAGCATGAGCTTCCTTGCTATATTTAGGAGGCTACTTTACAAAATAACTCATTAATCTCAATTAAAGAATGTATTTTAATGCAAAGAAATATCATCTTTCTAGTAGCAAAATTTGAAGCCTTTTTGATGTCTTTATTGCACTCTGCAGTTGCTCCATATATTCCACAAGGCTTCTGGAGCCATTAGGGTGTGTGACAGTCACACAATAAGGTTGTCAAGCCACTTTTATTTCATATGTGTCAATCAGCTGCTAGGATTAACTACACACTAGGGAGAAGCAGCAAGGACAAAGCTAAAATCAGTCGTGGGACAAGAAAAGGGAGAGGAGAGGAGAGGAGAGGAGAGGAGAGGAGAGGAGAGGAGAGGAGAGGAGAGGAGAGGAGAGGAGAGGAGAGGAGAGGAGAGGAGAGGAGAGGAGAGGAGAGGAGAGGAGAGGAGAGGAGAGGAGAGGAGAGGAGAGGAGAGGAGAGGAGAGGAGAGGAGAGGAGAGGAGAGGAGAGGAGAGGAGAGGAGAGGAGAGGAGAGGAGAGGAGAGGAGAGGAGAGGAGAGGAGAGGAGAGGAGAGGAGAGGAGAGGAGAGGAGAGGAGAGGAGAGGAGAGGAGAGTTGCAGCGTGCCATCGGGGGCGTGCTGGGCGGCAAAAGCAGGGGCACAACCGTCCCCCTGTGAGCCCTGCAATTCCCAGTAATCGCTGGTCTGACGCAGGGACAGATAACGATGACACGCGTCTTTGGGGTAAAGGCTGGATGAGTTTATTAAGTGGACAAAACTAAAACCAAAGACCAAGCTGGGGGGGGGGAAGGGTGAACAAAGTTTTTATACAGTAACTCAAGAGGCGGGGTATAGGAACATTAACCAATGAGGGTAGAGCTGGGGAGGGGTTAAAGGTGGGACTGAACTATTGTAAACCTATCAGGGGAAATAGGGGCGTAGAATAACACAAAGTAACAAATGGGGTGTCGAGTGTAACAAAATAGACAGGGAACACTCTGGAAGGAGGGGTTGGGACAAAGAGGATTGACAGGGAGAGTTTGGGAAAAAAGGGGCAGGGATGGGGAGGATTGACAACTTGGAAGGGAGGAGGTTAGGGATGGGCTTGGGAAGATTGGCAGCTGGGGGGAGGAGAGATTAGGGAAGGGAAGAGGGGGCAAACACAAATTTAAAGCAAAACCACACCACTGCAGGAGAGGAGAGGAGAATTAAGAGATGTGCTTAGGAGTGAGCTGAGGAAAATGAGAAAGAAGAGAGGTTGACGGACACATGTTGGGCTGCCTAGGGAATGATGCTTCTGTGAGAGATATGTTAAAGGGCTAAAACAAAGTAAAACCTGACAGCAATGTTTTAGGCACCCTTCAAGAGGAGAGCTCAGCGGGTGGTTTGGAAAGCTGGAGGCAATGTTTCGAGTTGTGTGCATCCTAAAGATTGGTAATGCAGTGTTGTGATATAAAGAAATCCCAAGAGATTTTACTGGAATCCCAAGGCAAAAGCTGAGACAGTGTCTCTCTGGACTGCAGGATTCATCATACTGTTATGTCCTCTTCACCATCTGAAATGCAGGAGTTTATTATCGTTTCATCTGCTACTTGAAGGGTTCAAGCCCATCAAGTAGCAGATGAACATAGCAAGGACATCTCCTGAACTAAACAAATAAAAAAGTTGAAAAAGAAAATCTATATATTTGTTTTATCAAGCATGAATTTCATGTGAGAATTCCTGGGTTCATCTTCACTGGAGATCAGTCATTTGGTAAAGTGAAGTGCCACACTTCAATTATGCATTGTGACAAGAACTGGGGATTTTCTAGACTGGAGATTCAACCAGACCCCATCAGGATTAAACAGCCTGGCACTGAGCGTGACTGTCTCCTGATATTTTGCAGATGGAAGCAAGAAACAGCCTAACAGATGATGAGGGAATAGCTTGCAAACAGAAACTTTCTTGTGGTTAACTTGAGAGCTGTTGATTGGCTTCTGTCCTGAGGCATTAGAGTTTATATCCCTAATATATTTTTATATTGCCTAATAAAACTGTTGGCTGTTGCCATTACGTGGGTAATGGACATTTATATAAAACTCTTTATGAGCTGTAGATGGGGATCATCCTCTTCACCACACACGTGAAGCCACCTCTGCAGTACAGTGCAGTAGGTGTTTGAAAGCGTTGGCTCTATAGGTAAACTGCAGTTATATCAAAGAGAAAGAATGAATCCTCATCAAGCATGCCTAAGAAATTTAGAAAACCAGGTTTTGCTCCTAGAAGAAATTAGACCACAACAGGGCCTTTCTGTGCTTCCTGGAAATCCAAGCAAGTCCGAGGAGTCTGGATTTCTGTTGTATATTGCTTTTAGAAAGCTAGAAAAACATAGCATTTCAAGTGCAGCATGGAAGAGTTCCTTCCCAAGCATCATCTGCTGCATTTTGAGAGTGATAAGAGACTCTAGCATCCAATGAATTAACCCAAACTTGTTTCTATTGTGAGATTTAATGTAGGAAAAAATGCCTGCTTCAACACTTTTGCCCCTTTAGTCATTTGTTATTTTGTACTCCTCGTCACTTGAAATAATTTGAATAATTTTCTGTTTTTCTTTTAATTTGGCTTTTGTAGATCACAATAAAGTATTCTTCTAGGAATGAAGAAAAGTCATAATTGAAACTAAAATTAGCAAGGGGTTGCCTTTTCCTTTCACAGAACCATGGTTCAAAAGACAGAGTGAAGCATAGTAACAGAAGCTATGAAATCCTTGCTCTTGATAAGGAAGGGACTGTCTGAAAGAGATGCAAACAACAAAAATATATTAAAAAAATAAATTCAGGCAATATTTTTGAAGAATCAATATAGCATTCAATACTGTGAGAAAACAACAATTTCTAGCTTGCTTGGTTTGCACAGTATATAACATTTGATGCAAAAATCTATTTCAAAAATAAAGTAGTTTTTCCTGTCATTGCTTTGTACACCTAATAGTATATAGCACTTATGTTAAGATTTCTATCTTCAAAAGATGGGAGTTAGTTATAATCTCCCAAGGATAAATATTCACTTCCTATGTCATTTGGGAAACTGAGAACGGAGCTTAAGTGGATTGGTTAGGGCTTCCTGTACCTGAGCCGGCATTAGAACAGGAGAGTCCTTGTCTCACGGGTTTTCCATCTAAAATGGTAGAGAGGAGTTATGCCCATACCATTAATTTCCCTGTCTTTCTTAAATACATGCCATCATTATAACATATCTTACCCATTTGAGTTAATCGGATATAAAACATTAACTTTTGCAAACGTATTAGAGCTTCACCAAAGAGCACTCAGAGATATTACAGGGTAACATCAAAATGAACATGGAAGCAATTTAGTCCTTCAGTTTAAATGCCTTCAGCAAAGGATTAAGACTTTCCCATCACCACTCAAGCACTTCCTTACGTAGTCCTTGCTTATTATGCTCCCCTCACCTACTGTGCTAGTTACTTTTTTAACATAAAAATGATGCTGGGAGTCTTTCCTTTCATTCCTGATAGCTTCATCATTCAATTAAAAAAAGCAAGTGACTTTTTTTATCAATGTGTGGCTTATGCTTTTCTCTAGAAATTACCTTTAATGTCCAGATGACTTAATGTCTGTGAAGCTTCACCCCATTGAGGGCAAAGACTGAAAATAAATGCTCATATGAGAAGGATTATTGGATTGGGAAGGCAGCATGTATTAATATGTCCCATTCTTCTGTGAGACCTTTATGTTAGATTAGCATAGGTGGTGAGAGAGTATAGAATGGGAGCACTGAGATGGCAAGTGTATCAGGGAGAGCTAGAGACTGGATTGGGACAAATAACAGGGAAGGTGCAGTCAGGAATATAGTCCTGCATTGCACAGGAGAGGAGATGGAGTGATGTCATGGCAGGCAGAGAATAGAAGAGAGAATTGATTCCGGGAGGGTGGAGTCGCCTCAAGGAGAAACAACATGTATAGGGGAGGAGATGAGATTTAGTCAGTGCTTGGACAGGCATGTTGATTGGGCAGAACCGCACCACCTCACTGTTTGAACCGGACATCATCTATACCTACAAGTATTAACTGAAATTTGGGCACCTTAATTTCGATCTGAATTTTATCCCTCACATCTCAGACCACAGAGGGGGTGCAGAAGTTTGCTAAATTGAGAGGGAGGGTCTTCTCACTTTCAAGAAGGGACATTCACTTGGTGGGTGGTCAAAGCTGGTGACTCGGTGATGAGGTAGATACGCATTTCTGAACTTCATATTGTCTTGTCTGCAAAGGTAGTGACAAGAGTGGCTCCATGATGTGGTTATTGCAGTTCTCTGTGGTTCAGAAGATACCCTTAGTGTCTGGGAAGGGACCTGGAGTTTGGGATTTTCCTACTGGAGAAGAGCAAGAAGTGGAGAAGCAGATTTGGAAAGAGAACTTGCATCAGTGCTACGTGTATCTGTACTGTCCTATTTCCCAAAATTCTGCCTATTAAAAAAAAAAAAAAAAGAAAAAGAAAACAAATTGAGTATAACAGTTTGAAAAAGAGATGCTCTCCATGGTGGTGTTCTCCAGTGTTGAGGCTGTTAGTCAGCCCTGCCTTAGAGTTTATTTAGGCTTAAGAGGCATTTGCAGAGTGTCAGGGCACAAAGCTGGAGAGGCCTCCAAGGACAAGATGAGCTTGATGTAGTTTGGGCTGCTACCAAGGAGATGTGTGCTTTTTCTCTTGGGCTGTGCTTGTAAAGATGGTTGAAGCTAGAGGTGGTGGGGGAGAAATGTATATGGATACTTATTTCCCATTTCTTCCTCCCCAGCTGCTTTTCCAAGCACAATATCTCTCTAAAGTCAGATGATCTGCAGAGGTGCTGACATCAATGTATGGTGCTCACGTTTCACCACAGCATCAGCAGCCTTTGGTCTGGCACTGGGCTTCAGTGCAGAGTATGTGGCATCCTCCCCTCAACACTGGCTGGTGAAATCAGCTGGAGGAGTACTGCTCTGTCATGCTGGGCTGTCTCCAGACTATTAAACTTTTTTTCATTTTAAACCTTATAAAACTGGGAGGCTGCCACCAAGCTGTCTGTTGGCCTTTGATCCATGCTAACATCTAATCCATGGCTGGAAGAAGGTACTTGGCCTGGGATGCATGGTGTCAGGGACTCTGACAAGTTAGCAGTCTAGAGGACTGATTTCCAGTGCTTGAGAACATTCCTGGCGCTATTTGTAAGCAGAAGTGTATATAAGCTTACAAGCATATGTGTAAGCATACTCTGTAACTACTGTTTTCCCACAAACCCTGTCATTTTTCAATGATCCTTCATTTATTCAATCCAGATAGGAGCTGGTTCCTTTGATTTAAATTTTTTACACTCTTTCATGCTCCTGCATATTTTAAATCTGCAGAGAGTGTTTGTGAACTTCCAATCTGATTGCCCACGTAACACTGCATTTCCCCATCAGTCGACAAAAGTGATAGTTAAATGGTTAAGGCGTTCCCTTTATAAGCAAACAACCTGTTCTTTTGGCACTTTTTGGTGCACTTGGAAGTGATCACTGATAGATTTAAATTAGCAGGATACCACTTTGAATGCAACTACACCAGCTTTTAGTCTGCTTTCATTTTGAAACAGGGCTTCTGTGCTCATATTCTCTGTGCATCTATCTGTCACTCTCTTTCCCTGGGTTTTTTTGGCTTGTGCAATTTCAATCACATTTAGCAATGGTCCCAAGGGGATTATTTTTTGACAAGTTCTAATATAACAGAGGGAGAATTGATGAGACAGATGCTGTTAATATCCCTGGGATAAGGGCCACAACATTAACTCAAGTGTTATTAAGGCACCAAGAGTGCATCTGCAAGGCATAGATCCATGGGAGACCAGGCTTCCTCAGTTTCATTGCCTGCAGATATTGCATGTTTTGTCCATATTTACCAATCTGACCATAATATAGATCTCCTGGATTTTTTTTTCCCAATTTATTTTCAATTTCATTCCCACTGGGGGTCCTGAATGGGTGGGATTTCTTCTTTTTCTACTCCTATGTAAGCCTGAACAGAATTCCTGGATCTGATTCCAACAGGCATTTTTCTTTGAAAAATTACTGCTTTTAATACAACAGTAACATCACTAAGCCAGGAAAGCTCAAAACTTTGTTTTTTCATGAGAATGAGTAAGAATCTTTCAGCAATTTTCATCTTGAATGTCTATTCTGTTTATGGATCACAGCAGAAGGAAAAGAAGGAAGACATAAAAATATTTTTGGAATTTAATTATAAATGGAAGAGATGTTCCAGAAATCACCTCTGCATCACTCAGTCTCTGGTGCTGGCACACTGTGCCTCAGGACTTGCTGCTGGGTTTTTGAACAAAATCTGTAAACTGGAAAAATGAACCAGTTTGCGGCTCCAATTTTGTGATGTCTATGCACTGAACTGAATCCTTTCAAGATGGAACAGCCTTCTTCTGTAGCAAGTGGCAGAATATGAAGCAGCTGGTAGCAAAAAAAAAAAAAAAAAAAAAAGTATGAAAAAAAAGAAATTAAAAAAAACTCATGCAAACACTAGAGAATCATCCCCACAGACTTTCTACTTGCCCAGTATGCTTTCTGAGTGCCAAGACCAAGGAAAATCACACCACTTTATTAAGGTAAGCTGCTTTCCAAAGGCAAACCTGGCATCTCTAGGCTCTGTCTGAGACGGCATGTTGCAGCCTTAACACACCATGAAGATGCCCGGATGATGGCAGGTGGGTTTGGGTTTTTTTTTTAATGAGAATTACTACCAGATTGATCGCAGAGGGTTTACCGTCCTTCTCAGCCCTACTCTTGATGGCAAGTGGCCTCTTTTTAGATTACCCTATTGAGACTCTGCTGTTAGATTGTCGAGAGAGTCTCAGCATGCAGGAAAACCCTGTTTCATGGATTTCTTTTTTCCTGTGTATGTGTGACTGACACTGTGAAAATTCACCCAAATAAACCCACAGGTTTCATAGCTGGCACACAGAGTAGGACTTGTGGGCTTTCAAGAGCTATTTCACCCAGTTTGGGCCTAAAAAGAATATTAGGATTCCTGTGTCAGGAGCAAAGAAGGAGGGCTGCCTGGGAAGCAGTATTGCTCTGGAAGGTGCAGGCAATGTTGGTGTAAATCAGTGAAGCCAGGAGAGGAAAACTCTGGTTACAAACTGGATCTGGGACCATATGCTTGCTGCCAGACAGGAGACAGACTGAACTCAAACCAGGTCAGAAGAGAATCAGAGTGGTTTGGTTTGGTTGGTTTGGAAGGGACCTTAAAGTTCATCTAGTTTCATCTCCCAGTAGAACAGGTTGCTGAGAGCCCCATCCAGCCTGGAATTGTACACTTCCAGAGATATGGCATCCATAGCCTCTCTGGGCAACCTGTGCCAGTGCCTCACCAGCCTCATGGTAAATAATTTCTTCCTAACATATAATCTAAAACTACTCTCTTTCAGTTTAAAACCATCCCCACCTTGTCCTGACACTTCTTGCTCTTGTAGACAGTGTCTTTCTTGTAGGCTCCCTTCAGGTTCTGAAAGGTCGTAGCTAGGACACTTTTCTGGGCTAAACAAGCTTGATTCTCTCAGCCTTTCCACTTAGGTTGAATGTTTTGCCTTTTATTCTGGTGGAAGTATCTAGAATGAGAAATGACCGAAGTTTATCTGGTCTGTGCTAGGATCAGGATTGCTTGGGAAAAACTAATTTTCACAGGTGCTGTCTCTAAGGGCATTCAACTGGTTGCAAGTGCCAAAAGCACAAATGATGATAGCTTCAAAAGGCACTCAGAAGGTTGATTCAGATGGGAGTGGTTAACCCTTGGTTAACTAAGTGGGTGGGCTATATCACCAGTCTGAGGAGTCTGTCATATTTGATGACTTGCTTCAGCTGCTTTGTGTAAGCAGTGGTGCAAGGTCTGGTCAAGCATCAACTCTGAAAGATGCTCCTTTTATGAAAGGCATCATGTCTGATAAGGATGCATGAGTGCTGTGTTTGAGAAAGGTTTATGCTGCTGGTATACAATAGTGGTTGCAGTAGAGTTCAAAATGACAAGTTTCTCCACACAAAATACAGACTAAGAAAGTAAAGTCCAGATTTTGGGACATGCCTTGTCAACAAATGCTACTCCAGGCACCAGAAACGAGTGCTGGTGATGATTGCCAATACAGTATGAGTATGGGATGAAACAAATAACTTTCTGTTTGATATCACTGTAGCTTGCTGGTAAATATATCCTCAGCTTCTGGAAATCAGTAGCTAATTATGCTGAAAAATCATTATTCTTTAAGAGTGTAAATATCTTTAAACAGCAATTAAAAATAATTGTTACTCAAAATCTATCATGTATTTGAGAATAAGAATTAACCTAGCTGGATGAGTACATGCTGCAAATTGAGGAAAAAAATATGCTTTACATTTTGTGATAGTTTTTCTAGTACCAGTTTTGTTCATGGGTATGGATTGTCTCTCAATGCTTGCCTGTTGATCATGTTTAAGTGACCCATGCCAGCTGAAAAGGTCTTAGAGTAGGTCTTAGAGGTCTAGGCTCTAGGTCTTAGAGTCCTTTGCAAAATGGTGGGAAGCACAGCTGGTATTCATGCTTGTATTTTGGGTTGCAGCTCCTCCATCAGGTTTTAACTTTATCAGTGCTTTTGAGGAAACTTTTCTGGGAAAGCATGGGGTTTTTGCCTGTCAGATTTACTGAATTATTTTTTCAAGAGCTAGGCAAGCTTGAAATAAAGCAACAAGCAATGAGTTAGCAAGATTACCTGCTTAATTATGACATTAGTTATAGAAAGAAGAAAGTCACGGAAGTTAGCTTTTGATTTTACTTAAATGCATGCTTGTGCTTTGCTCTTCCAGTGCTTCAGTGAGACGCTCAAATAGGAAGCTGCAACATTGTTGAGTTGTGCCCGCCACTGTGCTGGCTTGGTTCAGGAGACATAAAGCTTCAATTTCCTGCTTCTTTTGTAAAGGTAGTTTTTTTCTTTGATTTTGTTACATGTCTTACTCCTAACTTCTCCTGATTATATTCAATAGGAATATAATATTAAAATTTGTGCCAAATACGATCATGATGACTCACCGTCCATAGGACTGTGTTTCCCTGCTGTATGCAGTTCTCTTGTAATTGAATTAGAAAATACAGATAAAGCAAGCTGGATCTCCTCTCTGCTCTCAAGTTGTTTCTTCAAATTTACCTCTTGGTTCTATTGCACAGTTGCACAAATTTTTGCCATACTTTTTAAACCCCATGAGAGTTTCATCTTACAAATAATTTGGCCTCAAACATTTTCCTCCCTTTACACTTTTTGTATCCCCCGGCTGTTGTGTGCTGCTATTCCTCCTGCTGACAGAACTCTTGTGGGATCATCACATCAACTGCTTCAGGAAACCAGGTTCCTTTGCTGGTGCAGCACCTGGCATTGTGAAACTACATCCTTACGTGTTATAAATGGCCATTTCTAGTTGCTTTTTTATGAAAATCACTTGAGAAAAAGATGGGCTAGATTAAACAATATGTATGTAGCTACAGTGCTAATTTGAAATGCATGTAGGTACATAAACTACAAATGCAGGTACATAAACTTTAAAAGTGTCTTGCAGTCTCCTTAAAATTTGCATGCATAGCTGATTTATTTTGGAGGTGCCATGGGTCTGTTTGCCTCATACAGCCCCATACATAAGAGGTAAGGAGGATTCAACTCCTGCAGAAAACTATGGATAATTTTGTCTTATTCTTGAAAAAGTTTTGAAGATGGCCACTGTTCTGCTGTTTGTCAAAAATTGTGAAAGTGGTTGTAAATGGCATTTGAGATCCTTTTCCAGCCCTATTTCCTACAATTTCTATTATCTCTTTCAAGTAATTTTTCTTTTTTTGGCTTTTCTTTGAAAAAACACATACTGTGTTAATAATACAGATGACAAATAAAGCAGTTTGAGTAATTTTTTAAAGTTACGTCCTCTCTCTGACAATCACTTTTTGTCAGGTTTGGGTTCTGCCATCACATCCATATAATTTCAATTACACACAAAAAATTGGCTCCCACTTCATCAATAGATGCCCTGAAAATACCCCTGAAGCCCAGACTGTGGATATATGATGCCTGCTCTTCTTTTGTGTCTGCTTCAGTTCAGTCTGTGAGGTTCATTGTTGTGGACACCTGTGGCCCTAACTTCTGTATGTCTGTCTGTCTCTCTGTAAAAGCCACTCTGTAGTTTGCCCTGGCTGTTGGGTACTGAGCAGACAAAACTTAAACTGATTTAGCAACGTGCAGTGAAAATGTCCACGGCTGTTTAGGCAGCTTGGATCAAGGCAGTTCTGACAGCAGGCAAATAAAGATCAAGCTTTTCCAAAAGTTTGGGAAAAGATACAGACTTGAACATGGCTGTGAAAATAATCACCAAAAAAAGCAACAAGAAGATGTGAGAAATGCAAGATGGTGGGTCCAAAAAAGCTGAAAAAGACTGGAAGCAGCAAAAAAAAGGTCCAAGGATAGAACTGTGCTGATGAAAGTTACCTCCATTGAAAAAAGCTCAACTGGCTGATTTTGCTATTTCAGCTTTTTGAGAAAACTTTGACCAGAAAGACTTTATATTTTCAATATGGCTGCAACTCTGCTGGCCTTACATGCCCTAAAGTCAAATTTGCAACCTAGAGCTGAGCATTGGAGAAAAATCGCTGAAGTTCAATGTCAGTGTCTAAAGCCAAGGAAATCCCCAGACCTGTCCCTCAGCCTTGGGCTCATTGTAGCAGAGGAGCTTAAAAATAGAGCATCTGGTGCATGAAGGAGTCCTTATAATGAGGGCACCTTGTGCTTTTCCAGGAGGTATAGTTAATCTTGTGCCTTGCTGGATGTGTGCTCCAGGATGAGCCCAAGGCCATGAAGCTGGCATAAAAAATAATTTACATTTTGTGTTGCTCTCTCTTTCTATAGTTCATATTGGGAATGTTTAATGGCAAGCTTCACAAGTAAAGGAATAAATTAATGTGTCCTAATTAAAAAATGAAGTGAGGAATATAATGACTGGAGAGTCCTTGTTCTTTTTCTAATCCTTGAAGTTACTACAGCATTGTGCCACCTGATGGACCCTCTTCCCATGTAGGAAGAAGGAGATTGGCCTTATTGAGACCCAGATGGGTACACCAGGGCCACCTACTAGGAAGCTGGCAGAGGTCACCAGTCACACAGCTGCACAGTGGACTGGTTCTGTCCATGCTGTGGAGACTGGAAGTAGTCACTGATGGCAGCTTTGGACCCAAGTGCTTAGTGCAGAGCAGATCTTCTGGCTGAATTACTGTATTGATGTGTCTGAGCTATTTCTTCATCTAGAAAAGGCTCAGATGGCATTTCCACCCAACCCAGTGCTGTCCCATGGCCCAACATGGGAGGGTGAGTGGGCCTTGCTCGTGAGCAGCATATGTACTGGAAATCCACACCAGCTGCTCCTTTGGAAGGCCTCCTGGGCATGCTGAAAAACCAATGCAAAAGCGCTCAGCAAAAACTGTGCAGAGCTTCATAGGCTTACTCCTGCACTCTGGTGGGCCATGAAACAGTTAACAGTGTTAGCATATGAGCATCTGAGTTAGCATCTTGGATGTGAGAAGTGCAGCAGTTTATATTTCTTGGAGGGATTGTTTCAGGCTGCTCTGCTGTTCCAAGCCCACGCCGTTGCTCTAGTGAAGCTCAGCTTGGATTTTCTTCACAGTTGTGACAGCCAGAGATGACTAAAAATACAGAGTGCTGAGATTCCTCAGAAGAATTGTGAATTCTATCTTCCCTTTCTTCCCAGCTATTCCTTCTGCTTTGCCTGGGAGAAAAGTTGGGTTTGAGGGGGGAGAGGGTTAATTTAATTCCTTTTGTGTTTTTAAAGGTTTCTTTTACATTAAGACCCTATGGGAAGGAAATAAGTGTCCTGATAGATGCACCATCTATAAATATACAGTGAGCATGAAGCACAAACAACTTTGGAGATTTATTCCATGTTTCTAAAGATAGGCAAAACCCTTGAATTAATGCGTTGTGTTGGTATGTAGTATAATATATAATTACACTTCAGCAAATCTGAAACTTAAAATTATACAGGTCAGATATATTTTAAACCTCGGAGGAAAAAGCAAGAAAGAGAAAAATTTTTGCAATTCTTTCTTCATGGAAGGATTTTTAAATTCTTTTTCTTTGGATTCTAAGTACACCTTTGCTTTGCCTTTTCATTTTTTTTTCCTCCTGGGAACCATACTGCCATAAGCTACAAGCTTTGATTCACTGTTAAGAGTGACATATGGTTCCTTGCTTTAAGGAATTTGATAAGCATACCATTTGATCTTTCATGTTTAGTAGGAATTCAAGAAACAAAAGAGATGCCAGGATGCTGGTTGGTAGCAGAGATCTCTGACTAGATCATTCCTGCCACTTTATTATATGTGTTGTGCTGTAAATCGTTCCCAAGGCAAAAACAGAAGAGCAAAAGAGGCACAAAGTAACTGAAGGGGACTGCCCAGATGTTTAGAGGGAGGATGGGTAAAGTGAATTCCCACAGAATTTAGTCCAAGCACGCTGAAGTTCATGCTCTGTCATGATTCCTTAATGTTAATGCTCTAACTGCTTTTGTGGCAATTGTTACTTTTTACATTTCTAAGCCATAAAAAGAGATGCACTTTAAAAAATGGCCACCCCCAAGCAAAAGAATGAACACTTGTTTGCATTTAATAATCACTAAAACTTGAAATTCTAAATTGGATTAATTGTGTCTATTATAAATTGACGGGGGAATAGCTATGCATTAGCCCTGAATTCTGATTACCTGAGAGGTTCCACTTGGAGTATAATTAAGAGCAACTTCATAGTAGTGGTAGGTGTATGATTGAATAATACATGCATCCCCTGCTGCTGAAATTCAAGGCGAAGTGTGCATAGAGAAAGAGAGCTTTTTTTTTTTTTTCCTTATTCCTGCACTTAAAATGCTGAAGGATTATTGCAATTGCAGCTCATACTTACACTATTAGCAGAGATACACCAAAGCTCTTGATGCAAACACTTTCAGCCTTAAATAGGGTTGGCAAAAGAATCCAAATTTTGCAGCTCAGCCCTTGTTCTGTAAAGCATTGTGTTCCTAGGTACCTGTGGTGACTGGTTTAAATAGGAACATAGATCAGAGCTTCAAAGAGGTACATTTTCCAATAATACAAGGGACACCACTTTGTTGACAGCTCATTGCTTAATATATATGCCCACTAGATGGCTGTAATTGGTGTGGTGATTTATTAAAATATTAAATTAAAAAAGTACAAATATTAAAAAGTATTAAATTAATTATAAAGTATTTTACTTGTTCCTGGCTTTGAAGCCTTGTTTAATCCTGTTCTTTAATATCTCCTTGTGCTTTCTCAATCTATAAAGATACCTTCTCCATGTATTAAACTCCATCAGCTTGCAGCCATGTACCTGACTGAAGCAGAATATTTCTAGGCTCCTTTCTAGGCTCTAGACTGAACAACCCCCTTGGATGCTGCAATCTGACCCCTTATAAGAGAATGCATGAGGTTTCACAGCACCCTAACCACAGACAGAGGTGCTCTAAGCCCTCCGTCCCTCCCATGAAGGAGGCAGCACAGCCACATATGTTCCACCTCAAGTGGCCAGTCTCTGTCTTTGTGAAATTGCTCCTGCTTGCTGAGATGAAGGGATTCAGGGATAACAGCCTGAAGTGATGGGAGAGGTGAAAAGTGAACCATGAGAAAGGGACAGAGCTATGTGGTGGCACACGGAGGCTGTGTGGGGTGCACCCATAACACAGAACAGCCCATTCCTCAATGCTTTGCTCTGAGCTTTTCCTTTTATGCTGTTCTGTCCATATATGTTTAATTTTGAAATTATGCATTTGTCATGCTTGTCACCACAGAGGCAAGACATTCAGCTAACCTCTTCATTCGCCATGTACCGTTATGGTGAAGAGCTCATCATTAGAGTGAAGGCACATCTAACTGTGTTTTACTGATATCAAAGTGGGAGAAGTGAGATAATGCTTAGCAGTTTTGAAGCCCCACTCATGAATTTCAGATAGAGAGGCACAGAAAAGATATCTTGACATTGCTGACTTCCAGTCTCAGTGTCAGAATCCATCCACAGCAGTGAAACAGCAAGTTTTGTGCTGCTTTAGTAATTCCAAAACTGTGCTGTGGTGACCCAAGGGAAATTGCCCACTGACAGCTTGGGCCACGATTCTGAGCAGGATTCAAAAAAACTTCTTCAGTCAAAAGCTGAATATAGTGGAATATGATCACCTGCAAGGGTTTCAAAATTCTATTGGTCCAGAAAGTTTGAGAAGCACTGTGAGTGTTTGTAAATATATATTTACACTTGTCATGCATAGATAACAAATTATCACAGAAGCCTGCTTAGGTATTCGTGAATTCAGCAGGAAGAAAACCTTTGTCTAGAACCAGCATGTTGTTGGTCAGTTAGTGCCCAGTCTTTTGAAATGCTGATGACTTCAACCTTTTGTGACCTTGTCATTCGATGGCACTGTTGTCCTGTTGGCACAGTCATGCTGGCAGCACTAAGATCTCTCCTGAGGTACAAAACCAAACACCTGCAGGTCCAATAAACTCAGTGCAATCTAACCTAGGTTACCACTAGTAATTTTACCACTAGTGGATTTTAGTGCAGGTAAGGTGAAACCTTGGAAGGCTGCTATCAGTATGTGAACCCTGAGCCACCCTCCAGAAGACAAGACACTTGTGCTTAAGAGGAGGTTGGCAGCCACACCTGCATGGTCATTGCACCTTCAGTAAATTTGTCAAAGCAGTATCAGGAAATCTCTGATTTTCTCACTTGCTTTTCTTAGAAATCTTCCTACATGCTCTTTGCAGGCTGAAATCTCAGATGACCTGATGGTTTCAGTTCTGTTAGCTCACCTTGGATTCAAGCATCCTGTTTTCTGTACAGATACAGGATTTTCATAATCCCTGGCAAATATGTGCTTTTTTTCTCTGTACAAGGTGTGTTTTTCAAAAGTATATTTTCCAGTTGCCTAAAACTTCCAAGTGATCTGTGCCCTAAGATTACCTTTTAACTACTTATTGCTTATGTTGTTGGCCATATATTACAGGTACATAAATGAAATAGAAAACAAACCAGAAACCCCTAATTTGACACATTTCCAGAGGCTAATTATATCATGGCAAAAGCATTCAGTTTGTTTTAATAGGCTGAAGTATTTATTCTTTTTTTTCTCTTTTATTTTGGCTGGAAATGTGTAATATGCCTATGACAGATACTTTGACAGAAAGAGCCAGCCAGCACATTTTCTTCAAACTGACTGGTTCATAACCCAGTGGTACATTTTCCAGTGTTTTTGTCTGAGCAGTGAAAGTGGAAATTTGCAAACAAGACTCTCTGTATATGCAGCATATGAGGATAGGAAACAGTAGAGTAAGTTAGCAGCAATTTGTGAGAGACAACATGCTATCAAAACAATCCTTACCGTCTGTCTGTCTGCAAAATGTTGCTTTGTCTTTATGCTTCTTTTACCACAAAAGTAATATGTAATGAAACAAAAATGTGGAAGAAGAAAGAGTCTCCATTGAAAAGAATATCAGGAAGGAATTGAAGGAATTTAAAAAAAAGGTGAAACCTTTTCTTGCATATGGTAAAAGTAAAGTCCATTTTGCATATGATCACACAAAATGAATAGAAGAAAGCTTGGAATTAGACATCACACGTGCTAACTCCTATGTTGGTCCCAGTTCTCTGCTTTGGAAATGTTGCACAGCACGTATGCATCATTAAATTTCTCTTAGTCCCATTGGTTTATAGGGGGAAGTTCAATACCTTCAATTCAGTGGAATTTCTTTAGTGTGGAATACATGCTATTCATTGAAGGTGCTCCATGCACAATATCTCATGCATTCCAAAGCTGGAATACTGTCATCTTTCCCCAAAAATTCTCATATTCCTCACCCAGCGGGGGCCCACTAAATTTTGACCCGACACACTTTCTTTCATAGCCATTTCCATGTTTTCTTTTTCTCCTTGTGCGTAAATTATCCTCATTTGGTAGATGGGGCTTTGACCATGGACATGTAACTCTGTGAGGATCAGAGGTTCTGTTGGCTGAAGTGAAAAGTCTTCTGCAACCTTCCCCCCTAGACATGTTCTTATGAGAACATGCATCACTGAGTGAGGAGGCATCACTGGCAAATATTCTCCTTTTCTATGGAGTCAGTACTCCTTGTAGCACATGCTATGGCCAACACAAGTGAGGTTGCAGCTGCAGTCACTGGTCCAGAGCAGCAGGTCCTTTGATTTAGAGATCAGTCCTTGAAATTTGACATATTTTGCCCATTTTAGGTATGCCAGTATCTAAAGAAAGGTCTAGTCTAATAGTAGAGGGGAGATATGAAAATGGGAGGGTTATTTGGCTTATTCCTTCCCAAACACATCTGATCTCTTTGGAATATGTGTATCTTGGGCTGTTTAATACTATTCTCCCACCTCAGTGCACATTCTGCACATTCAAAATCCAGGATTCACAGACACCTTCCAAATGCATGAGATAAATGTAGGAGACTATCAAAATGTTGGAAACCCAATTCTTCCTCCCACCTCCTACTATTTTCTTGGCTTCCTTTTTATTCTTCTTCATATTTTTCAAGCTTCAAAATTTCTTCTTTAGCCATAAAAAAATAGAATCATTCTTGAAAAATGAAAATAAAACTGATGTATAGACACCAGACCCAAGGAGCTGCAACTTTAAGTAAATCAGTAAATTTCTCAAGCTTCAATAAAACAGCAACAGTTGGCAGCCCTGGAGCACTAACCATGCAACCCTATTTATTTTCTTTTATTTCCTTTTTATGCATGTGTCCAAAAAGCAGCACAGCATGCTTAGGCAGTGAAAAATCCTTGACTCTCCAGAACCCTCAGTGCGACCCACAGCAATCCCATTTTCTTATATGCAGCTGGAGACAGAGTCACATCACTGACTGGATCAAGAGCCCAGCAATTTGTGTGCCTGCCTTAGAAACAGCCACGTTATGCTTCTGCTGCCATCAGCAATGAGGTAGGTCAGTTTCTTAAAATGTTTGGGGTTATTCCAGACAACGTATGTATAGGGCCAAAGAACACTGCAGTCTTTTTGACCAGCAAAATACAGATGTACCTCACCCATACTCTGTCTCCATGATGCCTTTACAGTATATTTGCTATCATATTTCAAAGCATATGTTTTTTTCCTAGCATGGACAGAATTGAAGGAAGTTTTGTCCCCAGCTCTTCCTTGAACTTTTGCATAAGCATGCATTTCCTCTGGGATAAAGAAGGTATTAGAAGCTACTTTTATGCTCTCTATGCTTTGGAGACATGAAGACTTTTTAAGTTTCACATGTTGAAAGGTGATGTATCAATGGTAGAAAATGTCACATCCCTTGACATTTGAATAAGCTAATGGTTGCTTCCCTAGGGCTCTCTAGCATTGGAAAAACCCCAGGAATTCTGACATTCAACTTGCTAGAAGTGGAATTACAGATCGTTGCTGAACTGGTTTCAGTGAGTATGAAAATTGAAGGCAGGGAGTAAGGAGAATAGCACAACAGCTCTTTTTTGCCTGCTTATAAAGTAGAAGTCATCTCCAAACACTATTTAATATAGAAATTTAGAATCTAGAATCCTCCTTCCCTTTCACCCAAAAGATACTAAGTTAAAACTATTTTGGAGGTAAAGAGAGTGAGGAAAGGATATATTTTCTTTGGTAAGCAGGGAGAGCTGGAATGTGCTGTACCCTATCTACATAATCCAATCAGTCTTTCCTCTGGGCAAAAGAGTAACAAGTTATTTGAGCAATGACCAATTTCCAAGAGAAGAGTTTGAAGTAGGTAGAAATACGATTTCTAACTCTTTATATAAATGTCGCTGTAGTTTCTCTTCCTGGGATGCCCAAAGGCTGTTGACAAAACCATGTAAACTGCTGTTTCTGACTGCAAGTTGGACTGTGCTGGGCTTATTCTTGGGGGATTCATTTTATTTCCTTCAGTTTCCACAAAGCTTTCAAAGTCCCTGACCTCCAACGTCTAATGTATGTCTTTGTAAGGGAGAAAAAGAAAAAAAGACTTGGTCTATAATAGCTTCTTATAAAATGTTCATGTCATTTTGAAAATCTTGGAAAAGTGGTACCAGGTAAAACAACTACTTCAAGATGTCTGCTGAAAGATGAGCAATTCTGACAGTAGTCAGATAATCTTGGCAGCAATATTAGCTCTACTGCATCTTAGGCAATAGGCACTGACTTCCCTTAGATGAATTTCATACTGCAAAATCTGTTTCTGATCATGTTGCTGGGATTTGTTGGGTTGAGAATACAGCATCAGCCTGCAGCATGCAGAGCATCTTGGCACTGATCCAGCACAGCATGTGAAAACCATGTTTCTATAAATATGTGTTTAATCCCTATTTTCAGTGGAGAAGAAAGGCCCTCATTATCTCTCAGCACTGAAACTTAAGGGAACAGTCCTACTGCTGTTGAGCATGGTAGCAAAGTGCTACATATTTAAGGGTGAGAATGTGGTCCAGAGACTCACCTTGCAATGTACCAAGTGGCCCTAAATGTCACCAACATAATGGGGTAAAACTATAAATTAGAAGCTTTGTAGTACTTAGTTCTATCCAGCATTTATCTGGAAGGGGCTTAAACTTTCCTATTTAAGCTGGAGATACTGTGAATGTTTATATTGTGAGGATTCATCTTAGATGAGGGTGGAGATCACAATTGTTTGTATATTCTTGTGCTCCTCAATGGGCTCCTTTTTCTCAGCTGCCCTGAACAAATCCTCCTCATTTCTGGGACACTGGGGCAAGTTAATGTTGTCAGAATATTCCCAGATGTGAGCTGCCAACCTTTGTTTTGCACCATCAAGCTTGTCTAAGATCATTAGTTTAAATCCCAATCTAAAAAAAAATAAAAAAAAAAAAATAAAAAAAAAAAAAAAAAAAGGAAGTTGGTCCTTCCTTCAATCAATGCTTTTTTTTTTTTTTTTTCTCCAAGGGTAAATGTGAATTGTGTTCATGGGCTGTGTAATTGAAATCTCTTGACTGAAGAACTCATATCGTAGACAGAAATGATCGTTTTGTGGTGAAATGAATGGGTAAATACCCAGGAGACTCGCTGTCTATTCCTGCTTCAGCAACAGATGTCAAGAGTGGTTTGAGATGTGTTACTTAATATCTCTCACCAGCCTGTAATATCCTAAATCCAGGGTGGTGGTGAAAGTGTTTGAAGAGCAGCGGTTATTTAACTCACTTGTGACAAGTGCTGTAACAATGCAAAACGTTATTGCTATTACTGAATTTATTTTGATACGTTGCTCCAAAGTAAGCCTGCACAGAAGGAAAGTATGTCATGAGCTGGAAAGAGCATCTGGGCATTTCCTTTTCTTAGCCACTACATATCTGCAATGTCAAGTTCAAGTTACAAATCTTAGTTCAAATTCTGTTTCTATCTTAACATATGGATGAAGGCTGGACATTCATCAAAGTTACAACCAGATGCATAAGTGCCATTGAAGGCTGTAGAAAATTATTAGGTGCTAAATAGATTTATAAAATGTTGAAACTCATTAAGGAGCTCGCTGACCTCCTTATCTTTAAGGTTATCCACCAAATATCTGGGACATGTTAGAAATGAGCCCAGAGTCTCAGTTGTGGGAGATGTACTGTTGCATAGTGAGAGTCAGAGGGGAAAGATAAAGAACCAGAGGAAGAGGATTGTAGAACTTCCTTTGATTTCCTCCAGGGAGGAATATAACCACAGTGGTGACTTGCAAGGTGTGTCTTAGCTGTGCCTGACACTTCAGGTCTTTCTGTCTTATGCAAACAGACTCCTGGTGAGGCATGATCTGAACATGAGAAACTTGGATGTCCTTCCCTTTCCTTGTGTTCTTTCACCCTCTGTCCCCACTCTCAATCTCTTTTCCATGTCAGGTGCCAGGAGATTCTTTCAGTTTCTAGCACTCACATAAGCCTGAGGTCTCATTTTCTGGGTGTTATCAAAAACCTGCACTGAGGGCTGAGTGTACTTATTCCTATTAATTCCTTCTTTTCCTGTCTCTTCTTACAGTTCCATAAGCAATACCTTGTTAGGCTGAAGGATACCAATTCCAGGTCTGTGGGAATTTGTCTTTTGGAAACATTGGTAGTGTTGTGATGAATTTATGGAACATGACTGGAGCCATGCTTTTACTTCAGCAAAACCATTTTTTTGGCCATGCATAGGAAGAAATTCTTGCAGTTAAAAATAATATATCATAACCAATTGTGAAAACTGATATGGAAAGGAACCAGAGTTATCTTGCAAAGACCACAAAATCCATTGGTGGCAGAGAGCCTGTTATAGCCAAAGCTGAGTTTTATGAACGTGACTTTCCTTGCTAATGAAAACACAGCCCCTGTGTTTGAAGGCTTCTACCTAAACATTTCAGCCAGAGATGGTTATTCTGACTGTCTGTGGCACTGAGAGGCTGTTACCAGTGTTTTGTGCACACACACGTAAGCAAGGAGCAACTCTCTAATGTTGTGATCACACTGCTGTGCTTACAGGCAGTCCAGGTTCCCTTTAATTAGAATCCCCTTCTAATAACTAGACAATTTTCATATCTAAAAGGATTACCAGCCTGATCACTTAAAAAATCATAGTAATTTTCTGCTTCTGTCAGATTTTTGAGATGTTTTTTAGTTCTTAACTGTGATATGCGGAATCTAAACATCCAGAAGCATTTTATGATTCAGTAAGGGGAAGGATTTATGTTTGTTTCTTTGTTTGTTTTAAATATAATCAACAGTTTTGGTGCCATTTGCAAATGATTGTGTCTGGAACTGATTGAAAATTTGCAGCTAGGAAGGTCTTTGCAGGAAATCAAGTTTTGTGAAGCAGATATTTTTATGAGTGTTATCTGCTTTCCATAAAAAGCATGCTTGTGTTGTGGTAAGAACCGCAACAAACCATTGAAAAGAAATCCTGAAACACTGTGGATCTAATTGCTTTTTCAGTTCCAAAATCTCCTGTCCTCCTGTGTATGCCATGGGCCTGCCCTTGGCTGCTTTCTCTGATACCCAAGAGAATTATTTTACTCTTACTAAGATAATTTTTCTTCCCTTCAAAAAAATAGAATGGTAATCAGAAGTCAGAGAGAAAGTTTTTTGAGCAGTTCTGCTGCTAAAGAAGCATGGGAAGTTGAGGGAGATGGACAAACCATGCAAAGTGTGTCCAGGGTTTGATTTCCTTGCTGGGCACCTGCTGGGCACCTGCATGCAAAATACATTCAGCAGAGTGAGACCAACTCACTCCAGTGCTTCTGTCTTCCTGCTGTGTTTTAAGTGGCATCTCGTGGCTGTTGATATTCCTCACACACTTAAGGTACTGACAGGCAGTGAATTCCTTGCCTGGAGTGTAGTTATGCAGGGACTGTACTCAGAGGCAGCAGTGGAGACTATCCAGATGAGAGACAACAGGAAAGCACTGGAGGGACATGAGAGGGACAGCTGAGGTTTAGATTCATCCTGGTGCTTAAGCACCTATCTGATTATGGCAGTGTGAGGACAAGGAGGCCTTCATGTGTTTGAATATAGTACTCAATGGAAGGTTTAACACAATAAAGAGAAATGGTGGTGGTATATTGAATATATTGCACATATGATTTTCTATAAATTATGTATATATTTTCTGTTTGTAATTTCAATATGAAACTCCCTTTATCCCATAATTTTTCATGTCTCCTCCAGCCCCACATATGGTTTGTAGTAAAATTTAAGGTTTCTCTTTCTAGGGCACATTTACCCCTCTAGCAAGGATCTGTGTGCATATGGCTCTGGACTGAGTGATGCATCTGTTACTCTAATGCTTCATTTCAATTAATTATTTCCCTTGTCATATTCCACATTATGCAGCTCCAGTTTTTTGTCATCCCTTATATCACTTTCCACACACCTGGAAAACAGAATTTCAGCTTTTTTCTCCCTCTCATTTAAATAGAACATGACAAACAAATAAATAAATACATACATAAATATATGAATTAAAGTGCTTGGGAATCAAAACTGGCATCTGAAATATTTTCCCAGTTAAACTTTTTTCCAGCTTGAGTATAAAAGGTCCACTTGTAGCTCCTTTTTGTGTGTTTATTGCTTTATGCAGCCGGATTTTGATAGAGCCAGAACCAGCAAGTTCTCCTGCAATATTCATTAGACATTAACTTCACAAGGAGAACCTTTCTGAGTACATACTTGAAGGTGAAAGACTCCAATGGCTTTTGCAACCCTTTTGTTTGTTTTTAACTGAGGCACTGACATAGCTGAAAAGTTTCAGCATTTAGCTGGGTTGGGAAACATTTTGTCTTATTTACTTTAGAGGAGTAATAGGTTTCTTTCCTTGTTCTAAGGACATAGTTGCTATGTGTTTGCTGCATTTGCAGAGATTAGGAGATTTGATGGTTTTATTTTCAGAATGCTGGTCCAAATATCCATCCCAATGAGAACCAATTGCTACAAATGAAGACCCAGTACAACCACGGAAAAATTGATAAGCAAATTATGTTTGTGCCCTTTGCAAAAGGAAGTTGTAGTATATGCATACCTGCATTTTTAAAATGTTTTGTTGACTTGGAAGTTTGGTTTTTTTCCCCGTATGAACAGCCTTATCTTGTCCATTTAGTGCTGTTTGCATATAGTTAGTGTACCCTGATGCTGAAGGAGGTTAAAGATAAAACGTACTGCATTTGTTTTGATGTTAGAAATTCACAAGTTTTGTGTGGATTGTTTGGTTTTGTTACTGGAAGGTTTTTTTTTTTTTTTTTTTTTTTTTTTTTTTTTTGTTTTTTGTTTTTGTTTTGTGGGGTTTTTGTTTGGTTGTTTGGTTGGTTGTTTGGTTGTTTGTTTTTACTACCCAGGAACAGGAAAAAGAGAAGTCACATTAAAAATAATGCAAAATTTCTGCACATTTTATGAATAATAGAGTTGAAGAAGAAATTATTAACTACCAGACATGCAACAAATGAAAGACCTTTATGGTATTCAGTATTCTTCATCTCAAGTGACCAGTGATCTCCACATGCTAACAGATGTATTTAAATTGCACATGTAGCCTCTTTATTCACCACTGAGGGGAACCTTCTTAAATATTTGGCAATGGTGTTTAATACCATCAGAGAAGGATCTTTTTAATAAAAAATACAATTGATTAAGTAGGAATACAATCTAGCATTAAGATGGAAGCTGCATTCTTACATAAAATGTTCAGGGATCTTCAGTTACAATTGCCAGAGCAAAATTTTATTTTATACATGAAGAATAGATGTATCTTATAATGCTTTTTTCTCTCCTGGTGATCTCGAGTTGACCTTAGAAATGCAAAGAAGACCAAATCAGACAAAACTTCACAGGTGATGAAACAAAAGCACAAAGGTTGTCCTGCTTTATAACCCATCTGTCTCACAGCATCATTTACCTCAGTGCAAGACAAATGCTTAAGCTGGCTGTTCTGATTTAAAGCCCTCTTGCACTAAGCCACTTTGTTGTGACATAGAGAAGGCACAAGGCAGAGTAAAATACAACTTTTCTTCCCCCAAATCACACAGATATATGGAGAAAACAATTTAAACAACCAAATTTAAATAACCCTTATCTCTGGCCTTCAAGATGAGGTGCAAGAGCACCATTCTTTCCTTCTGAGAGATCCAGATGCCTAAACAGCCATGAAGGAAGGATCAGGTAAGTGGCAATTTCACCTGATGTAACCTGGCAGCTAATATAAATAAATAAGAAAGAACAAACTCTTCTCCCAGTTTGAAACTCTCCTTCAAACTCCCACATAAGTGTGAATATGTAGTCTAAGTGAAAATCAGAAACTTAATGTGATTTCCCAGTCCTCTTTGCAGATATAAGTGCAAAGGAGTAAAGGAGAAACTTAAGTTGCTGAAAAATTCAAGGAGTTCCTGAGCATTCAGACATTTCTCTTTTTTGGGAAGGGGAAGAAACCACAAGCCTCTCAGAGCTGTGGTGAGAAATAATGGCTTAGTCCTTGTCTGCTCATATATGAAAGGTGCCTTGCAGAAGATCAGTGGAACAAATCTGGAGCTGAGCGAAGGTGTTACTTTCCATTTGTCATAGGTAATGAGTAGACAGATGGGAAAGAGGAAGCATTTTCTGTGGGCTGATTAAAACTTGTTTTTGCAGAGGTAAAGATATTTCCTTCTCCCTTTCTCCCTTTTCCCCAATATCTATGGCTATATTTCATAGTGGTGTGGTGACTTAGGGATGCAGTGCCATGGCTGATCTCTGTCTCAAGAGCAGCTCAAACCTGTCTCTCAGATCACAGAAGCTGCTGTGCTGTGTGCATGTATGTGTGTGCATATGTGCAGTGTGAAATCCAAATTTAAATCAAGTTCACTTCATCCCATCTGTGGCCTTAACTTACTTGGATGCTCTTCAAAACCTGCACAAATGAAAGTCTTGAATAAAGTTTGAAGTATCAGAGTCATTGGCTCTTTTTCAACCTGCTCCCTTCCGTGAAAACTGTCCTCAGAGTTTCAGCCCTGTGGGTCACCATTGTCCCCAAGTCAGAGGACTGCAATATGGCCAACCCTCCAGCTTTCTGGACTGGCTTTTGCCACCAGCTATTGCCTGTGCAGAGGAGGAGGATGGACACACCATGCTGTTTCACAGCTGCTGTATCTGCTGCCAGCGTGCCCTGTGCTCAGTGCTCCCTGAGGGATCTCTCTGAGTCACGCTTCCACCCCCAGATATTGTGCAGGGCTCTCCTTGGGCGAAATGCAGAAGAGCAATATTTACACACAGGTCTTTTAATTTTGACAAGAGGGAGCCGGGTTTTCTCATCTTCATAGAAGGCTGCATACACTAATGTTATCCAAAGGTTCACCAAAGCTCCACAGTGTGCAAACGTGTGTGGATCTCCAAATTGTGGGTTCTTTCCTGTGAAAAGCTTTTCCTGAATCAAGCAATTTATCTGTTTAACTGTGCAGGTAAGATTGTCCCCTCTGCAAGACCTCCTTTGCAGATGGATATTTCCTCTGGGAGCCTTTTTTTTTTTCTCAGTTTGCAGACAGGAGTTAGTGGCCATCATTCTGTTTCAAGATCCTGTGTTCTATGGCACAGGATGCCAGAAGTCACAGAGTGGGAAAGAGGCCCAGGGTTGTATTTCTGCTCTGTGGGGAGAAATAAAGAGAGGAATGAGGAGGAGCATGGCAATTCCTCGGCCCAGCTTTGGCAAGACTTCACATGTACGCTCTGCATGGCTGTGGCTGCATGTGCCTGCAAGGATTCGCTGCTTGGCAGGCATGATTTAGTTCCCTTCCTCTGAAAATCTGACTCTATTTTTCAATAAAAAAAAAAAAGAATATCTTTTTTTCCTTTGGGTATTGCATTTTATATGATGTTGCTACCAATGCCAGATGACAACATTCCTCCCTTCCACTGTGGAATGAAATGAAGGAGAAAATGCGAGGCAAAAGGAAAAATTGTTTTGATTTGGAAGCATTTGGAAGCATTTGGAAGTATTAATGATTCCCCCTTCGGTTTCAGGCTGGAATGTTTTTCTTCCTTCATTGCTTTGTATGTATCTGTATACAGAGAGACCACATCAGGCAGTCCAAGTGCCCAGAATGCCATAATTTGACAAGACAATATTGCAGACATGCCATTAGCATTCATGATTAAAGAGATGGTGGAAAAGAAATTGTCTTGCTCTTATGATATGAATATATCTGTTTCACGGCTTTTTCAAAGGGAAATACGATGCAATCAGTTCTGAGGCTGGATTTTTAAGTTTTGCTGCCACTCTGCTCTATTTTTATCTGTCACTTGAGACTTCTTGTCCCTGGAAAAATCAAAAGAATTTTAAGATGAAAAAAAAATTCTCCATCACTTTTGAAATGACCTCATATCTTAGTGTCAGTGGGGATGTTGCATCACTGATAAATTCAGCATTTAACATACACATTGTTGCTTGCCCTGGGGAGGTGGGAGAGAGAACAAGTTATTTCATCTGATACTATCAACTGATGATTTATGGCCTACTATCTTTTTTCTGACATTTATCTAGACTTTTCATTGTTCATAACCTTACAAAATGCCTGTTGGGTTTCTCTTGCTCTTCTAATGGGGACAGCAGAATTTTAAATAAGAGCACAATTAAATGGAAACTGAATTGTAGCCAGTAAGATGTTCACAATAATCCAGTACATTGGGGTGCTGTGCAGTATTGATTTCTTGATGTTTCATTGGGGGGTAACTTAAAGCCAAGCTTCTTTATAAAGTTGCAGGTTTCCATTGAAACTTCCCTTCCATTATAATGGTGAGTTGTGCCAGACTCTAAGTTGATATAATTAGTTCTGATGCAAAACAGATGTTTGAGATTTTAAAAAAGTCTGTATGGATTGCTATTTTATCTTTGTTAATGACTGAGCTCTGATGTCTGTGACAATTCCCACTTAACATCACTTAAAAAAAAAAAAAAAGAGAACCAAGAGCATGGCTTTCTTAGATTTAAAAACAATTACTGGCTGCAGAGAGAAAAGGAGTGAGAAATTAATCCATGCAAAGATGTGTAAGAGTAGATGGTTTCACGAGCAACTTACTTTATACATCTAAACAAAGAAGCTGCCAATAAATAAATTTCCTGATGCAAACTTAGTTAAATTTTCTATATAAAGGCACTAAACTCACCTACATATGTTACAATGTCCACATTTTCTATATTTATTCAAAAAATGTTGGCATACCCAGTAAAGGAAGAAAAGTATGATGCATCATTCAGGGTAAACCACAGCTAGGGCGCCTTCTGTTTGATTTTTTTCAATATAATAAACTAACCAAACAAAACGTAGGGCATAATCTTTTATTTTTCAGCTCTGGGGTACAGAGCATAAAAATATTAGCGTGCATAAAAAGATGGACCTTTGTCTTTACAGAAATGCAGCATATAAATTGAATATTGCCATATATTTGTGAGAGAGGAAAAGTAAGGTGGGTAGAAGCTCCCCAGTTCAGATTTAGACCTCTCCAATAGAATTATCAATGTGAGAAGCAGTCAGTCTTGAATCATTGCTTATTAAAAGAAGAGGAGCAAGGGCCTCTAGAGAGTGTTTCATCTCTTTCTCAGGTAGATGGCTAAAACAGATGATATGAAACATGCCTTAGCAGAGGCAATATCTCCCCCAGTTCCATGGGGCTCTTGATCTGTGACCAAAGATCCATCCATCCATCCATCCATCCATCCATCCATCCATCCATCCATCCATCCATTACATCCTTCAGCACATGACTTATGATTCCAGCATAGAGTGTCTATTAAGTCAGATGTTAGAACTGTTCATGGGTGTTTAGTTATGAGACCAATGGCTACAGCAGGGATCTGCCAGCTCTGTCTCAGATGCTGAAATCAGAACAACAGAGGACTAGGAGTGAGATAAATTGCATCTATGTGCTTTGGGGAAGAAGTCTTATTTTCAAAGGAAGCAGCTATCTTCTATCTTATTTCTGGTAAGTGCAGATCCAGTGAATCATGATGAAGACAGAGGTGAATTTGGCTTCCTTTTTGAAAAAAAAAATTATGAGTTTTCCCTGGATTAGTTTTTAAATAAATAATTTTTTTAAAAATTGATGACAGTACATGACCTTGCTCTGTTCCTTGGAGCTGTTGGAATAGAAAATCATTTATGTTCCTTTCATGCTGAGAGTTCACTCAAGACTTTAAATTGCCATTGTCACCTAAGACTTAGAAATTAGGAGAATATCCATCTAAAGGTGCCAAAAAGCAGGAGGGAGATAGGATCCTAAATCTTTTTCTTTCAGTGGCAGCTAAGGAAAAAGAGAGTTCAAAAAAATGGGCCATAGCCACATCATAGAGTCTCTTGCAATTTCATCTGAGTATAAAAAAATGAAAAAAGTGATTTTCAGTGACAAGCTCAGAAACAGGGTTAGTACATTTCATTATATGGGATCTAATCAGTCATATGGCCAAGGTTATGGTGCTGTGATTAATCACCTCACTTGTTGCAGGGAGCTCCTGTCTCTGCCTAGTACTGATACAGATCAGTAGCTCCTGATGTTCAGCCACAACTCCCAAGATTCACTTAGGATTCTCAAATATCCAGCAGTTTTGGGCTAGAAAAGTAGCATGGATATCTGCCAGGTTTTATTTAGGAACAAATCATTGGCATGTAAACTTGGAGGTAGCGTGGCATGGGGAATTCACAGATCAGAAGCCTTTTGTAGGTATCAAACCTGTGTGTGTACATTTCTGGCAAGCCCCATTTCTCCTGTACATATTTGTGAGTGGTCTTACCTGTCAGAGTGTTCTCTGCAAGGTAAAGTGATCTCAGCCTTGTGGTGCCAAATACTCTGGAGGGGAGGTGCCATATGTAAGCTCCACTAGCACCATTTAAGCTCAGTATTAATTGAGGCTGATCCTGTCACATGCCTGGGGGTTCAAGGCAGGTGTTTCTTATCCTGTGAATGCACAGCAAATCTGTGAAATGAGTGCATATATCAAAATGGACCATCTTGACCAAATTCTTACACATTCCTTTAAGAAGTGGCCCAGATGTATGTCCATCACATAACCGAAACTGCTCTGTTATGTCTCAAGCAGGACAGCGTCAGGCCCTGTGAGAGAAAGTGCAGCAGTTCTTGTGCATGTGGTCCAATGTCCACAAGCACTGTTCCTGGATGAATGGATGATGGATGGATGGATGGATGGATGGATGGATGATGGATGGATGGATGGATGGATGGATGGATGGATGGATGGATGGATACACTTCATATGTTGAGCTCTTAGCAACATGTGCCAACAGACACTTTGGAGGAGTGGATGAATCTACAGTCTGGGAGTTGAAGAGACTCTGAAGGAAACAAAAAGATGAGGCCCAGGCTGGAGCCTGTTTTGCAGCTTAATCCCAAGTATATACAAGAAACTGATTAGAAGGAAAGCAGCTGGCTTGAGCTCTGGGCAGATAGTTTGTCTCTGGCAGGTTTGTGGTGGTACTACTGGAGGCTGCAACACTGCTTGAGAATGAAAATTCAAAATGTTGAAGTCCTGGAATGAAGTAGAGAGGTATTTCTGAAATTACTTTGGCAACTGAGTCAGATATTGATTGATACTTCAGATACCCAGGGAAAGACCTGCATCAGTAGGTGGGGGCAAGACATAAATCCAAGGACCTGCAGACCTGGAAATATGTCATGAGTCTTTTCTTTTCTTCCTTTTCCCTATTTCAACTCTGAACAATTGATGATCCTACTAGAAATCCTGTTAGAGGCTTGGCTTTACTCATGTTCCTGAGACTTGACAAATTGCTTTACACAGGCTATGGAAACTGCAATATCTCAGTCCCCAAACAGGCAGCAAAATTTCCTGGAGTTAAGGCCAGAACCAGCCAGTTCATCATCTAACCTGACCTCTGCTATACTTATCGCAAGCTAATAAGCTTCATCCAGTTTCAACTTCACACTCCCAGTAACTTGGCTTAGAATAAAGCAGTTATTTCTGGTCTGGAGGTGAATGGCCGCTGAGTTAAGCTGTGCATGATCAAGATTTTTCTCAGTCACTATGCAGTGCTGATATATTTTGCTATTCCAAAAATGGAATGAAAGCTATGTGTTTGTTTAAATAATATCCATAAAACTACTTTAAAAAAAAAAAACCCCAACTATCCCAAGCTTCAAGCACAACATTTAATATAAAGAAAACTGAAAGGATTTGTTTTGATAACAAAATATAAAGCATTCCATTTTTTTAAACTTTCTTCACTTGCCTAATGTATAATACAGAAGTTAAGTAGGGAAACAAAATTTGAAAGTCAGAATGTTCTCTTCCATTTTTAAAGTGAAGTCACACCAAAATCAAGATGCAACATTTAGATATAGACAAAGATAACATTGGAGTCTTTTAAATCTAGGTTCCAAAGATAATTAGCTGGCCTCCTGCTGAACTTGTAGTTTTTGGGTAAGAGAAGAGGAGTCAGAGATCAGGAGAACCTGCTTTTCTATGCAGTGTAGGTAAAGCTGCAGTGGAAATGATGTAGATAAGTTGGCCCAAACCTGGGTGCTCTGATTACTCGCCGTAATGGTATTTTTGGATAGTAACCCAATCACTGGAAAATCCCTCATCCGTCCATCTGCTGAACTCTCACGAGTAGTTTTCAGAAGTACAGGAGCCTGTGGTCATTTGGCATAAAAAATATGTAGGTGGTGAATCCCCATAGGATTTTGTTGTGTGATGCTTTCACTTTCCCAATTAATGTGATTTCCTTCATAGGTAAAAAGGATGGATCACTTAGTGCTTAAGAAGGATGGTGATCCAAAGATTTCCATTTGGTCTGTGGCCTAGTCCCTGTTGCTTTTCTCAGCCTGTTGACTCAGCCAAAATGGTCAAACTGTCCTATTGCAGGGAGCTCAAGACTTAGGGTCTGTATCTAAGACAAGTGTGGGCAGCAGCCGCTCATACCTTCCTTGGTGAACTGCAGATTATTAAGTGTTATGCAAGGAAACTGCAGTGCCCAACCTGTATTAATTAAAATATTGCATGTTACATAGCATCAGAGAACTGCAAGTGTTTTCAAGAAGGATGTACTTTTTTAAGGATTTACATGTACCTAAAATTTTGAGGCCATATCTTCATATTTAGCTTTTACAAAGTAAACCTCAATGTTGAGGTTATTAGCAACCAGACAAGAAGTGTCGTTGTAAGTCAGGGTTTTGTTTGAAGTTCATTTTTCCTGAGGGTTGTGCTAAGTTATTCTTTAAAGGGGTACATCTCACAACAGGAAATCACTCTGAAAAGGCACTCCGGGAAGTTCTGCTGCACTGTTTCTTGTTGGAATATTGGAATTTATGCAAATTGGACACTTTGTTTCCCACAAATCTGCATTTAAAATTCCAGATGGCAATAAATTCAGTTCTGTCTGCAAAGGAAATCAGTCCTGAATATGCCTGATGTATGTTTCCTATGAAACCATTTTAAGCACTTTAATGATATTTCAAAGAATTAAATATAACAAACTGGCTAGTCATGAGTCTTGGTCAGTCCTGATAGTCAATGTTTTAGTGAGAGACAACAGAAATGAACAAAAAAAGGATATCTGTGCACTATGTTTAAGATGAAATATTTTTTTACTGTATGAACAAAACCAACAAATGCTGTTGGAGAATTTCCCTTTCATACAGGTGGCTCTGCTGCTCTGTTGCTGCTCTTTTGTTTAGAGTCTTGTCCAGAGTTAAGCTGTAAACTGTAAATCAGAAACACAGCCCCATGAACACCGTTCTGGGCAAATTTGGGTGAAGGAATCATAACCTACTCCTTGGTGTCATTGATGTGTGTTTTTGATTAGTAATTAGACCAGCACAGAGTGTTTTACTCTGTGTGGTGATGCAGCTCTGTGGCCAGGGTAATGATGGGGGAGATTAGCCTACGGTCCTGCCAGTCCCTCCAGTTCCAGCTGCTCTCCTGGCCCTGGGGAAACCCAAGCACCAAGAGCATTTTGAGACTGGTGTTCAAGGGGAGTGTGAAACCCTGTCTAAGGAGTGCCTGCCTCTCTGCAGGATCTATATGAGAAGTATAGGCTGTGTAGGCAAAGGTTTAATTTTGGATTGGGCTGGTTAGAAAGGGGCTTGAATTCTGAGGACATGCCCGACAACAGTATTCTCTGGGGCTCTTCAATTACACCCCAATCTTCTAAATATTTTGGACTAGGAACACCAAAGAAATATCTGGAAGAATGCCAGTGTGCTATTTGCTGATGCAATCTGGTTTTTAAATTGAATTCTATTCAGTGAAACATTACTCTTTTTGTTGTGATAAAGTATCATATTGCTGGACACATCCATACATATCATTTTCAACTTGTTAATATGACACGAGGATTTCCTGTATGAAGTAAGTGTAAATTAAATTGTTCTAAGTGAAGGAAATCCATTCCCCTACATGAGCTCAGTGTGGAACATATTCACTTCTGACTTTCCATTTATGGTAGCTGGTGAGTGTTTTTAAAGCATGTCATATATAGGTCACAGAATAATTTATGTGAGTACGAATGTAATTTTTCTATGTAGAAATGTAAAGCACTATCACAGGCTTACAACCTTAATAATAGTCATTCAGAGAGTAGAGCGCTCACATTTCTGAATTTTAATATAAGGGCTCTGCCTCCTATGTGAAGCAAGGCCTCAGGTGGTGCATGGTGATATATGAACCATTTATTGATCTTCCCTAATGGGATGAATTTTGCCTATCAGAATTAGTGAAGAGCAATCCAAATTTTAACTCAGTGTCTCATCTGTGCACCTAATTTTAATTTCATTATTATCAGCAGTTTGGAGTCTGACTTGGTTTGATATTAACAACAAGTATTTGTATGGGAGTCTTCCTAATTAAACTGAAATGTCAACTTTATGCCTCTATGTGATTTTATTTTCTAATTTAAAGTTCTGTTCTATGGGAAGTGCTTTAATTTAAATAAATCTCTTGGGAGATTTTTATTTATTTTGTGAATTTCAAGTAAGTTTTTGTCTTTGAAATAAACAAGCCATGCAATTGAACAATATTATCTCATATGTATGAAATGGAAGTTGGAGTGTAGCAGAACTGCTGACAAGGGGTGTCTCTAGTCCTGACCAAAGGGCAGCCCTCCAGATGGGCTGCTGCAGACTCCATAGCTCCACAGGCTATGAGGCTGGAGATTTTAGAGCTTTCTTGCTTTGCTGCTTAGAAACTGCAGAGATTAGATAGGGAGCCCATAGATTTCTCTTTTTCAGACAAATTTTAAATATTGGGACTTTTTTTTTCTGAATTTGGATAGAATTTTGACATGTCTGCCTGCCCCCATTAAATATGGTGACCTTTCAACACAAAGCTCTGATAAGCACATGCTTAACAGGTTTTTTTTTGTATCAGAACTACACAGGGAAAGGCTGAAAGATCTGGGACTGCTCAGCCTGGAGGAAAAAAGTGCAGAGGAATTTTATCTATAAGTATTTGATGAAGGAGATTAAAAGGCAGAGTTGGACTTTCCTTGGCAGTATCCAGTGTGTATACAAGAGGTGATGGGCCTAACTGAAACACAGGAAATTCTTTTTAAATATGAGAAAAGAACTTTTTCACTGTGAGAGTGGCCAGACTCTGGGACTCTGGTCCAAGCTGCCCAGAGAGGTTATTTAGACCATTTGAATTATCAAAAAAATCAGCTGGACACAGCTCTGAGCTGCCTACTTTCACTTATTCTGCTTTGACGAGGAAAATGAACTTGTTGATCTCCAGAGGTGAATTCCCATTTCCATGATTCTGTGATGCTGTGTAACTGCAGGGGATATTAGTCCCTCCTCAACCATCCCTGGCTGGGGTTGCTGCAGGAAGGGAACTGATCTAATCTGGGAACTGATGTTCAGCTTTCATAGCCATTCCAGTATGATGCAGATGATGCAGTACCATTGCTTTCATGAGGGTTTTGAAATGGGAATCTGTGCCTTAAACATTAGATCTCATTTTCACTGGGAGCATTCTTAAATCCTCAGTGGCTCTACACTAAAAGAGAACAAATTGTTGAAATACTGGCCCCAGACAGGTCAGTGGCAAAATTCCCAGCAACTTTAATGGGTCCGAGAATCCACCAAAGTCAAGGTACTTTTAAGAGCAATGCATCTATGTTATGTCTGAATCTTGTTTACAACCTTATGGAGTATTTATCTTCGACAAACAATCTTTGCAGAGCATCTAACTAGAGTGTCTAACTGCCTTGAAGCAGAGCCATTTGCCAGTGATTACTGAGGATTGTATTTAAAAATGAATCAATGCCATTCACAGTGGGACTGTATTTATAGCTAAAAGAAATGCACCAGACATTAAAAAATGACGAACTTTTCCATTTCTGAACAACTGAGAGACTTACATAAGCAGCTTGGGAAATCTCAAAGACAACTCCAATATAATCCTAAAAGATGGATTAATAGTTTGATTTTTATATATGCAATATTAATAGCTAGTTAATATTACATCTTAGAAGACAAGGGGGGAGTAAATATATTGAAAATTATCGCCTTGAAATGTTTATCTTTGTTTTCTTCAATTTCATGCCCAGCATTATTATACTAGGTTCTTGCACTACATGTTCCTCATAAAAATACTGTGGGATGTATTAATCCATTGTTACTGGTGAGATTAGCTGTGTTTTCAAACTGGACATTTAGAGATGCAGGATTTGCATATGTGTGGCCATTGCATGTGCAGTAATATGGCACATGTGCACTCATGACAAACAGTTCAATACAGTGTAAAATCCTATTTTAATTGGGAGCACCCTTTGGATTTCAGGGTCTTCAGGGCCTAAAAGTGGGGTGCTTAGTTCATGTCAGGAGCTGA
Source organism: Vidua chalybeata (assembly GCF_026979565.1). Lineage (NCBI taxonomy): Eukaryota > Metazoa > Chordata > Aves > Passeriformes > Viduidae > Vidua > Vidua chalybeata. Next base: position 81,492,550 of record NC_071531.1, on the reverse strand, counting down.
AAAGTTGTCCTGGAAATACATAACCCACACATAACTTTACACTGAAAATTGTCAAACATTTGCTAGACAAAGTTACAGAGAGGATCCTTATCTGAAAAACAGCAAAGTTAAATTGTTTTCTTGTATTTTAAGTTTGTGACAGTTTATTACCAAAAATTTGTTAAGAAACATTTAAGGATAATTAGCATAACAATATATAAATATAAAAACTGCATAAATGGTGAAGATTAGAAGCAGTGGAAGTTTAGTCACAATATTTTTTTTCTTGCTTCAACACAGTGAGATAAACTGTGGCCTCACAGAGCAGCTGCAGTGGGCTGTGTCTGCAACCCCAAGTGCAGTCTGTCCCCTTGCCCCTACAGCTCCTCCAGCCTGGGCACATCTTGTCCCTGTCTGTGTCATTTCAGCAACATAAAGAGGCTGAATCACAAGCAGAATCAGGTGTTTTCTGTTCCACTTCAAGACATATAATATTTAGAAAATTTTAAATTAAATTATTTGTTAGCACAATATTCAGAGACTTAATCCTGCATTAGAAAATGTTATGCCTTTTCCTTTCTGCCTTCCCCATCTCCTTAAGAAGTGTTCATAACACTTACTCTGGGTTCCACGTGGTGGGAGATATGTTTTGATAGATATTTTCTTGAGCAGGATATCAAACATCCATAACAATTCTTCACAGTTATTAGATTTAGCCATTTCCAAAGAACAAAGCAGAGGATTAATTTCCTAGCTAATTTGTCTGCTTTTTAATATGTTCTATGAAATTTTTCCAAGCCAAATTTTAAAAACAGCCTGCAATCCACCCATATTCTCTAAGTAATATCTGTAATGTTGTTCCTTACAAAGAGTGACAATGCCAGCAGTTGTTCCTTGGCTGTATTCCCAGCAAGTATAATTTAACAGGTGAGAAATAAAGTATGTGACTGAGATAACAGTGTGATACTCTAAATTTAGATGATATTGAGGGCTTCTTTGTAAATTGTAAATATTCTTTCTGTTTTTTCTCAGTAGGCATGGAAAATCTCAGTATCAACTTTATTAAAAACAAAGAGGGTTCTGGAACCCTCTGAACCTTGACTGAAAAAAAAGAGTTCTATCTTTTTGCAAGTTGTTATAAATTAAAGAACAATTTTTGTTTTGATTTGTTTCTTTCACAGCTTTCTTATGAAAGACAATTGCTTTGGAGCTAGTGTTAAGAATGATAGCCAGGAGCCAGGGTGTTACTGTAAAATTTACTTATAGATCATATTTGATTAAATTCACATTTTTAGCTGACTAAAGAGTTAATTTTTGCTCTGCAAGAAGTCTGGTGGAGGGTAGTGAGAACATTTCATTTTCTGCTTTGACTCAGCTGAGACAGATCCAAGAACACTAGGTCTACGCAGTACATTCTGGAAAATCTTGCCACCTAAATTCTTCTTGAGTTTTATTTTTTTTAACCTGTGTTTTGATGACATTACTGACTGTATGCTGGGATTCTGTGTTGATTCTTGCTTTTTTTCAAGACCCACTAATTTTGGAAAAAATTGGAAAAGAAGAATTTTGGAAAAGAGGAATTTGGAAAAGCTCAGGGCATCTGTTAGGTTTCTATGGAGGAGTCATGCATCCAGTAGGAAATCTTGTTTGGGTGCCTCTTACACAAAGTGTCCCCAGAAGGTCAGATCATTTCCCATGAGCACAAAAGCTTCCTTTTATTTGAAAAGGCACATTTTGAGGTACAGCAGAAGACACTGTTGTAGCTAACTGGTAAGGGTAAAAGTAGTTTTAGATGTGATGGATTTAGGATTCTGGAGCTGCATTCCTAAATAGGCAACAAGGCCACTTACCATCAGGGCAAAACTTGATGTTAAGACACAAGAACTTACAGTCCTACATCTTGTAGATACTTTTGGAAATCTTATCCATTGACTTCATGGCCAATAGTAATTATACCTTGTAGATTCTTTTGAAAGTCCATCAGCGCAATGGCCAAGAGTAACTATGTAGTAACTATGATTATCAGATTTTGCAAATATATTAATACAGTCTGTTCATAAAGAGACAATGGTCAGTGTTTTCCAAGACAATAGTCTATCTGATCTTACATAAAATGCTATTTAATTCAACGTTTAAAATGCTAATTGTCATTGTGTTGGAGAGGAAGTCAAAACTTCAATATTCTGCATCATTCTATCAGTTCTACTACAGTGAAAGATGGTATATAGCTCTTTGTGAGGTGTATCTGTTTGTTTCCAAAGGCTTTTTGTTGCAGAATTGGAAATAAAAATGTTCTCTAAAGAATTTCTTCCTAAACTTGTTTAATGTGTCTACATTTGGTTAATTTATTTGGAAGTAAGTTTTTAAAGCCAAATAATATTACACTATAATGTGCAATACTGAGCTTCTTTGAGTAAAGATATGTTATTACTTGGAGTCTATTAAAAAAAAATTAAGCATCTCAACCTTGGATTTTGAATTGAAATATGTAATGATCCATGAATTCTCTGCTCTGAGTAGCCTGTCGATCGATATGGATTTCAATACTCTTATATTTTAATAGCTCCCTTTCTTACCTTTCGTTAGCATTTGTCATTTTGATAGTCTCCACATCTATCCTAAAACCTAAGTACCTTCTCAAAATTTTATGTTAAGAATATAATAATAAAACTCAAACAACAGGAAGTCATAAAACTTATATTCATGTTTTCTTTCCATTTTAACGAGCCACAGTTCGATATTTTTCTTTTACTAGTATCTCTTTACCCCAGGAGTGATCCCAATGGTTTCAGTAAGGATTCTTGGAGAACAGAGTAGTATTCAGTCAATAAAATAGACTCACAATGCATCTATTTTCCAGTATTATGTATTCCTATTGTAAGCATCTTTAAAAATAGGAAGAGGGAAAAAGATATAGAAGAATTCTGATTCTAAATTTCCTTTTATATTAATGGATAATCTAAGGGATAACAGAAAAGTTGATCACTAAGCCAGTATTTTCAGTATTATCCATCTTTTGCATTAAAAAAAAGGAAACAGTTTTAGTTTCAGGCTCTGAACTCTTCTTTCAATGACGGCTGCCAATTTAGTTTAGAATATCAACTGCTGTGTAGTTATACAATTCGTCACAATTACTGAAATTAGATAGAAGTAGAATTATATGACTTAGCATTTTAGAATCCTTCAGCTGATTTTTTTATATACAGTATCTGGTTATATGCCAGGCTGAGAAGGAGGCTGGATCAGAGACAAACTAATCTGTGGATATCTTTGTAATACTTCTTTACTGCCTTCAAACCCAAAGAAATCAGTTTGTAGATTCTACAGGTTCATGAAAGCATCTTAATTGGAGAATGGGGAAGGACCTGAAGCTTTGAAAATACACAGATAGACACTACTGTGGATTTTGACCATGATGCTCAGTGTCGGGGATTATTTTTGTCAGTGGCTTAGAGAACTGTATTGTAAGCAGCTTGGTCAGTCTTTGCTCTGACTGTTGCAGATTTCTGTAGGTGGTTACACTTTATTAGCTGGCAGGACAATGGTATGTTTCCTTGAGAAGGAGCAGAGAATATTTGTCTGCCTGCTGACACTCCACAGTGTCGTCTGAAAGAAAAGCAGGGTGTAACCACTCTGCCGTGCTAGCAATGAAGGGTTGAGATCTATGCTTTTACAGGAACTGTCTGTGAGAACATAGTGAGCTGGTTTATTGATCTTGTTGCCCTTCTTGTTGAATGATCTTGTCTTATTGCAAACTTCTGTGTCTTACATCTACATAATTCTGTCATAGTGTGACTCAGTTTTGCACATGGTCATGCAAGTAAATACCATGTAACCATTATATGCATTAAGTACCTCATCTATTACCTCTGGTGGGTGTCTGACCCACCAAGAGGGTTCATCTGGACTCTGGTCTGCTACTGAATTCCATTTAAGGTCTCCCAAAACTGGGCAGGTCAAGAAATTTTATTCAAAGCCTTTCAGGAAGGAAATGAGCCATTGTGCCTACTGAGATGAGCTGTTCACTCTAAACACATGCCATCATATTACTCCTCATGGCAGGAAATTTAGGCTAAGATATATCCCATGGCAAGAATTTGGGCACTGCTGGCCTCCCATTAGCTGGACATGCTCCCCTGGCTTCTTCACAATTCATTCATTAGTGTCACAGCTCACCACAGATATAGGTTGGGAGAGTAAATATTCATGTTGCTTACCACAGAGAAAGCCAAACTGTCAAAGGAAAGGTTAAACAGAATTTTACCTGAAACTACAAATATCAGTATGCTAAGTAGCTCCAAAATAAAGTAATATGAGAGGTAAGGTAGTTTATCCATGAACAAAATATACAATCTACTGACAGCAAGAAAGAGAGAGAAAAACAAACATTTACAGAGGATTCAAAATTCCTCCTTAGAAATCACTCAGCTTGGCTCACCTAATAGGTAAAAAATTAATGCTGTTCAGAGATTGAGGTTTGGAAAAGGTCCTGGGGCAGGTCTAGGTGAGAGCTTCTGCACGAGCCTGTTTATTGAAAGCAGAACAAGCAGTATAAATGTGTTTACTTTGGCAAGTTATTTGTGCACAGGTTTGTTTTCCCAGTCTTGATATTGGAAGGTGTCAGCTTATCTCTGACTCTTCATATCTCTGTTCTGATGTTTTCCTGTCATTTTTTGACATGACAAATGTGAATTGCTCTGGGGATTCAGGCTCCAGCTATCTGCTTGTGCAGCTCCCCCAAATGGCCGAGCTGTCATGGAGATAGACATGGTGTCTCTACTCCTCAGCAGTGCTGCCAATGGCATTGCTTCCAGGCTTGGTACCCCACTGGAAAGGAAAAGTGGAGCTGACAGGAGTTTGTAGGCTGGAAAAATGCACAGGTTTCCTGTTGCTAAGCATGCTGTGAAGCAAGAGTGGGGAATTTGTGGGTGTATTTTCTGGCAGTCAGCTTTAAAGCATAAAGAAACCTTTAAAAATATATTGTTTCATTGAAGGTCTCCAGTCTGACTTTCAGGCATATGATTTGAGGATGGTGACCTTTTGGGGGTATCAGTCTGCAATTAATCCAATACTGGGGCATAAACCCACTAATGTCACTACTTTAACCAGGGAAGCAGTGGTTAAGTGGCAGAGGAGTTAAAGTGGCTGCAGGCCACTTATGTAAGGAGATGGATGTTCAGCTGGTCCTGGGGAGGAGCAGTAGCTGAAGGGCTGAACCTGGTCCCATTGTGGCTGCAGCTGATGGCACGTGTCCTGCTGGAGTGGTGGTGAAGCCTCTCTGTAATGTCAATGTGCATGTTTTAGTTGTACCATTTCTATATTATTCATATTTTTCCCCTCTGGGAGTAAACAAACCAAATATTTCTGTGTGTAAAAGTGGATCAGCTGCAGTTAGGAATGCCTTCTGGACCAATAGCTACAACTAAAAGCAGATTCTTTGTATGAGTGGGAATGTCTGAGAAGTGTCACCTTTCGGGTAAATTTATAGCAGTTTATTTTATCATTATAGATACAAAAGACATATCAAGTAAGTTGGTGCTAAATAGAGTTATAAAACAGACAGAAACCTCATACAGAGGGCTGGCAGCAATACCTCAAAACCCAATCTATCAGGGAGCTTGAGACCCAGGCAGATGGACAGCACATCTAAAGGACAAGCCAAACACCAATCTCCTGGGTGCTCTCCTGGGGGATGTCAGTTGCTCACTGTCCACATGCACCAAAATCTACCTGACTCCCTTCTCACCAGCATCTCTTGTCCCCCTGAAGGGAGGCAGGCTCCTGCACAAGGGCCCCACTGTTTTCTCCCTTCTTCATTCAGTTCCACAGTTGCCTTCCTGTGCCTAATGCCAACAGTCCTTTCCCTAAATTGCTGGAGGGTTTTTAGCTGCTGAAGTACATGGTGCCTGGTGGAACAGGGTACCAAGCTCTTTCTGGGAAGGTCAAGATCTCTTCCTTACTCCACAAGTGATCTCTCCACCCAGTGCTCCCTCATGCCTTTGTTCCATATCTTAGATTGGTGACTCAGAAGAAAGAGGGCTGCTAAAAACTAGTTATCCCAGGCCTATCCTAAAGGGTTCTTGGAGCTGTGGAAGCCTTGGCCTTCAGGAGCTAAGGAAACATCTGAAATAACAATTTTTTCCAGCTGCAACTGAAAAAAGCACAAGTTGCCAAGACTTTTGTTAAGGTGGCTGATTTTCATGCTTGACAAAGAGCTGACTGGTGAGCAAGCACTCCCTCCTTGGGAGAGCTACTATCTACTGTCAGTGAGCAAAACCAATTGTCAGCCAGCTATCAAAAAAAAAAAGAAAAAAATGCACACTTTTTTGTATGGTGCACAACAGTACACCATTCTGGGGAAAGGAGGGAAGTTATAAATGGCATGCCAAGGTTAAGAATATGTTTGGAACCCAGTAGGAAATTCCCTTTTGGTAAGCCAGCTTTTTGTGCATGAGCTGCTGGTAAGTAGGATCCACACTGCACAGGGTTCTCTGCCTCTTGTGCTGGAAGCCAACACAATGCTGGTGGCTGGTTTTGAACACAGGTGATTTTCCATAGGCCATAGGAACAGAATATAAAACTGTGGAAAATAGGGAATATCACTGTCAAGCTTCTTTTACTGGAATTTATTGTCAACTGATGTATTCCTCGGCTGCCGTTTGGCTAATGCCCACAGGCTTTGAGGGTGCTTATCAGGTTGACCTCTTCATGCTTTCCTATGTCTTTATCCAATCCCTTTCATTATTGCAGCTGGCTTACCACAAAATAATAGATAATGCATCATGGTTCAAGTTGTTTTTTCTTATTTTAAATCCCCCCTTCCCAATTAAAAATAATAACCCATAGCAGACTCATTATTAATTTGAGAGAAGACTCTTAAGAACCACACTTTAGACACTTATTCAAAAAGTTTACAGTTAATATTATCCAAATACCTTACATACATCATTCTTAAGTCTTGTCCATCCCATTTAGTTTTTGTGACCTTCATGCGATGATTAAACTATGCCTGGAAGCTATCACAGTGAATTGAAGTAGAACATGTGAAGATCTGTGAAGACTTATGCTGGTGCATCAATCAGAATGTCTAGATTGTTAATTTTCTTTATTTTTAAAGATCTAGCCCATCATGACTTAACTGAGTGCTATTTGTAGGGTTTTTTATTTTATGTGTCAGGTTTGGGTATTTTTTTTTCATAGTTACTATGGATAAGTAGAATGAAATTAGTCAGTCTAGAAACACTTGGGCAACACCATAGTCAGAAACAGTCATTATTGATATATCTGAATACCTTGTAGCTTGCTCTTCAATCACAATGCCTCTCTACAGACATGTCTCATTTAAGACTGCTATAAAGCTGGAAATATCTTGAAGGTGATTAACTAACAGTTTTCAGAGCAAAGGTAGACCAAATAAAAATGTATTCACTTCATCAGAACAAGGAATGAAAACCTGGAAATCCAGAGAGTTCTTTGACTGCCAGCTCAGTTAAAGAAGCTTATGACAGGTAATGGAATGGATTGGTGGCAATAACTATTAACAAATGTGATAATTGCAATAATTTCTAACTGCCCTTGGTGTGTGTTCAATGAACATTTATTGTACAAATGCAATGGAAAGAAATATGTCTTGTACAACACATATAAAACATATAAATGTAGCAGCAGTCCTCAAGAATTGCTTTGAAGTACAGGTTAATCTGGGGGGAAAAAACCTTAAAAACCTTAGGGTGTTGTGGTTTCTTGGTTTGTGCTGTTATTGTTGCTGCTGGTTTTTTTTCCTTCCTTCAGCATTTTGGTGGGGAAATTCACCCTTGAGTCTAAAGGAAGGGTTACATAATGCCAGAAAGAATAGACTTTAGGGTTTACAAGGCTGAGCTATGCCACAGACACTTCTCCACATGGTTAAACACTGCTTCAAGTCCTAATAGGTCAGTGACAGTGTTGCAGGAACACATCTGAAGCACATTGAAAATGTCTTGTCTCCATTTCATCACTAAAAACATTTGCATTTTGTTTCTCTTGCAGCTAAAATCTGTTTGTTTTCCCAAGGTACACTATTTCCCAAGATACACTTCCCAGAACATGCTCACTTGTTTACTGGGAGTAAACAGTCGAGGGGAATGAGTGTTCAATGTGATGGGCAGAAATGGGATCAAGTGAGACATCCAATGATTCTGGATGCAGTAAAAGCTGTTCTTTTGCTCAGACTGAATGTTAATGATGTTTCCATGGTTCATGAATAAACTCAGTCAGAACATTAAGTTCTCAGGGGAAAAAGAACAACCTTTCCTATTAAAGAAATATGTCCATGTTGCCATTGAATCAGAAGTCAGCAGCCACAACAACAGTTGCTGACAGTGAAATAAGTTTAAAAAAAAAAAAAAAGCTATTTTTTATATAATCAGTTCAAAGTCCTAAAGACATCAATGCAGAAATATCCTAGCTTTGTATGCTGCCAGTGTTTTGTCCAGGCCCATGGCATCAGGATATCAGCCAGCTCAGATCTCTCTCTGTGTCAAGATTTGTTGACTTCTCTGGATCCAGTTCAGGGTTTTTCTGGCCAAACCATATGCCCAGATTTTCTTTCTGTAGGTAGCAGGGAAATGAGACATACTACATAGTATTGTGCCAATTTGCAGCCCAGCAGCTAAACTGGAATATGCTTGCAACCACACTTCTGCTTTTTCTTCTCTCTGGTACTGTGACATTTTGTCTGTGTAGATCTCCCTTGAAAACATCCTTGACCTGCTCAGCTCTTCCCTTTTTTTTTGGATGTGGAAGTAATGAATGATCTATCTGATCACTGGCTAGGAGCTCTCTCATGAAGATGTATCTGTGCATTTACAGCTTGGAGAAAAATATATTTTGCATGAAATTTGGATTTTGGTGTGAAATAGCTGCAGTCTGGAGCTGGTGAAGATTTTGATATAGAGCTTTGCTATCATAGAGCTACCAGGAAGCTCTGGGGAAGCCACAGCATGCAAATTCAGACCAGCACCTTTTTCAGTTGTTCTGGATTGTAGTGGGAGGGATGAAGACCTCATGAGCTCTCACAAAGGTGAGTTGTGAGAATTTTTCTGAGTGCCACTTGATTTTTGTGTCAACAGTGGAGATTTCTGAACACTCTAAAATTCAGTGTATAATTCTGACACAGAAGAGGGGATTTGGGTGGTTTTTATCCCTTCCTGGTCTGATGCTGGTAGTAACATAGTGCTGCTGGCCCTGCTGTGATTTCTTTGCCATCTCACAGTGGCACCCATGAGGTTCTACAGGCAGTTTGCCATACGTGGATCTCTTTTCCCATCAAGCTCCAGGAGCAGGTAAGAATACAAAGATGTAGCAGCTTGCTATGATCTCTTAAAATGATGATAATTTCTAAATGCTGAATTATTTGGTTAAGACTGCTGTCTGCTTGTCTTTCAGGTGTAAGCATTCTTGGTCATTTCTGAAATATTGCCCCAAATCTGCCTTCAGAGAGCACAGTGGAGAGCTACAGTCTAAAGCATTAAAGTGCAGAATATGAACCCTAAGTCAAATCTCTGAGATTTCAATTCATGTCCACTGTGATAGAAATATATTTATGTAGACTATACTGCATATAAATTCATTGTGATGAACATAGAGCCTTGTTTCCCTCCTCTAAAAATTAAGTTTAATTAAAGAAGTATTGAGTAGCTTCTCTAGGTTTAATTTACAGGAAAAGCATGCTTCAGGATGAACAGGAGATAAAAGCTGCCTTGTACAGCTTACAACCTAAACAGACAGATAGCATAGCTGGAGACAGGCTCAATCATTGAATAAAGGACCAAAAGAGTGCTTTTTATTGAGTGTGGATTTGATTCTACTCGTGTATTTTTGTGTTATGAAACCATTCAAGTGTGGGTATTCAGTCTCCTTATCTGTGTTATTGAGTAAGGCAAGTTTTCCTAAACAGGCTGCATCAATCCAGGCATTCCAGCTAAAATTCTCAGCACAAAGTCCTGCAAACGGCTGGAAATAATTCGTCATTAGACATCCTTTATAATTTCTGAAGCAGAGCAACAGATAGAAAAAGGAATATTGCGTAGCATTTTACTGATGTTTTTATTGAGCAGAAAGAAAATATATGTCTAACTCTTAGTTGAAGGAATTGCTCACATTATGTAGTTAACTTCTAATTCATTGCCAAAATTTATTTGCTGTTAGGTGACATTGACTGCATTGACCAATGGCTCAGATTATTTTTTAAGGAACAATTTTATAGCTGAAAAGACCACATATTACAGAGCCATTTATAAAGTTTAAATGTCTTAAGCTAACAGTATGTGATTGCACAGCCAAAAGTGAAAACATTATGGCTTGCTAGGAGAACTCATAACTCTAAAACATGGTTATGAAATTGGGCTCATGACAATGAAAACACAGCTTATGTCAGCACAGTTTCTGTAATGAAGCAGCAATTGTGATAGAAATCTCTGTGCTTCATCTTGCCTAGGTGCTCAGCTTGTGCCTGTTCCCTGATTGTTCTGATTTCATGCAGCCACACTGTGAAGCTTTTGTATGAATATTTAATACCACAATTTGCATTACACTGGTGCAATTGTGTGAGGGACTGTACAAATCACATAGTGAGAGCCAGTCTTTCTGCAATGAGTTTAAATTTTAAATTGACAAGAAGACAGAGAGAGTGGAAGAGGAAAGAATGAGTAGACAGAAGGAAAGAGGCACATCTACGGTTTCCCTGAAAATATGTAGTGGAGAGAGAGACACACACAATACTTCTGAGCCTTGTGTCCTACTCATTCCCTCTCTAGGAAGCTTATTCATGTCTTTGGGTTGTAATAAGAACATTAAGCACACTAGATAATTTACATCTTTACTCATTAACGAGATATTGGCTCCTTCAAAGTGATGTCTGTTCCTGTTGTAAGGAACATCTCATCACCAGCAAAAGCAATAAAATATTTCATTCACAAGAGGAAGCCCACAAAGAGCCCATTTTAAAGCCACAGGACTATCATATCTTCTCCTGATTTGTGGGCTTTTGTTTATGGTCTAACCCATGTTCGCTCAATTTTTGTCTTATCTTGTGCTCAACTGCCAGTATACAGCGACACCTGTAATTTCACAGCAAGGCAATGAAGCCACTGAAAAATTTAACACTTTTTATATGGATGACACTGATAATGACACCAGTGGTTTCTATGCTGAAGTGATAATCTTTTCTTCACTTCTTTTTAATCAGCATCATTCATCTATGTCGTCATGAGTGCTAGAACTACCTTCAAGAGCAAATTTATTTTGGGAACTAGGTACAGAAATTTGTAATTTGATATTCCCAGACCATATTTTATTAATGGCTTAGATGTTGCCAGTGATTACTTCAATAACCTTCCATTCACACAGTTAAAATACAGATGAAATATTTGTCTCATAATGGTTCTTCATCAATTAATTGGCAAGGCTGGAGATGCTTTAAGCCAAATGATAGCAAAATGCTCTGATGAGCTGTAAAATTGGAACAAAAATGCGAGTGAGAAGCACTGGTTTGGGATGTCTATGAAGGAAAGTGAATTGAAAGACATATTTTTGAAAAGAAAAAACACATCAGAATTAAATTTCACAGTGATATAGAGAGTAGCTAATAGGCTTTTTAGTTTTCTTCAATATATCCTGGTGTTTCTGCTGTGTATTCAGAACTGAGGGAAAAATTCACTGAGTATATAGAATGGAACAGAATGGAATGGAACAGAATAGAACAGAATAGTTTAGAATAGAATAGAATAGAATAGAATAGAATAGGATAGAATATTTCAGTTTGGAGGGACATAAACTGGCCATCTAGTCCAAGAAGTCTGACCAAAAATTAAATCATATTAGCATGATTGAACACAATTTTATTATTGTATTTTGGAACAGGATTCTAGGGAGGTGGTTGATACCCTAAGCCTAGTGGGATTTAAGTGACACTTGACAATGTCCCTAACAACATATTTCAGAAGGTATACAATCTTGCAGAAAAGTGTATATGCTTTTGAGAGCATGCATGGGTGGATGTAGCTGTCTGTCTATCAACCTACAGCCTTGTTCCCTTGAGGATTTAAAGGCTGTCTTTTTCCTAAAGGACATGATCACATAAAACCTAACACCAACAGCAAAGAAAGTGCTTAATCCATACACAACAGTACATCTGCAATGTGTAGGTAGATCTAATCCTTCCTAGTGCAAGGCAGTGAGACAAATGCTTTGTACAGCTATTTCTATATATTGCTATTAAATATATGTTTACACCTGTACATGTGCTTCCATATTTAAAAGGAAGTGCTTCAGGAAGGCTTTTCAAAGCTCAGTCTAGGGCTGGAGACAGTCTTTCATAAGAGGAGCAAAGATTTGTATTTACCTTTTATGCAATTGAAATGAAGAAATTTTAGAGTCCACACCTGTGGTTCTTTTTCTTTTTTTTTTGTTAGCCATGTAGCTTCTAGAAGCATGGTACTTACATTGTTGACCTGAATTTTCTTATTTCTTACCCATTCTTCTAGCCATACTTCTAAAATGCATAGGAAACAAACTTGGGCTTCTTTGTAACAAAGTCCTAGCAGTTAGTTCTAAAGCATTACCCACACATACACACCAAAGATCAGTGTTTAAGCTGAAAAATGAATCATATGTGTCAAGGTAGAACTACTACAGGAATTCTTGTTTTAAAAAAATCTGTAAAAATATGATGCCAAAAATGTAAGCTGTGTCCTGTTCTAGTAGAAGGTGCCTAAATTACTGGTCTTTTCTAGCCTTTTATATATTGTTATAACCACTTCCACATAGCAAATAAATAGTATTATCATCTCCAGGAGAAAGAAATTAAAGAAAAAAAAGAAAGCCCAACAACAACAGACACTTCTTAATCATCTTGCTTTAAGAGATATGCTAGTTGTGAGCCAACAGTGTGTGCAGAGAGAGATAATTAGAAGAAAAGCAGAGATTAAACAAGAAAATTTAATTTATGTGTAAGAAGGCAAACACTCTAAGATAAATGCTTAATCCAGACTATTTAACTGTTTCATTGTTCAACTTGCTAGTTGAAATGGAACTGAATGAAAAGAAACAGAAGCTCGTGGTCTCTCTGTGCTTTCCTAACTGGATTCACTTATTTCTTGTTTTGTTTTGGGATGACAAACTCTAAAGGTAAGGCTCATTTTCTTCACTTTCCCACTACATTAGATGAGGTCTTTTGAATGCCAATGTAGAAATGCATGTGGGTATTTCTAAAGATGCAGAGTAGTTACTCTTCAGCATGGTTTGACACATTATCAATACACTGGCCAGCAAGTCATTTTTTCCAGGCAAATCAGATTCTTCAGTGAAAAAAACAGCCAGAGAAGAGTCCTGGAGAGTGTGATATGAAATGCTTTTAGAGAGATTGATAGCTGCAGTGGCCCCTAAGCCCAGGAAGGCTTTGTACTCCTTGGCTATTGAACTTAATTCCTACTCCTGACCTTGTAGATATTTTAAAATGTTTTGCAAACAGAGGGGCATCTGAAATATCAGGGAGACAGAAAAGCTGAAATTACCGTGTGAAAATGATGCTGGTTCTGGATAGCCACAGGGCATGAGTTGAGGGAGCTATTCAGCTGTGCTGCCACCATGTCTGTTGCTGTTCAAAGACCGTCCAAGAATTGGGGTGCTTCCCTTGAGACTGCTGCAAGATGGACAATAAATAATAGGACAGGTAAGGCCTGGCTGCAGAAGATATCACTGACCCAGAGAGATATAGCTTTCGAAACCTAATTAATTAAATGTCTCTTTCCTAATTCAACTTTGTTGCCAAAGAATGAATATTAAAAAAGAACAAGCTGAAAAGTGTCAAATTAATCCTGAGATATGTTCCTAGAATACAGTGACAACACTGTATCTTAGGTTTTATGTATATTTCAACTTCTGCTACCTGACTGGATGCTAATTCTTAATCTGCCACGCTGCTTTACACTCTTCTGTAATAATCTAGGATTATTCAGTAGCCAAAAAATGCACGCATAAAAGTCAAACACTCTGAGAGCATAAAAATACCTGCAACAGCCAGTGAAATTCAGGATGCTCAGGGAACATGGGACCCTAGCTTTGAGTCTGGAGGCTCATATAGCTCCTGTAGAGGTTCCAACATTTTTCTTGACTGCCCTGCTTCTGTGTGACATTATTGACCAGGTCATGATTTACAGCAGTACAATCAAATTGAGAAGCCAGACCTAAGCAAAGTGAAAACACAAAGGACTCTGACTAGCTCTGCATCTCAACATATCTACTACTTTACTGTTAGTATTATTTGAATATTTATTGGGAAAGGGAAAACACTAATTTAAACCATAATTTTTGATTATAATTTATGTGAATCTAAAGTCCACCTGGAACAAAAATATCTTAGTTCTCCTGTCCACTCTTATTAACTTACTACTGAAGTAAAAAACATTTAATACAAGGGGTATCTATTTTTTCTTTTTTTTCAATTTTTTTTTTTGGTTATTGAAATATTTTTTTTAATTGAAACATTTTTTTTCTAAGGCCTATTAAAATACATGCCACACTGAAGCATTCAAAACTGGAGGGGAAAACAATATGATGAGAATTCACTGAATTGTATTTTTTATTCCCTGCCTAGAGGAAGGTGACAGGTTCAGCTGTAGATGCTGCAGGTGGAGGCTTGCTCTCAGTCAGAGGAATCTCACCAGTATGTCAGTCAGATCTGGGGCAGTTGGTTCTAGTCACGGTAGAGGGTTTAGGGATTTCCTGGTTTCAGTGAATTAAAAATGAAAAAAGTGAAAACAAGTCTCAGCAGGGCTGTGAGATGGAGTGATGGGAGAGTGACAGGAGCATATTGCTACATGTGTTAACAATTACCATCATGTGTAATTTCAGGTAAAAGAAAAGGTGAAAAAGCAAAGGCTGCTAAAAATCAATACTGATCCCAGGTTCACTTATATTCCTCCGAGAGGAATTTTTCTAATCTGACATATGTGGTGCAGTCAACACTCTGGAGAGAAGGGATGCCATCCAGAGAAACCTGGATAGGCTTGAGAGGTGGGCCTATGCAAATCTCATGAAATTCACCAAGGTGAAGTGAAGTGCAAGGTCCTGCACCTGGGTTGGGACAATCCCAAGAACAAATACAGGTTGGGCAGAGAATTCATCAAGACTAGCATAGGAAGAAAGACTTGGGGTTAGTGGTTGGTTTGAAATTCAGCATGACCCACAATGTGCACTGGCAACCCAGAAAACCAACCGTGTTCTGGGCTGCATCAAAGCAGTGTTGGCAGCAGGGCCAGGGAGGGGATTCTGCCCATCTGCTCTGCCCCTGTGAGAATTCTCATGAGACCCTGCCTGAAATACTGCATCCAGCTCGGTGGCCCCCAATATAAGAAGGATATGGACTCATTGGAATGAGTCCAGAAGAAGCCACAAATATGATGTGAGAGCTGGAGTACCTCTGCTGTGAAAACAGACTTGGTTGGTCTCACCCAGGAACTTGGAAGGGTTGGGGTTGTTTAGTCAGGAGAAGAGAAGGCTCCTTAGAGTACCTTCCAGTACCAGAAAGCTGGAGAGGAACCTTTCATAAGGGCCTGTTGAGACAGGACAAGGCGGAGTGGCTTTCCATGGTAAGAGAATAAGTTTATATCAGGTATTAGGAAGAAATTCTTTACTATGAGGGTGGTGAGGCACTGGCACAAGTTGTGCAGAGAATCCGTGAGTGCCCCATTCCTGGAAGTGTTCAAGGCCATGTTGGATGGGGCTTTGAGCAAGGTTTTCTAGTAGAAGCTGTCCCTGTCCATGTCAGAAGGATTGGAACTAGATTGTCTTTAATGTCCCTCTTCCAACTCAAACTATTCTATGATTCTGTGCTATTAAAAAAAAAAAAAAAGCGGATTTCTGCTGAAATCACCTGCTAGTATACACACATAAAATATCAATGCAGGTAAAGAAACCGAAGTGCACAGGCCATGGCAACTTGTTGTGAAGTGCAGGATGTGGGTTTGTCACACTTAACTTTAATGCCCTCAGTACAGCTTAGATGGCAGTAGGCTAAGAATAGGGAGCAGTACTCATCACAGAGTAAATGAGTACTTTTGTTTATCACTATAAACTCTACTCACCATATTGACTCCAATTACTCTGTATAGATCTCAGTTAATAATGCAAGTATATTAGGCATCCGTCAGGGTAGGACCTATATCTCGGTTGATAATATAGGCTTTCTGTAGATAATGGCACTCTGTCAACCTTCTGATTGAAAGCAAATCTATGATACAGGTTTGATCTTTTTTTCTCTGTAACTTAGATAATTAAACCAAACATTGCTAATGTGTTGGCGCTGTGCCATGGAAGACTTATCCATTAGGATATGAGCCTCATAGCCCATCAGGTGTGTGTGTGTGTGTGTGTGTGTGTGTGTGTGTGGATAAGGCAGAACTCAGTTTAGTTCATGCAGGTGCATTGTGCAGGTGTCCTGAAACCTTCAGAGGGTCACCACCATCTGCAGGTGGTGCTTTATGTGATGTTTGTCAGGAATAGCTCATTCTCTCCCATTGCAGCCTCAGGGCAGAATTACATGATGACTGGCTCATTGCATTTTTTCATTATTTTTCTTTTTCTTTTTTTTTTTTTTTAATATTAGGTAATCTGTTTTTCTATGGTAAAGGGATGCCCAGGCAGCACAGGTGTATTCTTAGTGACTGAGCATCGCATCATCAACACCTAGTGCTCTAGATCATGTGAGACAAAAAGGGCTGCTGTGGACCATATGCAATGACAAGGGCCAAAATCAAGTTTCAGAAGAAAAATATGCCTTTTTAAGGTATGGGGAATATGGCTCCTGCTGTTTTATAACACCATGATTTGTCTCCTGCACTAGTGCTTTATGCATCCAATACAGCTGGCTCTAAACAGGCTGTGAAACCTGTGAGCTACCAGCCCTGATGCAGAGTCCTAGAGGGAATTGTGTAGGAGCAAATGCTGGACTCCAACTTGAGGCAAGATTGATCAGGTTGGAGGGCACATCTGTCAGGGATGTGTCTGTGTCTTCCCACCTGTGCCTTGAGCCATCTGGATTCCATCCATTTCTGATGTGGAAGCCACGCTCTCACAGTTGATTAGAGAGCACCTGAGCCAGAGCTGGCTTGTGGCTGGCTAGCTTTGAGTTACAAATGAGTGCCATCACCTTCCCGTACATCCCAAATGCTCTTCTACTCAGCTCTTCTTGCTGAATGCAAGCTTTGGAGTTATCTGTGGGTTTCTTCAAGCAAATTTGTTGCAGAGATTTGTATCATCTTTCTCAAAGCTCCATTGCCTTCAGACCCAAAGATTTCCTCAGGGGCTGAACCCTCTGTATCTACAGGGCTTTCTCTTTAGAGGTTTGGGTGTATAAGTCTGGATCAATAGAAATTCTGCAGCATTTGTGACATCTTTTCAGAAAACCTCTTTGGGGAATAGTCAGGGCAGTGAGCTGCCTTCTTCAAAGCCGAATAGCAGTGTGGTTCAGCAGCTATTCTCTAGCTGGGCTTGCTTTAAGTTCTGCAACAATTCCAAGTCCAAGGAAGTGTACTACCTGCTGTCTATTAGGCCTGTGATAACCCTTCTCCCTGTGATTTTAACTGGTATTTGGAATAGGAGGAGGAGGAGGAGGAGGAGGAGGAGGAGGAGGAGAAGAACGATTTTATACTCTTATGTGTGCCCATGCAAGGATCAAAGCCATGCTAAACTGTTCATTCAGTGCAGAAGGAAGGTCTCTGCTTAGGTGCTTTACTTGAAGGACTTCAGGGATAAATCCTTTTATTGTGACTCCTCCAACTATCTATTTGCCATTCAATAATGCTAAGTAAATGCTTTGGATATGCCCCATCGATTTTGTTCTTTGTTAAGTGCTGACAGTGGCTTTGGCAGCCTATAAAAAAACAGCAGAATGCTGCTATCTGGTACTGCCAAGGTCATGAATGTGGATATGGAGCATTGGCCGTGGCCTGGGCTCAGCTCTCGTGTTTCTCACAAAAGTGGATGTGACATCAGCAGCAGGTTCTTTCTGAAGCACTGAACTGCAGAGCACTCTAAGTGGTTTGAAGGAGCCAGTCCTTCAGCTGGGACTTCATGGTGGTGGACTTGAGCATCTGCCCAAAGACTTTGAGAATTGCTTTTCCAACAGGGCTGCCAAATCCAGCTGGAGGACCTAACTCCTAATTATTATTCCTGTAAAGAACAGTCCACTGTCACCAAGATTTGTTTGGGAATAAATATTAAAATTTACTTTTGATTTGATGGGATGGTATCTGTCTGGTGTATGATCTCTAAGGATGGGAGGCTGAGTAGAAGTCAGTGTAGTCTAAACTTGGCCAAAAGGGAGAAAAAGGAGAATGATATAAATTTGTATATATATGCATACATGTATATGTACATAGATATCTCTGTGTATTCACGTATGTGTGAATATACTTGTGAAAGTGCATTTATGCATATTGCAGGCAAAGTCAAGATTGCTGTTGGTCCTTTAAGTGGGAACATGGGGAGGGTGAAAACATTTGAAATTCTTCTTCCCTGGCCATTTTTCTCCTTTAAACTCCTCTTTCACCAAACTATTTTTATGTTATTTGACTTTATTTTGAGCAGCAGTAAATTTTAAATCTGTCTCTTTATTCTTTTTGTATTCTTTCCATTGATGAAAGATAAATTTTTAAAAGACTTTACAGGATTAAGCTTTTTAAGTATCACAAAAATGAATCTACCAATTTCATTGTACTGAAATGTGAC
This sequence comes from Vidua chalybeata, assembly GCF_026979565.1. Classification (NCBI taxonomy): domain Eukaryota; kingdom Metazoa; phylum Chordata; class Aves; order Passeriformes; family Viduidae; genus Vidua; species Vidua chalybeata. The sequence continues at coordinate 81,473,803 of NC_071531.1, read as the reverse complement.
CTTTTCCTTCTGAAAAATCTTAAAATAATTAGGTCAAAGTTTTTATTGTTGGTATTTGTGCTACAGTAATTCATGGCTGATAATTTAATTGAATTTTCATATGTATGAAGCAGATGTTATAGGTTCTCTGCTACATCACTATGGTAGTGTTAGTCATGCAGATTTATAATAAAGCAATCCCTTATTGTTCCTTCCCACATTTATCTACATTTTGTGCTACAACTGATTTCACAATTGTCTCATTTAATTATGAACATTGACATCATTTACAGGATTTATGCATCTAATTAAGTGGGCTCTAATAGAGAAGCTTCAGAAATAAAGCCAAGAGACTAATATATGTTTGCTAGTGGTTACATTGGTTTCCATTGTTCTTCTTCAGAAGGAGGACTGAAGAAAAAAAATAAGGTATTTGTTGGCTAGGAGTCTCAAAGTAAAATATTTTCAGTCTTAGCAGTCACATTATATATGAAGGAATATTTTAAAATATTAAATTTATTCTTAATAGTAAATACTGTGTAAAAGTAACAGAGAAGAGTACAAGAAGAGGAGTAGTAGTGAGAACTGAGAAGCCATGGTATACAGGCAGTATGTTGACCAAGGTCAACAACAACTGGTAAACTACTTATTAAAGTGTACATTTATTCATTGAATATGACTTTATAAACTGTATGTGCATGACACTAATACTCTAAACATAACACTAAAGTGTGAACCTATTCATTTTCCAGGCAAAGATAAAATGAAAGAGATTTGTTGATTAATAATCCTCTAAACTGATGGAATGGTCCAGCAAGGTCAAGAATAAGAAAAAATCCAGTTCATTAGTCAGCAAGTTTCTCATGGTTTAATTTCTCAAGCTTGCTTATTTATTGGTCAAGACAAGGGAAATGAACAGGAAAAATCCATCTACACTATTGTTGAACTCTGCAACAGGCAGATATGGCTTCCTGCCCTTCAGGAGTTTCCATTTCTGCTCATCCCCAAGCCATGAAGTGTTGGTGCAGACACAACCCACTGGAAACCACAAGTAATATTACTTTAGCCTGACCTCCATCACAGACAGGACAATAACTGTGTTTTTCCATGTCAATAAATCTGTTTAAGCTTGATGGTCCTTCCTGTTTTAAAGCCTTCTGGTGAAGGGACAGTCTACTATGACCATAAATGCTATGTTTGGTCATTTATTCAGGACCAGGCTCATCACCAGGAGCCCTTTCTCATTAAAGATGGGAGTGAGCTAATTGGAGTGCCACTGGTGGGAGTAAAGATGTTCTATCTCATGGTAATGTTTTGTATCTTACTAAGTCTTAAGTGGGTAATAGGCATTCAAAAAGATTTGAACCTAGAATAGCTCACAGCTGATGAATAATGATGATTGGTGAAATACAAAACTGCAGAATTCAAAGGGACATCAGTCATCTGCCTCAATTGTTATCCTTCTTTACCTATGATAACCTTCCTCTTCTCTTTCCTCAGTCAGAATATTCATTACTCTCTAGGCAATCTGTTTTCATGAATAATATTTGTGAAATTCTGTGAGTTTAGAATGATTCTGTATTGTATTGACATAATCCTATAATTTTTGTGTCTACTCCCAGAAAACATGAAAAACAATTTATTGCTTTTTTTCTACATCTTTGAAAGTTCATATGTCTCCTTTCAGTCTTCTGTATCACTGAACAGGATTAATTTTTTCTAGTAGGGAATGGAGAGAGGTATTCAATTCCCATGAACTGAATACCCATGTGTAGAAATTTTCAATTACGTAGATGCCATCTGTCTCCCACAACTTTTCAGTGTAATTGAAATGATGAGCATTTCTTTCTATTCTGATCTTTTCAACAAAATCTTGGTGTTTCTTTTGTTTGCATGAAAGGTAGAGATCCAGCAGTCATGACATCATTTGAAATTTTCAACTTCTATTAGACAAACTTTTCAAAGAATTATAGCATGGTGGGAGAAGGGGAAATTTTTCTGGATCAGTTCTTCTTTTCCCTCCTTATCTCTATGAATTACTTTTTTTCTCTCTCTCTTTAAAATTACAGATCAGCAAGAGCTCTTATTTTGCTTATTTTAGCAATTTACATTAAAGAGTATTAGCTAGCATTGTGTTGGCCAGCAGACCACACAAGAGGGTGAAAGTTTCCCAGCACCTATGCTCAGGTAGGAAATGACAACTGTACTAGTTGACCAACTGGAGTGTTTTTGAGAACCCCATTACCTCCAGGAGAACTGTGGTATCTTTCTTAGAATGGAGGAAAATCTGATGGCTAGGGTATGGTATTTTTCATCTGCGTGCTTTCAATTTTAATAAAAACCAGAGGCAGATGTACTAAGATCCTCTTAATATTGTCACCCTACCAGCAAGCTGAGCTGATAATGAATTGAAAAACTGTAGCTGGGTGGCCATTACATTTAATCCTCCAGCAGTTATTCTTGCCCTGTTGTTTCTCACACTTACAAAGACTGTCTTACAAATACCCCATGGTTTATCCACTGCCTCCAAGCATGTATTTCTGGTGGAGTTCTTGTGTAATGACACGGAAGGCAGATCAGGATAGTTGTAAAGTAAAAAATGGTTCAGGCTGTGTAAGAACCACAAGGTGACTTTACAACAAGAACTCTATCAAAGAAGGAGAGGTGTGACTTGAATTAAGCAGAAGACTGTGGCAACAAGGTGCCAAATGACAGGATGGAGTCATCTGTCTGAAAATATCTTAATGTCTGCCACTTAAGCATACACAAGTGCTTGAATAGGTAATTTATTAGAACGTTAGTGTATTGCGCTTCTTGTTTCTCCAAGCATTAGAGGAAAAGGCATGTTTCATCTTAATATGCTGAATGTGTTTTCCTTTTGTCCACAATTCACAGTTTAGTGATTTAATTTTCATGTCTGACTTCTATTTCTTTCATGGACCCAGAAATGTTACATCTGTAATGGTCTGATGAAAAATCCTTTAGAAGTCAGTGGAAAGTCTTCTGCTGACATTAATGGCCTTTAAATCACACTTTAAATCAAAGTTTTAAAGCGAAGGACTGAATTGGTAGTGTCTGTATTTCTGCAGATTAGTTTGTTGATGACATTGGGCTATATTTTTAAGAACTGAATATTCACTTTGCCATGAAAAACAGCTAATTTCTCTTCTATGTAAAATGTCTGAAAATGAGCTCACTCTTTTTTGAAAACACAGTGGATGGCTTTTTTCACTTTTCTTAATGCATTTCCATTGTGTTGAACCAAAAGAAAAATTAAATCATTCTATTGCTATAAGCTATTCATATTGTCATCATCTGTGTATCTGTCAACCTTGAATATTCTTTTAGGGGATAGTGAGAGTTGGGAATAAAATCATCTGAACTCAGCTGGAAATTAAGGATGCACTTGCAAAATAAAGTGAGCTACAAATAGAAATGCTTTCAAATAGCAAAAACCATGGAGAAAGCATCTGAAAGTATAGAAGAAAGTGTTTACTGCTAAGGTTAGGACCAGGCCCACAGTAAGATGAGAAGGCATAGATGGGATGTGGGGACTTTGCTTTCTCATGGGATCTAACAATTACTATGAGAGGGATGCATGAGGCTACTTTCCTGCATGGTCTAGTGTTGCTCTGGTTTTGGAAATGTGTGAATTGCCTGCAACTGTCAATCTAACAGAGGCTTTTGCATTCCCCTTTTCTGTCTTTTGTGAATGCCTATGAATCCCAGGACTTCTGTTCTTTTGTATGTTTTTTCTTGTCTCTCTGGAAAGGGAATAGAGGGGAAAAAGGTGCTTGAAATATACTTAAAAGAGACTGGTTGGATAGAGTAGCTGAGAACAGGTGCCCCTGATGCACATCACAGACTCAGGTGCTAGTGCTGCCATGTAGCAGTGATAGCAAGAAAGCAGCTCAAAGCTTTTTGAGCTTCCTTCCTCCATCTGTATTTATACCGATGGGTATTCTCATTCTGCTGAGAGAACTGTATTTAGAGAGGCAATTTTCACACCTGTAATTACCACTCATTGTTCCTACCTTGGAATAGAAATGCGAATATGCAAGGACACAGACTACATTTGGGATTATTTCAGGGGTCTAATGAACCCTTTGGAAACACTTCCAAACATATTCATATCCTTCACACCTTGCTTACAATGCATACAGCAGGCAAAGGAATGTTCCAGAAGAAAGTTGTGTCCCTTATTTCTTTCTAAACATGATAGTATGTCCATGCTAAACTATTTTGTGTGTGATTACTATTTTGTCTGAAAAGCAATTTTTCTTCCTGAAACAGATCCCAATTTCCTGCTGCCCTTCCAGCCTTCTTCCATCAACAGCAGGAAGATGAGCTAAAAACCAATCTACCAGACAAAGCAAACCAGTCCCTTGGAAATAGAGTGGCAGAATTTGTTAATTAGACACAAGGCTTTCCACAATGCCCCACATGCTTCTGTAATGTTGAGCTCAGTCATCTTGAATCTCTAAAAGCAAATGCAGGTGAGCAGCACATCCATAATTCTGTCATCTCTAAGTGGTGTGCTGTGCCTTTACCACACATGCATGCTCCCTGTCTTGGAAATGAATAGAGTGGGAAATGCCTGATGTAACATACTTTCTGTGCTCTGAAAAAGCCACACATCTGCTAATATTTAGGGTTCTTCACTTTCTTTTGGTAATCCCCTCACCTTTCATATACAATGCCATCTAACGCCCCTCTTTCATTTTCCAAGGATAAAAATCCACAGATTTCACTCATCTCACATTTAATGGATTATAATCCCCAAGACAAAAAGAGAAATTATGCTAAGCTTCTGGCAGAATCTATTCAGCACATTGCTGAAATGAGGCACCACAGCCCCTGCTGAAGTACATTTGCAGCTCTTCCTTTCTCCACACACACAGAGGATGCCTGAAGCACTTCACATCACAATCACAGCTCTCCTGATTGCTCCATTTTATCTTCAGCCCTTCAGGACACTTATAGCTAATAAACTGGGTGCAGCTAAACTACTGGCAGGTGCTTCTTCCTTTCTATCATTTCAGTCAGGGTCAGCAGATTTAAAGTTGTTTGGGTGAATAATGTGTGTATATTTATATAGCTTATCTCTGTTATTTCCTTGTTTTCAGAGGTCCAAGATGTAGGAGTTACATAAAATACTGTTAATAGCTGCAAATACCTTTGGGCTTTGAAGAATTATAGGTCCTGATGACTCTGAGTATTTTTACAAGAAAAGAAAACTCTCTAAGTATACATCCTGAGTATATTTTGGACTCCAACAGACAGAAGTGAAGCTGTTTGTGGGTGAGTAGTGAGTGGTATCCCTGTCCATGGTAGGGAGGTTGAAATTAGATGATCTTTAAGGGCTCTATGAACTAAAATTTTGCTATGATTCCATGAATTATGATTCTGCAATTCTATTTTTCTTCCCTGTCTGAGCTATAGTTGATGTCTGCATGAGAAACAAAACGATTCTTGTGTAAGGTTATTGTCTTGCAGATATCATATGTAAAGAGGGAAATTATCTTCAAGCTCTTGACCTTCAAATACAAGTTCCAGGCACCAAGTTCTCACATTTCAGACTCTGAGGGTCACTTCACAATGCTGAATGTGTCTTTTGACAGATGTGCATAGCCTGGATTTACTTGTACTTTATTGGACATTAAGGAGCCTCAGCAACTTCCAGGAGTGCCTGCAGCATGCTGGCCACCACTGGAATTTCTTTGCTAGGCATGAGCCCAGGGGGAGCTGCATTTTGTGGTGCTGTGTACTGCTCCTGCACAGCGATGTCCCATGTCCCTGCCCGTGGCCTCAGCACCCAGCCTCCTTTGCCATTAGGAAAGCACGGAGGAGATATTTGTTAGAGGGGTTACAGTCACAACTATGCCTTTAAGGAAGTGAGACATAGCCTGTCTTTATTTGATTTAATAGGTAACTTATTTTATCACCTTTCACATTAATTACCTAAGTATTTGAGGCCTCTCCTCTTATACCACAGGGGAACCCTATGAAGCTTGTCTAAAGAAAAACAACCTTTCCTGCAAACCTTCTATTTTGGGGGGAAGAGTTGTTTTTTCATTAACAGATGTTCTTAACCTGTAATCAGAGAGTTCTTGATAGGGCTGTACTGAACGGTACCCAAGAGTCAAATATCTTTTGCATATGCTTTTCAAATCCAGAGTAGTACTGGTTCTGCTGTGTCCAAGACTGATCTCTCCTTTCACTCAAGGCATACTCAAAGCCAGGATGATGGGCCATGTCATATTTTCTTATATACCTCAGTATATTTGTTATGGAAACACACATAACCTTAACATTTAACAATCTTCCTCTGTATGTTTTTAAGTGAAGAACATTTACCTGACCTGCATCTGGAAATGGAGTTGTACCTCTTCAGACAAATTAAGGATATCGTACTGCCTGACTTCCAGGAACCACTGTACTCCCATAGATCACTTGTGTGATGGCTGTCTGAAATCATAAACAATGACCTAATTCTTTATTTAATACAATTTTTCCTATGGATTTAGCTGCTGAAGTATTTTTTTTTTGTCGGGAAATTAATTGTTCCAATATATGCAGAATCCTGTCAGTAATATTAATTTAGTCCATATGAAGCACAACCATAAAGACCTCAATTTCTAACAGTAGCCACCAAGACTCTGGCTTTTGCTACAGCTCTGCTGGACTACTTTCCCAGTCCTTTTGGCTAATCTTTCATATTCATGTTCTGTGTGCTTGCAAAACACTGTTGCAGTTAATTTTGTGTGAGTGGTAATTCCCACAATTCCCATCTCACCCCTATGCTTCTGCAATTACTCTTATTCCTTCACTACAGAGAATTATTCCCACATTTTCATATTATTTTTGAAACATTTTGCACACATAATTCTGCTTATGGCTGCAGATTTAAGACCTGTTCCGGTTTGTTGTACTTGTCCTGCTCTTGATTTACTATTTGAAATGGTAAATGTGGAACATTTATGTAACACTTTGCCTATGGAGGCTCCAATGTGCAGAACAAAGGTAGCAGGTAACACTATCCTTGTTTTACAAGTGATAAAATCTGACATAACAGTGGTTTCAGCTAATTCAGGCAGTCCTAAAACTGGGGGAGGAACTCGCTGGAGCTGTGCTTCAGCAAAATAGTGTTGAATTAAGTATTTGTAAAGCACAAGCCCTGTGATACCTCTTTTCCCTGACACAGGGCTGAAGAACAGCAGTGTTGAAATGGGGGAAGAAAAAGTGCCAGAATAAGCATGTTTTGCTCGGTATAAGTGTAAAGTGGGAGAGGAATGCCTGGAGAGCAGCTCTGTAGGGAGCAATCTGGCAATGCAGGTCAGCAGCAGCTCAATGTGAGCCAACAGTGTGCCCCAGCTGCCAAGAGGGCAAACCACGTCCCCGGGTGCATCAAACACAGCATAACCAGCCAGTCAGAAGAGGTGAATGTCCTGCTGTATTCAGACAGGTGTTTCACATACCTTTCCCCTGCCCTTTGACACCCCTGCTATGTGTATTGAGGGCTTAAGCCAGCCTAAAGCAGTGAAACTCCATGAAAACCAAAGGAATGACACCACTTAGAGCCAGCTGACAGCCTGGATCATAAGTGACCATCTCCTTCTGTGAAGGGAGAGTCAAGCTTGCTTTTTAAGATGCAGATGGGCTATCGATTGAAGAGGAGTTGAAGACCACCAGGATAGTTTTGTTTCCAGTACAAGCATCAGTCTTCATTACAGATGAAAAGTATTGTGTCCATGCAATTGTTCCATTTCTCTCAGCATTTATTTTAATCACTGCTTTCTGTTTTGCCTCCAGTCACTTTCCTGTGACAATAATGATTAATCAGGATACTTCAGAAAGATATTAATGGACAAAGTGGGATTTAATTTCCTGGCAACAAACATATAACTTACCTTTTAAAGGGAGAGGTCTAAAATTAAAATAAAATTTTTAAAATATTTTCTGTAATTAATTATGTAAGCCATGCTCACTTATATGTGACAAGCACACTGTAACCCAATCATGCTAGTGAATCACTGTATAGCTTGCACCAAATAATTAGAAAGACATGGGAGACCAAATTAAAAATGTGCAGGGGTTTCTTTTTGGTTAATCACAGGTTATTTTCAAGACTGAGTCCATTCTTCAATTCCATGTGCAAGTCCTGTAAAACCACATTCAACCTGGAAATGAGGCATAAACAGAGGATTTTAAAAAGAATTATTAATAGCCATGGACTGGAAGCCAAAAAGCCTTTTCACATTTTATCTGCTACTGGGTGTGACAAAGAATAGGCACAACCTGCTTTTTATTTTAAGAAACAGATGCAAAGCATGGATTGCAAAGGCTTTACTCTATTTTGTTTCAGAATTTATTATCCCACTGGCTGAGACTTTTTGCATTTATGATTCAAATAATACACTTCCTATGCCTCACAAGACTAAATTTTCAGCCACATTCAAGTTCTGGTAGTGCAAACCTGTCATCTTTGTCTTTTGTTGGCAAATGGGTATTTGTATTTTCTAAAGAGATTGTGGGAATAACACAGCCAACATTAAAGACTGTCACAGAAGGTTTGGTCAAAATGTCCAAAAGTATAATCAGACTTCTCAAACTCTACACAAATAGAACTAAATTAATTTATAAGGACATTAGAACCCTATCACTGCACTTGACCTTAGCAGTTCTTGGATACTCCAGGACTGTGAGAATGAAGATACTTTTATTTGTCAGCTAGATATTAATTTAGCACCTTAACCTATTTGCTCTATGTTTATCTCACCAGGTTAAGCATGGTTGTGAAAACTGCTGGATGTGTACATCTAGGATGTACTTGGGACTTCAGTAAAAGAAATGGGGTGAAAAGCCCGTGTGTATACTGGGGAACAGTCTAAACGGTTTATTAACAAAGACAATTTTATTTCAGGGTGCAAGAACATTCCTGGACATATTTGGATTTATTACCGGAAAATTTATATATTCATATTTATTAAGTGAAGTGTTTTGTGTCAAACTTTTGCTGACACCTCTTAGGGGAGTCAAGTATAAGGTAGTACATTGGAGTAATCCTGTAGCTTTTACTCTGTTGAGAAACTTAGCTTTCCAGGAAGGACATTTTTAGAAAATTAAATCCATCTGGGTAGTTCAGGGTTCTCAGCTACCCATTGGTCTAAACATCTCCCATGTCTATGAAGGACCTTGCTTCAGTCCATGTGATACTCAAGAGGAAACACTTGTTCAGGGATAAATCATGAATATGGGGAGCTTAGCACAAAAGCTGCATGTAAGCAGAAAAGCATAAGAATTTATGTTGATGTGTTACAAGTGAGATTTCCCATACTACACAAGAAACCATCAGGAATCTCCCTCCCTTGTCTCCTCCTTTTCAAACACATTTATGGTCTTCTAGTGTTTGGTGTGGGCCCTGCTATTTGGTGTCTCACACTTTACTGAGTGCCTTTTACTTGTGGGCTGGCAGTGAATGCAGAGCCTTTTCATGGAAAGCTGTCGGCTCTGGGCTCCCAAGATGGTGTGGCAAGGGCAGTTTCTTACCTTGGCTATGGCTGAACAAGGGTGTGATGGAGCTGCAAGGTAGTGGCTTTAAAAGAAAGTTTTCTTTTATTTTTCTTTTTATTATTTTCTCTCAAGGAAAAGATTGGGGAATCACTGTGAATCTATAGCAAAGGGAGCAAGCTAATATTTAAGGGCATTTATTTGGGAAGCCCATGTTCTCTATTCTCTCTTCTAAGGCTGAAGCCAAACCTCATTCCAGAAACATCTGCTCATCTTGCCCAGGATAAGGGAGATAAAAATGAAGATTGCACTCCTTCCCTACCCCTTGTCTCCTGAAGAAGAACCTCACAGGTGAAGTGGGAAAACTCTGTAGCTTGTTTTTTCTCAGCCCAAAATGTAATGCAACAACAAAGTTTGCATAAGCACAGTAAGCAATGCTTGGTGTTTGTATATGCCATTGCACATGTGAGTTGAGATCCATTGCTACCTCAGATTTTAATTACTCCAAGTGAATTTTTTCCCTTTCTTTAAAGGTATATGAATGTTCCAGATTTTATTATCAAGGCAGAAACATGCCTAAACTGCCTGAGGACTGTTCAGTACCTGTTAATCCAATAGCCACACAAGTTATTAGGTGCCCCATCTGAGAAAGAACATGGTAAAACACATTCCACAGTGCTCTAAAGAGGGCAAGCACACTTATCTAAAGTGGATCAAGCGAACACACACGTCTATACCACATGTTCTTTTAATTAACAAACACTTTACCAGCACAGTAACTTGTATTCAGAAGATGCATCTGAATGGAAGTCTGACTTTAGACTTGAAAACTGCTCTAATGACAAATTAAAGCTGCAGAATGGTCTTATCAGAAAGGATTCTGAACACTTTCCTTGGATTGAGAAACAAAATCCCTGAATGCCCTTTTGTGCTCAGAGTCACTGAATGTTACTGGCTTCTTAAAGGAATGTTTTTAGCTGGCTATTAAATGAGATTGGAACCAATCACACAATCTCTCACTGATGATTTCTGGAATAAAGCATGAAAAGAACTAGATAATTTGATCCCACATTTCCTCCCCTGGTTCTTTCATTTTGTTTAGTGCTTGTTACTGATTAAACAGCATTCAAATGCCAAGAAAGGGAAGGAAGGTGGGATGTGTTTTGAAGGCCTTAGCCAAAAAGAAAGTTCATTAAGTTTCTTTCCAAAACCAGCTGAAGACCTCATGGAGAAATATCTTTGTATGTTTTTGAAATGTGGCTTCTTGGGAAAAAAAAAAAACAAAACAAAACAACTGTATTTCCTTGGACATGGCCAGCTAGGACATAGAGAAAGGATTATCACAGGAGCACTTAGGAGCATAACTATCAGGGACTGGGTCTGTTCAACTTTCTAAAAATCTTCCTATTCCAGAAAAAAAATATTTGTCAGTTTTTTCAAATATGAACTAAATACAAGAACTATAAAGAACATGCAGAATTACTTTCTTTCTTTCAGAGATGAATTTCTGAAGCGGTAATGCATGAGTACATCAGAAACTCTATTAAATATGACTTAGCAAGGGTTAATAGACCAGGGTCAAAAGAACACATATGCAGAAGAAGCCAGAATTTGGATCTGTGGAGCTTGCCAAAAGCTCCACCAGGGCTGAGATTTAGCTGGCCTCTAAAATTTTCAGGAGTGTTAGTAAAAGCCTATGAATTCTGAGCTGCAGATTTTTGCTGGCTTTGTAACAATCAGGGGGTATTTCTTCAGGCTAAACAGATGACTTACAGACCTCTTAGAAGTACCATAAAAACAAATATTAGGAAATAATACACTCCATCCTAGTTGGTTTTGTGTAACACATTGCATAATGTTTCTATGCACAGTACACTTCCTTTGTTGTGTGAAATATTCACAAGCTTTCTCAGAGAGATATAATTTTTCTACTGTGGCATCAGCTGTGTAATCAATGTTTTATTGGCCAGCAAGATTGAAATGCAGCTCGTTCAATATTATTATGTGACTGAGGTTAGAAATCCCTTCCCCACCTCCAAAATAAAGTATTAGATAACCTTTATTTAACATTCTAGTGGGCAATTCATTTCAACTGAATACTTACAACTGATACTCACAGACAGGATATTTTTATAGCTGTGGAGGCTGGGATGGTGGCACTGCACATATGTTTAATTCCTTGTCATCATGATGATCAGCAATGTTTGTTTGCTAAAGGCAGGTGGAATGAAGCTTGTAGTGGTAGAGATCTGGCAGCAGTGACAAATTGTGTACAGTTTCCACTTCCTTTCAACAACAAGACCCTGAGAAAAACCTGCAAGAGCATCGGATCACTTTGTTTCAGTTTTGGATGCCTGCTCTGAATAAATCTCTGTCGTCATCAGCCTCCCTCAGTCAGTGGAAAGATTTAGGCATTCAAGAGCACAAACTGGATGACTTCTTTTAGATGTCCTATCTTAGATGATCAGTTGAGGGTGGAATAATCCATTCTGTTTCAATGTCTATTTCTTTCCAAAAAATTGTAAGGCAAAGCTCTGTAGCTGTTGAAGTCTACACTAAAGACATTTAATCAGGTGAAACCCAATTTATAGAAAAGGCCAAAATGCTACCCAAAAGCTCTTTATAACTGCATAAAATATTGCTAGGGAGTCAAAAATCATCTTACAACAAAGACCAAGAAGTAAAACATTGATCTTCTAATCGAAATGGCTACTACACACTCCTATTTGTGTTTCCTACTTCAATAAGAGATTTTGTCACAAAAAAACAGTAGAAAGAAAAGAAAGAAATTAAAAGCATATACAGTGGAAACAATTTTAATATTGTTGTTGTCAATTATACTGCAAGATTTTTGTCCAAAAAGTGCAGAAATACAAAGCTTTACAAGTCACTGCACATAAAAATAACCAGATTGAGCAAACACTCATTGCAAATTCTTTCAGTGTAAAATAATTCACAAACAGAAACACCTTAAGCTTGTAAAACATCTTGTCATGCATCTTGAAACATGTTGATGTGACAAGTTGCAAGATGAATGCAATTTGGCAGGTATACATTAGGACAAGTACTGTATCACATGTAAATACTTTCAATAGAATGAAAGTTTCTAATACTCCAAACTGCTTTCGAAAAGCCCACAGAAGACCTTTTAGACAATGTGAGCACAAATTACTGTATTATTCCTGAGAATGAATCTAAAGTTGTACATGATTAAGTGTAATCAAGCCAAGTAAAGTCAGAAAGTTACCACCCATCATCGGGTACCACGTAGCACTGATTGTATGTACCTTTTTGGCATACAATCAAGAATGATCGAATCATTGTGGCGTAAGAAATCAATGCCCAGCAGTTGGGTGGTAATAATTGACTCTTCATGCTTTTCCCCGCCATTGGGGAAACATATTTTCTTTCCTCTAATAGATTCTGTTTTGTTATTGGAATAAACCAGGAGGCACAACTGTCCAGATGTGGGAGCTCAGCTGCATAGTGGTAATTTGCTCACCTGTCATATCTCAGCCTTGTTAGATCATGTGTCCACACCTGCTGTGCTATATGCTCTGGACCTGGTTCTTTCAAAGGGCAAAGAAAAATTTTGAAAAATTCCCTTGTGCATCAGTCAAACAAAATTTTTAATTGCAAGTTGGTTTTAATAACCAACCTTTGTAATTTCAATGACAACAGGCACAAATAAATAAATGTCTGTCAGTTCAATCTTTTCTCAAGAATTGGTTTGGATACTGTAATCTTTCCTTCTAGTAAAAAGTTTCAGAAGAACTAAGAGCAAAAGTTTTAAAAACTAGTACTGTTGAACGGTGATGAAGTCTGTATGCAATCTCTTCAGAGTGTTAGTATAGATGAAAGAAGGATCAGAAAGCTCTTTTTTCCTACTGTTACCCCCAGGAGCAGACATTGATATGGAAAATCAGGCTGTCCCACTGTTTTTTACAGAAAGGTGGTCCTGAACTCTGAAATAAAAACCTGTAGAAGTTCTCTTCAATCCAATTTCTTTTCCACCTTCTGTTTCAGTAAGCATTTCCAGCAGATTCTTTCTGAAAATTTCAGGGACACTAGAGGTCAAGTAATTCCTTAAGACTATCCTTTGGGACACATCACTGTGAAAACAGAGAACAGCGTGAACTGTAGGAAATGGTTTCTATAAAATACATATTAGAGAAGCACAGCAGGATAGGACTCCATGAATAATTGTTTTCTTGATTTGGATGCTAAATGGAAGAGGAAGGTTTTTTCCAACATGCAACTTAATCTAATTTTTAACTTGTCTAAATAAAAAAAAAATCAATAAAACACTAGAAACATTACATTTGATCTGTAAATTAAGAATGTTATTGTAATTTTGGAGATCTTTAGGAAAAATGCTACCAATGGATCTAGAGGACTTTGAAGTCTTTTCACAAAATATAGGAAGAAAGTGAAATGTGTCCATTTTAATCAATGAAATAAGTGAGCTGTTTCAGGACTGCAAGACTGGAGTTCATTTCCCTACTTTGCCTAGGGGAAGGAAGACTCACATCTCCTATGGATATTTCTTTAAATTGCTGCTAGGCTTTTTGAGTGGCTTGTTTTCAAATTGTAGTTTCATAATTGGTAGAGTTAGACCCCCTTCCTGATTAAAGCTACAAGATTACTATCCTCCCACCTTTTCCTTGGATAGCTGTTCTGTTTCCCTTCTTAATGTTGTTGCTACCCTTGTGAAGCCAGGAATATGGCCTGGCTGCAAGCTACATCCATATGGAAGAAAAAAATAATTGCTTGTGCCTGGATCTGATCCTGTCTCCAGGTTTGCTGCTCAGCTGCTGAGGGGCCAGTAAAGGTGTGAAAGGAGTGGAACTGCACTGCTGGAGATGGCAATAGAACATGCAGCCCAGGGTTTTAGCTGCCTGTGACCCACGGCTTGGATTTTGAAACCAAGCTCTCTGATTTCAGCTTAGCTCGAATGAAAAGAGCAGCTGTCAAACTCTAAGGGAACATAAGCCAAAGCCATGCAAAAGAAGAAAATTCAAAACAGAGACAGAAGGAGAATTAAGTCCTCAGGAGAAAACTACTGACATGTGATGGCACAAAACTCCAAGAAATGAGAGCAATTCAGTAAGGTCGAAGTTCAGCCATTTCTAACAAGGAAGTTGACACTTCCCCATCTGACTGACGGCTGCCTGGACAACAGAGAGCGTGCCTCTGTCACGGGCAGCAAGTGTGCTCCTGCTGAGCCTAGTAGCCTGTTATCCTTCACTGCCTGCTGTGTGCATTAACAGATAAATAATTGTTGTGAGCACACAGAATGTTTATATTCCTGCTTGCAGTGTCTGTGCACCAGGCAGGCCACAGGGCTACCCACAGCCCTGCTTTTCCTGACTCTAAATATGACACTGCAATGGGCACGAGAGAGGCTGGCAACTACTCATCACATCATCCACTTTAAGGGGTCAGTGATTGCAACCAAGGAGATGTTTCGATCCCCTCCTGCAGAGCAGGGAACCAAGTCTGGGTCAAAGCCCTAGTCACTGCAGTCCTGGGTGAAACGGGGTGACCATCAAACCATGCAAACAGTTAATTCCCTGTGCTCTGCTGCAGCCCAGCAAGAACCATACATTGTGATGTGTCCTCTCCTCCTGCAAATTAGCACATGGCCTACCAGCAGCAGAGAGAGACATCATATTGCTGGTAATTGACATGCATGGAACTGTGCCAGTCCACACCAGCTGAGAATCTGGCTTATGGACAACTTGCATTGAATTTATTGGCAGCTCGGTTTATGCACATAAGCTTTGTCTTCAGTGCAGAGAGGGGTTTTTCTGCAGGATTTACAGCTATCTTCCTGTAAAACACTAGGAGAGACTGGATGCTGGTAGTTTTTGCCACAAATTAGTAGCCAAAATCAATTGCTGATGGGGATTGTAGGGCTCAGTTAGTTTAGTTTTACTGAGGTTACAATCTGTGCCTTGTCATTAGGATGTTGCAGCAAGAGTCACCTCTGAATAGAAACAACCATCATTGAAGACAAGCCGTAGCTGATGCCCAAACTCATATAACACATCGTGCTTCCTCCAGGGAAAGAACACATGCTGGGACGAAGACAAAAAGTTCACTGAAAGATATTGTTTGGTTTAGTAAGAAGACACATTACCTCTCCTTTGCACATTATAACGGTGAGCTAAATTGATCCTAAAAACGTACTGGTCCGTACAAATGGGAAAGCTACTGCATTCATATGTACATAATAGGCTCATCCCTGCTGGGGAGCCAGCAATAGGTTATGGGTAGTTGAGAATCGACATGCCTAATTGCTTCACCTCGGTAATCAGTGACAAAATGTGGGGTGAGGAGCAGGGGTAAGAGTAGCAGGGGTGGCTATCAGGCAAGCTAATGCATTATTCAGCTATTTCTTCTCACGAAGCTTCATTTCCAAACTAGTGATCTTCACTGTAACTCCCATCCTCTTTTTCATATGTCTCATTAGACCCACTGGACTCATTTACACCTGTTCAGATGAGTTAGCTTTCAAAGGCGATAAATGAAGGGGGAAATGAAAAAATTGCCTACTCCCCAGGGGTATTTCTGTGCTAACCCATCCATTACTGCTTGACTAATGTCCTGAAGCATGAGATTTTATACCCTTTATGCATTTTATTCTGTTCTGTGTAACTAGCTGATATTATCCCTATGTCTAATTAAGATTCCTGCTTCTTAATTCTGAAATAGAAGAGAATTGCTGCTGTATTTCCTCACGTAAAACTATTTTATGCACTGACAAAATGATCTTTGTTCACAACCTGTAAAACTCTGCACTTCATAGGAATGAAAAATGTTAGCGAACTTTTCTGGCATATTCTGACATATGAGTCTGGAAAGGAATATATTGGCATTTAGAGGCTTTTCTGTATTTGGAAATTCAGATGAGGGGATTGAAATCAGTCAATTGTTTAGTAGATTCAGGGCAGATAAATGAATCTGCTACCTTTTTTTTTTTTTTTTTTCCTGAGGGGAGTTATTCACATCAAGAAATAATCAGCAAAATTGGCAATCAGCAAATGAGCCAAGTAACATGGTCATTGAATTAAACTCCTGAAGATGCATTGCTCCAAGACTGAAAGATTACTTTATGAATCTGTTGCAAAAAAGAATTCACCTTCTTTCATGAGCTTTTTACTTTGACATTATTTTCAACCCCTCCTGTGATTTGAAAATTAACACCTCCTGCATTTTGAAAATGCAAGGAGAAACGGCAAGTAAACGTTTTCAACCCTATCAAAATCAGCTCTATTTTTGCTCAGATTTTCTGAAAGAAGCCTGTATGTACACATGATGTTTTCTAAAGGTTTTACAGAAATGTATTGAATTTCAAAGTTTCATGTTGCAAATTTTGCACTTTTAAGAATTTTTCATGAATGAAGTATTTGCTTATCTATGTTTGAGGCTTCTTCATTTAAATATTATAATAAATAGAGAATTTTGCTCTTATGAGGAACGAGATGAAAAGCAGTAGAAACTTTGAGAAGAAAACTGGCAATTTTATTGCTATAATTTTAGGATTCCAGTGCCAGTCTTTTGTCCCAGGTCTTCTTATACTCCTGTAGTGTACAGATCATTAGTGTCTCCCAAATAATTTTCCTTTATGAGTGTATTTAGTCTACAGATATGCAGATGCTCAGGGTCCTGTCCTTTCATTTGGTTCCTATTTTTGACTTGTGCAGGCTTATAATCATACTGTTCCAGAGTATATCTTTGATCTATGTAGGCTCTGACTAATGTTAAAATGTAGATATTAAGCATATTTTTTGTGTGTCAGGGTTCTCTGGAATCTCCCTTAGCAGGTTTTTGATTGCAGCTTCTGTATAATTTAAAGAGCATACAGGATATGCTAATGAGGCACTGAAGGTATTAACAGAATTTGCAAGATTAAGAATTAGAAGTAGTGTCAAAAGGAGCCCTTGGAATTTAACTTACATTTGCAAGGACAAATGTACATATTTTCTGTTAGTGTCTTTCTAAAAATTGCATTCTCTGCTTTTTACAATGGGATGAGGTTTATGTAGCTTTAGATAGGAATTTATAAAAAAATTATTTTTTTCAACATTTCATCTTGGGATATGTTTTCTTGAGAGGACAGGGAATATTTGCAGACATATTTTCATCATTCCGTCTTCTGCTTGCAGAATATAAAAGGGCCTGACATGCTCTCTAAGAGGAAGACTGATGGATAGCCTTCATCTTTAGTCACCACAAACAAACAGTTCTCCTGCAAAAAAAGAGAGAAACAATAAGAGATGTGTTTAATGAGCTCCAGGTGACAAGCAGTGCAGAGCATGCTCTGCTTCCTCCTCTCCCATGCTGGCCATCCTTTTCAGGATAAGACCCCTGGCCCCATGGTGACCACCCATGCAACACCTCCCATGCAGCACCTGCTCCATTCCAGGCAGGAAAGGGAGCTGGGGCTGAACATATCTGGGGGCTGAGCCCCTGTCCAGGAGAAGCCAGGGGATGTTAGATGCTTAGTTTCCCTCTATCTGGCACCACCAATATCAGTATTTTAATGCATGAACACCCAATGTGCATGCTCCTTTGTTGTGTAAGAGGAGTTTTCATACAGTTGTGTTGATGTCTAATGACGACTAATGCAGCAACAGATTTTTGCACTGGGTCAGCCCTTCTGAAGAGAAAGGACACTGCAGAGCATGGCTTTATCCATGCATTTTGTCTCTGAGGCCTTACTGGGCATGATACCGATCATAATTTGAACAAAGCTGGAGGCTCTCCTGGTTTTCAGTGTGTTTTTCCTTGATCTTTTTCAAATGACCATCTATCTTCTATATCACCCAGTTTTCTATAGCATCCATCACTGTTCAATCTACACACTTCCCTGCTAAATCAATTCTATGCTGTGAAGTCCCCGCAGGACTCTGCGGCTGTTTCTGCTCAAGTCCACAGCCTGCTTGGGGAATACTTTGTTTTAAATCATCATCATTCTCAAAACCTTTTAAATTGTGCCAAAGTATGACTGTCTTTCTAGTATGGACAAAAAAGGGCTTAGGACTGTGTGTTTGGAGGGATACAAGATAATTTAAGAGATGTGGTTTTGGTCAAAATGCCAAGATCTTTTTTTGAAATCAATTTATAGGGAAATAATTCTCTTTAAGCAATGTATATTGAATCTTCACGGCCTTGTGTGGAATTCTTCACTGTTTCAAAAGGGGCTTTGCTGAAGGAAATAAAAGAAATCAAAGAAGAGAGATGTGCTGTGGCTTAAGAATCTGTTTGGCATTGTTGTAAGGTTCTAGAAACAGGTTATGAAATACAATATTTGCTGATTTGTATCTGATGCTGTTAGTCACAAACCCTGGCAAGTTGTAAGAGAGTAAATATATTAGCACAAATGATAAAAATGCACTGCTTTACCACACTGCTAATGCTCTAGTAGTTACTCAGTGACACTCAGTGTTGAGGGTGTTAATGGAAGAAGATAAAAGATCTGGTGACTGCATTTGACCTTGCTAGGACTGTATGGAGTAAGGCATGTCACTTAACCACTCCACTGGCATGAAACATCTGCCCAGGACTTGGTTTCTGTGTTCATCTCATCTACACAACCTTATTGCTGTGACTTTAGTCTTCCTTCACTTCCACTCTGAATCCTGTTTGACCATCAGCCTCTGCTCAAATTGGCTCTGATCTTTGCACTCGTGGAGGAGAAAACTGCTGTCTCTGCACAGAGCCACTCTGGTAATCGATAGAGAGCCTGCACAGGGAGTGGCATGCTGCCAGTCACGAGCTTTAGCTTGAACTTGAAAGATTTTGGAGTCAGAGCTGTCATCTTGATGTTTGTTTCTTCCAAAAAGGTGTCAAATAAATGCAGCTCTGAACCTGGACAGGGTGTTTGGCCTTGTAGACACCTAGCAGAATCCCAAGAATCAAAGTGAAGCAATACCTGCAGCAATATCTTCAGGAAATAATTCAGAACCAGCTTTGTTGAGTGCTTTGAGATCTCTGGCTAAGGGAAGAAGAAAGCACTGCTCATGTCAATATCTAATTGGTGTAAAGTAGGTTCAAATGGACTTTGCTTTGGTAAGGTAGTTTAAGCTCTTCTTGACTAATGATATTCAAATCCATTTTTCATTCAGATAATGAGCAAAAATTGATGAGAAAAAGCTTCCACTTCCTTAACTTCTAACACAGCATTTTGTTATCCTGCCCAAGCTATTTGTCTCTGGTCATCTCTCCTCCCATACATGATGATGAAACGGTTGGTGTCTGTGTCAGGAAAACTCCCAGCCATGCAACAGTCCTGGAAGAGACAGGGTGCAGCCCTATGAATTTATTCAGGGCTGTCCAAGAGCTCACAGCACCAACAACATCTATCAGCAACAGATAGTGCAACAGATGCCTGGAGCAGAGTGGGATAGTGCCAGACGATGCACAGAAGCCATGGTCCAGCACATGAAACAAGATTGTTCTCTCCATTAATTTCCTCTCCTATCTCAGCTTCTCACCTGCTGTCTCATTTCCCTGCTGAATCTGGCCACCTGCCCATTCAGCTGTTTCTCTATGGGAAGGGGCTTCCTCTTGCTACTGCCCTGCCTGTTGTGCAGCCCAATAGGACCCTGCTTCTTGCCTCTGGCTGTTAATGCCTCCTGCAGTAGGAATGAGGAGTGTTAATTCAGGAGAGAGATCAAGAGCAAAGCCTGGGCTATGGACTGTGAGCTTGCTGCATATTGAGGAGTTTGCCATAAATGTCCACAATGATTTGTTCTTTCTACAAGACAAATGTTTCTGTGATAAGAAATGAGACGAGAGTCACCTGAAATGGAAGCTTCTCTTCCATTCATGGTTTAAGTAACTGGTATTAGATGTCAGATAAAATCATAAAATAATGGAAAGGTTTGTGTTGGAAGGGACCATAAAGATCAACTTCCAATGCCTTTGCCATGGGAAGGGATACCTTCTGCTAGACCAGGTTGCTCAAAGCCCCATCACACCTGATCTTGAACCCTTCTGAGGATGGGGCAGCCAGAGCTTCTCTGGGCAACTTGTTCCAGGGCCTTACCACCCTCAGAGTAAATAATTTCTTCCTAATGTCTAATATAAACCTACCTTCTTTCAGCTTGAAGGCATTGTCCCTAGTTTAAACCACTACTGCTTGATATCACGTCCATAAGCATGGACACAGATCAACCTACACTCTTCCTAACAAGTTCACGGCCAAGCTTGTACAAAGGAATCTTTCCATATATCTCTGCTCAAACAAAATATTGCTATGCAGCTGTCTGAATTTCAGTTAATCTTTGGGACATTCCCAGTAAAGCATTTTTCTCTTGCTGACAGTCAGTATTGCATTCTCATTAGTGACTGAGTAATATATTTGAATTGTACAGAAAAAAATATTTACAACTCATAGGGGTAAAGAAAGCATTAAGGAATAAGATTCTGCTATTGAGGCTTGCTCTATTTATGTGCTTCAAATTCATATACGGTTGTCATATTTCAGTGTTCTTGGTGAATGAGCCTGTTTTTAGAATGGAAACACCATAGAACCAATTGTTAGTTAGTTTTTTTTTTTTAAATAAAGGAGAAAATTTTCTATGACTTTTTATGGTCTACAGTTAGCCAGAGGCTATGAAACATCTGCTTTTCTGTAAGTAAAGAATAACTCCAGCTGAGCATCCAATCACAAAATTAATCTGCATTTTATAGTCTATCTAAGAGAAACCAACAATTTATGCTATTTTAGATGACAGAAGGGTATGTTCTAAAGAAATTTTTGAAAACGGTATTAAGCAATTAAATAAACCAAACTGAGGACTAAATAGTATATCTGATCTTTTGCCAAAGGAGTTAGTTTTGTTATTGTTTTTTTTTTGGTAGAACTTTCCCTTTTGATTGAAATTAAAGTTTATTTTAGTCATACCTAGAGAAAAAAAAAAAAAAGAAAAGGCAAAATATACCTTTATGCAAGCTGAAAGCTTATGAAAAGGCACAAAATGCTTAATCATTCAGTTCAGGTTCTTGTTCACCTACAAAGATATCTGAGGTAAAGCCAGTGAGCAGTGTTCCAATAGCAAAGAACATGGAAATGAAACTGACTTCAGACAGAACCAAATTGACAAAAATTGCACTTAATGGAGGGGAAAAAAAAGAAAAATAAAGCTAAAAGGAAGCAAGCAAACTAGATATGGATTTTATCTGGAGGATGTTATTTTAAACAGATTATTTTAATTGTATGCTAATTATTTTCTTCCAATTATTCCCACTACATTTTACTTGTACGTTCAGCTTTGTTCCAAAGCTCTTTTCTTTCTTGTTTGTAAGTGTATATTGATTATTTTACTCTGCTTGCAGTGGAGCTTGAAATGAATATTTTTCATAGTTTCCTTGGTTGTGCACCAGCATTATCAATAATCCTGGCAGAATATTAGTAAGAGGAGGTGAAACAGGGCCCAAGCACCTTGATTTGCTTGACATAACTGCAATGACATAAATAAGCTTGCTACTGATTTATACTAATGAGATTAGAACCAAGCCCTGTGAAAGCAATGTGTAAACACTACATTTGACTTGTCCGACTTTTGTTTGCAGGGCCCACTCTTGTTGATGTCCATAGCAAGGGGCTCAGTAATACCAACACACACTGGCCTAGATGGGCTTTTTGTAATACCATTCCTAACTTCAGTGAGATACATTGCCTTTATATTGGGCTGTAATGGAAGCCCTGTATTTCCATGATCTTCAGTTGATTAGAACATAGATATTCCTGCAGGTGGATGCTTTAGACTGATGGGATCAAGTCCTTGTGACTTCCATTTAGCAGTTTAAAGTTTGGCTAGTTGACTACATGTACACTGCAGATGAGATAAGAAATATCACTCCAGGCGAAGTCAAGCACCTGCATAAGAGGCTTCCTTATTCGTCTTACACCACCTCTCTCTCTCCTTAGAACAGAGCAACCCAGACTCTTTGAGACCAGCTCAAAAGTTACGTAGTCCCTCCTCCCTTTCCTCCTTAGATGTACTGCCTACTTCATTTCAAGGGATATATGCCATACTGCATGATGGAAAAGATTATTTCTGATATCTGTACTGAACCTCTCACATGTGCTCTCCTGTCCGTCCTCCCTCCAGACTGCCTGAGGAACATTTTCCTCTGCTGCTTTTTGCTTTCCCAGCCAGGGTTCCCCGCTAGCTGTGTGTGCAGTGGGGAGAGATAGCTGTGTGATGCAGAATGGTGAGAGCTGTCAGTCTGATCATTGCTGGCACATGTTGGGTCACAACTTCTCAATTTCAGGAAATCCCGAAGTTTCAATATTGCAAGTTTAAAACTCCTTATGAAAAGTAATTACATTTTTATTTGAGCTGAAGAAATGTCACAATAGATTTGAAATTTTGCATTCAGGCCAGTGACAAGAGGAACAAGGAAGATGGTTATGTGCATATAAGGCAAAGCAAGTATGTAGCACTGCTGGGATTATAATTGGAATACAGCAGTCTATTACAAATGTTGTGTTACAAAGACAGCACAGAAAAGTTAGGGAGAGTTCAGAAGAAAAGTAAGAAATACAAAGTTTTGTCAAGGAAAACTTCTCCAGATTTTCCAGAGAAGTTCAAGAGCAAGAGGCCTCTGCACACAAACAAAAAGTCTGAAGGGAGACAGAGTAGCTAGCCATAAACATAGAAAAAAAGATCACACAAGGCTTGGTGTTTTGCCCTCGCATAGCACTTGGTATTGTTGCTTCTCCTTATGGCTGGGGCCAGCCTTGTGCAGTGTGTCAGCCAGCAGAGACCTAATATGTCCTTTGTGTGTGATCTGCACAAACATAGAAGACAGCCTGGCAACAGCCAAAGAACTCAGATTTTTTTGCCCATAGATCTCAATGTGTTTATAAACACATAACCAGAGGAAAAAGTAATAGAGAGTATTAAATGTCATTACTTGCAATTGATTTGTTTACGGTGGTTCAAAACATCCCTAGTTTTCATTCTACAACTCACACTGGTGAAAAAAAAAACAAAGCAAAACACCATGAAAAGACCCAATTTCTTCCAACATTGCCCATATGGGCTATACTACAATTAAAAGTAAAAGCCAATTTTGTCCCTATAAATACTTATCTTCATTTCACTCTACATGTGGTTTGCACTAGAGATAACATGGAGACAACAGACATTTCTGGCCTTAGTACATTATCCCCACCCCTTGCACTGAACAGTAGCATACCCACCATGGTACCAGCTGTAGCTACCACTTTTCCTGCAGATATCAGACCTGGTGGTCCCAGAGAGGAGTATGGCTGCAGTCTGTGGATACAGACTGCTGCTGTTTTCCTTGCTTAGAAATCAACTGCACAAAATCTACAACATCTCTCTGAATATCATAATTGCTTGCTTTATAAGTTAGGAAATTGAAACACTTTTGTCTCAGAGGCTGGAGCACTTCAGGCAAGAAAAAGGCAAAAGAGTCTTATTCTTCTCACTGTGGGTTATCTTAAGCTGAAAGAAAAGAAAGCTTATTTATTTTTCTTCCTAATTATATGTCATAGATGTCCCAGAACAAGCCATTTCTGCAAAGCCCCTTGAAAGTGCATGGGGTGATGTGAAATATGGTGTGCTTTCCCAAAAGAGCTATTGGAGTGCCCTTTCATGGCAATACAAAGTACACACTTGAGCACTCAAGGGGCAAATGCTTCCCTTCAAATGCTTCCCAGTTGAAAAGGAGGCACTGAAAGAGAAATTGCTTTCCGTGAGCTTTGACGTGCTGTGTAAGGCAAAGAATGATCCCACAGAGACTTACTGGGCTCAGGGTATACCTGCATTGCCCTCAGAGCAGCTCACCTGGAACAGACACCATATCCTGGAAGAGGACAGCAGCCTAAGCCCCGCTGAACAGAGCTCAGGGCTGCTGCATGTTGGCTGTCACTGTCTGGGAGGTTTAAAGGGAGTGTCTCTGCATTCTCTGCACACATCTCCCCTTTGCTTGTGGGAGGCAAGTTCAGCTCCCTGTAGCATTAAAGCAGAGTCTGTGACCTTGGGAAGAAGACCTCTCTCTGGGCAGTCACTGATGGAACGTCAGGGATCCAAGCAAACACCACGATATCTATATAATGCTCAGAGGGTGATGCCTCTATCAGCCAACCCATTCAAGCATATAAAATGATTAGATTGAGGTGCTCAGCATGTGACAAGCTAAGGTGAGAGGAAACGAATCTGAAATGAATCCTCAGCCTCTCTGTACAGCAAGGAAAACTGCACTCCCAGGCTTACCTTCCTCCATTTTACCTGCTTTGAGTCAGAAGTATTTGGGCCAAAATAAATCCCTTTTTCTTTTCTTCCTTGTGCTCTGAAAATCTGATCTTAATAGTCTTTTGAGACTTTCCAATGGGGACCAAATCTATTTTCTGTGTTTGCACAGAAGGTCATGGTCCTTTAGTCTGTCTTGGAGCACAGACAGACTCAGAAGGATCATACTGTAGAAATACAACATTCATTAAATCTTTTACTGCTTCAGTTTACTATATGTGTCTTCAGTTTATATGTCATGTGATAAGAAAACAATAGATACTTATTTTAAATAGGTTCTTAAAAATATAAAGTTGATCCTATTTCTTACCTGCACGCTTTTGGGGTTACCAGAAGCAGCTAATTTCTTCCATCATCTGAAGCTAAATTTGATGTAGCTCTAAACCTGGAAAAGCAAATCATACTGTCAAGCTTAGATACTCAAAACTGGACAATACACAGTTGAAGGTAGACTCCTTTATAAATAGGAACCAATTTTCCTGTTTCCTGAGTCCTTATTTTATTTTTCGTTGTAGGTACAAAGATCCCAAGACATTTGATTTTAAATCCTTAATTTTAGACTTCCGTGTGTCAGTTCAGGAACTGAACTAAGTAGGAAACACATCTCTTCACAATCACTCAAGCTTTCCTTTTGTGAAGCAAAGTCTAACCCTGTACCTCTAAAATCAAAGGCAGAACTTGTATTAATTCCCAAATGGTTGGTGACCATAAGGCCTTCTCTAGATGATCTAAAGGAGGGTTCATTTGCTTGGATGTTATGGTTAATTTGCCACCACTAGTAAGTAGCTGCATTGTCAAGAATTGCACAATTGGGCATTTGGCCCCCAAATTGCTACTTCATTTTCATTTGTAATAACACTCTTTTTGTGGGAATGGAAGAGAAATTAAACAGTAATTAGGGAACGAAATACACAACTGAGCAATTCTCTGCTGTGCAGGCCAATGACCACAAGCCTTAACCTGAAATGCCAAAGAAAGCATGGATACTTCATAATTTTTATGCTATTATTTCAGGCCTTTAGAAAAGTATTCAAAGATAACTAAGTTGCTAAAATTCCTCATAATCTATGAATGCTAACAACAATACACTTTTAAAAGGGTGGTGGTTTTATTCTTGAATTTTTTATGTGGAAGCTCAATTCTTTGATAAATGGTAGGTACCTTGATTTGATTGCTAACAGGGAACTTCTAGTGAAACACAGTGTATTCATTTTTTTCTGAGAAAGTAAACACATAATATATGAAAAACTGTGAGACTTACAAAGTTTGATGTTTTCTGATACTGGTTTTTGAAAATAAATATCTTTTATGTTTACAATACATGTTTGATCCATAGAAGCTTTCATTCTAACTGGTCTAAAATGTATAAAATGAATCACACTCTTCTTGAAGATAACCAAGAGTTTGTTGAAAATATATATCAGAATATTCAGAGCAAAAAAAAAGCCCTTTCTGATGAACAAGCCAAGAGAATGACTCAATTTTTTTTTCCACCCTACTATTTTGCAGCCCCAGGTTAAATCCACCACAGGAGTGCTCCCAGAAAAGAGACTGATAAGTAAACCCCATTAATATGAGATTGTAATGACCTCAAACTGCCCTTGTTCAAGGAAGTAGCATATGGAGAATCCCGAGTGGAAGAAGAAAGCACTTGATATTCCACAGATGCAGCTGGAAATGCTTCCTTTTGACTTCATAAGCATGCATTCAAATAGGCATGACCTTGGATATTTTTTCCCTTGCAATACACAATTAGCATTGTACAGAATGATAGTTTATGAGTAATTTTTAATTGTGCAGAAATTGTTGTGTTTATAGTGAAAATGGTATGTCATTGAATTAGTATAAAATTTCTAGTTAATTAAATGCTTTATACTTTTAAGCAATTAGGTTTGTGTAGTGACCTGTTGCCATTTCCTACATTTATTTTAATATTTAACCACAGATGCTCTGTCAGCAGAGAACTGAGCTCTCTTACTGGAGAGAGACGAAGGAGGAAGTGAGTGGGTGGGTAAGAAACAGTGATAACAAAGGTTTTATTTCATCCTGCAGGTGACATTGAAGACATATTGCCATCTGGCATGATAAACATTATAATATATCAGTGCTTGTTTGCCAGATGTTGCTAGACACAAATAGACAGTGGTTCTGATGTATAGGGATGATTTAGCAAAATGTATCTTTGCTAAACTGAAGCATCTGAGTTGTCACGTTTCATCTTGCTTCCACTGGCTAAGTATAAAGCAGGAGGGAAATCAGAGTTATTGAAAATTAGGCAAATTGTACAGTAAAACTAATATTCTACTGCAGACCAACAAAATAAGGCCACTGTGTGTAACAGCTAGTTCAAATTGATAGTGTTTGAAATAGGCCAACATGTGATAGTGTGCTCTGCCAACACTTCACACATTCATGCTAGCATTTTTCAAACATAGTTTGCAAGGCAAATAAATGCACCCATATTTCCTAGTTTTTCAAAGCAGAACTTTTTAATTTCCATTTTGATCAGCGTGTGTATGTGTCTGAGTGCATGTCTAGGTCCTCGCTGTCTGGGAGTTTTTTCATTTTCCCTAGCTGAGACACAGAAAGTTGTAAACATTAGTATGCCTTTCACACAGAAAATCAGACATTTTCTGTCCCACATTGCTTATACATCAAATAAAGCCAAGGTGGTAGGGAACCCTGGACCCTCTGAAAATTGAAGGTGAATATCAGTAGGCATTGCAGACGCTAGAAGGGAATTTGAGTGGCAAGAATTCCGCATTACCCTGAAGGTAGTCTGTTTTTTTCTCCTGTATTGTAGCTATACCGGGAGTCAAGACAAGCTGGATAAAAACCCAAGACACAACAACCAACCAATACAACCCTGGAAAATTTCTTTCCTCATTTCAGTCTTTTTGTAGCAGCCCCATGGGCAGCCTATGGAACACACAAAAAATAAAAATATAAGAATGAAAATGCAATAAAATGTGTCTTTATTCTATGATCTTATGTATATTTTCCATTCTCCCAGAAACACCCTGTCTATTCAGAATACTAGATGAGGGATTAAAACTGGGAGGGTTAGGAAATCACAAGGAAGCTTCCAACCTGATAAAGCATCTGTCTAGGTCTAGGCTGCTGCTTTAACACATTGGTTATACTGATGCTGTAGACTAGTCTGATGGATGGTATCAGAGGAGAAGAAGAAAAGAATAAATAAAGCATTGCTATAGAGATGTCCTCAGGGCAGGGCTTATGTCACATTATTTCATCTCTTGAGAAAAAATGAAATCTCATGCTGGGTTAGGCCAATGACCCACACAGGACAGGCTTCTGACAGTGCAGAAAGTGAGACTGTGAGCATGAGCCTATCTGCCACCTGTGGTTGGCTTTCCCACCCCCTGTATTCCCCAGTGTGCCCAGCTGCAGTCAGTAGCATGCTGGCTGTGGATTTGTTAAATATGGCTAATCTCATTCTGAATCTGTTAGTCCTGTCTCTTTCCATAACTTCCCATGGGGACAACTTCCCCGGCTGTGAAAAGGTAAATCCTTTCAACCATTTTAAGCTCCTACAATCTTCAGTGTTCTGAAGCTATTTCTGAAGTGTTCCAGATAGTTCTAACATTGTGGGATCTGTTGAACAATAATTCTGCATCTTGATAATCTACTGACTTAATGTTTTTAAGTTCAATCTGACTTTTACTGAGTCTCCTCTCAAAATTGTAAAACAGAGATATTTTTAATCTTTCCAGGTACTACAGCTCCATCCTTATCATAATTTTCTTCTCTGTATTTTCTCTATCTGTGCAATGACCTTCTGGAGGTGTGGAGATAAGAACCATGAACAATAATCAAGATGTGGATGTGCCAATTTTTTATACAGTGGCAATATCAAGTTTTGTGTTTTGTTCTCAGAAGCCTTTCTGATGATACTTGTTGCTTTTTGGTCCCATATAGCTGATCCTTTTTCTTCACTCTGTAAAATGACCCTGCCTTTTGGTTCCCATCCTTTAAACAGTTTCACATCTGTAAAAGGGCTTTTCCTTCAACCTCTTATCATTGCTTCTTTGATGGTCTTTCCAGAAGGAACCTTCCCAAAATCTTCCTGGGCAACCAAACCTAGGAGGTTGATTAAATCAGCTTAGAGACACAGCCATTGAACCAAGTAAGGAATTCCCTTTGCAGGTGCTGTGCTGAGCCTTTCCCACCAGGCGGTCGTGGTTGTGTGACCTTTCACTGTGTTACAGACTTTCCTGTCGTGCTAAGGCTGGAGGTCAGACTTGGCAGTGTGTGCTTACAAGGCCCTGCATGACCCTTTTCTGTGGACAAATCACCTTGGCACCCCACCATTCCTCTAGCACAGGGGATTCTAGCTGTGCCGTATTTGACATGTACCAGATATGGCTCTGGAATTTCACAGTTTCTTCAATTCTCTCAGGTGAATACCATCCAGTCCTGGTAATGTCTAAGTTGCTTGTGGGGTTTAAAATACTCCATGTATTTGTCTGTATCATGTCAAGTCTCTGTGACCTATCGACTACAGAAAAAGTTCGATATTTAGGTATTTCCTCTGTGCAGGATGGGAAAGGCTGATGGTAAAGAGTTCACTGAGCTTTTTCACTGGAATTATCTTCCCTGAATCTCTTTTTCATACTTTATTCGTCAAGCACTTCCACTGATTAATTCACCTGCATCCCCCTCTTGAAATATTCAATGAGTATGTGACCATCAGTGAAAAAAAGCCACCCTGTGCATACTCTGCAGTCCTAACCCTTCAAATGACCTGTTTTCCTTTTGACCCGTATCCCTTATTTGAGCAAGCTTTCAATTTTTTAACTGTTGACCTTTTCCATGTGACAGCCTCCTTAACTTTCCCATTGAGCCATGCAGACTATTGTTAGATTGCTTTGTTTTCCTTTTGAATTATGGCACATATTTTATCTGGGATCTTAATATAATATTTCTTCCAAAACCTTCATGATGCTTATAGATTTCTTGGGTTTGGACTACTCCTTTTGGGCTATGTTTTTATTTGTTTCCTCTGAATCAATTACCTAATTTTTCTGCAGTCTCTTTTCTTTTGTATTTTATTTATGAGGAACTAATTCTCCTGAAAAGTTAAAAGGGACTATAAAGTCCTTGCTGGAGGTCTGAGTAGATGGATCAGAACAGCCAAGGGCTCTGAGGCACTTACAACAGCATAGCAGTTATTGTTACTATCAGTCTCTTTTTTATTGTTTTTTTGAATAACCCAAACCTGTTTGGTTTTTTTCTTTAATATTCTCCTTTCCTCCAGTGTCATGTTATATCTGCTGTTCATTTAGACATTCCCCACAGAGATTTTACTGTTTATATATATAAAAATATTTTGTTTTTACATGGCAATCTTTCTTGGCATGCTTTTTCCCCTAGAACTCTTGGAAAATTAAGGGCCTCTAACAAAAAATCTGAAAATTTATATATTCCTTGACATTTTGATGCTTTTCATTGTTGATTGTTCTGGTTTTCTGACTTTTCAGTGTTGGTTAATGAAATTATATGAAGCATGTCTAACCCATTACTCTGAACGTATCTTTTTGCTCCTCATGCATTTTTCCTTTTTCAAAACCTGTTCCAGACCAAAATCCTTAGCTCTTTGCTTGTGAAAATTTCTGAGCATCAACAGGAAAAAAATGAAATAAAATAAAAGAGAGGATGGGCCTTCACGTACCCTGAGTAGAATAGACAACATTTATTATATTTGCTAAATGATGAAGTGAGAAGATGGGTGTGAAGAGGCATATCCAGTGCAACACCATTTCAGCAATAACTTTCAATTTCTTGAGCAAATCTTCATTGATTTTTTTTACCCCTTTCATTTAGTGGTTTTTTTATGTCTTCAAAGTTGGTTTTTTTCTTGCTCTTTTTTCATTTTTCTTTGATGCAGCATTGTTAAATTCCATCTCATAGATAATGAGTGCTGTACCTTTGGATTGCACTGGTGACATTTCCAAAACTGGAAATACCTGACTATACAACAAAGAAAGGAAAGTATTTCATGTTATAAATGACTATTATACCCTGTTTCTTTAACTAACTAAATTTATTATTTTCTGTATATTTAAAAGAGCCACTTCACAAAGTGCTACACATATTTCATCCCTAATATGAAACAGAGGTGAGAGTAATGGGCTTTTTTCTAAGGGGACATTAGTACTCTCTGTGTATAAATTAGAAGATATTAGATATTAGAGATTAGATATTAGAAGTTTCTGATGTTATTCTTCCTTTGAGGAAGTGTCATTTAACTTTAGATGGTGCAAAGAAGACTTTAAGAAAACTGAAATGAAGAAGGGACTAGTGGAGTCAGTAGAAGATTTAAAAAATCAAGGAATGCCATATGGAGAACTAGAAAGCTTAGCACAGGGTGGTGGCTTCCACTTGTGTCTTCATGAGAGAATATGGTCTTCCTGTACTATTGTATGGAAGCCCTTTGATTTTTTTTTCTACTGTAAGTTTCTCTGTAATCATCAATAGATAGATGCAATGAGACAGAGAGATCAAAATTAAAATATTTCCTATAAACTAACTACCACAGGACAGTCCATCTTTAATGCAAACACTAGAGGAATGCAGGTGTACGAGCTGATGCAATCTCCCACCTTTTCTGTAGTTAACAGGTTCCTGTTGAACTGACCTAGTTGGCTCTTTGCAGTGGCAAATTGCTCGTCATTGATTTCTTTGAGGTAAAGGAGGGCCATGTTTTTTTTTTTAGAAACAGCTACCTAAAACCAGTCTCAGTTCTGGACTCTTCTGTGTGTACGTGTGTCTCTGCAGGAGGTACAGTTGCAATGCACCACATTCACTGCAGAGAAATATGGTCAAGGATGCTCTATGTAATTTAAATCCCACATGGTTGCAGGAAGAGCCATCCTTCTTGCTGACAGAAGAAATTTGCACACACATGAGCTATGAAATGTAGCTTGGTTGTTTGTTGGGTACAGTCACTTACTTTGATTGTTCATTTTGTGTTTTTCATTCTGGAAAGGACCATCTGGCTTCAGGGGAGGCTCATCTAACGAGAATGATAAATGCCTGATGGAAGACTGGAAAGTTTCTATGACTTTGGTAGGTACTTTAGAGATTCTTTAGCCAGAGGGTATGACAGACATTAAAGTTCCTTCTTTTAATAATGACTGCTAATATTAAATGCCCCATGTTAATATTTAACACCTGTAATAAATGAATTGATTTTCACTGTTCTTCAATTAAAAAAAAAAAAATCAAGGAAAATTAAGCATGTATAGTACATGAAAAAAATGTTATATTTTGCTTTGACATCCAGATTTAATGCATGTGATCTTGGCATGTCATCCTAAACATTCAGTAGAGGCGGAATACAGGTAGGATTTGTCCGATCCTATTGAGTAACCACTGCTCTCATATTCTGAATGAACAAGCTCCTTTGCAAGTGATATAGGAGGGAATCTATTGGCAGGATCATCTTACCATGCTATATAACTAGCAAAAGTCAACCATAATGAAAACTTCTGATCCATCTGCTTGTCTTAGTCCTCAGAATCTTGTCCAGAGTAAGATATGAGTAGCTCAATGATTCATTTTTTATTTAATGCAGACATTATCTCTTCAAAGACTATTTTGTGGAGTTGGATACAGTCACTCTACTTTTTTTTTAGTTTAACTTGGCAGGTCTGATTATTTTCCCTAGCCATTCAAATGACATTTTATGCTCATTTGCTGTCTTTTGGGGCCAATACTTTTGTGAAACTGTCTTGTGCAAAAAGCATAAAGGCTTTTGGGGTTTTGCATTTGTTTGTTTTTTTTTGTTGTTTGTTTTTTTTGTTTGTTTGTTTGTTTTTTGTTTTTTTGGTTTTTTTTTTGTCTTTCCCTAAGTAAAAGGAGTAAAAATAGCAATGGTTATCAGTGCATATAAACAGGAGCTATTACTGTGTTGAGATACAGCTATACAACCTCTCTGCCACTTTAATGCAGCTGATTAATCATAATTCTTGCTACAGGTCAGAGGCAATGAGTTTGGATGTTATATGGGATCTCCTGGGAAAGGAAGCCAGGCTGTGTTGTACCTCCATGTATTGGCTGAGCAGTGACAATGAAGTCTGGACTAGAAACAGCTTCTTTACTTCTTTCTAACTCTGGGGAAGTAGTAGCTGTTAACAGCTCCTCTCCATAGAGGCCCTGCAAGGTCATTGTAAAAACGTGTTTTTATTATAATCACTGTGAACCCATAGATTGTTTACAGGAAAAAAAAGGGAGAAATGAAGGGGAAAGGACAGGATGATCAAATCGGAAACATGCTGGTGCTGAATATAAATCTTTCAGGGACAGGGTTTTGGTTGAAAACTCTAATTTGGAATTATAGGTCCCAGAGCTCGAAGTTAGAACAGCTTGAACAACTGCCAGTCAATTTAAATTCTGGGGAAAA
Organism: Vidua chalybeata; assembly: GCF_026979565.1. NCBI lineage: Eukaryota > Metazoa > Chordata > Aves > Passeriformes > Viduidae > Vidua > Vidua chalybeata. The sequence continues at coordinate 81,440,590 of NC_071531.1, read as the reverse complement.
TAATGATTCTGAAACAAAGACTGGGCTAGAAGCAAAGACTTTATAATTAGTTGTTGGTCTCTTTGGAATCAGAATGAAATGCTGGGCTTTAGCTCAGGAGAAGACACATAGGAAGTTTCAGTGAGGATGCTGAGATCCTTCTCCCAAGCATTGAATCCCGGGATCCTGGTCAATGGATATGTAGGCAGGGTGAGGGATGTGATACATGAGTCTGCGCTGAACTGTGGTGTGGAGCATCTGAAATTTTGGAGAGAGGGTTTCAAGGGGTGTTTTTCCTGGACTGGACATCCAAGACCATCTTAGAAGAGTTAAGTTAATTAACAGAGGTAGAAAGCTCCCCTTGGATCCTAGAATCATAGAATCATGGAATGGTTTGGGTTGGGAGGGACCTTGAAAATCATCTTGTACCAACCTCTCTGCCATGGAAGAGATGCCACCCACTGGATCAAGTTGCTCAGGGTCTCATCCATCCTGGCCATGAACACTTCAAAAGATGTGTCTTCTCTCCAGTGAAGCAATATTTAGTTCTAGGGACCTTTAAATGACTCCTCTACAAGGTTATGAGAGAATACAGTACAACAATAAGTTTAGATAAAAGTACAGGCTTAAAAGAATGTGTGTGTATATCTAAACATGGTGCCCAATTCAAACTTCTGTGAATTCACTGTTGTAAGCTCTTCATATTGTCCTACTTCTCCTACACCATCAAGTGGGTTTTACTAAAAAGCCAAAAAACATAGAACATAGAACATACAAGAGATAATTTTTGCAACAAGCCAAAGTAAACTCCTATTGACTATTAGTGGAGAGAGACTAAGTTGGGTTGAATTAATTTCTAAGAATTATAAAAGAACTAATTATTTTGCTGTAATGTAAATGAAAGTGGCTAGGAAACATGTTTTTGAATTTAATCTTATTTAATTTTATAATAACACTCTTATGGGTCCTCCAAATTCTGTGAAATTTTGAGAGGCTGAGTTAAGTCAGAAGGATTGGTAGCATTTTTTTATTACATTGGGTTGGGATTTTGGGCTGGGTCCAAAACTAATTTTTGATTGCTTGCAGCTGAGGGTATTAGAATGAACTGCTTGACCAGGATTGTTCTAGAACAATCACATTCTTTTGGAAGTAAGACGATAATAACAACTAATATCAAGTCCTTCATAGAATCAATTCAGTCTTTTTGATGTTCATGAATTGTTAATGAGCAGCCTGTGATTTTATTTGAACTTCTAAATAAATTAATTTTCTCAATACTTTTGCTAAACAGTTTTTTCTTTCTGGATTGTTTATAAACAATTAATTGCAAGTACTCCTTAATCAAAATTTAATTGATGTTCATTAAATTTTATCACAGCCAGTGTTCTCTGTGGTATATGTAGAGCTAGACAATAAACATTCCTTTCATCTTTTTAAAAATTTTATTGAGGTTTGGAAAAGCCCCCAAACATTTGGAAATTTCCTACCAAGGAAGAACAAGGGTGCCATGGTACCCAATGATATTCATTTGGACTATATAGTACATGCATGGAACAAATCTTTACTCTGTATTTTGAATTACAATCACTTGGAATATTGCTGCTGCTTTTTTCATTTTTTTATCTTGTACTTTGATATAGACTCATTCTTGATGGAGATTTTATTTGTGTCAAGAAACCTAAAGAAAAAAATGTTTTGATTTAAGGCAACAATATTTTCAGAGGAAAGTGGTTTCGATGAAAAACCCTTTATTAGCTCCCTATAACAACATTTTAAAACAGGTAAACTTCTCAGAATCAGGAATAAACCTCCATCATCTGCTGTTTCTTCAATTCAACCTTCAGAGAATAAACCAGTTTAAGTATTTGGCACTGGAGAAAAAAAGCAAACAACTTTTCTGGTACACAACTTTCCATTTGCCTGGAGCAGCAATTTTTGTACCCATGAGCAAGCTAGATGAGGTAAGGTGAGATTCACTTGGCCAAATGAAGCTGTCTAAACCCAAGTTAGTCAACTTAGATGACTTCTAAAGGACATAATTTCTCTGAAGTTTGAAGTCTACATTAGATAGACTATAGGTGGCATGACAGTGTTTTCAACCAAACCCTGCTTGTATTATCTGAAATGGTCATTTATATGTCTATGTCTATGTGTCTATGTCTAGTGAATAAGCTCCTAAGACTTTTTCCCGGAATAAATGTTCTCATTTGCAAGTCCCATAATCTCATGCTCTGTGAATTCTTTTAATATACATTTAGAAAGAAGCGTTTCTTTGAATGCCTGGTCCAGCCAATCTCTTCTCTAAATGGCTCATGGAAAGGAGACCACACTGTGTTTGATGTTGGGCTGCCTAAAGCCTTTCAGATGAAATGATTTCTAACTTCTGAGACATGTGTGCCAAGAAGCACCAAATATTGCTAATCTCTAAAGCATTTTCTGTTATTGAAACACAAAAAACACAAGCTACCATGACATAACTCTTTACATAGAGGATACTTGGACTGAGACACATAGAATTAAATGCTTGAAATAAATCTGTCCCCTTTGCCCACACATTTTGTCCTTTCAGGGCAGTTTTTTTTTTCTTTCTTATAATCCTTTGTGGACATAAGCAAACTCCACAGGATCCCTAGGAAAGCTTCCTTCACATCACTTTTTTAATAAGATTTCATATACTTCCACTGTTGCCAAAAACCCTCCAGCTATGCTCTGGAGTTTCCTGTTCTGTGGTTGGACTTACTGTGTATTTCTAAATCCCTTTTTGCGCTATTTCATTCCTGAAGCTTCACCCAGCTATGATTATTCCAGAAGGATACTATTCTCTGTTCAGAATACACCAAAATATGTAATTGGCAGAGACTTGGAACTAATGAAATGGGTACATCATCTGCTGGAGATGGGAAACCGAGTTGTGATTTGCTGTTATATCTTCCTCTGTCTTTAAACTCTTCCTATAATCTCCCTCACAGATGGGCTTGTGCAAGGGAAGTAGTAGCTAGTTTTATTTTTATTTTTACACGGTTGTTGACAAACTTGCTGCTGCAGTACATACTCTTGCAAACATATAACTTCATTTTTCTGTCATTTTTTTGCAGGGCTCCTCAGTTTCAGAGTTTGTTCAGGATGCTGCAGCACCATTGTTCTTTGATTTGAATGAGTAAATAAAAATACAGACAAGAACACAAAGACAAAAATATATGTGTAGGCACATGCTTTGCATTTTTTTCATAATCAGACTATATAAAACTTGAAATCAGCCAAGATTGGCAAGACAAGACAACTGAAAATAAAGCAATGACCCTGATAATTTTCAGTTCTTCATTACTATCCAGGTGGTCCTACTGCAGTTTGAAGACTTGCTACAATTTGCTTGACACTTCATGCTTTATTAAAGAAAATATAAAATAATACTTAAAAAGAACACTTTCTATGCTGGATTAAAATGTAACAGACGGACAAGATTTTTCCAAGCAATCCCTATGAAAATTGACACAACAGGACACCAATGAAGTGGCAAATGGATATTTCTACAGGTTTAATTTTCTGCTCATTAGTTTTGGGAAGAAAGTTTTAATGCAAACCTAAACCTTGGTATTTTGAGAAAATGTGTAGTTTCTGCTAGTTTTTCTGAGAACCCTAGCTTGCATGCAGGTCCTACTAGCTTGGGTTCCTGGAAGAGTAAGTGGTAAATACTAGCTTGGAAGAACACAGATCTTATACACAAACAGTGATCTATGTTACATGAATAAACTGAAAAAACAAACAAACAAACAAACAAACAAAAAAACCCAACAAAACCCGACTGCAAATTAGCAGCTCTTTCAGGAAAAAAAATAGAGACATAAATTTACAGTGCTTGTCTGTATATTTGAGAACAAGGCAGCAGTATACAGAAGGAAGTGGGTGTTTGTTTTCTTATGTTTAGCTGGAAACTAAAGAAGCCAAAACCAGATTGTACTTTTATAATTGCAGAACAGCATCCACACTTGCAATAGCTATCTGCCTTTTGCTACTTCAGTGTGACACTACAGATGTTTTATTAAGTGAATTGTAATATCCTCTCGTCTTAAGAGTCCAACATCATGTGGTGATATAAAGGGATGTTCTTCCTTTTATGTTCATTCTGATTCTTTTCCTCATTTTATTCATTTAAATGCTTAAACAGGTGGTTTGAATAAGTCAAGAGTACTACATTTTTATGCACATTCTATCTTGTATCCAATGTTAAACTGTTTCTACTGAGTAATAGGAGAAGGGGTAGTCTTTTGCATGAATAGATTTATGCATAATAACCCCTTTCTCTGGCACAGGGACGGCTGGGTTAGCAGAGATATGGTTTTTTTCTGTAGTTTCAGGAAGGTGTGCTTTAGATGATTTGCTGTTTCAGACATTCCCGAAACCTGCATCTTGGATGGACATGAAAGAAATTTAATTTGTTTGAGAATCACATCTGTTTTTATTTTTAAATGAAAGCTTTTAAGGGAGAAGGGATATATGTTTCCAGACCAGCTGACAGAGCTGCAGAAAAATGAATGTTATTTTCTGCTTAAAAATTCTTCTTTGGTTCCCTGACTGACTTTGTGAAGTCTGCACATTTTTTTTCATTTGTATTTTGATTTAGAAAGAGATACCACATGTCTCTAACTCTTCTACCTTAGGATATGTTGGCTACCACATTTTTATTTTGTTTTTCTCATTTTGGTTTCTGGCTTATTAGTACATGGTGATTTGTCTGCAAGGGACTCTCCTCTCAGTTTTTTACCTGTTTTTCTTGCTTCATTTTAATTTTCATCATTTTATATACAAGCCCCTCTAAAAAAAAATCTTGCCTTTATCTCACAGAATATAGAATGATATTGTCATAGAATCATAAAATGTTATGGATTGGAAGGAGCACCTTCCACCAGACCAGGTTCCTCAGAGCCCCATCCAACCTGACCTTGAACACTTCCAGGCAATGGGGTATCTACCACTTCTGTGGGTAACTTGTTTCAGTGTTTTATAACCTTCATTGTGAAACACTTAGTTCTTGTATTATATTTAATCTAAATCGACCCTCTTTTAAAACCATTAAACCCCCCATAACATTTCAAAAAATGGTTAAAAACCATTTTTAAACCATTACCCCTTGACCTATATTAGCCTGTCTTCATAGAAGAGATCATCTAGGTGGCCTCCTCTGGACACTTTCTGACAGATCCATGTCCTTTTTATGTGGGAGACACAGAGCTGGATACAAGGCTCCAGGTTGAGTCCTACAAGGGCAGAGCAGAGGGGCAGAATCCCTTCCTTCACCCTGCTGGATGTAGCCCAGGATTGGCTTTTTGGGCTGCAAGTACATGTTGCTGGGTCATGTCCAGCCTCTCATCCAGCAGCACCCCCAAGTCCTTCTGGGCAGGGCTGCTCTGATCTGTTCATCCCCCAGCCTGTGGTACAGGGGGTTGCCATTACCCATGTGCAGGACCTTGCACTTGGCCTTGTTGAACCCCATGAAATTGTTATGAGTCCAGCTCTTGAACTTGTCCAAGTCCCTCTGGATGGCAGACAGTTTTCCTAAAATTTTATTTCATGTCTCTTCACTGCTTTCATTATTATTTCTTCCACTATTTTTTTTTCCCCCCTACAGGAAAGCTATGTAAATGGTCATCCTTGCTTTCATGGTAACATTTTCACACATTCCTGAAAATATTTAAATAATTGATCTTTTTCTCCGTATAAATCACTGATTCATACAACTACTGAGCCACCACCATTCTTGTGCCAGCTTTTGAACATGCCCAGAATTGAGAGCATAGAAATATTTTTATAACATGCTCCTTTATCATGAAAGGTCTATTGAAAACTACTTGGCAAGGAAGGAGCTCTGTAAGATTTCCAAATACATAAAGGACCTTCATCTGATCCAAATTAGACCAATCTGTCAGCCTAAGCATATGTCCATGGAAGGCACATCAAAAACTCTTACTACCATCAAGAATTCAATTCAAAACCTATTGCTTAGGCTAAGGACTTGATCTGACTTTGAAAAAGCATGTAAATAAAACTGCTGTGCCTGTGTGAAATCCCAGCAGGGCTGATGTGGGGTTTATGTCCAAGACAGTTTGGTTATGCATTGCAATTTATGAGGAGAATAAGCTGCTTGACATTGAATCGACACAGAGCCTAATCAGCCTGCAGGAAGTAAACAAAGTCCCTATCTCCAAGTGAAGTACTCAGGGCAAGGCTAAGCAACACTGGGAAATCCCAGGCTTTAAATCAAGATGCATGTTGGCTGTAGGGCTTTGGAAGCAGAAAGCTGAGCTAACTCAGCTGTGACATGGGAGATCACCATTATGAAGAGCACATGCTCCAGAAAACAGCTCAGCTGTAGATGTGGGTGGCAGCTTGCAAATGAATGAGAGGTGTCTCAGAGAGTGAACAACTGATGTTGGTAGTGTTTGGAGCTAAGTGCATGTCCTTCCTCCTTCTGAAAACTTCCTTGACTAGGAAAAGCCCTTGTCTGCCTCCTCTTATCCTCAGCCACTTACACTGCCAGAATATGTTTGGTCGGTTTTGCAGCTGTAAGAGCTCTGTATCTCTTTCAATTTAAAAACATGGGGGGCAAAAAACTCTGGATTTGATGGAAATGAGGTATCCCTGATGATCATGTACAGAAGCTTCATAATTGACAATTTTTTTTGGAGTCAAGGAATTGTCTTTCCATGAAGGACAATTTTTAACAGTTTGAGATTTCTGGGGCATGACAGTGTATCTAATGCACAAGACACACGGATATTGACATTATGTTACAATATTATAAATTATGTAAGAGAATCATGCAATGACTTGGATTGGAATTGACCTTAAAGATTATCTGGTTCTAACCCCCTGCTGTGGCCAGGGACACCTTTCACTAGACCAGATTGCTCAGAACTTCATCCAACCTGACATTGAACACTCCCAGATATTGGACATCCACAACTTCTCTCAGCAACTGTTTCAACTGCCTCAGTGCTCTCATGGTAAAGAGTTTCTTCCTGATATTTAGTCTAATCCTACCCTCTTTCCACTTGAAGCCATCCCCACTTGTCCTCATGCACTTGTAAATTGTCCCTCTTTCTCTTTCCTGTAGGCCCCTTTGAAGTACTGGAAGGCTGCAATTAGGTAATCTCAAAGCTTCTTCTTCTCCAGAATGAACAATCCCAATTCTCTTAACCTCGTCTCATAGGAGACGTGCACCATCCCACTAACCATCTTGGTAACCCTTCTCTGGAACTGCCCTTATTGGTCGATGTCCCTCCTGTGCTGGGACACCAGAGCTGGATACTGGATCCAGGTGGGGGTCTCCCCCTCCCTCTCTCTGCTGGCTTTTATTGCATTCCATGACACATTTGGCTTTCTGGGCTGTGAGTGCCCATGGCTGGGTCATGTCCAGCCTCTCACCCACCAGCACCCCCAAGTCCTTCTCAGCAGGGCGGCTCTGATCTGTTCATCCCCCAGCCTGTGTTGATACCAGAGGTTGAACCTACCCAGGTGCAGCACCTTGCATGTGGTCTTGTTAAACTTCACGGGATTCCCATGGGCTCACTTCTGGAGGGAGTCCAGGTTGTCTGATTGGCGTCCCATCCTTCAGGAGTGTCAACAGGACCATTCAGCTTGGTGTTATCTGCAAATTTTCTGAGAGTGCTCTTGATCTCTTCATCTATATTATTAATGAAGAGATTAAATAACATTGGTCCCAACATGGACCCCCTGAGGGACACCTCTCATCACTGGTGTCTACTTGGACTCTGAGCTGTTGGCTGCTACCATAGGGATGCAATGGTATAGATAATTCTGTATCCACTTAACAGTTCACTCATCAAATCCACCTCCAATTTAGAGAAAAGGATGGTGTGGGGGACTGTGTCAAAGGTTTTACATAAGATGGTATCTGGAGCCCTTCCCTTGTTCACTGCTGTAGTCACTGTCCTGTAGAAGGCCACCAGGTTGGTCAGGCAGGACTTGCCCTTGGTTAAGCCATGAAAACTGTCTTGAATCACCTCCCTGCCCTCCATGTGCCACAGCATAGCTTCTAGGAGGATATGGCTGCATTAAACTGTGCCGTGCCATGCCATACCATGCAATTCCAAGACATGCTGTACCACACAGCACTACACTGTGTTATGCTATGCTACACTGTGCTAAAATATACTACACTTTTCCATGCTATATCTAGGAAAAAAACAGGCGTGACCTATTTACCTGCTGTGAGCCTTGCTCACATTCATCTAGCATATAATGCTCTTGCTTAAAAGCTAGTGTCATTCATATTGGTAACTGATTTTTAGTTCAGTAGTTCCAAACTTTGATCTCAACATCAGAGAAAATCTCAAATACATATAACAGAGGTGCCACTATTTTTAGAATGTAGCAATTCTTTTATACGGACACAATTCTTGTACAGTGTATATTAACTCCTCAGAAAGCCTTTCCACGTGGTAAAATATATTTGGAGAACAAAAGCACTGAACATTGCAACTTGAATAAGACGATGGTCTTTTATTGTTAGCTTTGAAGCACTGAACAATGTCTGAGACTTGTTCTGAAAGAGAGAAAGGGAGAAATAGAGAATTTCACCTCCATTTACATTTTAATGTTCTCTCAAAATAGAATTCCTCTCTGGCCCTTGAATAAATACCATAGGGTAGCTTGGGGATATTGCTTTAATTTCTGTGGCTGGTGACAACAGAATGGGCCACAAATAATTCTCTTTCTCCAGTGTTTATTGCCACTGCTTGGGTGGGGATTGAGTGGAAGTAACCAGAGTGGGGAAACCTTCTGCAGTACAAGGGCTGCCCTGGCCTAACAAATCACACTGATTCTAGTTATTAAAATGATTATCTGGCATGGCTGGCTCTAACAGTATCCTCTCTGTAGCTAATATATCCCACACTGAATTGGCAATACTTCCTATTAAACAGTCTAATTGGACACAGGAGCTGGTGACAGTAGTGATGGCAGGATGAGGAGGGGGCTGGTTGCATGGGAAGATGTAGAAGGTAATAAAATGTGACTTGGATGTAAGGTGTTGTCCTGCTCTTTGGTTTCCTGATAACTTTTTTTTTTTCCTAGTAATTTGTTTGATTAACTTACACAAAACACAGCAGAAGAGAGAAGAACCCCAAGAGGAAATTGATTTGCTGACAGAGACATACAGTTTTGAGTTTCTTAGAGCTAAATCCTTTCTACCCCTGACATACATTTGCATACTGTCTCCTGCAGAATATCTGCTTTATATCTACCTGCAGCTACCTAGCCCTGTGTGCATGTGTCTGAACTGCTGTCATGTTGCATCTAGCTGGCAGCACTGGGACAAAGCAAAATCTGAAAAACTGTCTGCCCTTTTCTTACTGTGACAAACTACAAATTGTTTGGCTATTATTAAAGTCAGCATGGTGCAAATAGCTCACTGATGTTTTACTAGGATTATGGTCGCTCTCACTTGGCATTACTGTTGGCACAGGCACATGAGGGAAAAGAAGAGGAACTTGCACACTGGCTTAGGATTACTGCTTTTAAGCTAATTTTAATTCAATATGCACGAAAAAGGAAGATCCTTACCCTGTATCCTCAGTAACAGTCCAGTAGGAAGTTAGCTGGACACAAAGAAAGAATGATCAGGTAATCACACCACATAATGTAGGCTAGATGCAGGCAGAATTTAGTGGGTTTTTTTTCTCTGTGGTTAGTACTTTAACACCAGAATCCATTATTGAAGCTCAGATCAGGGTTTTCCGCTGCATGTTGCATGAAAAACTATTGCAGAGCCATCATTGGGCAAATTGTATTCTGTCCAAAAACTTGTATTCTGTGTCTTGTCAAAAAAATATTTTTGGCAAATACCATTCCACCAGGTCCACTAATTTTGGACATAATCAGAAAGTCATGGTAAATTAACAGTTCCCATTCTATAGCACTGACCTGGCAGGCTGAAACTTGAAGAGTGATTTAACACTTTAGACATTCACATGTGTGTGAGCATGTTTGTGTGGAAAAAAAAGAGACAGGCTGTGCTTGGACATGTGCAGAGTTCATTGTCTAGATTGTTCTGTGTGTTACCACCTCTCATCCTTGCAGTTTGGTTTTGCATGTTTTTCATCAGGACTAATTAAACGGTGGCATGTACTGGTGATGAATTAAAAGCACACTTCAGGAAAGTATGGGGTGAGAAGTAATTCTGGATAAAAAGACAACTAAAAACTAGATTTTAGATTTTCAGAACTCATTTGGTATTGGCTAAAATCCTATCCTCAACTGGGGAACCAGTCAAGAGAAAACTCCAGGCAGATGCAGTGGGTGGCATTACTTTTGTTGCCCACTTCATTCTGTCTGCCTCCTTGATGATTTAACTTTACAGAAATATTGTACCCGCTGCTGTGTGTCTTGCTTGGGTCCTTTTCAGATGTGGCATCCGGCCAGACCAGCATGATGAATGGTGGCTCAAGTTCAAAAAGTTTAATTCAGATTGTGAAATCATTGCAAAACTAAGATAGTTCTCAGAAGACTGCAAGCTTCAGTTCAGCTCAGCTGTGTCCTCACACTGACCAGAAGGACCTCTTACTGGTTTGTATTTCCACTGGTACAAAGCAGCGTATGGTGCTGGGAACCAACATATTAACTTGGGTCTTACTGCTCAGCTGCATCTTCATGATAAGTTATGAGGGGGAAAAAATTAACAGTGTGAAATAAATTTGCCATAATTTATCCTTGCTTAACCAATGACTGCTCTTTTCTGTGCTCACTAATGACCAATATCATCTTCAAGATCACTTGTGTTCTTTCAGTCTCTGACGCTCAGCCTCTACACTGGCATGGTTGCTTTTCAATGGGTGCAGTACAAGAAGACCTGATTTGCATATGTTTGATTTGAGCTGAATGCCATGGCAATCAGAATCAATTGTGTTAATACTTGGTGGCCAAAGCAGCAGTTCTAAGGTAAATTAAAAAATCCTTCTCTCATCCTTCTTACTTGGTAATTACTGAATTAGCAGGTTTTAGAATGTATTTTGGTAATGTCATTAAAAACATTCTTTAGCAGTCTCCTGTCAAATGCATTCAGCCTAGTAAACACTCAGGAAAAAGATAAATCAGTAACTCCTGGGTTCCAATTCTCTCTTCGTTCATAGCTAGACTCAAGGGAAAAAAGGAATGGGAAATTTAGACAGATCATCTATAGTTACATTTGTGCAATTCTTTGAAATGGAAGACAGTTGTATTATAGTTATTGATTTCTGTGGAAATATATTCTTATATCAAAGAAAGGCCCATGCCATAGAGAGAGAAACTGCCTCAATATCATCTATTTATACAGAAAATTTCCTACCTGGTGGCTGGGATGATTTTCTTCTTTTCCAAAGGCAAAGGTACCAAACCCAGCTGCTCAGCTCAGCTGTGGGAGGAAGTGCCTGGTCTGGCTCCAGGGGCAGTGGTGCTAGGATTGAAATGTGAGTGCCATGGATGGTCACAGAGGGGACATGAAATGAGGGTAAGATCCATGCATGAAGTGGGAAGCATAGCACATCTGACTGAGACAGCTACTCAGAGAGATCTGGCATTAGGAAGAAGATTTTAGCTTTGGCCCTCTGCATACATGGATCCTGAAATACACAGAAGGAAGCAGTGGAAAGCAGAGAGGGTAGAAGGGAATTAAGTGAATAGAGTTTACCTGCTCATCTTTAGCATAAAGGCAGTGAATAAAGCTGTGATTACAGCTATGATCACCTGCAAAGAAAGAAAAGCATTGCCAGACAGCTGAGGGAGGTAATTCTTGCCCTCTGCTTGGTTCTGGTGAGACACATCTGGAGTTCTATGCCCAGTGCAGGGCTCCCCGCTGCAGACAGACTTGGACATGCATGTCCAGCAAAGGGCAACTCGAGTAATCAAGGATTTGGAGCATCTGCCATACAAGAAATGTCTAAAAGAGCTGGGTTTTTTTAGCCTGGAGAAGACTCAGGGAGACCTTATCAATTTATGGCTATAAATACCTGAAGACATGGTGCAAAGGGGACAGAGCCAGACTCTTTTCAGTGGTGCTGACTGAGAGGACAAGAAGCAGTGGTCACAACCTGAAACACAGAAATTCCATTCAAATGTAAAAAAAAAAGGTTTTTTTTTTACTGTAAGAGTTAGTGAGCACTGAAACAATTGGCCCAAAGAGATTTGGTAGTGTCAATCCCTGGAGATATCTACTACCTGACTTGACAATGCCCCTGCTGGCATTGCTTTGGGCAGGGGCTTGGACTAGATCTCCAGAGATCCCCTCCCACATCCACCATTTTTGGTAATTCTGTGATAAGGGGAATATCTTACAGAAATATGGATTTTATTCACCAACTAGAAGTGCTAGTCCTTTTGTGTATGTTGCTATTTTCAACAGCATTTGATTTTCAAAAGTGCTTTGGTGGAGCTCATTGGGTTAGAATGAAGACCCTTAAATTTGATCCAGAGAGTGTCTGGATCCTCAATTTCCTTTCATTTCAGTATTTAAATCCTTAAGAGTTTCATTGATGTAAACCAAAGATTTAAAAAATAGGGGTTTAATTCTCCTAAAAATAACACAACATAATGGATTTTCATTGTGAACTATTATAGATATCAGTATGTTCCTTAGTCCCCCAATATTTTAAGAAATTAGAAATTAAAAAAAGGAATTTCAGTATTTTCTTAGAAATAATTCTAAGCAATATAAGAGGAGACTATTTCTTATTTATTTCATAACATTTGATTGATACAAATCTCTCTTCAAAATGTTAGAGGGTGTTAACTTGGTTTGATATTAAGATTCTATTACTAAAACATATGTAAAGGGTTAATAAATGAATGATAGTGTCAGTAAATCCTTTATAGATTTGGGCTGTGTCTTAGTTATAAGCACATCAATAAATGACAATACTGAATGTCATAAGAGTTAATCAATCAAGCCATTAGACTGCATAAAATGTACATCCATTCTTTAATCATTTCTTTAAAGTTCCAAGCATCATTTATTAACCCATTATAAACCATGTCCAAATGAAATTTTAATTAGAAGTATAGTGTAGTGTGAATAAGAACATCTCTGATATTTTAATGACTTCAAGTATATCTTCTTTAAGGTCCCTTTGATGATGGTCCAGGTGCTACCCATGATACCTGCAATTAAAGGGTATAATAATTTAGATGTTCCCTTCCAGTTTGTGCTTTCACACTTCACTGGGGGGACGTCAACTGAATATGGTCCATTAGATCAGCAGGGTAACATCAGGCTCAGACATCTGAGCAAGTGCCATCTTTGCTTCCTTCCAAAGAGAGTGATACTTACCTGAAAGACTTCTCCTTCAAATGATGATACTATTCATATATATCACATACTCCTTTCTTGTTATGCAACAGTATTTTATAACTGAGGATCAGAAGCTTTCCCCCCATTTTATTAAAAAGCTCTCTATAAAGTAGCAATCCTTGGTACCCTCCAGACAAGACAGGCATAGAGAATCCACTGAAATAAATCAAGTAAACAAATTTCTCACCTATCCTGAAACAGTCAAGCATATCTGGTGTTCTTTAAGATAAAATTTAGGAAATTTCAGCATTAGTATGCAAGATTGGTCTACAGTTGTGAAGTAAGCAGTGACCTGAATATAACACAGAATAAAACACTTGAATAAATATTTAGGTATCAGTACATCAGTTAATGCATTTCTTGTATTGTTGCTTCTTGGAGAGAAGTTTGTTGGAGAGGGTGAAGATTGGTTTGTTATTCACGGTCATGTCATGCCTGGCCTTTGGCATAGGCTTTGAAAAATCCTGCTATTCCCAGGTCCTGAGAACAGAGGGCCAGATCAACCATCAGCTCGTGCATGGTTGGCTTTATGGGCCGAGTAGTACAGCTACGAGTTAGCAACAAGAGAACAGCTTTCTTAGAAAGAAGCTGGTGAGAGGGAAAAAAGCAGCAGAAGCTGCCAGTTGCTCTGTCTCAGTTTTAAACCAGGTTTAGCTCCCTTCACCAAAATCAGCTGAAAAAAACCCCAAAAAAGCCCTCACATAAAGTCAATTAAAAGAATTAGTTAAATACATTAAAGTCAATTTACACTGACATAAAATTTGGCCTACTGAGGTGGGAAATGTGTCTGTACTGAAAACTTTGGCTTTCCTGTGTTCACCACAAAACTTCACTTCTTTGCTCGGAGTCCTGTTAATGTGGAGTAAATTCCAGAAATTTGATAGATTGGAGAAGTTTGTTATTTTTACTCCATATAAAACTATTCTCTGTCTGAATTGTCTTGAATAAATGTTATAATTAATTGTGGGGTTTGTGACTCTTCTTGAATGAGTTTTCATCTTACACACAGAGGGGTTTGGCGACTGTATTAATCAAAAATGAATTAATCAAAAGGTGAACCTGCTGGTGATAACACCTGACTACAACATACTTTCAAACTTTAAGAGCTTTGATTGGTTTACAGGGGAAGCATCTTCTTGGAAAAAAAAAAATAAATGTTTTGCCTGGATGACTCTCCCACATCTGTGTTTTTCTAGTGAAATCCCTAAAATAAATATCTGATAGGGCCCTGAGCCCCTGGAAAGATGCCATATGCTGCATTTGGAAAGATCAGAATTGCAAAATAGATGTTTTGAAAAAAGCATACAAAAATCCTTACATGGCCCCAGTGTAAATGGAGAACAAGAGCTGTCACATGGCCAAAATGTGTCAAGCATTGGATTTGTAGAACTGTATTCTTTACTAGCTGCAGGACTGTGTATGCATAGGGAATCGCAGTCCTCAGTTGTCCTTTTTAATCCATACCCATAAAATGAAAAACTGGAGTTTCCAACTGCTATCTTCATGTCTATACCCCCCCACTCTATTTCTCTTTTTAAAGTCTAGCTGGAGAGAAGGCTTTTGACTTGAAGTGCTGCTCTTAGCTCTACCAGAGCCTTTCCTCGTCACAATAGCCAAAACAAGTTCAGAGCCTTCAAAGAAGGCTTTGAGCTTGGCTTGCAACCTCTGAGTGCTCATGGAGTTTGCAGAGATGGGCACTGCTCTTTCTTTTCTTGTGTGTTTTTCTTTTCAGTCTTTAAAGTCTCTCTTTGTGTTTCGTTCAATGCCTGGCTTAGCTGGACTTTAATCTTACCTTGGGCTGCAAAGCACAGCACCTGAGTAACTGGGACTCTATCCCACTCTCTGTTGAGGAGTGTGCAATAACAAGCACAAACAAAGAAAACATTGCTCAGTGCTCATTTCATGGCCATGAAGAGTGATGTCATAAGGAATTTTATTAAAAGTCAGTGTTTGACTGACTTCTTTGTATGCGAGTTAGAGAGGATTAGGAAATTCAAGTCAATTACTCACAGAAGCAACGTTTATCGGACAGAAAATTCCCTCTTTTCCTTTCTGTTCCCTCAGTCTTCAGAACTTAAACTCTCTTTGGGTTATTGCACATTTGCATTCCCTAATTGACTGAAATACAAGATCAAAAAGATATTGAGCTGTGTGGTGGAGAGACCTGCTGGTGAAAGAGTACGAGGTATAATGTACCAAATATTGACTGAATGTACCTGTGTTTGCTTGATTTATTTTGGTATTTAATTTTCCCTCACTTTCTAGAGCCAATTAAAGTCTTGAGCCAGATTCCCAACTGTCATGAATTACTCAAGTAAAATGAAATCAATGAAACTACTTTGATTCATATTCACAAAGGATCTATTCCATTCATTGGTGTCAATTGAAAACATGGATTTGGCATAGCATTTTTGGGAATAAGGTGGAAGTATTCAACATAGAAGCATTTTCACATTATCTCTCTGACCTGCAAGAATGTACAAGCACTGGAAGCTTTATGGATGTATCAGACTTCCTGGAATATGAACAAATAAACAAAGATAAGTTTAGACTGCAAATTAGAGTGGAAGTGCTCTCCAGTGTTACATTTTGAAATTCTACAATGTCTCTGAGCATGCCTGCAACTAGAAACATAGAAGAAAAAACTGTGCAGCAGAGAGATATGTCAGTCTACCTACCTGATGTTTCAACATCAAATTTTGTATAGTCATAGAATCATGTGAAATTTTCTCTTTGTTCTGCAATACAAGAAAGAATATATGTAAAGTTTTGGTTCATATTAATGATAATAATCAGAGCCTCTAAATGCCCTGTCTCTGAAGTGTTCAAGGCCAGACTGAAAGGGGCTCTGAGAATCCTGGTCTAGTGGAAGGTGTCTCTTCCCATGGCAGGGGGTTGGAACTCATCGATCTTCAAAGGTCCCTTCCAATCCAAACCATTCTGTGATTGTGTGATTCCTGTGGCAATTAGCTAATCTCAAGGCATGTATTAGACTCATATTTCTATGCTCAGGTTTTTTATTACCAACAATTATTTTGCATGTTTTTTTCTCCCCCTTCTGTTCTTTTCAGACTCATTATTTTCATTGTGTTCTCTTCCATTCACAGAGGAAAAAAAATATTGTGAATCTTAGTTAAACACAGTTTTTAGACTTCTTATTCTGCACCCAACTTTTAGCACATTTCTGGTCAGTTCAGGTGCCAAATGACCCTCTGTGTGTTACACAGAGATTTTAATTAGGTTCCTTCTCAGACCTTATAAGCACCTGTGCATAATGCCTCTTGTTGCTACTGTTTTCCATTACATTTTTTGGTCAATCTTGCATTACACTCTGACCTCTTCTGTCAAAAGTCAGCCAGCAGGAGGCAGGGTGCAGGGGAGTAATGGTTCTTTTTTAGGATTCTGGTGCCAGTTCAAGCATGTTTTTAGTCCTTGTTCTCCCTTGGGTGCATGGATTACTCCTTTCAAGTGCTCTTAGAGTGGAATCTCACAAAAGTGCTCTTTTTTACTAACATCACAGAGTGATCAAGAGTGATTTTCATTTATTTCATATGACACTTGAGCTTTGCCAGTAGCTTTTAGGCCTCCTGTGATCATTATAGGAAGGGCTAAAGATACTGTCTAACGTGACATTCTGCCTGGTGAGACTAGATATCACCAAGAAAGCTCAACATTAAGCCTAGAATTTAGAAAGAACTTACAATTAACATCATTTCAATAGAAAAGATACTATTCAAGCTTTTGCTGGGGAGTATTTTTTCTGAATAAACAGCACTTGAACTTGTATGTGAACCATTTGGCTAGGAATGGCTGTAGCTGACCAAGAAAACATATTACAGATAACTTATCTGTTGTGATACATGTGTGATAAGGGAAAACAGAAACTTACCATGGACAAGTCTAAGTGTCATAGTCTACTAACATTTGCAAAAGTCAGTTAAAAAACTTCTCATTGAAGACTGCTAACAATATGAAGATGGGAAAGGATAAAGTAATAGATAAATAACTTCCTAAAAGATAGGAAACAAAGTAGAAATAAATGTTCATTTCTCACAGGAAGGAAAATTATGAAAATAAACACACAGGCTGTGATATCCCACATTTGCAAATGGTCTGGTAAGAGGCTGGAGGAATGAGGTGACACAATTTTCTGACACTACTGTTATTCAGTGCTGAGAGTTGACTGAAATACAGAAGAATGTCCTTATCTTTCTGAATGACCAGGTGAAAAAAAAAAAATGGCAAATGACATTCAATCTAGATACATATGTGGTGTATAGGAGGATCCTAGCTTTGCAAATATGATGATGCTCTGAGCTGAATAAGACTCAAGAATAAAGTTTTTATGACGAGGGTGGTTAAGTATATGGAAATCCCAGCTCAGGGCTGAGTAACAGTAAAAATATACACAGAAAATGGGAAGGTAAGAACTCACAGTGAAGTAAACCATATGAAAACAGAAAAAAGATGTCATGTGATTTCAAAAATCCAGGATTTGGCTCATCTTCAGCATGGTATGAGATCTAGCCCACTCAATTCAACTAAAAGATACAGTAAATCTGGAAAAAGATACTAAGCAGAGAAAAACAAATCTGTCATATATACAGAACTCTTTTGACCAAATAGTTGTTGAAGAGATGTAATCTCTTTGGACCACAAAAGAGATGGTTAAGGTCCATACAATTATCAGTGAATATGGAGAAGCAGAAGTGTAGATAGAACATTTTGGAGCACAACATATTACAAGTGCACTTAAGAGAATAATTTAAAGGCAGTGTTACAGAGAAATGATTGTAGCCTCAGAAACCGCTCATCAAATAAGATGGAAAGCAAGGAATGGTTGAAAATTGACCTTGTGACAAAGATCTGGCCTTCACCTGAGGTAAAGTGGACTAAGTCTCTTCTGAAGACCATAAAATGGAGGTGGCTAAGTGAGAGTTGTTTGCCCATGGTGGACATGATACAGCCTCAGACTGGATAGATATTATTCCTGCAAAGGACCTAGGATATTGTATGGAATGAGGGGAAAAAAAATTAAAATAACAACAACAGACAAAAAAAAAAAACCTCCAAGAAACAATCCAGAAGGAATTTCCCAGCTGAATACCATCAGAACCTGAAAAAAAACCCACCTCAAAACCCTGGACTTCAATATAAAGAAGCATAAAAGCTGACAAAATCTTGCTTTTTAGTAGTTCTGGTATTTTTGTAGTTACAAAGTTGATTTGATAAATCTTGCCATTTTTAAAAATAAAGTTCCACCTTAAATGACCACATGTAATTCCATTTGCTCTTTGAAGTGCTAGGGTAAACTGGAATAGCTGTACACCTTCACTGTAGCGGTTTCCTGGCCCATCTACTTTAAGAACACACCAATGATTGGGCTGAAAGTATTCCTTTCCACGGATGGCTGGTTAGTGAGTGTCAGCAGCCCTAGAGGTGGTGCTACAGCCTTTTTCCCACACATGGTTTGAGATTATCAAATGGCACTTGAATCTAATGCCTTGAAAACAAATGCAAGGAGTCACACAACATGAAGTAAGGGTGTAGAATGCATTGCCAAAGGCTGTTGCAGATGTTAAACATTTCCATAAACGCTAATTGGTTGCATGGATAAGTTCAGGGAAGAAAAACATATTCAAAGCTATTAAAAAGACACTAGCTTGGGCTCTGGGGCTTCCTGTTTTACTGATTGTGGAGCAATAGAAGAATATTCTGGGAAGCTGTGATGATCATTGCTCTGACTTTTAGCTATTTCACAGGCATCTCCTATGTCGCTGCTGGAGACAGGGTGTGGGGCTAGGTGGGACCTCAGTGTGACCCAATGCATCTGCTGTTTTGCCAGACCACAGGATTTCTATGGATTTGAGTGTTCATACCCAGGGCTACACAGAGATGTACAGAGGATCATGAATGACCTCCTGTCTTGCACTCTGCCCAGGAGGAAGAGTGAGGGGTGGGAGATGGGGAAGGTGTTGACTACAGCAAAACCTTTTGAGCTTTGCAGTAGATGGGCCTTGTGGGCGTTGTGCTCTTTTTGACCTCTGCTGCTGTGCTCTGGCAGACACCCCTAGTAGCTGTCATTGTTGTGACTTCCTATATAATAATAAAATATGATTGCATTTCCAATTCATATCACTGTGTTTAATACCCTATATTGATGGAGATTTATGTTTATTGTCCTGGAGGGGCTGTGGAAAGGCAGACAGCCTTTCATTCACAACTTACTTCTCTGCCTGATGAATATACTTCTGTCCTTTTCTGCCTTATCATAGACATATTTATACTCCTGTAACAGTGTAAAAATAGTGTAAAAACAGTGTAAAAATACCAACTAACAGACCCCTGGATTTTTAACAGAAGATACAGGAAGATCTTTACAGTAAGTTTAGTTTTGAAAATTCCTACAAATAGAGCCATGTGAGCACATGCCCCAAAACATCTGCACTTATTAATTTGAAGAAATGAGGACATGAACTGGAAGAGATAAATGACTGACAGTCACAGAGGTCAAGCTCCTACAGAGCAGAGATCAAAGGTAAAAGTCCAACCTGCTATCCTGAGTAAGTTATTCACCCAATTCACTAAATCACATCCTGGAAATGTCACAGAAAACTTACTGGAGTTCCTTTCTTAAATAAAAAGTCTGGAGACTGTTCCAATCTTGTCCTTAGCTTATTCTCTCCACTTGAATCACTTGTGCATCATTTGCATTGTGCAGTCGTGGTCTGTCTTGGAACAAGTCCTGTCTAAAGTCAGCAGTGAGAGAGAGGACAACCTTTTCTGAGATGACTGCTAGAGATGTCTAGAGAATTGCTTTATCTTTTTTGAGGAGTGTAACAATATGATAAAACAAAACAAATGCTTACAAAACCACCAGGAAGCAATTAAGTATCTGCAAAAGGGGTTAGCAGAAAGAACAATAACAGAGAGCAGTACATTTCTCAGTGAATGCAAATCCTTAGAAACATATCCTTGTCTCACTGTGGGTATTTTCAGGCTATTTAACCCAATGGAAACACAACCAGTTTGTTGTGTGTGGGTGAACATGGCACTGCATGGAGATTTTACCAAGAAAACCTCCAAAGAGAATGTGCCTGGAGTAAGATCATACATCTTGTTGAGTCCTGATTTAGCACAAGAGTTCACTTGGTACTAATCTCTTTACTGTGCTGCTTTAGTTAAGCAGGTCTGTTAGTGGAGCAGAGCTTTTCCTACCTTGTCTCACTTAATGTCTTTGTGGTGAAGGAGAGAGACACTCTATTTCCTTCTTGTCTGAAGTTACACTGATGATTAATGAACAGGTTGTCCAAATGAACAAAATTTGTTGTGCTTGTGAGCCTCTGCTGGGAACAGCTTTGCATTTGTCAACTGCTTTGAAGAATCCCACACACTGCCCTACTCACAGACATACCAATCTGTAATTTCATGCTACCTAAATTGTTTACTGCTGCAAATATTGCTTAAACTAGCCGTATTTGCTCATACAGTTATTTGAATGTTGCTAATGAGTCCTATTATGCACAGGAATCAAGCACAGTTTATGCCTGCAGCAACCAGGAGCAGCTGGAAGCCAAACAATTAAAGTGTATTTAGGGTCAAGAGGATTCCTTAAAACTAACTGATTTAATACATGAAATAGACAGCAACTTTTGTTTGGCAGCATCCTGTATGAAATTCATCATTCATAGTTAAAAAATCAGGATAAGTGTAGAAAAAAGCATCTATCTAGATCTCACTCCCCAAATGGAATCTCTTTGAGGAGAGGAAAGTTCTTTCTGATTAAGAGGAATCTTCCATCTTGATAACCCAAGAACATTCCTGCTCTGCTTTCAAATTTAGTGCAACATCAAGATCACTCTGGATGCTCTCTGGATCATATATTCAAAGCTGTACTTTTGTATTATAAGCTTGAGAGAAATTAGCAAGAACTCAATGGCAGTAAACCTCCTGCTCCTCTCGGTGTGAGTGAGACAACATTTGGAGTGCTGTGCCGTATTTTGGATTCTAAGCACAAGAAAAACATAGGTGTACTGGAGCAAGTACACTCAAAAATCACTAAGAAAGTCATGTGGCTGGTGCATGGGATGTAAAACAAGATGCTGAAAGAACTGGGGAGTTTGAGCCTTAAGACAAGGGGAGACCTTGCTGCTGTCTGCAGCTACCTAATGGGAGGTTGGCTAGAAAATGGAGCTGAACTCAGAGATGCATAGATACAGACAAGAACAAGGTGCATAGGACAAGGGTTAGCAGCCAAAAATTAGAATATATTAAATTATTATTACATGTAAGGAAATAGGTTTAAAGCTGTTGCCCAGAGGGATTGTCAAATCACCACTACTGGAGATTCTCAGAATGCAACTGGATGAGTTTCTGAGAAATCTGAGCAAAATGGATCCAGCTCCAAGCAAGGGGCTGTACTACACAACCTAAAATTTTCTTATCTAAACTGCTCTGTAGTTCTATGCTAATTCTGCTTATACATGCCATGACCTCATGGGCATGCTGCTTTTTTTCAGTGCTGAGCTTCCTCACAGACATCTGCCTGGGAATTAAATTTTAAGTTTTCTGGTCCTGCAGAGATAGTTGAAAAGTTACATAAATACTCATACTGAACAGACACCCAAAATCTCAGTGCCCCAGAAAATATATGTGTATATATGAAAGAATGTTGCCACTGGAATACCAGTTCCTACTTGCTCCTACATATTTGTAAAGTGACGGAATTCCTTCTAGATTTCCCAATTGCCAGGTGTAATCTTGGTTTGTGTTGGTTTCTATCCAATTTAATCTAGCTGAAGCTCTTGGGACACTTCAGAGGACAAAAGAGAAATATTTATACAGGCTGTGTCTACAGGCAAGAGATACTGCAGAGATAAAAATATTCAGGAGTTACCCTGTTTGGCAGGAGGTATTCTGAGTGCTACAATAACAGACTATGCTAAAAAAATAACCAAAAAACCAAAAAAAAAAAAAAAAAAAACAAAAAAAATAACCACAAAAAAAACAAAACCAAAAACAACCCAACAAAACAGGACCAGAGATGGAATAACTCACTAGCCTAGGTGTCAAAAATACCCTTACTGGTGGAAATTGGTTAAAAATCTTGCCTGAATGATACACATAAGGGATCTCTATTTTTTTTTAGGAGATACTTTGTGTTGAAAAACAATTCCTACCTCAGTTGAGCACATTGTTTAAACTCAGGTAGCATTATCTGGAGATACTGAAAGAAGCCTCCCAGCCGTACTCTTGAATCCAGTGTTTCTGAATCTTTTAGGTAACCTGGGAAAATTGTTCAAAAATTTTCTAGCCAGAGAAGTAAACTTGGACTTCAGTGCTTGGAACAAATCTCATGTGCATTAGAATAAAAGCATCTCAATCACAATTGCTTTTCTCCTTTGCTCTTTTTTTTTTTTTATTTTTTTTTTTCCCACTCAAGCTTCAAGCTTATTTGATGGTTTTGTCCTGAGCTATCTATGGTTATGGTATGAAGGGACTGTGCTGTTTGGCCAGGAGCATATATGCTAAAAATATCCCTGACTTTTTTATCTTTTGAGTTGTATTGATGTGGGTTTAAAGCACTGGAGGTTTTGCCTGATTCCGGGAAGTATAACTGCAAAGTTATATAAAAATATCCTGGTTAGAAAGCCTGGCAAAAGTAAGGAGACACTCTGAAATACATTCAGGTGACTGGCTACGTAATAAAGTATGAGTGCATGACCATGGTAGACCCTGGGACATTTTGAACACTGACATGAGAGGTTGAATGTGTGGTGAGATATTTGGATACCATAGCAAAGGGAGCCACAGGGGAAAACACAAAAATGACATTTTTTATATCTCCAAGCAGAATTAGCAGCATGATGATGACAACTTCCATTGGCAGATTTTCTGGCATAAGCAGAATTCAGTGGGGCTGGATGGCTTTCAATAGGGATTCAGAGCAGGAACAAAATTCCCTCCAGTGTTTTTTTTCTGCAGACACAAGAGAGGAACATGCAGGGTCCTTATTAGATAATCACTTTGACTAATCCTGGTAGACTAAGATCCTGGGACAAAGACAGAAAGTTTCTCTTTATATTTTCAACTCCCAGGGTTCACAGATTAACACTGCTGTGAAAGAAGGGGGAACCAAAGAGTCATTCCCTTTATTTTTATAGTAACTGCACTTCCAAAAGGGAGATGTTGGGAGAGTGATGTAGGTGCCTACATTTAGGAATCAGTACCATTATGGATGCTCTGGGGCATCCAAAATGTCCATCTGAGGCTGATGGATATGACACCCCAGGGTGTCTCCTCCGGCACTTAGACACACCTGTTTAGGCACTTAAATTACTCAATAAAAGTAAAATTTAAGCCAATCTTCAAAGAAGTCTTCTCTGTAGTCAGCAGAGAGGGATGAGATGAAGCATTCTGCAGGGGAGCCATCCTTTTTCTTCTGACTACAGAAGGAAGGAGACAGCCTAAAACTGGTCCTGTTCCTATCTGGCTGCATTCAAGTGAGATGAATCCTGGTGCATTGGTATGAATTGCAGTGGGCCTGGATACTGCTTAATGGGGGAGTTCCCACTCCATACTGCTATCTCCACCTTTCCTCTTGACTTCCAACTGTGTGCCCACACCGCTTGCACTGTGCCAGTTCTGGTGCATAATAGGTGCATTCATTTAGTTCATTAGCATAGAGCCAGAATTGCTTTCATGAGTTGAGTTAAAGATGTTTCTTGTACAAGAGATGGAGGGGAGGAAGACAGGGCAACAGGAAACAAGGAGGGGGAGAAGGTTGACTTGTGGAGGGTGGTTGTGAAGGGGAGATCCCTCCACTTTCCATAAAATGGGTTAATTAAATTAGCTCGACTGCAAGGATTGTTCATGGACCACAATCAAAGTGACTACGGCCATAAAAATAGCATACTGAAGGTATGGGGAAGGTAAATTGGGCACCTTTACCAGTGCCAGTGTCAAGGGGGATCATATGATGTGTGCTGTGATTTAGATTTTGAAAAATGAACCAAATGCTGTAAGCTCTTCCTGGATATTTCAGTCTTTAGTGGATATCTCTGTGTGAGCATAAATTTAGACTGACCTTAAGGAACCTAATGAGGTCTCACCACTTGATGATATGGCTACAGTCATATGTAGCAATAAATTACAGGAAATAAGAATACTTTATCGCTTATGGCATCTATTCTGGGCAGGTCATTCCTTGAATACGCTTTTTTTCCCATTCTACAAGGCAGTGAATATGTCCAAACACATTATAGTGCAACATTTAATTAAGAATAAAAGAGATTTGGCAGAAAGGAAATTGCTGTGAAGGTCACTCTTGCCATTATTCTCAAACAATCAAAATACTGAAAACAAGACTCTGTAGGCCCACCAAGCAGCCAAAGAACACATAGAGAGGACATGTAGAAATATGTGTTGAAAAGTAGCTATCCGTTCTATTTTTCATATCACAAGATCATCCAATCAATAACACAAATAAGTGTTGAAGAGAACGAAGAGAGGGAGAGACAACAAAAGTATACAGGTTGGAAACTTTTCAAATACCACTTTAATTCTACTTGTGCTCTGATGTAGGTTTGTTTCCGTAGCTCTGCAAAAGTAATTTTTTGCATATTTCCCCCTTTTTCATGTGCCATTCATAGAAAGATTGAAGAATGAGTTATTATATATGAGTTACTTATGCTACTGTCCATATGTATGTGTCTATCTGTTAGTGGAAGAAGTGTGGGGATGATATGTCACTTAAAAATGCTGATATAGAGCAACTGTTGCTTACCAGAGGAGGATAATTGCTACCATATTTATCGTTGCTGTAATCCTTTCTAGCTTTGAACTACTTTCCAAGTAGTTAACAGCTACTGTAAATCACCAAACATTTCCTGTAAAAAAACGTTTGTGTGGTGGGTTGACCCTGGCTGGACAACAGGTGCCCACCAAAGTTTCTCTATGACTGCCCTCCTTAGCTGGACAAAGGAGAATAAACATGATGAAAGGCCTGTGGGCCAAGATGAGGACAGGGATCATCTCACCAATTACTGTGATAGTTAAAACAGACTCAACTTGGGGACATTAGATAAATTTGGAGTTATATGAAATAAAATCAAAATCTTAAAACACCTTCCCCCCATCACTCCCTTCTTCCTGAGCTCAACTTCACTTGCCATTTCCTTCACCTCCTCATCTCCAGTTGCACAAGGAATGTTCCAGAGGGAGAGGGAATGGGGGGTTGTGATCACTTCATCACACACTGTCTCTGCCTCTCCTTCCTCCTCAGGAGGAGAACTCCTCACACTTTTCATACTCTTCCCCTGCTCCCAGTGTGGGTCTCTCCAGGAAAGGCAGTCCTTTAGGAACAGGCTGCTCCATTGTGGCTCCCCAGTGGGATCGTGAGTGCTGCTGGCAAACCTGCACCAGTGTGGGCTCCCCTCTCCACAGGACCACAGGTCCTGCCAGGAGCCTGCTCCAGTGCATGTTTTCCATGGGGCCATTTCCACCTTCCTTCAGGCATTCACCTGCTTCAGCATGGGGTCCTACAGGGGCTGCAGGTTCCATTGTAGACCTCCATGGGCTGCAGGGGCACAGCTGCCTCCCCATGGGCTGCACCATGGGCTGCTGGTGAATCTCAGCTCTGGAGCCTGGAGCACCTCCTAGCCCTCCTTCTGCACTGACCTGCAGAGATATTTCTATTATGTGACTTAAGGTAATATCTGTCCTTTACTTAGCTTAAGAAGTTATGTTCAGTGCACTCCAGGAGTTTCCTGATTGCCTACAGCTCTCTGTGTTACTTTTCTAGCAGATATTGGGGTGGCTGAAGTGCCCCAGCAGGAATACAGCCCGCAAATGTGATACCTCCTCTAGCTGGAATAAGCAGGCTTCATCAGTAGGCCCACTTTGATCAGGTGGCCTGTAGTAGACATCAACAACAAGGCTTCCTTTGTTTCCTCAGTTTCTAACTCTTAACAAACTTTCACCTGCTCATAGCTATTTTCTTCTCAGCTCTTCACAATCTCTCCATTTCTTGATGTAAACAAAACTCTCCGCTCCTCTGTCCTCTCCAGTCCTTCTGAAAACTCTGTGGCCATTGATAGCCACACTCCAGTCATGGATTCATCCCACCAATTTTCAGTAATGGCAACTAAGTCATATCTTTCTAGCAGCCTGTGGCTTCTAACTCCTGTTCGTTGCCCATGCTGAGTGCACTGGTATAGAGGCTCCTCAGATGGACTGTCAGTTGTGTCACCTTCTTAGAGGAACACTGCTTAATTCCTTTGAGGTATTTTACTGGAGTTTCCCTATTTGCTCCAATTACCTTGGCACCCCTTGGCTCATCTCCGTAAGACTCCAAGTGTGCTGCAGTGTAGCTAGCACATGTCAGAGCAAGAGACATATACAGATGAACAGGATGGATGCATGAATCTCTGCTGATGAGGTGCAAACTCCTGTAGTTAAAAATAACTGCAGGATGAAGTGGGCTTAGTCAGAGTCTTGACATACTTTGTGTTGAAATACATATCTACACTCTTGCTTCAGTACCTCTGCTATGAGGGATAGGCTGAGGGCTGACAACAAGCAGTTATTAAGTTATTAAACTGCCAAATTAAGTCCACTGTTGATCATCTTGAACTTCGCTCCTCAAAATGTTGACATGTTCTGAAGTTATCTGAAACCTGTATATCAAATTTGGACACAGGGACAGTTACTAAAGTATGTTTCTTTGGTGTAAAGCAGAAGCCTATTGTGCTGGACTCTGCCTGCCCGTTTACGTGGAAGGAGTCATTCTTTGCCAGGAAGATGGACAAGGTCTGGCAGATAAATCAGCAATGGGTGATAAAGAGAAAAAGAGAAGTAGCTTCTCCATGATGATACAACAGATCTGGAGCAGGTTTGTAGCAGTCCATGTTGCCTCAGAAGCTCTATTCTATTAATGAACTCTGCTCTGTTTCGGTGTTTTGCTCTGTCTTAAATAATTTTCAACACTGTGTGAAGTAGTAGGCAATAAAGTAATTTGGTTGCTGAGGGCTTATTACATTCTGAGGATTTTGCAGAAAGCCTATTTAGAGAAGGCAGCACATACTTATTGATGGATTTAGGATTGCTATTCACTAGTTAGATGCTTTAAAGAGAGTAGAAATCATCTTGTTCATGGAATAGTATTTACTGTGTTTGGATTGAAATGCAGCTGCACACTTGCTTCTGAAAAAATAAACTGGATATGACAGTTTGAGCTAAATCCCACTAAAAAATTTGCATCATAAACCTTGGGTTGGCATATAGGAAAGAGATATATCTATCTTTGACACTGCTTCCATGCTAAAAAAAGAGCTGAGAATGATCTGCACATCCCAAATAGACTAAAGGCTAATGTCAAGAGTCTTGACAGTATATTCACCAAAAACTTGGCTCTATGTGCAGGGAACTGCAGGCTGGCAGAAAGGTGCAGTATTCCCAAAGCTTTCCTATGGCTCCTGAAGGAAGCTGCTTGGCTGTCTCAGGTCTGACAGAGCACTCCTAGTCAGTAACAGGCTCTGCTCTGGTGAAGGTTCTTTTCTGCTACTGTGTGATAAACATTTTTGAAAAGGGAGTATCTCCTTTCTGCTTGGGGAACAGAAAGCAGAAGCTAAAGCATTGCTTAAGTCCCCAGACTTTTTTCCCCTCAGCAAGAAAACATTGCCCCTTGGTGCCCTTTTGCTACCAAGGATCACTTTGACATGGGTACAGTCTGAGTAGCTAAATTAAGAATATTAAAGGGTCACCAAACATCATTAGTTATATCATTACTGATGACCTGAGGTTTGGAGCTTTGGTTTCAAATCCATCAGTTTTCAGCTAATAATGATCATTAGCAAGTAAAGATAAATGAGGGATGCTATATGCTACATCTGTATTCATTTGCTATATTCAGGCAGTACATCTTCTACTGCAGATGTGAAACTACCAAAATGAGGGGGATGACAGGATGCAAAACTGTTTTTCAGTTTCCAAGAGACAGTTTCTGGCTAGAAGAAAGTACTCATTGACAACAACTGCTGGGAGAAAGAAATTATGAGCTACTGGACAGCAAATGACATAAAATCTCAGCAGCAAAACTGATCAGTCAGAATTTACAAGTGTGATTTTTTTTCAGGGCCTTGGCAGTTCAGGATCCTTTGGGATCCAAAGTGATATTGGAAGTTAATAGCCTTCTTCCAGCTACAACAAATAAAATGAAATACTTCTCATTATGATGAATCATTTTCCGGATTGTTAATTAGAAGGCCTGGCCCTAACAGAGATCCCAAAATCTGCTTTCTGCTTCCTGCTGACTTCTGGGAACTGATTCAAATCCTACTGGAGGCAGTGGGTAGGATCAATAAGGTTTTGAACTAGGTCATTAAAATTAGAATCTATCATCAAGTCACTTTATCTCTCTGAGCTTCTTTCATTATGTGGTCACATGGGGACAGCTAATAATTACTTATATCGGGATGTTTTGCGCATTTTTCTATGTGTCCATGGACAATATTATATGAGGATAAATTATTAATTTATTTGTGCATAATCTACTATTTATTCTGAACTATATGCAATAAATATAATAGTTTATGATAAAATTAATATCTGATTCTATAATAACTGGCAGTTAGCTGCAAAGGGATCACAAAAAATGCAGGTAAAACATTAACATATATGAAGTAAATGATTTGTGAGAACTTCTAAAATCACATAAAAACTTAATGAAATATAAAAATTAATTATGATACAGTCAGAACAGCACTGAACTATGCTAAACCTGAGGTGCTAGTAACTCTCAGACTTGTAGTAAAGTGGCTATAAGTAAATACAAAATACACAGCAAATCATATTGTGCAACATAATGAACATCAAGTAAAAGGCTCAAGAAAAAGGATCAGCTATAATGGTAATTAATTCAGGGTGGATTCTATCTTAGATTAATTCAGCCAGCTTCATTTAAGCAGTTCCAGGAAGGACTCTTGATCTGCTCTTATACTGGTATCATTTATTTTGTATGTGGCAGACTTTTTCTTTTATTTTTCTTTTATTATAATTATTGCTATTATCTATTCCATTATTTTGGGTAAATTATTTCACCATTGAATCCATTTGGTTGTTTCCTTCCAATGGAAATGTGACATCTATATTTGTAGAAAGGTCTTTAGTTTCAGAAATATTGATCTTAGAATAGAACAGAACAGAAATATTAAACTCAGGAGAATTCATGCCCTTGGTCTGGATTCCACCCTGGGTTAAGATTCAGGGCGGTGACACTTCTCCTCTTCATCATCCCAGCTTTTGTGCAGTGAGGAAACATCAACCTAGTGTCACACACCAGACGTTTTCTAAGCTGATGACAGAGAAATCCCAACCCCAGGCCATTGGAGCTAAGACTCAGAAGATACACGTAAAAAACAACTATGGAGCCAGTAAGTAAGGAAACTGTGCTGAAATCTGGAGTAAAACCTCAGCTGGCTTTGCTGGAAGTGATATCTTTCACAGACCTGCAGTGTGTTTTTTACAAATGCCAAGGAAGCTCTAAATCTTCCCTCTTTGGAGAAAACTCCTCCCTGAGGCCCAGAGGGCAGCTGCAGCAAGGGGTGAGTGGGACCTGCAGAAGAGGCTGCAGCCCTACACAAAGGGAGCTTCTCTTCCCTGTCAAATGTCCTGTAGACAAACTACTATACTAAGGCATAGTAGTTATCCTAGGAGATGAGAACATGGTTTATGTTATCTTTGCACAAATGCTTTTCAGGGTAACTCTGGTGACTGAAGAAAAAAGAAAAAAGTGTGTTTTCTCTCATGAGAAATAATCCTAAGGTCGCAACAGTGAGAGGGTAAACAAATTTATTTTTTATTTCTCATGAGAGAAGCAATCTTTATTTTTGTTGATGAAACAGAAGTGCTAGTAAGTAGCATCATTTAGTATAAGGAGTTTGGGTGAGTTCTTCCTTTGTACTGAAATTTTGTTTTTATCGGCATAGAACAGCAATCCCTAAATTGCCACTTAGAAACTTAAAAACATATGAAGATATAAACATAGAAAATACTTGAAAATGGGATGCAAAACAAAATAATGTCTCTTAATGTCATCATCTTGTTTAACCACCATAATGGAAAAAAACAACCGGCTCCCTGATTATGTCTAGTCTGTGCTTGTATGCAAATTGATTTATGAAGGCCAAGCTATGTGGGCCTGAAAATTTGTGTTTTCACTACTATAAATAAGGTCAAATTTTTCTTTCCTTTATTTAGGAAAAAAATAGGCAAAAAAATCCCACCTCAATACCTAAACAATACTACAAAAGTGATGTGCAGCAAATGCAGATGTTAATATAAAATCCACATGTCAGTCTGTGTGTGGGAAGTATTTTGAAAGCCAAAGGCAACTCAATAAAAAAGGCAGCAGAAGCAGCATTTCAATTAGGTGAGAAGGGAGTAGGCCTTGACAGTTCATTACTGAACTGGCTCTTCCAAATACTGCCTTTTCTTTTTTTCATTGTCCCATTTAGTTCATCAGTGCTGATGTACAATTAGGAACAATATTTCTAAAGAGATGTCTGGTTATTAACCTTTGCTTTTTTTTTTTTTTTCCCTTCTGCCCATTTCATAAGTATAGCTGTAGAATTGTAGTGTAACTTCTGAAATATGAGGTCTGAATTGCCATTAGTGACAGTACATTAAATCACTGAGCCCTAGAGTACAAAGATGCTAAAAGGTAAAGTCAGAAGAAAAGGAAGAAAGAGATGGAAAGAGAGAAAATCACAGCAGACCTGACCAGTCCTTGGTCTTGTCAAATGACCTCGCTTGCTTTTCTTGCAGCTCTCTTGCCTTTAGGCACCACATAAACTCTGGGAAGAAGTGATATCAGTCTCAGGCTTTGATGAGGACCGTGGCAGCAGGGATCTTTGCTTACTCTGTCTGCCTGTGCAGCCGTGATTTCAAGTGTGTTTGCTTTGCAGGCTGGAGAGACGTCACTGCCCCCCTGACACCAGAGAGCTCAGGTGCATCTGGTACATCAATCATCACAGTGCCACCCCTCCTCATGGTGGGGGGTGGAACTAGATGGTCTTTAAGGTCCCTTCCAAACCAAGTAATTCTGTGATTCTGTGACTGATTCAGGATAACTGTTTCAAATCCTTCTGTGGATCTGTTTTACCCTGATACAGTTTCCCACTTTTTAGCTGTTTAGATGTGAGAACAGAGCCAGGACTGGCATCAGACAAGTAGGAGAAGACAGGCTTCCATTCTCCAGATACCTGTGGAGTGGAGAACTGCTTCCTGTTTCAAAGCTGCTACTTTCTGATTTATTTTTAATCTTAAAATATGCAGCTCAACTTGGTGCTGAAAAGATCCAAAGAAATTTCACTGACTGAAAAAATGAAAAGTGTAGCACCTAATTCTTTGTTAATAAATCACCCTCTTCAAACCAATGTTCAAAACCCTGATGGATTGAATACCTGGTGGTATTCTCGAAAAACAAAGTCTTGTAAATAACACTTCTAAAAGTGTCTAATTCCTGAAGGGTACATGTATTTTGTCAGAGCAAGAAGGAAGTACTCAGTATAACACAAGAAACCTATTTACTCCCCAGCCATGACAGTTTATTCTGCTTTAACAGACACATCTCTATCAAGATGCATAAGAAATAGGAACTAAAAATTGAGCTTGGTAACTTAGTATTTCATAGGTGTATTATGCTAAATGGCTTACTCCTTATTGATTCACACAGTTATTAATCAGGAAAGCCTGAGTATATAATCCCACCTGATCCTTAGGTCCTTGGAAATGACAGTTAAAGCTGGCAGCTGGCTTAGTGGAAGAATGGTGGGATGAAAAAAAGCAAATGAACATCATGTTGCATTATTCATATAATTCCACTAACAGAGACACAGGACTTCCATTAACTGTTGTTGCTCAAGAGCAGGACTCAGGATAAATGTATTGCTGAAAATACTAGTATGAGGCTGTGCAAACCCAATATCATGATTTTTCTGGGTTTTTTGTTGTTTTGTTTCAGTATTTGGTTTAGTAATTGTGACCTATGACAAAATATCAAGGTTTTAACGTTAAGTTTCTGTCTCACTGAGATGTATGCAGGTCTTTCTGACCTTCCTCATGCATTGTACAGTCATTAAAATATTGCATTCGGTCATAAAAACGTGCGCAATAATGAAGAAACAAAAGCTAGTGTGGCAACTGCATGTTGCATATCACCACCAAGTAAAATACTATGTATGTAAATGTCTGAGCAACACAGTATTCATGATGTCCTGTCTTATCAAGATATTTTTAAACACCATTATTATGGCACTATGATTATTAACAGTGTCTAGACAACACAGACAGAAGCCAGGAACCCTGTTGTATTAGCCATTAGTTTAGTTAAATGAAAGA
The DNA here is from genome assembly GCF_026979565.1 of Vidua chalybeata. Taxonomy (NCBI): domain Eukaryota; kingdom Metazoa; phylum Chordata; class Aves; order Passeriformes; family Viduidae; genus Vidua; species Vidua chalybeata. Next base: position 81,407,871 of record NC_071531.1, on the reverse strand, counting down.
AGGAAGCAGGAAAAGACACATGAATATAAGAAATGACTTGCCTACCTTCACTGAGCAAAACAGCAGAGAAACTGGACTGGACTTAATCTAACCTTTTATTTCACACTGTCACGCCTTTGGGAGGGATTCAGCTCATTTTGCTTCAGTCTGTGCAAATTTAACACTAAATATGAGCTAGACATCTAAATCCAGACATAGTCTGTATGCCAGAGGCATATTTGAAGAGCTGCTCATCCCTTCCTGGGACAGCAAATACGATATGGGGAGATGAAGTATTCTTTGGCAATGCCTCCCTTTTCCCCTTGACTACAGAAAGAAACTAAAGGTTTGGTTTCAGCTAGGTGCCTAATTTAATGAAGTTAGTTCAGATGAATCTCACCTTATTTTAATGGCTCATAGGATGAATTTCAATACCCTAGATATACAGCATTGGGATCTTCAGAGATATATTAGTCAAAAATCCAAGACATACTCAAGGACATTTTAATTCAAACTTTCCTACCCTAATGTTAATGCCAAAGTAACAGATTTGATTTAAAATGTACCTCGATTCTGTTCTTTGAAGGCTTTGTCCTCATATAATATTTTATTTCTCTGAGGTTTCACTTTAATTTTTATTTTGCCATGTCTTTCACTTCAGTAATTACAGGACATGAATACAAAATTAAGAAAATTGTGCTACAGTGGATGAACCAGAAGTCTTTACTGAACAAATCCCTGCTCATTCCAGCAGCAGGCGAGTGAAACACGGGTCTTGACAGGTGGGGAATGCTGTTTAAGTCGGGGCTCTACCCAAGTGACATACCACTGCGTATTTTTCAGGCAGCCTTATTTTACTGTTCCAAAGAAAATAGCTTTCTCTTGTTCTAGTAATGTGTATTTTATATTCTATGAATAATGTATGCTCCGTGTGTAACTTTTCACTTCAACTTCTGAAGGCATAGGGTGCTCCAATTTCCTGTTTCATACCATGATGTGGACTAACAATAATTAGAGTTCCTGAAGTTGCTCATTTGTCCAATGAAATAACTTTAACTAATACAAAAACCTTTGCAGACTTATGGGATGTGACTTTTTGAGGATTAACACAGACCCCAAGCCACAGGATATGATTTCTTACCAATGTAAAAGACAGCCTCATGCTGTCAAGCTCTCTGTTTCTCAAATTCATTAATCTCACGCAGACCCCAAATACAAGCCATTGCTTCACTGACACATTTTTTATACTGATTCCAAATACAAATCAATCTATGTCAATGAATTAATGAGCGGCCAAAAGTCAGTGGGATCTCACCCTAATATATGCCCTAAAAAGATATGCCATCATCACAATATTTGTGTTTTCCCTTTTTGGTCCGGAGGACATTTAGTTGAAAGCTATATGGAAAGATACATGCTGGTAACACTCCTGATGTAACTGTGTGATTGCCAGTACATCTGGTCATTTCTGCAAGCAGGTAAGCAGGACTGGGTGTAGCCACTAGCTGCACAGTTTGCCACTGCCTCTCCAGGAACCCACTCTGGGGATCTTGCAAGGCTTATTAGGTACTTATCTTTTATTAGGGTTTTTACAACAACTATAATTTTGAATACAGAGAATTTACATGGGAATACTTCTCTGCTTTCTGAATCTTTTACTTTGTGCCATTTCAGTAGCACAATGACATCCAGTTATGGCTGATGCTGCTATAGGGACACATAGCAACAAAAACAGAACTTGGGCTAAAGCCTCACCCCACGCAAAAGCTGTCCAGAATGGGAAGGAATGAGGTTACTGCCTTCCTCTTTACTGTGCACCATCAATTCTGGCCAAAAAAGCCTATTTTTTTCCCACTTTGAGCGATTTTTTCCTGCTTATATAGAGTTTCCCAAGGCTAGAAAACAAAAAAGCACAGGAAGCAAACAGTGTAGTACTTAGAAAAAAATCTTGCATCTAGAAAAATAATTTCTTTTTTACTTCAGATCACTCTATGAGTGATGTGAAAATACAGAATTTAGTAGGGCAAAGATGAGAAATGAGTGCAACAAAGGCACTTTTTCTGCTAGACAAGGGAAATAATATACAAAGACAGAGATGGAGATGAAGGAACAAAAAGTTGAATTTTAAAAGAAACAAAAGTGCCAGGAATGTATTATCACAGACTAGCTGCAAATGATGGGGAAATACAAAGAACAGAAATGGTGCTTAATATTAATCAGAAGCCAAAGTGTACAGGAAAGCTTTAAAGGAACACTTTCAAGAGGAATCAGTGCTATGGAGGGGGTTAGAGAGAAGAAAGCTTTCCCAGAGGGTACAGCACCATCACTGGGAAACAAACTCCAATGAGTGGAGCCTCCCACAAAAGGTGAAGGGGGTGAAATACAACAGCACGATCAAGAATGATGGGTCTGATGCCAGGGGGAGGGATTAATGTAAAATGTCACTGGATTAAGCCATAGGTCAGGGTAAGACCTGTTAAGCAAAGTTAAGCAAAGCAAGTATTTTCTTAAATCCACTAATACTCACTTTTAAATTAACATTTATCCCTTACTAAAGTAGACTTGCAAAAACGCTAATGGCAATTTTGGCTTGTCCTGTCTGAAGTTCTTTAGTTGAGCTTGAGGAACAGGAAATAAATGCTTAGTTTAGAAGATAGGCTCAGGGATGAGCTAAAACTTGGGCATTGTCAAGGTAGAGGAGTCCCAAACTGATAAACTAATCTAAATGAACCAGGTGTTTCCTATCTTTACTCCTGTTTATCTCACAACACAGACATCTGTTTGCTGTTTTAATTCCTAGGACTGTGAATGATCACATTTAAGCTTTTTACATGCTGTACAATAAAAAACATTTCCAGGGAACGTGGAACTGTACAGGCTAATTCACACCTGAGGTTAGTACATCTTGACTAGACCCTTTGAGTTTTGATAAAGCTACAACTTTCATCAGAAAAGAAAACATGAAGAATGCAAGTTTCTAAAAAGCTGCTCTGAGCAGAGGAGAAGCCTGCTTTGTTAAAACATCTAAGACAATATCAGGAATGGGGGAAAAGGATATAAGAACTATTTTTTTTTAGATTAGGGAATAAAACCCTGATTTTTTGAAGAAACCATGGTGGTTTTTTCTGTATAGAAAAGTTAACGCCAGTTTTGGTCTCAATATTTTTTTAGGTCTCAATCTAACAAAGCCTTTAGGCCAGTTGTGAAGTGAGGTGAAAAAAATCCCTCCAGAAGCTATGACCAGGAACTCATCGGTACGAAGAAATTGCTTAGAGGCTTTGCTGAGTCTTTGCAGAAAATTGATTCGTTGCTAAGGTGATGTTCATATCAGTAAGTAAAATGGGTGAGGGACTATTTTCTTGTCTTGCTGAAGAATAGCATGGCACAACTTGCAACTTATATGCCTATGACTCAACTTGTTTCTTCCCAAAAACTACTGGGAGCTGCCCCAGGTGAGAGCAGGAATGCTGGCCTGGCCCAGAGCTGCACCAGGGTTATGCTGACAATTACTGTGAGCCTGGACTCACGGCTGCACTTGTGTGCTGTTTTGTTTAATAACAAAACACTATCCCCTCCTGAAATAACACTTTCACTATCCCCTCCTGCATTCTTCATGGATCACTTAGTGTAAAACCCTAAAATGGTATGGTTTTTCCTATGTACTTTTAGTCTTCACCAGATTAGGACTCCCCCCCTGTGGATGAGGACTGGATCTCTAAGACACAAGTACCTTGCAAATCCATCCTGTTGCAGGCACTCTGCTGTTAGGTATGGAAGGCACATCTACATCTGCATCTACAGAATCACAAGAGGAGATGCAACTCTATACAACACAGGGGTAATTTCACTTAGATTTGATCTCTGTCATGGCAAGGAGAGAAGATTAAAATTGGAGCAGTCTTTAAAAACCTCGAATAAACAAATCCTTCAAATCACAGGGAAGATGTCTCAATAATAATCCTACTGGCAGGTAAAATGCTGTCATATAAAGAAGAGTTAAGTGGAAGAGAAGCAGTGTCTGGCTCAATAGGATACATATACAGCCTGAACTCTGCTTTACAATAAAGACAAAATATGCTGTAAGCAGGAGCACTGTGTAATAAGAGTCCTACTACATTTCAAAGCTGCTTTTACTGAACACTGTCCATTTATCTAATTCCTTCTCTTCAGCAGGTTTATTGTAATTATTTTATTATTTTTAATAAAAAAAAAATTAAGAAACAAAAAGAAAGCATCTGTCTCCTGTATCAGGAGTTTCATTTTTTTTTTGCTTGCTTTTCTTGCTGTAAACAAACTGCGGTACATTTTTTAGGAAATAACAGGCAGATATCTACACTGGGTTAAATTAAACAATGTAAGAGAAAATAAAGTAGGTAGATTTCTATTGGAAAAGACAGGTAGTACTTTTGAGTTAGTACAGATGAATTTTATTCAATAATACAATGATTAAATGTCACTTAAACTAAAATCAAACTGGACCTTAAAAGAAGCGACAAATACACTAAGTCAAAGTATTTTGAAATTATAATTCTAGTCTCTAATGGTGATATTCTATCTTATATTTATATAGAAGGTGTTATTCTGTATTTATCTGCATTTATTTTAAGCAAATAAATGGAACATGTGAAAACAAATGGATATTAAAAAAAAAATAAAAGCACTCTAGATTCAGACACCTACTTTTAGATGTCTACACATAGGTGTGTACAGATGTGTTGGCAGCTAACACTAGTAGCTGTGAGTACTACTAGTAGTAGAGTACTCAGGGTTAGCTGCAGCTGCTGTCCCTGCTGCCAGAACTGCTTTGTATTTGCACTTTAACAGAAGTTTTCTTAGCAAAAATCACACTTGGGCCTGCAGTTCAGAGAAGACCAAGAACACAAGCATTTTTCCACTGATCAGCAGTCAAAGTTACAACTTTTAATTGTCACAGTCTTGTCAATTTTTAGGAACTTTCTCATCCACTAAGCACCAGGAATCTCAGCTGGCTCAATTCAGAAAAATGATGACTTGTTTTGATGGTAGGATCCAGACGAGCTAGGTGCAGAGAGGACACTTCTGTTTAACAGAGATGTAAGACGAGATTCGGTTGCCTGAACATGGGTGTGTAATATCTGTGTTCTGTGCACTATGCTCCCCTCCAGCAGCCCAGACAGTCTCTAAAGGCCACAAGAATGCTTGGGCTGAACCTTGAGCCAGGATTTGGTACACCTGTAAATGCTGCTGTCTCACCTTTGGACTGGGGGGGTAAAGAGATCTGTCAGTGCACCTTCACTCCGGTAAGAGGCAAGCTGCCATTAAAGACACACAGCTGTGGGTAATTGTCAGCAACCCTGTATCATTAGGAGCAAAAATTGCAGTTAACACTCCGGGTGAATTTCCAGGAGGTTGTTTACATTACAGTTGTCTTCAAAAATACAAAAATGCAAGCAGAAGTCGGAGAAAATTACAGTGGAATCTTGCTTCATTAAGCCAATATTTTTTTTCGGTAAATGAGGATTTTATTTTGGTGCCTGCTAAAAGAAGGCATATATTTTGAAAATTGTTTGTATTCCAGATTTCCACTGTTTTCAGTGAGAATTAGCCATTTAATCCTTTCAAAGCCTGGCTCGGAGTCTCAGGGTTTCAAGCACAGCTTCTGTATGTTCCCATTTCCATGCCTTCAATTCTGTGTCCATGTGGATGTAAAGCAGTAGCCCGACCCTACCATCCATCTCTGAAGAACACTAGCACAGAAAGTGAATCAGATATTTTATCTTCTGGTGGTGTATATGGATATTGTCTGCATGTGCAGGAGGAAATGGACAGCAGGGACACGGGGGATGGTTGTGCCTCCAGGGAAGGCAGAATTGGGAGTCCAGGCAGGTGGGCAGAGTTGTCTCTGCCGGTTGCTGGGGGGGACACTCAGTGTGGAGCCTCTTCTGTCCATCAGGTACAGCCATCAGCACCAGTAGATACAACTTTTGCCTGGGGAGAATAAGGATGGTACTGTATGACTTCAGGCAGCAGTTTCCCTGATCCAGGATTTTAATGACTAAGTAAACCTAAGGAGTTCACTACGTGATTATTGATTTAGGCAATTTTTTTGCCAGGAATATGGATTAGTCTAGTATATATTTCCCTGCATCTGCCTGCGCCTAAATTACAGACTTGCTTTCAACAGGGATCTTTAGACCATGCTTGGTTTTTTGCTGCCCAGCAAAACCATAATATGAAATATAGGCCTCTCTCATTGAATAAAGTTGCCAGCATACTTAAATTCAACTAGTTACAAGTTTAATTTTTTACAACATTCCCATGTTAAGAACGTAAACATGCTGTACAATACTAATTATAATATCAATATGTGCAAGAATGAGATTAATATAGTATGAAAGTTGAAGCAAGATCTGATGTATTTTCACTACAACAAAACAAACTTTTAAGGACAATAGAAACATTTTCTTGTTTTTCCCCATGAAACCACAATCAAATTCTGTATATTTCTACAGAGTATATAAAAACAGAAATAATCACATTTACTAATGGAAAATCTGTTCTGCTGAAATTACCTGATCAGTCCCAGTGAAGACATTCAGTCTGGTCCCATGAACACTTGCTTTCCCCCTCCTAATAGTTCTCTCATACCTGTATTGAGGGCACAGTACATTCTTTGTCATTTAAAATCTTTTTCAGTCTTTGTTTCTCCCTCTTGGTACATTATCTAATGGATATATCTTTCTATGCTTGTGGTTTACAAAAACCTAAATTAAAATTAGCTGGGCTAGAAGAAGAAGAAATAATTTTTTCATTCTCCAATATTTCCCTTCTTCTCTTTGTCTTAGAAGGAGTTGGAAAATGGATCCCCTATTTATTTTTTAATCATGCACACCCACAGCTCCATAAAAGAGGTTATTGCTCACCACAGTTACTGGTTAATGTCACAGTGCCCCACTCCTACTGTTCAGCAATGGGAAGAGTTTTCTAATGAATGTGACATCGCCAGAAACCATGCTGGTTTTAGATAGTCCATGAGCATTGTTTAATAATTAATTAATGTGATTAGCTGCCTTCAAAATATATTGTTTTATTTTCTGGACTTAACTTCTTCAATGACTGTAGCGTGATAAATGTTATAATTAAGACTCTGTAACAAATGCATGGTGAGCTTTCAAACCAGGAATCTCTTCTCTGTTAATTGTGCAGTTATTATTTTTCCACTGGGATGTATTCCTTCATCAGAAACAATATTCATACCCCTCTTCTGCTTTTTTTCTGGATTCTTCTTATTGTGCCCATTTCTATTGTTTATTCTTGTTTTTTGGGGAAAAGATAGCACACAGCAATGCCAGAAGAGAAGGGATTTGAGAGGACTATGACAGTTGTAAAGGTCCTAGTATGTGGTGCAGGGATTTAGAGGGAATAAGTCTACAAGTAAAAGGCCAGCAGAGAAGGTCAGGAGCTCACTTTGAGGGCAGTCAGCTCCGAAGCTTTAACGATTAAATACCTTGGCCTTATCTCTTGTCTGGGGCAAACCTTCCAGTGTTCTTCAGTTTTTCTCACCTCCTTGAGCCTCACTGGATGTGAAAGGAGCAGGCTACAAGATGGGTTGTGATTAGAAATGTCAAATTCCTTTTAAAATCCCTTACTCACTCCCATTTTCTTTTGTGCTCTATGGCAAGATGTCACATCTGGTGATACAAAAGAGCCTATGTGCTCAGAGGTGCAGCTTTGTCACTGCAGCTGCTGGCCTGTCCCTGGTCATGGCAGAGCTCAAGCACATCCAGTGCAGGGGCTGTGACAGACTCCCTTGAGATGCACCCCAAACCTGTCTCACTCAACACCCCTTCCAATCACGGGTGGAGTATGACAACATTTTTGTGATAAATAGCTATTTGTTCCCCAAAGCAAGCATCAAGATGTGCTAATTCAGGTTGAATTAAACAAATAGTTTAACTTATGAAAATGGAAGGAAAAAGTGGATTTAAAAAGTATTTTTGAAATTAAGCTGAGTTCCTGTTTTGAATTATGTCTTTATAAGTTTAAGTTGCAAAATATCCCAAAGCAAACAAATCCAACTTTAGAAATAAATACTTGAGAATGAACAAAAAACTTTCTTTAGATTTAGCTGAGACATTTATTTGATCCAAAATACATTATATCATTCTTTAAGTAATGGAAGGAGGAAGACAAAAGAAAGGAATCTCTTAAGTCAACCTCATTGATTTTTTCTTTACCTTTTTTTTTTCTTTTTGTTTAGCTACTCTATCAAAAATTCATTTATTCCCACAAACATAAAGCCTTGCTAAATCTGAAGGTAAATTACTGTAATTGCTAACTGCCTCAGACCCTGGCAAGATGTGCTGATATCTGGAAAGAAAATCCATAATTTACAGACAGTATAAAAATGCCGGTGCAATGTAGATTAGAAAAATAAGAAAAGCCCAGACTAATACTCACGCATACAGATAAAAAGCTGCAACAGTGGCCCCATATACTGGCATTTTCAGCCCTTGCCTTCTATGGAATGAAAAGCTGTTACTCAGAAACAGAAACTATTCTGTTTTCATTTACAAACTTTTCATTAATTACTATGCCTATTCCAGCAATAACTGGAAGAATGAGTTGGGACCAAGGTGTACATTGCACTATGAATTCACGGATTAGAGAAGGGCTGGAAATTTTTCAACCTGAAATAGGCACAAATTGATGCAAAAGACAACTAGAAAACAAGGTTCAGAAATAGGCTGGAAACAGGAGTCCCTGGGCTCTAACAAAGGAAATGGGGAGTGGGAGGGAAATGCCAGGGGTCTTCTGAGGATGGAAATGAAAGAGCAGATGAAGAAACTAGTAGCTGGCAATTGGCAATGCTTCAGTGCTGTAGCTCTACCAGAATGCTAAATGTATACAACAGTGATGCTTCCATAGCCCTAACATGATGACCCATCTGCTGTTCATCACCACAAGGAGCATGGACCTCTTCTCCAGGAGGTTTAACAGGTGCTCTAAGACCTGATGGTATTTGTCTCCTTTCCAGCATACAATTGCCACGAATCTTCATCCTTACTACTTTTTGCAGACCTCACAAACTCATGCCTTTCCTCTAAAAGAGTGTACATATGATACTTATCATGCACAGGGAAGAGTGGGGAGTCCCTGGCACCCAGTGGCTGCAGCGGCTGCTGGAGAGGGAGGACTCTCTGCTGAGGACAGGTACCATCAACTTCTGTTTCTGTTGGGGCAGAGCTTCAGCCTGAGCATGGGAGAAGGCTATAGGGTGCTCAACTTTGAGTGTCATTTGGCCTCTGGTCTTTTTGTTCTGGTCTGGCTTTTTTTTTTTTTTTTTTTTTTTTTTTTTTTTTTTGTCTGTGCCTGTGTTTTGTTGGCTCTAACAGCTGGTCTGGCTATGCTTGATGGCAACAGTTGCAGCAACACTCATTTTAATCTGGAAAACACCAGGGTGGGTGGCACAAGTAATTTATGTGCTCTTTTCCAATTTTGGGAACTGAGAACTAAGGTTTCCCTGGTGATAGAAATTGTGGAAATTAATAACAAAGAGGGAAGAGCAACACAGGGCATGACCTAGTCTTTTGTGAAAATAAAGGAATCCAAAAGAAATGGGAAAATATATGACCTCATCACACACCTGTTTCGTCTGCCCCTTCTGACAATATATCCCTGGAGGCTCATTGAGCATGGAGCTGCTAAAGACTTCACCATATCCCAGTGGCTTAAAAAGCCACTTGCTCTGCAGGGGTACTAAATGTTTTATTTAGAGGAAATCAATGTGTTCTGGTAGCATCTGCCTTGAAATCCCTTCTGGCATGAGGGAAAGGTGAGGTTCCAGTGCAGTGTCAGTACAAATGAAACACCAGATGCTCCTCTTTCCAAAAAGATTTAGTAATTGGACAGGAAAGTGTGTCCTGGATTAAGAGGACAGCTAAGGCGGACAGCTAGGTGGATAGCTAAGATGGCTAAATATGGCAGGATTCTGGTAAAAAACTGTCTAATTTAAAACAGGTTAAAACAGTAGTTTGGACCGCATAAATGCAATTTAGATAGATATTTGCATTTTGACTGTGTTCTGTGCTGATTTCCTCTAATGCACCCTCAGGCCTAGGTCTCCATTCCAGGCTTGGTCCACTGCACCAGCTGCTGTACAAATACACGATACACTGCTCACAGCATAAAGGAAGAAAATAATCCATCAGCAGGACTGGAGATGGGGAGCTGAGGTAGCAAGAGATTAACAGGAACGTCTGACATCATGACAGAAATCTTTGGCAGTGCTGTCAGAACTCATATCTCTTTTGTCCTAGCCTAGTGTGCCTAGGAATAGAGTCCATCCTTCATCTTCTGAAACAGCTCCAACTTTATCTATCAGTCCAAAGCAGTATGTGGAATTTCTTCCTGTATGTTATTTACAGAACCTGAAAATTAAAACACTGAAGTAGCTTTTGTGCCACATTCTTTCTTTTCACATTCTGTGGATATGTGACTTTTGTGTGGAAATTATTTTTTCCTCTCCGAGCACAGTAGTGTCTAGAAAGAATATGCTGCTCAGGTGGTCTGCACTGCAAAGATGCTTCTTTCATTTATTTCACATGGACAGCTGTGATAATGGCAAATATCGGGAGGTGCCGTTGTGGTGCCAGCATGCTGGATTACAAAGATATCATAAAACATTCACATTCAGCTGAATCCAGACTTTTATCTTTTGCCCTCAAACCCCCACTTTTAAGCATACTGGAGGCAGGACCTCAAGGTCATTTTCTAGTACTGCAGGTAGAGACTGTGTTTTTTTCCTTCTGCTTTTATAGATCTGAGGCCTAAGGATGGAAGGGCAGCAGGAATTAACTGAATTAGCCATGCTGTCCTATGTGCAGGCAGGCAGAAGTTGACAAAAATTTGGGACGAGATGAGATGTGCTACTATATACTGGACAAATGTCTGTTGTTACCATAAGGGCAGCTAGAGGAGTGTTTCAGTACTTTCTACTATGAAAAAGTGGTGTTTTCCCTATTGATGTTCTTTCTAGTATTTCTTAACATCAGTTATTCTGATGAAATCACTGCTGTTTGGGTAGATAAAGAAAGTAAAAAAGAGGAATCAGCAACTAATCAATTCCACCCACTTTTCTAAAGACTTTGTCAATTCAATATGAGAACTAATTGTTCTTGGGTAAAGGTGATCAGGCTATTGCATCTGACAGTCTCTCTGAAATAACAATACAGACTAAAGGCATTTTTAACTCAAAGCTGTTCAGTACTGATCACATTTAAAATGTTACCTTAGTTACCTTGTTACTAAAGACCACATACTCTTGGCGCTGCAAAGCTCAACAAAATGAGGAAAGTTACATTTATTCCTCCAAAACTTTGGGTTTGTTCATGGCTTTGCTATGAGACTTGGATCAGGGTAACTGTACTGTAACCTGGTTTTGGGAGCACCCTGAGGGGTACACTGTGAAACCAGGACTACATCTGCACGAGCACTAAATCCTGCCAAGCAGTGTATTTGAGGTACTTGGACTCTGTCATCTACATTGTTTAAATGTTCAATTTTCAGAATGGCTCTTGGCATGCTTTTGGCTCATGTTAAAAATACCATTCTCCTAAGTAACTTCTAGCTATTATTCAGGTGCAAACAGGCAAAGCACTGTTCCCAGGAGACAGTGTGCTTGCTGCCAATATATTCTGAAGGGCAAAAGGATAAAATGTTGTGGAAATACACAGTACTCTGCACATTGACCTCCCACACGAAGTCTAAGACTCAGTTATTGTTTTGTGGGTGTTAGCATTTTCATATGGAATTACAGAATATTCCTAGTTGGAAGGGATCCACAAGGATTATCAAATCCAACTCTTAGGTGGATGGCCCATACAACAGGATCAAACCCATGACCATGGCATTATTACCTCTATGTTCTAACCAAATGAGCTAATATGAGGTTTCTGAGCTAATCTAAGAGTATTGTATATATAGATCAGGAGCCTGGTTTTGAACTGAGTCTCCCTGTTTATGCTTTAGTTCACATCCCACAGAAAGTTTGCAGAACCTGATCTGAATTTTTCTTGGATGACACCAATCCACACTGTGCACAACTAGCACAGTCCATCCGCTAGGCTCAAGAAGACCATACTGGAGGTCCTCTGCAAGAAAACCCTCAGATGTGCACAGTGTGAATGCTGGGTCCTAGCACCTTCTCCTCCATCCTACAAAACCCTTCCTGCTCCTTCTTGCTCATCTAGACTTGGTCTGGGGGTGCATACCTGGGTTACACACAGGTGGTTGTATGGCCACACTGTTATGTGTGTCAAAGAGGAGCTACACCTCTTGTCCGCCTGGAACTGGAGAAGGATTCCCATGGATTCCCATGGTGAAGGTATTTCTTATGTCAATGAGGTTATAGATGAATCCTAAATGTCATTATGATCTCTCCTGGATCTGTAGCAATTTTCAACTGAGATGCTGAACCTACAAGTGTTGTCATGACACCGGCTGCTGCTTTTGAAAACATTCAGCTATCAAAGTCACTATGCTGGGCCAACTGAGTGGCCTTCAAACCCACAAAATGGGTTACAACACAGGTATAAATGACAACATGAAAAGTCTCAAGCAGCCAATCAGAGTAAGGGTTTGTAAAATGTATGATCTTGATCATAAGAAGATGTAAGTCAAAGTAGTGACGTCTTCTCTCGAAGAACAGCAGGGATGTTTTGGAAACAGATATCACAGAGTTAAGCTTAGCAAAAGAGTTATTTTTCTAACATCTTTGATCACAACCCTAAAATGTCCATCGAGGTTTGGGTTCGCTTTAAGTGAGCCCTGTGAGTGCCAAGATGACAACCTGCTACATGAGCAATTTGAAATATCACTCAGACCCTTTGAAGGCTACTGAGCATTTTTACCTTGAAATTTCCTAGGACTGCTACTGTAATCATGGTTCTCCAGGGGAACTCAGTGTCCTCACAGGCTCACACATCTTCCATTATTGTGTGTTGTCTTCATACTGTTACACTCCCACCCATAATTTAAACCACGCAAATTTTGCCTGATGCAGGCCTGGCTTTTGTGTACATGGACATCATTCTGTGGGATCCTTTATATGGGGCCTAGGATCCTGTTTGGAGGTGCCTCCTTGCCTGCTGAACAAGAGTCCACAGAGTTTCCCTGGGAACCTGGCCCTATCCATGATTATAGCTGTAATCTTGCAGGTGAGGAGAGTGGAAAAGGAAACATACAGAAAGAAAGACTGTGCAAGTTAGGAGAGATGGATGGGGTGGATTTTTATCTAGCACAATAAATTAAAAAAGAAAAAAAAACACAAGTGGATTAGCATGGCATGTTTGGCAAAGGTGATGAAGCTGCTGGACATAAACAAAAGCAAGAACTGCTAGATGACATACACAAATGCACCATGAACTGTGATAAAAGTGAGAGATTTATGAAAGCTTCGGATATCTCGCACTCCTCATCATCACATCCTGCTCATTTAAGTGGCACCAAGTGTAAATATTGAAAACCCAGATGACATGCTGTTTTGGATATTAGTTCAACCTGTTTATCCTATTATTACCATGACATTTGCAAGTGTTATCTTTGGGTACCAGAGCATGGATGAATAACTATGAATGATATTTCAGAGCTGTCCTATCACTATTGAAATCCACACTCATAATTAGTTTCATCTAAAGAATATGAAGTCCCCTCACTAATCATTTATGGGTTTTATTCCAGATTTGTAATATACTTACTGATACAGGAGTTAACAGATTAGGTTGCTGAATGCCTGGAGTTATCTCATAGACAATAGAAACAAAGCAACTTCTAAATCAATCATTTTGCCAGCTATTTAGCTGGCCTTGCTCCTAAGAGATCATTGGACAGGAGACGTTATTCAAAGGAAAAAGGAAAAAAAATCAAAGAGAAGAAAGTGCATTCATTATTATTTCCTAACTGTGCACACATACATAGTCTCAGCTGCTTATGCAATGTGAATGACATTATTTGTATTTCTTGAAAAGTCCCTAATCAGGTTCTATACTGCTGAATGCCTTTGTTTAGGAGGTAAGCATGTCTCTGAATTAACCTCTCTAACACTTCTCTTTCCCTCTGTGCTGCTCAGCATGCACGTAATCCTGGGAACCGTTCATCTTGGATTCAACTGTCCATTGTCTGAAGAAAAGACCAGACATCACTTAAGACTCTAGGAACTGGCTCACTATTTACAGTATATCAGAAGTCCTTTGGGCTTTCATTTCAGGTTTTAGCAGAGATTTGTGGTGAAATTTGTTCACCTTTTAGCCCTTTCTGCAGTGCTGGATATGCCTTCTCTCAAATTCTCTAAATCTATTTATCTGTCTAGGACATTAATGCTCAGCCCGAAACAATGAAATCATACAAACAATGTTTTCAGTAAAAGTCTGCTTAATGCAGTGTATTAAGATTCCTTTTGGCCTTTTATAAGAAAGGTTGTGGAGGGATGTGTGTTTTGCCCGGAACCCACTGCTGTGCTTTCCAAGTTATTTCCGAACAAAGACCTCTGCGCAGGGTCTGCTTTGTCTGAAATACTATTCACTTTTTCCATTCAGGTTTTCTTCTCTTCATAAATTTAATCCTCAGCCCTGGAATTCTCTCCTTATTTTTTTAGTTATGATGAGAGTGAACAGCTGGACCATTTTGCAGACTTTGTTGACAGTGCTTAGTTCTTACTTTTTCTTCCCCCTGCTCTGTTTTTCAGACAGTCCCTGGCTCACTTTGTCTGGCTACTGTCTGACATGTCAGCTTACACTATTCCAACTCCCAGCTGTTCTTTCCTTTCATGCTATGGATTGTTCTTTGCATTATAGTCAAACATGGGTTTTTATTTCCAAAGGGCTAATCTGTTTCCACAGTAACCCACAAAATGGAGAAATCTGATCCCAGAACTGTTCTTTAAAACTTTAAATGTGTGTATAAACACATATGTATTTGTCCATCTTAAAGGCAATTGATCTATCTGTGAAATGAAAGTTGTTATGAACACTCAGGAATCATTAAGTTCTCAAGCTGCTTAAGCTACATCACACTTCTGATTTTTATATAGATATTCACAGAAAAGCACTGGGAATATTTTCCATCAAACGTGGTTGCAGTTGCAAAATTGAATTAAATTAAACTTAATTATTGGGATCGCCCTGTTTACTCAATGTCAGATATTTCTGTGTAAATTTTTTTCTGGTTACCTATTAATTGTCATTGTCAATGTCACTGCTGCAAACTGACTTGGAACTGAGAGATTGATCTGATATCCCTCTGTTTAAGCTGTAAAAGCTCTGAAATCTAATTCAAATACTGGTATGTAAGGAGACCAAGATTATTCCTTCCCCTTTTGAAAAGCTGTCATTTGTAGCTACTGAAGGCTAGCAGCAACACAAGCTTTCATTCCCATGGATAAATTGAGACAAAGAGCAAATACTTAACTGTGGAGAAGTCTCAGTCTTCTCTGTATGTATGTGAGCAGTTTTGAATGAAGGTGGACATCTAAAATGAAACAGACCCCATGAAGAGTCTGTTCAGATGTAATGGCCATATCTCATCACCTGGAAGTTCAGTAAAATGCATTATCTTACCCTGCTCTAAAACTCCTGATCCTCAGCAAAGTTTGGGCAGCTCCAGCTGCATCTCTTGGTGTTACCAACACACTCAAGTCCTCCCAAGCTGGGTGCCATAAATCCTTGGTCTTCATCGTGCATTGGCAGTTACTCAATATGAGAGTTGAGCCTTCTTCAAAACTGATAAGGCCTGTCCCGTGTTTGTAGCCTTGGGCTTGGCACTCAACCTTAGAGGATGTCTTGAGGAGGTTAGACCAAACTTTGATTTACCATTCATGTAAAGATTAGCTTCCCTATATTTAAACCAGAATAGTGAGCAGATACCTGCTGGGCTGGGAGCAAGAAGACTAAAAGCTCGTTGAGCTCAGCCTGTTCAGGGTACGCTAATTTGATTTGGCAAAATTTCTGGCTGCCTATCAATCCATGATCCAGGAGTGTCAAGAGGGAAAAGCCATGGCACGTTTCACTTAGTACTGAGACCTTTTCTTTACACAGTTTTTCACCAAATACAGAACTGTGGGCATAAATGTATATTAGTAAAGCATCTGAAGTGGAGGTGAGCTACTAAAGACTTCTGAAAATGTTATTAAGTATTTTTAAGAATGACCTAAAATAAACTGATATGGAATGGAATATTCCTGGGGGCATCAGTTCACTTCAAATCCATCTCTTGCACTGTCACAAAGGAGTTTAGCTTCTTATTGAATTTTTATTTTAAGCAGTAAAGCAGTAAAGATTTCCATCCAAGTACTGCTACAAGAGAGCCCTGAAGCCCACTCTCCTGGCACTGATAAGAAAAATCTTAAGTCAAAGATTGCCCACAAAACTGTTCATGGACACTGTGCACGTATTTATGCTCATCAGCCTGATCTACTCCCTGTTCCTACCCACTGCTACACCAGATATCATGCTGATACCCAATGTACTCTTATGTGATCACAGATAGAACCACTTGTTAAAGATACAGAGTTTCAAACCTGTTTGGACATGAAAGGTCCCATCAGCTATGGTCTTGAGAAAAGTGTTAGCACGACTCCCAAAACACAGTGGTGAAGCTACACTCAAGCAATAAATTTGATTAAATATGTTCCTGGAGGATCAGAGCTCAGCTTGGCTTGCCTACTTCTTTTAATTCCTGTTTTCATCCTGCTTTATCTTCCATGAGATTCAGACTTATTCCTTCCTTAATCTTTTTTTTTTTTTTTTTTCAGCTCAATCACACCCACTGTATGAATTCTGTTAGTGTTTGGGAGAAGTTTTATTCTTGGGCAGCCCTTGCAAAAATATTCATAGCAATGTAGGTTGCTGATGCATCACCTCTAGGTGACACTAGCATTTTAAATACAGTTTGGAGGAATGCTCCCATTTCATAGTACAGGCAAAGTCATTGGCTCATGACTAAAATCCCAGAGCAGAGAAATAATTTGCTATAATAAGGTTAATGAAGAACTGTGACTGTGTTATCATTAAAACTGGGGAAATCTTATGGTCCCTGAGGATTTGTGAGTATCTCTAACTAGTCTTGGAGGGATGCCAAACTATTTTGATGCTTTTCCTCCATCACACCCTCCTCATTCTTCATGTCTGCCCCCAAGTCCTTTGATGATTTGAACAAAACAAAATCCATGTAAACATAAATATATATGTACATTTTCTCCTACTTAATATCCAAATTTGTGTTTTAAGAGTTCTACCTTCTGTTGGAATTTCAAGAGAAATGTGACGTTTATGTTGACAATGCTATTTCTTCTTTTGCCTCATATAATTTAATTTTAATTTTCTCTCACATTTTAATTTTCTCTGGATTATTCTCTCCCTCTCCCCAGCACCTTTCAGCATAGGTTGCTTATCTAAGACTGTGCAAAATAATAATCAATTTTCAACATCCTTAGAGTTTTGAAGTAGAGGCAAATCTCTCATCAGTGCTTCCAAGGGCGTAAGTCATTGCAGTTCTAACAGCAAGCCAAGGAAATGCAATTATTGCTTTTTTAATGCATGACCTGTGGTAGTGGAAACAAAAAATGGTACATAAGGAGATTAAACATATATTGCATGAGTAAATGCCCATCTGTGGTCCCTCTTGCCCATAACTTGAGCTGATCAGGCTTCTTGTGCTTTTGTCTGTTGTGTTTGTTGTGTGAGTTTGCTGTCTCTGTGAAGCAATATGGTCTGTGCACATGCAGACTCTAAATGGCTTCAAAAGCATTAGCAGTGATTGCACAAGCACTGACCACCTGCCTGAGATTTGATATTTTCTGGATGTACCAGCTTTAGCACAGGTGTCATGGAGCAAGTTTGGCATTTAGGCAGTTGATGATGTGCAGAGATTTGCATCTCTGTGTTGAGTGAAATACATACTGTACTGTTTCAAGCACCCATATGTTCTTTGAGATCTTTACTTATTTATACTGAATAAATATGAAAAATGCTAATAAGGCCATTTCATCACTGACCAGGTGAGGGATATGAATTGTAAAGCTCAGGCATCTGGGGCCTGTGGAACACATGCACCAATAGCAACACAAGGAGCCACATCTCTTCTCATACCTGGGCTGGCATTATGCCCATTTTGGCACTCATTCTCTCCCTCTTGGGGTGGGTTCCCATTGTTTATGTTGCCTTCTTGCAACATAAAGCAATGCAGAAAGATCAGACAAGGGCTTGTTCTGTCTCCCAGCCACCTGTGCAACTTTTTTTTTAAATAAGCAATGCAGACAAATTTCAATACTTCTAAACTGACACCAGAAAGAGTGTTTGAAGGTGAACAAAGAGCTGTCTTCAAAGCAGTTTTTTGTGCTTGCGGAATAAATGTCCAGGCGATAAGAGTCACTTTGGACAAAGGACACAAACCGAGATATATGGGATGGACAGCTCAGTAACTTGATGGGCAGATGTGAGTATTCTAGCCCCAATCCTTTTGAACAATTGGACTTTCACAGTACAAAGCCTCCCAGAGTCTGGTTTTCTAATTAAAGCAACTTTGAGAAGAAAAGGTCCAAACCTTCACACTGGTATTTTTTTCCTCCTACGCTGTACATTTGCAATAACAGCCAGCCTCAGCTTGTCTGAACCTGCTGCTGAAATAATGAGCCAGAGGAATTTACTAATTTACCAGAGCTTGTCTCGCTCCTTTGCCTTGAAAATTCATGTATTTAGATAATTCAGATGTGAACTTCTCTCTGTCACAAAAAGATATTGAGGGACTAGAAAAGAAAATGAAAATATTTTAACATCTCTCCCTACTCCCTGTATAAATCTGCCTTTAGGGTTTGTTCATCTTGTTCCAGGGCACAGGGATTTTATTTTCAGGTTGTAGTTGACACAGTCCTAAGTATTTTGATGTATTCTACTGCCACAAACATGGTTTTTTGCACTTCACTGGAAAATCCTCCTTTGTGTCCACTCTTCAGACAGTATCCCTCGTCATTAGTAAAATTCTTTTAACTCACAGAATTACAGCTGGAGCTTAAGCTCTGCTTCACAGTGCAGGAGTGACAGACATCCACTCTTGCTGTGTTCCAAGGATTACATAAAAACGCTGGTAATAAAAGATAGTTAAAACTCCTATTAAACCCATGATCTATACAGTCGGATATTTAGGATTGGTCTATATTAATATTGGGAAGCATCATGAAAGCCATCTCCATTACAGTGTATGAGCCTCCACATACTTCTTCATTCACAGAAGCCGTCCCCATGATGTGTGACTCCTCAGGGGACACCCAGGAATCACCTCCTTTCTAAGATCTCTAACTACAGGTTGCATAAGAATGGGGAAGATGCCCTAAATGAAAAGAACTTTGGGGTTGTTTAATGGGTGGCTTTCTGACAGCTTGGTCTGTTAAGAGTGCATTGGATGTGTGCTTCAGGAGAGCTGGGGGTGGGGCAGACATTCTGATGATACAAAGAGTACCTTTCCTCTGCCCTTTGTTTCATGAGCTCAGAGATGTCCCTCCTGTGTTACCCTGGATGACAGATGTCTTAATCAGTGGCTCACTTTGTCTGGGATCATCACAGCCACAGGGGAATATATGAGTTCTCATGAATATGGCTTGTAGGGGGCAGATATGGGACAAGAAAAGGTGTGCAAAAACCTGGTCCTCTATGTCTCTTGTGCACTACTGAGGAGGAGGATGTGATAGCTCATATTTTATGTTGTGCATGGCACTCTTCAGCAGGACATTTTTGCTAATATGCATCATCGCTCATCAGGGTTTCTTGGTCCAGAGGAGAAACTTCTTGTGCAAGAGGTTTGGTGAAATGTTTTGTGCACTTGGCCAGAAGTTACTAGCGCTAAGGTTGACTCCAAGTGATGGTGTGGACTTATGCAGAGATTTCCAGGCTCCAGAAAAGGGTAAAACTTCATGCCTGCCTGTTTATCTGTGCTCATTTTTTACCCTTCGCTTGTTAACAGCTTGCATGTTGGCTGTCTTAAGGGTCTGTTTCTCTTTGTGATCTGATTATAACATAGGGTATTTGAAGATGAAGTTGCTGCTAGTTTTTCTGTTATTTTCTGTTTTGTATAAAATATGTAAAAATAAAAGGAAATAAAGTGTATGACTCATTATGAGGCATATGAAAGATCCAAGTTCAAAGTGACTTTGTGATTCAGAGCACCAGTCTGAAATGCAATTGTGTGCCTTTCAGGAAGTGCTAGCTTTAGGCACTCAAGAATAGGAATGTCATGTGTTGTTGCCCCTTTAGGAAAACCTTTAATTCCTCTGTGACATATGAATTGACAACTTGATATTCTCCATACATTCCATAAATAACAAGCTTTCATACAATCAGTCTTTTTGTTGGTCTCCCCTCTACAGCTAAAAATTTTATATATAATTATTCAGCTTTGACAGAGGTGAGTATCCCACACAGAATTTCCTGTTTATGTAGATTAAATAATTTCTTAAGCTGTTGGTGTGTTCACATTGCCTGAGAAGAAGAGCAATCTGAACTATTTCCCTAACTTCTAAAGAAATGTCGTTAAGAAACACTCCAGGGATAATGTTCTCTAAGAGTTTCGCAACTTGCTTTATTTTATTCTACTTTTAAGCCAGAAGAATTGAGGTAATTCAGTCTGAAATTTCAAATTATTCTGGGCTTTTTCCTACTAAGAATATAAATATGCAAACATACACACATAGGGAAGGGATGAAAGTGAGAAAGCAAGAAAGAAAGAAAGAGAAAGAGAAAAATAAAGCAAGGTCCATTAATACCACATTCTTGCAGAGATGTTGCTGTTGCTTTAGCACTGCAATTTTTTGTTTGCCCACAGTTTGCCTCAGTGATGTCTGGGGCAGGTCTTTGCTATGACCACCTTTTCTCACTTTTTTTTTTTTTTTCCTATAAATGAGTATCTATTCTACACTAGCCCTTTCCATACAGAGGAAGAGGGATTTTAAATGTGTTTGTGCAATCTTCTTCCATGCTTGCTGCAGTTATGGGATTCAGTGCTTCAGGACATTGCAAATTTCTGACACAGAGGAGATTCCCTACACAGGAGAGTTGCAGTCCACATAAACCACAGAAGCATCTCCTGCTTCAGAGAAATATCTTTCCTCAAGATGGAATTTGCAAAATACCAAGAAGTCAGATAAATTTAAGATCTCTTTAATATGAACCAATGAACAAACTGTAAAAGTTCACAGGTCTATAACCAGAATGTCCAAAATATATAATCAAATTTTTGGCTAGATTTCTCTGCTTTTGTACCATCTCTGATATAATAATCATAATATTTGGGGATATTTATTATGAACAAATTTCCAGGCATTCTAAAGCAAAAGCCACAAGTGATCTATGCTTGCCCACACTGATTCTAACTGTAATAACCTTAAACTTTTTTATTAAATGACACCTTTTTTCTGGACACACTGTTGTATTGCAAGGACTTGGCACAAACAAGGATTAATAGTGATTTTTCTTGGAGAGAATGAGTGCCTCAGGCAATAGATAAGAGGGTATGAGGTGCTTAATAAAAAGAAGTAAGTTTCATTTCAACTGTGGCTGTCAATGAGAAATATAATTCCTCTTCTTATTATCATTTTTATGGGGTTCTAAATTGTGAATGGTGGTTTCTGGATAAGTGACAAGACATGTTCCTGTAGTATTAAACTTGATTTAACTTGGTAAAGACTATAAACTAAAGAAATTTCTATGGCTACAGTGGTGAAGGGGTGATGTTACATATTCACTAGCATACGGATCATGTTGGCTCCCCATCCACTCTTACATATAATTTATCAAATAAAATATGGGGAAACCCACATGTGTGTGAACTGATGCCCAGGATAGTCTTCATCATTGAAAAGTGGTAAGAGGAAACTCTCTGAGCTGGGCTCTAGGCCGTAGCTTACAGCATTTGGCATGAATGTGCATTATGATGCATTATAGATAGACCATGAGCTCATGGGGTAGGGCTTCATTTCACCTCTGGACTTGGAGTCCCAAACACTGGGAAATCCACAGATACTGACCATTAGCTAACAACATGTGTCCTTGTATGCAAGGGATACAAGGGGTGACTGTATCAGCAGGAAAAAAATCTGCAATAATTGGGGAAGTTTTTGGACCAGCAGCTGAAGGATGAGAGTGGGCAGCAGATTTCCCCAATAGTAGTACAGACAGAGCTAAAGCTTTTGCTTTACTTATTTATATTTATAGTTTTATTTATAGTTTTATTTATATATATATATACATAATTTTTTTTTTTGTTGGAGAACTGAATGAATGCTTTGGAAGAGACTCAGACATTTGGAAGAGACTCAGACTCATGGCCGTGAACCTCTTTGAGTCTGGGAACCTAGCAGACTGCTGCTGACTTATATTAAACTATGAAGGCAAGTATTTTTAACTGTAAGAGCCTAGTTTTCTACAGGTATTTTTCAAACAACCAAATGAGTTTTATTCCAACATTAAAAATGCTCACAGCAGTCAGGATGAAGAGTGTAGGGGAAGGTCCTTTTGATAAATGGCAGGGCTAAAACCTTAAACATTTATCTATTTAACAAGACTTCACAGTTGCCAGATTTATGCACCATTGTATTTAGCCCAGTAGTAAAATTTATAATGCTCCTTTTGGACTGCATAATTCTTTTCTTCTGCTAGGACAAAACTATATCCAGGGGAAAAACAAAATTTCCTTTAAAGACCAAACAGTTGTTCTGCGAAAGGTTTCATGCATATTTAAGGACATAATTAGTTGTGATAATAATATTATTATTAAAAACTTTGTCTACAGTGGGTATTTTGCATAAGGATATTTGAGTCTATATTTGGAAAAAGTATTTACATGACATAAGATAGGCATCTAGTGAGGTTACAAAAGCAATGAATGTTTTCAAAGAAGCAGCAGTAAAACTAGGGGTACTCTGGTGCTTTTGAATGACTTACCAGCTTCTCAGTGCTGCCAGGCAGCTACATGTCTTCTAGAGCACCTCCTGTGGCCTTTGCTCTAGTACTCCAGAGTCAGGGGTTGTATATGTTGCATCGCATGATGGATGTAGACAGCCCTAATGACTGGGCTGTTTTGAAGGAGAAAAAGCATGGGGAGGCACGCGGGCAAGAGATTTCTGGAACCAAGGGAAAAAGAATAAAAAACTTGAGAGTGCAGAGCCTGATTCCCGGGAGGAAAGGGAAAGGATGAAGTGGCGAAATTTAGCTGTTTTGGAATTTTCTGTGTTTGAGTGCACTGACTTCTACAAGTTCCTATAAGTGCTTTGTGTACACTGAAAGGTGTAGCACTTGTGCAGAGGTAGGTAGATCTACCTTAACTCTTTCTTGGATCCTTCTGAAGTAGAGTAGGACAAGTAGAGGTAATGTTAAAATTGACCACAATGGAAATGTTACATCCTATGCTGAAATCTACTGTAAGAATGTACGGATTGTTGTGCTGGGGTACATGGAGCATGCTGTGAAATGCAGAATCCCCTCTAGTCTCAACTTGATACTTAGAAGTGCTGACAAATGAAGAACTACTGGTCTTGGTGGTGTTCGTTCCTTGTCAGCTTTTCAAGAGGGATGCAAGGAGGTAGTGGCCAAGCTGTCAGGAAGTGGCTCTCTGATGTCTGGAGTTGCACTAGGTCAGTGTGTTTCTTCTTGGTGTTTCATTTCCAGTGAGCCTTGGCATCTAATGAAAACCAAGCTTCTAAATGTCACGGACAGGTGTGCTTTAGTGGAATGGCCCAAGGAAATACTGCACTCAGAAGCACAGTAAATTATAACCTATTCCCTTTCACTGTAAAGGAGAACAAATTGGCTTCAGACAGTCCCTGCCCTAAGTCAATATCCTAAATGGTGTCTCAGAACTCTGTATAGAAAATGATATAAAAGTGGGTACAAAAAATTTCCCTTTGTAGGAAAAAAATTTCTAATGGCCAGGTCTGTGAAGGTGGTTAGACAGTGATGCAAAGGCAAATGCATACATAGAGATGTTTTAAAGAGCTTCTAGTTGTGTCATTTTAATTTTCTAAAGAGTTAGAGAACATTATGGACACTTAGAAAAATCGCAACAAATGCCTTAAGAGACCTTTGTACTTCTAGTCCTATAGGGCTAGGGACATTTCATTCCATTCTGCTATGTCCACCTGAAGTTATTCTACTGTTATACTGAACAAAATGATTCTTCTGGAGCTGACTGTGTCCTGGTCCAACAGAATATGCAGGAGTGCCATCGTCTTAGAGATATGCTTCACACAAATCATAGCTGAGGCTTAAATGTGCATGCAGGCACCACTCAAAACACAAATTTCTGTACAGTCATATCTAACCTTGCTGAATTCATTATTTTCACAACTAATTTAAAATAAAAGACAAAACAAAAAAATCACATAAACAAATCAAACCAAGCAAACAGAAAGCACAACAAAAACACTCAGGCTTTTAAGATTCTCTAAGGCTAAAATTGCTTGGGCAAGTTTCCCCCAGCAAGAATGTATCTCAATGAAAACTAAATAATGGTTTTACTTTGAGCTTGCATTTTGTTGGAGGCATTCTGAACCAACACCACAAAGTGACTGCAACTGAAATGGAATTCCTCCAGTCATCTCAGTCTCCTAATTCCAGCACTAAGCTACTAAATGTGAAATGGTACAAAATGGAATAATTGCAGCCAGACATTATAAGCAATAATTATCTGTAGTCTGTCACAATACTTCTGTTGTAATTTTATACCTCTTTGTAGACACTCTGTCTACTTTACCTTCCACATTCCAGCAGTTTTCTGTGGTAGTAAACTGCTCTGAAGCCTTTTTTTCCCCCTGTATTGACATGATTAGTTAGGTAAACTTGTATCATGGTTGGCTTGCCCGGATAGCTGAGTGAACAGAAATGTTAACACTGGCATCACGTTTGCTGTGATTAATCCAATCTTTCCTTGAGAATCAGTATTTGCCTGGGGCTTGCAGTTTTCTCTGGAAAATCACAAAGATGTCTGCCCTCTGCTAAGTGTGTGTATCAAGTCTTGTTGATTATTATTCAGTGTGACAGTGGGATGACTGATAAAATAAATGAGGAGAATAAATAGCAGAATTAGTTTTTAATTTCTTTTTCCCTTGATTGCTTTTACTGTGTGTTTGAAGAGGCATGAAATTATGGTAGCTCTCCTGTGTAAAAAATTGCCAAGAATTTGCCTGGATTGATGTGCAAAAGGGCAATATCTCAAGACCTATTATAAAGAGAGAAGGAAGGAAGACAGGAAATTCAGAAGCAAAAGAAAAAAACTGCTTTTTTTCTTTAGTAGTTTTTTTATAAGCATTCATGTCAAACACTCTTCTGGCAACACAATGCTAGTAATGTTTATATATGTAAGACTTTCATACTGATAAGTTCTGTTCATTAAATTCTGTGTTTCACCTGAGTAAATCCTACAATATTCACAGTCCTACAGGCATTGCAGGAATTGTGGGTGCATTTATCACTTCATATAATCAGACACTGAGAGGTTTGCATTTATCTGCATTGGTAATATCTTGTCTCCAAAGACATAATGTTTGACATCTTTGTTGGTGACATGGACAGTGGGACTGAATATACCCTCGTCAAGTTTGGCAATGACACCAAGCTATGTAGTGTGCTGGGCACAGTGGAGGGAAAGGATGGCTTCCAGAGTGAGCTGTCAATAATCATACTTAGCCTAGGACAGACTCTTTATGGGTTTCCAGAAAAAATTGATGAGAAGCTTAACACATCCCAGCATTGTGCATTCACAGCCAGAAGGCCAACTGTGTCCTGGGCTGCATCCAAAGCAGCGTGACCAGAAGGGCAAGGGAGAGGATTCTGCCCCTCTGCTCTGCTCTGGAGAGACCCCACCTGCAGGGCTGCATCCAGCTCTGCAGGCCTCACCACAAGTAAGATGTGAGGAGGCCATGAAGATGACCTGGAGGCTGGAGGATGTCTTCTATTGAAGATGGGCTGATAGAGCTTGGGTTGGTCAGTGTAGAAAACAAGACTGTAGGAAGAACTTCTAACAGCCTTCCAGTACCTAAAGGGTACTGGAAGAAGGGTACTACAAGAGATCCAGAGAGGGACTTTTTACAAGGGCATGTAGTGATAGGAAAAGGGATAATGGCTTTAAACTGAAAGACAGCAGTTTAGGTATTAGGAAAAAATTCTTTACTGAGAGGGTGGTGGAACACTGGAACAGCTTGTCTAGAAGTTGTGGATTCCCCATTCCTGGAAATGTTCAAGGTCCTGTTCAACAGGCCTTGAGCAACCTGGTCTAGCAGAAGGTGTCCCTGACCATGGCAGAAGGTTGTAAGCAGATCCCTTCCAACCCAAATCATTCTATGATTCTGTGATACTGACTCACACAGGGCCAGATCATGAAATTGTCAATATTCATCTTATATGACGCTCATTTAGCAAGTTCTGCTCATCAGACAAGTCAGTGAGCTGAGGCACAGGTGACCACATGGCTTTATCTAGCCCACAGGGTAGAGTGTGTGTGAATACATGTACCTGCTCATCCAGTACTGGGCTCCCTTGAGTGTGCTGGTCTGACATTTGACTCTAGGAAGCCAGTGTCACTCTTTGCAGCTCTTGCCTGCAAAATAAATCAGTGTTTATTTTATTTATTTTCTTCTGTGAATGATTGATAAGCTTCTGAGTAATGCATACTGTATTTTATTACTTTTATATCTGAATTTCAACACCTCCTTTCTGGGTTTTACATCTGTGGTTTTATGCCAGTTCCTTCTCCACAGAATTATATATATATATATATACATATATATATATATATATATATAACATTTCTGTTTAATCTTATACTGAGAAGATATCAGCAATTCTATTAGGCATGTACTAGTTTATTAAAGAAAAAGAAAAATCAATAAATTTACAGATGTTTCTTGGCAAAATGCTCTATTGCTATTTGGTGATCTTGTTTAGGTAATGGATTTTTACATTAGGTGTCCCTTAGGAGTTATTTCAATAATTTATATGATAGAACATTTTTGCTTTCGTGCTTTCTTGCTTTTTTTTTAAAGGACTGGTAACAATTTTGAAAAGCAGAACTAAGAGCACAATTTAATGTACACAGTAAATGGTGATTAGATGGCTGAAATTTGGTCAGTTTTGGTGAAAACTGCCCCGTCTTTAAATTCCATCTAATTATCTTATTCTGAAAGTCACAAGCTACACCAACGCTAATTTATTGTACTACGTAATAGTCAGCACGTGCTTAGTTTGCAAGGCAATATGGATGCAACAGACCATACCAGTCTCCTTGTCTCTGTGGCAGCCAATAAAGTAATTGAGCTACACAATAAACTTTCTCTATCCATTAGTCCTTCCTTGTGCTTTTATATAGTACTCATGTTTATGTGTGAGATGTGTTCACACTAAGAAGACTTCCTAAAAGATGTGAATAAAAGTAAAAAAAACAATTGTAAAAAAAATCTCATTGTCTGGGTTAGAAGCCTATTTGTAAACTTTACAGCCTACCTAAATGTTCTTGATTTAATAAAACGTAATATTCTTAAATTCATCTGGACTGCTTTGCTTAACAATAGCATGTCCCTTGATTTGTAAGCCAGATACAGCTTGTACTTCCTGTGAGATGTTTGCAATGAAACTTAAAAGAGACTTTCAAACACTTATGTAGATGTTAATTTATACCTGGAGATGAACTTTATAACAGTGAAATGGTTGATTGTTTTCCAGTGAATTCTATGTGAGCAGTATCATGCACTATTGTTTTTATTGAACTGTATCCATCAACATTTGTGCATAGAAATTGATGCTGCTCTCAGCTACCATCTTCTATCCCAGGTCTTTGAACATTTAACCCCAAAAACTTGGTTGACAGGCTGCAAATTCCTGAAATAACAGGAGGCTTTGTTGACACACAAGTAAACATGTGGTTGAGGGGGTAAAGGTATCAGCATGCACCTGATTTCATGATGACATGAAAGAGAGATATGGTTGAGGTGTGCATCCATACCTGGGAGCTCAGCGGGGTGCATGAAGACACTGACTGTCATGAGTAGAGGGGTGTGGAGAAAGACAGTATTTTATTTTTTTGAGATTAACATTATGATTTCTCCAGATTCTGATAAAAGCAGCAGCACAAAAAGGAAAGCGCATGCCCCATATTTGGCCCCACAATAGGCCTTGCTGCAGTGAGTGGCAATGGAGGATGTGTGGTGACAGCAGTCTTTGCAAATAAGTGTGTCACCTCCCACTGCACAAATTGAGTGGGAGATTTGGGTTGACACAGCAGAGGAGCAACTCTGTGACAGGAACACTGATGCACTGGGATTCTGAGGACTTTCTAAATATCATCCTCAGTGCATAAGGTCTTGCAAAATGTAAATATTTCTGTTTGGTTGCCTTTGATGGTTAGGAGATGGGAGTGAGAATTTCAGGAGGTGCATGTGTGCCCGGCATGAAACTGCAACTTCTGGAGGCAGTTAGAGGGAGGTGAATCCCATGTGACACAGGCTGAGCCATGGATTTATTATGCAGGTATTCCAGCGGGTGTCTGTATGAATTTTCAGATGATAGTATATTTGGGTAGATTCTGGTAAGTTTGTTCATGTGTTGTAAAAATAGTAAAGTTATCTTTTAAGGTCTAGATTATGTGTTTTCTCTAGTTCTTTTCAGTCTTACAGTTTATACATAAGCACCATGTGCATTTTAGAGGCATTTGCATCTAGAGGTTCCATCTCTTATGACAGCAAAAAATATTTCTACAGTTAATAAGAAAAAAATTGCTGATCTGCATCACTGACAAAGGAAAAGAAGCTTTCTTTTTCATCGTAATTTACAAACACCATCTATTCCAGGGCAGTACTTAGATACTTAAGAAAACATTTTACCAGTAGCTTGGCATTAGCTTGTCCTAAAAAGGTAATTATATAAAACTGTAGCCTGAGAGGCCAGTCCTGAATTCCATAGTAGTTGAATGCATGTGTTTACTATTACTTTGTCACATGTTTGTTTAATGACATCAGTCAATATTACATTGCAAGACTACTTCAGGTTTACTTTATTTGGATTCTGCTATAGTTTTTTTTTTTTTTTTTCACATGTTCTATTATTAATGAGCACCCTAGTACATTGTCATGTATATTGCATCATGGAGTTATTAATTTATGTTTATTTTTCCTGCCTGTTTCCATGTATGTTCAGCATGTACACACAAATACCAACCTCTTACTGGAGCAATGGAGGAGATTATAATGCAGATTGTGTTAATCAATATTCTGAATGCCATTATAAAGGCATGTACAAAACTTCACCCCTAGTGAAGTTCTTTCTTTGGCTTCCAGATGCAGTCCTCATGACAAGCAAGCTAGTTTCTTTCCTCTAGACAATCTAGTGTCCCAGATTGTCTTTATTTGCATTTTTTTCTTTTGGAACACCACTCTTGATCTTTCTGCCTCTTCATCAGATTTGTCATCCAGATTTTCCAGTAAAGACATTGGGATCCAGCAGACACAGCTTCTTGGGGATCAAGGGCCCATATTGACTTATAGGAAATTCTCTTTTGAAGAGAATTATGGCTTTCCTCTCCTAAATATGGCTTTCAGTGTGCTAGTCGTCCTGTACTAAATAAGAGCTGTGATGGGAGATAGAACGTGTTTGGGGAGCATTGGTGCTCTTCACTGCTAATTCCTTCAGCTCCACAGGAGTGAGTTTGTGTTAATTCAGATTCATTAGCAGTTCTGAACTTCTACCTCCATGGGAACATCAAAAGGCATACAGTGGATAGAAATTTTACCTCTTGATGAGCTCCTATCTCAATCAGAGCTGATGTTGCACAGGAAAAGCAGATGCAGACTGTCATCTGTCATGGCAATTTAGTACTGTCCATGCCAGTAGTGGTCCAAGCAGTTGCCTGCAGCTTGGCTCTCACAGGTCTCCTGGGTCAGCCTGCTTTCCAGAGCAAGTAGAGACTATCTCATCAGGGGCCTGTCTGAGCTTTCACAGCCATCAGAAGTATGGCATTTTTATGCAGGAGTATTGGTGCTGTTCAGTGTAGAAAGTGGCATTTTGGCACACACTTGTATAGACACTCCATTTCCAGCTCAAATATCTATTAATTGATTTTGAATTCACAGGGCTGCATAGAATCAGAACCAGTCCCTGGTCAACTCCTTTCAGTATGGTGAGATGGAAAAAAAATTAGAAAATATGCAGTAATATTTTTCAGCTTGCAAAAAGCAGAAAATGCTCTCATTCTCTACAGAGAATCCTAAACTCATCACACAACTCAGTATTTGCTTTGTCTGCCAGTTCAGGACAGTCACAGACCCAAAGACCATATCTTCAGGGGTAATGCTGAGGAAACATGACCATGTGTGCCACTGGCCTAAGGCATGACACTGATTAATACCCACCAACACTCTCTCCTCCACAGTGCCTTGGCTTTTATGTGCTAACCTTGGGAGATGAGCAGAACATTGAACGGGGTCTGTCAATAGCTCTTCTGCAGTTGCTGTACTGCAGAAGGAATATTACAGGTCACAGTAAATTGGATTATAAGATCTTTCTGAAACCAGAATTTTCGTTTCATTTTAGACTTTCACCAATACCTAATCCACTTCCCCTTCTTTCCAAAAAAATGAACAATAGATCCTCATATAAAAAGGCTAAAGTTTTTCAAATGAGGGATAACAGCGCACAGCACATCTGTTAGAAAAAAATCTCTAAACTGCACTAAAGCTTATCCTTATTTTAATGGCCAATGTTCTCAAATAATTTTCCCTGGCTGGACATTTAATAGGTAAGATTTATTTCATTTTATTTATGCAAGGCTCTGGCCTGTGCCACATTAAAGACTCTGTGCTACACTGTGTAGTCAGGGAATTGCCTGAACAAGGAATTATGGGCAGAGATGGAGAATCAGTTTTATTCTTTAGAGGACCAAGTACACATTGTAATGGTTGCTGAGGGACATGGTACAGCTCACAGCTTGGAAAAGCAATTGCATTATCAGCAAGGAAAGGAGCCACAAACCATGTTAGAGAAAGGTAAGAAATCTGGTTAATTGTTTGGATTTGTGAAGAGAGCTGAATTTGCTGTTTTACTAGTGTAGATAAAAGCTAGGAGCTAAAATAAAGAATTATAGGAGAAGAGTATAAACTCTTTCTCTGTGTTAAACATGGGATGATGCTGTGCCACGTGACAGAGCCATGAGAAGGAAAGACTTAGTCTGAAATGGAGAGTGCTTACAGGGCTATCAGCAAAGAGATTAAAATTAAAACTAGACGAGAGTAAGGTTACTCAGGGACTGGTCTTAAATTAATCTCAGTGAATTTACCACAAATTCTTTTTGGGTATGCTTCTTTCTTTCCTTATTCATATATATATATATTTTTTTTTTTTTTTCAAACTGTAAGTTATCTCTTCTCACAGAGAGGGAATAAAAAGTTGGCCTGAGGGGATCCAGGTCATGCATCATCTTGGAAGAATCATCAACATTTATGCTCTTCAGATGTAATAGTTTCCATGAGATGTTATGCATGCATATGTGACCACGAATACCATATATTTTTTCTGAAATACAAGTGAATTTTGTGATATTTAAGTGTAGCACAGGATGACTGTTTCCTTAATGCTAGCCATGGAAGAAAGAGAATTAAAAAGATGTTATTTTTTTAATGACTCATATATCCATTTTAATGAAAATACTCTGTTTTAATATGATGGGTACCTAGGAATGATATGAAAATATTCTGTTGAGCTGAACTGAACAACATTAGTGCTTCAGAGGTACTTGGCAGCTGTGACAAAACCTAAAGTCAGCAATACTCCAGTTGACTGTTTTAACTGAAGATCCTGTGAGACAAATGCCCAGCCAACTGAAAATAGAGCCTAGAATTTAAAAGGAATGTTAATTTCTTTAAAAACAAGAGCAGGAAAATGTCCATGTGGGAAGATAGGTGTCATACTTATGAAAAACCTAATGCCCTTATGGATCCTTCTTATAGTTTGCATAATCCAGCTGCTTTCCCTCAGAAGACTTTGAGTTTCACATTTTCCAATTGTCACGTGTTGATTACAGTATTGATGTAAAGCAAAATGAGACAAAGGAACAGGAGGACCTCTTTCTCAGCTGAAAAACCCAACAGCTAGATTAGAGCTCAGGTATCTCTTGTGTCTAGCTTGATGGATCCCCAAATCTTCCATTATTGCCTGCAGGAAGGACCCACATAAAACAAAGATGCATACTCAGCAACTCCACACCACTATGACTGGGGTTTTCTCCTTGATGATGAGTTTGGTATTTCCAAACTGTTTCATGCTGACAGGTCTTAGAATCTACTAGTCTCATTTCTGAGACCAATGATTTCACCATCATTTTATATTTGAAAACAGTCCAAGAGATTGGATACGTGCTGATCATGACCAATAAATTTACCTGACAAATGAACTTTGAATCAAATATTTCTAGATTTTTGTGTTCCAGCTGGTCTGAAGTGTCTTGGTGGTCAGCTCATGAAACATAGAAAACTTCTAAGGGCACCTAAGGGTTTGATTTTATGAGCCTTCAGAATGCTTTCGCTTCTGAGGTGCTCCAGCAGTAGCTGGGGCCTTCCTTCATTTCTTCCTGAATGGGTGGGAATTTTGCCTGAGGTTTCTACATGTTTTTTAGGATCTATTCTGTAATCTTCACTGATGCAGAAGATTTTAAAAGGAGCATCTATACATTAATTTTTTTTTTTAAATCAGTGTAATGTATTACAATATTAGTTTCTGTTTTCAGTGTTCAACCGTGATCTTAACCATTTCCACAGGACAAAACCCTCAATAATGAAATCACCTCAGGCTTGATTTCAAAAACTAGCATTACAGAACAGGCATAGATTTTAGTGCCTCTACCACCTAATCTTCTTATGAGAAATAGACAAGAAATAAATAATATTTGCTTACTTAACTGAGATAAGAACTGATCCCAGAACCCGAGTTAATAGAAAGCTGAAGCCCAGATATGGTATTAAGAAGATATGGTGTTTCATCACATGGATAATGGTGGTTTAACACCCAAAACTCTTTGTGACTGGAAAAGTCCTTTTGTTTATTCCATATAAAGACAGAGGTACATTCCAGCTTTAAACATGTGCTGCATAGAACTTCAATGCAAGACAATTTTTAAAATTTCTTGTCCTCTGCTAATGTATAATGTTGCTGACAGAGACTTTCTAAGGAATTTGCAGATATGTCATGGGTTTATTTATTATGTCCTTAAGGTAGGGACTTACCTGGTGACCACAGGGAAAAAAAAAAAAAAAATCTGAGGTCATTGAACCTGATCTAATTTTGAAATGATATAATGTAAATAATACAATATGCGAAACACTTTGGTAAGTTTCAGAATTAAATCCATCATAGAAATTAAAATTCCCTTTACTAATCTCAAGGAATAAATTTAATTCATACCAAAACATTACAGTGGAATGCAAGCAGTTGTCCATTATCTGCTGGATGCTAAAGTGTGTTCTGACAGAAAATAATTCTTTTCTTATCAACACTTTCTACTTAGTAACTGAACTTTAGCTGCTGTAGGAATAATTGGAATCATTGATATGAGTTATTCATGTTTTCAAAGTCTTGTGAATAACATGATGATGTGATATCCTGACTAGATCTAACCCAGGAGCATTTATTCATTCATGCATTGAAGAATAGCTGAGAGTGACTAAATGCAATTTTATAAATTTGCTTTTATTTCCTACAAGGCTCAACTCACTCTCTGTGTTATAGTACTTAGTTAATCCTCATGTAGACCTTTAGATACGCAGGTTATAGGGGAACCAGTAATTCATTCTTAATAGTGGCTGCAATGATAGCAGAAGTTTATCTGCCCCTACTTTTCAGAGTTTTTAAGGAAACATCTTTCTGTGTGCCCAGGCTAACCGATTCTTGTAATTCCCTGAAGGGTTGTTCTCCAACCATAAAACACCAGGCAGAGAGGACAGACCCTTAGTACTAGGTTGCATTGTCTGTACAAGGCATTAAGTTTGGTCATTGATACATTCCCAGAGATGAGCAACCATTTCCTTTAGTGTTGCTATACATTAAATGAGCTGTTAATTTTCCAATTTATTTAAAATAATTGTTTTATAGCAATCATATTTTATGTCTCACATTTGCATTAAAAACAGAGCTTGGTAGCAGGTTCAAAGTTAAACTTAAGAAGTTGTTTCAAACTCTTTGGACTGTTGGATAATCCTTACATTTTTACTTGATTTTCTTCAGAAGCCCCTTTCCTCTGAAATCCCTCCAGGCTGAAACACCCCAAACCTCTCTGCAATTTTGCACAGGAAGGGTTGGATTGGCCTAGTGGAACCGGCTTGAGAGTATTTGAGTTTGTATATGTATCTGTGCCAGCACGTGTCTGTGTGGATACATGATTTATCTTGACACCTTTGCTCCAACAACCCTTCAATACAAAACTAGTCTTGTGTTTGTACCTGCATATATCTCTCCCATCATACATGTGTTACAAACTTTATTAATAACTTCTAGAGCCACTTGAACTCTCCACCTCATGGCTGTGAGACAATGGCTCTGCAACAATGCAACTACGGGAACAAATATTTTTAACAGAACTTAACAAATAATTCCTGCATTTGACAGGTTTATTCATTTCTAAAGTTGTAAAAATTAATTAATCTCTCACTCTTCTAAGTAGAAGCAGAAAATAGATACCTGTCATAACAAGTTCAACTACAAATAAACTTCTTGGAAAGGTCTCCAGCTAAATGTGAATTATTTTTGCTCCATATTTGGATTATTTCACTTTATTAGCAGAAAATGTTTTTAAAACTCAGGGAAAAATTGGAGTAGATCACCCACATGTCTTCCTTAGAGCTGCCAGGCTCCTCTCTGCAGTGGTATTCACTGATCTTTTGGGTTGCTTCTTTTAACCCATATCACAGTGTCTTCACCTGTATTAAACTTTCAATGATTCTTTGCTGCTTAGAACCACACTGAAAACTCCACATTGCCTGGCTGTTAAACAGTGTAGAGAATGAGATACAAGTCACATGCTGCAAACAGAGGATGAAGTATCCCAAAAAATTTTCCTCCACTCCTGGTAGTCTCAGACATTTTTTGGCAAACAGAGGTGATTAAGTGGGTCTAAATTCCCTGCCACAGTCTCTGGGAGTGAGAGATTAAAGAAACAATCACCTCTGAGTGCCTGGGAAGTATCTTTGCCATCAGAGTACAGATAGCTTTCCAATCCCTAGGGCAGAGCAAGGGCACCATCCACTTTCTGATATCTGTGAGGCTGAAACTCACACCTGCCTTAACCATCTCAGCTCAATTTAAGTTTACTCAGATCTATTGCAACCATCATCTCACTCCCATATTTCAGAATTAAAAAAATTGTAGAATTGTAGCCAGAGGTGAGCTACAGTGTGACAAACATGTACATTTAGACACAGTCGTGGCATGCAGATATTTGAATCATCCTACGCATTACATTGAAGCAGGCCATAAACAATGAACCAAAAATCCATGAAGTGAAGCATGGTCACAGATCTTACTCTTAATCACCAGTCTCTTGATGCAAGAGAAATTTTTTAAGAAGTTGTGTGTCCTCAGAGGCAATACATTTATTTTTGGGGCTAAACTTAGAAGTTTATGCATAGTGTCAGTACTGTTTAAACTTCTTGCTCTGCTTGCTTATCT
Source organism: Vidua chalybeata (assembly GCF_026979565.1). Taxonomy (NCBI): domain Eukaryota; kingdom Metazoa; phylum Chordata; class Aves; order Passeriformes; family Viduidae; genus Vidua; species Vidua chalybeata. The sequence goes on along the minus strand of NC_071531.1, from coordinate 81,372,175 downwards.
ATGTGATCCAGTGTGCTGAAAAATATCTTTTTCCCCTACCTCTACTCCAAATAGCCTTGTCAAAACTGAACCCAGAAAGTCTAACACAGCTAATGACAGTGCAATTGGGCAACCTGTTCCCATGATATTTGGCAGCATTGTTACAGAAGAGAACAATGTATGAAGAGGAATATAACTAGAAGGACAATATATTTTATGGAAACGGAATGCAATTATTCAGCTCAAAATTAATGAGTTATCAGCCACAGTTTTTCCTTCATCACCAAGCTGTTCTTTACTGACAGCAAGCAGAGAGGCCTTGGGCTTATGTCATATCTTAAAGAAGGTGCCATGTGTATTTGAGGGCCACAAAAAGCAGAACTGTGGTTTTATGTCTCAAGGCGGATGTCCATTTTCTATACATGACTAATGTGTTTTACAAACAGTACTTTAGCCACAGAAGTGGGAGGATATTTGTCAAAAAAAAAAAAAAAATTCTGAAGAGTGCAGAAGAATGAATGGATCTGACTAAGATTTGGGAACAGATATTGCATCTTCCTTTGATGTTGTTTGTTCCTTTGTCTGGATTTGTCTTTCATGTGTTTGAAGACTAGTGTAAAACAAATTAGGAATCATAATAAAAGTGCTTACCAACTTGCTTATGTACAAGTCTGTGAGAGTAAATTGCTGCAGAATGACTTATAAATTTCTGTGTTTTGTCCAAGTCAATGAAAAAGTACTCTTTCAAACATGTTCATTTGTATAACTCTTGTTCTGTAATATTCACTCATCAATATGTCAAATCAAGCAGAAGTGGATCATGACCTAGTCAAATGGTTTGCAAAGATCATCTTTGAAAAGAAGGTATAGGAATTTAAAAAAAAATGGGAATAAATTTGTTGAATGCTTGATATAGCTGACATTCGAAATTATTTAATTAATTCCTAGTCACTTGTTTCAACTGACTTAAGTAACAGTGCTTTCTGAGCTGAGACTAGAAAATGCCTCCTTTTTAGCCACTCATCTTCAGCTGTCAACATGTACAGGAACAATTGTTACTGTCAGAACTGACATGAAACATCAGCCACAATCCTGAATTAACTTCCCTTTGGATGTCTCTCAAACTGCTTTTAAAAGCAGTGATCCAGTCTCTTTCTTAATTCCACAGACTTAGTTCTTGATTTTTAAAATTTTTTAGAGGATTTTTTTGGATGAGTTTTTTTATTGAATTTCTTTCCTTTATTTAGGGCATTGTATTTGACATTCTCTCTAGTGTTTAGTCTGCATGGCATGTGTAAATTCCTTTTTGAGCCTGGAAAAATGGGAAGAGAGGAGCTGTGGCTCTGGTAAATTGCAGAGACCAATGCTGAGAGGCTGTGAAAAGGAGGAAGGAATGGAAGCAGAATTTTGCTTTGCTCAAGCAAGCATCAATGCCAGCCTTCTTTACTGCCTGAATTTATAGTGAACTCTTCACTGATGGTCTCATACATTACTTTGTCTGTACTCAGACAAGGGCAGGGATGATTCTTAGCCCTGACATCCTGCAGATGATCTGTAATGAACACACGCATCAGGTGGTGCATCCTGCATGGGACATGGTTCCTTGAAAGGTTTAACTGCACCAAAAGAATCAGTGAATGTGAAAAAAAGACAGCAAATCTTATTTGCTAATCTTGCTCTTTAAACAAGTAATGACTAAATGTGCTTCAGCAACATGTGGCCAATTAATCTGCACCTCTTGCAGAGTTGAGAACCATTACACATCCCCCTTCTGTTCCATCTGTAGCTGGGCCTTGGAAACTGGAAATCTAAATATGAGAACAGGCAGGGAAAGGTGGTGCAGCCCCTGAAATGGAGACAGCATGGCACAACATACTTTCCCACAAGGTAAATGCTGCCAGAATTACCAACCTGATTGTGGAGTTAAAAAAGGCTTGGTTTAATTTTTCTCATGATAACTTCAAGCTATCAACTCTGTCTAATAAGGTGTTAACTGTATCCTTAAATCTATACACAGAAAGGCCAGGGACTCAATTTTTTACAGCAAATCATATCTGAGCATGATTGCAAAGTTGTTACTTTTTAGATGGATGGAATGACACAACTATGACTTGTGAGTTCAGTGGAAGTTTCTTCATAGATTTCTACAGCTTTTGGATTAAGAATGTGATATTTACTGGGATAAACAACATAACATTCTGATATTTTAGCAGGAATTATTGTCAGTTAAATGGCAGCAAAAGTCCAATGTAAATGTTTCTCAGCCTCTTTCTGATGCCCTGATGGTTAAAGCAGGATGTATATGTGTATACAAATTCCTGATGGGATTTACCCATGGGACAAAACACAGTTGCTCCTGAGAGAGAGCCGGGTGCATCTCAGACAAGAAACTAAATACCAATATTTACTAAGATGGCAAAGGAACTGGAGGAACATTTCATTCAGTCCATGTGTAACAATTTGGGGATTTGATCCTCCCTTTCCTCACCTCGGCTGATGCTCATGCTCACTGAGAGCAAAGGGCTAGAGTTTCATCTGGAGATATTTAATAGCTCTCAGATGAGGTACCTTAGATGAGCATCAGGCCTGATGAAACAACTGCTGTAAACTTCAGTGAGTGACAGGAGAACCAGAGCCCTTCATGATGGTTAATACAAGTTGCTGCCAGATATTCTCTACACACACATTACATAAACACATATAAAATTAGATTTTTATATATATGCATGGTTTTTATATACATAGATCACACTTTAAATTAAACACATACAAATCATAGGTCAAGCTTGTAAGAGGCAACACTGAAGTCAGTGGAAGAAAACTGGGATACAGAGACCTTTAAAACTTATTTCTGCTTTAACCTACTTGGATGTTTCATGAAACAGAATTTGCTTCAGTGAGAAAAGTCAGGTGACTAATGGCTGCATTCCTAAGGAAAAGATTTGACAACAGAATGTTTGAATCAATAAGTGAGCAATCTTTAGATCTCTGAGTATATAACCAGAGAAAAAAGATGAAGCAACTATGATTTCTCATGCACTGCATTTTTGTTTTTCCTTTGAATGAACAAGCACATACACTTAAAGAACTCGTTGCCAACAGCAATAAAAGACTTTGTGCCAGACTGCTATTGCTTGTATTATAATATTACATTTTGACTGGAGCTGTATTTCTTGTATTTGGTACTTTTGTTTGTGCATTGTTAGGTTTGGCTGGCTACAGTACTAGTGTACTCAGGGCTGGCAGTTCCTTTCACTCATTTTAAAGTGAAAATATTCATTTTCACAAAGAAGTGATGCTTTTTTTGGGCCTAATGAATTCAAAATCTCAGCTATGCCTTATACACAATGGTTAGAGGAGAGAAAGAAGGGAGGAGACTCCTGCTAAATTTTTTTTTTTGTACCTATAGCTACTGTATGAAATGAATGAGGCTAATTAGAGGCCGACATTCTGATGTCTTTTTCAAGTATATGTCAGACACTTCTATGGGAAGAAAAACAATACTGAATAAGCAAAATTTTTCTTTCTTTTTTTTTAATATTCATTTCTCAGCGGAAAATGGTTTCAGCTGGCAGAAGCCAACACAGATTTATTAATCTTCATGGAATTTCTCTGGCTAACAGGATTTACTATCCAGAACTTAAATGTCTATTGTCTTCTTTTCATAAGAAAGAAAAGCATATTTGTCCCTTTTTGTCCCTTTTGTGAAAACAACAAAAACACAAGAACAAAAAATCCTTACCAGTCTTTTCTCTAATCACTTAGATCAGAGGTATGCTGTCTTACATCTATTTCACTTCAAATATGCCTAAAACCCTAGGCACCACACTTTGGAGAGCCCTTTGCAGCTCTGCAGCCCAGAGCTTGGCATTTCTTATAATTTGAGGTACATTTGAGGATTAAAATTGGACTCATATTTCAGGGAGTCCTACCTCCCTACAGACTACCTTCCTTGCAATATGAGAATGTCTGTATTTCCTGCAGTAGCTTGTCGTCCTTTAAAAAGTTTCTTCACTAATAGGTTGTACCATCTGTTGGGCAATTTGCCTAGATTCCATTCTGCAAGCAGCGCTCCTGTGTTTAGTCATGTTGCAATGTGCACTAATGGAGTAGATAGACACCTGTCTCTCCTTTCCTCGTGTTTGATGAGGTTGGGTGGCTTGTGTGTTTTATTTTTCCCTATTCCTTTTAATAACTTTAATCTCTTCTTTGTAAAGCACAAAGAAGGTTCTGAGACTAAGCATCTAAACACATCCTTAAAAAATTGGTTTCTTTTTTTTCCTTAAGTTCTGTTTATTTAGAAGAGGAGAGGGAAGGTGACAGTAATTGGAATTTTAAATTTGTCTTCTTTCCCTTAAAACCATATCAGTATACTCAGAAATGTTTCTGGTTCATGCTGCTTTTTAGGGCTTTTTTCAAATGTTAGTGTTTCCTTTGCATCGACCCTAACCCTGACCAGTTCTATCTAAAATCCCAAGGACTAGTCAAACAGGCCTCACAGAAAATAAAAAGAATGCCCATGGGTTTCTTGCTGAAGCATTAAGACTGAGGGCAGCTACTGCCATTACATGTAGCAGTTGGGACATAGCAAAGGTGATCCCAGATCCATCAAACCCTGCACACTTTCAGGGCAGGGGACTGTCTGTCATTCTTCACAGTTGCAATGCCATATGGGTGTGTGTCTTCCGGCTCTGTGATGCTTTTAGCAGCCTCTGGAGGATACTCAGTGTCCTGGTTTGACAAGGAAGTGAGTTTTCTCAGGAAGTTGGGGTCAAACCAATCAGCGGTCAGATTTGAATATTGACACCTGATGTGACCACTGAAGATATTGGACTTGCCTCTGAGATCACAGCGGGTTAAAAGCAGAGATCGCCCGGGGGAACTCTTTATTTGGTTCCAGTCAGTGAAGAGTGCAGACCTCCCCTGCCCAGCCACAGGCTAGGTGGGGGAGGGGAAGCCATTCGGCCTAGGAGAAGTAGGCCAGGGGCTGAAGGGACTGGAACGGGGCCAGATAGAAGGATGGAGAGAAACTGAGATGTCTTTGATCCCCCCAACAAGAGGGGGAGAGAGAGAGAGAGAGACAGAGCCACTTGGAAATTTTATATCATGTGCCGGCAGTACGCCGGCAGAGGAGACAGAGGTGGCCGGGGAGGGAGTTCTGGGCAGCTGAGATTCCAGCTGTCCTGGGAGCCCAAGACTTTTAACCCTTTCTTGGATGATGAAAGCTTTGTGAAACATTAATCCTCCTTGATCTGAAAGAGAAGAGAGATGGCCTGGGACCTGAGATGTTAGAAGAAGAAATCCTATGTGGGAGGAGATGATGGAGTGACTCTTGGCTGGACTTTTCTTGTATAGCCACAGACCCAATTTCTCCTGCAACACATACACTGCATTCTTAGGGGGATGCAATGGTTTGAGCCAAGGGAGTGACCTGCTGCAGTGACTGCCAGGGCAGGAGAGAGTGACCGGCTCCAGTGATGTCATGTGCAGGAGTGGAGTAAACAGTGAAAAGTTGAGGAGGGTGTGGTGGTGCCCTCTGTCTTCAGGGAACAAAATCTCTGTTCTCGAGACCTTCGGCCCCAGGGGAGGAGAAAATGAGGGGGGCTGTTGTCCCAAAATGAGAAACTGTTGAGGAGAGAATGGTGGGGACTGTTGCTCCAAAATGAGTAACTGTTGTTTTTTGGTCCTTGGCAAAGCATCCTTAAAGGAGCCCTATGAGCAGTTTCCGTTCATGCACGGTGGTGAGAGTACTGTGACATGGAAGGAGGATGTCACACTAGCAGATTTTCTCCGGGTGGTGCCATGTGTGACATGGAAACACAAGAGGTTGCAGTCATGTTTCCTGGGGGAGTCTATGGTACAAGAGAGACTCCTCTCTCCCCTGATGGACTGAGAATTGATTACCTGAGGGGTGGTGACTTGATTGAGGGTCCAGGGTTTTGTCTCAATGTGCTTTGGTGGAAATCAGGTGGGGGGAGGAGGAATGTTTCAGAAGGTTTTCATTCTGAATTCTGTGTGTTCCCTTTATTATAGTTGTAAGTTAATAACATTTTTTGTTTTTTCTTTATTTCTAAGCTCGAGCCTGCTCTGCTCTGTTTCTGGTCGCATCTCACAGTACTCATTTGAGAAAAATATATTTTCACGGGTGCACTGGCATTGTGCCAGCATCAAACCATGACATGCAGTAACCCTTTAAATTGGTGTAACCTGTTATGAAATACACGGTACCCTGGATGGTAACATCTGCTGTGTCTGCAGTGAAACATGCCAAGGTGAGAATCCCATGTCCTTGATGAGTAGTTGGGAAAAGGGCACTATGTAGCAACAGTAGGACAAACCTCGTTGGAAATTCATCCCCTTTTGTCTTTCTGGATAGTTTTTATCACACCATTCTCCTCTGATCTGGGAAAACAAAACAAAAAATAATTTAAACACCCTGTAAAAAATGAAACTTGGAATTGGTAGAGTGAAATGAAAGTATATCAGGACTTTAGGGTACTTACAAGGGGCAGCAGGAAAGACAGAAGTGGGGCAGATGGAAGACAGAGGAGCACACACTTATGGACTCCAGTCAGGACAGTTGTCCCAACCACTCTTTCGTCCATCAGCTGAAATGCTACTTTAAGTAGCAGTTTGAGCTGTAGGTTCTGTAAGCATAGCACTGCTCCCAACTTTGAGAATCCAGACAGGTCAAGAAGAAGATGCAGTACTCACAGCTGACCTTTTGGAGCACTGTATGCAAAGTGATTGACAGTTTTAATTTGGCTTAAATCTTCAAGGGCTAAGAGATAGTGTAACACAAAGTCATTTCTCATTCAGTCCCTATAGGGACATTAAATGTTTCATATTCAGTCAAAAGTCACTGAAGTTACAAAACTCATTATATTCTATTTTAATTATATCCATTTTTTTCCTTTTCTTCACTAGGTAGCAATTATTGGTGAATATATATATTCAAGTTAATCTGCATTTTCTTTCTAGTCTGAAATCTAATATGCAGTTGCATTAAAATTAGTCTGTTACCAAGAGAATACTACAGTAAAAACTGGTAATAATGAAATAATTCGATTTGGATTTAATATAATTCCATATTAAATACATTAAGGGTTCTTCCGTAACCTCTTCCCTCCTTTGATATTTTTCTTTTCTCTTTTTGGTGCTGTTCACCAGTGCAGCTCATGAACGTAAAATCTTATCATTGTCTTCAGGGTGTGAAGAACATTACTTCATACAGGCTTCCCAAAAATGGGTTGTATTAAAAATATCTATGCTGATACTTGCGACTAACCAATAAACCTCTAAAATGGAAGATGGCTGAGAGGAGATGGGTAAGGGCAATGTGCCCATGAAGCCCAGGGAACAACACAGGGTGTGAATGACCGCAGCTGTCCCAAAGAATGTGTTTTATCTCACCAGTAAAATGGGAGGGGAAGGTGGCCTTTGTTGTAGATAAACAACTATCAGCAGCTGAGAAGATCAACTGGGGGTGTAAATATTTCTCTCTGCAGTCATTAGAGTGGTTGCATCTCTCTGAGTTAGCCAGACCAGCACAGACAGAGTTAATATAAAACTGAGCTAATAGCAAAGCAGTTTTGAAGAGAGCAATGGCATTGAGCTGGCTTCAACTCATGTATTCTTTTCTAACAATTAGGAAATGTCTGATGGTGAGCATATTACAGGGACCAGTAATGGAATCACATTACTACATGGTTGAACTGTTTAAAACAATTAATATACATTTTGAAAAGAGTAACATATTTTTATTGTGTTAACATATATTTATCACTGTTAAATCAGGAATCCTGTATTTAAATCAGTAAATTTGATATTACAATTAGTAATTGTTTTGATATTACAATTAGTAATTTAATTTATATTAAATCAGTAAATTTGATATTGCAATTAATTAAATTTTTTTTGGTGCTTTTATGAGAACAACAACCCAGCCGTGCCTTTCTGTCTGTCCCTAGATGCTGAAGATTCACTAGCACTCATTGGAACTATGTCTTGTAATAGTGTAACTTAAAGAAAAAGTTTTATTCACCTTATTCAGGGAGAAGAGCTCAGAAATAAATGAAAAAAAGGAATACCCCAAAACATAAAGGCTAATAGAGCAAGTAAGGATAACATCAAACCTTATGAAGTTCATGCATAAGTTGATGGGAAAGGTGTAAGTCTGCCTTCCCTTCCATGTTGTACATGTCCTTCATTCTTCTCTCTTCTTGCAAAAGCCCCGGTCATGACAAATATTTTTGTTCCTCCTGTACCTGTATGGCGTGACTGCCCACTGGATTGGATACGTGTATGAATTAAGGTCCCACAGAAAACAGAAGTTCCCACTTTTTTATTACTATTGACTCTTGAAATCCAAGCTTATGAGGAAGAGCTCTGAGGATAGTGGTAGAGAGTAGAACTAATTGGGAAGAGAAACTGATTAAACAATCTTCCTTTTTTTTCATCAGAGTGAAAATGCTTTGTAACAAAGTGTTGATTTCAGAGGTTTATTATTTTGGGAAAAAGTTTAAAAAATTCCCACAGTGTTGAAATATTCCCTTTCACTATTTGAGAATATTCTGCTGTGTTTTTTTTAGAAGTCACATTGAGTTTTATTTTTTCCTTCTGTGTTTAACTATGTATCCTTTTATGTTACTATATTAGATTAATAAAATGCTATATTATGTATTTGTAAACACTTTGTACATATGATGTAGTCTAAAAGGATGAAAAATCTTGAAATGCTTTGATCTGGGCAAAGCATTTCCAGTGAAGCAAAACATAATGCCAGAGATAAGAAAATCTGCCAGGACAATACTGATAAATTCTTCACAAAAATGAATTTCCTTGCTCTCATATTCTCCTTTTTCAGACACAGCTTGAGAGCTCAGTCAAAATTGGTCAGAGTAGCTTGAGTAGCTGAAAAGGAAGCAATTAAATTTAAAATACTATTAGGATTACACTGATATTTTAGGTCTCTATTATATCTGCTAACGGGATATAGGGAAGATCTGTTAAACACCATCAAGATTTTTAAGTTAAGGATCTTTCTGAAAAATAGAACATTGTATGATAATCTCTTACTGAGCCTTTTGCTAAGGTTCACTTCTTTGCACACTTCACAGTAGTTGAGAACATCTGGGTCCATTTGTTCCTGCCTCCTGTGTTGTCTGTAAGCAACCCAAGACAGGATCTGTGCTACAATCTGCTTTAGCACACAGAGTCAGGCATGACTGGCCCTGGTTTGTGACTCAGGGCATACCTACACCAGCACAGGCTTGGCAAGAAGTGCCTTGGGTTGACAAATCTGGTGTAGTGGTCCAGGTCTCGCAGGTGTGGGGGCTTGATAGCCCCGGGGTGAGGCTGAAGCATAGATGTACTTGGTGTGTACAACTCACGTGAACCGTGCTGTGCAAGTGCTGGAAGGGGTCCCTGGCTTAAGAGGAAGCAAATGTTTATTACCACAAAAGACACATGGTCCCATCTCTGGTGTGGTAATAGAAAGAAGATGCAATGGAACCACCTTACTGAATGCTTGCATCTTTGTTTTGCTCCATGAGAGGAATGCAATTACTTTGCTGAGCTTGGTGGACCTCATCGTTGGAGCCCATTGGAACACAGCTGAAGGTGCCATCCTTGGCGCCTTTTAAGGAAAGGCAGGATAAGAAATTGCCTGTCTCAGGGTCTGGCCCTGGCCTTACCTGACATGGTAAATCACTGATGGAGACAAGGAACCCCAAACACTCACTTCTAGATTCTTTCCTTGACTATGGAGATATTTTAGTGTGTACGTTCTTTAACAGAAAAATGGTAGAGGTAATTTTGACCCTGTTCTCACCTGGTATAACCCAGAATTGTGTTTGTAAGTCCGTAGGTACTCTAATGTAGTGTTAGAAATGCTGTTAGCTTAAATTATTTCTAAATGTGAGCTGCTATATTAAATGGCTAGCTCAATTTGTCATGAGGCTTAAAAATTAGGTACTATGCCTTTAGATATAGTACCTATTCATTGTATTTTTAATTTTTCATTAAAAAAAAAACCCACACATTTTTCAAATCAGGAATAATTGGTTTTTGCTTTAGAAGAATAGTCTGAATTACTCCATAATTGCACTAATGGAAAAAAGTAGTGAAGACTGTGGAAACTGTAATTAAAGTACAACCTTAAAAGGATTGAAAGTTAATACCTCTGAATCAAAGGAGAGTCTTTCAACCTGTAGCCTCCACAGTCTTTACCTTACAGCCATTAACCGTGAGAAGCAGTGTTTAAAAGTACCTTATGTTTTTATTCTAATGTCCCTATGTCTAAATTCTTTTGAGTGCATGGTGGAGGTGCAGCTGTAAATGAACCCTGCAGCTTCCTCACCAGAGGCTGTGACTGCCTCTGTGCTCTGTGGTCAGTAGGTCACTCGTTGCAAAGCCACTTTCTGTCCAAATGACACAGCCACAAACTGAAATGCCTCTCCTGCAGCAGTGAGGTGTCACATCTGCCTTGTGAAGCCTCACCTAGATCACTCAGACCCTGCTATAGCCTGGCACCCAAATAATGGTGCCTTTTTACAGGGAACAGAAACCCAGAGCTTTGAGGGGCAGGAGGAAAAAGGGTGCAAAAAAGCCTTTTCCTCACTCCTCCCTGCCCTTACAGAACAGGTGCCAGGAGTGAGTTTAGGGAAGGGGTTTTGTAAAGGAAGAAACTCAGAGAAGAACAGGATTGTAAAGCCCACATATTGACTATGTCTGGTTGCTTGTTAATTTATCATCACTCTTCTCTAGCCTTTTTCTGTGAATGTCCTATTTCAATGGTAATGTTTCTGGATAATGTCAAAACCTATTACACATCCTGTGAGCTACTGAGCACATTTCAGATACTGGATAATCAATGCCTTTGATGGGAAAACATGGAAGGGCTTTCTGTTGTCCTGCTGGTGTTATGATGAATGTCCCTTTTTCTCATCCTGGAACACAGTCCCAGAGGCGGCTCCTTATCCACTTTGAAAATACAATGGAGACTTTTTGCTACACACTCCAGTAGTATTGATCTCTCCATGTGTTTTCCAAGTAATCGTGTCCTTCCTACGTTTCTCTAGCATTCTCTGGATATCAAGCTGCTAGCTTTGTTCATAGCCTTAGCTATAGTGCACAAGGAAAAACCTGTCAGAGCATCTGAAGGCTGGACTGGAATCATACACAGAGTAGGATATACATTATTTTGGCCACTGGAGGGCTCACTGTTTGTTCATCAGCTTTGTAGGGAAAGAGGAAGAATGAGGAGGAAAAGCGAGTGAAGTGTTCAGTTCTAGGGACCTGTTACCTCTGCACATGGACAGCAAAGTCTCTCTGAAAATGTTTTACATACTCAGGCTTTATTCTCATGTAATACTCCTGCATCCATTACATGAGGATGTCAGGAGGGAGACAGGGGTCATCTTGAGGTCATGTGCAGTTTTAAAAAACCTCTGTAGGAAATTACCTGCTGCTGAGTGGATCCTTCTGTGACCTGTTCTCTCATGCCGATATTGCTTCTGGATTGGGAGCTTGAGCTATTTCCTGCATTACACTGTGTAGACATGCTTTGTGCAGTTAGAGGGTTTCTCAAGTGTCTTGAATCGCTTGGACAATAAAGTCATTGGTAACTTGGCGTTAGAGTTTTCTGCAGTCACCTGGAAAACTGCCTGAGAAAGCTATTTTGGTATCTTGGTGCAATTCTTGCAGGGAAGAGATATAATTGGTTATTATTTGGCTGGAGGACACACATGAGTGCTCACATTTTGGCTGTAGTCCAATGCTCACCACCAACACAATAGATAGCTTTCTAGTGGTCTGTCATGCCATCTTGGATTTGCTTTGGTGTTTCACATTGCATTCCTGGAGCAATCAAAGTTTCAGTTTGGCTCAGACACAATTTTATGGCATCCAAGCAGAAATCCCACAGAAATATCTGACAGCTTGTATAGTGGAGTACATCCAACTAGATGCTTAAAATTACCATAAGCAGCAACAAACTCACCACAAAAATAGCAGAATGGAGAAAGCTTACTATCATCAATTTATTACATTTCTCTACCAGTCAGAACTCCTTTCTCTTTTTGGAGATGTTCAGCTGCCAAAGGCAGTGATACAGTCTCCTGGTAAGACTACTTTTTAGGCTAATTGCTGCCATAAATTGTAGCTTATGTTTCCAGTCCTCTTGAAGGCAACCCATATTTTCCCCCTGACATCAAGAAAAACAAATCTTGATTGCAGTGGTTACCATATCAACTTCCTCTTAATTTGAGTTGCACTCCCAAAATAATTTTTCTTTTTTTTATGATAATGTATATATAGATGTTAATCTGTTTGTGTAAGAAGCTATTAAAATATCTCCATATTCATCTCTGTCTATCAGTCCATGACAAGCATAAATGCGTTAATACTGAGAGAGCTACAGTGGAATTCAATTAACTTATTAATAAGACATCAGGATGTTTTAGAGCCTGTTAGTGCTGTGCTTTGGGATATGATCCATACTCTGATAAATCTTCTGGAGTGTGTAGGCAGTAAGCAGAACACATGTCCTTGTCAGTAACTTTGTGACCATGGACAGAGAAATGCCTCTCAATTAATTACAAATGGCTGTTGCCATAGTTCTTGCTTTGCTAAGACTTCCAGTGCAATCAAAGCTCATGTCCCTTCGTGTACATGAGGTGACACAATACTCGTGCTGTCTACCCTCAATCTTTTAATGGAAGTTCTCTGAATTTTCCTTTGAAGACACCTTCCTCTCCAGTGTTTTATCAGAGCACTGAATTAGGGCTGTCACAGACTCTATCAGACTTAAATTGTGTGAGCTGTGTCTCAGCTACAATCTGTGGTGTCACTGGTCCTACCTGGACCTAAATCAGATAAACTGGATTGGTCCCCTTGTCTAGTATGGAGAGCAAGGGGCAAGACACAGCTTGGACCCAGACAGCTGAGCTCCCTCCTCACCCAAAGGATTTTGGCCTCTGCCATGGAGCTTCCTGGAAAGAATTTCATGCCTTGGTGATATCCTGAGCTGTGGCTGGTCATTGCGTGGAGGACTACAAGCTGGAGAGAACTGATTCAGGAGCATGCCAATGTGGGGAAATGGGTTGTCATGGGACAGGGCTTTAGGTTTCCTCTGGGCTTGTTTCATTTATTGCTATAGATGTAGCTCCTGAAAAGTCAGACCTTAGAGCAATTTTCCAATACAGCATCTACCAGTTATGTTTAACTTCTTAACAGAAGTGTTGTGAACTGCTTGAAGTGTGGAGAAGGGTACAGTTTGGAGATTATGAGTTAGGACCAAGAATCCAAATTCTAAAGAAGGGAAACTTCCATTTGTAAAGAATACAAAGAGCCCTATACCCTGCACTTAAACTAGCAGGGAAAGGTATGCACATCTGCATTTAATTAAAAAGCTTTTTCTACAGGTTTGCCCTGTTATGCACCTTAAAATACTCACTGAGATGTATTTCCATAGATAGAATGCTATCCTAATTATAATTAAATTTGAATTCTTTATGAACAATAAGTTTGATGTCAGAAAGAAGTTGTTTCTCTTAAAAAAAAAATTAATCTTACTCTTTTGAGGGCACTGTGGAATGCAAGTTTCCTCACAAGATTTACTCATGAGAGGAGTAGTTCTCAGGAATTAAATCAGCATTGCTTTGCATCATACAGGGAACCTACCTAGGGTATTTTTGTGCAATGACATAAATCACTTAATAGTTACCACAAACATAATTCATATTTGACCGCTAGCCTTTGAGGTTAGAGAAAAAAAGTCCCAGGGCAAATTTGAGAAGAAAATTGAAAGAAAATGTAGTAAGAATAATAGAAGATCTGCCTGGGCAGATCAGGTACTATTTAGCCTTTCTCAAATGGTTCCATTCTTTATGAAACTGATATTTCTTGAATAGGGTTTAAATTAATACACAAGAATATTTTTAAGCATTTGAGAAGAGAAACACCCAACTGATGCTTCTTACCAAACCAAGGAATTTGTGTTTGTGTATTCAGAGTTTCCACACAATTGCTCTAGAATTACAGACCTCAATATCTGTCTAAACTATTCACAATTACCTGTGAAAATGGAGAACCAGTTCCTTAATTTTATAGACCTAGCAGTTTGGAACCTTGGAATAGTTCTAATGGCTTAAGCTTATAACATAACTTTTGATAAACTGCTCCCAAAAGATAAACAAATCCTACTCAATAATGAGTTAGGTGTTTAGGTTATTTATATTTTCTGATGAGAACTGTAGGGTTTTTTACTAAGTTCATTAACTGCACAGCAGGGGACTGGTAGCTTGCTTTCTATAATTTGAAATTAATGAACTACAGTGTAATACATGGTAAGCAGGAAATGGACATCCTGATGATGCAAATAGGGTGAGTGGTTTGAGCTATTTTTTTTTTTTTTTAATTCTCGAATGGAATGATTGCCAGCCTCTACAGACACTTTAAAAAGTCATAGACTTATTTAGCTTGGAAAATATCTCTAAGATAATCAAGTCCAACCTTTAATGAGCGCTGCTAATTCCATCACTAAACCATATGCATGAGCACCACATCCACATGCCTTTTAAACATCTTGAGGAATGGTGACTCTACCACTTCCCTGGACAGCCCATTCCAATGCTTGGCAATTCTTTTGATAAAGAAACCTTTCTTAATATCCAATCTAAACTTCCACTGGCACAACTTGAGGCCATTTCCTCTTGTCCTTTTTCTTGCTGCCTGGGAGAAGAGGCTGTCACCCTGTCCTTGCTACAACCTCCTTTCAGAGTTGTAGAGAGCAAGAAGGTCTCCCCTGAGCCTCATTTTCTCCAGGCTAAATAATAACTCTTCTGAGCTGAATCAGTCTTTACAGTACTTGAGGCATCAGTTTTAATTTATTAACATTTTCTTCATTGCCGGTGTAGTTTGAGTCCCAAACCTACAGATAAAAGATCATTACACTAGAAATGACCCAACCCTCCCTTATGCTTACCCAAACTGAAATAAAGGCAGATTAAAATCAATTTTACAGCAAATTCAGTATTGAATAGGATGGTATTTGCTTGGAAAGGAAGATGAATTTGGCTCACAACTGTTATTAAGAGAGAATCTGTAACTAACTTGGAGGTTAAGGGAAAGCAGGGAATCAGGAGGATTGTTTCATTAGCTGCTCTTTGCTGTTTGCAAAACAGGCTGGATAATATACAGAAACCTGATGCTTTGTTTTAGCTGGTTGAATCAGAATTGCTGAAACAACCAATCTGCCTCAGGGAGTTCTGAGTGTATTTGGGGAATATTCTTTTCTTTTTGCTTGAAATACCACACAGTACATTTTGAACTCCTGTTCTGCCAGGCAGGAGCCCTGAATCCATACCCTATACCCCAGTAAACGGATCTCACTAAGGATGCCCTGAGCAGCTTAATGCCTTTCTGCTCTGCTGCTCATCTCTTTCTTCCCAGCTTCTCTGCAGTACTTTTCATGTCACTTAGTCCCTAAAAATATTTCTGCAACATATGAGGAATGGTGCAGTGTTAAGCTAGAACTGTCACCTAATGAGGTTTACCTCACCTCTGTCATGCCTTGATGGCAAAAGGCAAAGCTGAGTTTTAGGAATGCTGAGACAGAGGAATGGTTTAAGTGATTCTCTGCTCTGTGACTAAAGCTCAATGCATACCAACAAAACAGTGGAAATACCCTGTTTCCACCAGCCCTCCTGCTGGTACAGGTGGGTTTTGCAAACACATTATGGTTAGAACAGTAGCTGTTATTTCCCTGATTTGGGCTGGGGGAGATGGTGCAGACCTGCCAGAAAGGTACCTCTACAACTTGCCCCTCTTATTACCCTACTTACTGTTTCTTGACAATTACTTTTGTTGCCCTCCAGGCCTCTTCCCAAATAAGTAGCTCAAAAACTAATCACTCTTCTCCACTGGTCCCAGTTTTGATGCATCTATACTTTAATGGGGTATTTCTAGCACTGTTATTGTGGTCATCCCAGTGTAGCCTGGTGTTGCTGAGATGGTTCCCCATGCCTTGCCAGCTTTACTCTGAAGATCCCTAGGGCTCCCCTCCACCATTGACACCGTTTGCTGTCCCTCCTCATTTAAGCCTCCCTCACACACCATTGATCATTGACTGTGATTTTGTCACATCTGAAAATCTCTCATTATATCTCATTGTATCTCGTTTTTTGCATGCTTCTGAATTTGCTTAACTTCAGGCCATGAGCTAGACTTTGGCCTATCTATTACCTGCTGACCCAACAGCCTCTACACACTTTCAGAACTTTTTGGATTTTGAGACATTTTCTCTCTCTTTGATCTTGCTTGGACTCTGAGCTGGCCAATCTATAGCCCAAAAACCATTCTTTGTAGATACACCATCCTTTCACTAATGGTGACAGATCAGATGTGTAGACGAGGGGTGTGCTTGCAATGGATCCCTACAGATGTTGCAGGAAGCAGGCAAAATGTGGGATAAAGCTGGTGCCTTCACTACTCTCTAGCCCTGCTCAAAAGATCAGCTGGTAATGGTTAGTTATCTAGACCTGTTTTATATACAGATATAAAATATCCTTAACTCCTGTATGGAGATCATGGCAGTGACATAGTGACTGTGTTTGAGCCAAACCAAACAATTTTTGTAGGCTAGGGACCTCTGAATTCAAGGTATGTCTTGATAAGGACATTTGGATCTTCCATTCAGGGGCATTTATACGCCATATGTGCAGTGTCTTCTGCTAATGAGTTCCCCTGGATGCATCTGGCAGCCTCTTGGTTCCCACATTCCTCATGCAAACAAAACTGTCTCAAAAGATTAACTAAGTTTTGGAAACCAGGTTCAGGTGGCCAGATGGGGAATCTCTTGTAAGATCAAAATAGTCCTCATTCTGATACAGAGTGGTCATATTGTTTTGAGTCAAAAAGCAAATTTTTGGTGCATTAAAATAGGACTTTTGTCATGTTTTGCAGATTGTAATGGGTCCTCTCTTCTCCAGGAGAGAAGCAACGGTTTAACTCAGCATCAGGTGGTTGCATCCATGGATGCTGGATGATAACTGGAGAGATGATGAGTAGGACAGATACTTAAGCAAGTTTAGAAGCTTTGATGTTTCTACAATACTAGTCAAGCCCTGAAAAAAAAATCTGGATTATAAATCATCTCTGTTGGAATTAAATGCATGAGTCACTCAACAACCTCATGATTCACTTATAGCTGGCTTTGACAGACTTTTCTCTGGTATTTATCTCATTTGATTGTAAATTTCTTGACTTCTGGGGGAAAATGAAGTAATTTTGAACTCAAAATGGCATTGAATCTGTAGGTAGAATTCCTTTAGCTGTCAGTGGGAGCAGACTAAGTTTTGCAGTGGTTACTACAGCAAATTTTCTAATGAAAGATTATTACAGTCCTTTTTAAGTATTCCTCATTTGTGATAATTCAGATATAGCTGCTCATCTGCTTGTGAAGCTCTTAAATATCTTCAAATTCATCTCTGTCAATCAATGACAAAGTGAGCCGCATGAATACTAGGAAAATTATAATGGATTCAATTAACTTATTAATAAGACATTGAAATATTTTATAGCCCAATAGCATTGTGCTTTGGGACATGATGCATTCACTGATAAATCTTTTGGAGTGCTGAGCAGAAAATGGATTCCTTCTCAGTGATTCCGAAGTCACACTTAATTGGACAAAATCAGATACATAATTCTCAGCTGCTGCCTTGTGGAATACTGGTGGTGGGAGCTGCAGAGAAACAGAGATGAGGTATTTTGAAGTATTAGGCACTTTCCACTGATATTTTACTTGATTAGGAGAGAATTTGAGTCTAAACCCTTCAAGACACTGATTCTATTTTGATTTGTGTCCGTAACTATCAGTTGCGGTAGAGATGCTCTTAAGGATATTCATGAGGCAGAGTTACCTAGACTTGAGTGAATCTTTGACAATACATAAATGCTTATGATGGATCTCGTAATACACTGGTAATTCACACTGCTAAAATCCTCACAGATGAGAAAGGTAATGTTCATAACGTGTAAATTCTGAGGACAGTGGAACCTTGTTCATCTGTGCATGTTCTTACACATAGTGATGTAACCAGTAGTTTTCTGTATCATGCATTAATCCTAAATGCACAGGAAATGTATTAATATTATAGAATACTAATAACTGACATCTTACTCTCTCTGTGTCATGGTTCTGCATAAGTAAATACATTCTAATAATTACACTAGTAATTGGCCACTAAACCCATTAATCACCAAACCCACCACAATCATTAGTACATTAACCAGGAAATCTCAAATTAGCAAACCAAAACCACTACACTCTCTTGTTGTTCAAGATTCTAAGTTTGCCTTCAAAGTTTATTAGCAAGGTAGATCTGGAAGACCTATTGCTACTGCTCAAATCTTGTGACTGAGTTGTTTAAGAGACTGTGCAGAGTGTTTTGGCCTAAGAAGGTTTTGTCAACTACCCACAATAGGAAAAGTGAAATTTAGGAAAAACATTATTTTGAAGGACTTGGTGGGCAAGAGGTTAGGGAAGGCTACTTACACACACACAGACACACACACACAGACACACACACACACACATATAAATACAGTACATTTACATTTTATTAGTGGTATCCCTGCCAGATTGATTGGAAATTGGCACTTATTTCCTTAGTTTGATTGTTTTAATCTATGAGTTCTTAGGGTGTTGATTTTGCTTTTTTATGCAAAGATATGTTGAACTCTTGCTCTGTTGGAAAGTATCAGTGGCTACGTGTAGACTTGGAATAAATGGAGTCAAAGTCTGGTTTTTGCCAACAGGGTAGAGAGCACATGCCCATATGGTTAAACTTGTTTGTAGAGCAGACTGTGCCTGATCCTAATGTCTTTGAGGAATAGTTCTTTATTTGTGCTGTCCTTGAATTGTGCCCACATACTATCTGGAAGCATGGTAGCTAACATGGTCAGTTTTATGCCTTTATTCTAGCTGAGTCTGTTCAGAACAGGGTAATCAATAATTACATATAGGCTGATACGTCTTTTCCATTATGTTTAGGTGTTGTTTTCACTAAGAATAAAAGGAAGGATTTTAAGATGTGCTATAGAAAAGCTTACAGTTTGTCATTATGAAGGGAAATTAAGGGGGGAAATTAACTTTTTTTCCCCCTGTAGTTCAAGAAGATAATGTATTTCCAAAAGTAAACTGTGTTGACTCTTTAAAGAAAATAAATTATATGAGAAGATTTCTCAGAATTTTTTATGCAACAGTAATGATCCTATATATAAAGCTTTGGAGGCACTTGTGCAGACACAACCTGAGAATTGGTTCTTGATTTGACAAACTTCATAATGACTTGTACAAACTCTTAGCTTGTTCTTGTGTTCTGAAGAGGAACAGCCATGTGAGCTGGGTCCAAGATCAGGAAATTTCAACAAAACCAGTAAATCATGAAATGACATAGGGAAGAATTGTCTCCTTCTGTTTCCTTCTGTTTGGTGATAGACAGGAGATATATATGTCTGTACAAATGCATATATTTATAAAAAATGCATAAAATATATAAATGCATATATTTGTATTTATGCATATATATATATATATATATATATATATATATATATATATATATATGCATGCACACACACACATATCATTTGTACAATGTGGATTCTCCAGCAGTTGCGCTCAGACATTTTCCTGGATTTCAGGAAGGATTTTGAGACTGTTCCTCATAGATTCCTTCTGGTTTATAGTGCTCTAAAGAAGAAGTGGCTGAAGGGCTGAGCACCAAGGGTTGTAGTGGAATGGGGCTAAATCTGGCTGGTGGGGAATTGAGCTGGGATACAATTCTACAGTCAGTCCTGTTCAATATACTTATCAGTGATCTGAATGCAGGAGTTGAATGCACCATTAGCAAGTTTGCTGACAATGCCAAACTGGGAGGTGGTGGGGGTTCTTCTAAGGGAGAGGAGGCTTGTAGAATCTGGTTTGATTGGTGCACTGGGCTGTGACTAATGGGGGAAATTTAACAAGTCATAATGCTGGATTCTGCACCTAAGATGGAATAAGACTGAACACAAATATAAATGGGAAAAGCAGTCCTGCAGATTGCTCCCAGGGTTCTGGGGTGCTGGTTGGGAGCAGCCCAGCATGAGCCAGCACGGAGCCCTGGCAGAACGGAGGGCACATCCCATCCTGGGATCTGTCAGACACAATATCACCAGCCAGGAGAGGTGATTGTCCTGCTGCATTCAGCACTGGTGTGTCTTGCTTTGAGTACTGTGTGCAGTTGTGGGCCCCACAATTTAAGAATAATGTGAAGGTCTGTGAAAACCTCTGGAGGAGGGCAACAAATTTGGTGAAAGGGCTGGAAAGAATGTCTTATGTGGAGGGCTGAGGACACAGAGCTGTCTAGTTTGAAGAGAAAGAGGCTGAAGGTGACTTCATTGCTCACTACAACTTCCTGAGGAGGGGAACTGGAGAGGGAGGTACTGATCTATTTTTCCTGATATCCACTTGCAGAATGCATGGGAATGGTTCAAAGCTGCATCAGGGGAAGTTCAGACTGCACATTGTGAAGGACATTTTCACCCAGAGGGTGGCCAGACTCTGGAGCAGACTTCCTAGAGATGTGGTTAATGCCCCAAGACTGTCAGTGTTTAAGAGGCATTTGGACAAGGACCTCAGTAACATGCTTTAACTTTTGGTCAGCCCTGAAGTGGTCAGGCAGCTGGACTAGATGATCATGATAGTTCCCTTCTGACTGAAATATTCTCTGTATTGTGTGCTGAGCTGTGCTGTGTTAATTTGTCTGCCCAGTAACCACCCCCCTCTCTGCCCCCTCAAACAGATCTCTCAGTCCACATCCAGACCCTACAATCTTTCCAGCAGTTGTCCTGGGCCCTCTTGTTCCTCTAATGCCCACCTTGGATTGATTACAATCTCTATCGCCTTGCACCCATCATGTCCAGACATAAAGTTCTGATTTTTTGTTGTAATTACAGAACAGTTTGCTGATGATAGAAAGGAAACAGGAAATATATTCCAAAGCCTAAAATATTTTAATGCTTGCCTTTTTTCTTCTGCTAGATGTTAAAGGTTTTCTTTGTTTGTCTGGAACTTGTTTTGGAGAATGAATAAAAGGACATGGAATGCACATGAAATTCCTGGTCCTCTAATTTCAATGGCAAGGCTTGCAAGGAGAAAGTTTTCAACCATGGAGCTTTTCCAAGTTTTCCATATGCATTTTCTTTTGTAAAAAAGTGAACCAGTGCCAGAATTTCAGGCACTGCAAACTGGATTAGCAGCATTTAATCAATGTATCTCTTTTGTTTTTCCTTAACAGAAGAGCTGGCCCCATGTCTTAAAGGCAAGAGTGATAATTTTAAAAACATAAAGTTTTATGTGTATCCATCCTCCTGTTATTAAGGAAGGTGAAAGTTTTACACAGGAGTAAAAAAAAAAAATAGCTTTGAAATTATTTTTCATGTAACTACTTAGATTCCTTTTTCCTGTCCTTCTTTTAGCAGAAAGAACATGCCTTCTGTGCCTGTTTTGAAAAAAAGTTTGATCTGAAGAAGACCAGAACTTGCTGTTTCACTCTGACAACTATGATGTACTCCCTGGATGCTTAAACCAAAGTGCCTTCATTACCTACCCCCACTCCTGTCTTTCCCATCTTCTATTACTTAAAACATAGGAATAGTGCTTGATCACCTCTGAACTGGAGCTGTGTGCTTATTACCAGTTTCATAGCCACAGCTGGGTAACTGCTTTCCAGAAGGAAATTAAATCTGCATGAAAGAAAGGGGAAAATTAAGGTAGTTTAAATAAGGTATGTTTTCTCTATCTGGAAGTCTTAGGAACACAGAAATTGTCAGACTGGATCATGCTCCAGGTCTGTTCAGCCCAACATCCTAACAGCAAGCAGGACAGGCTGCCTCAGAGGAAGACATATGAACCCCAGAATCCACAGACATGGCATAATCTGTTCCTCTGTGATGTCTCATTTTTACTCTCTGGAGACTTATGTTGGGGTAATTACTGCAGTTATGGATCTTGTGTTACTATGTAAACTTCCATTTCTTTGAATGCTTTTTTCCCCTTCCTTTTTTTTTTTTTTTTTTTTCCTTTTCTCTGGGACAAAATAGATGTAATTATATTTCCATGTAACCACAACTGAAAGGGAAATACAATTAAAATCCTTAACTAACTGCTGTGGGCTTTTCAGAGAGATGAACAGCAGGTTTTGTGGGGAGCATTTTTAGCCCCTGAGACACAAGTGAATCAAGTGCAGGTGTTATGGCAGCTTTCTGTCACAGGTCTGATGCTGAGACCATACTAGCATGGGTACTGCTGCCTTTTGTAGGAGGTGATACAGCAGGTATATGTCAGCCTGCTCCTCAGACAGCTTCCACTGAGTCCTACAACATCCTGCCAAAACCACCTCAGATGTGAGAAACCTCTGCTGTGTGTCACGGGTCACAAAGTTTTCTGCCCCACCTTTAGAAAGGTTGGCACACCTGTATGGAGTCACTGGTTGTAGTACAGTGTCTTGTCTTTCTAAAAATCAAAGAAACCTACCATATATGCTTGCTGATTTTTGACATGTTAGAGAATTTCAGCTTTTCAGAGTAATGCCATTTTCTTTAACAGAGAGTCACAACTAACCTCCTTATTTTAAGAATGCAGAAATCACAGTTCCCTAGCTAATATTGGCTAATTAGCCAAAGCGATCTGTTGTTTTGATAAGTTCTGCCAGAAGAGATTGAATAAAACTCCAAGCCATAGAGGCAGCCTGGACATAAGAAGCACATGGGATTTTATTTTCCTTACTACAGGCTGTGAGGTTTTTTTAAGCTTGATGAACCGAGAGGCATATATGTATCTTAAGCTACCTAAAGCCTTCAAAAACCACTGCTCAGCTGCTGATTAACTCAAGAGGGTTAAATGACTAAATTTCCACTGCTGCACATATACAAAGCAGCTTATGTGCTGATCCTGTTCCATATTTTATGAGCTTCTTGGATCCCTCACTCAAACAGCAGTCCCAAACCTGGAGTTAATTCCCCTTGTCAGTCTCCCATAGTTCTTCTCAGAGCACTTCTCAAGTGGAGACTGTTCCCAGCATGCCAACCCATTGGCACAGCACTCTAGGCTTGCTGAAAGCTTGCTTCCTATTCAAAATTTCCACAAAGCTCTCAGTGAATAGCCCTCTAAAACCAAGAGACCTAATTTATTCCAGTTAATGGGAAGGTAAGCTCCTTTTTAAATTTCAGTCAAATCCATATTCTGTTCTCCAGACTACTTTTAGGTGAGGTAGGACAGGATTTAGGTACTTGCCTTGAAGAACTACCAGGGCTCTGCCTCTCAAAAAGGAGGCAGGAGTGAAATACAGAAACATGTTCTTGGTTGTACAAAGAGCAGAACAAAGATAATTTATTGATTGTCTCAGAGAAAATCCATATAATTGCTTATTACTTTAATCTGAATGCAGTTGATTTCACCTGCAGAGTTGTATTTTTTGACAACAGATTTGTAGGGAGAAAAAAATCCAAATACTTTTTCTTTTTTTTTTTTTTTTTCAGTTTTCCATAGCTGTTTTTTGTTTATCACAGTGTCAGTAAAATAAAAAGGTGTCTTCACCAAGTATTTCTGGCTCTATTGTGCATTTAATAACTTCCATGGACTCCTAGCTGTACTGAGAAATACAAGGTGAGGGGCTGACTTTTGGAAACATCACTTTGTTTGTAAACCTGTATGATTGTTGCTGCACAGAGGGTAAGAATTCCCCCATGATATGTATCCTGTCTACTTCCAAAAGAGAATTTCACCATAGAACTGTCTTTTTTTTTCCTCAGGGAGTCTTATAAGATTACAAAAGAAGTAAATATATTACAAAGCTCTGTACAGTTCATTTTACTTGTATTCCAGTGTCCAATGACTTAGAACTTCTGGCCATGACAATTTATAATACATGCTTTCTTCTATATCACCAATTTACATGCATACAACCTGTAGGTTATCTGTAAGCTGGTGTTTCAGCAGTAATGTGGATTGCATGCAACTGTGAGAAACAAAAGAAGCATTGGGAAACCAATAGGGAATAACAGTCTCCATACTTCTGTTTTCCCATTAGCTAATCCCTGTTCCTCCTCTCTTGTCTTGTTTACCCTTGTTTTTTGTTTTTGTTTTTTGCTTCGCTGGTCAGCCAAGGGAAAACTTTAGCTAAGATTTTATGTTCAGTTTCTTGTAAGGGGTAATGATTATTGTAAGTTAACATAGTACTTGAGAATACGTGGTTGTTATAAGGTCTGCTGATGTGAAGTTCAGCTTTTTCAATTAATACTGTCTACTTTCAATTAATACTTTTTGCTTTCAGAGACAGGACAGCTAACCCTCTCCCTCTCCCCACTGCAATGGTTTTGCCCTCACAATTACACTGCCATCACAGCAGCAAACCTACTCATATTATCCTCATAATAGACCTACTCATATAACCCTCCTTACCCCAAGTAATTCATGACTTTGGAAGAAGAGAAACTTCATTAAACCATCAGCTGGAGGCTCAAGCCTGGAAAACATTTCCAGAAGCAGCTGAACCAGTAGACAGCAGACATAATGGTGTCAATGTGGGGCTGTCTGTACAGAAGTGCTGATGGGCTTTTTTTTGTACCTACCTCAGGCTCTGCAACTCAAGCTGAATCTCCACTTGCTAATAACGTCAAAGTTGTGGGTCCAATACCTGTATGGGCCATTCACTTGAGGTGGACTTGATGATGCATGTGGGTCCCTTCCAAGTCAGAACATGCTGTGACTGTGTGTAACCACACCATCTACCTTAGAGCACTGTCCAATAAGTCTGTTACCTCTTCCGCCAGCTTTCCTTCTTTTCTCTCACTACTCCCTCCTTGTATAAACCTTTCTTTCCTTAATTGATCATTTCTTTGTCTCTTCCAAATTCTCCTCAGAGGTCACCTTGTTCTCTTGACAGGGCAGAGACTGTGTAATGCCCAGCAACATCAGATCTCCATGTGTCTTTTGTCCCCAGGCACCACTGTGGTAGGTCTACTAATAAAAATATGACAGGTAGAACTAGGAATTCACTCTCAAAGCATTGCTGCAATTAAACTGAGGAGCCTCACATCCTCGCTAAGACAACGAACTGCTAATGACCAGAAATGAAATCCTTTGGTGTTCTGAGTCACTCTCTAAGCATGCAGCCATGTAAAATGGTTTTGACTGAATAATAATGATGACACATTTCAGGGGAATCCTGTCTATCAATAACTAACCTGTTTCCAAGGGAGAACCTGGGTTGATGTTCCCACAAAGTGCCCAAAATCTGTGAAATTACCTACATGCACCAGTCCTTGATATTGAGTTTACCAGCTTGTCACCTTTCTCATGCAGGGACAGCCTGGGTGATCCTTAGCTGTGTCCTGCTTGCCAGCGAGGAGCTGCTTGCTCAGTGAGGACAGCAGTGGATTAAATTTTTGAAGTCTATAAGCTCCCCTGTAGTCCTCAGTGCTGAGCTACTTATTTTCTAAGGCATCCAGGTGTATGTGGGAGTCACCAGATGTGAATTAAATTTGATATAGAGCAAGAATGAACCACCTTGTGACCTTGGACAGAACATCATCAATGCTGAAAATGTTGTGCCAATGAATCAGGTCAGCAAGAACAGGATTGATGGGATGGCATTTAGCAGCAATGACACCAGGTTAGCAGGATAATTTTTTTGCAACATTTGAAAACTGGAACACTTTATCATCTTTCCTCTAAAAATCACTGTTTTGTGGCAGCATCAATATTTTGCTCTTGAAATGTATGAGCAGAATAACAGCTCTATGACTTTAGAATCTGATATGTCATTGCCATCAGATGACATAAATCCTGAAAAACAGAATTATTTTGAAATTTGCAATCCTGAACTTGCCAGTTAAGAAATCACAGAAATTATTTGCTATAAACAATGGAATTATAACTAGAATCCTAAGGGGCATTTGGTGAGGGAGGGTTTTTGAGATTACAAACACTGACATCTCAAAAAATTTAGTTTTCAGTAAGTGAGGAAGGAAAACAAAACCCAGAATTCTTCATAAATTTTGATTACCAGACCCCAAAACATTTTCAATAGAGACATTTTGAAAATGTTCCAGATCTTCCAAAGGATTAACTCAGGTAAAAGTGAAATATTTAACCTAAATTAAAAACAAAATATTTATGTGAATAATAAAAATTTCTATTAATAAAAATGTCACATACCTTTGTAAGACAGTGTTTCCTAACACTTATGTGAAAGTTGGTCTGGGTGGCACAGCACCATTTAAACTCACTTAGTGGTATGTACTGAAGTCAGCTTCTTAGCTGCATTCTTCTCAGTTGAGGTTTTAATAGCTGTCACTGTGAGCACAATGCTGGAATACTCTGCCATGGTGCTGGCTCCAGTGCACAGAGGTGTCAGGTTAACAGTGGATTTTATACCTGGGCCTAGTTAGCAAAGCCAGCCTTCTGTTTCTTTTCAAGATAAACTACTAGCAGTTAATCTATCCAAGGTTTCTATTCATAAAAGACCACATAAAAATTGTTAGGTTTTGATTGCAATTTAATCTGTTTCTATTAAGAAGTTCTTAATTTGCACTCTTATATTGCAGGCAAGGGTCTCTGCAGAATTAGCCTGGTTTTGTTGTGTTTCTCTATAATTTTACTGTTGACCACTGCCAGAGGGAGGTTAATGGGCTAATTGGATCTTAGCTTTGATGCAGTTCTGCTTCTTTTCTGTTCCCAGAGTTCCTGTACTTGTTTTATTAACATTGTCTTCTTGTAAATACATAGTTTGTAATCTTGTAGTCCTTGGTTTTTTCAGAATCTGTGTTTCACAACAGGAAGGGTAAGATTTTGTTGCCTAAATATAGGAAGTTATCATCATTTTTAGAATAGAAGGGTATCCTTTCAGGCTTCCAGCTGCTGTTCCTGCAGGCTGCAGATCTCCCAGACATGTCCCACTTTATGTGTTTTTAGGACACTCTTGGGTGTCCCACATTGTACTAGGAACCTGTAAAAAGGCAGCTGAATCCTGCCCAGACAGCTTTACACTGTTTTACATGTTCCACAGTCTCTAGCACAATGAATCTCATATCCTGACGAGTGGCTCTGGGTACTATAAGCAATTCAACATGCTTCATGAAACAGTCATAAATGTAAATTTGGGAGAGACCACAGATAGGTCAAACTGGTGCTATAAAATATCTTCAGAGTGGAAACATTTCTTTTTCTTGTCAGGACTTGGAAAGGGCAAATACTTCATAGGAACAAATATAGTTAAATTTCATTTAATTTTAAAAACACGATAAAAATTAGGTCAATAAAGGACATTTTGATTGTCTGACTCTAAATGACTTTGTTTCCATTTTAAAATGTCACTTTAGCTGTATGTACACAAGGTGACATGTGTCCATCTGTCTATATTCTATCTAAGTGCGATGTATGCCCATAATGCAAAAGGTAAAGTTGGAATGGAGATTTTGGTTTCTGTTCTCAAGGAAGATTTACATCACCCTGGAGTAGATTTGCTTCCATTTAATTTTGTGAGAAATTTTACAAAAAGCTTCCCTTTTGTAACACAAATAATTTTATTGGAGGGCTGTTACTTGAGAGATCTCCTCAGCTCCATGGCTGTAGAATGAGTGATTTAAATTTTTTTTTTTTTAACCTAACAGAGCAACAGGTAGTGAGTAGATATTTTTTTCTAACACATACAATTTTAACATTAGATGGAGCTCTTAAAAATCTTAGGTGTTTCCTTTTTTGAGTCTGGGCAATCACCAGCATAAATACAGACTGGTCAGTGAAAGGATTGAGAGCAGCCCTGAGGAGGAGGGCCGAGTTCTCCTGGATTTATGGGTTCTTGTGGATATTAAGCTAAGTGTAAGCCAGCAAGGTGTTCTTGCAACTCAGAAAGCCAACCCTATCCTGTGTTGCATCAAAAGTTGAGTGACCAGCAGGTCAAGGGAGATGATTCTACCCCTTCACTCCTCTCTTGTGAGACCCCACTTGGAGTGCTGTGTCCAGCTCTTTCCTTAGCAAAGGAAAAAAAAAATCAATCTGTTGGAACGGGTCCAGAAGAGGCCATGAAGATGATGGGAGGGCTGGAGCCCTCTTCCATGAGGACAGACTGAGAAAGTTGACGCTGTTCAGGCTGGAGAAGAGAAGGCTCTGTGGAGATTCTATTGCAGCCTTCTATTGTAGCCTAAAGAGGCTACAAGACGACTGAAGTGGGACATTTAACAGCGGCATGTGACAGAACACAGGGAAATGATCATAAAATGAGTAGGGGTAGATAGAGATTAGATATTGAGCATCCTGGTCTAGTAGAATGTGTCTGGGTGCATAGCAGGGGTTGGAACTAGGAGATTTTTAAAGTCCCTTCAAACCCAAACCTTCTATAATTTTATAAGCCCTATATGCTGTACAGTCCTATTGGAAGAGTGCAAACATTCTTGATGAAAACCCTGTTCCATAACTTCAGTTTCTCTGCTTAACACAGATGATAAAAAAAATTGTCAAAAATTTTATGATGTCACCTTGCCTACACTGAGTTGTAATGCTACCTGCTTTGGAAATTAAGTAATTTTCACTCTCATCTTATTTTGCAGTGAATACTTTTGACCCGTGAAAAAACAGATAAGAACTACTGTCCAGATCCTAATTATGAACAGTAAGAGCATTTGCATTTACCTTTAAAAGCTTTAAAGGCAGTGACCGTAAACACAGACAAATAGAGCAGAGGGGTTTCACTTTAATGCAGAACTCATTAAACTATTTTCTGCATTTTTTGAGTGCAACTAATCTGTGAATACAGTTGGCAATATATATATCTGAAGTGATTCTCCAAATGTTCCACACAGACGGCTTTCAGTTCATTCAGTCTCAAGCAGCTTTTTTTTGTGCTGCTGATTTTGAATGTGTTTTTTTAACAAATGTTGTTGGTTTTTACGGGGTTGTGTTGGTGTTTCTCCTCCTGATATGCTTCTATGAAAAGCATATAAGCAGGACAAAGGCTTAATTGGGTTGGCTGTGGTGTAAGTATTCAAAGTGCTGTAGAGACTGTCATCAGGCTTTCATTGTCTGCAGAAAAGGAAAAGAAGGATAACCTTGTGATTAAACTGGTGGACTGTGACTCAGGATATCAGAGTTCAATTCCTTCATCTAAATGTATTGTAATACAAAAAATTTAAATCTCATTCTTTAGTTTCCATTTGCAGTTGTCTCTACCCATCATCCAGTTGCTTGGCTCAATCCCTTTGTGCCACATGAAGGAAGACAGTGGAGGTTAACAGTGAAAGGTTAACGCATTAGGGAACATGCTTTGAAATCAAATGACCTGAATTATTGTTGCGTTGATTAGTATGCAAGAGATATTGTGTGCTAGACAGCATCATCCTAAAGCAGCCTCATCTAAGTAAAAGGACATAGAAATATTCACCCCCTGGGCATTCTGAAATATTTTTAGCTTCATTGGTATGGAACCAATATCCTTGGGAGCATGAATTGAATGGTCTTAACGCAAGGCAGAAGAAACAAGTGCAGCACAATAACAAAATGTGACATGCCATTAGCAGAGTTCCAGTGAGTCTTACTTTTCCTCGTTCTCCAAATAAATGTGCCTTAGTAACAGAAATTTTCCTTTTAAGACCAAATGATGGAAAAGTAGTAACTATCAGGCCCAGACATCGATGATTTCAGGTGACATAATTGAGTCACTTGACAGAGCTGAGAAAAATCCTATGTATGCAGCAATAATAGATTTTCCAGTTGAAGGGTGTCACTGTTTTTTCCTATAGGTTAGTAAAAAAGTGAGAGAACAAGGTCTGCCATGGAACAGACATGCTTGATAGCAGGGGAAGGGAAAGTCTTAGCTGAGGGAATAGGCAGAGTACCTGATTGCAGACAGGCAAGAGAGAGGAGGAAGAAATCTGAGCATGATACTCATAGTGCTCATCATATTTTTTTAGTTAGACAAGGACTGAAGCAATTTGTAAAAGCGTGAATTTCAGCTTCACTGGGTAGAACAGCAGTTGAGTGCCAAAAGGGAAAAAAAAAAAAAAAAAGAGATAAAATATTTAAGGAAGATAGAAGGAAAACATGGAAATATGGGGAACTAAATAGCTGATCTTCCCCAAAGAGTCAGAGTCTTAAGAATCCCCTGACCTAAATTATGACTACTTTGTCTTGACTTTTATTTGTTTAGAACAGGAATACTGAGGTTTCTTTTTTTTTTTTTTTGCTCTGTTTTCACAGACTGATTTGTTTTATCCAGAAGTACTAGTCAAATCAAAAGCACTAACTCCTTTTCTCCATCACCTCTTTAGACATTTATGACTATAACAATGTCCCTTCAGCTTTCCAGAAAAATGAAACTTGCACAGCAGAGAGTGACAGCTTATTTCCTTTCTGCTGTTTTAACAGCTCAGTGAGCCTCACCAAAGTTGCTCTTTGCTGTTCCTGACTTCCTTCCTCTGCCTTAGCATGCTGAAGAGCACCCTTGTTTCCAAAGAAATTTGGCAATGTATCATAAAGGGAGGTTTTTCTTTACTGGCATTGGTAGGAGACAAGAATTAAATGTATTTCTATTCTTACAGATGCCTCTGACCAGTATAATCCATGCTCTCATATGACTGTCATGAAGGCTGGTAACCCCATCTCCAATATGTACTAGAGTTGCAACTGGTTCTGTGAGATACAATTAACATGCAATAAATAAGAATAACAACTTAAGAAATGAACAAGACCTAGATAAAATTTATTGAAACTTCTTGTTGAAAAGATTTTTAAAATAATTTCACTCCTCAGGCCCATTTTGAAGTTGTGGTATGTGTTTTTTTTTCTTTTTTTTTTTTTTTTTTTCTTTGCAGGACTTAGTTTTCTTTTTGGGGGTGGTGGGTTTTTTTCTTTTCTTTTTCACTAGTTCTTCTCTTGATTCTTCTCTTAGCTGTTTATTTCCCAGAAGGTTTGGATGTGAAAGTGACCATAAACCACTGCTGTTCTTTGACACATATCAGCTGTAATCCATGAAGTTTTAAGCTTTTGAACAAAATAATTTATTAATTTACAAGCATGGATAAGCAACTTACAATTTCCTCAGCATTTGTGTGCCATGTGGTATTTTAGATGGATAAACCTATTGTGAATATTTTAAAAGATTTTGTAAAACTGTAGGAACAAAAAAAATACATGTGCACATGTTGCTACGCCAAATGTATTACAGTTTCACTAAGCTAATCAAAAATGGCACAAAACAATAACCAAATTGAGGTCACAATCAAGAATGAACCAATAAGTTCCATGATTAAACTTTCAAACTAGTAGTGCAGATAATCAAATCAAATTATGATTTTGACACTATTTTAATTATTTTAATTTTTTTTTAAAGAATCAAGGAGGAGCTAGATTTCTTTCATCTATGATCTATAGATAAAAATATTTATTGTGTAAGAAAAAAGTTCCCACAAGATGGGAAAGTACTTAATCCAAGTGCAGTTTCTCTCTCTTAACTTTTCTCATCTAAACATCAGATGAACAGCAAGTTTAAAACAGTAACGTAGTCCTTTTGGGAGTGACAAAGAGAAGCACAAAACAGATCTATTCTGCTTTTCTAATCTTAAACATTCAATTTAGGGAAAAGTGAACTGCCCATTAGAAATCTCACAGATTGTACAAAGAGTATGTGCATGATCAGCTTGGTCTGGACAACTATTTCAGGTATGAAAAATCCTGCTTTAGACATCTAACTTTTATTTAATTTTTATAGTATGGTAAAATTGATCTGGGCCTTAACATCTGCTCTAGGCTTAGCCCTCTGACAACACAATTCAGAAAATACAAGTGGTGAAGTCCCTTTGTTCATCTTAGCAGAGTGGGACTAGATGAATGCCATTTGAATGTCTCCTCCTTAAATCTCAATGCTACACATTACTGTGGTTCTTATTCCACCCCCTAACTTTAGAACAAAAGAACCTTTTCAAAGACTTCATGCAGAGGTGATGGATAAATCATACACATTAACTGCTTTTGAATAACACCATTTTAACTTGAAAAATCTATTAATTCTGTGCTGTTTACCTTAAGAAAATTATTTAAGGCATTGTTTATGCATATGCTGACACATGCACATAATTGAAAAAAAAAAGGAATAAAAAAATGAAGGCATATGTCATCACACACAAAGAGACTGAATTTGACTTCCTTTCTTCAGAGCTTGCACTCCAACAGATGTTGTTCTTTGTTATCTTTATGTAGACAGTACATTTATGTTCAGGCCTGGTAAAACATTACGGATATCTGATCAGATGGCAGGTGACTCATGCTGGCTTTACTAGTGATTCCAGCCCTTTATTTTTCCCTTTTCTATTTAAAGAAAGATGGGCGGAACTGACTGTGATGTACAAGAAAAAGAAAGGCCCTTCATTCTGGTGCAAAGAGTTTTCTTTATCAGGAGGCTGTCCTGTCTGCTAGATACTGTGTGTGTACACCTGTGGCTTTTTAGCCAGTTAGGTAGACATGAATCCTCATGGCTCATTCCCATAGAAGGAAATGTTTAGTGCAGGATAAAGAACTCTATGACTTAGTAGACCTAATGTTTGCAAACCCAGCAATATTGATTACTGATATAAATACTCAGAGTGGATTTATAAGGGGAAGTCATGATGTTGGCTGCCTACCTTACCATGATGGATGTTAGAGAAGCAGTTGACAGAAACTCATTGTTTAAACAGATATTTAAAATCTGCATCTACAGAAAAGAATTTTCACATATTTAACACTTAGGCACTTGGGTAATTATTATTGAATCATCCAGGGAAAGGCAGAATGTGATGTTGTTTAGCATTAGACTGGTAAACATTAGATATTTAAGATACTTTTTAAAGTTCCTTCCACAATCTGTAGAGAGTGATAAACAGCTCTAGAGGGCAATTTGCCCGGCCTAATTTAGACGTCTTTCTTATGTGGTATAAATTTTCATCTGAAGGAACCTATATTTGTATACTGTGGAGTTGGTCTAGGTAATTAGCTTAGGCTTGGTAGTTATTTTTAAATGGAAAATATATCCAAGAGTTTCTGGCTAAAGCTTCTTCTAATTTTTTTGAATATGTCTTCCTCACACTGAATTTTCCCAGGCATAATTCAAACTTCATGTCACCTTCCTTAGCCATGAATCCAAGTCTGTTTAGGCATCTATACTGCAGACATGTAGTCTTTCAGTAGCCTAGACACGGATTTCTAGTGCCATCTGAAATGCCCCAGGGTATTCCATGTGGCTGTGAGCAGTGCTCCTGTAGCTTGTGTCATTCTGTCAGCATTTTGTGGATGATTTGGACACTCCGTAGTGTTGCAAATTGCACCATATGTTTGGGCAACTGAACAGAGCCTGTAGGGTGGAAGTCAGCTTCAGATTAAGACATTTCAACTCAGATGCCTGCATGTAGGTGTTTACCTGTGAGTTAAAGTGCCTAACCTCTTGCTTTAGTCAATGAAAATTTAATCACTACACTGGAGCCTGAAAAGCAACTCTGCTGACCCTCTGGCTTTAGCCAGACTTAGGATAAATTGAATTGCTCTAGATTGCACTTCCTATATCGACAAGAGACTCAAAGCCTGTGGCTGAAAGCCAGACAGAAGGCTTAAGGGCATCTCAGATGGCACTAGAGGCTTGTGTGAGGACAAATTAATTGAGTTAGTCTTTGCTGCTATAGTAGGAGCTTGGACAGTGCTGTACATGGAGACACTGACACGTAGGCATGTTATGTTACTAGTAGTTTTATCTCAAACTGAATCACACCTTGAGGTTGGAAGACATAAATCCTGTACTTGATACCTGGGCACATGGTTACAAGTATTAGATATTTCGCCTTTTTTAATGACGAACACAGAATTTTGTATGCAGAAACATAATTTCTACAATTTCAGACAGGATGGTCTGGTAAATTATTGGCAGAGCTGGAGTTTATGTGACTCAAGGAACAAGACACAGACTTCTGAAACAGTAGACAAAAATCTAATAGACATCAACACAAGCAGAAATGACAGCGTAAAGCTGAAGGCAATTACCGACTTGAAAAAAGATATGAATTTAGTGACTGCACTTGATGAGGCAGACCCAGCAAAGTCTGTGAGCGGCAGACAGATTGATGCAGATGAATGGTGTGATGACTCTGTGTTGGGAGGAAATACTGAACAAAGAGATTGGGAGGCGGAGAAAGAAGCTGAGTAGAAATACATCAGAAAAAGTTATTTTGAAAAGGAGAAAGGTGCCAATTTTGACACAGTGTGGGCAGAGGAAGCTCTGTGGACCAACTCTATGAAACAAGCAATCATTTCTCATTTATAACCTTTAGCTCATGCACTGTAAAACACATTTCCTCTACCCAAATACATAGATCTCCATGTTTATTGCCAATGGTTTTGTTACTTAAGAAAATTTTGGCAAGGGAGGTTGACAAATGCAATTAGCAAATATAGCATAGACTGCTTTATATCAAATATTTTGAGAAAATTGCCCTTGAGGTTAATGTGGAGACTCTTGGCTCCCACTTTTAAAGCTGGCTGGGGAAGAATGAAGGAGGTGAAAATAATGCCAGTCCACAATAACGACCCATCGGGAGTGCCGTATGCTCCATACCGTGTGCTGTCAGGGAACCTTTAATTCCAAGGAAATATGGATATTCATTTATGTCTTGCATGTGTCAGACACATTGGAGCTGACATTAAAAAATCAAGCTAGGCAAGTGCTGTAGTGTTACATCTTACATTTAAATCATTGTGCTGGCAATAATTTTTTATTTGAGCCTATTGGGGTGTGAAAAATGTCTGGCCAGAAAACTCTTCCATGTCAAGGCTCTATTAATAAAAGGAGATGGTATGGTGACTAAGACTGACAAATTCTGTGCTTCGGTATTTTGTTGTGGGGTTTTTTGTGGTGGGGGGAGAGTCAGGATTTTTTTTTCCGGAACTACTTCATGGTTCTTGCCAAATGTGGAACCTAAAAGAGAACAAATCTTTTTAACAGGCAAAGAAGGGAATTAATTCACTGATTTGTCTTACATGATAGGGTTATTACATCAGTGCTGGCAGAAAGTGTAGAAAATACCTTATTCATGTTTTGCTTGAGAGCTTCCTATTTGAGGAAACCACTCATGAGAACCCTGCACACCTTTCTAATCTCCTTCCCATGAATAGAACTGGACCAGAAGAGGAGAGGGGATTATCATCCAACCCATTTACTTGTGTGCTCTCCACAGTCATTTAGAACTCAGATTTTACAGTACTACCTTCAGTTCTAGGTTGAAACCTCCATGACCTTGTGCCAAATTTTGTACAGGTGCACCTAGTATGTTAGAACCCAGCTCGACAATTAGTGAGAAAAAGGCAGGTTTATTACAGAAGCATTTAATAAATTGTGGTATGGACAATTTTCTTGGACCCTGGCCTAAAAATATGATATGTCATAGCTGAGTCTAATCATTAAGACATTTCTCATCATTCGGTAATATAGATGCACTGGCAAATCAGTATGTCTAAGATATCATCAGTCAGCCATGATTACCTTACATGTGATCTTGTCTTCACAAGGTGCTGCTACTCAGCTGTTAAAGTCTCTCCTGCTGAGAGGAGATTAGTAGTCCTTTGTAGGACACTAGAAAGGTAAGAGCCAAAGGGCAGTAGTATAACTCAACCCACCTTCCATACAGAGACATAATGCAACCTCATTTGCCTAACTGGAATTTTTCAGTCTGCTTTTGGCTGTTGGTTTCTTTTCTTTTGTAACCAGTCAGATGTGCACATGGGGACTTTTCTCTGACCACTGCAATGCAGGGAACTAAAAGCCACTTTGAACTGCTGCCACTGCACTTCTTTGTGTTTTGGATTTGCAGAGCCTCAAGGCCATTCCTTACAGAAGAAATACAAGCATAGATTCCTCATGAGAACATGAGGGATGCTTTCCCACAAATTCTGCAAAGCTTTACCCATCTGAAAGGAAGAGGCTTGAAGATATTGTCTTTAATAGGCATAATTGTGTCACCAAACTCTCCATACTTACTGCTTTTGGCAGTAAGAAAGAACTCTGCTTAAATAACTGATGTCATTATGGGGAGGCTTATCCACACTGGGAAAAGAGCAACATTTGCTTTCCTGTGCAACCAACTCAGGACCATCTTTTCCATCTAGAAATCTGGGTTTGTGTCAACCCAAAGGCTCATATGCACAAACTGAAGGTGAAGAACAAGGAACAAGAAGGACTAGAGGATAAACAAAATAAATTTAAATGCCCTCCACACCGTCCTATGCATAACAGCTATATATTTACACGGTTTCATTCACCTGTTCAATTCACTTTCCCCTACAGGCCTGTTAACTAGAAGTTCGGCACACTTCATTAGTATTTACATTCTACTGAGTGCTTCATTAGCCTGGGCATTGTATTAATGATAGCTGAGGGCAAATAACCCATAAAGTGAAGTTTTGAAATGGAGAATGCTTAGGAGGTGCTCAATCAAATAAATATGTAGTTTCATTTAAAAGACTGCAGGATAAATTGACCTGAATGTTACTCCTAATCAACATAATATATGGAAATGAATAGAAGTATTTCTGATTGCTGCTGTCCTTGCAGTTTTGCTGATGGAGGAGATGTGGTATTAGCTCATGCTTCTACCACCTTTTGGTTTTCCTGATGGAAGAGATGTTCCACTGTTATCCCATTTATTGGCAGGAATAACTACCGACCTTTATGTTTTCCATCAGCAGGTGCTCATTCTTACCGTCCATAGTGCACAACCACATCCCAGTGATGCCTTAAATTTTAGCTTTCATATTTTTCAGATTTTGTACTGCATTAGTATATAACTCTGAACTTCATATGAAGTGTTAACAAGTTCTCTTCACAGGGTAGTTAGACAAAACAATACTTTTCCAGACTAAGGATACCATGGGTATCCTTACAGCTGCATCCTGCAGCTTTGGGCCCAAAAACTATAAACAATGGCAAATTGAGAAGAGTAATCTGGGAGCAATCATAACCTAAAGCTGTAATTGGACAATTAACCCCAATATGTAAATGGACCAAAACTTATAAAAGTGTGAAAACTTGTGACTCCGTGTCCATCTTGGGTGGTGCCACTGCCAGGCTGTTGTACTGCCCAAGGTATATCCTTTGAAGGCCTTTTAATAAATACCTACTTTATTCCTTTAACTCTGTCTAGCCTCTGTTCTAGGTAGCCTCTCTAGGCACCACCAGCTGCGCAGAGGCATGTGCATTATCATTTCTACTGATGGACTGGCAAAGGCAGCAGGGCATTGCACAGGCAGACTGTCCTGTGTAATGCCATGCACACTGACAAATGGAAACCCTCCATACATGATCCATAGTGGAAGGGATATAAGTACCAGCATTATTTGCATGTCCATGATTCCCATTCTTTATGCAGTCCAGGAGGGGAAGTCTGCACATGTGTGTGTGTGTGTCCATTTTAGGACATGGGCTCTGTAATGACAGAAGCCTGTACACACCCACATTTAACTCGTGGCATAATTTACCTCAGAGCAAAATCTGAGGTTTTAGTTCCTGCCAACACAAAGAATGGAGGGGAGCAGGTCTAAGAGGACCAAACTGGGAATGGTGAAAAATGTCATCAGCAATCCACTGTTAAA
Organism: Vidua chalybeata; assembly: GCF_026979565.1. Lineage (NCBI taxonomy): Eukaryota > Metazoa > Chordata > Aves > Passeriformes > Viduidae > Vidua > Vidua chalybeata. Next base: position 81,334,485 of record NC_071531.1, on the reverse strand, counting down.
CTGGGAGTCTTTTCAAACTTCTGCATCAGTTTTCTGATTCGTCCTCCTGTTCTTTTCCAGAGAACCTCTGGGAAACAAGAATAGCTCCTTGTATACATTTATTTAATTTTGTTTTGTTTTTTTTAATAACATTGGTCAAATTTTGAGTAGAATTTTACGGCCTAGTAATTCTAGTAATGATTAATAATGATAAGAACTACAGTGTGCAAACAAGTGGCTGCTGAAAAGACCTGCAGTTACTGATTAGTGATCATATATGCTCAAACATGGAATATTTCCTGCAACTTACTAATACTTATACTCTTTTCCCTCCCCTTGGACAGCTCAGCTAAATTTCATTCTGCAGGGACTTTGTAGATAGGCACAAAGTTACCTTTCAACTATTTTTTTTTCTCCTTTGCTCGTGATGTATGGCTCAGCAGATTATTGTGAAGGAAATGTCTTGGACTTTTTTTTTTTCAAAGTGCACAGGCTTTTTTTTCAAAAGCATGCCTCTTTGTCACTGTTATTGACATGAATTGGTGTATATTTTAGCACTTAATTGGTGGCTTAATATAATTTCAGTGTTCAGTACCATGCAGTTCTGAGGTTCACTTTGGCTGTGTAGAGGAAAATAGGAATAGTGGGGACTGCATGTCGTTCTTATATCAATAATAGCTGGAAGCTACAGCACTCAGGTCTTAAAACAAAATGATGACACATGAGACAACATTGTTTTCTCATCATACCATTCCTTGAACTGTCATGAAATGGTGTGTTGTAGGTGCATGGGAGATGTTGCAAAAGCAATGAGGTTCCTGATCCATGCACTTCTCTATTGATCTTCCTAACACAGGAAGCAGAAAGAAAACAGGGTACTGTACCTCTCTGAAGATCCTCTGGAGGAGGAATATAAAAAAGCTCATATCTTTCTCAGTTAAAATCTTCTGTTTTCTTTGTAAAGATATAGCACTGGATTTCTACTTGTGTGCTTTAAGGAAAGGTCCTAGGTGAATTCAGAGTGATTACTCTTCTTGAATGGGGTATTCCATATACAAGTCCAATTTGACCCTTGACATAATTTTGCAAGTCAAACAGAAAGCATATCCTCTGCAAGCCTTCTCTCTGCATAACACAATCAATATTCTTTAATTAAAGGATGATACTATTGATTCTAATTAAACAAAATTGCCTACCTCATTCATTTACAGTTCATACGTGTTCCCAGAGTCAAGATGATTTAGTGCTCTTAATACTGCTTTCCATATACAAGGGAAACATACTTACTACTTACTAAAAAAAAAAAACACCTTAACTCCAGCACTTGGTGCTGCAAATGTAATTTTTCTTTTAAGGAATGGACAATCTGAAAATAATGTAAACATAATTTTAAAATAATAAACTGTGTACATAGGCAATACAAATGTGCAAACATAGGGTTTTGGAAAATTGAATTTAAAAATGTTGAAATCATTAGATTACTGAAAAAAACCCTTCAGCTATTAATGACACACTTTAACACATCTTGGAGATATTAATTTTCACCCCAAATAATCTGTCAGGAAATAGCTTCTGTGAGAAGTGTGCATGTATTGTACTCTTAGGTGTGCTAAAGGGAAAGCTTTGTGAGCATATTTATAATTCCATTTGAAAAGAGGAATCTTGGTTATATTGACACAATATGAAATTTAATGTAAACCATGGATGATTATTTATATTCTTTTATCAGGATGGGAACCAATGTACAACCAAGGATTAATGATCTATGATTACCTGAAAAGCTACATTTACATTTTCATTGGGTGATAATTTAAAGAGAGGCATTTAAATTCCCTATATATGTGAATATCCAGGTCTTAGCCCTAGGACTGGTATGGCCTTAGGTTGCTTTACTTAATTACACTTTTTTATGTTTTCTTTTTTTTTCCTAGGAAGTGCCATTAGACAGTAATTAGAATATTATGATATAGGCTTACCTAGGGGCTCCATGTATGGTTTTTCAGAGGAGATATACTGTATATCAAAGACCTGTGAGAGTAATGGATTTGGAAGACATTAAGAATAAAGCACTTATAAGAAAATTTAAAGTTAAATAAAAAAACCCAAAAGCGGTGAACAGCCTGCTGCCATTTAATGAAAGCAGCAAGGTTTGTAAGTGTTAGCTGGTGTACTTGATTTATTCTGAGATAGATCTGATCTGATTTATTTTCCTAGTAACACAACCAATAGGCTTAAAATAATGGCTGTGGTATAATCTACATGGAAAAATTCTGCAAAGCAAATGTGGAAATTCCCAACCGTGTTTTACTGATATTTACATAATATTTTCCTGACAGAGATGGAGGTGACCCGCTGAACCTTTTTCTTGTGGATAAAGAAGTACTAGTGGATGATGTGATGCCTGGAATTGCCTTGGGTGCAGTGATCATGAAATGATGGAGTTATCAATTCCCAGGTAAGGATGGGGATGTGCAGAACTGCAGCCTTGGACTTCCAAAGCGCAAATTTTGGCTCATTTAGGACACTGATTGAGAGTGTTCTTTGCAAGGTAGCCCTGAGAGGCAAAGTCCAGGAAGGTTGACAGCACTGGTCAGCAGTGGCTGAACATGAGCCACCAGAGTGCCCAGCTGGCCAAGAAGGCCGATGGCATCCTGGCCTGTATCAGCAATAGTGTGGCCAGCAGGACCAGGGCAGTGACTGTCCCCCTCTACTCAGCACTGGTGAGGCTAAGTCTTGAGTGCTGTGTCCAGTTCTGGGCCCCTCACTACAAGAAGGACATTGAGAGGCTGGAGTGTGTCCAGAGAAGGGCAACAGAGCTGGGGAAGGGTCTGGAGCACAAAACTGAGGGGAAGTGGCTGAGGGAGCTGGGGATGTTTCACCTGGAGAAAAGAAGGCTCAGGGTGTACTTTATTGCTCTCTACAACTGTCTGGAAGGAGGGTATGGCCAGGTGGAGGTCAGCCTCTTCTCCCAGGGAACAAGTGATATGACAAGAGAAAATGGTCTCAGATTGTGCCAGGGGAGGTTTAGATTAGATACTAGGAAAAATGTCTTCACACAGAAAGATTGTTAGGCACTGGAACAGTGGGTTGATTTACCATCCCTGAAGTATTTAAAAGAGGTGTAAATGTGGCATTTAATGATATATTTTACTGGTATCTTGGCAGTTGCTGGGTTAGTGGTTGGACTCAATGATCTTGGAAGTGTTTTTCAATCAAAATGATTCTATGATTTGGAGCAACACAGCTACTAAGGGTGGCAAATGTTATTTTTTTTTTGATTTTGGCATAGATTTTTTAGACAGATACACGGGATACTGAAATCTTGCCAAAAGTTTCCATACCAGTGAAAATGGGAAATTGTTTTTATACAAGCCTTACTGATTGTTTGAAATAAGCCTTGATCTTACAGCTAATTTTGCTGAGGGCAAAACTAATAGCTATCTGGTAGTCAATGAACCACATATGAATATGTTTCCTGGAGCTAACCATTCAGTGAGGGGGTGTGGGTGATTTTATGATTTATGCCCTCCTATTTTAAAAGAAAACAAGAGCAAATGAAAAGCTGTATAATACAGTTAGCATAGTCAAGCTGCTTCTTTGTTGCAAAAAACCAGCATGAGATATTGTGCATTCTCTCTTCAAGCCATAAACCTGCAGGGGTGAATTTTGAAAATAAGACATTGGAAACATGCCAATATTGTCAAAAGTGATCAATCTATTTATATGGCTACTCCTCTTCTTTCAGATGTTAAATGAATAAATAGAAGAAGTAAACAAAGTTATGAATGATAAAGGATCTCTGGGCCCTAAAGTTGAAAAAAAACCATCCTTAGAGGTTGTGATTAGTTCTGTTTGAGAGTTCTAGTGAGGGAATGTTTGATTGAGCAGGATTGATAGGAGCACTGGATTTGACAGATGAAATAAGTCAAGCTGGCTCAGCAGCATGGTGCGACACACCCACTGCGACTTAATTGTTTCTCCTAGAGACATGACTTTTTCCATACTTTCAAGTGAGTGAAAACTTCATTTGGTTGGTCTGTGCCAACCCTCATTGATACAAAGGATGGTCTGGGAGTATGGACTTTGGTCATAACAGTGCCAAAGCTCCTGCTAGCAGTTAGCTGGGAAGGATAAGCATTCACCAGTACTTGAAACTGTATGCTTATCCTGTTTATTTTTTAAACACAGGAATAATCAAGGTTATCATCTTCTCTTTGCAGTTTTGTTACTTACTTACATCAGACAGTAAAGGGTTGATTCTGTTCCCTGCAGTACCTTGGGTAGGTTCAAAGAACAACAGATAAAGTGAAGCCACTGAAGAGATGAAAAACAGAGAGCTATTACCAAGAGATCAAGATAAGGGGTAAGGTACCTTGTTATGTTGCGTCATGTATCTGCAAGTTTATACTTTTATATAGTCAAATTGTGTCCCCAAATATAGATAACTGAGATAAGCCCTTAGACAGATACAGACCAGCACAGAAAATGAACTGTTTGGTACCTGAACAGTGATACCATCCCTACAGAAAGTCAGAGCATTGGTTTGGAGGAGACAGCGGTATGCAGTAAACTCAAACCCATTTGGCTGATGGATATATTTTGCAGCATAATATGTACCTTATCTTCAATTCCACATATTCTTTGTTGTCTGTCCTTATGTCTCCTGGTGCTGCAGCCAGCTATCTGATTCATGATGAAGAGGCATGTGGCACTGAATTTCAGTTGTGCATTGATCTTGCTGGGAATTAGTAAAAAAAAAAAAAATCAATTGGAGCATCTTGGCTACCAGCCAAAAAAAAAAAAAAGGATGTAGGTGACTCATAGTTACTGTATGATGGGTCAGTTTAGCAGGTGCTCTGGATAACTGACATGAGAGAACATAATGGTTATTATGGAGAGGCAGTGATAGTATTGACAGGAACATGGATGCATTTCAGAATAAAAAAGGAAGAAGCAAACTGAGACATCCATGGTGATATCAGAACTAGTAATTTTTTTAACACTTTCTCAATGGGGTCACTGCATTTTTGTCACTGGAAGGCTGATCTATAGAATGAATAGATACCTGATACGTTGCTTTTGATAACCTGGACCAAATGCTTACATGTAACCAGACTGTGACAATTAGAGGATAATTTAGGTCGATGAAACAAAATGTTCAGTCATAAAAATAATACACCAAGCAATTGGGCTGGGAAAAAGCCCGTTATATTTCTCATTAATTCAAAAACTTAGAACTTGTTATTCATCTGTAGATTCACTGTATTAAATCACTCTGCAGTTTATATGTGAGCTTACAGGCTTGACTTGCCCCGGCAGGCATAAGAAAAAAGAAAAAGCTGCCAAGGGCAATTTTATCCTCTATTTTCTGGAAAGTACAGATAATGTGCATGCCTAAAGCTTAATGAGAGAGTCTAAAAGAGATCAGGTTTCAGACTTCCTTGCTTGCTTGCTTGTCTGCCTATGCTGGTCAAAGTGGGCTGTGCTAATCCATTCCACCATGGGCTCATTCTGCTTTGTAATGCACTGGAGAGAACCACTGGGTTGTTTTGTGTACAATACCTGACATACAGGCAGATCTAGTCAGTGGCATCCCTGCTTGTGGCAGAGAGGTTGGAACTAGATGATATTTAAGGTCTCTTCCAATCCAGACCATTCTGCGATTCTATGATTCTACAAATACTCGAAAATCCACCCTCACTGTACACTGAAACAGAGAACACCAAGGACATCCCATGGAGGGCTTGGAATCCTCAATGTTAAGTTTTATTCTGGAACAAACTATGAGGATGACCCATGAAAAATCTCTTGCTTTATGTCTCCTCCACATCTTGACAGGGCTATTTTCAGTGGCTTCCCGTTTTCTGTGGGTACTGCAATCTCCCTTATGCCTGGGTCTCTTCTCTTGTGTGTCTTTCATGCCCTACCCAGAAACCCAGAGGATTCCTCTGGCTCAGGATCGTCAGGTACTCTTTGGAATACTGCCTTTGTCTTTTCCTCCCAAAGGGTGGCAAATACTCCAGGATGAAGTATCAAGGAAAATATGCACCTAGTCTGCACCAAGCAATGAAGAATTACAAGTCAGGAAAACACATCCATCTTCTGTCATGATCCATAGATATGTGTTTGTGCAACTCATACACAATATAAGAGAAGATATATTCTGTCTCATTCCAAAATCAATTGATGCAACTGCCTAAAGGAAAATGTACAGAAATGTGTGCTAATAATTATGAGTTATCTGACTTTCTATACAATCTCCATACATACTGATGCTTTAAATAGCAAAACTGCCTGAGGAGTCTGTAGATTTCATCTACACTGTGTATATCTCAATGTCCTTTGTTCTTTTAGGGATAACATGTAGGTGTGCACCACATCTCTGTGAACCCTGGTTTCCCTTAGTAATCAGGTTTTGCAAGTGCATGGGAATGGAAGACAATTTTAGGGAGAAACTTTTAACTACTCATAATAGAAATCAACATTTAAACAATATGATGGTGTGTGTTTCATGTTGTTGTTGTTTTAAGAAAGAAACTTTGTGTTATTATTGGAATACACTACACCAATTTGATCTGCTGTATAACTCCTTGATTTCAACAGAATTACAGCAGATATAAAACTGTCCTACTTTTTCCAGCCAAGTGTTGAATTCCAGCCTGTTATGATTTTTTCACTCTTTAACTAAGGGTGATTTTCTCAACAGTAGGCAGGAAATTTTCTACTTGGCTTTTCAAGAAACGAGTTTGAATTCCATGCAACAGCTGATGACCTGGGATAAACTTCCAGTCATGTTCTACCTTGGCAATTGCAAAGGCTATAAAAAAAAAAAAAAAAACAACAACTTTTTGTTTTACATGATATTCAGGAACTGAGTGAGATTTATGCTTACATTTCACATGGCTCAGGTGAGTTGCTCTATACTCCCAGCTAAGATACCAGTATCTCTCAGTGCTTTCTCTTTTCCATGCCCACATGTAACTTGCGCCATCATTCACTCATCTCTATGCCCTTTTCCCATCTCCATATTTTGGGAGATGCAAAAGGAAAAATGGTTTCCTTTACCTCAGCTTTATGGGATTGAGTGACTGGCCCATTTTTTCCCTATGTATTTCAGGGTGGAGTAGGACCTGTCAGAATATGTCCTTCTTTTATGCTTTTAAGCCACTAGATGTCTCTAATGTTGTTAAAAATTCAGGAAAAAAAGCTTTTGAACGCTGGTAAATGAGGAAAACAAAGTTGGAAGTTGATAGCTGTGGAAATTATCTCCTTGTGCCACAGTTCATTCCTCCTTCCCCTAATAAATTATTCTTACTTTTAAGAAAAGCCACTCATCTTTATCTCATGACAGTCACATACTTCTTTCCCTTTATTACCAAAGGCAAAATATTAATGTACTAATTTGTCAAGTGTCCTCCTTATCTACTAAATTTCCATCTAGGAAATAGGTAGTCAGGTCTCACACCTGTGCTCTTGCTTTCATTTTTGAAATGGGGCTTATTTTTTGCAAGGGATCTGAGATTATTTCCTGTCCAAGTCCAGTGGCATCCCATTGATATTAGCACAATGATAATGCTTGGATATAGAAGCTCCTAAGTGAATTTAAAAGGTCTGACCTTAGATTTTATCTAGATTTTATGCCTGACTGCTTCTCCTTGAAACAGCCAAATCGAGTAGGCCTGGATAATAGAAAATTGACTCCACAGAACTGAGAAAATGCAGACTTTGACTTGGGTTAGTTGCCAAGGAGGTATCTGGTGTAATTGGATATGTTGGTTGGCAGATATGATGCAGACCTATGTAAGACCTCTGTGCTGGAGGGGCAGCTGGTATCCAGACAGCATAACTCTAAAACATCTCAAAAGATACTACATTCTGTGAGCAACAAGTCCAGTCCAAGACACCTAAATTGAGCACTAGTGTCAGGATTAACTTCATTCAAATTTAGCCATCTAAAGTCTAGCCCAAGCTAATCATTCATCTAGAATGGGCTCTGTTGCCCACATGTAAAGTGTTTTCTGTAATTAGAAATAATTTAAGATATTCCACCTTGTCACTCTCTACTGTGTTAGAGGAATTTGCAAGTCCCATGCCATAACTGCCAGTTCCTTATGGACATCTTAGGTACTCTAGGGTTTCTGAAATGAGAGGAAATACATATATGGGCAATGAAGCATCTTTCACCAGCTTCCTCTGTAGACAAGAGAGAGGAAAAAAAGGGTAAAGTGTGCTCCAGAAACCTATCCATTTCATCTTAAGGAAGGTTTCTTTGATGGTAGAAAGAATTGTTCTATAAAGCAGACTCTGATTCTCCAATAATGTAGACCGAGTATACATAAATGTTTTATAACAGGTACCTAACATTTAGAATCTAGATGGAATGAATTTGCAACAACCTCATATTTCTGGAACCAAAAATCCTCCAATAAATATTTTTTGATACACACTTGTTGTATATATTTTGTCTGTGATGCTGAATATTTCCAGTCTAATTCCCATCTTGTTTGCTTTTACCTACACATCAATGATTATGCCCTCTTTTTTTCCCAATATATAAACACACTTCTATTCTTAAAAAGTGCCTTGGACCACAGCCAACAGTGAGAGCTGGGTACCTTCAAAGGGCAAGCTGGAATGTCAGCATCTTGGGTGCACCACTTTACATGAAATAAATTAAAGCCAAGAGGGCATAACTTGAAGTTTCAGAGTGAGTAGTTTAGAAATTAATTAATTAAATTTACCAAGTTAAGTCTCCTGGCCCAGAAAAATTCTGGGACAAGCTGGGACAGGGAGAAGTGAAAGTTTCTCTGATATGTGGTTTCCACATGATCAGAGAGTTGTGGCTGACCTCTGGTATACTTTTAGCTGCACAAGAACAGCTTATAGTACAGCCCATTTAACCAGAGCAAACACAAGTTAAGACAAGGAAGGTCCTTGGTCTCCTTTGTCTTTGGGGCAAACTTGTCTGAAAATAGAAAACTAGGGAGCTGCAAACATCTGTATGTGGAAGTTGATTGCAGGATATGAAGCAGTAAGAACAGCTATAAACAAATTTTTGTAAATCATAGCTGTCAAGTGATATCAAATTAAGTCCTTTGGAGGCAGGAGTGAGAACAGTTGTCCTACTGTCCTTTCTACAGAGTTCAAAGCCAAAGCAGAGGCTGAAGACAAGGCAGCTTATGCCTGCTGGCTGCTGATGCTGGCTTGGCTACCCTGCTTCCTATCATAATTGTTGTTTGATGGTGTTAATTCCAACCACTATTTTTTTTTCTTTACTTAGATGGTGGTTTTAGTCAACTGACAAAGATGAACAATGGTCATTCAGAGAACACAAGAAACTTTTTCACTCTGGTTTTTGTTCTGGTTTACAAAAAAAGTTCAAATAAGTACACATAATTGTAATTTTCTTTCTTTTCTCTCTCTTTTCTTCCTGATTAATATCAAGGACAAGCTCAGATTTGCAGACTTATTTTTAATTTAAAGAGAGTGAAATGAGCTAGAAAGGCTGCATGTCTCAGAAGAAGCAGATGCAACAGATTCAACCCTATGAACACAATTTTCTAAACATCTGCTGTGAGTGTAAAGTACTAAAACCAAAAGTTGAATACATTAATGGCTCAGTACACTCAAGAATATAGCTTAGAATCTATTAAAAAATTGCACAAAACACACATACAGAAAATAAGACTTGTCTACTACAATAGAACTAGGCCAGGTGCTTTTCCACTAAAAGTCTGTGCGAAAAGCTGAAGTGGGGCATAGAATTGACCTCATGTTTTGGTTGCTTGCGATATAACTGCAGAGAATTCCATTTGATAACACTTCTGAAAAGGTACTGCAGAATGGGGTTGTAAACTATAAACTGCAGGATGTAAAACTACCTGACCTGGGACTACCTGGGTTTCAACATCCACAAACTCAGATGGAGAGGGAGGGATTACATCCAGCACCTTATTTCATGGGCTGCACTGGGTAAATAACTAGAGGAAGTTTGTGGAAAGTTGTGTTATTTCTCTGTGACTCAGCAGTTTAGATTTTGCCACCCAAAGGCACACGTATGCTTCCTCCAAGTGAGGTACCATTTATTGGTTGAACTGCCTAGAAAGAAGACATCTGAAATGGCAGGGAAATGTCCTTTCTGTGTATTTCCCCTTACATCCTATGTGGGGTTTGTCAAATCTCTTGCCTTTGGCACATGTTCAGATCAAGACCTGAATTCCTCAGTCTAAATTGTCAGACATGGAGGATGACACTCCTGCTCTGTTGTTAGTAATGTTCAAGATACACTCCGGTCTCTGTATGTGTTTCTGGTTAGCTGTGAAGGCCTCTCTAACCACCATTTGTCCATAATATATTATAACAAAGAAAGAACAACACCACAGGGAGATAAATGACGCAGGAAACTCTGTGTCTGGGATTACATTAAATGGGTTTCGGTCGCAATGTATATGAAGCAAGTGAAGGAAGAGACTGGTGCAAAATGGATTATTGTCCTCTAGATTTTAATAAAACCCAGTAACCTTCCTGGAATTTTTAACCATATAATGTAATACTCCCCTCATACACTTCCTACACGATAGTAGAAATATTACCTGTCTTCATTAATCTCAATACAGATTTTGAAGTAATTTGCTGATCTCGCTGGACAAACTTACAGAGGTTCATTTGACATGTAGACATATACATTGAAGCCAGTTTTCTTGGCTTCCTTCATACTCAGCTCAGAGTAACTGAAAATTATAGGGTGTGATTAATTTTGCCCCAAAACAAATCACATGTGTTTGACTGGCTCTACTTGTTCCCAGTTACTTTAACAGGAGATAGTTTGAGGTGACTGGTTCACATGCTCATGCCAGTGTTATAAAAGTCTCACGATAGGTGAAAAGACTACACTTTTTCTGTCAATCACTATGAGGTCTTTAGTTTTAGTAACATTTTACTTCTTAAAAAATCCTCCAACACATTTAGTACAGTTAATTGAGAGGAGTTGAAATGTTCCGTGGAAGACTAAGTACCTGTGATTTATAGGCGATCTTTAATAGGATAAATGGCCATATTTCATTTTCTAAAAGAGAAAGATAAATAACTCAATAATACCTGCTGATCATGTTTAATCTAGAGAACAGCAGACTGGGGGGGTGATCTCATCAGTACATAGAAATATCTCAAAGTCAGGTGCCAAGAGGACAGTGCCAGGCTCTTTTTGGTGGTGTGTAGCAACAGGACAAGGAGCAATAGCCATAAACTAAAACAGAAGAAGTTCTACCTGAGCCTGAGGAAGAACTTTGCACTCAGGATGGCAGAGCACTGGAACAGGCTGCCCAATGAGGCTCTCTGGAGAGGATCCAAACCCACCTGGACTCATTCTTGTGTCACCTGCTACAGGTGGCCCTGCCTTGACAGGGTGGTTGGACTGGAAGATCTACAGACATCACTTTGAGCCCTATCAGTTTTGTAATTGTGTGATATAAAGCTTAGAAATTACTTGTGTATTTTCCCTTTTTTCTTTTCTTTTTTCTTATTTTTTTCCCCCCATGCAAAGGTCTTCTTGATGCATCTTCCTTTCTCCATTTAGATTGAGTGCCACTCTGTACTTCTTTTCCAGCTTAATTTCATATTTGGAAGTGAATTTGACTCAGTATGGAGCACTACACACTTAACCATAGTACAGTGCATTTAAAAAATTATTCTGGTGCATTCCCTAAAAACTGTTAAACCACAGATAAAATCCTGATATCTACAAATAAAATTCACTAGATGACAAGTAATGTTCATGGTTTCTGATGAGGGAGAGGTTTTGGGGATTTTCTTCTCTAAGAGAAGAGTGCAAGAATAAAGGCAACATTGAGTCATCCAATAAAAAAATACATTTTTGCATCTAAAATGTCTTCATTTTTCATAAAAGTATTTTTAACCAGTGCTTATTTTTTACTTCTTAAGAACACTATAATTTTCACAAGTCCTTGACTTGGTCTCCAAAATATGTGTCAAGTGTCAGAGTGCTGTACGGCAAAGGATTTTCTCTGAGGGCCAAGCAAAAGCAGCCAGGGGACAGAAAGTACAGAGTGATGATGATAAGGAATGAGATCAGAATTTATTCAGTTGTTTTCAGAATAATGTTCCTTGCTTAAAGGGCCTGAAATGCCCGAAGATAAAAAGACTCAATGCAAAACTGGTGACAATACCTTTGGGGAAAGCAAGCACATATCTCAGGAGACAATTACATTACTTTGGGGTGGCTGTGGATTGGGCCTAAGACAATTTTTTTTTTATTAGGAAAGATTTACAAGAATGTGTTCCATGATTACTTTTTCTTTTTTGTTTTCCTTGTCAGTGCTGGGTTTTTCTCAGAATAAGCCATTCTTGTGGTATTCATTTGCTAGAGTTAGGAGTATGATTTCTCCATCACTTAAAATATATGTCTATAATCAGACAGAAAGGTGAAGAAATGCTGGTGGTTTTTGAGACAACTTGTGTCCTAGGGCAATAAGGTGTCTGGAGGTATCCCTGAAATCATTGGATCAGGACAGGAATGAACCCCTGCTAAGTCAAATGAAAAAAAGAATAATAGCAAAGCTCAAGTGAATCTGGGAACTGTCTTCAGGGTAAAGTTCCTTTCCATAGCACTAAATTTCTCTGTCTTGTTTATATTAGCCTGCAAATCCTAATTTCATCTTGGCTCTAGAAAAACCAGCCTTCATTGTCTCTTTCAACTAACTGCCTTATATATCATAGTACATTAATATCCAGAAAGAGCCTTTGGTCTTCTTTTTTGGGTTTGATTAGCCTTGTAGCTAAATCATATCAAAAGTTGATACAAAAGGCAGCTTTGGAAGAATGAACATAAATGCATGGGTTTTTCCACTCTCAGGAGACTGTAAGTGATCTCACTGCTTTCTCAGGCTCAAATAAGCCTGCTGGCATTCAAGATAAAAACTCTGAAGATTTTTAAAGTTACTGCTAACAGTGTCTCAAATGACCTGTTCAATATCCTTAAAAATTAAACACAAGTTGGGACCGAAGGGAGCTGTAATAGGCAACTTAGTGCCTTCATTGTGCTACACTTCAGAGAAGGGATTTCCAGGTGCATTGCTTTATAACTGGGTGACTGCTGAGAACACAATCAGTAACAAATTTCAGGTTTTTTTCCCCCTCTGTGTAACACAGTAACTAATCATTTCACAAAATGGAAAGTCTTGCTGAGGACCGTAAGCCACTGGGAGCATTAAGGAAACCTCGTGGTTCTGATTAACAGGCTTCCAGATGCTAGATTAATGAGTGGATCTGGAAAGTTTGCATCAGCATAAGCTCCACTCTTGCTGAAAGCAGTAAGCTTTTTTGCTAGCATACTGCAGTAAAGATGAGTTGAGCCATAGCATGTGGAAGACCATTTTGCAAAAAAAAAAAAAAAAAACCCATATAACAGCTAGACACTGAAATGTGTGCTTTCCCCTCCATCAACAAAGCCTCTCCAGGCTGAGATAATTCCCCTTTGACTGCTTATTTTGGTCTCAGAAGTGCAGTGTGTTGTCCTATCTGTGTGGCTGTTTCATTTATGGCTGTATGGTTGAGAAGAATAGTCTCATGGAAACAAACAAACAAATAAGCAAACAAACAAAACCCCCCAAAACCCAAATAAGTAAAGATAATACATTCTGCTTAGTAGTGGAGAGAAACTTACTTTGCTCCATCTCTTTCCTTTCGTGTGTGAAACAACCTCGTAAAGCAAAATGCTGACTTTAAAAGAAAGCAAAGTACCCTAAACACAAACACTTCAGAAAGATGCTGGATGAGACGGTTCTAGAAGCGAATGACAAGAGGTGACAACAGAGAAGTCTGTGTAAGGTTGCATCAAAATTAATCTTACCCTTTCCTTTTTGATCATGCCATAGGAGAGCTTTTATCTGAACATACAACAATCTTATTATTATTTTTGTGGAGAGGCCAAGTTAATGTTTATACTTAGAGTTCAGTGGCTCATTAGTCCAGGACAATCAAAGGCAGCCAACAATGGAGCACAAGCTTGGTGATAGGTGTCACCCCCCATGTCATTTCTACCCATTGCCAAGTAAAGAAAACTGTATGGAAAGTACGTTGATGTTCTGGTCATTTCTCTCAGAGCAGCCTGTATGGTGCTGTGAAAGGGCATTTAATGGGGGGTCTATTTTTCCTTGTGGATTTTGCTTCTTGTCCCTGGTCATTTATTTTACTGGGTCCTTAAATGAACTTTAGCATTGCTGCTTGTGCTCAGGTGCATTTATCTGTCCAAAGAGGCAGCTTTGGCTGTCAACTCACACTATATATATTGCTGTACCTGCTGCAATGTTTTATCTTTAACAGTCAAACTATTCTGTTGTGGAAATGAAAGATTTACCAAAAAATGGCAAAAAATAAGACACCCTTACCCTTACAGCGATTTATTTCCTGTTCAAGGGAAATAAATTTACTGGCAAGCAGATTAACGGATTGCTGTTTCTAGGCTAATTTTGATTGGATTCATAAATGTTTGGCTGACATAATTTGCCATTCTATACTGAGTAAGATTAGGTCCTATTACTTCTTGTTTGCTGTACTCTGAAGTCCTTTAGCTAACCAAGAAAATGCTGTTGTGGTATCAGCAGTGCTGTTCTTTGTAAAGCTTCAGGACAAGCATTCAATGCTGTTTTTTTCCTTTTAGGATGAGTGGAAAGAATATTGCAGACAGCAAGTGATAAGACTGGCTTTTGAAGGGTAGTTTGTCAATTTTGATGTCAAAGTGACTCCAAATTAAAATAGATGGGTAACAATTCTGATCATTCCTAAGGGGAAGAACACACACTGCAGCAAGACTCCTACTATGTGAACAACAGAAGAGCCTTATGACAGATAAAAGGTTGTGGTGCACGTTTACAGCAGCTCGTAGCAGCTCCTGTCTCCCAAGGCTGTCTTTAGTCCTCTGAGGTTCCCAAGTGGATCTGTCTCCAGTGCCCCTGGGAATTCACTGTCTTATAGTTTACTGCAGCTGTGTCTTGCAAAGTGTTTATCCACTCTGCCTTCCCCCAAAGAACTATCTTCTTCACAAGTAAAAGAATGAAATAATACCCTTTTTTGACCTGGACTTTAGAATGCAGCAAGACTTCTCTCATCCTGTGTTTTGAAACTAAAGCTCCCTAGGCTTTGTGCTGTGAACCTGTTTCCCCTCCTGCAGGCCCTCCTGCTGCCTATGCCAGCTTTGAGGCAGCGGAGTTACACCAGGGTGGAGGGAGGAATGAGAAAATGACTGTTTCCAATAGCTCGCAGGCAGTGTTCGCAGCTGACGCTGATGCTCTGCCATCTGTGTGCTTGGTGTTTACAGTACTGACCGCGGTGAAAATGTGATCGAAGAGCAACTCAGTAACGTTTTCTGTTGGTCGATTTTGTTCCAGAGTAACTGCCTCCAGGGCAGATTTAGGATTTCACCTGAACAACTGAGTCATCTCAGATTCTAATTTTATCTTCTCTCTTTCAGCCAGTAGCTGTAAATGGTATTTTTTAGTCTCAAAAGCACCTTAGCCCTGAAGCTGACAACAGTCCTCTAACAAATAATGATAGAAATCAAAATTCAGGGGCAGAAATCTCACATTAAATAAAAACTTATTTAGTACAATATTTGAAGGCTGTAAAACCTTGTCAGCTTGCATATATGTCAGACAATTTACCATCTGTCGATTAATCCCTCTGGTCTCCAAAACTACACTAATATGTGTAGTTGTGGGAGAGTTTGTCTAACACCCTTACTCCCTGTCAAGCATTATTTGCTCTTTTTGTGTCACTTCCAGATAGATTTATTCAAATACAAATGTTATGGACATCTCTCAACAGTTACCGCAGTAGAATTTTTTTTTTTTTACTGGAATCATTGCTTGATGGACTTTGGCATTACAGTTTCTTTTTCACATACCGATCAGTTATTCCATTCCCAGGACCTACCTGTAAGCACTGATTTTAATAAACACAGGAAAACAAGAAAACCAGGCCATTACAAAGCAAACAAACTGTTCTTTGATATGAGAAAAATAGATGATGCTACTAACTTCTGTTGAAAAGATTGCTCTAACTCTTTGCATATTTTGAAATCATTCACTCCTAGAAAATATCTCTTTTTTGCTGTTTACTACCAGACTTCGCAATGCTCCTCTCAGGGCTTGCTGAGCTTAGTTGAAGTCAACTGGAGAATAGTAGGAAATAGCAGGGAGACCTAAACAGTCAGTGGTCTCTGTGTTGGAATAGGGAGCAGCTGATTCTTTTGCTTCTTGAAGCGCAAAACTGAGATCCTATCAAATATGACAAGATAGAGCCGTCCTTAAACAAAGAAGACTTATTTTGGATATGGTTGAATTCTAGCTATGCACCTGTGAGAAACAAGTTAAACATATCTGAGGATACAGAAGGGCCTCTGTGCCTTTTGAGGGGAAATTCTTGAGTGGTTTTTTGCCGTGTCCACAATAAACACAAATTCCAAATAAACAGTTGAGCAATGGGAATAAATTTTTCTCAGGTATCTGTGGACAGACCTTGATAGCTGTGTGAAATCATAATAAAACTAGACAGTATCTATTAATTGAATGCATTTTTCATGAAGAAAAGATGAAGCTTTGTCAATGCTAAAATATTTTTCTCAGTTGTCTGTTTTAGCAGGTTCAGATATAAAAAGCAGCAAAAGCCATTCTGATAATGCAAAATCACTTTGATTCAAGATGAAATGTTCTGCATCAGACCCACTTTCATTTCAAAAAAACTTGAATCCGAAATTAAACATTTTGCTTTAATCTCGAATAAGCTCCTGAGTGTTAAAAAGGGAAAATTTAGACAGATAAGAATATATATATAAATGTAACTGTAAATATAAATCTAAAAATACAGAAACAAACAAACAAACAATACGGCAACAGTCAATAAAGCAGAACAATGAAAGCCTGCACAGAAACAAATTCTCCTCTTCTGTGAATGTATGTGGGTCATCTGATTCCCTTGCCTTTTCTGGCTTCTTGGAGCTGTTTTCCAAAACTGTGCTCACATGTGTGACTTCATGTTGTTGCTTGTTCTTACATCATAATCCAGTTCACTGCTGTCTTAATGGTGCTATTAAAACTGTTGGTGAGATTGTTCCATACATCAGATTTATTTACTACCTGTCTCTTCATAAGGCTTACAGTGATGAAGGACAGCAAAAGGGAAACACCAAAACAAGCATATTGGATTAATTAACTATATGACCCAATAGGAAATACCCAAAAGAAAGTGCATGAAATTAGATTTTTAGGTTAAGACATTTTCTTTAAGCAAAATATAAAATTATGTTCATGTTGCTAGTGTAATTGAGTTTCAGAGCCTGAAAATGTTCCTTGGCTCAGGAAAATAAGTAATGGATTTGGTATTAGGTAGCTGAAGTCATGTTTTCTGTAACTGCTAAGTGGCTGGTAGGTTGCTACTATACAGACCCATGTAATCGCCTTGCAGTGAGGTAGCTTTGCATGAAATGGATCTGGTAGCATGTTAGGATAGGAGATACACATTTTCTTACTCCTCTCCTGAAGCTGAACAACCATGTTGCCAGCAATAGGCCCAGCACAGGAGATGGAGATGAAGAAGGATCCTGAACTCCACTGATCACTGCCATTGTCTGTCCCCTTTCTCCAGGACCTCATGTTCATTTTACATTAGACAGAGTAGCACTGGCTGAGGGAGCAGTCTTCACCCACAAGTACAGAAGTCCTCTCTTTGATTCTGTTCAAAGCGAAATTGAGAAATTGTGTAAGGGGCAAGAAGGAAAATATTAATTGGTGATGGCTGAGCAATAGGCTGGTGACAGGCCTAGGAATACAGCCCAGATTTTCCCATTTCCAGATCAGTGGTTTGCTCAGTGACCTATGCTGTTTTTAATTCCCAACCATATTCTACTGTGTTAAACTGCCATCAGTCAAGATCTGAGATAGAGATCTCACTAAACATTGTTTATATCCTAGATGTATCTTTAACATCAGTAGGTACGAAGGTGTATCTGAACATTCATCTTCACCTTATCTCTTTTTGGTAGATATCAACAATGAAAGACTCTGGGTTGATGGTTAAATTATTAAGAGATTTTATTCTGAGATCCTTGATATATTAGTCAAAGAAAGACATGTGCCTGGGGTTTAGATATTTGAACATCTGATTTTCTTTTCCAAATTATACAGCAGCATTTCTGGTTTTCAGAGCCAGAAGCTGAAGAAGAACCTTATCCAACCTTATAATCACTTTGAAAGCTTAAATATTGTATGAACACATTTTGGAAAGTGCTACAGCCTATATTAATTTTATACAATTTTATACAAGGGGGAAGTTCATGCATTAATGGCTGAGAGACATTCCTGGGAGGATTTTTTTGAGCCATAGAAACTGGAAAAAATCTTGCAAACCCCACTCCTCACTGTTAATCAATTCAAGGATGGAGAAAAGAGAAAGTCCAAAGGTTATCTTTTTTCTTCATGATATTCCTCTCAATTCCAAACACTCTCTTTCCTGCCCGAGACAAGAGGCAATGGGATTTCAATGACTGAGATGAACAGACAATATGTTGGAGAAAGTTGGTCTTTTTTTTACCCTGTAGGCACGACAGATTTCCAAAATTTCAAAGTTCATGCTGGAGTTAATGCTTGTAAAAGCACTACTAATTGATGCAGATGTCACTGGGGCCTGTGATGGGCATGTGTCCAACAGCAGCTGTTTCTGAAGGAGCTGGGTAGGAAATAAATATCTTACAAATGTGATCAGTTAAAGTCTTCAGTGATACAGACTCCAGAGATCAGTGGATCTGTGAGATGGTTTCCCAAGAAAACCAGTATTTCTTCCTCTTGTAATAACAAAAAGAAACACCTCTTGCTGAGTCTACTGTTTTCTGTCTTTTCTTGGATCACAGATTTTACTGCAGGACATACTCTGTGAAGAAGCCTAACCTTGAAGTGTAGCAGCCTGTAACAATAGAGCAGAAATGTTAAGCAAACAGTGCCTCATTGGGTGTGTTTAATTGCTCATCTTAAACAGAGATGTATGATCCAACAATTTGGCATGGTGTTTCAGTGATGATTCATGAAGAGTGTTTTTAACACTAATTCTGTTTGAAGCAGCTCCTGTGATCCCCAAAAGCCACCCACTCAAATACTGACCAGGATTCCTTTTTTTTGAAGATCTATTGGAAAAAAAAAAAAAAAAAAAAACAAAACAAAAAAAACCAAGACCAATAAGACTACGGTGCCATCTCTCTAGATCGTGTTCACCTCACTTTATCTTTCTAAAATGTACATGTCTGGTCTGAGCTAGCTGTACATCTTATTGCTATACCCAAAGGAGAGAGAGATATTGTCACAAAGTTGGATATTAGGAAAAGGTTCTTCACCCAGAGGGTGTTGGGCATTGAACAGGCTGCTCAGGTAAGTGGTCATGACACTAAGCCTGCCAGAGTTCCAGAGGTGCTTGTATAATGCTCTCAGGCACATGGTGTGATTCCTGGGGAGTCATTTTCTCTTAAGAGTAGTCTCATCACCTCCTAACTTGATTTTTCAGCAAAGAATTGTTCTTGGCTAAAGTAAAAAAAAAAAAAAGTATCTTACGCTAATCATTGTCTTTTCAAAGCACATTGTGAAATTCTGATTCTTGTTTTCCTGAGGGCATAAGACAGAATTTTTGTTTCTACTATCTGCCTTCAAAAATTCTTGCGTCTTTTGTTTTCAGTTCATTGCTCCTTTAAAAAAACCCTAATTTATCCACACACAGGTCAAGGACTTGAGATTCCACCATGTTGGGTGCAGTATAGCAATGTCAATAGAATATGAAAAAAGTAATTCCTTTAATGTGGTGGGATATTGAACATAACACTGAACTGCAGAATTGTAGAATTTTGAATTTTGTCATAGCTGTCAGTGGGACCAAGATTTCCATGCATAGATGTCCCTATTACAGACAAAGTGTCAGATCTCAGACAAAAATAAATACATAAAGGCAGGGATAATAAACAAATGATAGATAGACAAATAGATCGATCAACAAATAAATAAAGAGGAGGACAATGAAAAGACCTAATAGCAGGTACTACTTTGGCTTGCAGTGTGATTATAGAGTTCATGTCATTTGCACTTGTAGACTGATCAGACCTGTAAATGCCTTTGTTCCTGGAAAATATGAGACATGTCTCCAATGTCAAAAAATGTAACTCCAACATTAGTTTCTGGCTAATACACCAGATGGGGGTGCTACAATTCAGAAGGATCTGGATGAGCTGGAGTAATGGGTTGACTGGCTGGGAGGATGTGCTACAGAGAAGAGTCTTGGGATGCTGGTAGACAGTGAGCTGACCACAAACCTGTAAGCTACCATCCTGGTGAAGAAGACAACAGCCTTCTAGATCTGGAGACTAGAAAGATCAGGGGAAATCTTAGAAATGTGTAAAAATATCTGGTGGAGGCAAAATGAAGAGGAATCCAGACTCTTCTCCATGCTGACTGCTAATGAGACAAGAGTCCAGGGGCACACATTTAAGCATATGCCATCTGAATTCCAGGACATTCCATCTGAACAACAGGAAAAGCGGTTTTTACTATGAGGGTAGTTAAATTCTGGAACAAGCTGCACAGAAAAGTTGCAGAGTCTCTGTCTATGATGGTATTGAAAATCTGATTGTCCACAATCCTGGTAACATGCATACTTCAAAGCTGAATCTTGTTTTACAGGAGATGTTTCTTGTTACAAACCCATATTTTCTTCTGGAGTGCAGAAAAAAAGATGTTGAAGTACAATGAAATGGTGGTTTTCAATTTTTTAGTAATTACAATTGAGATATTAAAAAATAGTTGTTGGCAGATAACACAAATTTGCTATTTGCAAAATTATGAAGGTTTCTCAAAGTAGAGGAAAAAAGATTGAAAATCACTATTCTATGTAGAGGCCATGTTCTTTCCATCATGAGTTATATACTATTTAAATCTATTTGCTTTAGGATGTGGTACAAGCGTGTTATGAGGCATAAGTGAGCTCCACACTTCAGTTTGAAGTTCACATTCTCAGTTTGAAAATAGACCTTTAGAGATCAGCTAGCTGAAATAAGACATTAGTCCTCCTACATGGCAACTCAGAACTCCAGAGTATGAGTGCAAATCCAGAGGAAGTTACTTTGGGAATCTGCACTGGGAAAAGATGGATTTGTTCTGGTGTGGGAGCACCATCAACATTCATACTGACTTGGAACTATGACGTATGATTATGCCAGTAGCAGCTCTTGTCCTCTTTCAAGGGTGTTAAAAAATTGACACAAAAATAAATTATATATGAGAGACAAGTGGAGTATCCCAGGTGTTCTTGGCAAACGCTGCCACAAAAATGAAATAGAATAAAAGCCCTTTTAGGAGAATCTGAAGAAGTAATCTTTCATGTTTCATAGTGAAGCCACTTGCTCACCATCACCACCTCACTACAGATGAGGAAAGAGACATATTGAGGGCTCTTGAGCTTTTTGAATGATCACAGTGAATCAGCAGAGAGTGTTTTAGCACAGGTGTTCTGTAATTGGGCTGCACAGGAAAAATTCTGAGTTCATTCAGTGGTTCTCAATGTCACCTTTTCAGTGGGGAATTCAAGTGAAAAGTCTGGCAGGAGAACAAAATGGCTAAATGTAGTGAATACACACAACCTCAGTATCTCCTCTCCTTATCGTGGACCCTTTTTATGGGCCTATTTTTAGAGGTATTTATTTCATTTCTGTAAAGAGCATTTAACATATGGAATACTTTAAAAAGTCACAGCTAGTTCTGAAAATGTAACTGAAGCACTTCTGCTCCCTGTGTTCATTCTGAAAGGGCACTGCCCCTTTGCCTGTGCCTTGTGGCAATTCTCAGCACTTTGTCAGGCATCATTAAAATCTTATATGAATTTTATGATCGAATTTCTAAGGCTAGTTTGAGGGAGAATTAAAAAAAAAAAAAAAAACAGGAAAAAGAGAAGGGAGAAAAATAGACCAAGGTGCATGAAAGACTGATGAATAGATCCATCAGAGAAACAAATACATTGTCTTGGAGTGTTTGCTCCATGGGATAGTTTTGACTGTCAGAGATGAGCAGACATTGTTTTTTTTACAAATTCAGAGTGAAACCAAAAGCAAAGTCATGAATTAAACCTGGAAACAAACAGTTTCCAGAACACTTATGCTCTGCAGCAACTGGAAGAAATCTGGTGCACTTTCCACTGGAGTTTCTTTAGCCCCTTTCAGACCTGACATTGAAGTGTGACTGTACTTCTAATTACTTTCACTAATTAGAACATACTGGTTTTGTGCCAAGAAAGACAGGGGTCTGTGAAAAAAACATTTTCCCTTAAGAATATTTCTCAGCTCCTTCTGAGACTTAGCTCTTTTTATGTCATGTTGCCAGAGCCATAGAGTACTAAAGCTCCCTCCCTGTTAATACATTATTTTCTCAGTGTTTCATATGTATGGAATACAATTTTCCTGTGTTGAATTTTCCCCTTTAAAAATTAGATTATGCTCACAGTAGTGAGGTGCATGTTGTTCCTTCAAAAAAAAAAAAAAAAAAAAAACCAAAAAACAAAACAAACTTGAATAAGCTAAGACAAGAGGCTCTGCAGCTGACAAAAACCTGGTCCAAAGACCCTGCTGCACTGAAAAAGCAGTTTCCAGTCTATATCCAAGCATGGCAAGCCCTGGCTCCTAGTCACTGTGCTGGCTGCAACTCTCCAAAGGACAGGCCTGCCTACTCCAGTGTGCTTGCTGGAATACCAGTGCACGGGTATGTTTGGGTACGCAGGATTGCAAAGCTCTGGAGAGTGCACTCTGACCACAGTTAATCCATGCAGGCAGGTTTGCTGATTGAATGGCATTAAACACAGAATATAGCAAATAAATTTTCAAAGGCACAGGGAATCCCAGAACAAGACACTGACTTATTGTCCAGTTCATATTGTTGAAAATGGCATTTTCACCCCAAAACTGACAAGTAACCAGGCACTTTTCAAAGCATCTCTCCAAAGGCTTTTTGACATCCACTGAGTATGCAGTACATTTGGGACTACAGCTAGTATTCCTATGCTAACTCCTAATTGCCAGACTCATTAGAAAAAAAGAGCTTGCTGAGATTCAAAATAGAGGTTGTACTTTTTGTATTGCTAGACTGGCTGATAGCAAGGTGTAATGGAGAAAGGCCAGAAAACAATTAGCTCTAAAGAGGTGCATCCAGCAGGTTGAGGGAGGTGATTCTCCCCCTCTACTCTGCCTTCATGAGACCCCACCTTCAGTACTGCTTCCATTTCTGGGGTCCTCAGCACAAAAATTACATGAATGTGTTGGAATGAGTCCAGAGGAGAGACGAGAAGATCATTAGCGGGACCTCTCCTAGGGGGAAAGGTAGAGTTGGCTTTGTTCAGCCTGGGGAAGAGAAAGTTTTGGTGAGATCTCATTATGTCCATCCTGTACTGAAATGGGGGTATAAAAGAAGAGAGACTGACTTTTTACACATACAGATAGTCATAGGACAAGGGGAAATGGTCTCTAACTAAAAGAGAGGTTTAGATTAGGTTTTAGGAAGATTCCTTATCGTGTGGGAGGTGAGACACTAGCACAGGCTTTCCAGAGACGCTGTGGATGCCCTGTTCCCAGACATGTTCAAGGCCAGGTTGGATAAGGCTTTGAGCAACCTGGTCTAGTTGCTCAGGTGTTCCTGCTCATGTCAGGGAGAATGGAATTAAATTATCTTTAAGATCCCTTTCAATCCAAGCCATTCTATGATTCTATAATTATTTGGGAAAGACATCTTAGACAAACACTGTGCTAAGGATTTATGTTTTAACCTGGATTATTTGGTAATAATCATGTGCAAACATTTGAATTTATGCATAGGTCCTATTTAATTTATTAGTATGGATATAGACTATGACAACATTTTATCCCTGGACAAGATTTTTTTAGTGAAATTTTGTCTCTGTCTTTGTGTGAAAGAAAAGCAACACTATTTAAATATGGGTTTATTTGCACTTAACACAGTGCCAAAATAAATGACTTTGTTTAGATTCCATGGAATGATTATACAACATTATCATTTGTTTATGAAATAACAGATAACTTTTTTAAAATTTTTCTTCTCAAAGAAAAGCTTTAATATTTTTTTTCTTCAGAGTAGAAAAGCACAGAGAGAAGCAAAATGTAGAGAAATGCTAAGCCACTTTGCAGAACTGCCAGAAATGCATAACTATAACTTGTGAAATCCATATATTTAAACAAATGAACATATGCTTTTCTTTCATGGAATAGAGACAGAAGATGGAAAGTCTTCCTGCAATTACTTAGTGTGGGAAGTAGAGATGGTTGCACTGAGTAAGGTGGTATATCAATATCTTAAACTTCTTAGACATAGGAAATATTTGACCTGATCTCTTTGTTTCACCCAGCACACACACAAAAAAGCCCCAGACTTTGAAATGGTCCTTTTGTCTGCTCAATTTTAATAATCCCAGAGAAAAGAATTTTTACTGTAGTTGTGAAAAGCTATATGAGATAAAGGTTCCCGAAAAGGGATTTGGGATTTTCATAGGTCATAAGAAAAAAAAGAAGACAATTTTAACTCACCTGTCAAGTTCAGGCTCAATATACTTTATTTTCCATCCTCCACCAGCTGGCTGGTGCAGACATCTCAGACTCTCCAGACTCTGCACTCCTTCACTAGACATTTCCATTCTGTATGCTAGGATTAAGGTTTCAAAATAAATCACATTTGTTTGCAGGTGTTTGGTACTGGAGCTTTGAGATTATTTTCTATTGAGCTATGCAGACATTTGTATCTAGATTAGCATTTCCTGCATGTTCCAGCAGAGCTTGAGGCATTACTACTTCAACATTGCAAAGTGATTGTAATGAAATTCTAAAAAATCTTTCAGAAATAATTTCCACTTATCACATCTTTATGAAAAGTACGGGAAGAAGAGTTTAAGAACAGAGATGTAGAAAATAATAAATTCCTTGACTTATGAGGAAATCAGTATGCTTAACATCCCACTATCAGGAAGTCAGTATGCTTAACTAGTAACAGCTGGAGGTAGCTTACAGTATGCCTAAATCCTCTCCATATATAGGGTTACACCCTGAACTGACCTGGGGTCTCAAAAGGTAATTTACCTCACTTTATTTAATCCTATAAGCTACTATATTTATAAAGATTCTCCCTACTTATTCTGAAATTTCAAATTTCAGCTGCCCACTTAGAGAAAAAGTGGCCTTCAACGAGGATTAAAGGACTGGAGAATCTCTATTGTGGAAAGGCCGAAGGAGTGGGGCTGTTTAGCCTGGCCTAAAAATTGAGAGGGATTCTTACATACATGACATAGAAGTATATACATTGGTATATAATTATCTAAAGGGGAGTGCCAAGAGAGTGGATACAGGCTCTTCTCAGTGGTGCCGAGCAACATGACAAGAAGCAATGGGCACAAACTGCAACACAGGAAGTTCTACCTGAACATGAGGAACAACTTTACTGTGTGGGTCACTGGGCACTGGAACAGGCTGCTCAGAGACTGTGGAGTCTCCTGTCCTGGAGACATTCAAAAACCATGTGGACACAAATCTGAGTAACCTGCTCTAGGGGACCCTGCTTGAGCAGGGAGGTAGGACTAGATTACCTCCAATGGTCCCTTCCAACCTTACCTATTCTGTGATCCTGTGAAAAATGCCTTCTCTGGGGAGAAAGGTGAAAGTTTATAATCCCTTCTATAAGCCTCCAAAAGTTGTCTTCCTTTCTGTTTTTCTGAGTTCAGCAGGGTCATGCAAGTGTGCCAAATTCTACAGGATGAATAGCAACATTTCATTCTGGGATATTCCTTGGCATTAGAACACATTGTGATTTATTGAACAACATGGGTTCAGTCCCATCAGGTTGAATGGTGCTGAAAGGACTGGGCCTCTTGCTTCTTAGACTCAATGCTCTTCAGAAGCATCTAATTTCCCTATTTACTCAAATAAATACTTTTGATGTTTATTATGGTATGGGATAAGTTGCCCATAGTGGCGCCATTCTCTTCCTGTTCATTAAAGAAGTATATTTCCCTTTGTAATCTATATTTGAGGCAGTTAACATGAAGTGAGATGAATAATATCGCAGGAAACCATGACTGAATAATGGCTCTTACCATGATATATTTACACATTGGAATTGAACAACGATTTGCAAAACTGGTACTAATTCTACAGCATCTTTATTTTTAAGTGTCCTAACACTTTTAGTACTTATAGTGCATATATGTGCAGTTTCTTTATTTCCCTTAGAAAACACCCATTAAAATGGCATCATGCCTGAGGAGAAAAATGGCTGCTTGAAAAGTTCTTGTTCAGTTCCCAAAGGAGGGCCATGCCTGGTGCGTGGAAAACCTAATGGAAGGAAGAAGCTGGAAGCAGTGGGAGCCTGGTCAGGGGACTTACAGTCTGTGGAGAATGCATCTGCCAAACTGAACCAAAATCCAGTCTGGAATTCTTTTAGAGGCAGAAACCTAGGGCAGTTTGCTTGCTAGTTTCTTGCTTTTTGTTTTAAATAGAATAATTCATAAGTATGCCTCTGATATGGGGGTTTTCCTTCCCTTCCCCGCAAAATTTCAGGTTCTTGATGCATTAAGGCAAAATTCCAGAAGTGTGTCAAGTGATCACGGGATAAATGCACTTTTTAATTATTTTGATTATGGGGAAAATGCACTTTGTACTTGGATATAGTTTGCCTATTTTAGTTAAAAATTCAAAATTATTTAATCTGTGGCAGAATCTCAGCATGAAATGTAAGCCTTTAGTGTTAAAACTTGGCAGTTAGAATACAAAGTCTCATGTTGCAAAGCGTGAAAGAAGTTTAATTCTAGACAGAGTTGCCCATGCCGCTTGATATTCAGCTTGGCTCTCAAATCATAAAGCACAGAGAGATGGCAGCTTTTCATTTGGAGTGATATGGTCTGCAGAGTGAGTCTTGCTATCTAAAGCTCTGTTGAAGGTCCTGTAATTATGTTTTTCACTTTTCCACATGGCAATGGGAAAATAATCCATTTTTAACATTTGAAGTTACTTACAGTGAAAAAAAACCTCAGATAGCTTCCAGATCAAATGACAGCCACATGCTCCCGTATTTTGATTTTTTTTTCTTTCTTAACTCCTGTAGTTTTATACATTCTTGTTTATATGTAAGAAAACCCAATAAATTAAAAGTTAAAATTAAACATAATTAAGACTGCACAGGCTGATCTAAGTAAAAATATGGTCTCCTTTATTTTATCGTGGCTCTTAAAAAACACCATGTAGGCTTTTACTACTGTAACTAGGATCAGAATGAAAAATAGCCAGACTTGAGTTCAAGCAGTATCTTACCTTGCTGTTAGAGAAGTCTGTTTCTCCTGCCAAAAAAAAGACATCACACCTAAGAAGATATATGAGTTCATCTATTTTACAGGCTACTCTTCTAGGAAATTCAGCTGAGATAAGCTTTGTGGAATAAATTGTTGTGCATGCAGAATTCACAGACAAATGCTGATTCTTCACAGCTGTGGTCAAAAACATCTGGTCTCCCTTTCAGAAGTACCTACCACTTAAACTTTGTTGTTAAGAAGCAATGATGATAGTTAAAGCTTTAACTCTAGGCATAGGAAAAAACAAGATCTGGTTTATCTGAAGGCATGCAGAAAAGGTAGAAAATGAGAATGTCCTACTGACTCTCCTGTAGTTAAAGCTTTTCCATGTATGGAAGTGATCACTCTAGCATTGGTGAACAGCCAGGGAAGGACTTAACACTGTAGGAAAGACATTTCTGAGAAATAAGGATAGAAATAAAAGTAAAGATACTTGCCTTTTGGTACATGATCAGAAATATCCAGTTAGGAAAATGATATAAACATGGTGGACAACCTAATCTGTGTCAAGGAACTTTCAGGAATAAATGAGGTCAACCTTGCCCTAACTAAAAAGAAGAGGCTATACTAGAAACTTCTCTTCATTTTTTAGCAACTCCTGTCCTGTCTGTAACTGTTGCAAAGGTTTGTCATTTTGCCAAGCCTATTAATCAGTCATTTCCCTATTGGAACTGCAGTTGTACAATTTGTTTAAAAAAAAACTCCAAAACCTGAACAAACATAAATGTCAGGCACCAGCTATGTGACCCACACTCAGAATTATTTTGTCTGAAGTATATTTCTGGTGTAAAAAATTGGATCCTTTTTAAGATCTCTAAATATTCAGGGGGAGTTCAGTTTGTTAAGTACAAACAACTTAGACATCAGGTTCCCCTGGCAATGAGAAAGCACACCAAGTTTTCCAAGTCAATTTCAAACCTGACAAGATGACAGGGAAGAGCACTGGGACATTTTGAGGGGTTGCAGAAAAGATGATGTTTTATGTACTCTCTTCTGTCTGCTCTGTCCCAAGATGCCAGGGTTTAGCTCTTGGTGGTGAGAGGTGCACACTGCAAAACTGGGCTAGATAACTAAAGAAACAGTCAGAACTAAATACAACAATTGCTGCAGTGTCTACTAGGAATTTGGGGACAACCTACAGTTCCAAATTCTGAGCATATTTCATATTTAGATCTTAACTTCATTGCTTGATCACCTGTTTTTCTCTCTGTCAAACAAACAGGTTTGATATCTCAAATTCTCATCTGTCAAGGTTTATCTTTCTTAACTGTAATTCAGGGATTGTTTTCTTTTCCCCTGAAAACAGTTTTGTCAGGCCTTCCTGATAACAAGCAGTAGCTGCTAATACTTCTTCACCTTTAAACAGAGCTGGCTGTGTATTGACCCAAAATACAGAAAATCTAGTGAGTTTTATTTGCTTGATTGTCTATCACCCGTGATATGGACACATATGAAGGTCTAAGGCTTTTATTTACACTTTAATTATAAGCTGCATGATTTATTAATTTGTCAGCAACCCTGTTGCATAGAAACACATACTGATCTTTACTGTTATTATCAAGATCCTTTTACTTTTTCCATCACTGTAGTAAAAGTATCAATCAATTTACCATCACCATGATCTCCTGGAGTAGTTTGCCACTTCAATGCTAGAACCCTACAGAATGGAACAAATAGTTCCACAAATATACATAGGTTTTTAACTCTTACATGCTTACCTGACTCCTCCGTAAGGGAGGAAAGTAAGAAGAATTAGATGTTCAAATGCCATTCAGGGTCTTTGGTTAAATAGCTTGTCTGCACAAGGAAGCTGTGGCAGAACTGACCACTGAGTCCAGCCATCTTTCACATAGAGCCTCACCTATTAGAGCATCATTTTGTTTTATAGAATAATACAATTTCATCAAGTTAGAAGAGACTTTAGGTTGTCTTTTAGTCAAACATCTGCTCAATGCAGAGCAGGTTGCTCAGAACCTTGTCCTGTCAGGTCCTGAAAACCTCCAAGGACAGAATTTTTCTGGCCAAGCTCTTCCAAACAGTAGGTTCCGTCAAAGCCTTCTCAGCTCCAGGCTGACCTAGCCCAGCTCCCTGAGCCTCTCTGCACAGGACATGCACTTCAGTCCTCACCATCTCAGTGCCCTCCCCTGAACTACCTCCAGTTTGCAAACTTTTTTTTTTTTTTTTGACTAAGAGCTGAAAACTGAGTGGAGTATTCTGGATGTAGCATAGAAAGTGCTGAATAAAAGAAAAATCATCACTGTCCTCAGTCTAGTGGTCATCCTCATAGTAATATAGTCCATTGTGTCAGGATCTTTCACATCTATCAAGGCATACTCCTGATTCATGCTTAGCATGGTGTCCATCAGTATGCCAGTTATCTATGTGTTTGAGAGTGGTAACACTGAATTTGCAGTGAGAAATGCAAGGGAAATAGCAGGTGTTGGGTGAGTAAGTCCCATCATCCAGAATGGTTTATTAGCTTGGATTTACCGTGAGAAAGGATCAGCTGTTCTGATTATCAGCCTGTTTATGCATTGCTCATGTCTCTCTATTTCTGTTTTCAAAAGGCAGTCAATAATCACCAGCTGGATACACAGACAGCAACAGGAGGTAGAAAAAACACCCTAAAATTTGCTTCATGGTGGAGAAAAATTTGCTCCATTGTCCAGATTAGAGAAGATAATGACTGGACTCTAGTCATAATGACTGGACTAGTGCTCATTCCCACTAATTCTTTTCTGGTGTTTTCTGGTTGATTTGGACTCTTGCTTGTCACTACAGGTGACAAGGTCACTCTGGCAGGGTGGGACCAAAGCTAAACTTTCAGACATCCTCCCTCTCCCTTCCTGGCTTCTCCACAGCTGGCTGTCCTTGTCAGGTGGGGCTGGTGGTGAATGGAGGTCACTACTGAGTGTATAGCTTTGTTTGTACTATAAATCAGTGAAGCTTGCCTGATTTAATGTCAAATGTAGCAGGTAGTCAGTGGCTCCAGTATACTGAGATGAATCTAATATCTTAATGCATGAGGAAGCATCGTGACCTTCCCTTTCTGACAAATTGGCTTCCTTATATATTAGGAAGTTTCCTTAGTGCTACTATTTTTTATCCTATTTTTTCTCCTTTCCCATTATTAATTCATAGTTTGGGACTCTAAATCTTAATATTTCTGGGATTTCCTAAATTAATTTCAGCATAAGTGGGCTAGGACTCAGGAAATGCGAGACTGCTTTCTGTATGAGTTGGATTTGTGGAAATCACATCCTCATACCTCAGTTTCTCAACACATAAAATGGTGCTGATAATTCTGAGTATCTATAGAAGCATTTTGAAAGTTAGCAATGAACAGTTGTAGATTGGGATATTACACCTTGCTTTCAGTTCTTCCATTTATTTCAGTTTTGACTTGTTCATGGGTGATGAGAAAGCATCATGGAATTCATAAAGTCAGTGTTTAAACTGGCAATGAATTTGAGATTTTCCTGGCAGCCCTTCCCATGCCTGTCTGGGAATTTCTGCCAGAGAATATAAAGGTTTAGATGAGGTGCAGTTGTGACCATCCTGCAGGAAAGCAAAATGAGTGTACAGGGAATCAGCCAAAGGCTACAAGCCACAGTTAATGCATTTAAGATCTCCCCTTCCACTGAGGATTAGAAGCAGTGTTCTTTCAATCTATGAGAAAACAGTGGAAGAGTCATTAATGGGTGAAATCAGTTTCCTTCCTCTGGTCAGTAGAAGTAGACAAAAGACTGTGGTTTCCCCTGGGTGAAGTGATTTTATTTCTGACTGATTACCTTGTTCTGTCAAAAATAATTTTCAAATCAGTGATAGCAGTTTGCCTCAACTGCAAGATGGTGGGCCTGGATTACAAGACCCTGAGCTTTGCCTGTCGATACTGGTAATAGATTCACTCTAAGGATGAATGAAACCTCATCCATTATTGATGTTTCTTTTCAGAAAAACCAGTGAGATCAATACATTGGTAAATTGATCTCATCCTCATTCTAATCCACATCTCCTTTTGATTCCAAGATGAATGTTCCTACACTGCAATTTAGGGAGTATGCTTATTGTGTCCTGCTCAAAGCAACTAAGGATTGGAATTATCCTTAATTTTCAGATACTCAGGCTTCTGTGAAAGATGATATATTTCTTAGAAAGTGTTGTGGAGAACTGACATGCAAATCTTTATCAAAATATTTCTTCCATGCCAAACCTACAAACCAAATGAAAAAAACTTAATAAAAATTAATTACATTTTCATTTTCAGTTTTTAGTCCTTTAAACCATAACAAAGAATTTTGCATTTTCCTTAATTTCATAATGAAAAACAAAATAAAATAAAACCAATGTCAAGTCGTAAAAATAAGCAGGGGAAATTTTTTCTCTTGCCCTTCTAAGAAAAAAAAAAATCAAATAAGAGAGAATGGAGAAAAAGCTGGAAAATAAACATGCTAGTGGTTACCTTAAGCAAAAATAAGCAATGGTAAAGCTAAGTGAATGAGGGTTTTTCTTTTTCAAAAGTTTTAAAATATTTTTCATTAAGTATTTTTTCCCCATGAAACTCAAATTCCTGTATTTTCAATTAATCTTATTCAAGGTACCCCAGAATTTCAGTCCTAGACCAATACACATATAGTGTTTTCATGAAAGACTGCAATAGTTTTCATCAACTAACTCTGAGAAGCAAAGCTCTTCCATTAAGTTAATTATCTCCTTTTTAACTGTGT
The DNA here is from genome assembly GCF_026979565.1 of Vidua chalybeata. Taxonomy (NCBI): domain Eukaryota; kingdom Metazoa; phylum Chordata; class Aves; order Passeriformes; family Viduidae; genus Vidua; species Vidua chalybeata. The sequence goes on along the minus strand of NC_071531.1, from coordinate 81,302,347 downwards.
TAGTACTCAGGCTATCTCTAGAACTCTCAGAAGCAACTTTACTGATGAGAAAAGCATTTTTTTGTTAATATGGTTTGCCAAAAGTTTTCCAATTTACTAGAAGTTCATAGATGAGTTTTGTATAGGGCTTTATTTTTAGTTATTGTTTTCACCTTCCCCAGATAAATAAGGAGCTTTAAATATAATCTGGGACTGAAGAGTGATAGGACACCCACTGAAGATGCTACAAATATTTTCAATATTGCATGTGGAGGATGAATCTAAAAGCTGAGCTATGTCAATAGAGAATGCTGCCATCTCTGACTGATTTGTTGGGAAATCTGACAGAGATGCTGGTGCCTCCAGCTCCTGCTTTTAGTCCTCTACAAAGTGTGGAGAAGACATTGATTGACACATTTACAAAATAAATTATCCTACCATTATGCATGTTCGACAGGTAAAGAATACAGAAGAATAAAAACCCACGATGGTATTTGAAATATAACAGGTTAGATCCTCAGCACCTGGAAACAGACTTCGGTGAAGTTACACCCACTTGTACCTATTTCTGTTTTTCTCCACCATACTGCAGGTTTTATAGGGGAAGCCAGCTCTAAGCCTTCCTGTTCTGTGCTTTTCTTACATTCACAGAGATCAGGCACTGGTTCCTAAAAACTCTCATGCCAGGTTAAGCCATTGGTCTGTCTAGATCCATATCACGTTTCTGACAATGGTGAACTTTTGGCTTTAAAAAAAAGAAAGGTTCTCTAGTAAAATATCTAAGCTATTATGGAATAATACACCAGGTATAGGGACAGAAAAACTCTCTTTTAACTGACCATCATGGCTGAGTTGTTTACGCTTTGAAATATGACCTTTTATTACCTATTTTATTATATTAAGTTGCTTGATACTGCACATCATTCTTAAGTAGTAACTTATCTCACTTCCTTAAAAAATCTGGGCATAGACTGTAAGATCTAATGTGGGAGTAAATTCTAGAAGGATTCTGTAGGCTGCATATAGTTCTTATTCTCTCTGTTTCTTCCACATGGACTGCCCTTTCATTTAATCATCTGTCCCATTGTCTTTCTGATATGTAACATTGTTAAGAGAAGAAACTGTTAAATACCTATGATCTTCTTAACCTAAATGTCCACCCTCCACTTAGTATCATCCTCTCCAGGCAAATACATTTAAGCCTCTCTGATTTTACTAATCTCATCCCAAATATTTTACTTTTTTTATTCCCCACACAGTTCCTTATGATCTTTACTTTTTGGTGTCTAGAGGTTTAAGGCCCTGAGGGATCAAAATCTTACCAGCTCAGTTGTCCTCAAAAGTCTTCTTTAGTCCCTTCCTATCAGCTGTCAACAGCAATAAAGTTTTTTAGAGGTTTTACTTCCATCAAAGGTTCTCAGTAAGTCTTCAGAAGCTCACTCCAGTCATAGCTGTGAGGAGCTGATTGTACCAATGACTTCAAATGGTGGCAGCACCCAGGACTCTCAGCACTTCAGTCTTGACTCAGAAAGGCAGATATGTATTATTAAAAAAGATTACTACCTTCACAGAAGACACAACATCTCTAACTTTCATCTTCTTAAATCTTAGGCAACAATTCCAACTGACAGCTCAGTTCCATCTGACAGTTCTGGTTATTTGCAAAGAGGAATCTTGAAGCTCTTTCCATCAAATATATGATATATGAAACATGAAGGGAAAGAGTAGAAGAAGAGAAGGGGCTATGGACACACAGGGTTGAGTCTCATGCATAAACCCAAACATAGATGAACCCAGAGGAGTCTCAGGTCATAAAGTGTAGAAAAGACTAATGAGAAATATCTTTGTTAAGACTTACCTTTTAAAGGCCCTTGCTTTCTCCAACCAAGATAACTTATTGAAGAGACCCTAATCTCACAATGCCTACTTTATTTGTGCTGGGTCTTGGTTTCAAAAGAACTAAAAGATTATCCAGATGGCATGTTATCGGTTTCAGTCAAGTCTTACCTGTTCATCTAGAGGAAATGGGTGTCCAACTGTCAAAAGCTTAGGGGAGAAGACAAGGCAAAATCTGGTCTGGTTTTCTCCCATAAAGTCAAACCAGACTCCTTCCTGGTATGGTGTTTAGCCTTTTCTTGTTTTGCTGAATGGTTGAAGCATGGGTGCCCTGTCAGAAAGGCTATGATCGTCTTGCCGTGCTTACCTTGTTGTCAATGGTTCTGCTATTACCCAGGAGCACAGTGAATCAGATAATCCAAAAAGAATTGTTGCTTAAGGCCTGATGAACTCTAGGTTTCTCCAAGAGAAAGCTTTTGGCACCATTTTCATTGCAAGGCCAGTTCTGTTACACAGAAGGATTTCTTTGAAAGGTGCCTTTTTTTTTTTTTTTTTAATAAGCTAGGGAAGGCTAATTCATCTTGGCTCACTGCAGCCTTCTGCACCGTCTGTGCTGCCCGCATATTAGCATATTAAACACTTGGTTTTATATCCCCTTCTTTCATTTCAAATTTTACTTCTACTTTGGAAGCAGGTTTTTTCACTTTTGTGAATTAGGAAGGCCATCTTTTTGAGAGGTCATCTGAGATTTAAATCTGACTTCTAGGTTTCCAAGTCAAAGTCAAACTTCTCTTTGGATGAACTGTGACTAGGCTGGACACATTATTATAACTCAGTCATCTGTTCTGAGTGTTCAGTCAGCTCGAGGTAATGGGATTGTAATGGCACTCAAGGCAGTCCGGTCTCTAGGACACCCTCATGTAGGCTGTTTCTCCTTCATGCTGTGTGTCCTAATGAAGACAAAAGGAATTATAAACATAGATGGATAGTTGGATTGCAGAATATTTACTTAATCTTTCTCAAAGACAAACCTCAGAATTATTAGGTCAGAAGAATAATTTTAAATTCTCTCTGAGTCTCTCTGCTCAGATGCATGGGGGCAAAAGATACAATGAAAAGTTTATGCGTCGAGATAAAGACAGGAGGGTTGCTCAAAAATTACCAGCACAAGTGAAACTAACTCAGTTCAGAGAAATTAAGTAATTTGATTGACAATTAATAACAGACTTGGATAATGAGAAATAAACAATACCATAAACATCTTCCTCCAACCTTCTTCCTCCCAGGCTTAATTTCACTCCTGTCTTCTATCAGCTCCCCTTCAAGCAGTGCAAAAAGAATGGAGGTTTAGTTCCATTCATAACACTTAATCTCTCTTCCTTCCTCCTCACACTCCTTCTCTGCCCCATGATGGGGTCCTTCCCATGAGACACAGTCCTCCATGACCTGCTCCAGCATGGATCCTTTCCACTAGTTATAGTCCTTCAGAAACTGTTCCCATGACTGCTCCCATGTGGGTGCTCCATGGGGTCATGTCTGGCCAGAAAACCTGCTCCTGCATGGGCTTCTCTCCACAGATGGCAGTTCCTATCAGGTGCCTGTTGCAATGTGAAATCTCCATGGGCTGCAGCTTGCTTCAGGACACGTGCCTCTGCTCCAGAGTGGGGCCTTTCATGGGCTGCAGCATGAGTATATGCTCCAGCATGGTCCCCCATGTGCTTCAGGGGGATGACTTGCATCACCAGTCTTCATAATTGGCTGCAGGGAAATCTCTGCTCTTGTGCCTGACAGCAACATCTAAATTCAAAACTGTTTTTAAAAATTATTTTATTTACATATTTTTTGCTCTGATAAAACCATTTTGCAGTAACCAGACATCAACTGGACTACTGTTCTTTTAATTTTTAAAAGAAAAAGATCCAATAAACATTATTTAGTGCTGTGAAAGCAGTACAGTAGAAATTATACTGGATTTTGATCCAAAGATTCTATGAAAATAAAGAATATAAATAAGACTTGTGATATCAAGTGTGCAGATTTTTGTCTAGGCTGTCTGAAGTATTTCTTTTACAGGTGGCCAGTAGTCACATTTAGTTTGGATGTATGATCTCAGCTGTCATCTCACAGAATCTCACAGACATACTGTTGTTGTTGTTGTTGTTGTCGGATGTCATAATGGACCCATAAGAAATAATTAATGAAAATAAAGGTGAGTCCATAGGTCATAAGATAAAAAAAAGAGAAATTTCAGAAATAAGTCTATGAACTTTTTATTGAAATTTTCTCAAAGTAACTCTCAGCCCAGGAATTTGATTAGGTATATGCTCTTTAACTTTGCAGTTCACGCTAAGACAGAAGAGGTGACTTTGTAAGCTCCATCCTTATTATTCTATCATAATTGCAATTTTCTGCTATTACTGCTCATAAAGGCAGCAAAAGGTATTTGGTTCTACAGATACCTGCAGTGACTAATTATCAGTGGAATTGTATGGAAAATCCTTAAAAAGCTGGAGGCTTAGCTTGAAGCACAACATATGCCTCATTTCATCAAAAGAAGCATTAATTGGAGTGGATTTAAAGCTTTAGCTTGTAGAACCTAATCAGAAATTACTTGACTTATACCACTGTCAAGCACAAAATTTATTGAAATCAATGGATATGAAGGGAAAATTTGTTTAGCTAAATGCATATCAAGTCAAGAACTTGTAGTGGGACCAAGAGCCTCTTACAGAAAACAGAAAAGTATACTATAGCTCTTTAAATGTTGTAATAATCCATTCTTTAGGTCTTTCCCTGGGGCATCTCTCCCCTAAATCTTGAAACTGATAAAACTTCTTTTAGCTATTCGTCCATCAATTTTGTCAACTGGCATGTACAAATGAATAAAAAGCCAGACAAGAAGAATGTTCCTCTTAGAGCTACAGAAATCACTCAGCATGCTTTTTTATACTCCATTAACTAAGCATTAAAGCATGAAATGCAAATTTAGAATGCTCTCAGGGAAGTAGCCTTAAACTTTGCACACAATATCTGTAGAACCTGGAAGGTCTGGGTAAGCATGCATGCATGCATGCAGGGTTGTGTGCAAGTATAATGCTCTGCATGATAAAATAATAGACAATCCAAACCTATTCCAAAATACTAGAAAATCCAATGCCAGCACCTTCATTTGGCTTTTGGAATGCAAATTTCAACTGTCAAGGCTTAATTAAAAACTACCAGTCAGCACTATTTAAAAAGTGGAAGAGAACTAAGTGGTAGGTTGCTGAGGAAAATGTGAATGTTGCATGCTAAAAGAAGTAGCTAGGATGACAGGTATATAATTATCATCACATCAGGTGAAGGACAAGAAAGAGTCTTTGGTTCCTGAAGAGGTGGGGCTTCAGCAATCTTCAGTGTGGCAAGGGGCTCCTCAGGCAGAGTTAATTTGTCATTCAATTTATTTCAAAGGAGAATCTCCTTCTATGTGAAATGTCTGTGCACATTCAAATCTGTCTGTGGGGCAGACATAAATAGGTTAGTGTGAACGTAAACACCAGTGTTTCATGCATCAGCAATGGCTGAGTTTGAAGAACAATTCTGTGTTCAGGTGTTCACTAGTTTCTGCTCAGAAGCACATCACAGCTATGCTCTAATCCCACACTCAGTGGAGACCTGCAAAACATAAATCAAAGCCCCACTGCAGTGATAATTTGAATGCAAGAATCTCTAACATCTTCTGCAGGTTTTAAATCAGCAAAACTGACTTTCTCTATATGCTACCAAATATTCAAAGTTATAGATAAAGGATCATCTTTGCTATCTAAGAAGAAACAATTCTGAAATACCATTCAGCACTCCTTAAGACTATGATATTGATATGCCACAAGCTCTAACAATACCATCCTCTTCCCCATAGCTACATAGAAGGTGAACGTCTGCACAAAGATTTATTCTGGTTAAACACAGTACTGTTTGCCCAGGTTTTACAGATCAGATCCTCTGACCTTCACCTACGGCTGCAGTTGAGTCTAAGTGCACTGAGAAATAGCAACAACCTTGTGTCCCACAAATCCACTTTTACAATCTGCTCTTCCCTATATATCTGTACATTGGCTGCTTGCATGGCATGCATGGTGCCAGATTGGGTACCGAAAGTGAAGAAAACTTGCTGAAAAGAGGTGTCACCAACAATTATTTAGAAATAGTTCAAGAAAACAGTGCCAATTCAGACTTTGAAATTTCTGAATTTGTCAGCTTAAGGCTGAGAGTGGGGAAAAAATAAAAGGTAATTTATTTTATATTTAACCTGGGAATTTAACATTCAAAGCTCAATTTTATAAATGGCATTGCTCTAGATGAACTTCCCTCCTCACTCCCCAGTTAGAAAACATTAGCCTTTAAATCTCGACAGGTTTGGAATAATGTCCTGGATAATACATAATCAGTACTGAAGAGGAGAAATGTATTACTCAGACATCTGCCAGGAAAAAAAAAAAAAAAAAAAAACAACTTTCTTTAGCATTTCCCACATGTATAGAATCTCTGCTTGACACATTTGACTTGACCAGTCTTTCATAAATAAAAATAGCACTATGGTACTCAGATATTGCCAGGGCCTTGAGGGCCCTGTCAGACTCTAAAGGCCTTGCCCAGCCCAGGGCCTCTCCTCCTTCCCATGGTCTAGGGCCCCATTTCAGCCCCCCAGGAATACAGTTCCCCGTCCTGGCGACACTGTAGGACATTGGTCTCACAGCCCTGCTCTGCCCAGCCACAGGCCAGCATTCCTGTCCTGGTGCCCTTGCCAGGCCACCTGAGGGCTGTGTCTGACACTGGTGTCTCTCCCTGGAGCAGATTCTAATCTTTCACTGCCCTCCTCCCTGTCACCCTTGCTCCAAGAATGACACAAGAACAGACGAGAGAGACCAAATTGCAAGAGGAGAAAAAGAAGCTTTAATACAAAGGATTCTTTGGCTTATATAGACTGAAACAATACATTCTACTTGATTGGCTAGTTGATAAAAGCATCTTTCTCACACTCCTTGAGAAGAACAGAAAAACAAAGTGGAAAAACACCACCTGCAGATTGTTTATACTAACAAGTTATCACATTCTTACAACTCCCTAAAAATTCTCACAAGCCACTGTGAAAAACGATTGCCGTTTCTCTATCCCTGATCAGGCTGGCATCCACACCTCCCCAGTGCTGCACAGCCTCTGGGCTCCTACCAGGGCTGACCCCAGAATAATTTCTTCTCCCCTTGGCCCACCTGGCCCCTGGAGATCTTTGGGATGTCTGGGCACTTCCTCCACCATAGTTATCCCACTCAGCTTCCAGCCTCCATCCCCTAGGGAGTAGCCAGCTGCTTCCTAACAATTACAGTGCAACAAAAATGCTGCAATCCTTAATAAAATTAAATTACTTTTTTTTTTTAAATTATGCTCAGGTTGTATTAGGGACTTAAAATAGAAGCTACTATAGTTCTTATGCCCTGATGTTTGTTGGCTTTACTTACCCCAACATCTTTGGGACATTTGTGTGGGTTGCCTTGGGAAGATGATTCAAGTTGTTCAAGTTGAAATAAAATTCCTTAGATAGAATGAATGTTGTCTCATTTTTAGCAGAAGCTTGGACTTTTTCAGGTGACTGATCTCTTATTGCTACTATCAACACAAGTGCAATGATTTCAGAACTATCATAAATCAAAATAAATGAGATTCCACAAAAGATTATCTGCAAATACTGTCCTACGGGGTGGCAAGGAGCAGTGAATTCTCACTTGTCAGAAAAGTAAATAAAATCAATGAGCTTTTAACAGATACATTATTTCATTAGGTGACAGTTAAAGCACAGTGTGAAATCTAAACATAAATCACACATGGCACCTGCCAATGCTTGTTGAGTTGTATGTGTTTTTCAAGCTTATGATTTAAAAACACTAAGAACTGGAATAATAGTCCTTCAATTTTGTCAAGTATTTTTCCTCTGAAAATTCCCTGAGAACCTAAGATCTGCATTTGCAAACACATGGATTAGTTTTGATTACTCCCATCCTCCATGCTGTGTTGTGGTTCCTGAGATGTTGGTTTCTGTGTAGTAAAAGCATTACAAGGCTTCCTCTGAACACCATAGCCCCTCATTCTTCTCTTTCATATGCTTTAAACTGTGGTGTTACCTGATGGCAGCAAATATCCTGGCAAGTCACTGCTTAGTACAGCTCCCTGTTGTAATTTTGTTCAGATTGTGTTGGTCAAGCTGGTGGGGATCATGTAACATGACATGCTGGAAAATCAAACTCAAATTTTACATGGTACCTACAAGTGTGTGATCCTTTCCACTTTCTGTTACCAGAGGACAACTAGTTTAGACGGACTCACCACCACAGAACTGTGATGTTAGATGAGACTACTCCAACACTTAATTTTCTTCTATTCTCTGTCTTTATTCTCCACTCTCCCAGTACCAACATCAGTATCTAAGCAGACATCCTTTACCAAACCTCTGGGGTCATAAAAAAGACATGGTAAAAACAGACTTCTGATGGCATCCTGCACAACTGTTAAGAGGTGCAGAATCATTTTCTTGTCTACATTCTGACTTACAATACTCTGGTTTGGGGGTTTTGTTGTTGTTTCAACAGTATTAAAATAAGCTACTAATTTAGTTATTGATAATGAAAGTTCTGCTGATACTAGCTCTCCAATAATTTATTTTTTATTGCTTAAAAGAACTTTAAAATAATAATATAGTTTCTCTTATTTCAGCAGGTTGAGTATAAAGAATGAATACATAAGTGTTAGGTCCTGCCTACACTTAAATCACACTTCAGTTTTCTTTTTATTTCTCTTTCCTGTGAAGATCATAGAATATTTTCAATATTATCCACTTCCTAAACTCCCTAGCTTCCTGTTAGAGACCTAGAAAATATACAACATACTCTAGATGCTATGAGAAAACAGTACTCTTTTCTAACTAATTTACATATTGTTATAACATCTTTTCATAGAATTTAAATTTGTTTAAAGTGTCTGGCAGTGGTGGGTGGCAGTGAACTGAATTGCTCCATCACCTAGACAATATAACAGTAAGGATGACTAAATTGGGACTACTAGGGAAGATAGTCACAATATAGCCCTTTGTCCTCATATGCTGGTAGCAGCAGGGTTTTTAGATTTATGTCAAGTTCCATGGCAGCCTGTGCTGAAAAAAACCCCAAACAAGTAAGAAGAAAAAAATGACCTTATCCCAAAGATTATTAAATCACTTTTTCCTTATATTGAACTGCTAGGGGAAAAAAAAGTGAATTGCAGGTTTCTGAGAATTAAAATATTCCTCAGAGGATTTTTGACCAATTTGTAGTGATGAAGATCTGTAGTGCTGCATCTTGAGGAAAGCTGCATTGCTGAGGAAGTGGCATGTAACAGGAGGGACTGCAGTTGGCAAAACAGGCTTCAACATGTCTGTGTCTCATCTCCTTGTCAGTTTGAAAGCTGGAGATTTTTGAAAGCTGGAGATTTTTGAGTGGCTTTTTAATACAGGCAGTCACTTAAAAAGAAAAAAGATTCCTAAGCTAACCGTAGCCAAGGCTCTAACCCTCTTAAAAAAAAAAAAAAAAAAAAAAAAGTAAAAAAAAAATCTATATTTTAGTTAGTCAATGCATTGAGGAAAAGCATATATAAGATGATGTAATTTCTAGTAAAAAAAATATACCTAGGACAGCTTTTTGATACTGATGTGCAACAGTCCACATCTGCACCACGCATTTGGTTCTTCTCCAAAACAGGATGGCAACATACAATTGCCAACTTGAACTCTGTCCAAAAATTACTTTTGGTTAACTCCTTTGACAGAGAACAAAAACATGCCTGGAAAAGTGTTAGCGCTGTAAGTAAAATGAGTTCCTGTGTCCGTGAACATCTCCTAATGCAATTTCACTGATTAAAATACCTCTAACTACAATGTGTTTTTACAGAAATGGATCTCAAATAGCCTCACTTTCTGAAGAGAAGTTGTCAGTTTTTGTCTCTTGCCTTAGAACATCAACATTTTGAAATTAGGGTCTTTTTTTGGTGTCTGGATTTGTGCAGACCTTAGTGTGTGAGGACATGCTCACTTATGAGGACACCTGGGAGCTACCAAATTCTGTGGACAAAAAACCAAGAAGCATTTCTGGTAGAAGAGGCTGTGCAGATTTCCTGAAACAGCCATACTCACCTGTTAATATTCTTATGAGAAAGAAACTTATGGGTTCATATTTGTCCTTGGAAAGTTTATTTGCATCTGCAAGGAATGAAAAAATAAAAAACATTAAAAAACTATGAAAAAGAGGATTAGTTTTAATGACCTGTTTGTTGTTATTTCCAGCCCTCTGCAAAAACAAATTAGGATCTGTTCTTTTACTGTTTCCCTCCCACAGAGAAGAGAAATATTTAATTCTATAAATATTTGATCAGGGTTCAGCCACCTGGAAAAGATTGTAGAGGAGGAAATAAACTCCGAGAGGCCAGATCTTCGTTTGGTGTCTGGTTCACTGTGTTGGACACAGAAATATTGGGACAGATATCCCAGGGAAGCTCAGGGATCATTTGCAGCAGCTGGTGTGCTCCCACACTGTATGACATAGCTCTGTTATGGAGCCTGCACCTGCCTCTGTGTGCAGCCAGGCTTGTGGGTGGGATTGAACTCACTCCAGGTTAAGTATACATGTTTAGTCTCTGCAACAGAGACAAGTCGTCTTAGCTTCCATTTTCAGCCAATGGATAGCAACAGGCCTTTAAGAGTCTAATTTGTTTCAAATTCCTACCCAGAACAAGCCTAATTTCACTCTAGAGATGCCTGATTTTCTCTATTACAAAGAAAGCCTGGAGTGGCTAGTTATGTATGGCCATCTCTCCTTCATCTATCAAATGCCTTTCTGTTTCATAAGAAATATTTTAGATGTTGTCATCAAGCTCAACTGTGGTGACCTTACTGAGTTTTAAAAATTGATATGCTATCAAGACTTGGTAGTAGGTAAGTATTTGTTTGTCTATATGACAATCTTTTGTGTGGGAATTCAAGAAAAAGCAAGGCTCTATCAATATTTTTCTAAAATAGCAGCTGTAGGGAGAAATTAGAGAATCGTATCAGTGTATCACACCTATACTATGGCCACATGTGATGGGTATGACCCCTGAGCAGAAGCTGGAACAAGAAAAGTGTTCATTTCTCTGTAAGGATATTCAGGTATTGTATTCCTTCAGGATGAAGTTCCTTTATATGAGTTGGGACATAGGCCCTGATTGCTCACAACAGATTTTCATCCTGAAAAACATTTCCCCTTCAGTGAGCTCAGCTCCTCATTGGTTCCTGTTGCTGAGGTGACTTAAAGTCATGAGAAAACTATGTCATGTTATTCAGAGCAGAGCTGTCTGAATACATTTGGGTTGCAAAATTTACTCAGAGCATTCTGTAGTCTTATTTGTATGCATTATTCACTGGGTTTCCCCTTCCTCCCATCATTCATACAGTTCATGAAGAAAATAATTTGGGATTACATAGAATAGTGCCAGGCTTTGTCAACATGTTTCAGAGAATATTTCATGTAAAGTCATTGTATGTTGTTTGCTCAGGTTTAATAAACATACCAGGAAAGAAGGAAAAAAAGATGTTAAATTTTTTCCTGCTGCTTAGATACGAAGAATGAAAGGCAATTGAAGGAAAGCCCTGCTTCATTACATGAACAAAGACATCATATTCTTCCTGTCATGATAATATGCCAACACTTAACCAGGAGACAGCGTTCATACTAGGACCATTTAAGTATTGTTTGCCAGTAGGCAAACAGTAAAAATCAAGTTTATTGACTTCTAATCAATGTTTCTTCCATGTTTAAAAGAGTCTGGATTAGATGTGTCAGTGCTCACACTCCCTGGTGAATCTTGAAAAGATTCATCTTAATATTTTGCTTTGTCATGTGTGGTCATGTGCCGTTATCAAATAAAACATACCTATAGGCTTCAGATTGCTAATTTTTTAAGTCTCATAGGTTTATAGTGGACTTTGGCTTAGGTCCTAAAATAAATAAGCATGAGGCAGGACTAGGGAAGCATCTGTTGTGTGCACTGCAATGCTGCAGTGGGAGGAGGTAGGTGGAGGACAGGGACATCTTCCTGAAAGGCATCACCACTGTTCTTCCTCTTTTGTGTGCTGCTGGGGGAGCAGTTTAACAAGCAAAACATGCAGGCAAACAGTGCAACAGATGGTGCAACCTACTATTGAGGAAACATTTCAAAGGGTAACAAAATATGGTTGAAACCAGCTTACAGTTTACACACTGAATGCAAAACCGAACATGCTGTTTTCAGCAGGCTGTAGCTGTTTTCATTTGTTGATGCCAAGTGCTTTGGGGAGCCACAGCTCCAAAGTGGTTAGTGCAGCAGCAGGAATCCCTGGAACAGTACAGACTTGACTCAGCTGGATAGGTAGCTTAGGACCATATTCTTATCTGCAAATGGGCTTTAGTGCAAGCAGAGGGGTCCCTCAAGGATACTTCCAGTGAGGTTCCTACAGTTTGTTCCCTTTCTCTCTGTCTTTCTGTCTCTGGCCACTAATAACTTCTCAACCCAGGAGATTTTGATAGATATACATAAACTGTATGGAAGATCTCATAAAACTTTTTTTTAAAAATGTTGCAGTTTATCAAGAAATTGTCCAGTATTTCAGTGAAGATTATAAAAGATATTGAAAACTTTTGGCTAAATTATGATGTATTTATTCATTCAAAAGAGTGCAGATAAAGGAGAGACAAGCAGAGCCTGCTACACACACACACAGATCATCAGGAGAAGGTAGGAATACAATTAGCATGAACAATACAGAATGAACTGTAGCTAGAAAGAGCAACTGAAGGTAATAAGAAATCATTCATTGACTGGATTATCAATAGAAAACTCAAAGAAAAGTGTTGGAAATTTATTCAGTGTAAAGGAATAGCTATTTATAAATGGTATAACCAAACTGGAGAGGAAAAGGATGGGATTTTTTTCACTGTTCATTATAAAGTTTACTTATGAGAATGGGAAAACTTAGAAGCAATGGATAACAGCTCAGCCTAGAAAAGAAACAGATCTTGTTTGACCATATTTTGGTATTTTCAAGTTTTGTGCTTGTCCGAGCCTTCTAATCCTGACCTCTGTATGGGCCGAAGTTCATGCAGTAGTAGTTGTGTTTGAGAACTTGTGGAGGACATAAAATGTATTTCTGGGTTGGAAAGGAGTACCCAACTTATACCTGTATAAAGGGGGAATAATAAAATGTGAATTTACAGACAAGTCAATTTAACTTCAAATCCTGGTAAAATTCTAAAACAAAGAGTAAGCACTAGGAAGATAACAAGAAAAGTAGCAGCACATATGAATTTGCCAAGGAGATATCTTTTCAAATCAAACTAATTTTCTTTTATAAAGGAATAATGGGTGATATAGGCAAAGAAATAATAATAATATATTTCATTTTCACTAAGGCTTTTTATATTGCCTTACACTATCGAAAGTAAAATTACAGTGGGGAAAAGTGTAGAGTGGCACATAACCAGGTAAACTTATCACTTGTTCCCCATCCATCTGGAGGCAAGTTCCCTTCACTATGAATTTTAATTACACAAACTACATAATCAAATCAAGACTATGCTTATTAAATCCACAGACATCATCATACTCATAGGAACTCCAAGTGTGACAGAAAACAATACTAAAATTTAAATTAATAATTAGAAAAACAGTCTGAAAGAAACCAGGACAAGGGCAGAAATATTCCACCATTCCCTAATACAATTTTAACCCAAGTAATCAATAATGATAAAACTTCACTCTTTAAAATCAATCACAGGCTGAAAACTTTGGACAGAGAAGTTGTAATGGCAAATGTGGATCAGTTAAAATTAGAGGAATGGAAATATTGAAAGGCATAGAGATGGGATAAAGATAAAAGTTCTGAAAAGACAAAAATTCTGAAATGATCTAGAAATGCTAACTATAAATAAACAAACACTAGTAAAATATTAACACTGTATTTTCAAAAGGAAATAAACTGATATCTATCCAATGTAATTTTAGGGGTCAGCACTCCAGTTTTAAAGTAGAGTAATGGATTAAATGCCACTGTTAGGCCCTGCCACATTTCTTCCATATTTTCTATTTTTAATGTTTTTTTATTTGAATTTATTTTATTTATCTATTCTTCTATATATAAGAATATAACTTTTATAGATATAAGAATATAACCATTGAACTTTGTAGAATGATCGGTAAAGTACATGGGTATTGATGGATTTTAGTCTACTGTGGTTTCAGTCATCTAATGCTTTTTAAAATATGTTTATTTTGACAATTTTCTGAGCATTACTGTGCCTATTTTCTATTGACAGATTCTCACAGGGCAGAATGTTACTAATTGAATCTAATGGATATGACTGGAGACTTATGGTATACTGGAGGCAATAGATGAAACCACAGATATATATCAGGACTTCTGTGGCTATTAACAGCAGGATTATGTCCATCAACAAAAAATATCACCATGGCTGCAATTTGCATATGTAAATACTAGGAGCTTTGGAGAATTGATATAATAGCAGCAGGCATGCACTCTAGGAGAGTGTGATATTATGGGTTTATGGACAACTTACTTCAATGGGAAGAGAGGAAGAAAGCTAATGAGACATAAAAAATGTAGTAATTTTGAATGCTTTAAAGGATATAATATGAACTGTTATATCAGTTTTATTCTGGGTCCCTTGCTAAAAGAGCTGTGTATGACTAGGACATTGATAAAATTGTGCTATGAATGTGATTAAGGGACTGCTGGTATTTTATCCCTGAGATGTGTTACAAAAAGGTGAGTAAATATACAGACTTCCTTTCTATTGTTAATATTATGAAGTAAAAGGAACTTCTTGTAACACAGTTTTGTTACCAGGGTCCATCAGAATATAGACTTATAGAGAAGTAGGCAATAGCAAACTGGCTAATTTTTAGTTATTCAATATTCCTACTTACAAACTGATTTTTTATCTTGATGGATGAAGTGATCATTACAAAGGTATCAGGAAGAGATCATTACAAGAAAAAAATCATTAAAATCATCTTGTTTTGGATTTTGGCAATTTACTGAGTGTTTTTCTGTTGGGAGAGTAGGGAGCTTTGAGAACTGGAAATGCCATGGCTAATCTCTATGAAGCTAAATAAGAAAGGCACAAGGACTAAACCCTGTCCTGCATGTCTGCAGCCATGGACTGGCTCAGGTCCACACAGTTTTGTCTTAGTCCTGCAGACCAGACAGACTGTAGTTCTGCTGTTAAGGAGTTGTTACATACCACTTGGGCATATGTCTTCTCTGGGCCCCACATGCATGTCATCTTCTCCTCAAACACTAAAAAAAGTACATGAGGAAAAGCTAAAAATTAGCTTTGTATTTTTTTTTCTTTTAGCAGAATATTATTGCATAAGTCTGGATGTTAATCAGAGATGCCAGTTTCCTAATTAATGGATTTGTGTTGATTGGAGTTTGTTTCCTCTGCTCTCTTTATTTGCTTTTTCAGGTGAAGGGAAAAAAAAAAGGAAAATTCACACGAGGTGATTGTTTATCAGTTCTAAGAGAAAATAAGTCAGTTTTGTATTGTGCATAATGAAGTTTTTTATAAGTGATTCAGAGGGTTGTTTGCTTGTTTGTTTTTAGAAACATGTCACTCAATTCCTTGTTACCCTTATTATGTGCAACACAATGCTGCACAGTTTAACTGCTCAGTCTTGGGAATGAATAGATGGCAGCTGTTAAAAGGTAGGAGTTCAGAAAATAAACACGATTATGCACCAGACTATCCTATAAGAAGAAAGAACAACTAGACCATGAAATAGCAATAGAGGAAAAAAAATAGTAGAAAGTATAGTAATGTAAACAAAAAATAACTTTGGTAAACTTATAATGCATGGAGAGAACTTCTGACTTATGTGAGTTGAGTTGGCCCTGGCTGAATGCCAGATGCCCACCAAAGCTGCTCTATCATTCTTCTCCTTAACTGGACAAAGGAGAGAAAATAAAATGACAGGCTTGTGAGTTGAGATAAGGACAGGGAGAGATCACTTGCCAATTACCATCATGGGCAAAACAAACTCAATTTATGGAAAATTAATTTATTACAATTAAAATCAGAATATGGTAATGAAAAATAAACCCCAACCTTAAAACACCTTTGCCCCCACAAGCCCCCTCCTTTCTTTCTTTTCTGGGTTAATTTCCCAGGGTGCAGGGGGACAGGGAATGGGGTCTGTGTCCAGGTCATCACATGTCTCTCTGTTGCTCCTTCTACAGAGGGGTAACTCCTCATACTCTTCCCCTGTCCCAGTGGGGTCCTTCCTACTATGGACAGTCCTTCACAAACTTTTCCAATCTGAGTCCTTCTCATGGGCT
Source organism: Vidua chalybeata (assembly GCF_026979565.1). Classification (NCBI taxonomy): domain Eukaryota; kingdom Metazoa; phylum Chordata; class Aves; order Passeriformes; family Viduidae; genus Vidua; species Vidua chalybeata. The sequence continues at coordinate 81,286,104 of NC_071531.1, read as the reverse complement.
GCAATTCTTCATTAACTGCTTCAGCATGGGACCTTCCCACAGGTTGCTGTCCTTCAGGAATGGGCTGCTCCAGTGTGAGTTCCTCAGGGCTTCAAAAGTCCTGCCAGCAAACCAGCTCTAGCATGAGCTCCTCTTTCCATGGTGCCACAGATGCCAGAAGCCTGCTCCAGAGTGGGCTTTCAATATGGTCACAACCTCCTTCCCAGCCTTCTGGTCTGGCTGGGATCTCCAGGGGCTGCAGGTGGATCTCTGCTCCCCAGTGGTCATCCATGGGCTGCCAGGGTACAGCTGCTTCACCATGGGCTGCACCACGGGCTACAGGGGAAATCTCCACTCTGGCATCTGGAGCACCTTCTGCCTCTCCTTCTGCACTGACCTTGGTGTCTGCAAGGGCTGCTCCTGTCACATATACAATGTGGGTGCAGTTGTGCAGGTTTTTTTTCATCCTTGTTCAAATACTGGATCCTAGAGGCACCACCACATTCCTGATGGGCTTGGACTTGTTCAGCAGCAGGTCCATCTCAGAGCTGGCTGACACTGGATCTGTTGATGTGGGAAGCTTCCAGCAGCTTCTCGTAAAAGCTGCCCCTGTAGCCCCTGTGCTACCAAAACCTTGCTAGGCAATCTAATGAAATGGGATAAAGTAGTGAGGGAGACACTGACCTTTCAGAGAAAAACTATGTTGTTCATAAACATTAGTTATCTAATAAACATGGAAACAAAACAGACACATGTGAGTAGTCTGTTACAAAAGGTTGTAACAAGAACAGGAGGAAGAAATAAGTTTTTCAGAATCCTAAAATATCATAAAGGAAAAGTATCAAAAATGTATATTGATCACAGCTTAAAAATATTCAAATGAATTAAAGTAAGATTAAGCAAAGATGTTATAAGCCTTTTATTTGGAATTGCAGTTGTTTAGTAAGGACTTGGACAGATAAATAAGATATCCTTCCCTGGCCTTGCCAGTCTGCTTGTATCCACCTCCTCTCTTCTCTTTTATATTGGAAGTTCAAATTCCCCAGGTCAGTGAGTATCTATCTTTGTGTTCACATTTCAATAGTACAAAGAGTTGCTGTTCAACATTATTTCTTTGCATCAGTATCTTATAAATAAAAAACATACAGTAAGATAATCAAAGGCCGTGATTTCCAAAGTCACAGTAGGCCATTCTCAAGGTAAGCCTGAGATGAATGCTGAAATCAATATTTTATCTTAAAAGGGAAAAACTTTCAAACTAAAACTGAGTAGTTCTTGAAGTGGCAGAATGGATTGTTCTGAAGGCCTGATTCTGATGTACAGTAATGCAGATAATAGATATAACTCACAGAGCTTTCTAGGTACACCTGCAATGTAAGTAATAATGACCAAAAAAAAGCTATGAACCTAGCTAATGTCAACCTTTTCAGAATGTCAACTTAGTATTTGTCAGATAACACCTTGGGAGAACAACTCAAGGAACAACAATTGAATTGTGATACACTGAAGTCCCATGCAAACCTTGGATAGGCCAAAGTGATGTCTGCTCCCTACATGGTACTTCCCCTTTAATACAGTTGGGATTTTCACAGTTCCTTGGTGGCTCATGCTCAAGATTAAATTGATATAACATGTGCTAAAATCACTTCCCAGGACAAAGCACATAATGCCCAGACTTACTATCCTTAAAAGTTTTCCTTTCTCTTAGGTTGAGGCTCATGTTTGTTTTATAGGAGCTGTAGTGCACCTGTTATCTTTAAAGCACCATGCTGAAGACCGAGGATATAGAGCAGACAATCAAAAGGGTCAAGCAGATTCTCCATCAGGGAACATGTGTTTGTGTCCATGCTTCAGACAGACTCTAGACATCAGGTATTTGTAAGATTAGCTCCAGATGCTGAGGAGCTCCTAAGCTTGTATGATTTGTCTGTAGAAAACATGCTGGGAATTTTGATAAAGTTGGAAGATTAAGCACCATTTCAGAAATGTTTAGTGTGATAAAGAATAGGGTTATGTTCAAAGTGGGATACTGCTTCAGAAGAACTCATGTTCTTTGAAAACATTTCTGAGTAAAGAGGCAAGGGTTAAACACTGACACAAATTATTAATATTTCAGTAAAAGGGTTGGAATTTGATAAAAGTTTCTATCCCCCTTATCCTTAGCTAATATTTTTGCAAAATATATGCCAAAATAATAAGATTTTTAGAGGTTCACAAGGAAGATTTAGAAGAGTGAGTAGCGGTACTCATGTACAGTGCAACATCTGTCACTCTTCCAGATTTTAGTGTAGATAGCTCAATCATTTTCTTAGAGAAGAAGATAACATGTAGCAGTTAAATTGGTGGAACCTCCACATGACATCGCCTCTGAAGGCTGAAAGACCAACCAAGCCTCCCAGCTGTAGCAGTCAGAGGCCCTGCAAGGCCTCCATGGTGGTCACTAGCCTAAGATAAGAAATGCAGAGTCATGATGAGTGGAACAGAGCTGCCCCTCTTCCCCACATCAGACCCCTGTTATCTCTCTGTAAGGCTATAGGTCGTATTCTCCTCGACCCCAGCAATAGGTCAAATCCTGATCCCTCAACAGCCTATATAAACCCATACCATTGCCCAGTTCAGCAGAAGAGCTGTCACTGGAACCCTTTGCAGAAGCTGCCAATGAAGACATCTCCGCAGAACTCCACACTGCCTTCACCTCTCTCCATCCCTGTGTCTGCTGAGGCACTTTGCGAGCACAGAACTGAAATCACTAAGAGCTGAAATCACTAAGAGCTGAAATCACTCCACAAGTGCTTGCTAAAGTAGCCAGCGGCTCGGAGCTAGCCGGAGGGCCCAGACAGGCTACGCCTCATCAGCACAGTGCTATCCGGGACACCTACGGCGGCTACTGCCCCGGGGGCCAGATGGACCCCCGGGGAACACCAAGCTGTAATACCAGCTGAGACAAAAGATGGTTGTGTCTCTGCCACCTGTGTACCCAGTACACCAGTGCCTTCTCAGGCTTGCTCTTCCTACTGTTGGAGGACCATTCCAGTGGTGAATTAGGAGGGGAAGGAAGCAGGACGAGATGCATATTAAATATTTTGCCTTTATCCTTAAGTCTGCAAGTTAAATTTTGCCTATGCTGGAGAGAAGTTAAAACCATCTATGGTTTTTCTTATGCTCTGCTATGGCCATAACAGCTCTGAGCAATTCAATACTGAGGCCAGAATAAAAAGATTTGGAGAAAATCAGGATATATTGCCAGTATCTTGCAATACTGAGTTCATTCAAGTGAGCTTGAATGCCTAATGCAAACCTTGGGTTAGTGGTAACGTGACCTCAGCCTCAGCACTCCTACCTCTGTATCATGACAGGTAGCAATCTGAGCAATGCAAAACACCAGTTCTGGACATCTCATTCTGAGCTGGAGACAAGAAAGTTGGCTTCCAGCATGAAATTAAGAAACCTAAACCTAAATGTTCCATATGTTTGAACGTACATTCATCTAAACTCTCCAGTGGGCATGGTTAGTGTAATCTTCAGTGGTCTGCACATAGGCACAGAATATCTAAGGGTATCAGCCAGCCTGTGTTTTACTCCATGATGACAGATGGCCCCAATAGATCTTGTGTCATAGCTGCCAGTATTGTACAGATGTTGGTAAGTCTCTGTGGAGGGTTAAATAGTGCTACAAACATATGTTTAGGCAGTTGTTTTGCATCTCTTGTCAATGCAATCAATGGAGTCTAGAAAGTGACTGATCTATTTGATCAAGCGTAGGTGTCTATATTGATAGCAGTTGGAGCTTACATGTAGAATAAAATGATTTAGACATCTGAAGTCAACTGTATATACCTACTGTTGAATCTCATCTTTAGAATTACATCAGATTAATTGCTTCCAAGATTAGAATTCAAATATTTTCTCAGTCTTGGCTCAAATTTAGGTCAGAAATACCAGGAATGTAAATTTGGCTGTACTCGAGCAAAAGGTTTCTGCCAAAATCTCTTTAGCATCTGCAAAAAGTAAATAAATGTATCTGACCCATTGGAGCTGAATTTTCAGGGCCTCATTAAGGAAAGATAGTTGCATTATGACCTCCAGCTGGAATGGGTTTATTATGCAGTAATAACTACACAATTGAAGAGAGACAATAGGACATCTAGAGTGACTAGGAGTTTCTTAGCAGGTTACGATATTTTAATGAAATATAAAAAATACTGTTATCATAGAAGTTTTAAAACTATCCTGTTGAATTTTGTTGTATTCAATCCCTGTTGGGAGTACTATTATGAAAACCTACCCTGTATTTTATAATAAATTACTAAAAAGACACATAGTAATATTTTTTATTTCAAATTCACTGTTTCGCAAAACTATCTTGGCAATGCTAAAAAGGGTGTACAATGGGAGATTCTGTCCTTTCACGTAATATATGTTACTACTGACTGTGTTACTTCATGTGTTTTGGACAGTGATCCCTTAAAAGTCTGTTGTATTGAGAACTTAAGAGGAATTACTGTTTTCTAAAATAGCTGTATTTAAAAATCTTTTTTCGTAGGTTAGGAAAAGATAAGAATGGAAAGTAAACTGGTGCAATGTTGCGACCAAAGGGAGTAAACAACTCTAGAAAGTACTGGAGCAGCTAAATATGTGGGGAGCACTGAGGGGTGAAACAAAGAATAAGACCTAGTATTTACAGTGAATAAACCAGAAGAGCGGGTATGAAAAAGAGCAGCTTACTGTTAGCTATGGATAATATGCTGAAAAATCCATCTGCAAACAATGGCGAGAGAGAGTAGAAGTATAGGAGAAAAAAGGGAGACTTGGGTCATATTTCCACAGGCTCAACTCTGCAATATAAATCATCAAACCATCTCTGGTTTGACAATAAAGTACTACTGATTAAATCCAGTACTAAGAGTTGACCTATGCTGGTTTTGGCTGGGGTAGTGCCAATGTCCTTCACAGCTGCTGGTGCAGGTCTGTGTTTTGTATTTGTGCTGGAAACAGTGTTGATAAGACAGGGATGCTTTACTTTCTGTTTAGCAGGACTTACACAGAGCCAAGGCCTTTTCTGCTCCTCACACCACCCCAGCAATGAGGGTGGGGTGCACAAGGAGTTGGGAGGGGACACAGCTGGGACAGCTGACTCCAACTGATCCAAGGGATTTTTCATGCCATTTTTCATATAGCATCATGCTCAGTAAATAAAATGGTGTGAAGAAGAATGACGCTGTTGAGCAGGACGGGAACAGAGAACTCTAGATCAGAAGGCTAAGAAAATGAGCTCTGATTCATTTCAAATGTACCACTCTATATATAGAGAACTTCGAGAAGACTAATTTCATTGGTCTTAGAGTAAAAAACATGTCACACCATTGGTGTGCAGTGAATGACGCACAGTGGCAGAGCATATCCATAAACAATATGAATAACCAGATAGATTAGAGAATTATTTACATTCTTTCCTAACTGTTTCCCAGGCTCTTGCCTAGTTAGAAAACCTTTCTCTTTCTCTCTGACTGAGCTGAGAATATCCACAGAAGAACAAAGAGGGGACACTCAGACTGCTGGTGTTTCTTTTCCCAAGTCACTAAAGCCCTGCTGTCCTAGAGAAATCTGAACACCTGCCTGCCCACAGGAAATAATTCTTTATTTTGCTCTGCTTGTGTGTGTGTGTGTGTGTGGCTTTTTCTTTATCCATTAAACTGTTTTTATCTGAATCCAATGTATTTTCTCATTTTAGCCTTTCAATTCTTTCCCCTATTCCACTGAGATGGGCAGGGGGCAAGTGAGAGAACAGCTTTGTTGGGCTCTGTTGCTGGCTGGGGTTAAGCTGTGACATAATGCTACCAAACATCTGCTTAAACAGATTTTCCATTGAAACTAATCAGAGTATTGAGCAAATAATCATGCCACCCTGGGTTTTCAGAAGGACTGTGTTGTGTGCCATGGTCCAGACTCCCCTGACATGTTTGAAGGACATTCTCCTCAGACAAATTCTCAAGTCTGTTTTGTCACTGACTTTCTTCAGTTCCAATAGTTCTACTATCTAGGTTTTCAAAGATGAAATGGTCATGGCTATCTGTGTGGTTCACATCCTGTCTTCTCAAAATCCAATAAATGCAAACAAAAATACAGTAGTGTGAGTTCATATGAAGAGAGGTTGATTCAGATATTCTGAGGCACTGCAAGGAATTAACATGAACAGCAAAAAGAAAAATGTTTGTACAATAGATGTTCATGCCTGAGCCCTGAGTTTGTCTCTATAAGCAGATAACACCATTTCTCTCTGACCTTGCGTGTCTGTCCTGGTCAGGAGGTGGCTAAGGCAATCAGCATGACAAATAATTGATACTTCCTAAGGTGTAAATATGGCCTATGATCTTGATCTCAACTAATGATTCCCCTGAGTTCACAAATTCTTTTAATCAGTGTTAGGAAAGTATCTTTTTTTTAAAAGTACTGTTTGCCTTAGGAAAGAGTCATTTTGCTTATAAAGCATTCAGTGAACATTCTCTGACAGTTTCAACAAAACAAGGTTGAAAAAAACTGTTAAAGTGTATCACCATCAATTTTAAAAAACAATACATTCTTTTCCTGTTCTTTAGTTCAAGTGTATTTATCCCACTGAGGGATTACTTTTATTTTTCAGCTGTGACTCACTGAATGTATGACAGAGTTTTGTCTCAAAAAATTTATTGAGGCTGAAGAAGATGTTAAAAACAGACAGGCACCTGGAAATGCCAAAAGTGGGAAAAAGAACAAATACCATTTCTTTCAAGGAGAACCATGGCGGAATCGCTGATTCCTCCTGTGTATTAAAAAAATTATATTCATTCTCCTGCTCCTGTACTTCCCCCCTCTTAAAATTTCATATGAGCTCAGAGGATAAAGTTTATTTATCAATCTGGTAATAAAATTATAATATCCTCAAAATGCATTTTTGAGAAAACTGGTGGGAGATGTCTTTAGCCTTCTGATACACTGATTAAGCTGTTAATTTTCCAGAGCCATAATCCCTAATTGTAACATTTGCATATGTATAAACCAATTTCAATTTGTGTGTGTGTGTGTGTGTGTGTGTGTGTGTGTGTGTATGTGATGGTTTTCATCTAACCAGACAGGAAATTTATAGGTTTTAATTTCCTGGAGTCAGTATCACAAGCTATTGTGATAAAACTTTTGAAAGAAGTATAAGGAGTGCCCTTTGAAACAAAATTAGTGTAACCTACCCTCTGGATGAAGTATTAATATGCTGTGTTACCCTTTGTGGATATTTATCCAGACAGTTTAAATGTTGGATCCAGATATGCGATCAATGAAATTGGGAGCTCTGTGGTGGTCAAAAGGTCTGATACAATAAAGCCTTAAAGTACATGAGTGATCTAGTCTTCCTACAATAATTTTTTAAATACCTTTTTAACTCTTACTGTTTTCAGTGGGATTTAACCAAATGCTTAAATTAAGCAAATACACTTTGCTGAAACTGATGCATTGTATAAATTGGCTAGATCTCTTTATTAATGGGAGTTAAGGATGCTCACCACCTTAACATTAGGTCTTTTAATAAAACATTTGTCCTTTATCCTTTGCCTCTTCATATATGTGCCTGTGTTGCAACCTTCAGTAGAAGCTAATAGCTTCTAATAGCTATACAAAGAAAGAACCCTTTCTTTCTTTGTATAGCTATTAGAAATAGCCATGTGATAAGGTGGGATCTTTGGCCATGGCACAAAACACCTTAATGCAGTTGCAGTTATAATGAGAAAAAAAAACCCTTTTTTTTTTTTTTTTTTGCCCATGTAACAAAATGTAGACTAAAGCAGCTGATATTCAGATTTGGCAATACAGATTAGCACAGGTAAGAAGGATTTTGTAGTTGTCATTTGCCAAGGCCTCTATGATCAATAAAGTGCCTTTACATGGAAAATTAACTTCCATAGATTCAGGTTTTAAAATATTTCGTGAAACAATGGAGCAGCTTACTAACAGAGAAAAGAATACTCTAGGTTATTAAAGGAATACTCAATGTTCTTAAAAATTGTGAGACTGGTCCCAATTGTGCAAAAGTAATTCTGGATGAACTGTGGTAAGTATAAAGAGATCTGGAAAGATATTTGATGCAACTAGGTGGTTCAGAAAATTGAGGATGGTTTTGAATATCAACCTGGAGAGGGAAGATTGCATCAATTATGTGTTTACTGTCTGACATATACATATTTGATGGGTGAAGAATTACTTCTCTGTCTATACTTTAAAAAGAGGAACCTTGAAAGTAATTACTGAGGTCCCTAGAAAAAAAATATTTCGACTAATAACTAGAGAATCATGTCACTGAGCTTGGTTTATTCAGAAATAAGGCACCTGCCCTTAACTGATTATCTCCTATTCCTTTGAAGTCACTTGTAGGTGCAATGAGGGAACCTTTCCTAAAAAGAAGTCATCCTGTGACAGACAATTCCTGAGAGATAATGAACAGTAATATGAAAATGCTACTCTCTCTTGAGGAACAAAGAGGAAGTAGAAGTGCTTGCTTTAACTTGAAGCCAAATTTTTAGGTTTATACATGCCTATCACTTTAATTTTTAGTGAGTCTCTGGAATGCCCTGTGGGATACAGCTGCCACATTAGCCACAGAATAAAGGAAAGGAATATATTTTGGTGGGTTTTTGGATCTTGATTAAAGATTGTTTCTGGGAATCTTCTTCAGGGCAAAGGTATTTATGGAAATGTGTTACAGTTTGCTTTCAAGGTGTACTTTCCTGGTTATATTAAAATATTTATTGATTGGTCTGTTGAATGCTTAAAGTCACTTAGATTCTACTGGCATAACCAGGAACACTGTGCACATTTGTGGATTAAAGGCAGCATCACTGCCATAAGGTGACTTCATTGGAAAGGCATGTGACATGGAAAAAAAAAAAATGGAATCAGAACCTTTGGATTTTTTACTGTTTTATTGGTTTTGTAAGGAAGGTTTTTTATATTACATTTTCTTCTCTATTGGTATTACAGAGAAATTTAAAAAGGATCTGAATACAGAAGAAAGGAATCCTAAATTGGACTATATTATAGACAGGAAATAAAACCATGTTCCTAAAATACTGCCATTCTTGTTTGAGTATCAGAGTTATTTTCTGTTAGTGTCTCCTTGTTTTTAATATCACTGTGTCCTGTGATCCCATATTCGTTATTACCCATCAAATATAGACCAGAATAGAAACAAAGAAGTTTGGGGCTATTTTGGCTCCAATGAAAGATGGTATTCTGAAAACTGCCTTCACAGAAAAAGGATTTCTAAAAATAAGGCACTACTGTGTATATAACTTTACATTGTAGGTATACTTTCCAGACACCTTGCCTGGTTATACTACTTATTTATTAATAGGCTTGGCAAACACTTTTGTCAGCTAGCTTTTATTTCTGTGCTGCTATATCATAGACTCTAGCAGGAAAAAGTAAAAAATAAGCCAAGTTCATCTTCCTCTCTAGCCTACATCAGGACTCTGATTCTGCTTCCATTAATGATATCTTCATGGGGCAGAGATGGACAGAGAGTTTGATAAAGTGTTTGACATTTTGACACTGTCCTTCATGATATCCTTCTCTCTAAACTGAAGAGGGATGGCATTGATGGATGGACCTTGTAGTGGATAATTAATTGGCAGTGGATAATGAATTCTGGTCACACTCCAGAATTGCAGTCAAAGACTCGATATCCAAGCAGAGACCAGTGACAACTGGCCTTCCTTAGGGGTCAATATTGGGACTGGCACTGTAGCAGTCAGAGGCCCTGCAAGGCCTCCATGGTGGTCACTAGCCTAAGATAAGAAATGCAGAGTCATGATGAGTGGAACAGAGCTGCCCCTCTTCCGCACATCAGACCCCTGTTATCTCTCTGTAAGGCTATAGGTCGTATTCTCCTCAACCCCAGCGATAGGTCAAATCCTGATCCCTCAACAGCCTATATAAACCCATACCATTGCCCAGTTCAGCAGAAGAGCTGTCACTGGAACCCTTTGCAGAAGCTGCCAATGAAGACATCTCCGCAGAACTCCACACTGCCTTCACCTCTCTCCATCCCTGTGTCTGCTGAGGCACTTTGTGAGCACAGAGCTGAAATCACTAAGAGCTGAAATCACTCCACAAGTGCTTGCTAAAGTAGCCAGCAGCTCGGAGCTAGCCCAGGAGCCCAGACAGGCTGCGCCTCATCAGCACAGTGCTATCCGGGACACCTATGGCAGCTACTGCCCCGGGGGCCGGATGGACCCCTGGGACTCCAGGCCATGATATGGCACTTTTTAACATCTTGGTGGCAACATAGACAGCGGGATTAAGTGCACCTTCAGCCAGTTTTCCAATGACACCAAGCCGTGTGGTCAGGTTGAGATGTTGGAGGGAAGGGATGTCATCCAGGGGGACCTGGACAGGTTTGAGAGGTGGGCCTGTGCAAAACTCATGAAGTTCAACAAGGCCAAGTTCAAGGTCCCGCGCGTGGGTCAGAGCAATCCCAAGCAAAAATATAGGCTGGAAAGAGAATGGCTTGAGAGCAATCCTGAGGATGACTTGGAGTTGGTTGACAAGAAGCTCAACACGGCTTAGCAGTGTGTGCTTGCAGCCCACAAAACCAGCCATGTCCTGGGCTGCATCAAAAGGGGAATGGCCAGCAGGGCAAGGAAGGAAATTCTCCTCCCCCCACTCCACTCTCGAGAGACTCCACCTGAAGTGCTATGCTCAGCTCTGCAGCCCCTAAGGTAAGAACTATGCGGACTTATTAGTGTGCATCTAGAGAAAGGCAACCAAGGTGATCAGAAGGCTGGAGCACCTGTTCTATGAAGAAGGCTCTCTCTCTAGGGAGAGCTCAGTCTGGAGAAGAAAATGCCCTGGGGAGAGCTTTTAGCAGCCTTTCAGCCTAATGAGTGTTGCAAGGAAGCTAGGAAGGGACATTTTACCAGGGCATGTGCTGCATTAAAAGTATAGAAATTTGGCAGAAAATAAACCCCATTGCTTTCTAGCCTGTCCTCACAGAACAAAGGGGCTGGGTACAACTCATTTTAATTTCTGATTATAACCAGTTTGGCACTATAAGTCTGGTCACATTCAGGATCCCAGATTCATGAATAGTGTGATTTACTGATTTGCTACTATAAGTAAGAGAGAGTTCATTAAGAACTTTTGTGATCACAGATTGACAAATACTTTGCACATTGAAGAAACAGTCTATAGATTTTTGTGAGATTTCCAGTGATAAATACACTAGACCTAGAAAATGTGAGTGTATAGTGCTGTGTACGAGTATTTCCAGGTACACTCTGATGGAGTTTGAGGCGTAAATCTTACCAAAGAGACATCCCTTCCTTGGGGAAGAGAGAGAAACAATCCTGTCAACTTGTCTGGAGGGTTGTATTCTCATCCTCTACCATGGAAGATTTCAAATGCCAATTTATACTTTCAGGAGAAGTGGAGGCAGGACTGTAGTCAAATAACCTGTTGCTGCAGTCAACTTATATGTAAATTAGGGATACTGAGAGTTACAGAGGGAGAGATTATTATGAAGACTGTAGGTCTTGCATGAGGATGAAACAGAAACACATAACCTATCAGCCCTGCAGCACACCATATTTAATGGAAATCTCTCTACCACCTATCTCACATCATGCCTTATAGCTGTAGGCCTCATTCCCACAGCATGCAGTGACAGGACAAGGAGGAATATCTTTAAACTCAAAGAGATTTATATATTTATATCAGCCGTTAGGAAGATATTCTTTACTCAGAAGATGGTGAGGCATTTGAACACATTGTCCAAGGAAGCTGATGCCCCATCCCTACAAGTGTTCAAGGCCAGGTTGTGTAGTGCTTTGAGCAACCTGGTCTAGTGGAAGGTGAGCCTGCTCACAGCAGGTGGAGTGGAACTAGATGATCTTTAAGGTACCTTCCAACCCAAACTAGTCTAGGATCCTATGAGTCTATACAATTTCCTTTCACGTCAGTGGTAGAAGAACGAGGCCCTGGTATTACTCCTGCACTCTGAGGGAGGGTGATCTCCAGATGGTCGTGCAGATGGTACATTACACTTGCTGCTCTCATCCTGTCCACATGGACTTTCTGTGGAGTGCTGACAGCCAGCCAGACTCTTGGAATATGCTGTAATGTGCAATTTCTTTTAAACAGGCTAAAATGACAGAGACAAACCATTTCAGGGGAGTGAGCTGTGAGCAATCTGATCAGAGGCTTGGGTTGTTTGTGTGTTCAGCTTTCATTCTAGTCATGAAGATGTCCTTGATACAGTCCTCAGGGACAAGCGTAGGTATCTCCAGAAAACTCGTCTCAGCTCAGCATGTACAAGGTGGGTACACCTGTTTACAATTTAGCTTATTTTTCCTAGTCAGAAGCAGTTGGATACAAGTCTCTTCAAGTTGTTTCTCTTAGTACCCAGGCTTATTTTACATTAATTTGGGAATGCATGCTCCCATCATGACTTGGACACGATTGGTGATTTTCCTCTCCAATGACCTGGATTTGGATTTGATGAGGAGAAGAGAATTTTTGAACAATGCCATTCCATGCATTCAAAAACATTCTCACAAAAGAAAAAAATGGTTTTGAAAGGATGTTGCAATTCAATTTTTTTAAGGAAAAAAGTGTTTTCAGAAGCCTCAATTTTCTGTGCATTTTTGTTCCTTTTCTCGGTTTGGATTTTTTGTGGTTTTTTTTCAGAGGTGCTTTTTCATCACATTATTTGGAATAGTAGGAAAATGATTAGAATTTTTTTTTCTGGCTATCAAAAGGTACTTATAGCAATGTGATTCAGACAGCTGCATCATATTCAAATGTCATTAAGACAACAAAATTAAGTCAGTTTTTATAATAGCTCAAGGGGGTAGATTATCATGGCATAATTTAATCACTAAGAACAGGCTTTTAACTCTTATAAGAGTAAATCTCTTATATTGATCTCCAAAACAAGAGGAAAACAACAAAAAGACAGAACAATCATCACAAATCATGGAATATTTCCCAGGCTGCCTCATGGACTTTTGAAGGTACAACACAAATATTTATATTTGAAGGAATAACTCATATTGCGTCAGGCCAATAGCTGAAATCAATAGAAAACTTCTTCACATACATCTTTAACTAGTAGTGCACCTGGTCCATGTCAAATAATGATGTATATTTTAACAAGTTTGGAAGTCACGACTTCTGAATTCTGGGTTTGCTTAGGTTTCTGACTCCTTGGATAGTACTCAGTATGTCATACATAATTTTCTGATTTGTGAGAGCTAATTAGACCTGGGAGTCCCAGGGCATGAGACCCTTTCAAAGTTCTACAATATATTCTGTCTTCATTTATCATGCTGACCTCAGGTGCTTGGGTGAATAATTCTGCATACACTGATGGTGAGCATTGTTTTTCCATTACACTACTAAACATGACCAGCTTTGATTACTCTCACAAGCACCAGTGCCATTTGTGAGAATATGAGATATACCAGACTGCTGCATGTGAATGGAAGATGAGGCCTGAGGAAGATCATGTCCTTCTGAAGAAAGAGGTGGAGACCAATGCAAGATTCCTTGGGGTTATTCAAACAGTAAAAAACACTTTTCTTAGGGAATATGAATGAAGCCTGAGTGGCATTAATGTCAGCATATTTAGTTGGCTGAACAGTAGTTATGCAGTCTAGCGGTCCAATTTTCTAAAGAAATTCCTTACACTATGGTTTTTTCCACCTCTTTTGTCTCCATTACAGAACAAGGTGAATTGTCCTCTGGATTGGACTGTGTCTATAACACAGAAGAGCGTTGACAATCAGTGTTGTTTTCATATGTGCACAACTGGGGCTTAACTCACCCACAGCCCTACTGTCATTGGAGAGGAATAAGTGTATTCTTTGCCTTGCACTGTCAGTCTAGTAGGGCACAGGTCTCTCCTAGCTCCTGTGTCATTTCTGCCAGCCCCATGCAGAAGTGTTTGATACCTGAGTACCCTTCATGTGTGCCCTGCTTGCAGACATGCAGCAGCATTGAGAGCCATGGGAGTTGTGCCCAGGTTGCTGCTCTATACGTATTTGCTGGCAGCATGGTCCCAGGGGGAAGAAAAGGTGAGCACACCCTGGAAGTGGATCATTTTGCCTCCCTCTCTCCATGGCTAGGAAGGTTGTTGGGATCAGCCTTGTGGACTGCATCCTCTGTCACCTCTGCTTGTCCCCTGCCCACTCCTCTGAGTCATGGCTCCAAGATGTGGTGCTGAAAAGCAGCACTAGTGTGGGAAGTACCATGTGGAACCAAGTGATGGAGGTAAGTCTGAGCCCTGCCATGTCCAGCGAGAGCTGAAAGGAGACAAGCTGAACCAAGCAGAGCTGAGCCAAAAGGAGCTGAGTGGTGCTGGTAGCAGCTGCGTGGAATTGAGTCCAGCATTTGAAGCAGCAGTGCAGTGCAATGTGGAGGATCTAGCTTTTGGGGATTTGTCCATCACTGTTTTCCAGTGTCTTGAGCCTGGGGAGGGAAAAAGCTGTTTGTGGGAACAGCTACCACCTTGTCACTGTTTGTGGAAAGTCAAGTGGCCCTAGGTGCAGGAAAAGCCACCATCTTGTCTTTGTTCCAGTAGCCTCGCGGAACTAGGATGAAGTGGTGAACACCTTCTGTGTGTAAAGCACCTTCTCTTATGTATATTTTTGTTTTTTAAGATTAAAAAAAGTGTGTTTCCTTTTCCATAGCTTTCACTAAATTGTTATCTCAACCCATAATCTCCACCTTTGTCCCTCTCTTACCAGAAAGGGCAGGGGGAAGGGAAGTGGTTAATTTGGAGTTTAATTTTCTGATGGTGTTAAACAGCATGTTAACTAGATTGCTTTACACTGTCAGCTATATCTGCCTCCAGATACTTGGGGAGATATATTCCACTTCTTCTTTCTGATTTAAAGGACTTACCATAAAAAGACTCCTTTTCAGAGGATTAGCACTGGATATAAATAGAGAAAATAAATATTCAGCAGATTTTAAATTTACAGGTTTTTGTATAAATTTAAGTGTTTAAATATCTGCAAATCAGGTAAAGAGGGAGAGGAATGTTTATATTGCTAACCCTGAAAATTTTTACTATTTGTATAGTTTAACATTCCCAGAGGTATATTCTCTGTTCTTCTGTAATTGCTTTCTATACCCAGAAATACTTCAACAAGGCTTTTTGTCATTCTAAATTGTCATCACTGTAATAGTTGCAGAAAATAATTAATTAATTAGGATAATTTAGGGTGCATTTGGGCTGTAAGTGAAGATTTTCATGATTGCAAAGCATGTTATTGATTCAGGGACTAAATTTTCTGCTGGAAGAGAGTGAAAAGAGCAAAGAGAACAAACACCATGAAAGAGCATAGCAGGATTAACTTTCCTTTTAGAGTTTCCGTGAGATTTCCCTGTGAAAGCATCAGTGACAGTTACGAGCTTTCATTCAGAAGTGCTTTGTGTAGTTTTTGTTTGTTTTCAGTTAAAACAGATGACTATAGCTAGGCCTCTGTTTGCTTTGCATTTCCATCTAGTCTTAGTTAAGCATCTTAACAGGGTTAGTAATTAGCAGAACTGGGTGACATGCCAGTTTTTGGCTTCATGCATTAACCTTGCAGACCTTTTCTGTTGAACTTTAATCTCCTGGCCTTGACTTTCTCTCACCATATGTTTTATGATGAGCAGTAATAGTAATGGGACCCTGACACACAATTACTGCAAATGGCTTGAGTCTGTAGTGATGTCTCTGTCCACTTCATCTCTGTGCCAGGGATTTCTCTTTGAACACATGCTGGCGCTTTAGTCACTACAGATAAGCCCATGATTTTAGCTTAAATTCTTGAATTTTCAGTGTAAGACTGGAAGAAAGTAAATGCCCCTTCAATTTTCAAGAAATGCAAAAAAGATGATCCAAGGAACTACAGGCTGGTCAGCCTCACCCACATCCCTGGGAAGGTGATGATTCAAATAATCCTGGAAGCAAGTTGAATAGAACGCAACAGAATGGAACAGAATAGAATAGAATAGAATTTTTCAGTTGGAAGGGACCTACCACCTTTCTCTCTTCTTCCTTTCTCTGTAAGCTGTAGAGGTTTCTAAAAGCACGGAGAACAAGAAAGTGATTGGGACTAATCAGCACGTATTTACGAAGAGGAAAAAATTCCTGAGCAACCTGACAGGCTTCTATGAGGAAGACCTGGGTAGATGAGGTGAGAGCAGCTGATATTCTCTAGCTTGACTTTAACAAGGCTTTGAAAAATTTCCCCCACACATCCTCATTGAAAATGTGACAAAAACCAGACTAAATAAGTAGGCAGAGTGTGGAACTGAAAAGTGGCTGATCTGCTGGGCTTAAAGGGTTATGACCAGTTGCACAAAGTTCACCTTTAGGCCAGTCACTGGCTATGCACCCCAAGGCTCTATACTGGTGCAACATCTTCATTAAAGACCTAGAACATAATACATAATGCACTCCCAATTGGCTTTTAAGTCTTGCAAAGCTGGGAAGAGTGAGTGATGTATCAGATAGTTGTATTGCCTTTCAGAAGACCTGGACTGATTGGAGAATTTGGCTAAAGAAAACATGAAATTTAACAATGGGAAATTCCAAGTCTGGCACCGAAGGGGGAATAATCCTAGGCACCACCAGGCTGGCACCAGACGACTGGAAAGGAGCTTTATCAGGGAGAATCTGGGCATCCTGATGAACAAGTTGAAAATGAGTCAGCAATGTGCCCTCATGGCTGACACATCCACAGCCTCCTGGTCAGCACCAGGCAGAGTGTCAGCAGAATGTCAGATAAAGTAAAAAATCCTCTAGATTATCATTAGAGCCTTCTGGCTCACTTCGAATATGGTATGTCATTTTCCTAGGTAACAAATGTCGAGAAAACACCATAGAACATTCTCATTCCCTGAGGTTATAGTCAGAAATCTTAAACTTTACCTTTAAAAGATCAGAAATATGACATGCAATATATAAAACAGTTTTAACTTTTGGTACACAACAAAATGGATTATTATCAAATTATCTCTACATCAGAAGTTGCAACAGAAGTGATGCTGAAAATAAACAGAAAATTTTGATTGAAAAACTTGCAGTTAGGAAGAGAAGAGAGTTGATGTATCCTTTTTTTGTCTTTTCCGAAGTTCAGTTGACTACTGTTGAACATTAGTCATCTCCTGGAGCATAGATGAAACTTTGTTCTTTCTCTGCCCCCTCTCTGCTTTGCAATTAAACATGTGACAGATTAGCTTAGTTTCACTTAATTTAGAAGATTACAGTGTCAGCATCATATCTGACTTGGCCTAATAAGTCATCTTAACTAATCACATGAGAAAAAGGAGGCATCTATAGGACATGAGTAATGTCACTTTAAGGTAGATATCTAAGACAAATCAGAGGACTTTTGCTCTAAAAATGCATCTTTCTCTCAGTTAACCATTCAGATATGGATTCAAACATTGTTGACATCTAAAAACAGGTGTGATGAATTTCAGATCTTAGGACTTTGACAGTTGTCCAATCAAAGCACCAAGTGTCATTTGAGATCCTGAAGGTTCCCCTGCAACTTCAATTTTTTCCTTTTAAACAGTGAAGTGCTCTATGTCACATTTTATATTCCTTAGAGGATGCACTAGTATGTTTCTGAATTAAAAAGCAGAATAGAATCCTACATTTATACTATTAAATGGAACTCTATGAGTCTAGCTGTCCACACGGGGGTATTTCTGCTCATGGACAGAATTCCTTTCATTAGAGTTTGAAAATTATGTAGCTCTGTAGATGTAAAGATTTTTAAAGACCTCCAGAATTAGGCACACTGTAAATGTCTCCCTGTAACCCTTCTCTGAATTAGTTGTTCTTTCTATCAATAAAGATTATTCCATGGTTAGGGAAAGAGCATGGAAGCAACGTTTGCATGCTTTCTTTTTCCTGTTGAATGTAGCTTTGAGATTGAAAAAAAGAAATAAAAAAAGGAAGGGGAGTACTATTTCCCTTTCAAAATCATAAATGTTGATATGTTGGGTTTTTTTAGTACACCCAAATAGGCTGCAATCTGATGTTTAAGGTAAGTTGTTTCAAAGAAAACACCTGTGCAAATTATATACTGAGTTTGTAAAGAGAGATGTGATAGTGCTAATTTTCAGGGTATAACTCTGCTGCCAAAACAGAGGTGTGGGTCCCTATAAAAAATTCAGGAAGCTCCATAAATAGCACTCCCAGTGTGAAGGTACTGCTGACAGAAAAGGACTTGGAATGACAGCCATGTAAAGCACACCGTGGATACCCCAGAGTCTTTGTAGAAAACTGAAACTGCATGGTTACTGCTGAGGTGACTGGAAAAAGAGATTGACTTCAAGCTGCATGGATGTGTTTAATAAACTGATTAAACTGTGACCATTTGGGGACCCGGGGGAGACGTCTAAAGAAGCTAAATGCTCTGAAAAATGAAGGATGCTTGCATCTCCACCCAGGGCTCTGCTGTCACACAGTCCTATAGGTTTGCAGCTGTCTTTACAGGTGCTGAAAACAGTTCCCCATGATAGATTCGTCTTTATTCTTGGAAATAAAATTTCAAGAACACTTAGACACTGTTTTTTAAACATTTCAGCAGTTGAGAGAAAGCATGAGTTTCTTCTGACTTTTAACATTTTTACTGTCATCTCCATTAAGGAGAACAATCATCTTCTTTTGGGAGCCACTCTTGAAGAAGAGGTCTGACTTGGCAATGGTATACCTTAGTGCTCTGATGTTTAAACCTGAGATGTGCTTTGTGAGTCACAGCCCACTGAAAAGCAGGATGCCTTTTGCACTTAAGCTTGACAAATCAACATCAACTTCAAAGCAGAGATTGCATTGAGTAAGGTTTTTTAGCTCGGGTCTATTTTAGACAAGCAGCTGCCAGTCTGGAAACTGATTCATGTGTACCACTGCAGAGAGTCAAGATGGTTTGTAGACTTCAACTATACTGATGTGCAGCAGGAGTAAAATCCATGCTAAGAACAGGATTGAGGTAAATTATGGAGGATAATGGCAGATTAGCTGAAAAATAGCAGATATGTCAGTGATGAATAGAATTGAAATACTTGTAAACTAATTTACATAGCACAGCTGCTCAACACAGCACTTGTTCAAAGTGGCTGTAAGACACTAATAGATGTAGTGAGTGCAGAACTTCTGTCTGGTGAATATTTTCTATTCATCTGAATAAGTGCCCAAAGGATGTGAAGTAAATAGCAAGTTCTGTGCATATATATAAATGTTTATTTTGACTACAAAAAGTATAAAAAAATGAATATTTATTTCACTGTTAATGAATATTTCCATCAGAAAAGATAAATAGTAAGACACAGACCTACCACGAAAATTTACATAATATTGATAATTTAGTTTCTATGAGGATAAACAATATTGTGAGGCAGACACTAGTCTCTTCCACAGGAATTTTAGAGAGGAAGTCTATGTTGTGAAATCTGACAATGTTCTCTAACACCATGTGCACCATGAATGGACCCAAATGCCAAATCAGTGACACAAGAATATCCTGTTCTAGTTCATTTCTCCTCTTTGGTGCCTTGGTTTCTATAAAGAGAAAATTCAAAGAGGAAGCTCAGGTCAGATAGGAAAAATATGCTGCAACAGAACTATAAACTGAGAACATATCCTGATATGAGTCTGGACATGGTCTGAATTGCTTATCTGTCTCTCTTCACTACACAGTAAGCCTGGGATCCCAACTTAACTATCTGAACGGAGCAAAAAGGCTTTGTGAATTTGAGATGTGAATTTGAGTTTCTGTTTCCTAAACCTAAAGCTGGAGTTTCTATTCTGTATTTTTACGTGTATTCATCCTTCCCCCTGGAGTTATTCCCATTGGATTTTACCTATAATGTATTCACACTGGGCACTGTTCTATTGGTTTCACCTTATCTCTTATTTTCCCCTATAAAACCTTTGTCCGGACCCCAGATCGGGGTCACTTGTACATGCGGCGATCGGGCAAATACAACCTACTTTGGACTGCACAACAAGTGTCCAATCTCTTGAGTCTCTTTATCCTGGTCTTGCTCGCGCTCTCTAAACAGCTCTGTCCGTATCAGACGAACCCACAAAGGTGTTTGTCACCTCTCTCTCTCTCTGGCTGCTCCCGGAAGCACCTGGCCAGCGCCCCGGGAAAGCGGATCGGGCGAAAACAAGGAAGTCGGAGAGAGAAGAAAAGAACGTAAAGCAACAAGTGGCGCCCGAACACGTGGCTTTGATGCGGGAACTGTTTTCATAGTGCGGCAGATAGCGCTCCGGTTTGGGGCTTTTCCAGACGCGGGAGACACGTCTGCTAGCGTCGAGCCGCCAGTGCCAGAGTCCGCCCAGCGGGAAAAGCCGATTGGACCACGGCGAGTCCGAGCGGGCTTCCGCTCCCTCCGCTCAGCTCCACAGACCTATCGCCGCTGAGAAATGCTTCTGGCTCCTGCCGGCTTCCGAGTTTCCAGCGGACCGAAGACGCAGCTTCTGCACACCCCAGAAGATGTCTTCAGACCGGGAACCGCTGCTGTTTTTTGTTTTCTAAGGGTCGACGGATCGGTAAGATTCAAAACTAACGCGGGAAGGCCCCGGTTAGTGGATCTGGGTGGAGGCAACCCCTGTTCCCGCGGAGGGAAAGAAGCACGCAAGCGCGCTGCGTGCAGGGTGCCGACGTCGGGTTTTAGACTTTTTTAGGTTTTTTTTTCTTTGTTTTTTCAGCAGCAGGCGGGTGAGGATTGCTGGTGGGCAGCATGGGTGGGAAGTTGTCCAAACAGCAAAAAGAGATTTATTACCAAGTAAAAGTAACCCTGACAGAGTCAGGAGAAAGTTTTTCTAAAAGTTTTGTGAAAAAGTTCATCAAGTGGTTGACTTTGAAGTTTCCAAACGTCTCAGCTCAGGATGTGAGGCAGAAAGTCTTTTGGAAGGGGGTTGGCACACTTTTAACAGAAGGCACCAAGAAGGGGGATCCTTCAGTGAAAAAGGGTTTCATGAGGATCTTTTTGTTAGTTTATGACATTGTTAAGGAGGGTGCAGACAGTCGGGAAACGCGGGAAACTGAAAAGAGTCCATCTGCTTTAGTTCCCCCGTCTCCCCAACCCCCACAGTCTGAAAATGCTAATCGCTCTGTTGAAACTTCTGTTCCTAAACCTTCTGCTTCTTTTCACAGTTGTGGCTGTTCCCAAAACTTCTGTACTCCTTCTAACCCCTTCCCTCACCCCCCATGGGACGAACCGCCACAAGATGGCGGCGGCCATGGCGGGGGTCTTTGTCTCATCACAAGACGGACAAAGAAGCGCGGCGGGAACTCCTTCTTCCCAGGTACCCCCCCCACACCAGTCCCTGACCCTCCTTCCCTTTGTCCTGACCCCTCCTCCTCCTCTCTTGCGGCAGACCAAACCCCTCCCAAGTGCTATTGCAGGCCTCCACCCACAGCACCGCCCCTCCAGGTGGATCCTTCAGCTCCACCCCTTGAGGTTGCACCACCTGATCCCGCCCCACTCAACACGGCATCACCAACCTCAGCCACTCCCACACAAACCTCCACCCCCAAGCCTCCGGACCCTGCCCCCGCTCCTCCTGTTTCCCAAGGCCCGGCCTCTGTTTCCCCTGGCAACGGGAAAGGTGGGGAGGCTGAAGCCGGGAAACAGAAAGCAGGCAAGGATTCAAACTCCTTGTTTCTCGTGCCAGTGTTGTACAACGCGAGAGGGCAAAACCCCAGATGGGAACCACTTTCATACAAAAGCATAAAGGAACTCTGCAAAACGAAATGTGAATTTGGACAAAAAAGCAAATTCTTTAAGAGCATGTTAAAAGCAACTTTCAATTCTAAGACCTTAGTTCCCACTGATTTAAAACGCTTGTTCAGTTGCTTGCTTCCTCCATCAGAATACAGAATGTGGGAAAGAACATGGAAAAGGTTTGCAGGAGACCTTCTTCCAGGAATTTTGCAGAGTCCCGATTATGCAACAGATATAGAGGATGATGAGATCACCCTCGAACATCTTGTAGGTGAAGGGGACTGGAATCAAGCCCAAAAGTAGGCAGCAGGGATTCCAAAACCAGTGTTAGATCTCACAAAAGACGCAGCAGAATGGGCATTTCTTAGTATGCCCTCAAAAGAACCTATAATACCTTATATCGCTCTCAAGCAATCTGTTTCAGAGCCATTCATGGATTTTGTTGATAGAGTGAGAGACACGGTGGAGAGAAAGGTAGAAGGGCAAGAAGCACGAGACGAACTCACGTTTGAAATTGTCACCACAAATGCCAATGATGCCTGTCGGCGAGTCATCATGGCTCTTCCAGCGTCACCTCCACCTACGCTCATCAGCTCATCGAGGAGTGTACAAGAAAAGCCACACTGATAGCAGAGGACTTAATGAAAAGGCCTCGGGAGAAGGTGGTTGCTCCAACATCGGCAACCCCAAAAACTCAACCATCGAGACCTCCTCCACCCAAATGCAGATGTTTTTACTGTAATCAGGAAGGCCACTTCATCAGCCAATGCCCTTTTCGGGAGAAAGCGCCTCCCCAGGGGGGGAGGGTGGGAGGGGGAGAAGTCTCCAACCAGAAAAAAAACTAATTGGGGAGCGCGGGATCCACCCCATGCGATGACACAAATGGGGTGGGTCAAAGCGTTTGTGCTAAGGCAGCTGTACATTGCATTATGCCTAGTGTCAGCAGCCAGGTTTACACCACTGACAAAATTGAACCTTACCGGTTGCGACTCACTGAACCCATTCATTTCTCTAACCAGGAATGGCATTTCATCATAGCAACAGCAGAACTGTTGCCCCGCATTCAGGACTGCGAAACTCGCAGAAGGAATGATCTACTAAACTGCAAGTACCTTGTCATTGGTGACACAAAGTACACCCCACAAGAGATAGAGATCCCTCCTGCCATCCTTTCACTTGATCCTAGGACCTTCTATCTCATGGCACGTTGTGTCCACCCCCCTCTCTTCCTGTCACAGGGACAGATCATTACCCAGGCAATTCCAGTGCCTCAGCTTTTGTGTGATGATCTAGACCTGTCAGTCTTCTACACCGAGACGCTGGGAGAGGAGAAGCCCCTCGTGTGGTGTGGCCTTAAGAGCGAGGGGCATTCCATTCAACTTCAGGGGATGATGGACACGGGGGCAGATGTAACAGTCATTCCCTCACACAAATGGCCTCAACAATGGGAGCTTGAAAGTGTGGGCAACCCAATTTTAGGTGTGGGAGGTCCACAATTGGCACAGCAGTCTAGGAACACAGTCCAAATTGAGGGGCCGAATGGACAGTTAGCATCTCTGTGCCCGTTCGTTTTAGATTCAAAGTTTACTCTCTGGGGAAGGGATGCTCTGACTCAGTGGGGGGCAAAATTAGAACTGCCAACCCCCCAGGGTTTTTAGGTGTGGCCACTGAAGAGCGCCCTACCCAAAAACTCAAGTGGCTCACAGATACACCCGTTTGGGTAGAGCAGTGGCCGTTGCATAGAGAAAAGTTAAGAGTGCTCACTCAGATTGTGAAGGATGAATTAGTAAAGGGACATATAGTGGAAACCAACAGCCCTTGGAATTCGCCGGTTTTTGTGATTAAGAAACCGGGGACAGACAAGTGGTGACTCCTCCACGATCTCAGAAAAATTAATAACGTAATTGAAGAGTTGGGAGCTCTTCAACCAGGGATGCCTTCTACATCTATGCTCCCCCAAGATTGGAAATTGGCAATGATAGACATCAAAGATTGCTTCTTTCAAATTCCCCTGCGCCCAGATGATGCACCGTGCTTCGCCTTCTCTGTACCTTCCATAAACAGAGAGGCTCCCATGAAACGCTACCACTGGAAAGTCCTACCTCAGGGCCTCAAATGCTCTCCTACCATTTGCCAGTGGTATGTTGACAAAGTTCTATCCCCAGTGCGTGCCAAGTGGGAAGACTGCATTTTTTATCATTACATGGATGATGTCCTTGTCTGTGCTAACAGTGACAATGTACTTGCAGAGGCGTTGGAGGACACTATCACAGCCTTGTCGGAGGTTGGATTTGAGTTGCAGAAGGAAAAGGTGCAACACCTGCCGCCTTGGAAATATCTGGGCCTTGACATTAGC
Source organism: Vidua chalybeata (assembly GCF_026979565.1). Lineage (NCBI taxonomy): Eukaryota > Metazoa > Chordata > Aves > Passeriformes > Viduidae > Vidua > Vidua chalybeata. Next base: position 81,262,010 of record NC_071531.1, on the reverse strand, counting down.
AACAGGACCATCATGCCCCAGAGGCCAATGATAAATGACAACCCAAAGACACTACAGGACCTCCACCAGTTGTGTGGGTCTTTGAACTGGGTCAGACCCTGGTTGGGGCTCACCACGGGAGATTTATCCCCCATTTTCAATTTATTGAAAGGGGGAGAAGAGTTAGACTCCCTGAGAGCTCTGACCCAAGAGGCCAGGGCTGCCTTGGAGAGAATTCAGTCCACCCTGGCAGACAGACAGGCCCACAGATGCCGCGAGGGCCTGCCCTTTCGATTTATCATCCTTGGTAAGTTGCCACACCTCCATGGGTTGATTTTCCAGTGGGACACAGACCAAAAGGATCCTCTCTTAATCATAGAGTGGGTGTTCCTGGGTCATCAGTTGTCCAAAAGTATCATCAAGCCACAAGAGTTGATGGCCCAGCTGATCATGAGGGCCAGGGCTTGCCTGCGGGTGTTGGCAGGGTGTGATTTCATGTGCATTCATCTCCCTATCAGAATATCTGTGGGGAGACTCTCAAAGGAAACACTTGAATACCTGCTCCAGATAAATGAAAACTTGCAGTTTTCCTTAGACAGCTATATCGGACAAAATTCCATTAACCATCCAGGTCACAGACTGTTTGAAATACAGTTTGATTTGATTCCAAAAAGCATTCAGAGCAGTGAACCACTGAAGGCATTGACATTTTTACTGACGCGTCAGGAGGGTCCCACAAGTCGGTGATCACATGGAAGGACCCACAGACTCAGCAGTGGGAAGCTGATGTAAAGGTTGTAGAAGGGTCCCCACAAGTTGCTGAGCTGGACGCTGTAGTCAGGGCCTTTGAGAGGTTTTCAGAACCAATTAACATAGTTACAGATTCAGCATATGTAGCAGGTGTTGTGTCCAGAGCAGAACATGCAGTGCTCAAAGAAGTTTCCAATCCAGCTATATTTAGTTTACTCTCGAAATTGATCCATCTAGTTTGCTACCGAGAGCAGCCTTTTTTCATAATGCACGTCCGATCACACACTGACCTCCCAGGTTTTATCGCAGAAGGCAACCGCAGGGCAGATGCTTTGGCCGCTCCTGTACAGCTGGCTGGCCAGCCAAACATTTTAGAACAGGCCAAACTAAGCCATCAATTGTTCCATCAGAATGCACCAGGTCTGGTCCGCCAGTTCAACCTGCGGCGTGACCAAGCCAAGGCAATTGTGGCTGCTTGCCCCGAGTGTCAGGAGTCCACCTTACCAGCCCTGAGTTCGGGAGTGAACCCAAGGGGACTCCGCAGTTGTGAATTGTGGCAAACTGACATTACTCACATTCTGGAGTTCGGGAGATTTCAACATGTCCATGTTTCAGTAGACACCTTCTCCAGAGCAGTTTTTGCCTCAGCCCATGGAGGACAAAAGGCCGCAGATGTAAAAAAACACCTCATGCAAGCATTCACGACCTTGGGGGTCCCCACCACTATCAAAACTGATAATGGCCCAGCTTATATTTCAAAAGTGTTCGGTGAGTTTTTACAGGAATGGGGGGTGAATCATCGGACTGGAATTCCACACTCCCCCACAGGCCAGGCTGTGATAGAAAGAACACATCAGACCTTGAAAAAGGTCCTCCTTCGCCAGCGGGGAGATATCCAAGTTGTTTCTTTACAACTCAGGCTCTGCGAAGCTCTTTTTACTATTAACTTTTTAAATTGTTCTTTTGATAGTCCTGAGCCGCCAGTCCTGCAACATTTTAAACAACATCAACAGCTTAAGCCTGACGAGAGACCTCCAGTGATAATTAGGGATCCAGACTCTGGAGAAATCCAGGGTCCACACCAGCTCATCACTTGGGGACGGGGGTATGCGTGCATGTCCACACCCTCTGGTCTCAGGTGGATTCCTAAGAAATGGGTCAAACCCTACACTCCTGGATGGGGAGGGAGTCCAACACAGAGTAACCCCCCCGATGCTTCAGAAGATCCCACAGATGACGCCGTTGCGTCAAACAGGAAATGCCGCAAGGGAGGAAGAGAACTCTACTTCCTGTTTTTCCTTTATACTGGCAGAATTTTTATAGTTAGTTTACCCTGTTGTATGGTTTCATTTTTCTTTCAGACTAGCAGGATGTCAATTCCTACATTCCTGCTCCTCATTTGGCTCCAGAAAAGCAGGAGAATGAGGACTGGTTCAAGGGCATGTTTAAGGGCTGGGATCTTTCTGGGTGGGTGTTGTCCCTTCTAAAGGACATTTGTTATTTTGTAGTTGCAATCTTTTTAGTTTTGCTATCATTTGGGATTCTCATTTTTAGCATTGCTTCCTCCAAGTTTGCAGCCTCCACACCTGTTGTAGTTGCTGCTGCCACCACAGGAGGAGAATGGTGGGAAGATGGAAAAAAAAAACAACCCTGCAGTTTGATAGCCGCAGTTTCTCCTTCCCCCAAAGCTCCGTTCATTTTATTAAACAAAAAAGAGGGAGATGTTGCAGTGTGCAGCTACGCAAACGGAGCAAAAAGGCTTTGTGAATTTGAGATGTGAATTTGAGTTTCTGTTTCCTAAACCTAAAGCTGGAGTTTCTATTCTGTATTTTTACGTGTATTCATCCTTCCCCGTGGAGTTATTCCCATTGGATTTTACCTATAATGTATTCACACTGGGCACTGTTCTATTGGTTTCACCTTATCTCTTATTTTCCCCTATAAAACCTTTGTCTGGACCCCAGATCGGGGTCACTTGTACATGCGGCGATCGGGCAAATACAACCTACTTTGGACTGCACAACAAGTGTCCAATCTCTTGAGTCTCTTTATCCCGGTCTTGCTCGCGCTCTCTAAACAGCTCTGTCCATATCAGACGAACCCACAAAGGTGTTTGTCACCTCTCTCTCTCTCCAGCTGCTCCCGGAAGCACCTGGCCAGCGCCCTGGGAAAGCGGATCGGGCGAAAACAAGGAAGTCGGAGAGAGAAGAAAAGAACGTAAAGCAACAGACTACCTCAACAAATACAAAGTTTTGCAGAGAGTTGTACAGTGTCACAGAAGGTGATGGAACTAGAGTGGTCCAAGGAAAGAAGAGGACACCTAAATATTCTACCTGTAGGAACGTACAAGTGTTTTTGGAGCTCAGGCTGGATACATCATCTTGTTAAGAAAAAGCCAAGGTGTAAACATGAAGTAAATAAATAGATAAATAAATAAAGCAAAATTTGGCAACTTCTGAAGAACCTCTAAGATTGTGCACAGTTTGCTGAAGAGATTTAAATGGATATGAATGAGTCAGTCTAGTTAGGGATTGCTCTAGAAATCTCTGAGATAAATTACTACTGAGAGGGGGATGCCTTGAAAGGTTCATGAGATAATGATGAAGGAACCAGTGTAATGTGCCTTAATGCACATCACAACCTTCTCCCTTGTCTGCATGATTGTAGGCCATTCAAGTCCACTCACCTCTGGAGACTGAAATACTGAAAGCTCTCATTGCCTTCAAACTCTTATTTATCTTGACCTTCCTGTCTAGTTTTAATAAACCTATTCTGTGAGAATCACAGGACTGCTTTCTAACCTCTTGCCTGCACTTCTGTTCACTGAGGGAAGGGCTGTAACCTTGCTACCCACAGTTGTGCTAACATATCCGTGATCATTCATCTTCTCCCTGGATCAGCTCAAAGCTTCAAACATATCTTGGCTTTTAATTAAATTAAAATGGGAGGAAAAAGTTTCCCTTTTATGAGTGTGCTCTGAAGGGAACAAAATCTTGCAAGTGAAGCGCACACAATGATCCTGTCTATTTACAAGTCTTAGAATTAGATGAAAATAGGAAAAAAGGAAACTTTGTTCTGCTCAGAACGACAGTTTGATATAAAACAAAAAGGGTGGCTTTCTAAAACATTTCAAAAGAGTTTTCTTTTTTCTGAAGATATGTTTGTAATAGAAACTCCGAGGCTTCTTCCACAGCTTTGTACAAGCCAAGAAAGAAAAATTGAATTAGTTGTAGGATCTGAATCAGAATCTTGGATCCAGGGAGTAATAAAAGTTGAACATGTTTTGCAGTTTTCTGTGTAAAATAAAAAAAAAAAAAAAAAAAAAAAGACATGAAGATCAACACACTCAGTTTGAAGACAAAACTTTGCTGCAAACTGGATCACATTCCTCCAAAAAGAAGTCTGGTTTTCTCTGTCTGACAGTCACCCATGGATATAAGAATCCGACTTCAATGAGCCACTCAAAAGTATTCTCATTTTTTTTTTCTGTCCTTCACATACTGAGTTCTTAGTGTCTGGTAGGGCACTCACAGGGGCCTGAAGTGACTTCTGAAGTAGGATTCATAATTGGGTGAATGTTTTCTTTGTATGCCGTAGCACAGCAGAGAAGATACAACTTAGAAATGCACCTTGAGAAATAAATATCCCCTGACTAGTTTTCCTGTGGCTCGTTCAGAACAAAGCTGCCTTCTAATAGAAGATGTCCCTGGCTTGTGGCACTTGGGTTGGAACTAGATAATCTTTAAGGTCCCTTCCAAGCCAAACCATTCCAGTATTCAATGAATATCACTCCTGATTTGTTGTTTGCCCAGTGTTTTCTTATCAATGGTACAGTACAGATAAGCTTCACATCATCCATGTTGCTGGTGTTTAAAACCAATCTGGAGTTTCACAGATGGCATATTTCAATTTAATTACATTTTCTGATAGTGAATACATCTGAACAAATGAAAAAAATATGTGATGCCATATTCTGCTGCAAGGCAGAAAACAGTTTGATACCGACAACCATAAAATCTTCATTCAGGAACTGTAATTTATTGCATCACTGTTTACTCATCAATGAACAGCCAAGACTGGTGTGGAAAGCTAGAAGGTGTCACCTAAAACAGGAAGAGATAACAAACTGACAGACAGTATGATTTGAATAGATAAACAGTCATCCCAGATGTTTCTTTCTTTTTCTCAGTGAAAAACAAGATGAACAATGAAAGTTACATGGGACTTAGATCACTGCAAGCAGGAGCAGAGAATTGCCCTGGCACCAAGTCTGCAGTCCTGACAATTCTCACAAGTGCCTACTGAAAGCTATTGCTATCTGACATATGTTGCTATAAGTGCTAATTAAATCTCAGTGCTGTGTTCTATTATTAAAACAAGAGTCCTTATTGCCACTAAACAGAGCTGCCTTCCTGCAGGGGCACAGCTATCAGCTGCCTGGGTTTCCCTGATATGTCTTCCTTTTCTGTCCTTGGAGCACCATCTAAGCAGATTTTTGAACAAGTGCATCTTGTGCCCAGGTTTTGGGAATTTCCAGCAGAAGCTTCGCAAAGAGCTTGGCAGGCTGCAGCAGGGAACGGCAGGACAGCGGTGAGTGGAAGTAGGCAGTGGGAGAAGGAAGGAGATGTTCATACAGCGCTGGATCTGAAATGCTGGCAGCTGCTGCATTTGGCCTGGGTCCCCAGAGCCCCAGGTGTGAGCAAGGCCGGGGCCGGGGGGGAGCAGAGCTGGGGGTGAGAGGGCAGGAGTTCAGTATAGGAAGGAATTTTGGTCAAGATTGAGGGGGAAGAGGGCTGTGGGGGTATTAGAGTTAGACGGGTCTGGGGGTTAGATGGGAAGTATTAGAGCTGGTGATGGGGATCTTGGGACAAGTGAGAATAGGACTACTGGGGCTCTGTGTTGGATTTGGGAAATGTGGGAAGCTATAAGCCAGAAAGCCTGGGACCTGGGTATTTTGAGACAATGGAGATTTGATGTGGGGGTCTGGGACTGGTGTTCTGTAGGTGAAAAATATTGTGATATGGTAGGGCTTGCTTGGACATGGTGATTTTGTTCTGAATATGATTCATGTTTCCTTTCAGGAAAGAGCATTGCACAGCAATGCATTCCTTCTACCCCTTGCTTCTTTTAGATCCTTTTGTCTATTTTGCACTTATTTGGAGAAGAGGTGGCATTAATCAGGATGCACTGTAATATCCGAATATACTTCTCTCCAGTAGAGAAGTACACACTCTATATGGGGCAAATGAAAAAGAACTATAGACAAAGAAATGCCCCCCTCAACGTCCTTTACCTCGTTAGCGTTTATATTACTGTTTTTTGCATAGTCCTATTACAAGGACTTTAAGGCCAGTGTGAAGCAGATGTCTTTTGCACATCTGTAAGAGTGCAGGTAACCTATCTCTTAATGATAATGATGGATACATAGAAATTCCTTGCTCTGTTGCTTAACACAAGGTTTATCCCTACTGAATGTTGGGAGTCTTGTGCACCTGTTTCTCTTGTAGATGCTTAAATTTAGATGTGATCAATACATCCAATGCACAAAATTCTCAGCCAGACAATACTCAGAGCAATCAGATCTAAATGAATGTGGTCCACATCTACAGTACCTTTTGCACACAAAGTCAGACTCAATTCACATGCTTACTCAAACCTGGAGAACCTAATGCTCACAGCTTCTTGTCTGAACTATTAAACCAAAATTTTCTGCTAGTGGAGTAGGAAGAAAATTTCCTGTTCTTTCCAGACAACTGATAAAAATATCAAAGTATACTAAATATTAACTCTTCTTTCCCCTGCCCATGAATCAACTGAACAATTTTAGAATAAATATACTATAAATATAAACAATGTTTAAAAATGAAGACATTCGGTAAGATAAATGCTGTAAAAGTTGCAGCATGGTCATCCAGTCTGCCCACACACAACCATCTATGAATAGATGTAGAAACATGCAAAAATTCCTATTCTCTATGTACAAATTCCAGTCTCCATTTTTAATAAAACTCTAAAACCTTTTGTGATGAGCCCCATGTAGCCAAAAAAGATTATGTAATCCTGGAATGGTAGGAACTAGGATGAGGTCACAGGCAGAAGACTGAAAAGGTCTGTGCATGAGCCAACTTTCTGTTCTCCCAGGCAGCCATGCTGCAGAATTTAATTTACAAGCTAATTGCACCCTACCTTGAAAGCGTGTTGGTTTCTAGCTCCTAATACTCTGATAAGAAAGTTCCAATGCTTCACTCTTTTTCTGAGCAGAAAATATCTTCAAGTTCTGAACCTGAATGTATTACTGACTGGTTTGTGCCCTATTCGCCTTGTGCCAAACTCACCATGAATTTATTAGGTGATTTTAACCTCCTTTACCAGCTGCAGTATTCCTGGCCTTTCAAAAATCATCAGTTATCTTCCCTCCTGCACACCCCGGTTTTGAGAATGCTATAGAAATTGAAATGTAATTTATTTTCAGGTGTGTTACAGCATTTCATTCTTTTTTTCTAGTTTCTTTCTCATCTGAGTTAACAAGATATGTTCAGAGTATGTTTTCAAACCTTTCTTAGAAACTTAAAGAAAAGAGAAAGACAGTGGGATTACCTGCGTTCACATGTCTACTGTATGGCTATTCCTTGCATTGATCATTAAAGAAATATTATGTTTGATTATTTTCATAACCAATAATATCAGAATCAGCTGAGCCAAGTGACAAAAAGGCATAAAGGACAAATCAAGTGGTCTGGAGGAATTCACTGCAGCAGCTTCACAAAATGTGTTTCTTCAAAAATTGGTTGTTTTCAATGAGAACTTGAGTGTTCTCAGGTAGCAGCAAAGCATTTTAATGGCAGACTAGACATAGCCAAGATGAAATGTCTAGTTCTGCTGAGATTTTTTTTTTCCTTTTTATTTTGTAATTTAGGTTATCCTGACCTTGTGTCAAACAGCTAAATCTAAATGCAGCTGAAAGGTAAAGTCAACTGTTGTTTTTCAGGTCTGCACATAGGTCTCAGCTTTTAGTTTTTGGTATTTTGTAACCAGATAATTTTTGCTATGACTTCAACAATAGTTTCTTTGAAATTTTGCCTTGAATCCACTAAAAGTTGTTCAAATCTGAATCACTTTGAATTCAATGTTTCTGTATCATTACACTGACTCTTCCTATGGTAAAAAAATTCAAACTGTCAGAATAGGAACAATTACTATTATTACTAATAGTATTAGTATAATTGGTGTTATTATTTAATTTCTGTGATGCAATCTGTAAGACTGTGGTACCTCCCTAAAGTCAAAGAGATGGACAGAAAGACAAATGCTGGAGACAGGATGAAAGAATTGTGATGAGTGCCCTCTGTAAAATAAGTCTCTTACTTCCTAAAATCTCTGCAGCCATAATAATTCTCTTAAGAGAATAACATGGAAACAGTGAGGGGAAAAAAGTCAGCATTCCTTTTGACCCACACTCTGAAAAAAACCCCACAAAACAAAAAAGGAAAAAAAAACCCTACAAAACAAAAAAGAAAAAAAAAAGAGTATGAATGAGATATTTTTCCTTTATCCTTATGTTGTGATCAAAATATAATTATGCCTGCAGACACATATAGAGAAATCCTCATGTCTTGGCTGATACCCTTCATAGGCTTGAAGAATTATCCTAACAAAGTGTTTAAGTTACAGCAAGGGTAAAATAATCACTGCATGTACAGAGCAACCCATGGGAAGAAGTACTGAAACAATAGCCTGCATGTAACAGCTTTGAGCAACTACACAAAAATCCAGTCCAGTGCCCTGGAGAAAACTCATGCTGGAGTGGAAGAAAGCATAAAGAAATCGAGGTTACAGCCATGCACCTTGGTTTGATATGTTGTGCTGTATTACAGAACATTTTTTCCTCCTCAGGATATTTAGAGAGTTTCTGCAGTATCCATTTTATTGTCTCCATGGTGTGAATTAATGACAGGCCAAGATTTGTGCCTGTACCATGTTTTCAGGCCCTCAGGGCCAACCAAAAATATGCAGTGAATACTATATCAGACACTTTGGAATAAACGAGCATTTATTATATGGCCATGTGGATATGTGCACATGGATTACTGTTCAGTCTCCCTGTATTTGTGGTGCAGAGTCCTCCACAGAAGGAGGGATAAGAGCCGCTGGGGATTTTTGCTTGCCTTCCATGGTGGCACACAAGCATTCAGGAATATTTCTAGACGGAAGTTATCTCTCTTAAAATGCACATTGCACAAACTGATAGAAGTGAGGGTTTCAATCCTGACAATTTCTGTGTCTCTTTGACATGCTGAAGGCGTGCTGTGGCCAACAAGATTACAGAGAAGAGCAACAGCACCTCTCAGTAAACACTCCTGCAGGGTAATAAAGTGATCTATTAGAACATATTTTATTTTTTACTTTATCTCTTCACTGTGTCTATTTTGGCATAAGAATGTGCTGTAATAAAATTGTATAAAGAATATGACTTTATGCTTTAGGACATTAGACTTCCATAGATTCCCTCTGGCTTGAGGGAGCTTTTCTATGTCAGGGATATGTCTCATCAACTGCCCTTTATTGAATTCCTCCTGCAGTACTTTTAAGAGTTTCAAAAGCCTAAAAGTACCATCTATTTTGCCCAAACGAGTAATTTTCATTTCAATGTTTGGCAGTTATTTTTGCCATTTATGAACACACCATGTCTGTAAGGAACAATGTTCCAATATTCATCCCTCACTCTGTATCTCTGGTGATGGTGATTTTATTTAGCATTTAGCATGAGCAACCAAGTAGGCAACCATTAATCCATCTCTGTAAAATGAAAGTGCTAGAAAGGTTATTTTGGTAGAGACAGGTTAAAGATAAAAAAACCATCTGCACCTCTGGCATATGTGATTTAATGCTCACTGCAATATTGCATGAGATGGTCTGTGTCTTTCACTCAGTGAGTGAGTTGTGGTTGTTCTTTAAAGTTTGACAGCCCCTTCATTTAGGCAAAGGTCCCCATGTTTTACTCCTAAATTTAACTTTTTTTTTTGTGAAGTCTAAGTGTATCTTTCCTTGTCAGTGTATTGCACTTTATGCTAACTAAAAAAATGAATAATAGAACTTGTCATTTTTCTCCAAAGCACAGAAGAATTAAAGGTCACACTTTCAAAAGGACCTGTAAAACTCCTCTAACAAATTATGCAATAGTATTAAAGTGCACAAACAGTTTTTTCCAAGATTGCATCAAATGAAGAATGAAAGCAATTCTGGTATTGTCCTTCAAAATTTGGCTATGAAGCTGAATTAATGGAATTAGGATAATTTTTCAAAAACACGTATGTTAGGTAGGAGTCTAGATATTATTCTTCAGGTTTTGAGTGAAGAATCAGTGAAGTACTTACAAGCATACAACCTTTATCATGGGAAATATGGAAAGTAGGAGTAGAATTTCCCTTGTTAAAAACAAATGCCATAGTTATTGCTTGGTATACTCAAATAGTCTATTGGGACTTCCACAAGACAGGAAATTTGTTTTACTAGGCATTATTTGGGCACACCGTCAGTCCATTACAAAGAACTCTCCAGAATGAGAGATAAAATAAAATGTTAGAGGGGAAATGGAGGGTTAGAGAATGAAATAAGGGCATGAAGTTCTCCAGACGGCAGGCACAGTAGCTTCCTTTGAACTGTCCAACAGATTTTTTCTTACCGTACAGGTGATGGTCTCTCCTCAGATATCTTCAGATATTTGAGTAAACAAAACCTTATTGATCAGCCTGCTATTGAAAAACTAGACAGCAGAGAGCTGTAATTGAAACTAAACAGCCAAAAGCTGTTTGAGTTATCTCTAACACACTCTGAAACCTTTGTCAACCAGAACTTCCAAAAATTACTACCTTGGCAGGTGGGCTTATGGCCATTTACATCTTGTACTTACAGACTGTTTTGGCTTGCAAAAGATAACTATTGTGAGAAATTTGCCAACAAAATAAACCTAACAAAGAGGTTTAAGAACCAAGTCCTAAGCTTTATTCTAAAGGGCCTGTCTACTGGGACAATAAAGAAGGGTATTACTTTGCACTGATTTTCCTCAAAGGATATGGGGACTTTTGTTACATGGATTACCTAGCAGGTAAGTAGGGTAGCAGTGGAGCTTTTTTCCCCCTCCTGTTGGGGGATTTTTCTGTGATGCAATGTGAAAGATATTGGAAAATGGAAAGACTCTGGAAAAAGATACCTCAGGTCAACCTTGAATTTTATTGCAATTATTCTTTAATATCACTTTGTAGCTGCTCTATTAATTTATATTTATTCATCTACCTTATTTTTGTTTGTTCTTTTCCTAGCCACTCTTGAGGAACCATGGGGACTGTAAAACCTTAGGAGAAAACATTGCTTTGGATTATTTGTTTTGCTGTTGCAGGGGCAGAGGCTGCCAGTCAGCCTAAAGATAGCACTGTGACTTCTTCCACACAGGAATGAGGAACCCTTTAGCCACTCATTTTTCAAGTTATGTGCATGCATGGAAGGAGACTAAGTGCATCGGTCTGTCTAGCAGTGGCTGTAAGCAGTGAGAGGTGTCCTGCACTGCCAGTTCAGAGGTGTTCTGTGTTGCAATCAGTTGGAGGACAGGACTTCAGGCATTCCTTAGAGAACGCAGTTTGGAATAGGTAGCTTAGTGGTTCCATTTTGCCTCTTTTTGAACCATTATAACCCTGAAAGCCATTTCATCACTCTGAGGATTGAGGAAGTACAGAAAATGGAATCGCAAATAAGGAGAGGGGAAACTTCAAGTTATGCATTTGTGCTATCCACCAGTGAAGTCATATGTCTGTGCACTCCTGGAAATGGATAACTACTTTTCTGACTGAGGCAAGAGACCAGCCCAGTCTTATTCTGCCAGTATGAAAGTGGAAGTTGTAAAATGAAGGAAGGTGGGAAAGTCAGTGAAAGAGTAGCCTCTTAGAAGCAAGCATCTCATCCAGTTGTTCTGCAAGTCCAGCAGAGTGGTAGCTGTTTTTATTACTTGGAGGCAGGGTAGAGAGGACATGAGGTCACGCAAAGGACACTAGCATTTATTCACTGAACATGAAAATGCAGCAACTGAAGCATGAATACTTCCCATGAATCATAGCAGGAAATAAAAAATACACATGATTAGATAATGAGACCAGAAACAAAGTATTAACTGAAACCTCTGTGAGAGACTGAAGACTGCTTTTAAACAGGCATGGGGGGGATGGTGATTAAGTAATGTTAAATATATTAGGGAATCCTGCTGTATCCATCCATAGGTTTGCACAACGAAAGTGCATTGGGCTTGAGTAGATTTTTAAGGTCTTTGCTTCTGTATTAGCACTGACACCCTGATTATCCTTTGATGAGGGACACCACATTACATGAAGAAGTTGTCCCTGCTGGTTCACACTATGGACAGGTGGCAGGAACAACACTGGACTACTGCACACCACATTCTTAGTTTCTTGGGAGAAGATTTTGGATTCTGCTCATTACCTAGCTTCAGGTTATGCTTTTTCAGGCCATACTCTTTAACGATAGCCTCAAAGTTATCCTTCATCTACAGAACTTCCCAAAAGTTTGTGTCCTCTGAAGGAATCAGGGACCTGAGACCTTTATTTTCTAGCTTAACTCTGCATCAATATTTAAAGATGGGAATACCATTGTGTCACTGTGACCCCTGAACAGCTGAAGGCAAATGAATAAACACAGCTGTTGGTCCTAGATAGAAAGCAAAGCAGCTCAGAATGACGTCAAGATCACTGTCAAAATGCTGTGTGCTGGAAATAAGCTCACATGCTCATTTTGGTTTCAAATGGACCACTAGTGCTCTTATCAGTTCATCCCTCCTAATCCTTATGTTGATGACTGAAAGATGAAATGTTACGATTATCTCAATTCACAGAAAATCTTGCTGCATAGTGAAACTGTTTAAAGAATTTTATACCTTTACATGGTTATAGCTGCAGCTGAGATTTGAGAAAACCAAGTAAATATAAGCAAATGCCTAAGTCATTTATTGAGATATTCTGGGTAAAGAAAGGTTTATTGGTTTCTATTTCTTCCAGGTGACAATAGATATGTTAAAAGATACCTAAAACTAGGATGGAATTACCCATATCTTGGTAGGGAGCTTGGGAGAAAGACACTTCTGCACGGTAATTTCAATATCTACATAGGCCAGAAGGTGAGATTTAACCTCTGGTAGAAACATCAGAAAGGTAATTCAGAAGCGGGTAGTTAAAAGTATGGGTTCTGAAAGAAATTTTTAAGAGCACATAACCTGTTGGTATTTTAGTATTTTCTTGAATTAATCTACAGATGCTGAAGTGTTTATGTGACACGTTGCTTGGAGAAACTTTTTATAACTGGAAAAAAGTCTAAATATAAGGATAGAGGAAAATTGATGCATTCAAAATTTTCAATTTTTTTTTAATATGTTGAAGAGCTCTTCTTCACACTACCGTTTGAATGATAGTGGGCTACCTGAGTAAAATCACACATATATTTGAATTTCACCAAAATTTCTATGAGGGAAAAGAAAAAAAGTTGGAAGTTTCACTGTGCATGAAACCATGTTTACAGAATTAAAATCTTTCTGCTGTATGACTTTATTCACTTCTTTTTAATGAATTAAGCAATGCTTTTATAAGTACACAGTTAACTCATAAAAAAGCCTAATACAAAAATCTTCTTCATTTTAGACAGATTTTATAAACCTTGTCTTGCATATACTTCACTAACTTTGTGTCTGCAGTGTTATTGCAGTGAATGTGCTTATAAAAAGCCTTTTTTTTTTTTTTTTGATAAAAACTATTTAAAAGTAATCAGGAATAATGTTAAAAAGAAGATATATCGCCACTGTTAGATGGCGGAGAGTCTGTAAGAGATCTTTACTTTCCCTATCTGCACAAAAACTTTTCTATAAAGAGGGTTAACAAAAGTAAATGGAAGATAGTTAGTACAGCTTGCCCTTGAGGCCAGGATTTGGTTCATAGGCCCTTTTCATCGGTAACATAGTCTGTAAGTCATGGTGGAAAGGTTGCAGTGCAAAATGCAAATAGATAAATGGAATTTTGAAGTTTGCTTTGACCAGTCATATAAAAAAGAAATTATAGACACAATGAAAAAAAGCAAATTGTGGAAAATTATGTTGAAATATAATCTGAGAAAGACTTTTCTGAAATGACATAGTAGGGACATCAGTAGTGAATACATTCAAAGTCATAGAAGATGGTTACAAGGTGTTGGGGAAAAAAGAGGTAGAAATATGTCATTAGTTGAGATATAGTTTGAATTACCCTGAGGTTCTTGGAAATGTTCCTAGTCTTAGATATCACTTTTGTGATCGATAAGGTTTTGTTGTACTACTGGATAAGTCTTAGTTAAGAAATTTAATGAAGAAGGTTTTTTCCTTTTATCATTCAATAGTAGAAAGATTAACCTGATTTTGAGAACCTTTAAGTCACTAGATTCCATATAATGATCTCACCTGATCACATTATATGATCATGTTCCTTGTATTATTGTATCACATCTAATTAACTCCCCTGTTAATGATTTGATACTCTTCATTGTGCAGTTTGAGAATGTTATCAAAGATTTTCTGAAATTTACTCCCATTAGTTCTATTCATGCCTTAAAGTTAATCACTGACTTTTTTGAATTGTTAATAGCTTCATTAAGAGAGCACAGCCAGAATACAGTATTATCCTGTTAAGCATTTGTGTGATCTTCAGCATAAGACCTGGTGACTTCTTATTCATTAACGATTTTTCTTCTTATATCTGTGGGAAATAGTGAAATATTATCCCTACTCCATGTAAGGAGAAATGAAACAGTACATTATGTAGACTGTTTGAAATAATAAGGAAATAAAAAAAACAAAACTGTATCTTATCTTGTGATTGACCATATATCTCTTGACTATAATGTTGTTCAGCATTTCAGAACTTAGGAAATGCTGAATTTGCAGCAAAATACCATAAAACATAGATTTGGATTAAGGAATGAGAATATTCTTAATAATTTTTTCTGTACTGGATAAACTTTCAGTAGAAAGGGTTTTTTTCTGTGTCCTTCTTCTGACTGGTTAGTTGAAGCAAGATGCAAAGCAAGCTAGAGGAATGGTTATTCATGAAAGGGCAGCAGACATATGAAATCCCTTGCCAATGAATACAATGAAAAAAAAACACTTTGGAGGAAACTGCAGAAGCAGTTGGAGGAGGGATCCGTTATTATGCAGTGTAGAAAGCTAAATGTTTCTAATGGACAAATTTTAAAAGATTTTTTCCCACAAAATCTGTTTTCACACACAGTCTAAACCAAAAGAAGACAAAACAAAACCAAAAACCCAACAAGTAAACAAAACCAAACATTTTTGCTAAGAAGCACTGTAATATATTTTGGATGCCTTATGTCCCTGTCCTCTTTGAAGCAATCTGTTTGGACAAAGTAGGGAGTCTGATGCATCTTGACTTCTGTCTTGCTTAGTTATTTGGTTTTGCATCTTGCTTCAACTAACTTTGACTAATAGCTCCTACTATTCTTGTATTATCAGGCAAAATCAATAATGAATTTTTATTCATCCTCTTTTTGCTTTTCAGGTTTTTATAGATCTGTAATATATCTCCTCTGGGTCATCTCTTTTCCAGACTGGAGATCCTTAGTGACTCAGTTCATCATTATGTGAGAGGAAAAAAAGGTACAGATCTTTGATCATTCTTCCCTCAATGTTTTGCAGTTCTACTATTCTCTTAGCTATTAGGGGGTTATAGCTGCACTCAGAGTTTAAGATAAATTTAAACTAATAATGAATTTTTATAGAAGCATAATTATGTTTTCTGCTTCATTCTCTGTACCTTGAATTTGGCCTTATGACTGAGAGGAAATACGAAGCTGCTGTATTTGTGGAAACAGAAAGGTTCCTGTTAAACCCTGTGTGGTTTTTTCTGTGTATTTAAAGCAAAAATTCTTGCCTGGCACACTAGAAATTTAATTTCTTAGAATAGTATGCATGGAAACTAGGAGCTGAGAGGATGCAGGCAAGGTCTAAAGATGCGCATCTTGCCTGTAAACATGAAACCAAGATTTTCTCTTCTGTGAAAATGAATGACAGGAAAAAACCCACCAAGCATTTACTATATTGCAAGTTAAACTCTGGATTTGAATTGCTTCATTATGTTTACAGTCCTTTTAGATGTAGCCTATAATGGGTTTTTAAAAAGATGAATCTTCCCACCATGCTATTTAGAACGTAGGACCATCACCAGAAAGCATCTAGGAGGCAGCATGTTTTAACACATATGACATTTATCTAAATCAGTCCCGTATAATATGGCAAATAACCCCTTTCACTACAGTTGTAGCAGTTAGCACCTTTTCCATGTAATTCAGTTCATAGATGTCTAATTAAAGATTACTGAACCAAGTGTTTAAAAGGCAACCAGTTTAATTGCTGTAATTGTATGATTTAGATGAATAATAAATGGGCTAATGATACTGTAATATTAAGTGTTCAAGTTGGTGATCCAGTCAATTAAGATATAATTGTAAAGCACCAATTGACAAATAATGAGTGAAATCCTTCCTATTCAGAATTATATTGGTGGGAATAATATACAGTAACTTTATCACATTTTTGCAATTAATTTGATAGAAAAGAGCATATAGACAAGTTTGAATCCTGCTGATCATGTAGAAATTATTGTGCCCATTGTTCTCCGTCTTTTAAACAGATATATCCACTTGGCAGGTGGAGGCAAATCATAGCAAGTGTTTTAAAAGGTCCTTATTTGAATTTATGGACCGACCTGTAGTAGAGAGATCTTCAAAATCTATTTAAATCTGGGATGATTTCCCCACCTGATAGCTCCACCAGAACAGCCAATTGCAGTGTAAACTTCAACTGTTTGTCAGAAATAACCTTTCCCTTCCAATCTACCATTGATGAAACAAACATTCACCAAATCCAGATGAGAATGTTGAAGGGACCTGTTCATCCTACTAACACAGCAGGTGTGTGATAGAAAGAATGTACAGCAATTCAGAAAAACTGGAGATGCCTTGCCCTCAACTCCAGATGTCAGGGGTCACTCTTGATATTCTTGAGGTCATACCTAGCAGTGTATTGGTGGCAATCTCATGGATGATCAGCAAGAATTGACAGCCTGGGGAGCTCCAGGCAACCAATATATCCCCTGAAAGATCAGGGCAGGTTTGCAGATGGCTGCTTCCATTGTCTTCCAGGTCTGTCACCTCAGCTTTTCCCTCACAATCTGAAGGTGGCTCAGACTCAATTGTTCCTTGTTCTGATCATCTTGCTCCTTCGTATTCCTATGAGTCCAAGAATTGCATCTCTGCCAGTGGAGGAGCCTGAATGACAAATAAACCACTGGTTCTAGTATTAAAAGCAGGCAGTGACAAGAATCATTGTGTGATATTTGTTTTCCCTATTGTCAGTCACCAACATGTATAAGTGACTCTCTGCTATTTGAAAAGAATTTCAGGGTATATTCACAGTGTTGTATAACAGGTGTGTGAGCTGGACAGGAAAAATTGCCCTCTTAAATTAATGCTCTCACCAGTAACCCTAGAGCGGAATTGCTTTAGATTAAGCATTGAGCTCTCAGGTATCTTGTGTTAAATGAAATAAATTCTACCAAGCTGGACTAGTACTGGACTTTTTCATGTAAATTAATCCATTTGTCAATTAAAGGTATTTTAGTTCTCTGAAGACTTTGCTCAAATTTGTTTGCACTCTGCAAATAGTTTCATGGGAAGAGTCAGATTTTAGAAACCAAAATTTGGAATGTGGCCTGGGAGTTAAAGCGGTTTCCTGGAAACCTAAGCTCAAATCTCCTTTCTTTCTGATTCATAGATGATCTTTAAAGCAAGATGTCATTGTCACAGGAGAAGTGCTACGGCCCCTGGACTTGCAGGTCTTTTGGAATGGATTCAAGTGCCACTTGATCCAATCCATATTGTCTGGATTTGCTGACAGAGATTAAGGCAAGTTTTGCTTTGCAGGTGGCTTGCATTGATTGGTTTGTAAGTCGGCATGGTTTTACTTTTTTGGTATTAATACTTAGGTGTATTGTGCAAAGTGGAAACTCACACAAGACATTGCTAGTCCATCCTCTGTGCTTTCACTTGATTGTATGACACTGCTGTGGCAAGCCTTTATTTGAATTTTCCCACTGAGAGAAGAAACTACAGACTCTGTCTTGCATAGAGGATTCCTTTGTTTTTCATCTTCTTTTTGAAAGACTATGTTTTGCTCCATTCATACTGTTCTATTTCTTTTGCAGGCTACAATACATTCTAGATTAAGTATTTTAAGGCATGCTGACACCCAGGTATAAGCTATGGATCAATGGAAATAAAGTTTCTACAAAAGCATATTTAAAAATAATTTTATGTAAAGTATTAATTGTAGAACACTGAGTAATTGAAGAACATAATGTAATAACCTTTCATGCTATCTTGCTTCTTATTAGCCATAAGTACCTTAGTGTTATTCAAAGTGTCTATATTATGCATATTTCTGAGTATGCAGTTGTTTCAGAAATTGCTACCACATCTTTATGTAAGGCTGAATTATCAAGATCACAGACCAGGGTTATTGGTAGGTCTACATGAATTCACTCATAAACAGGAAAAACAACCTTAAAACTGCAACACAACTAAAGAGTATGCATATTCTCCCAAGCACAGCAAACAAGTGTGGTGTCTGAACCTGCTGCAAGGAAAAGCTTCTAAATCTTCTGAGGCCGAAGGAAAGAGATGTAGTAGAGCCAAATTATCTCTGTGCTCAGCATGGACTCATCACAGCTGTCAAGAAATAAGGCTTGTCCCTGTGGATGTTGTATTACCTACACTTAAAAGGCAAACCAGCTTGTCCATAATGAGCTAGTATCACAGTATCTCTGTGTCACGGCAGGTTAACATACCCAAACTGCCAGTCCAGGTTCTTTCTTAGAACTTGTTCCATTGAACTTGACAATAAATTGAGACAGATGTTGTCTCTTACAAGAGAAATATTTTCCCTTGACTGTTCCTTGTTGTGGAATGAACTACTGTAAAATAAATACTCATAAGCACTGTGAAACTTTTCCTACAGACAGCCAATATATCTTAGTAATAAATTTGTATGCTACATAAGCAATTTTCTATCTGGTAAAATTAGCATATTTTTTAATTGAATCTTATCATTTTCCTTTTTTATTTTTTAACTAATGCAGCTAAACTATAATTACATTAGTCACTCTCATAAAGCATGATAAAAGAATACTAATCAGGCAGTAGGGAAGTATGATGCAGAATTATTACCTGGAGAATGGATAGAGAATATTAATTTTTTCCTGGTTTGGAAGCCCTGATTTTGTCCATTCCTTCTGCAATTTTTTGCTTATTCCTGCTATTATCTTCCCAGATGTGGATTGGGATCACAAGACAAGTTGCTGCAGATTGCTGACTGTAGTGCCAAGGGATATATAAGAACATGTTTGAGGTTAGGCAGATTCATAAGCAGTTTTCTGTATAAGGGCAAAATACAACTTTATCACTCATCAATATTATTATTATTTCAATGAATCCTAAGGAAAAGTGCTTGTTTTCAGGCTGTCATTACAGTATCTCCTCACAAGTTTTCTCTCCTGGTATAAAATCAGCACAAGTATGGGGATATTTTTTACCTTACTGAATTTGTCTATTATTTACTCTTTTGTCAGTAGTGCGCACACTCTCAAAATATAATTTCCACTGCCAATGACTCCAGTATCTGGCCTTCCTTTTGGAAAGGCCTTTCTCAATGCTGATGACTTTTTTCCATGGCACCTGTAAATGTAAAAATTATGCTTTGTAGGCAAAGTCTCTCACGTATATGCATTTGCTTTTCCACCACTGCAACAGGCTTTTCATTGACCCCTCTTACTTTCACTACATTGAAGCAAAGGTGATATTCTACCCAGACCATATATTTTTTTATCTTTTTTTTTCTGTCATTTCCTTTTCACTGTCATAGAAAACAAAATCTCCTTTTGTTCATAATTTTCAAATCCTTTCCTGTATCTTTCCTTCTTTTCTCTTATTATCTCTTACCATTGTGGAAGGCAGCATCAGGTGATTTTTCTCCCATCTCAAAGTATGTAAGATACTATTCCTTATCCTCAACTATTTATGTTTCCCAATTTTCTAATTCTTACTGTCACCAAATTTATGTTCAGATAGGAGAAACACCACATGTATATCTACATAGCCCCCATAAATTTTCCCCTTAAATTTTCTTCTAGAAATGCTCTATATTCTTCAGTCTTTAAACCCTCTGTAACCTTTTACTTCTTTCTATGGCTTTATTTCTGTGGTCTAAGGATCCAAGGCTGGGGTCTGATGCAGTCCAGCTGTGCAACTTTGGCTCAGACTTCAGAGGAAATAGCTAAGCTGTGAAAAGGAACTGTGAGAAAGGCTCTAGAGCTGACCCATGGAAGATAACAAAGTTAAATTAGAGACAGAAGTTGTTGTTGACATGAAGATTGCAGAATTCAAGACAGAAGACATTACAAAATATGAGATCCCAAAGCAAAACACAGGGAGCTGACAAAGTTGATGGAAGATGGAAACTCAGAAACATGGGAAAATACAATTCAGTGAGAACTGGGGGCTACCCTTTCTCCTGATTCATGCCTGCCTGGCCATCAAAGAGTATTCAGGTAACTTACTAGGATGGTGAACCAAAGCTTAGGCAAGGAGCTCCTTAGATTTTAGCCATTGTTAGCGTGTTAGCCAATAAATAACTGCTTCATTATTGAAATTATATGTATTGTGTCATGGTTTAGCCCTAGTAGGCAGCTCAGTACCCCACAGCCACTTGCGCACCACCCTCTCTGCCCCCAGTGGGATGTGGGAGATAATCGAAAGTGTAAAAATGAGAAAACTTGTGGGTTTTCATTTAACAGTTTAAAAAGGAAGGTAACAGCTGCACACGCAAACAAAGCAAAGATAAGAAATTAATTCACTATTCTCCATCAGCAGGCAGGTTTTCAGCCATCTCCAAGAAAGCAGGGCTGCATCATTCGTAATGATTACTCTGGACATACCCTTAATCTCAGCTAGTCATTCTAGGCTTGCTTTATGAAAAAATATGGACACTTGCATGGAGTAATACACATCACACTAGAATTGAAATTATTGAAATTATATGACTCAGTCTAGATATGCTGATTTCTTGTCACTGGCTGTGAAAAAAGACGTAGCTTTGAAGTTCAAAATTGGGTGTCTAAATTATCTGAAGTGAGCTAAGATAATGCCAGTGCCTTGTGTTCTTAGATTCTTATATTATTCTTTCATTTAGTCTCATTCTTTCCTCTGTCAATATCTATCTTTTGTCTTTTGTTTTATTAGATATCAGTTCTTTGTTAATATGAGGAGTCTCAAAATTGAAGTAGTCAGTAGTGTTTCAAGATACTTGTTGCTGGCAGAGGGAGTAAGAATATGGATGATTCTTACATTATCTTCTAAAAAATTCTTAATATAGAACAGTGAAGGGGCCTGAAATTTAGTATGCTATGTAAAGCATCCAGCACAATGGAGTATTCATACATGCTGAAAGCCTCTGGCTTTTATCACAAGAGAAGTAATAAATCATCTCTGAATCTTGATCAAATCATATCTTCACTTTTTGCCTATTTAAATGTCACTTGCAGATTAAATTGGATCATGAGGGGATTTTTTGTTCTTTCTTTTTCTGCTTTCCCTAAACTTTTTGTAATATTATTTTAAAGCAATAACCAGCTGTTGAATAATACGTGACATTTGGATTTCCATCAGAGAATATGAATTCTACTTCCAGTCCTTCAAAAGAAGCAAGGATATAGAAAGTTTAGGGAAGAAGAGGTTAATAAATTAATACTATTTGAGTGCAGTTCCCTGACCATCTAAGGAATAGCTGAGGGAAGTTTTTGTCAATATAAAAGAAAATCAGATGTGTTTGTTTCCACATACATAAAAATGGTTGTTTACACACCGAAGAGCCTTTGACAAGCACATAAAATCACATTATTAAAGGCATTTTTAATCTAGGGGGATTGCTATCAGAATACATAGCAAAATATGACAAGAGAATATTATTTACAGTCAATAATGATGGAATTATAGATCAGGTACACACTTCAATGTTGGTGATGGGATTGCAAGTTCATCTAACTTCATTGAATGGAAAAAAATATGCTGAAAGTAAGGGCCTTGATTTCCAAAAGCAAATGAGGACAAATGCATTGTTTGAAAAGTCTGAGAAGCAACTGGGTGGAGGAGAAGTCAGGTGTAGACAGACTCAAGTATCTCTTTGTGATGAAGGTTCTCAACACAGTCATGGCCCCAAACATGGTACAGTTAGGTTTGCTAGAACATGAGCTTCAGCATTTGTGTGACCATGGACAGAGCAGATACCTTTGGGACAAGCTGATCCAGTAATATGGGAGTTTATCCTAGATTTCCCTGTATATCCATATTACCAGTTGTCATAAAAATTGCTAAAATGTCATGCTTCTGAGGCCTAAATCCTTGTTGCACATTTGTCTGAGACAAACTGGAGTGTAAATATAAGGGATTTTTCTAGAGAAACAGAAAACATGTTTGTATATTCTGACTTTTTAAAAATCTAAAACCTGTTAATCTGTTAATACCATTCAGATGAATAAACAGGAAGAATTTTAGGAATCACATGACACTAATTTGATATATATCTTTGATAAGTTTATAGATTTTCAGGACAAAAGGTAACATGTATAAGTACTCTGCACTTTCAGTAAGAATTTAATGTAGTGACCCACCGGAGAGAATTTTAGCTGAAAGAAAGATAGAATACAAGAATAGAAAGATAGAATACAAGGTTGCTAACGAGAATAAAGGCAAATATTAACTTGAAGAGAAGAGACTAAAGGATCGATAAACAAGGATTTAGCAAGTGAAGATAATTTTTAAAAAATTGTTAATTTTAGACTCTGTGACAAAAAGCAACAAAGTCAAAAAGCAACAAGGTTTATCAATATGAAATGACCATGGAAGATGTCAGGCTTCATGTTTGTGTTCAGGAAGAAGGTAGCATATAATACATCCATATGTCGTGTTGAGAGAAGAAAAAACAAACTGGGACAG
Organism: Vidua chalybeata; assembly: GCF_026979565.1. NCBI lineage: Eukaryota > Metazoa > Chordata > Aves > Passeriformes > Viduidae > Vidua > Vidua chalybeata. Next base: position 81,239,138 of record NC_071531.1, on the reverse strand, counting down.
AGGTTGCAAGAGAAATTCTTGAGAATGTGGGACTATGTGATTTGCACTGGCAACTTGAGCATAAATGTTCCAAACACATGTATGATTTCAAAGAACAATGAAGAGCTTCTGCAGGTAGATAACTAGAAGCCCTATGAAGATCCTTTTTTCTTTTTCTCCCACAATAATTTTCTCTCCATATATTAATACTTTAAATTGTTTTAGAACACTTAATTAATCCTTACACTGTCAGTATTCTCACATGGGGTAGTTTTCAATGAAACTCCCAGCTGGATCAGGAACTCTAAAGAAGGAGTGTAGCTTTACTTGAAAGTCTCATTCCACATTTTATTGGAAAAAAAAATCAATACAGGCAGTACGCACAGATAAATATCATTAAAAGCAGTTCTGCTCCTTTATTCTGGGAGATAGCCAAAGCCCTAGAGGAGCTATTTTCTCATGCCTCTGAAAAGAAAAAGTCAAGAATCTGCTAGAACTTAAGGATAAAAGAACCTGAGTCTTGACCCTAAAACAACTTTGCAGTTCTTGTTGTCAAGTTCAATAAAAAAATTTTGTTCTTATCGAGAAAAAGTAAAAACACCAAAACCCAAACAACAGTATTTTTCCTAGGAATAATTTATTTCTTTTAACAAATTGCTGATCCAGAAATGTTAGATAAAAAGCTCACCAACAGTACACTCAGTTAAGAAAAGATTGAGGTGATACAAAGATACATCTTTATTTCAATTATGTATCAAACAGTCTGTATAGCTATGCCTTTTTAATTGTTTAAGTAAATAATTTGAAATGCTGTCTCTCTGAGGGAATGCTTGAATTAGCATAGAAAGCCCATCTAGTTAAAGGAAAGAACTTATTTTGCCAGTCCAAGCTGAAAAAAAAAAAATGTTTGGAGCTGACCTATTGATGACTCATGTAGCTAGCAGCTTTTGTTCTGGCTTTTTGCTCTAACTCCTCTTTTACTGAAAAATTTCATTACAAGTGGTTATCTCATCAAATACAAGTACTTTCAAAAGTAAAGCTCTAAAGATACAAATTATCTCTCATAAATCCAGCAAATATAGCTAAAAATTTGGGTTTTCCACTCCTTTCTCTAAACCAAATAGAAACACATAGACTTGTAATGGGAGGGACCTTAGAGACCATTGTTTTATGAACCCCCTGCCATGGGCAGATACACCTTCCACTAAACCAGGTTGCTCAAAACACCACCAATGTGTCCTTGAATGTTTCCAGGAACAGGGCAGACACAACTTCTGGAATCCTGGTCAATGCCTAACTACTCTCTGAATAAACAATTTCTTCCTAATAGTTAATTTAAATCTCCCTTCTTTTAGTTTAAAGCTGCTCCCCCTTGTCCTCTCACTACACATCCTTGTCAAAAGTCCCTTTCCAGCCTTCTTGTAGCCCCCTTTAGGTACTGGAAAGTGGTGTCAGGTTTCCCTAGAGCCTTCTCTTTTCTGGAAGGTGCTATAAATACCTCCATAGCGTCTTCTCTTCTCCAGGCTGAACAACCCCAACTCTCTCAACCTTATCTTCACAGGAGAGAAGCCCCAGCACTCTGATCATCATAATAAATGATTGATAGATTTGGAGATACTGAATAGAGATAGTTATGAGCCAATTGTCATAAGGAAGAAAATACCATATTGATACAACTCTCTATAACAAGCTTCAAGCAGAATCTGGTCAAATACATTTGAAACACAAAGATTTGGTCATTTCAAATCTTGCACTACCTAGTAGCACACAGCACAACAACAGCTAAGACTTTTGAGGGATTAAGAAAGGATTTGAAGCGTAACAACAAGATTATCTCAAAATTATTCTCCTCTTTCATGGTAGCAAGGCAGGAAAGCTAAAAATATGTTCTTTAACATGGGTAGTGTCGGTACTCAGCAATATGGAATCACATTGGCATGAAGTATTTTCAAGAAAAGAAAGATGTTAACACAATGCTTATTTAAATTAATCTGTAGAAACTTACTTATTGCATCCATTTTTGAGTTGATAAATCTTGTAAACTGGTCTCTTAGCAGTTTGATGTGGCCTGATAAAGGCGTATGGGACTTCTTTCCTGCCCACAGTGTTAGCAAGGAAATGTGGTCTAAATTATTGCACAAACACTAATGCACTTATAAAAAATACAGTCAATATCTTTATGATGATGACTGGAACAGAGTGTATAGTGGGAGGAATGGGATTTGAGCACTTTCACGTACAGTTCCAAATATATTGTCTATAATGATGTGTTGTATCCTGCTATTGTTTTATATGCTGCTTAAACATTGTGTCATATCCTGTAACAGTCACAGAATTTGTGAACTAGCAAAACACTGAGGTTTTTTTCCATCACTAAAAGGCTTCTGATCAATATTAACCTGAAGTATTTCTTTTCTGCTGGGAACTGAGGTGCACTTCCTTGTGGTTGCTGCATCCCCACAAAAGGCAAACATTGCTACCATCTCTTGACTTAGTCCATTGGGTTTTAATGTATGAATGATTAAAGCAATAAAAAACTGATCGCTACTTTTAAAGCAATGATGTTGGCTCAAGTGCAATCTCCAGCTCAGTGAATTCCTAAACTGCTGAAAGGTGTGAAGGTATCACCATGAGGGGAATGATTCTATACCTGTCACTGGATTCCTTCTGTGCCATTTTTCTTTTTATGCCATTGATCCTTACTTGATTTCTGGCAGTAAAGTCTTTGCTATAGTGAAAGCAAGTTGGGAGAAGAGGAGAAAGAGTGTAAAGAAAATAATGTAATTCGGGGTCATTTTTGAATGGCTGTCCTCAGCACAATCTGGCAAATGCAGAACCAGGTGAGGTTAGTTCTGGGGTATTCTGTATGAATATGAAGGATCAGTGTTATGGTTCTTAACATGTTAAACTTCTTCTCACTCTCTCCTATCTTTGTTTGAGCTTCCCATGCACACTGAAATTGTTGACAGAGAAACCAAGAATGCAATAGTCCTGAGCCACCACCTGGGGAATAAAAGCTGTTTCCAAGTTAAATTTCTGCCACCAAATACCTTTGTCAGAAGAAGTCAGCTGACGGCCTGATTTTCCCTCCTGTGGCCTGATTCTACCTTTTCTTGCACTCCTTTCAGCTTTCATTCAGCATCTGACTTGATGAGAAATATTTCCTTTCTATTCCACCCTTGGCACCTTTTTTTATCTGTTTGACTTGGCTAAAAGCACAGCACAAGTAAGATCTTTTCGTCCTTTCTATCAGTAAATTGAATTGATAGAGATTTCTATAAATAATTAAAGGAAGATAATTAACAGAACATAAACGTATGAATATTTCAGGATTTTGACAATAGCTGACAAATGCAAGAACATGCAGTGCAAAGAACTGTTTGTGTGGGTCTTTTATGATCTCTGAAGTCTCTAAAATATTAATTTTTTTTCAGATTTGAGCAATATTTTCCCATGCTTTTTTAAGATCAGTAATGACCCTGAAAAACCAAAACATTCTGGTGAAATAATCAAGCTGAAATCCAAGCATATGAGTACTTGTGTCTACATGAGAGCCCTATCCAGTCTTTTGATGAAATATTTTCAGGACAGGTCGCCTAGGTACAGATAGATCTGTTAGAAATTCTTAAGGAGAATTGATTCATATTCTTAATTGCTCATGGTAAAAAAAAAAAATTAAAAAAAAATCACCATTTACTGAGAACTAGAATTTAATTCTAGTACATAATGATCACATTTACTAACAGCAGACTCTCTGCTGTGACAATAACTCTTCACTGTATTATATATATATCAAGAACCTTTTTGGGCACTCAACTGCAAGAGACACTGCAAGAACTGACTTCTAGCTAACCCAGAACAGCTTCTAAGGTCACATGAAAAGCCTCCTCCTCATTTTTAATGTTCAGAACAAATAACCTGAGTCTTAGCAGAATGCTACTGGACTGGGACACTGGAATTTTTCTATTATCTCTCATTACTTGCAGCATATTTCCTCAGCTGTCCACATGTAGAAAGCTGCAAATAGGAAGAGCTCACTGCATGTATGATTCTGGTTTGGGTGTGTGTCTTCATAACAAGAAAAATGGACAAAAACTTATTTGTAACAAAAACTCTGAATGAGTTAAGCAGTGTTTCCAAAACTGTGTCACTCTGGTTTTAGAATAGCATTCGTTGTCTCTCATGGTTTGGTAGGCACAGAATGGCAAGGTGTCTTTACAAAATGAAACAAAAATTTTTAAATACTGAATGGAGAAAAATACATTAAGGAATAATAAGGATAAGAAATGGTTCTTATTTTTAGATTCAGGTGGCTGAATCTGGCATTTATGAAATTCAAGAGTATGCGTGTGTCCTTGGACCTCAATTACTCATTGATTGAGAACTAATATTTATTAAAGAGCTTACTGATTAAATAAATTACTTTGCATAGAGTTATCAAAACCTTAAGGCAGTTAGGAATGACAGGGAATGAGGAAAACAACCCACAATCAAGTGAAGAAGTGGGAAATTGGGTTGGCAAGCAAAGGGTACAGATGATTTGGACAGAAGAAGCACTGAAAAAAATACAAAACAGGAATTCCAAGAGTTCTTACACAAAGAAAAAAATTCTACAGGAAAGGATTATGGGATAAGATACCTTCTGGAGACTTCTGGGAAAAGGACAGCATGAGTGGATACCTCTCTGAAGTGCTTGTACAGTAATACATGCACCGTAGGGAAAACCAGGAGGTCTATGCACAGTTTTCGAGCTGCCATCTCACTCAGTGGGTTGATAGATGCCTGGTGGGGTAGCTCACATAGCTGCAGTACTGTGATGGATTGATATAGGCTTTTTGGAAGGACAGAATAGGAAGGCAAGGAGGGGGATTTGTCCTTTATTAGAGAGCAGAAGGAACACATGGAGCTATGTCTGTGCACAGGAGAGGAGCCAGTCAAGAGTTTATGGGCCAGGATTACAGCACAAATCAACAAGAACAACACTTGTTGGTCTTTTCTTCAGGCCATCTTATCAGGTAGAGATAGATGAGGCCTTCTTCAGGCAAAGTGGAGAAACCTGGTTTTTCCAGGCCCTGGTCCTTATGGGGGAATACAGTTAACCCAGAATCTTATGGAGGGACAACCTAACAGGAATGCAATGCAGGATGTTTCTGGAGTGCACGATCAACAGCTTCCTGGTGCAAGTGAATTATTAGCCTATGATGAAAAATGGCCTGATGATCTGATACTTACAAGCGAGGAAGAATGGTTCTGGCATGTCATAGCTGCATACAGTCTTGGAAGCAGTGATCTTTTTTTTAATGGTGGAGTTCAGGATTCTGAGAGTAATAAGCAGGTTAAAAAGCAGGATTGCAACCATGAACTTGAGGGCAGTAGCCTTTGGCTTTTTCTAGGTCCTTTTCCCTTTTTCATGGTCCTGAAGAGATGATAAGTAAAGAGGAGTTGCTTTATTTTCAAGGATCACTCCCTCCAAACTCAAGAATGGAGCATCCTGATATGCAGGAAAGCAAGGAAAGAAAGTGGCAAAAGTACTCACACTTGATGTACTTGATGGTGGGGATTAGAGAAGATGGAGCCAGACTTCTCAGTGGTGGTAAGTGGGCACAAACTGAAAATTAAGGAATTCCACTTGAAAAATATGATTTTTAATTATTTATTTATTACTGGAAGCTTATACAGAGTGCCCAGAGATGTTTCAGAGTTTCCCTCCTTGAGGTATTCAAAACCCAAGTGGATATGACCTTTACCAATCTGCTCTCTTCTGACCCAGCTTTGAGCAAGGGTTTGGACCAGATGGTCTCAGGGGTCCCTTCCCACCACCACTATTCTGTAATTCTGTGATCTTGTTCCTGCTCAGGCAGGCACTCTGACCAGCTGCATCTGCTCTGTTACAGCTAATAGAGCTTCCAACTGTTTCATCTGAACCCCACTCTTCCAGCAATAGCACCTGTTCTTTGGTTATTTCTCATCTTAAACAGCAGTTCATGTAGCATCTGGGATTACTTAAGGACCTTGTTGCTCAAAGGAGAATTCTCAGCTCTTACTTTCCCCAATGACCTTTATAGCCCAGTACTGCAACCCTCCTTTAGGTTAAAGAGAACATTTACTGAGGTACATTTAGACATAATTAATTGCTCCCAATTTTAATATATATAAAAGATATTAAATTTCCTCATTTTTTATTACTTGCTCCTTTTGAAAAGTGATGCCTTAAATAGTATCAAATAAAATTTTTAAACAGAACAGATTTTGCACCTGGCTTCATTCCCTTTAGTTATTGAGGCACTAAAAAAGAAAATCACAACTCTTTCTTTGTTTTCCTTCCTGTGCTTTTCACTGTTATGTTTAGCTATTTGCCTTGCACAACTGCAGTTCTTGGCCCTGTACATGTTTATGGCAGCAGTTTTTAAAGTTACACAGTATAACTCATACTGAGTTCAGGGCATTTGACTCCTAAATATTATATAAACACTGTTTTGCAAAATGTTACTGCTTCATGAGAGAAAGGTATTTTTGAAAGCATTTGCCATCCATTTTCTTCTAAAACTGCTACAGTGGTTTCTGTGGAAAGGGAAGCTGGGTCATGCAATGTAAAAACAGTGGTGCTTTCTGGGATTCCAGCATGAGAGGCTGTGCTAAAAAGGGAATGCTGATAAGATAGATTGTGTGTAGTGCAATCAGATGGACATAATTAGCTCTGCCTAGGGATTATACTATTTCACAGTGGAGGTAAAGCAAATCCTAGACATCAGGGGTGCAAAGGTGATTAAAAACTTCCCTATGTGTTTTGAGCAAAATGACCTTGCGTTTCACAAGAGAGACCCGCAATATGGTTTTGCATTATGCTTCATGTAATCTCACTGTGCTACTGATGAAGCAGTTCTCTTCACACATACTTTTCCCACCTCCTCCCCTAATTTACAGACAGGATTATGCTTCAACTATGAAGTGAAGCTATCCGGCTTCACTTCATGGATTATGCGGCTGCAAGTGAGGCAGACAGCTCCATGACTTAATATAAAATAATCTTTTTGGTGTTCACAACACCCTACACTCACCATGCAGCCAAACAAGTCTCAGCTCAAAGGGAAGTCAGGTCTGTGTGACTAAGGGGACTGGCAGATAGGAGGAAGCCCTTTTTGACATGTCTGCCTTAGATCTATTTAAGAACAAGTTTGAAGAACTTGATCTTCTCCCTGACTATATGTCCTGAGATCCTACATGGTCTGAGATCTGCTCTAACCTGAGAAAAACCAGGACAAGACAAACTCAGTCTGGAGAGCACAGAAATGGTACAGTGCAATAAGACATTTTCTGGGTTAAAGGAGGTGATTTTGCTGTTTGTAGAATGGCAAACATCAGAGCATTTCCGTGTGGGAAATTACCCAGGTACTAGGGCTGGCAGGGGTATTTGTGGGAGAGATGTGTGTTCTGTGCAGCACAAGCCAAAAGCCTTGCAGCAGTAGCACTCATTATATTCATGATGATCTTGCTTCACAGGTCCTGTTGACTTGACCTGTCATTCTGTAATAGATGCTCTTAACTGATAGACATTCCCCCATGGGATAATATTATTCCCAAATGATTCTGTGTCATTTGCATGGTGCTGAAGCAGTCTAAACTTTCCCTGGTCAGTAAATCAGGCTGTCTGCTGACCCAGTGAGAGAGGATTACCCTCTCCACTGTGTTACTTAGATGTCTGTGGGCTTTAGATATAAAACCCAGTATACCTTATCTAAACATTGGTATAAAATTTGATTTGTTATTTCTTTTTCTGAATAGTAATACAGCGGGGGATCTAAAGACCAGTGACTACTGCTATTCTGTCTATAATGATGGCATTTGTGGGAGACACAATTTGAAGACTGGATTGCATCAATCTGGCCACTAAGGAGTATAAAAAAGAATTCACCTCCCATACTGACCGTCTTTAAGTAACAGATATATATCATGTCCCATGCCTGATCTGGTCTTCAGCATATGTTTAGGAATAGCCTTTTGCTCTCACTGAAGAGAGAAGGAAGATCTCCAGCATATAAAGAGAATAACAGGAATGGCTTTGTCCTTGTCTTCTTCCCTCTTTCCATGTTCTCCAATGGTGGTCAAGGGCATTAGTCTTTTTTTTGGAAGATTCTTGAGAAGACCAAAGTCTTATGTACTAGGCACTGAACTAGAACACATGCAATTTAAAATTATTTAGCAATTTTACTACAGAGATTCTGAATTTTCTGTACCTGGAGTCTTTAAATGGCAGATAGAATAATGAACCTCATACCTGTTTGATTATATTTTTTTAAATGAAAAGTAAGTCAGGTTTCAAGACAAAATATTTTTCCAGTCTACAAATGACCTTGCCTTTCACAAGGCTCAGTTTCTGTTTGCTCACCATTTTTTTTCCACTGAAGTTCTGCAATGGTAGCAGTTTTCCTCTGTATCTCATCGCAAGACAGCAGTTTATTCAGCATGCTAAGCAGGAAACATGGTTCTCTCATTAAGCTTTTTCTAGCCAGCAAGGAAACTGAATGTATATATCTGTCATCTCAAGGTAAAATAGGAACCATTGATTCCTGGTGCCTGGCAGGGATTATTTTGTGCCATGTAACATGAAGATGAATCTTCCCTTGCAAAATTTATCCTAGCAAAGAGTGTGTGATGGAATGCTTGGAAAAAACCAACTGAGGAAAATATATGTTGTTAAGTGCTGATAGAAAAGTCTTAAAAACTAGGGTAGTTAAAGGGAATTTGTTGTGTGCCCTTTCCCCCCATAAACATCTTTTAGTCTTTATTTTTAAAAGTTTCTTGTGTCAAGCATCATTTGGCTAGCATTCTTCAGGATTTCTCTTACTTTCTATTAAGTTCTTCCTGTAATTCTGTCATCACCTCTGCCTTACCTTTTGGCCCATCTTAACAGTCTGATATCAAAGGCTGGTCAAATCCTATCTTAGGTTACAGTATTGAAAATATTTCTGAGAAATTTTATGGAAATTGAACTTTCCTATCCCATACAATTATATAAGCAAATAAATCGTCAGGGCTGAGGCCAAACTATGAGAAGATCCAGAGTTTCCAGTACAGATCCAAGTACACTTTTTTGAAGCAACAGTAAGGATTAAACACAGTATGTGAAATTCAGATGCCTGGGGAAGAATAACAACCAGACACAAGAAACTCTTGCCTCAGAACAAGGATTGCTTGTAGAAATTAAAAATGCACAAAAACAATCTGGATATGGCTTTCTTACAGAAAATTATTACTTAAAGATGACTGTTAATTTTTTTTTTTATTTTTCAAATAAAATTCTATTTTGCAGGGCAGAATAATAAATTCAGGAGTAGACTGAGGACTATTTTGAAAAGCAAAGGAGTATGTGGAAAAAATAATTTTTGGAAGAAAACAGATAATTATCTAGTCTAATAAAAGTGGTTTTAATGGGAAAAGACAAACATCTACAATTAGAAGCTATTGAAGTTAGCAGTTGTTCAGTTCAGCGTTGTTATATATATTACTGGTGGGGTTAAGACTATTATTTAGCATTCTAAACTACATTTTAAGGACTTCTTATTGTTATGATATTGAAGCTTACTTAAGACTTTCATATTCTTTTGTCCTTGTGTGCCATTGCTGTAGCAGTTTCAGCTTTGACTGTGTTTCAGATCCATTGCTGAACAGAGATACTGCAGACAGGCAAGGAACTGTAATAGCTACTGATGAGGCTGTGCTGTGGTACATAAAGCTGTGGAGTCCTACACAATATAGTGGGGTGTGATGGAAGGCAGATAAGAGAGCTAATTAAATGACTTTTTCTCTCTATCAAGATCAAGAAAAATAATTATTATTAGCAGGCCTTTGAAATGAGAAGTTACTGTCTATTATCTGAATTTCCTGCAGTTTTGGGGAGAGTTGCAGTATGCTTCTGCTTAGCAGGTCATCAACTTGTCTTAACAAATTGAAGCTTAACCCTTCAATTAGGGGAATGGTAGTTCACTGAAAGTGGAACATAAATTTACTAAAGAGAACTAGTACCACAGTGAGTCTGTGTGAGCACTTAGGTGACAAGCAACAATGGGGAAAAGAGAGAAGGATTCTGAAAGTGAAAATACTTTATAAAGGAAAAAAAAACCAGTTAAAGAAGAGGCAAAGTGAGTAGCATAAAAAATACCATCTCTGAAGCAAAGAATTAGAAAACAGTATCTAAACCCTGTGGGTTTTTTTTTCCTCTTGTGCCTAACACATATAAAATGGAGGCGATTGACAGCTTTGAAAATTAAAGCTTACTGTTTAGGATAATAATTTTCAAATTGGATCTCTTAATGTAGCAGCCATTTCTTCCGGAATTGTTGTGAAGTTCTTTAATAGAGCAAAGGCAGGCACTGCAGCTGGGGAAACCCGGAGTGGAGCAGAACTAGCTACCTCAGAATAGTCCAAAAAAGCATTTATCTTTGTACTATAAAATATCACTTCAACCTCAGCTGCCATTTCCTCCAGTTTCCCCATGGTTTTCTGGACTTATACTAGTAAAGATCCAGATTTCAGCAGTCCACTTACTTCATGTCAGAAGACCAAAGAGATGGGACCAAGACTGAAGACTGCAGATCCAGTCTTGTATTACTCATTTTTCTCTGCAAGACAATAAATATAGTGAGCTCACTGGGAAAATAATTCCCATCTCTGTTCAGATATGCAAGAAAGCCCTCCTGCTTCTCGTCTCAGTGAAGTCTGTAGCTCCAAATTTAGGGAAGGGGAAAAAGGAAGCCTACCAGGGAACCCTAGCTCCAGCCAGCCCTTCACACTTGGAAATGTGAGTGAGAATATTTATGTCTAAAACAGAACCTTCCAAGATTGCAGGAAATAACTCTCCCCATCACAAACAGCCTCTGATCTGCTCCCCGATAGCACAGTATCTGAAGCCTGTTATGCACTAAGGTGAAAGAGAATGGGAAGGAATCCCCAGCCATCACAGACAGGGATGTTTATTGGAAGGGAAGATTTATGAATTTAGATATAATACTATTTCAATTGTAGGGAACATTCCTACAATCCAGACAAACCACAAGTGACATGTGAATCAGCTTCCTCAGTCCTGTGAATGTAAAAGCTACAGCTGCACCAGTTCTCCCCCTTCCAGCCTTGCTGAGTGCAAACACTGGGCAAGAAGAATAAATGATTGTGTTTCCAAAGGAAGCATCAAAATTTCCAGTGACTGTTGAACAAATCTAGACTCACTGGAACACACACTTCTTTTGGCAAGAGGTCTTAATGAGTTTTGGGTGGGCTACAGGGTCTAAACTGTGTGTACAAGTGGACCTGGCACTGCCACAGCATTTAGGAAATATCACTTCCATTCCTTCTTTCACTTCAAAGCTGTTATGTGTGACCTTGAAGACTTTATCCATTTTGGTCCAGCTTGTCCCTTCAGGAAGAAACCTCAGTTGGTTTGTGAAAGACTCTCATGAAATTTGGCCATACCCCTGTTGCTGGCCCTGCTTTCAGAGAGACAATATTCCTGTCATTGGTAAAAGGCTCAGGTCAGACTGCTTTCTGTTCAAAAGACAAATGTCTGAACCCCACTTGACAGAGGCCTTGTGTTGGCTCCCTGCTCTCTGTATTCCACTGGGTGTTCTTTATCCTTCAGAAAGAAAGAAAACAATCCATACATGCCAGAAAGACAAATGCAAAAGTAAAACATTTCTATTTGCTTGGGTTAACTGCATAGATCTTGAATTGTTTTGGTCCATTTAAACATTACAATACCAAAACCAGCAATCAGCTCCTCTGGATAATTTTAGAAACTGTCCTAAAGCCAGCAGTGGTATAGTAGCATGAGAGTAATGAACAGTGACAAATTATTTGTGCTATTTCCAAGGGAAACTGTTGGCATTAACTTGATGCAGAGTCTTTGTTACCTTATGAATAAGAAGTGCAGTTAATATATTATACCCCATGTGTCTTCCAACCCTACCCAGAAAATAATTACACTTTATGGAAAGTTAAGTAGGCAGCAAACTAAGCAGTATGAAAACCACATACAGGAAAACTCTGTTGGCTGCAAACACTGAACAGTTGTTTTGTCCTTCTACTTTGGAGAACTTCATAATTATACATTTAGTGCTACTGAGGGATCCACTGTGCAATTACACAGCTCAGCAATAATGGCACCAGTTACCGTGCAAATACAGGGAGTCATAGGAGATTAAAACAAATGCATCAGCAGCAATATGTAGAAACAGGGTGAGAACAAGTAGTGGGTCCAGGTGTTACTCTGGTAGAGAGTTTATGAAGGTTTGTTCAATTAAGACAAAAGCATTAGGGCAGTGGCTTTGTCCAACAGACACGGCTTTGACCCAAAGCCTCCAAAGGGAGTTGGTCTGGTTCAGTAGGAACCATGGCATCAGCTGACAAGGGGAGACAATGCCAGGGCTATTCAGCTGCGTGGCCTGTTTCCTTGCTCACAGGGTGCTGGGAAGAGGTCTGAAGGAGGTGTGAGTCCTAAAGGGATTGGAATGGAGTTTGTGCCTTAAAACACACCTATTAGAGCATGAAGAGAGTTCTCGCTTCCAAATTATCTAAGCATCTCAAAGTCATTACTAAATCTATTGTGACAATGCCTTTATGAGATGAACTGACTTAGATAATTCACTTAACCTTCAGGTGTCCTAATCTTTGAGCAGAAACTCCTGTCTTTCATTGGAGGGAGAGACAAGCCCTTCTGAATGGGAATCCCAACTTTTAGAAGAGCTGTGTGAGGAACAGCTGAAGCTACACTGTGGGAACTGATGAGGAAAGGACAATTGTTTGTGGAGAACAATGGAGAGTGTCTCAGTACTGAGTCACAGAACAGCTCCTAAACCTTCCTAAACCTTCACAGTCTGTAGGTCGGTGTCAAACTGTACATCTACTATGACTCTGGTCTTTGCAGTTTTCTAGAGATAGATAAATTCTTATGGAGCTTAGCTACAATTTGCTGCCAGAGCACAGACTACTGCATACAGACTACATGCTCTCAGCTGTGCCTTTCAAGACTGACAAATGTCATTGGTTTTATTTTATAACACAGTAGCTGTATTTCCAGTGGAGGTTTCCTAGACTTCTACACTAAAACAACAGTCCATGTAGTCTGCTGATGGGAAAATTAACCTCTAGGTTCTTGACCAGCTGATGTGCATTTCGACATCTTTTTTCTGCTAGGGAGAATCACAATTACCAAGCATAAAACTGTTTCACAGTTATCAGAAATTCCCCCTTTTCTGCTGAAATTGTGCTGAAGTCAAAAAAAAAAAAAAAAACAACCAAAAAAAACCCACGCAATTTCCACAGGATGGGAGCCCGGCAGAAGAAGGAAATCTGGCTCAGTAGCTCTGGGGTTGCTTCATGTACTAAGGAGGTGTGAAGCTGGGGCCATTTCTAGAACAGGTGGCTTTCTCCCTGTATTTTTCCTTGCCCTGAATTGCTTCCTTGCCAAACAGGAAAGGATTAATCCTTTCAGAGAGTCCTCTTGGTTCAAGTAGTCTCTTGGCAGCTGTGGAGAAGCAGGACACAAGACTTCTCCTATGCTTCCCTAAAGACCTGCCATTTTAGGCAGTGTCTGATTCTTGTGTCATCTCCATTACCACTTACTTTCCTCAGCTTATTCTCCTCATTTAAGGCCTTGAAAAACACTTTCTGCCTCTTGTAGAGTAACTTTACTTCCTGAAAAGCTGCCATTCCAATTTGCAAATAGCATAGGAAGGAAAAAGACAGAATTTTTCCTGTTTCCTACATCTGTATAATTTAATGTTTCTCAAAAAAATTTCAATTTTCCATGTAATTTTTGCAAACTTCTTCCTCTGCCTGATCTGTCATCTCATCCTTTTTACTTTTTCTCTTACATTGAGTGGCAATGCTTCCTTTCTTTCTGATCTCTTAGACCATCCTCCTTATACAGTCTAGATTTGCCTGATGATTATGTTGAATACAATTTCTTTCAGAGTACAATAAATCACACTATTCAAACTATCCATCCTTTCACAACAGTGCCTTGGCTTTGAGATCCAGACAAAGAGCATTCATGTAAGTATACCTTTAATGGCGAGCTGACTGAATGCAAACCTCACTAATGCCTACAATAAGTATTTAACATACTTTAGTGTTACTATCTAAAAAGGTCTGTACTTTCTTTTAGAGTTAGCTTAAATCAAGCCTGGGAAGAGATGTAATTCGAGTATTCTTCTGCTTGGCTTGCAACTCATTTGTTCACTTATTTTATGCAGTCATTATCACATTTATATATCTTGCAAAGTTCTGTTAAGGTCCGGTTTCTTCACAGGTGGGAGTAGGAACTGCTGTCTTTCAGCAACTGCTTACCAATTCAAATTAAATTAATTTTATTAAAATTGCAACAGCACTTTCAGCATACTCAGCTAGTTAATTGTATTAGGACTCTGAATTTATACAGCCTTTTGTCTAGAAACTCTGATATATATTACATGTCTAGATCAGATCAGTTCTTCTAATACCCTTGTGAGAGAGGTGAATAAATATACCCTAAAGACTGATTTTCTTCCGGGCTTGTGTTTAGTTACTCAGATATATTTATAGCTTTGAAAAAAAAAAAATCCTGAAGTCAGTTTTAGCGCAGAATAAATCCCTATGTTAATTTTCCAGTATTATTTTTTTTCCCTCAGGTGCTTGAAATTACTGAACTGCAGCTCTTGCCAGCACTAAACTAGAGGCCTGTAAGGAACATGTGGCTGTATTTCAGAGCAGGAGCTAGTACAGCCTGCCTTTCAGAAGTGCATGAATTGTGGCTTAATTTTTTGAGTTCAGATACAGGTGAGATAAATGCAACTTGACATGCCATCAGCAAAATACACTGTAGATGTATCTCTGGCTATGTCCTAAAGCTACATTCCTATTTAAAATCAAAGTAAATTTTTTACATCTCTATACCATATATATTTGGTTGGAAAAGTAATCTGTTTGTTCTGACTCAGTATATTATAAACTGATTTTTAAGTTGTCCCAGTTTTGACTGGGATAGAGATAATTTTCTTCCTGTTTATTAGCTGGTACAGTGCTGTACTTAGGGTTTAGGACAAGAATAATCTTGATTACACACTGATGTTTTAGTTACCACTGATGTTTAGTGGTGCTTACCCAAAGCCAAGGATGTTTCATCTTCTTATGTTGTCCTGCCAGTGAGGAGCTTGAGGGACACAAGAGGCTGGGAGGGGACACAATCGAGACTCAGGTGACCTCGACTGACCTAAGAGGTGTTCCACACCATATGTCAACATGCTCAGCATATAAAATGGGGGGAAATTTGATGGCCTCACTGCTGAAGAACAGGCTGGGCATTGCTCAGAGCATCTCTATGTGTTGCATCTCTTGTTTTCCTTGTTTTATCTCTCTCTCTCTCTGTGTTATTTTCCTTTTAATTACTTCTTCTTAATATTTTATTTTAATTATTATACTGGTCTTATCTCAACCCGCAAGTTTTCTTACTTGCACCCACCCAATTCTCTCCCTTAATCTGCTGGGAGTGGGGGGACTGAGCAAGCAGTTCTGTGATGCTTTGCTGCTGGCTGGAGTTAAACCACAACACAAATTCATATTAATTCAGTTAACAAGTGCTTTCTTATTTATCTTTTAAAATCAGTTCTGCAGTTTACATTAAAGAAATTTCATCTGTTGTCTTCAAGAGTTTGACTATGATTGGTTTTGAGTCTACAATGTCTTTTCCCTCTTTCTTTCCACAAATTAAAAAAAAAAAAAAACAAATAGATCATTGCATTTTCATAGACATCTACATTATTTAACCTACATTTTATATGTATTATCATTAAATCAACTTAATACCATTCCCCTTTCTCATTCATACCTTCATCTCAGCTGCTAAAATTGCAATGTTCAGTGCTTTTTCCACATTCATTTGACTTGGAAACCACATTGTTTATGTTAAACAAGAATGCTTATGTCCCCATCAGTGAAACAGTTGGGCATTTTGTTTCATAAACACATGACATGAATTCCCATCTAAATTGGAAGGCAACAGAGTTTGGGTGTCAAGGGCTGCAGACCAAAGAACATCTACCTGTTTCTCTGTTCATCTCTCTTATTGGCACCCCTTTGTGAGTTAATTTAACTCGCTAACCTGGCTAGGAAGTAACTGAGAAAGAGTGACAGGGTAATTTTCTTCCACATTAGTGAGCTGAATTAGCTCAGAGAGCAATATGAAAAAAATTACTTTAAATGGTTCAAGTGAACCATGTTTTGAAGGTGCCTGTTTTTCAAGATGATTTTAAAAGGAGTTCATAGGGTGAGATCAGAATCAAATGCCTACACTGGAAAGATCTCTAACTAGGGAAGATAAACTTCACCTTAAACAATTCTTGCTTGAGTAACCTTGTCTGCCCATGAATTTCAGATCAAGTCAGACATGCTGACAAGACCAAACTCCGCAAAAAGACATGGCTATAACTTTCATTTCCAGCAGCTGAGGTATTGGAACTAGGGTGAGAGACACCTAACTTTACTTCCTCCCTGACACTCCTCTTCAGCCCTGGAGCTGTCTTCTCCCAATACTGTAACACAATGCAATAATTTATATTGTAATCAGGCTATATGCTGCAGGAAGGAAAGAAAAATTCTGCAAATGTATCAGCTGTTACTGTCTACTGTTTCTCAGTAGAATTGCCTTTATAATTCTCTTTTCACAGAACAAATATCCATTAGAAAAAAATGTACTTTACATAATCGATAGTTTACCACAACAACAAAAGAATGGATTGAAAAATCAAACCTTGGAAAAGAAAATGCCTTTTCTTAATACGTGATCCTTCTTAATATCAGCATAATATCAGTGAAGGAAACTTCATTGCCTAATTTAGGTACTGATGTTAACACCTCACTGTCATCATGTTCCTTTGGCTCTTTTAGTAACAATTAAACAAATTACAAATTAAAAAAATTACAAATTAAAAAAATTACAAATTGTTTAATTGTTAGCATTCAAAAGTAGCATTCAGATTAATGCTACTTTTGATCTGAAAGAGGAGATAGAGTACAGGTGGCAGGTAAAGGAATAAAAGGTTTGACTCATTTATCAGTTTAGTTAACTCTTCTGTTTCCTAAGAATAAAACAGAGATGGTTGTAGCCTGTTAAACGCCTTAGAAGGTGGTAGAAATGGATTTAAAAAAAAATCCCACAACTTTTCCCTTCTTGCCTTTCATGAGAAAAATGGAAAGCTGAAAGGAAATTAAAATGCACCAGCTAGCGTTTTCAAATGAGGCGCTCTTAACACATGTCACAGCAATGCCATCATCAGGATGAATGGGTTTGTGGAGACTGACCTCTCCAGCAGAGCATGTACTCAGACCTGCAGTAATCCTTCATGTGGATAATCATGCAGTGGTTACATAAGTGTTGCAAATATTTTGGCAGTACTGAGTTTGCTGTTGGGAAGAAAAATATGACATGTTTGACATCTAATTTTAATAGTATGTTAGGGAGGGAAGAAAGAAATTGTAAGATTTCTTTAAAACTTGCTTTTATAGACAGTTGAATAGAGGACAGTGTCAAAGCTAAAAAAATTAAAATCAGATACTTTATACTGTGTCCCTTATGTTTTTTCTCTCATTTGACACTTGGTGTGAGAAGATGTAAAAGGATAGGAATAGAGGTTTAGCGAGTGAGTAGGAATTCCACTGCGGAAGAGACAAGATTAATGTCTGGGACAACTCTGATGTTTAGAGCTCTACTGAACAAGAAAACTGGGGACTGAAACCAGGAGACCAGTTAACTTGAATTTTTGCAGACAGAATGATCCACAGATGAGGCTGAGATTGGTGATCAGGGCTCAAAGCAACACAGCTATGCTGTGGTGGGATCCCTGGTGCCTTGTCCCCACAAATTCCTTGGGCAGAGAAAGGAGGTAGGGGCTCCTTTGCTGCCTTGTAGTTCATTCCCTGACACCTTCTTCACTGATGGTCCCAGTTCATCCCCTGTTTATACACCCTGTTTTATACATGCATGCAAGGATTGCTTGCATTATGTTATTGGCACATCTGTCACTTGACAGAGAAGGTGACAGAGAATACATCTCTTCCTGTGCTTCCATTGAGTGCAAGACAGCCTTTCCCCTGGAAAGCTGGACACAAGCTGAGGACTACTCCAAGTAGTCCTGGAGTTTAGCTGAACTCTGGGGAGCCCAAGAGCTGAATGAATCTATTTTCAAATGAATGAAACATTTTCAAGTTTCTGATGTTCCAGACCGGTCACTTTTCCAGTAAAAATATTCTCTACAACTTGGCAAGAAGCATAGTCATGTTTTATTCCTCTCAAGAAAACACCCACTTAATTCCATTATGTTATTGTTTTCTCTAAGTCTTCATTCTGCTGTAAAGAGAGACAATGCAGTGTGAACAGAGAGAGACAGATAAATTATTAAGCAGCCCTTTGCTGTTTAGCTACAGGCGGTGTCAGTGTGCTTTTTCGATTCACTCCTGCTTTTTACTTGGCAAGCCACAAGCAGCAGATTCTCACTACCTCCAGGGTCCAGAAGAGAGAGAGGGTTGTGCTGCAGGCCTGGAGACAATTAGGATAATTAGAGCACCTGAAGGTCCTGATAGCGTCTTCGAAGGGACATAGAAATAATATGATGGGTAAGAGGCAACAGTTTTAGTATACAGTCACCTCGGGGTTTTTTGGCCTTGCTTCTACTTTAAAAAAATAAAAAGGCAGGAAAAGATCTCTATCCCTGAGAAAAAGTGGTTAACAGCACTTAAAAGTACAATAAATTTTGTGGATAACTTATCTCCCTATTTAGCAAATGCTTAGAAACTGAAGCTGAGATTCCCTGCAGGAGATTTCTCTCTTGCTGAGAGGTGTCAGCACATAAACAGTCAGGGGAACAGAGGAAGTGGATAAGAATAGGATTTTATTGCTTCAGTGGATGATGTAGTTTTGGCTATACCTGTAACAATAACAAAAGAGGAGCAAGGACCTTTTGGTAAGCACTGAAGCTAAGTTGCATGGCCTAGCTGCATTCATAGTACTTACCAAGTCTCTCTAGCACTTCTGTACCCTGGGTGGTAACCCAAAGAGAGAAGTAGTTTTTTTGTTTTGTTTTGTTTTGTTTTTTTTAACTTTCTGAAATAATATGAAGTCAGTGTATCAGCCCATCAGAGTGGAGGTTACATAGCACAGTGCTGGGTAGCATCTCTTGCATGTGCTGGGGTATCTGAGGCAGAAAGGTTTGCTGGGATACCTAGACAGAGCAGATGGGCCAATTGAAAGTTGTTACTCTCTTACTGATGTTTATTAGTCTCTCTAGGGAGATAATTCAGAACACTTTTTGTCATGGCCTTGGTAGAGCTGGTTGAAACACTAAAAAAAAAGCCAGTGAGTGAGCTAGCAACCAAGCAGAGGTAATGAGCCAGGGGTCCAGTGCTGACATCCCTGGTTCTGTTTTTTGTGAATGTGGATGTACCCTGGGTATCTATCAGCTGAGCCACTCTGCCCCACACAGAGTTAGCTGTCATGTGATTTATTACTATCTGCATCATAAGATCCAGATGCATAAGGTAGATCCATAAATATTGAACATGTTTTAATAGCCTTTTTCCAGATTGGCTTCAGAACATGAACTCAGCTGCTTAAATTCTCCAAGTGTTTACCTTTATGCTAGAACATTTTCCATAAGCCTCAATGACAGGTAAGGAGAGACACATCAGCCCTGACAGGAGTAAGCCATTTCAAGCCCAGGTTACTTCTAAACTGTCTTTGATCCTGTCCATCTTGCCTAGGCAGTACAATCCAGGAGACCTAATTCTATGCTAATCCCAAGCAAAACATTTCACCAGAGGTCCATAAAGTCTCGATGTTTATTTTTTGCTTGTGAGCCTTAGTATTTCTACTATTTACTCAAAGAGCTTGCAGGGGTGGGAAAGGTACACCTCTCTTCCAGAAGGGTGTTGTGAGGATGAATGACCCATAAAGGAATAGAAAATATCCATTGGTTAAACTTGTAGTTGACAGCAGTTTGGTGACACAGATGTAATGCAGACAGCTGGATTAAATACAGGAACAGAAAAAGCACTTTATACTTGCAGAACTGGGGATTTCTGGAAAGAAATAAATTAAAGAAAAACCTTGGAGTTGTATTTACCTCGGTGTGATCTCTCAGTGGATTTCTGTCATCTGAAGGATTAAAACCATTCTAGATGTGTGAACAGGGAATCCCTTCAACCCTGGTTTCTATTCACATGGCAGTGATACTATATCACTGTATCTTGCCAACTTGTATTGTCCATGTCAAAAAGAGTGCAGATATACTTGCACTCAAAAAGATCCCTGTAAAATGATCCACAGATTGGAAAGTAACATTACAACACGAAGGTCGATTCTTTGCTCTGTTGAGCTCTATTCGGTGCTGAATTCTGATGACAGATGGAGGTGTTGTTTTGTTTTTTTTCCCTACAACATTTCTGGCAGAGGAAAAACAAGATTCAGCACCTGAAAACAGAAGTTATACAACTTAAGACATAATAACCTATTAGTGAAGATAATTAAAACTTTGAAACATTCTATCCTGTCTATATCTCTATACTTGGGAAGGATCTACTGTCTCCTGATGTATTTAAAATGAAATTGTGTGTCAGTCAGAAGACAGATGCCTTAATCTAGCTACAGTTTGTACGGGTCTCATGGCCCCTTCTAGCCCTGGAATGAATTAATGCAGATCTACATCTGTGAATATTCTACTTAGTTCTGGGTTTGGTCACGGAGGGGCAGAAAAACATACAAAGTCCTCAGAATATGGATAACACTCGTGGCTTACTGTTAAGACTGCAGTGAAAATCAAAGCTTGTCCATTAAGCCTGTAGCCAGTTGCCCTCAGGGTAAAGGAATGTGAATATGGACTCTAGATAAACAGAACTGAGTGAAAAGTAGAACTTTAAATTTTTTGTAGAAAAAAAAAGCAGCTTTCAGTAGTTTGCATGGCATACACATGAAGTTACTGTGGAGTAATATATATTAATGTTAAATCTATGAATAAACTTGTACTATAGGTTTCTGTTGCTATTAATACTTAAGGCCCCATGAACTCGAGTGTTAATGAACTCTTGAATC
This sequence comes from Vidua chalybeata, assembly GCF_026979565.1. Classification (NCBI taxonomy): domain Eukaryota; kingdom Metazoa; phylum Chordata; class Aves; order Passeriformes; family Viduidae; genus Vidua; species Vidua chalybeata. Next base: position 81,218,050 of record NC_071531.1, on the reverse strand, counting down.
TTTGTTAGTATGAAATGTTCTAAGTGTGTCAGGTAGGGGAGAGAGACAATTAATGGACTAGTGGATGACATCCAGGTTAGGGAAGTCTCAGTTAATGGGAAGTCAAGAGCATGGAAGTTAAGACAACATGCATTGTCAGGAGCCAGAATTTTTTCCCGGCATTAAATCTTGTCTAATTTAGACCATTCAAGAACTGCTAACAAGCTGGTTTGTTTACTTTTTAAAGGCTCCCAAACTAAGGAGGTGTCTCAGTATTTCTGTCTTTTGTCTCTTAGAATCCCAAAGTGCATTAAAAGAATAAAATTTTGGAAATAGACCCCACTTTAACCTGAGGACAAAAACAAGAGATGAAAGTTACTTAAATTCTGGTACATAAATGTCTTACACATAAATATATGTGAATCTATTATGCCCACATATACCTCCTTCAGTATTTCCATATTCCCCCTTTTTTATGCTACATAAGTTTAATCGAAATGCTATATCAGTTCATCTGATCAATCTTGTAGTAAACTAAAAAGACAGATGAAGAGGTAGATTTTCAAACTATTTTGGGCTGAGAGCATTGATACCCCTGCAATTTCTTTCTCTTCCTCTGGAGGGACACAGGAGAGTGATCTAAGACTACATGACTGACTTCTGTATGGATGTAAGTAGATGATATTTGGATGGCTTCTGACAGGCACAATCTGATAGCAAAACAGCTGTTCCGTATAGTACAGCACTTATTCCACTGCATGATTTGGGCATTTGGGCATTATCCTGGATTTTAAAAATCACTTTGTTTTGTGTTTAATTCTGTAATTATGACACTGGTTGCCTCCTTGCTCCTACTTTAATAACTCTCCTTGGTCTTCAGCCATATGAAACTAAGAAGTAGGAAAGATTATATGACAAGGTCTGATGTTTAGGATTTTCCTTGCCATGAGTCATTTCTTCACTTTTATAAACACACATTTCTAACTAAATCAATCACAAAGAGAATGAAACTCTGACCAACAGGGAATATGCTGCCTTTCCCTTTTCCTAAAATACTGTATACAAATTGGGCTCAGCTTTGTTTGCTGTGGTTGTCTGGAGACAAAGGGAAGAAGGTTCAGGAGCATTTCCAATGTACATCCTGAGCCAGCCATTGAGAAGCCAGCACTAACTTTCCATGCTCTGGAGAGAAGTAAGTTGAATTGGTGCTAAAATATGAAGTAAATGTGGGGTTTGGATCTGTTTCTCTTCCTGGCTTTTCTAGAGCTTTCCATATGACAAGCTTTCTATGTGTCTCAAAGTCTGAATGGACTCAACCACTTGTGTTGCTTAATCAGCAGGTCAGGGTTATTGCCGGCTGGGGGACTATGTACAACGGGACACGGCTGCTGAGGAACGTGTCTCGAGCTGTTTATTTTCCAGCATCAGTCTCATTATATGGTTATGACAATGGGAAGATGCCAGCAGCTCACATCCCTGGCAGCAGACCAAGAACTTAATGTTACAACTTACTTTAAAAGCTTTTTGACCAAGCACACAAAGCAAAAGCATATTGACAGTAATTCTATCCAACCACTATAAGCAAACGTTCCTTTGGTTAAAACAATGCTCGCTTATTTTGAATACAATACCTGCTTGTAAGCTTTAAGATACAATGCACAGATATCCATTATGAAGCTTAAAACTTCTTAATATCTTGCTAGATATACTTTTCTGTAACTTAGGGAGTTATTCTAAAGTGTTAATACACTGACCATTGTTCTATTTGTCCTTACTTTTTACTTCTTGTATAATTTTTCTGCTGACAAATCTTATGGCTACTGCTTAGTTCTAATCGCAATGCTGCTGTCTCTGAGGCCTACCTTTTGTAACTTGCCTAAAACCCTCTGATTTTAAGGATTCCCACAATGGTGATGTGGAGACAATCCACACACAACCCCTGAGAACTTGGAGCTACCAGCAGCAGGCTTGCATTTGACAAGCAACTTCGAATTTACTTCTTTTTGCAGCTGTTGAGAAGATTTTAGTCTCTGAGTTTGTCAAGCGACTCCTGAGCCAAAAATTCACATGGAGTTTAAAAATCAATGAATTAATTTAGTGTCTTGCAAAAAAGGTACATAAAGAAAGACAGAGAACATTTGGAAGGAGAAGTAAAATATAGCTCTGTCCTCGACCTGCTGTATGAGCTTAGGTGAGTTATTTCATCCTCAGTCTCTGTTTCTCTTTTATCTTTCCTGGCTATTCAAGTACAGGCTCCCTTAAGACAAAAACTGTCTCTCTCTATTATAATCAGACAGCTCCTTGCACAATAGTGCCTTAGTGCCCAGCTATATATTTGATGTTTAGTAATGCAAATAAAAAAAAAAAATTACCACACTGCTAATGTTTAGTTCTGTAAAATGCAAATTGTTATAAAGGCTTTGTTACTAAAAAATCATAAATTATTTGAGCTAAAATGGCCAACTATTGTAAGTTTCTATCTACTCTTAGATGAGATTCTCCAAGGAAAAGGTGATTGTTCCCATAGCCAAATAGGTTTTTTGGGTAGCAGGAAAAACAAAATGTTTTTATGTTAGGAGGAATCACAGGTATATTTGGATACTTTTAATGGATTTATAACACACTGAAATTAACGAGGCTACCCAGGAAATGACACTCATTATGATCCAGGACACTCCAGGGCACATCTCCTTTAGGCTAAGCATAAAGTTGTATAAATTTATGAGCTATGCCAGGCAAGCTAGCTCTGAAAACAGAAGAGAAATAACCAAGTTAGTGTGTCTCTGTGCCCTGGTTAATTAGCATTGCCAGCAGACCAGGGTAATTAACTTATGTGCTGTGATGAATTAATGCTGTCCTGTGTGCAGGGTTCAATTGGATATCTCTGCCAAGCACTAGGTAATATAATATAAATGTTCCAGCTAGTCCACCATGATGCACAGCACAGATCCATCCAAAATCAAGCTGTGAAGACTGATCAATCTCATCTTGGAATCACAAGCCATTTATCTATGTAGTCCAGGTAGGAAAGTGTTCACCAATTGCTACATTACCCTGATGTTTAAATACATTACAGAGATTTCCAAACTTGATTTGAAACATCAGGCATGAGAAAGTGACAAAAGCTTAATAACAGGTGAGAGACAATGAAGTAGTTCTTGTTTCAAAAACATTTAGGTAATGATTGAGGAGTTAGAAATGTTCCAAACTGCTCAGCTTTCAAACATAACTGCTTTTTGACAGATAATCTCATGAGAGAAATCAGCCAGAAAAGACACGATCACCTTTTCTTACCAGCAGACAGACCATGTTGAGTAAGGATAGTGATATAGAAGACTGTGAGGTTGATATATTAGACCTGACAAGCACACTGTATGGAGTATGGAATATTGTGTGGCATACGTGTATTGGAGTTGACTTGTCAAAATCGGAGTAAGAAAGAACCACTGTCTCAACATTTCACTCATTTTTGAAGACATGAGTGTCACTAAATATAGACATCCATACTGGAAATATCTACACCTGAGCTAGTCACTCCCAGTTCAGTGGAGAAGATTAACTTTCTGAGTAGAATACAAACAGTGCAAAAGAAGCCATCTAAACCAGTTCATGTGGCTCACTACAGCCAAGCCTATTTTAATTTCACTTGTATTAGAGGAAGTAGCTGAGAATTATTAATTTACATCAACATGTCTGCTAACACTGCAGATGTTTAATACTATGTCAGATAAATCCCACTGTCTAATTTATTCTTATCTGATATTCATTAATAGAATTGCATAACAACCTGCATTACTGAAATATAGTAGTGATAAATATGAATGAAGAGTAAATTGTATGCCTTATTAGATGATAATTAATATTCTTGGCTACACCTTACTTTTTCTCCCTGAGATAAAAAAATGTGTGTGGCTATAATGGTGTATGGAAAAAGATACACATATTGCATACACAGAGCACGGCAGGTAATACTTCCTAAAACACACAAAGGTGGCTAGAGAAGGAGTTCACTGGATGGAGATTCATCCAGCAAGAGCTGCCCATTCAAAGCTACCTCTTCTCATTAAGAACCAGTTCAGGTTCTCTGTGATAGGAACTATTCAAGGGTATACAGTCAGTTTGAAGGTGCTGTCATTAGGTACACACTCACATTCATCCTCTGCTGTCAACAGAAAGGAAATGGCACCTTCATAGGTCACTTCAGAAGATTTCAGATGTGAGCACCCATTGAAAGTCTGTCTCCTCCACTGACTTTGCAATCTGTGCCAGCCTTTGTTATGAAAAATCTCTATCAACCAGTCTTTGTAGGATGACAGTGTATTAACTTTGTTAACATAAATTAGTCCACATTATCCAGTGTACTGTAAGGAAGTAGTGAAATTTGATATGGTTCATTCTTAAGTAAAAAAAACTAAAGGTCAGACCAACTCTGTAAATAAGGATATTGTTTCCTGGAAGCTTATAGAAGCCCATGAAGGACAAAGGACACCCCTGGAAAACCAAGATAACACCAGCACCATAGTTCCTCTAGAGTCATAGAATCATTTAGGTTAGAAAACAGCTCTAAACCCTTGACTACAATCATTAACCCAGCACTGCCAAGTTCACTACTAATCAATATGTCCAAGTGCCATGTCGTAGAAATACCTTCAGGGATGGTGAGTCAACCATTACCCTGGACAGCCTGCTCCAAGCCTTGAGAAAACTTTTCATGAAAACATTTTTCCTAATATCCAATCTAAACCTCCCCTGGCACAATTTGAGGTGTTTTCCTTGTGTCCAATTGCTTGTTACTTCAGAGAAGAGACTGATCCCCACTTGGCTACACCCTCCTTTCAAGCAGCTCTAGAGAGCAGTAAGATTCCTCCAAGCCTCCTTTTCTCCAGGCAAAACAACCCCAGCTCCCTCAGATGCTCTGCATCACACTTCTGCTCCAGACCCTTCTCCAGCTCCGTTGCCCTTCTCTGGGCATGCTCCAGACCCTCAATGTCTTTGTTGCAGTGAGGGACCCAGAACTGAACACAGGATTTGAGGTGTGGCCTCATGAGTACCAAATACAAGGGAACGATCACTGCCCTGGTCCTGCTGGCCACACTATTGCTGTTTCTCAAACAAGTCTTTGAAACACTCCCAGCATCATCTGGCATCATAGACAAATAATTATATAGAAAATGACTCCAGGGATATCTGGGTCTGTAAACAAGCAGCAAAAGTGCTGCAGAAATATGGTTGCTTTGCAAAAGTTTTACCAATATTAATTGCCAGTAGTATGAATGTGAGTGATCAGCCAAATAATGTTTACCTAAACATTTGAAGTGTATAAGAACCCTACCTAAAACTATAATCAAGATGCTTAAATTTGGCTGGGATACCTGATACACATTAACAAATATGTGCCCATGTACATCTGTACTTTGCATCCTACCCTCTCTCCTCTGTCAGCAAGGGTCACTTGGGAATTTTCATAATACCTTACTTTACTATCTAATTAAGATACATGTGAACCAACAAGAGTAGGGGATTTGCTCAATCACAAATAATAAGATTGTTACATAATCTAAATTAGAACCAAGATTGCCTAGACAGAACTGGAGTGTTTGGACTACAAGGCTATCTACCTTTCTATTACAAGTCTTTTTGTATGCAATGTTATCACTCATAATTAATTTTATTACCAAAATTAAACAGGCCTTGTACATTTGTAAGGAAATATGTTAGATAAAATCTTTTAATGAACTGAACTCAGATTTGTATGAACAGAGATTATTCAGTAAAAGCAAGGTATATATATTTTTTAATAGTGAGCTGAAATCAGCAACACCAGGAAAGAAAAATGACTGAATCAGACTCCAGGTTTCTAATGATTCAAAAAGATAAGGATGACTTTTTTCTTTCTACATTATTAATAACATTTTTGCCAACTACTTTTCAGAGTCAGAGTATTTTTGAACCCTTCACTATTCAATGGTAAAAGAAAAAAAAAAAAAACCCAAAAAAAACCAAAAAAAAAAAAACACCACAAGTGAAACATAAAACAAACCCCAGAAACTGCAATTTCCTCTTGGACATAATTAACAGATTGTGTACCATCTCCTCAACTTTTGGATTTAAGCATGCAGTAATATAATCCACAAAGGCTTCACACTATATAAAACAGAGAAACTGGAATACTAAGCCATTCAACACATCACCACTATCCCCCATATGCCATCCTGATTATCTTCTGGATATTAAATAGAATTAAAAATTCTTAGTTATGTACTGAAAACTTTATTTTCCAACCAGAAAATACACTTTTCTCTCTGCAAGTGACAAAGAAAAGTCTCTGAAATTGTCATTAAAAACTTAGTGGTCTGTAGGGCTGACAGTGGAAATAGAGACATACCCAGGCAATGCTTATTTCACTAGTATTCCTGAGCCTGTCAGAAAATGGAATGTAATACCTTTGGCACTCTACACTTGAGTCCTTCAGATGGGCTAAGTAAGGTGCTGAGTGGGATGCAATCACGATGACCAATGGGAAACATCTGGTGGAAAGATTTCTGTGGAACAGGCCACCTTCTGAAGATGGTCTATACAATATGATATTCCAGAAGCAAAAATCACTTGGCAGATTTCTGTGTTTACAACTAAAGCTCTTTCTCACAGCTTGTCCAAAGTGAGGGCAGGCAACAGTTCTTATGCAGTTTGATGTATGCTCCCAGCTGACATGAGCCAGAGCAGCCATTGGAAGCAGTCCTGAGTCGCTCTCACTCCATCTGCTTATTTGTGGTCCCCTTCCACTCCTGATCTTGTGTTGGCACATGTATTTGACTGTTGTGCAATGGAAATGACCAGAGAGCTGATCAGACTGAAAAATTACCTGTCCACAAAAAAAAAAAAGTTAATTTTCTCCCTTCTATAACTCAGTGTTTAAAATGCCCTGACCTTGTCTGTTATGCAGCTCCTTTCCAGTGTAAGGGTAAGATATACTGTGATTCCTTTTTTCCTTAAGATACATATAAATTCAGAAGGAGGGACTGAAGCTCAAGGTGACATTGCCCCAGTCACATGATTTGCTACATTACTTGTTGTGTTGCAGCATTACAATTGCTAAGATTTAACATGTCAGATATCTGTTCCTTACCCTTCCAGTATTCTATTTGATTTCTTACACAGTGTCTTTGCCTCTCTGAAAAGCAAATCTGGAAATGAGAGACATTGATTATTAGTGTATTTCTGCTCTCAACTTTAAATTAGCTTCCAGGCTTTGCATAACAAGACCCAAATTATTCATGTGAGAAAACCAAAAAGTGATTTATTATCATGTCTGATTTCTAGTGGAGAATTTTCTTCAGATCACCCAGGAAGGAGGCTTTCCTATTTTAAATAAGATAAATTACAATTGACATTGGAATTCAAAACATTACTCCAACCTTTCTAGTTCTTTTGGTCATACAGAAAACTAAGCCCATGAATTACATTGACAGCAATGTTCATTAACTGTGTTTCTGAACTCAGCTTGAAAAATCTGAAATCCTTTGCACAGGCTCTGCTCTGGCTATTCCTGCACTACTAGAGCACTTTCCTCGCCTTAGGAAGATGATAATGGTCTATGTCTTCATCTTGCAGAGGTGATGTCTGGAGTGGGTTGGGAGCAATTTGTGGGAGCAAACATTTTACCTGCTATGTAGAAATAAATAGAATATGGAGAGTTATGCTTTTGGAATATACACATGGAATTCTGACATGCAGGGATGAACAGCAATGTTTTAATAACATCTTCCCTGTGGTAGAAAACCCATCTTTTGATCCAGACCTGCAAAATGTGCAATTTCATGGAAAATATTACAACCTATGGCTGATATAAGGCAAGATGTTGATGAAATAAGTACAGTTTTAAATTGAAGATTGAAGAGGAGAAAGAGGGCAATGGAAGGTTGCTTTGGGAATTCAGGTGCTAAAATCTCTTATGCTAAATGGTAAGAAGTACTCTTTAAAACAAGTGAAGACAGATAAACTGTCTTGAATGTCCATTCTTGTTCTGGAGCAGAAGGAAAATCTCCAAAGTAGTACAGACAAAAGTGAATGAGCTCAGGCAAAGCAATATATGGGGATGAGAGATTTGTGACGAGGACATTTCTCTTAAGATGCATCCCTCAATAAGCCCATCTCCTCCCTCTGTCTTGGTTTTTGACACCACAGACCTTCTCACCCTCTATTTTGAGAAGCAGAAGCAGCAAGATGGGTTTGATCCCACTTATCTCCATTTAGGTACTTCATCTCTTGCTGTGGATCTGTTGCATAGCTTTGTGGATGACAAAATTGGTGGTCTCAGTACTCTGGAGGTCAGTAAAGAAGCAACGGCTGCAGCCAGAAGAGACTTCTCTAGAAGAGACTGCTCTGAGTTTAGGTATGCCCATGAGTAAGAAAGAAATGTAAGCTAGGGCATGCAAAATTTGGTGGCCTTGGAGTTGAATTCACTTACTTCATGATGCCATCTCAGATAGTACCTTTGGTATCTTAAGAAAAAAAAATCTTAACATTCATAGTCATGCTTAAAAAAAGGAAAATTTATTTACAGAAAATAGTCATTGAGTTTCTTAATTTGAAATTGCAAATACTCAAACCTGAGTCAGTATTTAGATTTAAGAAAACAACAAATATACATGGGTGACTGCTATGTGGGCACCTAGGTGTCCAGTTAATATTTTAAAACTCTTCAGCGCTTTAGAGCAGGGTGAAGATGATTGGACTATCAGACTTTTGTGCTGTTCTGAAAAGGAAAAAAAAAGGAAAAAATACTCATCCATTAATCAACCTTTGCCCTAATAACCAAACGGAAATCTAAAATGAATGGGAATTTTGCTATTCACTGTAATGAAAGGTGAATGTAACCTGTAGCTTCAGTTATAGTAGAACCTGGATGCAACTTTATGTTATATAAAATGGCTTTAAAATCGCTCTAATATTATTATACCAGCTTTTAGCAGAATATATCTATTATTTTTCTCCTGTTTTCTGCTTTTACCCCTTTGGCAGTCTTGAATTTTATTGATTGTAATATCTCCAGACAGTGGCTATGTTCTTACTGGTATGTGCCTGCAGAGTATGTGGCACATTTTATTCAATATTGTAACCCAACAAATAGAAAATAATAATTTCTGGAATTATGGCTGCATTTAAATTGGCTTGTGTCTTTGAAAACCTTAAAGTGTATACATTTTATATAGGAAAAAGTAATGTGTGTCAAATTTGTTTGGAGACCCACAGCCCAAAAAAACACATAGATTTTGTGTTTAAACATATAGACTATGTCTGTAGACATAGATTCCCACTCAAGGAAGGCACTTAAATGGAACCAAGGAGATTAAATGACTTTGGTGATTGCAGTCTGCAGGGACTGCCTGATCAGAATATGGCCCAGAGCCTTATCAAACTAAAAATTTTACACGTACTCAGTGAAGACTGATTCCAAGCCCTGAGGGCTTGCATGCTAAGCATAGGACAGTTAAACAAGGAGTGAAACAAGATCTACTCTAGGCCTGTTTCAGGGCACACTGGTTTGAAATCCATTTAGAATGATAAAGACACAATCATTGCTTGTAAGATGCTGTTTCGTCAGCTGCTTTCCATGTGTGGGCATTTCCACTGAGAGTCATTTGTTGTCTTTTATACAGAAATTTTCTAAATATGAAAAAAGCTAGCATGAGAGGAAGAATGAACTGATGTGGGCAGTAAAACCCAAAATGGCTAAGAGAAGATTGTGATTATTTTCCAACAACAGATATAAAACCTCAGTTGTGGTCCCTCTGCACTACTTCCATCTCTTATTAAACCTGATGCTTTATTTTCAATTTGGAAAAGTTTACAGGTAGTAAGGAACAACATTTAATCAACACAGTAAAGTTGCTGAAGATCAATCACTTCCTTTCTCTGGTTTTCTAGAGTGGAGCTTCTAACACTTACCTGAATTTTTGGTGGTAATTTCAAGGACAGAGTTTGGAGGCAGGAACTGGAAAAGATGGGGACTACCTCTCTTTAGTGCAAAGAATCCATTATACAGACAAAAATGATATAAAGTCTTGTAATATAACACCTAGAAATTCTCAAATGTAAGTAGAATGGACCTGTTTCAAGCAACTAGCTTAGGTGTTCTCTTTAAAATTATCAGTAAAAGCAGAGCTATAACTACAATTTAACATGCATGTTCTGAGTTGCCCTTCCCAGCTGTCTGCCATTTTCTTCTGAATATTTTAATCTAGGTTCTAAACTCAGCATCACAGTCTGCTACTGAATGCTTTATATGGTAATACTGTTTTAAAGACTTGAATGAAATCCCTACATTCACTCGGTTGTTAAAACTTAAGCAGGTGCAGAATGAGAATAATCTTTTTCTCCTTCATGCTTTCAAAGATTGTTGTTTTCCTACAATCTGTAAACACACTTTGGGAAAGTTACATCTTGGCAAATGCTTGAAATACTTCATACTTCAGCGGCAATATTTATGATTGAACTACAGAGAGACCTTGAGTGAGTGACTGAGAGGTCATAACAGTCACAGACTATTTCAGGGAGAAACATGCAAACTTGTCCACATAAGAAGTCAGTGTTTCTCTCTGTTTAATTATTTAATTTCAAGAAGGTAGTAAAAATTCTGGATGGCAAGTAGACCATTGTTCTTTTCATCTCCACAGGGAGACAGCAGGAACATCTGCAAGACACTGCCTCCCACCAGGATGAACAGGTAATTATGGCAGGTAATTATGAGAACACACATGAGAATAATTATGCCATAAACAATTTCAGAAACACTACTGGGGAAATTCCAGAAGGCTTGATAGACCTGAAGTGTGAGATTCCACTATTCATTAGGAAATCTGCAGAGTTCCTGTGCATTTTGTGGAATTGTACCTCAGTTTTGACAATAAGCCAGAGTAGAATTTGGCCCAAAGTCTGTCCTGTTAAAGGTGCAGGTGGTGACGGAGATGTCTGCCAAGAATACCAGAGTAAGAAACTGTGGGTATGTGCTTTCTGAGGAAAGGTCATTATCCTTTTGTACAAAAAGAAAACGCTGGGAAGTTTTCAGACAGCCTCTGTTGAAAACTGACTATTAAGTTTTGAAGCCTTTCATTCTTCCCGAGGAGGCCTGTTTCCCCATTGCCTTGCAAAGTCATTTAGAGCTTAGGCTGTGTATGAGACATACCAATAGACTACAATTTATTGCTGAGTACAATAAATGGAGTAAGTACAGTGCAATGGAGAAACAGTTGTGGCAACTCTTTAAAGCCCAACTGAGCAGAACACCATGAGAAGGGTGCTGACAGCACTGTTGACATTGATGCTTTTTTATGAAGTCTCTGTGATATGAATGACTCCACTTGCTACGCACAGCTACAGTCGCGGGGACAATGTAAGCAGACACAGGTAACTTCTGTGCATCGCTGAGTGTCAGCAGGTTTCAGGGATTTTCAGAGGAGTCCCAAAGGAACTGGCAGCAGACCATATCACATGTTTGAGAAGAAAAAGTAGATCCACCCTGATGTTCCTTCCATGTCCACCCACCCCTCTCTCCTCCTCCCCACTTCATGGATGCTATCTGCTGGAAAAATCAACAATTGGACACACAAAAGTAAATAAGCTGAACTAAAGAGTATTAATTAGGATGATGTGTCAGCAGCAAGAGGCTAGAGAGTAATACTGATTTAAAAGTCTGCTGCTCCTTGACTACGAGTAACCTGACTGCTGACTTGTCTAATAATTCTTCTGTAAACTGATACTGTGAGCAGAACTGCCTTGAAGTTCCCAGATATATTCCATAATCAGAAAATTTTGACTAGCTGAAACTAGGTATCTCCCTTGAGAATATAAGTATCAGCGTGAAAAATGGATATGGTTTCTGGGCAAAACATAAATCCTTCCAGAATTTAAAAACAAGTTTGAAAAGTAAAGGTTTCGCACATGACTGTACATGAGACTGAAATAGAAATGGGAAATAACATACCAGAGAGAGCAAAGATTCTACTTCTCTCATATCTCTGTTGGATACTCTCACTGCTGATTCTTAGAAGAACACAGCTGAGATGGTCTCTGTTTCAGGATGCTTTCCACAGTGTCCAAGGATGATTCTTTAAACACCAACACATGCCTTGAATGACAAAGACTATTGGCCACTTACCCTACACAACAATAATAGTTTTCTTCCCAGAAGTCTTCAGATTAAATGTAATGAATACTGAATTACATAAGGGCACAGATTTAATGCACCAGCTTGAGGCTATGTTTGAGACAAAACCTGCCCTGTATCTTCACTCCATAGAGATGCAGCTCTCTGCTGTCAGCTATGAGCTGAATCTGACCTCTCAGACCCACTGGAGCAGAGCTTTTGGAAATGAAATAACCTTTAGCAAGGATACTGCCTTGTGCCTGCCCATGGTGTAGATGGTTTCTGCAAGAGATTTATCAGTCTTTATAGTGATTTTGAGTGACAGTATAGACTTTTTCTTAGCATTTTAAAGAACATCAAAGAACACTACAGATTAGTCTTCTACATAGTACATGGGATTTGGAAAATTATTGTTCTTCTCACCTCTAGGAAGACAATGATGAAATTAATCCTTTTCTCCTTTCTTTAAGTCCTGTCCTAGTTTCCCAATTGCCACTCTGAAAAAAAAACCTAACATCAAAGATTATTTGACAATTAGACATATGTTTTTGTGTTTGATAGACTCCAATGGATTACATTTCAACAAGAGAAAATATCACCTTCAGTTGTCTGTGAAATTTTAATCATATGAGAAGTGAGAATTTTCATTATTTTGCAATACTCCCACTTGTTGCTATGAGTGATAGAAAAAAGCTATTAGAACCTCCAAAACAATCTTCCATTCATAAACATGTTTCTTGCATTTCTGATTAACATGTTACTGCAAATTAAATATGGAACTCAGCGTGATGCATGGAAAACTAGCAGAATAGTTCTAATATTAAAAATACAGTGAAAATTTTTCTGTCTTACTAAACTGATACTTGCTTTACAGTAGCATTACCGTAATATATCACATTGGAAAAAATAAAATTTCATATGCAGCAAACCTGTTTTCTTTGCACACATGTTAAAAGAATTCTACTAAAAGCATTTGAGATGTTACAGAGCATAAAACATTCATTCATAAAAATCCACTTAGAATAAAAATATGCTGGTTTTGGCCAGAGTGGAGCAAAATTTCTTCACAGTAGCAAGTGTGGGGGCTGTGTTTTGGATTTGTGCTGGAAACGGTGTTGAAGATTCAGGATGTTTTGCTTATTGCTAAGCAGCACTTACACCGTGTCAAGGCCTTTTATGCTTCTCACCGCTTTCCAGCCTGTCAGTGAGGAGGCTGGGGGTGCACAAGGACTTGGGAGGGGGCAAAGACAGGACAGCTGATACTGACTGACTCAAGGGATATTCCATACCATATGGCATCATGCTTGGCAATAAACTAGGGGAAAGGGTTGGTGGGGGTCAGTATTCTGGGGGTTGATCTTCTGGGACTGGCTGGGCGTCAGCTGATTGGTGGTGAGCAATTGTTTTCATTTCAGACACTTGTCTTTCTTGTTTGGTCGGTTTTCTTTGGTTGGTTGGTTTTGTTTTGGTTGGTTGGTTGTTTTTTGGTTTTGGTTTTGTTTTGTTCTGTTTTGTTACTGAGAAAGAAATCCTCTACTGCAAAAGAGGCAGCCACTTAGAGCACTCACAAAGCAGAAGACATCAGTTGGTTCTCAGTCCTCCTTGGTCTCATGTCCCTTTGCAGTGTTCAAAGCAGTAGGCTACAGAGAAGGGTTTATGGGGACACTGGTAGGTTCTTTGGAAGCAGTGGCAAAATGCTACAACCCTGAGGCAAGAAGGATGACAAAAAAGAATGAATGTAATTCAGAGGCTCAGTTGTCACACTACTTAACAAGCGTTGGAGAATGCGTGCTCTGATTCCCATTTCTCAAGCAGTTGAGGGATTTGGCATTCAGATGGCATTGGAGGTTTCACATCCACTGGCAGTGACCAGAGTGCTTGAATTCAAGAGTGCCTGGCACCCAGCAGAGGGGCTTTCCTGATACTCTTTGTGAGAGGAAACATGTGACACCTACATGGCCATTCTGAGTGCCCTGGATCCACACATCAAACAGATTCACCCCACTGCACACTGGGCATTGTAGTGAAGAAATCACATACAGGAGCTTAACTGTCCTCTGGGGGTCATTCAAATGTTCAGTCAGATGAAACCTATCTCGGTTGGCTGACAACAAAATCCAGTGAAGATAAATTGGTTTCTAAATTAGGAGCTTCATCTTGCTTCCTAAAATTAAGATGAATCTGAATCCCAGCCCTGAGATACTGAAATGCTTAAATAAGAAGTACTTAATGAGGTGTTTTGATCTCTCCCTTAGATTTTCAATGCCTCAGTTTTTCACCTGTAAAATAGGGGTAACACAATTCTGTCTTGCAAAAAATGTTGAAGTAAATTCAAGTGTTTGAGGAGCAATGATTGAGGCATTATCTTCCTCACCTGAGTAAGAAAAGTGAGCACAGCTCCCCTGAAGATGAGAGTAAAATAATTCTAAGAAAGAAAAAAAACAAAGCTGAAAGAAAAGCCTTAAGATTAACACTGGTTTCTTATTGATAATCTCTTTGTTTAAAGAGGGAGACTTTAGCAAGCACAGAAAGTTTTGATTTTTCTCAGTTAATGATCTATGTTCCAGAGAAGCTGAAAAATACATCTGTTCATTCTAAATCTTAAGCAGGAAGCTTTAACTGAGTTTTTGAGATACACATTTTTAACACTTACGTGATGACTGCAGTGTTATGTTTTAGGCTTTCTCAAGTTGAACTGTTTTCATTGACACTGGTACTCATTTCATACACCAATGTTTCACTCTTCCTTCCCTCTTTGAAGAACAGGTAACTGCTTAATATGTAACCTATATTGAGTTGCAAAATACTCCTGATCAACTAAATAATTTTAAATGACACAGTTTCCATAAATGTGTTCTCACAGCTTTATAGCTAAAGAACATTGTGATCCTGGATAGAATATAGCCGGAGGATGTCTGGCTACAAAATTTCTTCTGTGGAAGTTATACTTGGAGGACAGCAGTAAAAAAGATATTACACTGAACCATTGCAAAAATATTAGAACAATAAACAAACAATCAAAGAAAAAATTAATTGGGAGTTGATGAAATATTACCTCCAAGCAGCTTCCTTGTCATTCAGTCATTTTGACTGTGAATTTTTAATTTAAAATGAAAAAAACCTAAAAACCAAAACAAAACACTGAAAAACCTTGCTAAGGAGGACACAATTTAATTATGTACTTATATCTAAGGTTTTTTTAGAAGTAAAAGCCTCCATTCCTCCTCTGACTTCCTCCACGGGGATGAATTTCTGGTTGGTGGTAGTTAGATTCCACTCACATGGGTAGAATTATATGATAAAATTCCAAGGAAACTCTCATGCAAAATGAGAGTACAGCAACAGAGAATACTTGTGAATTCAAAGATTTCTACTGAAGCTGATAAGTAAAATAAGTATGTATAGGGATAGAAACAAGTGAGTAAGAAGATACACCTTATGATATTTTTTAGAAAATCAATGATTTTGAATTTATATCTAACTTTAATAAAACATATCTTCAGAAAATAAAAGCTTTAATCCATGCAAATTACCTGCTGTATGCTCACCCATTAATCAAAAAGTATTACTCTTACATCTGATTTTTACGGGGTTTACTTATATATTTTTCCCTTCTAGTTATCAATATTGAAGGTTTTGAAAAAACAAAAAGCTTCACTAGAAGAGGCTTGAGATGTTTTTTTCTGTTGTCTAGAGATACATATTACTATTTTCTAGGAGTTATATCCTAAGCCAGTAAAATCACCAAAAGTTTTGTCACTGGTGCTAGTGGATACGGCTGCCTTCCTGAGGGTCTCTAAATCTGAAGATAAATGAAATACTAAAAAGGCAAATAACCTGGTGTAATATCATAGTTTCTATATCCCAGTTCCTTCTATTTATCATAAGACTTTGTCACAATTACTACAAACAGATATAGAGGGTTACTAAATAAAAAAGCCATTAGGGACTCTGACTTCAACTGTAATTTTTAATGAGTGTTAATTTAAATTTATGCTGATGAACCATAAGGATGATGTAGCAGGAAAATTATGATGTCATGATTTTGTTACAAAAAGGTTTTTATAAGGAAACAGTCACAGGGAAATATATAAACATATGGAATGTTTCTATCCTCTTATCAGAAAATGCATATTAAACAGCTTACCCTTTCAACCTTCCCAAATTCCTTCTTGTCATGAGCCTGATGAGTGTGTATGGCCATATTTATGTACCCTATGTTGATTACTCTATTGCTATTATGCTCAACCCTTTTGACAAAAAAAAAATTGTAATTATTCACTGTCAGTTTGAAATCTCCTATAACTTATTTGAAAGGTTTTGTTTCACTGGCTTGTATCATTGGTATTTATCTAACTTGAATTTTTTTATCAATACATGAGATGTCTTGTCTGAGCTAGTAGTTATCTATTGTCTATAATTACTCTAGACTAAATGAAAAGAGAAGGCATCCCAAAAGGGCAACTATTCACATTTATCTGATACATATTCTAGAATGGGATGGCCACTAGAGAAGTTTGTTTCTCAGCTCACTATAGCCAGTACCAGCTGAGGTAAGTAATATGAGTTTCTGCCCATTTACACATATTAAGTTCCAGACCTGAAATGACCAAAGAAAGGAGTCACCTTTCAAAGAGTAGTTTCAAAACATGTCATATAAAATAATTAAAGAACTTCATATATGTCAGGGAGACAAAAGTCTTCTCAACTGTTAACTTAGCTGAAGTTTCCTTGACTTAATTTTTCAGTTTGAGAATTTTACTGGTAATCAAAGGGCTTGACTGTGACAAAAGCCAATGTTCTGTCTGGGTTTTTTTAATTAAATGGCTCATTCCATAAAACACAAACACTTTACAGAGAAATAAGTTAATCTAGTACACCTAATTAAGCATTATATATTGGAGCCACACATCAGTGATTTGAGTTATATCAATGAACCATTTCATTTATCAAGGCTGACAGCAGAAGTTCTTAAATACAATGATAAATGACATCCCTTCAACGGAATGATACTTCACCTTGGCAGTTCTCTCTTTTTTTTTAATACTTTAGAGACAGCTAAGAGTGATCAGTTCATAAACATCCTAAAAATGCACTCTTCCATTTGGTTAGTTTCTGTAGTCTATCTCCCTCCCTGACTCTTCAGGGCTGCCTAGAGGTGACCACACTTTCCCCATCTCTCCGGTCTTTACAATAAGATTCTGTTAGAGAGCAAATTTGTATGAAGATTTGTTTACATAGTCCTCATGTCTCTTTTGAAGTAATTTTGAAGACAAAAAACAACTCTGACTTTGGGAGACATACAGCTAGCTCTGTGTAATGTTGATAAGCGCACATCTCAGGCCAGGGTGGAATTTACTTTTAGTGTTGAAGAAACATTTCTTTCTCCTCTTTTGCTTTTTATGAGACTATGGAAGTACGTAGTTCTGCCTGAGCTCATTTAATTCAGTGAAATAAAACACAAATCACATTGATAAAAAGGTATTGTAGCTTGCTTAAAGGAACTACTTTGGTTGAAACACAGCAAATAATCTCTTATGTATACTTTCCATTCACCTTCAGGTTTTTTTCTTCCTTGTGCACAATGTTTTCCATGAAGGTGTTAAGGTTTTACAAAAGACCTAAATATAAAACTCTTATCCACTTATGGTATTTGAGAGAAGCTGAAATTTTTTTCTGCGTGTTTTTATTTTGATTCATAGGCTGTACCTTTGGCCAGGTGATGTAATCTTGGATAACCAGATACAAGCCATTGTACTTCGTCTTACTGAGGAGTAAGGAAACTAAATGTCTGGCTTAGGAAAGACTTGGAAAAGCTTCTTTACTGTTCTTTTACACTATTTAGGACTAATAACTACAGAATTGTTTTTGAAAACCCTCTGGCTTCTCTTAAAATTATTTTATCCTCTTGCAAATCAAAATCCTCTTATCTGAAGTTGTTCTATAATAAAAGCTCTTCTTCATGTTCTCAAACTGAATATATGCCTGGATTGCACAAACTGTCGGAGCACTTGCCTCATTTTAGCTGAGTTACCGTGGATGTTGCAGGGTGTCCCATGTATTTTAGAGGGGCATACATCTCCCTTAAACCTTGCTTTATATCCTTTACTCCTTGGTAGAGGTCTCAAAATCTTTGAGGTTCTAAAATGGCACTGGATGCCTAAGTTCTGGGAAGAACTGTTTAAGTCCAGGTTGGATGGAGCTTTGAGAAACCTGGTCTAGGGAAGAGTATCCTTGCTCATGACAGGAGCTTTGGAAAGGAAGATCATGATCTTTAAAATTCCCTTCCATTCCACATCATTCCATGATTCTATGATTCTTCTTTCATGGGTTTACCTCTGAAATATTTTGAAATACTGCCACAAATGTAGTACCTTCTACACTGTGGATTGCTAAGAAGCACCATATTTATGTACTTTTTACTCTTGGCTCTTTGAACTGTCTCCTGGTGTGCTGAGACCCAATAAGGCATTAATAAAATAGAAAACTGTTCTCACTAGTTCTATGTATGTTGCTGCTTGACTATGAGACAAGGGAAATCTCCAAGAAATATCAATTTCTAGACAAAACCAGTCTTCATCCAGCTATTTCAGGAAAGAGAATAATCAGTCATTGAAACCACAGGCTCAGGCAAGAAGCTTTCCAATACTGATAGAAAAATAAGGTGATGTCTCTTGCAGTGTATGAAAGTTTGGCAGGATACTCAGTTTCATATATTCTTAGAAATATTTATTTTCTTAACTTATTGCATGTCAGTAGGATAGACAGCCCAGAGAAGTGGCACTCTTGAAGCAAGTCCCACTGGAAGAGACACCAGGGTGCATTACAGTGTGAAGCACCATTGTCCTTAGCTGCTCCTCTGATTACTTCAAATGATTGTATATTATTTTTTCCACAGCTGTACCATATGTGGCAAGCCACTGCTCTGGGTCTGGTTAGGATGGAGCTTTCCTTATTGCAGCCCACATAGTGATGTGCTTTTCATTGATGCCAAACCAGTGTTGGTAACACACCAGTGTTCCAGCTGTGGCTGAACGGTATTTGATAAGTGCTGATGCCTTTTCTCTACTCCATTCTGCCCCCTCAGTGAGTTGGTTGGGTGTGGGCAAGAGACTGAGAGGGGACACGGAGGACCAAATTTTTCCAAAGTAGCCATTTCTCAGAGACTGGCAGGGAATCAGTCTGCTAGGTGGTACAGGAAAGTAGTGCACAATTCTCTTTGCGTTACCTTTTTTTTTTTTTTTTTTTTTTTTTTTTTTTTTTTTCCCCCAGGGTTTTTATTTTTAGATGGGTTTTTCCCTTTTTTTGTTACCTTCACACATTGACCTGTCTCTATCTTGATCCATCTTTTTTTTTTCCCCTTGCTTTTGTCTTTCTGATTCTCACGCGTTGTGTAGGGAGCTATAGCGTATCTAGAAAATATTTGAAAAGCCTAACCACCTTCCAGAGTTGTTCCAAAAAGAGTTTATCTGCTTCGTCACCCAAAATAGCCCAGAATACAAGTATATAGCATTTAGAATCATCCTCAAATTGTTATTCATTACTTATGTCTGAACAGGAGGTGAAGTACAGTTTTTAATTTCTATAATTATTCCAGTTTTCAGCAGAAACATGTATGGAGGAGTTAAAGAGAACATTTATGCTCTGGTAATAGGAACATAGCCAACATGCCCCAGGTGGTCAGGGGGACCAGTGATCCTGACACAGCAGCCAGCATGACTATCTTTGCTGAGGAGTACATGCAGTCAGGAGCAGAGTTGTGCTAGTGGAGGCATACTGCTTTCAAAACCTGGTCTAGGGGTCTCTGCATTTCTGCTCTGCCCTGCTCTTGGAACTGTGGTCCACCACACGTTGCAAATATCTCCTTAGCTAGCCTGGAATTACTCAAACATATGCAAGAACACTGACAGGTTCTTCTCACAAGTAAGTTTGAAATAATTACCCCAGGATACATAAATTTTAAAGCTCTATAGGCTTCATACATGTTTTTTTAGTCTGCTGTAGTATGTTCAAACTGTAGCTTGGACTGTAACAATGCAATATTCTAAAATGGAATGGGTTGGAGGGTTAAGGCATTGTTTCAGTCTTGCAAGGATGAAGAGAAACATGTACAGCACAACTCTATCTGTGTATGCACGTTACAAAATATTCTTCAAAGGAAGAATTAATAGAAGACACCCAAGTACCCTGGCCTGGGAATAGTATCATGTCCACACACAGACCACTATGCTTGTACATATGTGCATTAAAGTTTGAAAGATCTTTTATGAGTTTTTATCTTAAATTAGACCATGGCTATCATGCACAATTGGCAAGTATCTGATGTGTGAAGTCAGCCGTCTGCAAGATCTAAGAGAAAAGGAAAGCTGAGACAAATTGAGCTCTGTTGGCCTCTCCAGTCTCATTAGTCCATGCTGTCACTTGAAGTGAAGCTGGATCCTTGGATGTCATTCTGCTGTTGTCTTACAGAGTGATGTTAGGTATTTCTGCTTGTTCCCATTAGTGCCTCCTTGGAATCATAATTAATTTATATTAGCAAAGACAATTTCCATTTGCTATGGCAGTTCTCCAGCTCCCTCAGTCTTTTCAAGTAATAATAAATTATCTAAATAAGAGCTATTACTTCACTTATGTTATAATTTTTTACATTTTGAAGGTCCCTAAACCTATTCAGTAATGCATGTTTAAGAAATTGGAATTCAAATGGCCTGATAGTCTTCACCCATATTCCTAATTTGACTTTACTTCAGTGGCTTTTTTTTTTTCCTTGCAGTGATGTGCCAATCCACTGATCATAACAAGCTATATTTGGAGACCCACACATGCTCTTGCTGGGAGGATTAAAAGGGTGAATTTATAGCTTCCCAGTTGGATGGCAGAACCTATTTCTCATACTTGTGTGCACATACAAATGATTAAGAGAAAAAAACATGTTCTGTCCTTTTAGCTAGTCAAATTCAATGGTTAGTGTCCTAAATACATTCTGTCAAATACTGAACCTGGCATAATTGCACCATAGCTCATAGCTCATCTCATATAATTAATAAATGTTTTGTTGTCAGCAGAAAAAGTGAGGGAAAATGCAAACTGATGGTTGGAAATGATCTGTTGATCATGCATTTGGGGTTTAACCTAAATAGTTTATTTTTTTCTTAGATGCGCAATACTGGAAGTCCTGCATGCACAGATTCATTCATGTCATGCTTCAGCACTATTGGCAAGTGTCAATATCTGCTACCATTTTATTTTCTAAATGTCTCCATTTTAAGGATTGTGATTTGGCAGCTCTATGAAATAAGCTTGAGAGTCTTCTGCTCTGTTATCTCTCATTTCTGCAGAACCCAAAGTACTACAGCAGCTGAAGTGATTAATAAGCTTGATGGGAGTTTCTCCATGATCTAATGAGTGGAATAAGCTCAGCAACCAGGGATTTGCCTTTTCTTTAAGATTACTGTTAGATTGCTGCATGAACAGCAGTCCTAGATACATTGTACCATGCATGGGTAACAGTGAGCTTACAGATAGTAGAGCCTGGGTGCATCTTTTACCTCATTTACAAGCTGGGGATGAAGGGATTGAGAACAGCTCTGAGGCAAAGGACTTAGGGGAGCTGGCTGATGAAAAACCACATGGCCTTGCAGCCAAAAAAGTGTGATTTGTCCTGGGCTGAATCAAAAGCAGTGCGGCCAGCAGGGCGAGGGAGGGGGTTCTTCCCTTTTATTCCTCTCTGGGGAGGCCCCTCTGCAGTGCTGTGTCCATCTCTGGCACATTTAACACAGGAAAGACCTATTGGAGTGTGTCTAGAGGAGTGCCACAAAAATGGTCAGAGGGCCAATGGTCCAAACTTCTATTAAGAGACCAGCTGAGATGGGGTTACTCAGCCTGGAGGAGGCTCCAGGCAGATTTTCTTGAGGCCTTTCAGTACATAAGGAGAACCTACAAGAAAGATGGGGGACAAACTATTTCCACAAGGCCTCTAGGGAAAGGACAAGGGGCAATGGCTTTAAACTAAGAGAGTTTGGTTTTGACCAGATATAAGGAAGCAAATTTTTATGATGAAACTGTGAAATATGATGCCCCATCCCTGCAAACATGCAAAGTCAGGGCAGACAGGACTCTGAGAACCCTGATCTAATTGAAGATGTCCCTGGCCATTGCATGGGGGTTCGAGCTAGATGCCTTTTAAAAGTTCTTTATAAGACAAAATATTCTATGATTCTTGCAATCTCTTCAGCCTTTGGTTCCTAGAACTGTGTACATCAGTCTTTGTAGGTTATAAAGCCTAATCCGAACCTGTGCTCCATATCATTGCTGTTACTTCATCCTCCAGTTATAGGATGAAAAGACAATTATTTTCCTAAGATACACCTGACATGCACTGCAGATAAAGCCTGTACCAAGTTGTCAGTGTATTCTGATGGGTTTATACAAATTCTCCAATGTTTTAGCTTTTCACCCTTGGTGGATGGATAGAGGACCCATCCTACTATTTCAATTCAGCCAACTCAGAAGCTGCATAAACTAGCAGCTGACATTCTTTGCAGTGATTATCCAGAGAACCAGCCCTTCTGCCATATCTGTGTGCATATATGGAAGGATTGAAAACATAAAAACAAGTATGTGTAATTATGGAGGAAGACAAAATGACAATCCATATAAGGAAGTTCAAGTGAATATTGGATGCAAGAAAAACAAACCCTACATGTGTAAAAATAGCAGGGTAAGATTAATATTAATAAAGCTTGGTCTTTGCAGTTTTATTGTTACACAATTAGGAGAGACAGGCTCATGCTTTAAATGGAGATGGATGATTCAATGCTTTTTGTTTGTTTGGGATTTTTTGTTTTTTTTTTAGGTCAAGTAACACCTGTTTGTCCACCTCATTCTTATCCTTTTTCTTGTCTTGCATCAAGTGTAAAGACATACTTTCCATAGGAGATGAGCTTACGTAAGACAGATCATGATCCACAAGATTTCAGACTGGGAGAGGTGCTCACTTTTTGTATGAGGTGCAACTTAACAGTTTTTTCCCCCGACAGAGATGTTGACATCTGTTTCATAAGCTCACCACATGGGAAAGCAAGTCTCCTGCCATGGGAAAGAGGAATTTACCCGAACATGAAGGTAGGAGCTGAATGATAAAGAAATAATTTAAAACTCCTTTAACTTCTTGCCTGATTCCACCCATGCATAACTGCACTAGTCCGTGCTTTCAGCTGCTCAGACACTTTTCAAAAGTGCAGGCCCTCTCACTGAAAAAAGCCAGTGTTTCCAGTAGAGAAGTTCAAATGTCATGAATTTGACTACAGATAAAAGCTTGGACTAGAAATAATGAGAAAATTTCTGTACTCTTCATTATTGTCTTGCAGCTTTTGCACATTCAGAGCACATTTTTATCATCTCTCCCAACTGGACTTGAAACAGGGTTCGATACTTTGTAGGTCTTTTGTATTTTTTTCTCAATTTTCTGCAGTTAAAAAAAAAAAAAAATCCCAAAGTCAAAAAACTTAAAATGAAATAAGAAAAATGGTCAACACTGGACCATACAACATAAAAGCTGTCTAAGTTCAAAAAGATCAATTTTCAAATGTCTAGAAAGAGAAGAATGGAAGAACAAGTACAAGGCTGCCAATAATGAGAAAGCATAGTTACTGAGAAGGAGACAGAAACAAGTTTGGGTTAACCAAGGACAAATCCTGATTATAGTAATTCTGAGTACTCTGCAGGTAACTCATCCCTGTTCACCCTTGAATGAATCAGGTCTAAATTGCTCATCTTCTCCCTATCTGCCTGTCAAAGCCTGATTCTTCAACTGCAGCTGCTGCTCGGTGATTCCTCCCCAAGAATATCCTCCAAGCTTTGCCTCTCCATTGTTTTTACAGAACTTCATTTTTTATCAAAATCTTGTATCTGATTGGATCTGATTCCTCATATTGCAGGGGCAAGCTGACAAGGAATTATTACCTACTATTAATGTTGCTATTTAAGGGATACACAAAAACCATGGTGTGTGTTTCCCTTAATCTCCATATATTTGAATACATATACACTATTTTCATACACACATCTAAAAATGTACCCAGTAATCTATCTAGCTCTAGGTATTTCTACCTGTTGCAATGATGGGAGGTTCAAAATAATAATATAAAAAACAGCCATGTGGGCAAAATTTAGCAGCAAATATACATGGAAATCTAGGGTCATTATAACTTTAATGGAAACAGCATTACATGAGGAGAGTTATGCCCAACACCAAGTATGATAATTTATACAAGTAACAACACTATTGAAGATGGTGTTAGTCTCATTCTTTCTTAAAAAAAGGGAAAATAATAAAAAAATTAGGAGAGTGAACTAAAATATTAGTTTTCAGCAGTTCACTCTTTTTTTTCTCCTTCTAGGGCCTGGTATGAAATATATAAAACTTTAAGAAACATTTAAAACCCAAAAATCTCAGTATGCTGTATTTGGTCAGATGAATCTCTATTGGCATGTCCGTGCTTTACCATTTATAGGCTTGCAAAACATTTCTATTTCTCAAAAAAATTAGATTTCATTTTTGCTTTATGAAACAACATGAAGACAGTTCATGTCTTCATGAACACTCCATGTTTTTTTTAATCAGTTCATCTGTTTCAGAAATACTGTAGCAGACAAAATACATGTAAGTGCACAAAATCAAGTTACTTGTGGGTATATTTATCTATGTATACATTTTGTTAGTGAAATACATTTTTAAGGTATGTTTACTTGTTTCATAATATTATATAAAGACAATTTCTGTGTACAGAGGAAATTATATGTAATTCAATTCTTAATCTGAAGGAATTAAATACCATTCCAAGAATTAAATAACAATTGCATACATTCTAATTTTGCTCCTAAGAACCGTTCTTTTTAAATTAAGCTATTTTTCATTAAACCTAGTAGCTGTGGGGAAGCCAAGTGGCAGAAAGCTAAAGCTGTGCCAAATCTAAAAAGAGAGGAAGGGGAAAGGCACAAAGAATTACAGGCTCATGAGTCTCAAATTTAGCCTAGGCAAAACAATGAAACAGCTGGTATGAGGCTTGACTAATAAGAAAGTAAAGGAAGACATTATAAGTAATGGCAAGCAATATGGAATTATGGAAAACAGACTTCTGCTGACTAACTTGTTTAGATTAAAGTAATATTCAGATGGATACAAATAACAATGTACTGTAATGTAATAAACTTTGGGTAAATAAATGTACACAAATGTTCCTTTGAAATCTACATTATTCTACAGAGGCATTTATTGAAGTGCCATAAATAGGTCACAGAAAATAGATGGGATGTGCTGTGTCTGTTGGAGCCACACAGTAGTCCAGAATCTTGGTTCTTGTCCCTTTCACAGCCCAGTGTTTTTAGTCATGTCTTATATGAGCAAAACAAAACAAAACAAAACCAAACAACCCCATGAAATTATTACCAATCCATATGGAGGAAACTGAAAGATTGATAAAATAATAAATGATGAATGAGATGAAAAGTTCTTTTAGTAAGTAGGTCATAAGTAAAGGCTTTTTACATGGAGATGGAAAGTTCTGAATGCAAGGACAGGGAAAGCTTCACTTCTCCAAAGGGACTTTCCCATTGAAGCAGTGACTTTGAGAGGCTCATGGATGCATATTTTCCCCCGCTTCATGCCAGCCATTCCCTCCAGCTCCTCTCATAGAGGATTTCTGGTAGTTCTCTCTTCCCAGAGGCTAAATGGCCTTACTGCAGCAGGTATAGCTATAACATGGTCTAGTGGATGAAATTGGTGTCTAAAATATAAAAAATAGGAATTAGGCTCTCATTTGTAAACCAAAGTGTGATTAATGCTTATAACAACACTTCACTGTTGAAAGGAAGACTGCATGTAATTTAAATGCTGAATTTGGTCAAAGATTTCCTAGGGGTCTATGCTGTGTAAGAGATCAGATTACCTTGTCACTGTAGTACTTTTTCACTTTATTAATATGAATGATAATGCTCTGCGTTTCCTTAAAGCCCAGTATTTGGGAAATGTGATTACATTTTCAGATTCCTTTGAAAAAATAACTTGCAAAAAATTGTATAAAACTAGAATCAAAGTTAAGAAAGTAGAAGACAAATGGAGATAACTTTATGCTTCCTATTTTTAAAGAAATCTTGTAACTTCTGAGCCAATCTTTATTTTTTTTTCTGTGCATTTCTTGACAGATCACAGACAGTTCTAGTTTTCTACTTCTATGCTGGATCCCCTAGGCAGCAGTACTGATGTGTTTTTGCAAAGAATGCGTCAGATTTATCTACATGAAGGCAAAACTCTGATTTTCAGTGCAATAGTCTGTTTCTTCAGATCTTATTAAAGAACAAATGTATGAAATTATGAGGCCTCATCTTACTTTGCAGCTTGCCTAATGATATCAGGCTATTCTCTCTCTACATTTTCCTACTACACTGGGGGATCGCCATAGGACTTTGCTGCATAGTTACTGCACTCTGAATTTTTTTCATTGAGTCACTTAGCAAAAGAATGAGGAGTTCTGGGCTGAGCTCTGGGCTGTTCCTTATAGACTTTTTGCCATCATGAATACCCTTCATGTCATTAGTTTTAGTCTCCTTCTAAGTATTGTATTTTTGAAAGAATAGAAATTAATCCAATAATTAAATACACTCTAACTATAGTATCATTACTAGACTTAGAGGATATAAGTATAGTACAACTCCTCACTGAGAGAGAGGAAAACTGGAAATCGTGCTAATTTTCCCACTGTTTGTTATCCAACCTTGTTTGAATTTCTTGTGTGTTGTGAAAGCTGAAACATTTCTTCTATAAAAGTGAATGGCCTGTCATAGGAGCAACTGTTTGTTATTGCTCCTCTCTTTAACAATTAGAATTAAATTAAATTTCTCAGAAAGAGAATAATGATCAAACCTTTGCTTTCTATAATGATAACTAAAAGCCGTAATATTTCCTGTTTTCATTGTGTAACTCAGCATATTAGCCCAATCTGTCTTCACCTTACAAGCCTTCTGTTCTTCTGCATTTGCAATAAAACATAATTCCACACCCTTATAGATTATACATTCTTCACATTCCCACCCTTCCTTTTTGCTATCTCTTTCATTCTCCACCTGTATCCCCAAGTATGGGTAAGGAAAATATGAGCTGTAACCTGGGGAATATTTTTTAATGGATAGTCAAACTTTTCAGGAATGTTTTTGTAGCAAAATTACAGTTTTCATCATATCTTTCAGCCAATACACTGAGTGCAAGAAATTGGTCCACCTCTGCTGCATCCTATTTACCAACAATTTTTTAAAAGTGGTGTCTGTCCAAGTGGTTTACCATCGCTTGGTTAAAGTGGTCAGAATTCAGACATAATATTCTTTACTTGAAAAGCATCACAGATTAGAATTATAGGAAGAATATCAGAAAAAAAAGAGACCTTTTCAGAGTTGCAAGATGGGACCTGCAGGAGGCAGACATTAGGGAAAAGGAGCTTTGCAGATTGGACATAATGCTGGGAATAGTAGGAGCATTGCTGATATTGAAGAAATGTTTCATTGACTGGAGATTAGGGAATCGTGGGTATTCTCAGCTCAGTCAGAGAGAAAGAAGGGTTTTCTAACCAGGCAAGAGCCTGGGAAGCAGTTGGAAAAGAATGTAAATAATTCTCTAATCTATCTTGTTATTCATATTGTTTATAGATATGTTCTGCTACTGTGCGTCATTCACTGCACACCAATGGTGTGACATGTTTTCACTCTAAGACCAATGAAATTAGTCTTCTCAATGTTCTCTATATATAGAGCCATACATTTGAAATAAAGGAGAGAGTTCATTTTCTTTGCCTTCTGATCTGGAATTCTTTGAATTTCCCGTCCTGCTCAACGGCATCAGGGAATCAGTTTTTCATTCATTCCTTTAACATGATTTTTGGTCAATATGGCAGTCTCTGTATCACGTATGTAAGAGTCTACATGGAATAAACACTATTCATGCAGTAATTGAAGCAATAAATTCAAGTTCTGTGTTTGTTGGTTTGGGGGTTGTTTTTATTCAGTATGAGTACAAAACACAAAAAGAGCAAGGGGTTAGAACTGATGATTTTTCTTTCATTGAAATAATTATATTTTATACTTTTTTCTGTTGTTTAGTGAAACATGGAAAACTTTTCAGTTCTGTTAGAAAAATCCTAGGTATTTAGAAATTTTCTGCTTACTTTTATGCTGATGGAGATGGTAAAAGCCTTCTTTAAAACTTATTATTTTTCTCACAAACTTAAAGAAGCACACTGTTCCAAATGTTCCAATGTTCCAAAACTGGAACAAGAGTGTAGAATATAACTTCACTGACACAAAACAGTATTTTGGAGCAATAGGGAGAAGAAAAAATAATGCACCAATTCACTGTCCCATGATTTTGGCACAGAACTTGATGGGTCAACAGAAAGGTTCCCAGGGGACAGTTATTTTTCTTGAGCCAAAATGCAACTTTTCCTTTGTTTTTCATAAAGATAACCCCCACCCCCCGGCTTGATTTCTCAGTGGCATCCCAAATCCCTTTTATTTACTTTTGAACTGATGTAAGAATTTTAGTTGAATTTTTAGAAGTTGGAACAGTTTATAAAGGAAAACTCCTATTTTGAAGCAAAAAGTAGAAGAGTTTCACTCCGAAGGATATGAGAATTAATACTGGAAACCTGTCATCATCTTTGGTTATCTACTGAATTCAATCCATTTTCTGTTCCAGAACTATAACCTTGAGAGGTTTCCTATTTGTCCCTGAAATATTACCATTTCCACCTTAAATATCCAAGGGAGCATTAATCACCAACTATTAGGAAATTAGTAATTAAAACACTCAGTTGAACTAAGAAATACCTAAGTCACAACAGTCCTTATCTGAGCCTTTCCACTTCATGGGAACTGTCAACAACAGCCTCAGTGGAAGGGAATACAATCTTGAATTATTCCTTCCATCTCTGGCTGAACAGCTTTGTTGAAAGTGCTTATTCTGCAGTCATGTCTTGGAGGCAGAGGGAAGCCAGGATTTAGAGACTGGGACCTTCCAAAAGCATTATACACTGTGTTTGCTTTTGCATGTAAATTTTTTTTTCTGCATACTCCTGCATCTTTTATTTTCCTTTTTAATGAACCTATCAATTAGGCAGCTAACGCAAAAATAGCATAATAGAAATAGTGAAGTTTTCAAATTCTTTAGTAAGCAATATACTTCCTTAGGGACTTGGCATAAAACCTTTCTCATTTTCAGGAACAGGAAGATTATTAACTGTTTCTTGCCTCCATGTAGCTGTGTAAGTTTTTCCATGTGCAAGAGTCAGAGTAGTAAACTCACTAATCACAGCTGGCTAAGGATAAATATTTTAAGGTGCTGACCTGTGATGGCTCTGTTCCTGTGACTGACAGATCCATGGTAACTGTGGCCAGAAAAATATGAGTGCGTGTCCTTTTCTGCTGAGTGTTTTCATAGAAGTGCATGAAGATAAAACAGAACTGAGTAGGAATGACATAGTGATCTACTGAATATTAAAACTAATTTGAAAATCTGTGGGGAAATCTGGATGTAAGTGAAGGTATTTATAACAGCTCCTCTGTGACATAATGGAGCCAGGATTTCATCTTGTAGAAGGCAGAGGAGAGTATTTCCTTGTTATAAAGGTTTTATTTTAGTCTATAAATTGAACTGTAAGGACACACATGTTCCCTTCGATTCTAAAGCAGCATGCAAGAACTATAGAAAAATAATTTTCTTTTTTCTTTTTACTTTTGTTTTCTGTTTTAATCTTAGACTTGTCAATGCTGAACACAGAAATCAAATATAAAGAAACTGGACATTTTGATGACCAGAGAATATAAAAATATTAACAGTCTAAATCTGAGGTGTATAATTTTCTCCTGATTTTTGTCAATGTACTTATTTCAAGGCCTTACAGCATTGCTATGGTCATCAGGGTCCAGATCTTCTGCACTACCCACACTGTTCCATTTTATATGGGATGTCCTTCGCTGGAAGAAAATGTTCTGTTAAACCTATTTTGTTCTATGCCTGAATTCCTATGTAAGTCACATTTTCTGAGTGACTCCTTAAGAATGGGATTAAGTAATATCACCCACTTGAAGTAGCACCAAGTACTCATAAGTTTATTGAGATCCATAGGGGTTTTATTAGTTTTAACCACCATATTGTCATAATAATGCCACAAATAGCTGAGTACACAAAAAAATGAACTGTAGGCCACGTGAAATTATTACTTGGCAGTGACTGGGGCCTTTATCAAGGCTCTCATAGTTACTGCTCCCAAAACTTTTAGATGTGTTGCAGTAAAGCTAATTGAACTGGTTTTATCCTTACACAGTTTGTTTTATACCTTCCAGAGAAAAGAAAGAGCAGGATGCAGTTCACAATTGAAAATGTTTAAATTACTGAAGCTGAAGATACACTAGCTCTGAATCTAACTTTTCTTGATTCAAGGTTCCTGGTTCCATACCATCTATTAGGTTCAACATTTACCAGTCTGAATTAAAGAAATACACTACTAAAAAAATTCTACTAAAATATTGATTAATGTGGCATGTGGTTTGGATAATTGAGACTTAGAAGGCATGTGTTTGTTTCAGGTCATAGAACAGAGAACATTTTCTAGTGAGAGAAAAAAAAAAAGCTTATTCTATCTTGCCTGATAGTTAAATAGATAAATTTACTTCAGAATGTACAAATATAAAAACAGGAGACCAGAATTAGATCTCTTTTGCAGAGTATACTCATTCATGTATGTACAGTATGCTGGTCCAGCATGCAGCAAACTAGAATCAATTCTGATTGAATTAACCCGGCAAAAGGGAAGTTTCCTCAATGTCTTGTGACTTTGTGTTAATTCAAACATGTCTTTTAAATATAATGTTGTGCCCCAGGTTGCAGATGTTAAACATATGAATATATGTATTTCAATATATGTATACCTGCTTCTAAATATCCAAAATAAATATTTAAAATTACAGCCACCTTTGTTAATGTTAAAACTGGCTATACACAGATATAGTAATTGAAACACTTTTTTTTTTTTTTTTTTTTTTTTTTTTTTTTTTTTTTGTTTTGTTATTTTAAAGAAGACTGTATTTTGACAGATTACAGGAAAGTGTCAGTCTCTTCTTCCAAGTGACTGGTGGTGGAACAAGAGGAAATGGCCTCAAGTTTGTACCAGGGGAGGTTTGGATGAGATACTAGGAAAAATTTCTTCACAGAAAGGGTTGCAAATATTGGAAAAGGTGGCCCAGGGAAGTGGTTGAATTGCTGTCCCCAAAGGTGTTTAAAACATGTCTAGATGTGATACTTAGGAAAAGGGTGTAGTGGCAGACTTGGCAGTGCTGGGTTAATGGCTGGGCTGAGTGATGTATTCCTACCTACATGATTCTATGATTAAAATAAATATTTCTTATGTGTTAACAGTTCTATTATAGAATTTGTAAAATAAATATTAACAGTGAAGTTAATTAGTTTTTTTGGTGCTTAAGCTGAAGAGGAATGTCTCCAGCTTTTAGATGAACAGAGCAATGCTTTCTTTCTTTGAAACTGACCAAATAATTCTTTTTTCCTGAACATACTGAACAGGTTAAACTGTTTGTTTCCATGGTAACAAAGGTTAATTAGAAAATCTTTTAAAGTCATCACATTAAGTGCATATAACAAGCAAAACTGAAAAATCCCAGGAGTGAAAAATTATTCAAAATTAAGTGTGAACTGAGTGACATTAAAACTTGACCCACCTTTACCAAAAACTACCATTTTGTGGGACCAATTTAAAATTAAATTCCCTTGTCTTTGTTTAAATTTTAATAAACTCTGGTGATAAACATATTTTAGGAACATATGTAGTTCTCATCTGCAAATGCATCAGCTTTCTGGATAATATTCTTAATATATTAATACTCAGGAATTCTATATAATTGAGCATCTCTTTTGGTCCATGATATGTCAAGTATGTATTTTTCTGGGTAGGGGTTGCACACAATCAAATGAATATTTCTGGATGTAAGATCTGTTAGGGATTTTTCTTTTCAGGCTGCTCTGGAAGATCTATAATTTTACAGTATATGATAGCTTTTCTGTAGAAAAACCTTCAGTCTACAATTGAGTTTAACAGACCCTCAAAAAGAAAGAAGATAGATTAGAAAACATTGCTTTCCCTGTAAAAACTGGATTTTAAATTTTGCTGCCTTGCACTGCTTTTAAAGAATTGCTATCACCCTTTTTTACAACATCCATTAAGACAGATTTTTGTCATTGTGCTGGAATGACAGCTGAACACAAATGATTTGTCTGAAAAGCTCTCTAGTTCACCTTCAGAAATATTAGCAAAACCTCACCTATAACATCTGCAGTAAAAAAAAGCCACTCTCTTAAAGTGGCATTAGCAGAGGTCATGGGGAAGAATATTTTCTTTCCCCAAATTAACATGCTGCCTGAACATATGCATTCAGCTACTTTGACTGCTAGGTGAAGAATACCTGAGTTAGAAGAACTGTTTGTTCTCCCATGCCACAGACTGAGAAGATTGCTTTTAAGAAACCACATAATTCAGCATCTTGTAAGGGCAGATATGCTGCAAGGAGAAAGTTTGAACTCAAGTAATGCTTAAGGACTGTTATCAATACCATAAAATCACCAAATCATACAATATCTTAAGTTGGAAGGGATCCACAAGGATCATCAAGTGCAACTCCTGACCCTGCACAGCACAGCCCAAGAGTCACACCATGTGCCTGAGAGCATTACCCAAACACTTGAACTCTGTCAGGCTGGTGCTGTGACCACTTCCTGGGGGAGCCTGGTTCAGTGCCCAACCACCCTCTGGGTGAAGAACCTTTTCCTGATATCCAACCCAAATCTCCCCTGACACAACTTCAGGGCATTCCCTTGGGTCCTGTCACTGGGCACAAGTGTGAAGGGATTGGTACTTGCCCCTCCACTTCCCCTTATAATAGTAAAGGTACCATTACCTTGTAATGGTACTGAAGACCACAATGAGGTGAGCCCTCAGGCTCCTCTTCTCTAAGCTGAAAAAAAATGGCATTAGGGCTCCTCATAAGGCTTCCCCTCCAGACCTTTCTTCAATCTCCTGGCCCTTATTTGAGTAACATTTTAATAGCTTAGTGTCTTTTTTTTAAATTGTGGTTTAAGAAGTTACTTTGATAATTTTGGAATGTTTTTCATATCCCATACTCCTGGGAAATACCAGCAAACACAGTAAATCTCAGTAAGAGTGATTTTAATTGCCTGGATTGGAAACAGTAATTTATAAG
Source organism: Vidua chalybeata (assembly GCF_026979565.1). NCBI lineage: Eukaryota > Metazoa > Chordata > Aves > Passeriformes > Viduidae > Vidua > Vidua chalybeata. The sequence goes on along the minus strand of NC_071531.1, from coordinate 81,184,611 downwards.
TACATCAACTAGCTCTTGCTTTGCTCAGTTGCTATGCATATCTGTAAGCCTGTGGTATGTGTGCCACTCTATATTACACCACCAATCTCACTGCACTTCAGTTCAAATTACAGTTTAAGATGGAAAAACATGGGTGATGTTTTCATATAAACCTCTGTGAGGTGTAGAAACATTGTCACTGAGGTATTAAAGCAGCAAGTTGGTAGATATGCTATTTCTTTTCTGACTAGATGCTTCCTGGTTAACCAGAAGTTTTGGTATACTCTACATCATCATTCTTGTCACAATCCTTTCTGACTCCAGAAATAACAATTTCTTCTGCTCTTGCTCACGTTAGGAAGTGAGGAGCTCAAACTCTCCAATGCAGTCACACAGAACCCAAAACTGTTTCTAGAGCAAAGAGCTGGGCCACATGAAATTGCATGTATGTGACATGTATGCCGGCTGTCTCTGGAGAGACACTGGCAAGGGGAGCTGCATGGGCTCTGTGAGGAGAGGCAGGCTGGCTCCAGCTGGCTCCAGCAAACCCATCTCAAGAAATAACTGGGCCAAGTGTAGGGTGCCCCTGTGAAAACATATTTAAGAAATGGAAAAAAAACTGGAAGAGCAGAGGAGTGAGGGGTGAAAAGTGAGAGAACTAGCAGCGTGAGCACCAAGGAGAGAGCAGGATGAGGGGGAGGAGGTGCTCCAGGTGCTGAAATAGGCGCTGCCTGAGAGCCCACAGAGAGGCCATGGTGAAGCAGAGATTCACGCTGCAGTCATTGTTAAGGACATGCACTGGAGCAGTTCCTGGTGGACTACAGGAACATGGGAAGGACCAGCAGAGCCACGGTTACTTAGTGACCATAAGTCCCATTCCTCAGCCCCCTACACCGTGTGGGGTTGGGAATGTTAGGGGATTTAGGAGTGAAGTTGAAGCTAGAAAAGGGGAAGATGAATGTAGCTCCCTGCTTCTACACCTAGTTCATTACTACTGTGGCCAGACTGAGCCTTGCAATAATAAAATAAATCTTATACAGTGCCGTTCTTTTTACACCCTCGCTGGGCTGGCCCTGTCACCAGCCCCTGGTGACACAGCCCCTGCCCATGCTCTGCCTGCTGTGACAGAGCTGCTGTCATAACAGGGCAAGCGAGAGTGGTGCCAGCCCAGCCCTTGGCTTCTCAAGAAAAATTATTTTTGTTCGTCAGATTTGCTTGATTGCAGAGGAGCAAAAAGTAACTCAGGCATATGAGGACCAGTGATCACATGGACAGCCTGTTGCCACTCCTTTCTGTGTGGGGACAGCTTGACACCCAGGGCTGTGGCCACGTATCAGACTCTCATCACCCCTAGCCCACCCCATCTCCCCTGGGCCTCACTGTCAGGGCTGGGGTGGAGGGAGGTGGAGCCCACCATGAGGGTGCAGACAAATAAATGGGGTGTCTAAACACTGGGGAGCTGTTCAAGCGTTTGACATACTGACCCAGTGCCTCTCTGGCTGTCTGAAAGCTCACTATTCCATGATCCTAATATTCTCTAATACCCTCTTGTGTACTTTGTAAAAGGATATATGCACATTCTCTCAGAATACTAATCAATCTGCAGTTATGCTGGAGAAATTGTTTCTAGGCTTTTAATGAGGATTAAGTGTATATTTAAAAAGTAGTCTAATACTTCTAATGAGAAATTAAGAAAATCCCAATTGCAACCACATGAAATTCACCTGGTAATCCTCTTCAAACAGGCATCTGCAAGCAGAATGCATTAAAATTTTATAATTATTTTTTGTTTTTATTAGTGTGGCTTAAGCTTGGAATTCTTGGATGAAAAAGCATTCTAAAATATTCCAACATTCTAATATTAAACTTTTCATGAAAATTCATACTCTTATCATACAACATTATAAAAATCTCTCTAAGTGGTGCAATACACATGCATAATTTTTTAATCTGTTCTAGAAACACAGATTAATTACAGAAGGTCACAACTACCATTCACATTGTTCAATACCAGACATTTAAGACTGAGGAGTCATGATCAATGCAACGCCATAAAATCACTAGCGCTGGCTCCATGACCCTCTGCTTCTACAAATCTGCTGGCTCACACTATGACTATCTGCCTTGTAACCTGATTTCAGCTGCATTATTTGTATTAAGGGAAGGGAAATGAAGTTCTATGTCACTGAGTCTCATCTCACTCATTTCATGAAAATGCAACACCAGCAGTGTGCACCAGTTTCTGAGAAATGTTCTCAGTCCCACAATTTCAATGTAACTTTAAACTCCTTACATAGCTAACAGAATACATTAGTGTTCTGGGTAAATTTTGGAAGTGTAAAGTTTTCTCTTGCCTTTAGTAGGGTGTTAACTTCTGGTTAAAATGTTTGCCTGTCATTAATACAACTACTGCAAAAAGACCTTGACAAATTAGAGATGGACAATAATTAATCATATGAAGTCTAGCAAGGGGAAGTGCCAGAATCTGCCCCTGGGATGGGGCAACCCTGGATGTGTTTATAGACCACGGAAGGAGAGGCTGGAAAGCAGAGCTTTGGAATGGGACCTGGTCAATAGCAAGGTGAACACAAGTCAGCAGTGCCCTGGCCAGAAGCACCAACCCTGTCCTGGGGTGCATCAGGCACAGCATGGCCAGCCGGGCAAGGGAGGAGATTGTCCTCCTCTGCTCTGCACCAGGGCAGCCTCACCTCAAGTGCTGGGGGGTAGTTTTGGGTGGCAAAATAGAAAAAAGACATTAGGCTATTAGAGAGTGTCCGAAGGAGAGTCACAAAGATGGTGAGGGACCTTGAGGGGAAGCCACAATAGGAGTGACAGAGGGCACTTGGTCTGTTCAGATTGGAGGAAACTGAGAGAACACCTCATTGCAGTTAGAGCTTCCTTACAAGGGGAAGAGGAGGGGCAGACACTGATCTCTTTGGTGACCAGTGACAGGACCCAAAGGAAGCTCAGCATGAAGCTGAGTCAGGGGAGGTTTAGGTTGGGTACCAGGAAAAGGTTCTTCACCCAGAGGGTGGTTGGGTAGTGGAACAGACCCCCCAGGGAAATGGTCACAGCACCATGCCTAACAAAGGTCAAAAAACATTGGGAACAACGCTGTCAAACATGTTTTGTGACTGTTGGGAGTGTGCTGTGCAGGGCTAAAAGCTGGATGTGATGATCCTGATAAGCGCATTCCAACTCAGCTTATTCTGTTATTCTGCTGAAGGCATTATAAGTGCTTGCATCTACAGTATGTTACTGTCATATTTGAAATGGAGAAGAGGTATAGAACACTTCAGATTTTCACCTTCTACACTGTCATTGAAGTTTAAATTAAGATGGCATCAGTAGGCCATCTGTCATGGCTTCTTATGTATAACACATGACACCCCATTGCATTTTATTTAATTACCCCTTTATTAAGCATAATAAATTATGATTTATTTATGTCTTGTCTTTTAGTAAGTGCTTTGGTCTCTTTGGAATAGACCTTTTATTTCAATTACTCTGCTACAGACCAAAATATCTATCTGAGAAGCAGTTTAATCAATTTAACTGAAACTGATGAACACCCTCTTTCATGATTATGTTGCTTTTTAGTCTCCAGATAGTCTCTGGTACTATTCCATGCTCCGTCTGAAATTCAGATACATAACTAACTGCATTTTTCCATCTTTTAGGAAAACAATATTCAGACACTGAATTTTTCCTGTTACTTTCATCTGTACAGCAGAGAGAAATATAACTTGTTCTACTCATTCCCCATTGCAGAAGTATGCATTTGAACACTGACACAAAGAATTCCAGCCTTTACCCAAAGAGAGCATTTTATTTATTTATTATTATTTGTAAATAGTACAGATAGAAAGAACACCTGTATTGCTGGTGACATCAGCACTTAGCTAGCATTACATCTTTCCCTTTTCTAGCAATCCTAGAATGTAGAAAAGCATCTTACTTACAGAGTTGTTCCTGTGGAGGAGAAAAAATAACTGATGTTCATGAATACTTGCTAATCATATATCCATTAATCTGCATGGGATAACAACTAAATAGAAAGTCATGATTTTAGGTTTGCATTAATTCATTAATTCAGGTTTTTGCCGAACTATAGCTTGATGAGTGTACTGATTATTTATGCTCATATTCATTAGTATTTTTTCTTGTGTAGTGTGAGAAGCAGACAACTGAATTATAATATAATACCCATGACATATTTATACCCACATTTTCCTTGCTTAAAATAATTTTGCCAGATGATTTCTTTGCTTCTGCACCAGCCTCAGATATAGTGCTCAAATCTTAATAGTGGAGTTACTTTAATATGTGTAATATAAACACATAACACAAAAAAATCCTTATTGTGCTTTTTGAAAATAATGCAGGTATTTGTCCCAGAAGAGAGATTTCTGCAAAGAAGCCCAGCTCAATATACTCAAGCATGACATGAGTTGCTTAGCCTGGAAAAGAGAGACCTCTGGGGAATCATTAGGTGGCCTTTCAGTATTTAAAGGGGGCTATAGAAAAGATCATAGAACCATAAAATGGTTAATATGTTGGAAGAAATCTTAAACATAATCTAATTCCAATCCCCCTGCTATGGACAGGGCCACATTGCACAAGACCAGGTTACTCAGAGTCCCATTCACCCTGGGCTTGAACACCTCCAGGGATGGGGAGTCCACAGCTTCCCTAGGCAACCTGTTCCAGTGCCTCACCACTCTCACAGTAAACAATTTATTCCTAGGATCTAATTGAAATCTACTCTCCTTCAGCTTAAGGCCATTTTCCTTTGTCCTATCCCTACATACCCTTGTGAAAATCCTCTGGCTCTCTTGTAAGCTCTCTTTAAGCGCTGGAAGGCTGCTAGTAGGTGTCCCTGGAGCCTTTTCTCCAGGTTGAACAGCTGCAGCTCTGTCAGCCTGTCTTCATGGGACAGGGGCTCCAGACCTGTAAACAACTTGATGATCCTTGGCTGTACTCACTCCAACAGGTCAGTGTGCTCTCTTGTGCTGGGCCTGTTGGGATAGGACAAGGGATAGAGGTTTAAAACTATAAGAGAAGGTCCATTTAGATTAGAAATAAGGAAGAAGATTTTTATGATGATGGCGGTTGTCCTGGTTTAGGACAAATTAGGGGAAAACATCTCCAAAGGAGCCCCTTATAGGAAACCAAACCCTCCGCAACTTCCCCCCACCACTGGGTTCGGGAGGAATTTCTTCAGAGGGGAAGTGGAAAAACTTGTTTATTAAGGAACAACAAAAAACACTCCCCAGCACAAGAGAAATAGCCCGAGATGACCACAGATGTTTTCACCAGTCCAAGGGGGTTGAGCTCTATCTCTCTTCGCCGCAGAGGGTACGGAGCTTCTCTCGCAGACCCCAGGGGAGCTCCTGCCCAGAGTAGGTCCGATATCTTCGGGGGGGGGGGGGGGGGGAAGGGAACAATGGAAACCGGGGAAAAAGGAAAAAAATGGCAAAAAAGCAAGCAAGCGAAAAGCAAAGAAAAAAGAGAGGAAAACAGAGCCAGCAAAGCAGGCAGCCAGCAGCAAGCAAAAGCAGCAAGCAAGCCAAGCAGCAAGCCAGCAGCGAGCCGGGGGGGGGGAAGGAAGACAAAACAAACTGAGAACAGGGAACAGAAACCACGATTAGGATAATGAGCATGAAAATGTCCTGTCCCCACGACAGCGGTCAAACACTGACAGAGCTTGTTTAGAAAAAGTGGTAGATGCCCCATTCCTAGAAACACTCAAGGTCAGGTTGGACTGGGCTCTGACCAACATGATCTAGTCAAAAATGTGGGATGTTGGACTAGATGAGCTTTACACGTCTTTTTGAATCCAAACTATTCTACTGTTCCGTCCTTAATGTAAATATGCAGAACAGCAATCTTCCTGCCATTACACAGTCCTGCAAAAAGGGATAAAAAGCATGCAAATGGTGAAAAGTAGAAACTGCTCATTGTCCTTTCTTTAACTTCACAAATTGATGGACTTGAATTTGAACATATTTCAGTCAAAATATATATATTTGAAAATAAAGTTATTTTCAAAAACCACATTTGAATAATAGCATAATAAGACCAAAAAAGAGACAAAGAAAAAAGAAATTCATTTAACAAGTGTATAGTCATTAAAAAGAAAAGACGAGTTGCATAATTCACAACTCAAGGTTTTCATGTGGTCTTTTCATAGGATGATAATAATAAATGGAGAAAACACGAATGTAACAAAATTTAAGAACACGGAAATTTTAATCTCAGAAAAAGCTTATCTCACCTATGCTTCCCATGTTTCTCATCCCTCTTGATACCCCAGATCTTCTTTGTATCAAGACCTTAATTTCTTTTTTCCTGTCTAAACTTCCTGAAATTATTAGCAGTAAGGCAAATGTCACAGTTCTCAGACTGTGAACCTATGACATGTGAATGAAGTTGAGTGGACTTAGTATTTAAATTCATTGAATCATTTTGATATCTACATGCCCAAACTCCAAAACGGCTAAATGAATTCCTCAGATGCATCTTGCTCTCCCAAACCTGGTATTAGAGCTCTCGTAACAGGATGAGTACAACCTTAGGTCTTACAGATATAACAGGTGGTCATAAACACCTCAGTGTGTCATGCTCTCCTCAGTATTCCTTGGAGGACTTTTATGTTGTGAATGTATGAAACCATAAAAACAACAAAGAAAGCCCTGCCCCCATGTTTTGTTGTAACTACTAAGTCAATGTAACTAGGCCCCCTCACCCAAATCCACAGTCTAGTAACTCTAAACTTTGGGAGCATTATGAAACTATGATTCAAGAGCTTTAAGCAAGCCTAATTGGATTAAAATTAAACCTTTTTCTGTAGCATAGTGAGGATTTTTAGTTTTTCTAGATATATATTCTGCACATTATGAATTCTTTGGAGATACAGATGTATTCCATGGATCTATCCAGCTTTTCTTTTTCAAAAATTTAAATTCATATGAAGATATAGATAAGTGCCAAAATAAAAAGACAGTGAAGGATAATTAATTACCATATCTTGATATGTATTATTCGATATTAACCACATGTTAATTTAACTTGTTATTTTTCTTAGCAACCCTAGCTCTTTGTGATGTGAGCTACTGCAAAAAGAAGGATTTTTGTTTACCTTACTCTCTACAAGTGGGGTTAATTCTTCTACATGTCACAGTTCTTAGGCTGTTTGTTAGAATCAAGGCCAAAATATATCTGATGAGAAAGCTGTACATTCTAATGTACAACTGTAGAATAAGTCATACTACTTTATTACGTTACCTTAGTAATATTTCTTCCTTTTATTTTTTGTTAGCTATTATTTTTCTAACATACTATCTGAAGTAAAGGGAAAAATAAATAAATGAAATAAAATTTCACATAATCACATATAGCATTTTAAAACCTGTAATACATTACCATTTGTTGAAAATTCGAAAGCTATAGCATGTCTTTTTCCACAGAATTCTTTGATTTTCTGGTGTTTTTATGAGTCATACGGTCTGTTTTTCCTGCTGATTCTAAGAAGAAAGTATCTTTGAATTGTGAAGCTCATGGAAATCCCCCCACGTATAGATATGTATTATAGAATTCTTTGCAATTTCCAGATTATTTGGTCATTGTGAGACAGAGTGGAAATTTACCAGTGCCGTTCTGTAACTTGCTTAAAAGCATTTAATCTGTGCTCAAGGTCCCATTCCAAGATAAGCAGGGGCCCCTTTACAGGAGCAAAGGCTAAGGCTGCAGAAGGGACGAGGGGACCGGAGAAGCTCTCTGTATAGAGGACAAGGACTGCTAAAAGTTAATTGCAACTTGTAACTCAAAACCAGTAAAATGAATATGCATGAGACTCTATGCATATGTATAAACAAGTGGGAGATAAAAAAGGTTCATGAATTCTCAGAGGTGCACATGTCCTTTGAAGGGGGAATGATCCCCACATGCGCTCAGTGCTGCAATAAACATACCAGCTTTACAACCTTTACGAAGTTGTGGAGTTTGATTCTTTTTCCACAATTCAATTGCAATACCATTCTAAAAGTCAGTGTGCACTGGAAAAAAGTGTAACAGAAACAGCTCCATGACCTACAGGGTTTTCTTGATTCTTTCTCATTCTGAATAACGGAAAATATGTAAGTGAAAGTGAATAAAGACAAAGCAATTTATGAAATTTAAAATAATGTTCTATACGCATTGTCTCTCTCCATTTGGAAAAACTCCTTTTTTCTAGTTTTATGACTTGTATCTGTAACAACTGACAACACCAAATTCTTTTTTTTTTTTCTAAACTCAACTTCCCTAAAGTTACCAAACACTACCCATTTTATATAAAAATCAGTAGGGAGTAGGTGCATTAAATGACATGATAGCATAGGACACCACAGAGGAACCAAACCTAGAATGTTTCCACTGGTGACATCGTTGCCTTGCTCCTTTGTAAAAATCTTCTCTGGCTTCTTTTTCCATGCAGGCTCTTATGCAGAGTAATCTATCACACATAAATGTGCAAATGGCCGTAAAGCCACACCTGTGATTCTGAAAGCTCAGGATTTTAATGGTACCCACTCTTGGTTGGGAGTACCCAGTCACTTTATCCATTTGCTGCATCTGACCTAACTCATATTTTATACAAATTGCAAGTGATATAGGAGGGCTGCAGGAACATATGGTTAACTTTTTTTACTAGGCACCCTTTATCTTTTTTCATAGAGTCATTCTTCACCTACAGAGAGAACAGAAGGACTGCTATTACTTCTTGTCAAATGTGGCATTCATCAGTTCTGCATTTTATTTTCTACCCATTCAATCTGTGAATTCTTAAAAATTCGGCATGAATTCCACTTCTACTTAATTGAATTACAGAATCTGCACTTCTACAGCTGAAAGAAATTCAGAGGTGATACCATCTTTATATATCCCTAGCACAACAACATTGAATCTAACTTTTTGCAACTAGATGTGATTCATTAGAACTATCCAATGCATGGCACAGTGTCCCAAATGGCACAGACACGACTAAGACATATGACACCACTGTTGCCTATCGTAGGTGCCAGGAGGGACACTGGTGCCAGCTAGCTCCCACACCTGGACCTTGGTGTCACGACACTGAGTGGCCGCTCCCTGCCTCTAGCCACTGACTGGGGTCAAAGGTAGCATTTCTACTGCTGGCAGGAAACCCCTCCTTTAGTTGGCCTGGGCCAAGCAAGCATCCAGAAAGATTTCTTGTCAAGGTAGAGCAGCGAATGAGAAAGAGAGGGGCTCTCTGGCTGTAAGTTCCAGGCTATTTATTCTTTCCCTGAGAGCAGAAGAACACAGAGGTTACAAAGTACTAAGCTAGGAAAAAACAAACACAGAAGAGCCCCAAAATGAGAGGGTTACACCAACTTATAAAGGCGAGCAGCCTCCAGGGAGGAGTCTGCCTCACAACCAATTGCCAGCTAGGAGGGAGGAGCATGAGGAGGGATTATATTATAATATAACCAATGAGGAAGGAAAAGGGAGGAGTGCATACATAACCTACCAATGGGGGAATTATGATAACATAACTGACATAGAAGCTTCTGGGTGAAAGGGTGTAGCAAACCATGGCAAGCATACTGCAGAGGCAGGGTTTAGAGGATTGGCAATGGAGGGTCTAGAAAGAAGGGAGGTACCAGGGAGATTGACAGGGAAAGGGGTGTACACAACTTCAGGGTAAAACCATTAAGGAACTGAACAGGGATACATGGAATGAACCATTTGTCAACATAAAACAGTAATAAGTAAAGAACAAAATCAAACCACAACAGCCATGTAAGTAGGATTAGGAAGAAGTAGCCAGGAATTCCTCAAACTGGAATTTGAACTTCTCATAGTCTGGTTTTAAAACTATTATTGAATTCTTCCTTACTAATATTCCTTGTTTAATTTCTCTTACTTACTTGCTACTTTTTTCTTCACTGATAAAAGTTATGTACGTTAGTACTACACACTTCTAAAGACCTATGATGCAGTTGACTATATCATGCACCCATGGGGAAAAGGCACAATTTCCACCAAAATATTGGAACCTTGTGTTCAGTTCTCCCAGACAACCTGATTAATATAGTGGATACGTCTCTTTGGAGAATCTGTGCTATCTCCTTTCTTTCTTGGCCCAACTATTTTTAACTTTTCACATTGGAATGTAGTCAGCCAATGCATACTACATTTACTATCTTACTTAGAACACATATGCTGGTTGGAAATTTTTCATTATTATAATTTATTACAGAAATGGCTTATGGAAAAAAACCCACAACACAACCTTTAAATTACTTTCTATCAGCTTGTCAATTTAGAATATTTTAAAATATTTTGTGTTAATTGTCCTCAAAAAGAAAATCTAACTGAATTTCCCATCAAACTATTAGCTTTTTAAAATATTATATTTGGATACCTGTTCTTTAGAAAAGGGTGAGGGGAATACAAACATTCAAGATGGTTTCTAGCATATATATAGTCAGGCAGCCATAAAGGTCTAATGTTTTGGGGGAGTATTACAAATACATAATTTTTCACTGATAATTTAACAGAAAATGAAACTAAGTTAAGCCAGCTAATTAAAACAACTGAATTCTTCTTCATTTTCTATTTGGAAAGGCCAAAACATATAATTTCAACTTTTTCTAAACCTCCATCCATTCTAGATCAATTAATCTAGAATTTTAAAAATAAATTTATTAAAAGAATAAAAAAGGTCAATTCATATTATTTCATTAAAAAAACTTGAATCATTAATAAATTATTCAGGATGAAATTTTCTCCTTTTTGCCTCTGTTATATCTGAATCTCTTTTAAAATTTCATCTTGAAACTTACAGATATTTCCTTTGTAACCTTCGCAGTATAAAGGTATCAACAGTGTTTCAGTTCTTACATTGATTGAGGCAGGAGTCCTCTGTGACTGATACATCAATCATTTGAAAACGGGGAAAGTTATAGCTTTGGAGTTGATCTTAATTCAGGTAATTCTGACTTTTGTATTAAGAAAAAAATAGATAGCTACTCCTGCTGAATTCTGTTCTCTCTACCTCATTCACCATAAAAGTTTGAGATAGGGTGTACTGATATTAACTTTGTTGAAGTTGCCTCTTGAGTCCAGATGTTGCCAAGTTCTTCTAGTCTTTCCTAAATACTGGCAACTCTTGGAAGTGTTTAGCAGGGATATGAAACAAATGTGAAATTGCAGAATGACTGCAAAGCAGAGAAGGAGGAGGTATCTATGCATCATAATACAGATGCCATATGACACTTTTCAGAGTTTTATGATACCTATTATACTGTTTCTCTCTTTTTTACCATGTCAGAAACTTTTTTTTTTACAATTTCTGGTCTTAAATGTTTTACACAAACTCAAAGTGTCTTCTTAGATGGATAGCTGCTCTTAATTGAAATATACATCTTCCTAGGAGATTACTCCAAAGTGATGGAATCTACCTCACAAAATCCTTTCTCCTGCAGCTTTTGGACTCTTGAGGGCTCCTTTGTTTAAGTCTCTAGAGGCCAATTTAATGGGTGAGACTTTTTGTGCATAAAACCATAAAATTCACCACTCTTATGGCATAAAAATGATGAGACTTTAAGGTTACTTCTCAACCTTAGGAAAAGGTCTGTTTATTTGGGAATTATTCAGTGAATTGGCTTAAGTGTGATACTTTCTAGCAGGATTGTTGAGACTTCTCATTTCACTCACAAACAACTACCAGGACTAGTTATCCTTCTGCCAGTTACTCATCTGGTCTTAGTTTCTGGTGGATGCCAGGGATAACCCTTGACCAACCTCCACCTAGTTTCAGTCTCTTCATTCACTGTCTTTTCTGAATTTTTGTGTATCGTGATCCAACCAGTAAAATTTTGTGTTTATTGCCAAAATTTTCTTGAACTCTGAAGGAAAAATGCTGGAAGAATGGGGAAAAAAAAAAGGTTTCTTGCTCTCAGAGAGTGCAGACTCAGCACTGCTGACTTTTTAAGCTTACCTGGGCCTAAGGCTTTAATAATAAAATATAAACTGAAACTTCAGCTATTATAAATGAAAATCATATTTTTGACAGCAAAGATGGATCTTCTCTACAGACTGCCCGTCCCAAGCTTCTGTGAACTATTATTTTGCAAACAAAAATTTTACTCGTTTGACTCAGCATAGGCAAAATGATTATGAATGTGAGGCTGAATATATGCTTTGACTTACCTCTTTTAGAATAACTTAGCTTCTCTCAGGCCCACATTGTGGAATGTTTCCATCTGAAGATTTGACTAAGTAGTGGGTTGTCTTAGAATGGCATCCTCAGCAATGGCTGGTGCTAGGAGGTTCCATACACTAAATTTGATGCCTTTCTTTCACTATAAAATGCTTAAGGCATTTCTCTCCTCTATTCCTCAGAGGGCTTTTTAATGAAATTTAAATCAACATTGAAAATTACTATTACTATATTTTGCCAGAAAGAAGTTTGATTATCAGTAATTCCAGTGAAATAAAGGATTCTGTACAGTTATCAGCATTTAATCACCAATATGCTTGGCAATATATTAAACAGAAAAACTGTTCTTCAGTCTGAGTGTGAAGACAATTCTTTTTACATAGGCAACATTTTTTTGTGTGTGATAAGGTTCTAAATTGTAATTTGAATATGTTAGACAAAAGAGACACTGTCTACTGACTTGGTTGGGTTAGGATTTTAGGATTAGAAATAAAATGCTTGATGGAAAAGACTGGTTCTCTAAGGACTTTTCTAAGATTGGTTTTCTAAGGACTCTGGAAATAGAACCAACTAATGGGGAAAACAACTCAACTATCCCAGTTGTTCTACTTTAATGATGCATTTGAATATTCCATGATGTTGTATTTTACTAATTTCTATTTTCTTGCACTTTGCTAAAGCACCTGAGCAGGAGACAAAGAACTGCAAAATTGGACATAGAGTTGGATAAACTCTATCTATGCTGCTGAATTGTAAATACATGCTTGAGGGCATTAAGGTAAAATCTCTGGACTTAGGGGTGGAGGCAAGTGAGAAGCTATGTGAGGCTTAGCTGGAGCCAGGGCAAACCCACTAGAAGAATGTAAAACTTTTATGAAATGACTATCTAAGTACACATTGGTAGAGGTAACATTGATCTCTGCTTCCCATGACTCCTGTTACTACAAAATTGCATAGCTTAAAGGGAGGATTTAGAAATTACCCTTAAATATTTTTTTTTCTCAACAATTAACATTTTGGGCATATCCTAAGCGTTTTGAAAATTATAGGAAACAGAAAGAAATACAAGTTCCAAAGTGACAAATTCTACCTGTCTTTCTGCACAGCTGCCCCATGTTTTTGTGTGCCATACAACCTGTCATTTGAATAGTGTGCTGCGAGTTTAATCATAACGGAAGATGTATTTTGTTCTTACCCTTGCCAAATGTACAATCTCTGTATTCCAATAGGTCACAAAGCATAATTGCTTTTTTCCATCTGTGGATTATTCAACCTTTGACACACTTGCCATTTCTTGTCATTTTCCTCCTCTATTCTTATCATATACTTATGAATAGGACATCCTGAAAGAGGTAAAAAGGAAAAAAATTAAGAACAAAATAAACTGGGTTTAGTAGAAAAGTTAACTTTATGAAGCTGTCTATTAATTGCGATATTTTAAAGTGTTTGACTTATAATTAAAAAAAAAGAAAAAGAGAAGCGTTCTTTAAAAGCATTCAGATTTTGAAAGGACTACATATCACCTCTGTGATAAAACTGTCTTGTATCCTTTAAAACACATGTAATGTTTGTGTGTACAAATGGCCCATTTTTCTTGCTTATCCATTCATTTTAGCTCTTCTAATCATCTCTTCAGTCTCCTGTCTGTTTGTGGGTTGTGTCCTGCTTTCCTTTCCCTTAGGGTGATATATAGTCCTAGCAAGACAAAGGTCAAATTGTGATCAGGAAAGGGATAATAACTTCACGTATCAATGTACATTTCTTCTCTCTTGACAAATGATCACCATTCCTCCTGAAAATTCCTTGCACCACATGGTCCCCTTTGACCTTTTGGTCAATAAATAATGTATTGTCTCTAAAGTAATTGAACTACCTTATTTGACTGCAGAATCCTGTGTACCACAAAGTGTGGTACATAGGGCAATGAAATATTACATTGTGGAAAGACTCCAGTTTAGCTTTTGCATGAAGGCAGATTCTTTTGCATTCTGACCTTTTTTTCCTCACTACCCAATAACTTGATCTAAACTGAAGTAAAATACCCCTCATTTCATAGACCAAATGAGTTTTTTTTCTTTTTTTTTTTTTTTTTTTTGTAATTGGAGATACGTTTAGAACAAAAAGGATTTTAAACTTAAACATATTTGGGAGTGAAGAGCTAGGAGGAGGGGAGGTGTCTGTTTTATTACTGAAAAATTACTTGGGAGCTGTACATTCATAATTTATTGTGTTCATCAATAGCAATTTGTAATCTGTTCACCTCCCACACACAAGCCCCCCAAAATGGAGTTCACCATTAGACCTGACTTACAAGTTCACGACAACACTGACAAGACCTGTTCATATGCAACATTCCATGTACAAGATAGAACATTTGGTAGAGATAGATTTTCTGTTCCAAGATAGAACATTCATTTCTAGGTATGAGAAAAGATTACAGGAGACTGTGGAGGTAGTAGAACAAATAAACTTTATAAGAACAAAATATTCTACACTTTAAATTCCAGTGTGAGATGAATCTAAGCTAAGATGAGCTAAGTGACACTGTAGGTTTTCTGCCTGCTTTCAAAGAATTTGTTTCACCAAATAAATGATCTTTTACATTTATTTGAAGAACAGGATCAAGACCACAATAAATAAACTGTAAAAGCTGAGCTGTTGTGTACTAGTACTTTGCATTATTTTAGTATTTTGTTCCTGAGAAATGGAACCTAAATTTTAAAGACTAGACTTTCTCCTGGATGTGTTTCAGTGTTTTGAAAAGAGATCCTTGATCAAATGTATACTAGTTGTTTTGTACCTTACTTGCAAGTTAATAGAGTGTTTTATTCTGGAATTAATATATTATATTTCCTACAGCATGGTACTGAGTAGTTTGGGAACATATAAATCATACTGAAACAGATTGTGATGCAATCAACAGTATTGTTTCATGATAGACTGTTGGGTTATAACCTACCATTCCCTGGTGAAAAAGTACCATTTTTCTTTGCTTTCTAGGCTTTTTATTCCTTCTTTTTTTTTTTTTTTTTTTTTTTTTTTTCATAAGAAAAACCGTACCTGAAAGTGCTAAATCTTAAAGCTATAAGGAAATTGCCCTGAAACTGAAAACCTTCAGGAAATTGAATGGACATACTACACACAACATCCAAGATATTATGCCTTGGTTCTGTTTCTTGGGATTTAATGTTGGAAATTTTTATTATACCCAGCCACAGATACATTTCTCTGAACAGAATTGTGGCCAGCCTTGAAGACAATAAACCCATTAGACATATGAGGGGGAGCTCTCATGCTAGGCAAGAGGTCAGTTGCTCTCCCCAGAATGACTATTTTTGAAAAACATCTTCTAAAGAAAATCATTAAAGGTCTTCTCTGTGATGCCTGTGGAGGAAACATCTATAAATATCTCAGTGATATATTGTTAAGAAGTGGTACTGGAAGAGAGGTATTTTCCCTTCCATCCAGTTATTTCAGGGCAAAATCTTTCATCCAACAAAGCTCCCAGTGCCATGATCAATAATAGTGTTAATAATGGGAATAAGATTTTAAAAAACACTTCAAAATATATATTTTAGATTCTGAGACTAGCCACTGTTGGAGTGAATTTTTTCTTTACTGCACAATCCTTCAGTTGATCCCCTGCCAAACTTCTGTAGGGATACAAAGACTCAAAACAAGTCTATAGTTCAAGTACTTAACTTTTTTCTTACAGTGAATCAGTTGAATATATCTGCAAAAAACTTAGAGGTCAGACATGGTCAGGTCCTCATGGCTGTCCAGCTTTTAGTATTTTCTGGGTCATAATCCATTCCAGATGGAATGCATTTCACCACTTCTTTACAGTTGGTCATAAAAGCTTTGGCTTTGTACCGCATGCTTCTGCTTTTGCAATCTGCTTGCCCTCGTTACTGTACATGGTGTGCAAAGCTTCTCTTATAACAATCACCAGATTTTCCTTTTCTGAATGTTGTAGAAAGGTTTACATACAGAGATTGCCTTATTGAGTCATGAAAATCACATTTTATGCATATCTGAAATAAATGTGAAAAGAAAAGTTCACAGATATTCTGTGCTTGTTCTCAGGAGTGCCCTTCTGAGAAGACAGAAGTAACTCCCCAGGAGTAACTTATACACATTACCCATGTCTTTCCCATGTGACTCCTTGTAAAAAAAGGAGTCTTCGTCTTTTTTGTAGCCACTTTTAAATACTGGAACATGGTGGCAAGGCCTTCCCTAAGCTTTCTTTTCTCAAGAGGGATTACATCCTCTTCTCTCAGTTTTTCTCATGCAGCAGTCTCTATTTTCACTCTCAGCCCTACAGCAAATTAATTTTTTGATCGTTTCAGAGATATTCTTCTTCAGTACATGCACAGAGATAAGTAGTTTTTCAATTTAGCAAGAACAACTTTAAGGGTAAAGTTAAACCTTTCAAGCTTTATTAAGTATCCAGAAAATCAGAGCCATCACGGCCCTTCCCTGGACCTTCTCCAGCCTGTCTACATCTCTCTTCTATAGCAGGGAACAAAACTGAACACAGTATTTCAGGTGTGGCCTGCCAAGGGACAAGTAGAGCATGGTAGGCTTTCTTCAAAATTTGAAGCTGAGATGTCATTGTTTCAGGATGAAAATAAAATTTTATAAAACACTTCAAAACATGTATTCCAAATTCTGAAAGTAGTCATTCTTGTAGTGGTTTTCCTCCATTAATGGTTCACAGCACTTTCACATTTACTAAATCCTTTTCCTGATTGTAAATATAGAAAAAAAGATAAAGCTACTCAAAGAGAAGGAAAAGATTTTTGAAAACATATAGGTTAACAGAGGAAATTGAATTTACCACCACAGATGGGCAGGGAAAAAGACATGGGATCCTGGCCTCATGCCTTTATCATGCATTATCCCACAGTAATGAGGGCATCAATAAAAGAAGAATGGTACCATGAAGCCAATTCCCTGTCTTTAATAAAATGTGCTTTTGCAAGTTGTAAGGACATCTAAGCAGGGCCCTGGGGTTTCAGGCCCATACATCTTTCATTTTTTTCTTTTTTAAAATGAGGCAAACCTTTTCTCAGAAGTTATTTGCACTCAAGAATGATGACAAAACAGATGATTATGTTTGGTTAAATGTTGTCAGTCTGACAAGAACAAAGCCTGTTTGAAAAATGCAAGTCCTTTTTTCCCTCACCACATGAACAGTTTGAGCAAAAGAATCTGGCACTGGAAGGAATGTGCCAAGACCCACTCACAGAAGCTATTATTTATATAGTACAATATGCTCATATCATCAAGACCTCGCTCTCTGAAATATATACCTCAGCTTGAAAACTGTCAGTACCTACAAGAAATGAAATGTTAAAAAAAAAAAAGTGATACCTACTGTTCAAGCATTGCTGCTTCATTAATATATCTTCACTGAGGAGAATTATTAATTTATACCTAGGAAATAGTTAGCATCTTCCAAGTGTGCTTTTACTGTAATTATGCTATAGGAGAAGTATAGTTTTGTTCACATGTGCTCTGAATCTTACTTAAATTAAATAACAGTGTCTACTGATATCTTCAAACAACAGGCAGCTGTCCCTGTTCACTTTAGACTATTAGGACAGGAAGCTGCTCTTTAAATAATAGTGACATTAAACCTACAGGATTTTCCTGATATGATTGCTCTTATTTTTACCATTAGATTGTGTTTTAAAGATATAACAGTAAACCATGAAATATGGCACAAAATAAAAATTTAACATAATTCAAGTTCATTTTCAGTCTCAAGATACAGTAGCTTGCTAGAATTGCTTTTCTCAAAAGAGAAAAAATATTTAGAAAAAAAATCCTGGCCAATCAGTAAACTTCTACTGACACATACACCTGTACCTCTATTCATCCATACAAGTTTTAAAATTAAATTAAAGTAGGCTTTTTTCTAAGTCTTTCTAAGTAGTTAGAACTCCACTGGCAAATACAGTCATTTGTCAATGCCAACAGCTATTCCAGTGACATCTTCTGTTAAGTATATAGATTATACATGCATATATTTATTAATTTATTGATAAAAATATAGAAATTGATAAAATAAACTGCAATTATTGTAGAATATAATTCCTTAGAAAGATTCCTAGAATTACCTTGGAAAAAGCTGCAGGTTGAGGAATGGAGAGGGAGAGGAGAGCACATGACAAGATGGATAAAAGGGTAGGTCAGGAGCCAGAGCTTCAGCTGTGGCAAATTACTGTGGCTTTGTTGATTTCTGTAACCCTCCAGCCTTTCTACAGCAATATCTTTTATTTCAGTAATCAAGCAAGGCACGACAGGAATACAACTCCATGAGAACAGAGTCTGAGAAGGCAAGAAAAGGAGTGAACTGCAACTTTTAAATTCCATAACCCTTCCCCCCAGCTTCAGGACTATAGTGAGGACTAAGACAGCTTCATGACAGGATGGAGATGTCACATTCAATTTTTATTTGGAATCTAAACTCAGATAGTAGTAGAAATAGCTTTTTAATGAGTCGTGTTCAGCAGTATTGTCTACTTTGAGAATCACAGAACCTGACACAAAGCCCAAACCTAAATCTGTAGTTTTAAACTAAGAGTTGCCTTTTATGCCTCCCTTTACATACATTTCATTACTATTTTTTTCTTTGAAAGTAGAAGTATTTAAAGAATTTCACCCTTCCCCTGCATGGAATACTTTGTAAATAATGATCAGGTCAAACAAATGTTGCAACAGAATCCTAAATTAGTTTTTGCACATTTTACTATAGTTAAGAAAAAACATTCCATTAATACCCTTCACACTTTACAGTGTGGATGAAGCAGAGTTAAATATTCTCTGAAGGCACAGTCCAAAAATATGCCAAGGGAAGAGAAAGCCAACTGATGGAACAAACCAAGAAATGCAGCAGCTATACAATGGAATGCTGTGATCTTTATGTTTCCAGAGGGTTCAAAGCAACAGAACCAGCTCAGCTGGATAGGATTTAGCCTTGTTCTGCCCTACCTGCATAATAAGAAGACTCCCTTACCTTCACATATTTATGTTTGGAAACACAGATGAGTTCTTCAAGGTAAAAAATTATCCTTGATGTAGCCACCAAATTTTCCTTTTGCTTTCCCTTTTCTTTCACCAAATGAACCTCCCCCATCGTGACCACTCCATCACCCTGGAATCTATAGTATTTGTTATAATACAGTAAGACAAAACCAAGCTGGTTACATTATGGAAGAGAACAAGAGCCCTTTAATGCACACCAAAGAAAAAAGAAAGAAATAAATAATTTGAAATTTCACTAGTCTTGCTCTTTGTTTTAGGCTATGGTATTGTTTTCTTTAATATTTTTTTAAAGAGAAGGCTATCAACCTGCTTACTACAGTGACTGGACCAGACCTGGTCAGTGAGGGAAGGATATGGGTTACAATTAACTGCTCTGAAAATGCAGCTGTTCACTAGTAGCAGGAGTAAGCAGATGGGAGATGGAGGTATGGAAAGAGGGCCCAGAGAGAGAGAGCAACAAAGGAGGAAGAGACTCAGACTGAGATGCCCCAGTTTATTGCTCCTTCATACCTTTTTAAATAAATGTGTGTCTATATACATTGAAATGGGAAGATTCAAAATAAAACAATGAAAACTTTGTTGAACATTTACTTATTATGCATATGAAAATGCTGGCCATATCTACATAATTATTTTAGAATTGTATATCGAGTTACAAAAATCTTACATTTTAACAGTGTAGTGATAGTGGATGTAGGGTCATGTAGTAATATCCAATGCTTGTCTAAAGTTTGCTGACCTCTGTAACTTAGGTTTAATTAGAAGTTCTTTTTAAAAGACAATTAAAATTATTTATTAGTTTTGTTTATACCCAACCTAGATATTGTGCTTTCACATCTAGACTGGGCCAGAATCACAATCCTTTTTTTTCCTTTGTTGTTTTCTAACACCTTTGCTGCTCTGAGACAGCATCCAGTTAATGGCAGATAATTCTTCAAAGCACTCAGTGGGGTGAAGATGCATTTCAACTGGGTGAAGATGCAACAGTGTGTGAAACAAGCAAAGAATCCTTTTCTGCTGTGCTAAGGTAATGCTTTGTCATGCTCTGGCATGATGCTCTGGCATGGTAGTCATTCACTGGCACAGAGTCACCCATATTGTGTAATTCTTGTGGTACCTTTTAGGTGTGTAAGACCAAGCAATCTCCCAGAAAACAGTCTTAACATAGCTGAGGGGGATAATCCTGCCATGGGCCAGGGACCTTTCACAGTAGTTACTGAAGAGGAGCAAAAGTGAAGATGAAATAGACCTTTTGGGGTTTTTAAATGGTATAGAAACTTCTTGTTTCTATGGTGGTTTTTTTTTTTTTTTTTTTTTTTTTTTCTTTCTCTCTTAGCCTATGATTTCAGTAATAGGTAGTGAGACCCAACAGAGAGATCTGTATAGTGAAGGAGTTGGTGCTGAGGACCTGGTGTAAACACTGTGCTTGTTTGGGTTGTTCCTTTTCCCTTGAACTGACCACCTTTTGGAGATGAGAACGCAAGAGGTGTGCTTCTGGAGCACATTTGATTAACTCTGACCCAAAAGGTGCCTTGGGACTGCTCTGTGTCATGAAGCAAAGCTCAGTAAATAATGGCTACTAAGAGATTAATTCCAGAAGTATGTGTCAGATGAGAATTTGAAAGCTAAAGCAAATGCAACCACAGCCTGCACAACTGACGTGCAAGGGCAGCAGATCACAGGCACAGTCTGAGCTTTTCGTGGTTACCTGACTCCGCTCTAATTCAAATAAATAAAGTCAAGATTATCAGGAACATTTCTAAGTCTTTCCTAAACTTAACTTCAAACCTACAACTCCCCTATGACAGAGAAGAAGCAACTATGCCTATGTCAGGAAATAGGGTAGGTGGTCTGAATTTGGGCTCATCTTTGTCCAGATCACAGCTCTGAAAAACTCAGGATTCTTCAATTGTTCAGGTAGCTTTAGAACATGCAGGGGGAACATGGTAGTAAGAGTATCCCTGAGAAGGGATTTTTCTTCTAATAAAATATTTAGCTGATAGTAGATGTAAAGTCAGTGAGCCTCTAGTTGAAAAAAAAACCTCCTCCCCCTTGGACTTTCTCCAGCTCACGAATCTCCATCTGCTAATTGGCCTTAATCCACAGAAAAGAATTCCTTCGTAGAACATGGAAAATGCTGAAATGATGCATCGATCCATTTTCATGTTTTAAGCCAAAAAATGTATTTCTTCAACCTGGAAAACTAGGTAATTGAACACGTAGCTTTAAAACTAAAACCAGAAGTTAGTGGGAGGAATTAAAAAAAAAAAAAAAAAAAAAAAGGTGTTGGGGAGTCGAGTTAAGAAACATGACTATTAAGTAATAAAAATTTTTTGCTCAGCAAATGTACACATTTTAAATTAATCAAAATCAGCCCTCCCTCAACAATAGGAGCTGGTAAAAGAATTACACAGTTAATATGTTTTCCATGTCTTCTCATTCTGCAATTAATGCCCTTTTTTTGCTATGTTAGAGCAGGTCCTTCTGCATGAACACAAGTTGTTTTTTGAACCAAATCCCTCAGGTTCTCAGTTATAAAAAAAAATCCTGATAAGAATAAAATATAAAAAAGCCCTTTAGGGACTGTTAAGCCAGAATGAAAACTGTAGCTTGCCCTGCCTCAGAATTTTCCACTCATTTTCTTTTCATATAAAGCCTGAGCTTCATCAATAAAACTAAATGATAATAACAGATTAGTCAAGACCCTTCTTGACAAAACCTCTCCCATTAACACACTAAACTCCACTCACACAGAATTGAAAGATTAAAAATGAACTAATTACCCTTACTTTAGCATCCTAAGTAACTGGTTCCAACCACCTGGCTCACAGCTGCTATGGAAACTGTTCAATTAATCAAAATAAGGTTGCTTTTTTTCCTGATTATTTAAAGAAAAAAAAGAAAGGAATGAAAACCCCCACACAGTCAGAAAAAAACTCACCCTTCTGAAATATTCCAGACAGATTTTAATCAATCCAAAATATTAACATATGAGTACTACTACTGAAGAGAAGTTAGCATTTATAATATGATGGTGAGAAAGTTTTGCTCTCTTCTCTGGCCTCCTAAAACCATGATATGAACATCTGGTACAAGAGTTTATCCTTTGTTTAGTATCTGGTGAAAAGCCGAGTGAAGGAATGATAGCTTCAGCAGTCTCCTGCTCCATTTCCATTATGTTGGTGAAGACAAATGTGTGCTGCATTTCTTACAAATATACTAACCTCTGTGTGAAAAGTTCTGCACAGACAAATTGTAAGTTTGTTGACACATAGTCACCTGGTATGTGTGAGGAGGAGGAAATGTTATGTGTAGAAACATGTTTTGCCCTCACCTGTGACTTGTAAACACATTTCTGGGAGACTAGGATTAAAATGCTAATTTATTATGGTCCAGCATTTTCACAAGACATTAAGAAAATTCAGTAGTAAACCCCTCACAGGGCCCTTGAAAAGCTGAATCTGCATTGCCTTTAATTATACTAATTCAATTACTTATTGTAAGAATGATCTGTCAAGCCTTACCCCTGGTTTCAATGAAGAGTAAGATCATAATAATGTAGGAAAAACCCCCAAAACATGAAATAAACAAGAAACTGGGTAACTAGCGTAGTCCAAATTTAGATCTCAATAATTAATCAAGTGGAAATACCTCTCCCTTTGTCCTGCAGTCCTATGGATAAAGTGCAACTATTTTTTTAAAATAATTTAATGTCTGTTGAGACACTCTCATTACAAGTTTATGTAGGAATAGGACAAGGGGGAATGGCTTCAAACTGAAAAGAAGTAAGTTTTGATTAGATAATAGGAAAAAGTCTTCTCTTTGAAGGTGGTGAGGCACTGGCACATGTTGCCCAGAGAAGTGGATGCCCAATCCCTGGAAGTCTTCAAGGCCAGGGTGGAAGGAGCAATGTGGAAGGTGGAAGGTGTCCTTGCTCATGGCAGGGGGATTGGAACTAAATTATCTTTAAGGCCTCTTTCAAGCCAAGACTTTCCATGATTCTATGATTCCATGAACTAAGAATATGATATCAGTACTTTTAACTTTGGCAAGTAGCAAAAAAATATAGGAAAATTTTCTCAGTTAACAAGATAGCCCTACAGACATATACTTGGTAAATTGAGATTGTTAAAATAAATTGTTCTTTAATGCATCCAAGTACAAAATGCATACTCAGAGCCAAAAAAACCCAGAAAGATATGTTTACAGAATTTTCAGAGAAGAAGCAGGTGAAGGCACAAGCCTGACACAGAATAATATAATGAAAATTTAACTATCTGAAAATGTAGTAGCTCTCTATTAAACAAGGGAAAGAGATTTATCTTTGGGGCCAGTTCACTTATCTCTTTCACAAACCTGTCCCATAACAGAATGGATCAACTTTTGCAAACATCTCTTTTATTCTCTTCCCAATAGAAAGGAATGTAAAATTCAAAATACCTGTCTTTTGCTGGGCTGAACATATATTCAGTGTATGTTCAGACCTACAAATAGACCTGCCTTACACTGCTGTGTCTGTGTCCTTCCAGTTCCCTCCATTTTTGACATTTTCTGAACTCTACATTCTTTTTTCACGTTCTTGTAAAAACAGATCCTGAAGAGCTTGGAGCATCACAGTGAGCTAACAACTAAATACTGATTCTCATGTGAAATTAGAGCCAAAAAAGACAGTGTGATTTGTAGTTCCTAAGCCAAAAGACAATGAAAAGAAATTGTGTATGTAAGGATTTCTTTGCTCCTATATAAATCACTGGTGGAAGCAGCATGGGTCTCATTTTTAACATTTTCAGAAGAAAGATGAAAAATCAGAG
The DNA here is from genome assembly GCF_026979565.1 of Vidua chalybeata. Taxonomy (NCBI): domain Eukaryota; kingdom Metazoa; phylum Chordata; class Aves; order Passeriformes; family Viduidae; genus Vidua; species Vidua chalybeata. Next base: position 81,160,542 of record NC_071531.1, on the reverse strand, counting down.
GTGATACAGGGAGTAGCAATGACTAGAGGAAACATCTTCTAGCAAAAGATGCAGAGATCAACACAACCTAGTAAAAAGACAGCTGAAAATTACTAAAATGTGTAGCATGTTTCTGTGATGGAGACACCATATATTAAAAGGACCACATGATGCAATAGTTTCATTTGTTCTTTAACTCTGCTGAATACAGATATGCAGTGCAGCTCTGCCAGTGTAGAAATGCCGTAATGTACTAAATAAGATAAAAAATGTATGGTTACATTTATCTTGAGCATTATGTATTATGTGTGCCTTATGTATTGGTGGGAGGTTCTGGGAAAAAGAGCAACATGTTTCTGGTTTGGAAATAATAAGTATGTGGGTTAATCTGACTGGATTTCTTTGCATATAATAAAAATTGAAACAAAGGTATCCAAATGGAAGAAAGCAAATAGTCCATTTCACACTGATGTATTCACTTCAGTTTCTATGAACTCTTTGATCTAACTATGTAGCTGATAAATGTTAAGATGGGAAGTGTTCAGGAACACATTGAGAACAGGAGCAGATTTTCAAATATTTATGTTTTCATTTTCGTATTTTTTTCTCTTTCAAATTATCAGATAGCATGAGTCAGCTTTAAAAAGAGATTTTCATGCCAGCAAAAATGTTTAAATCTTTCAAACTAGAAACTTAAATGTGTTTTCCTTTTGGATTATTTTTGTAGTTTTCATAACCAGCATTCCATTGGGACTGGTATGTCTGCTGGCTGTAGGTGGGTAATGGTCCCACAAGGATATGCTTTGCTTTTTTCAAATAAATATAGGCATACATTAGCTGGAAAAGCATCCTGGGAGAAATTTGCTTCTCAGTTTGTCAACATTGCATGCAACCAGGCATTATTATTGCTTATTTGTATTACAGTTGTGTGTAGGGAGACTGAGGCTGTTGTAGGCAGTTGAAGATTATACAGCAAAATAAAGATTCTCCAAGCAAAAGTCTTTTATAAAAATTTATGTATAGGAAAGGAATTAACAGCTGAGGGAAGTGAAGGAACTTGCAGAGGATCACACAACTGATCAGAATCAGAGCTACTTAGTAAGTCCAGGATTGTTGATTCCCTTTGTATCAGGCTGCTGAACTAGACCAAGGAAAGATGACTTTCTATTCCCACTGAGTAGCAATATAGATAATCTGTCCAGAAATCAATCAAACTTCACTGATGTCAAGAGAGATTATTTTATTTACACCACTTATAATTTGCTATAGGGTTTTTAATCAGAATTTATGAATTGAACTTAAGGAAACTGGAATTTTAAAAGAACAGAAAAATCATAATGCAATACCAGTATAATAACAATAAAAAAGAAAAATATTCTGAGAAAGCATGGATCAAGTGGAAGATCAGATTTAAGAAAGCTGTGACTGATGGGATGAGCTCAAAGAGAGTCTCCAGAGCCTCCAGAGGCTTTCTTTTTTCATTTAGTGGTCACTTGAGTCTTCTCTCAGTAACTGTTCATCTCTTTCTCAAATACTGCTAAATCAACCCTGCCAGACATGATTCATCCCATGGGAACCTCGAATGCTGATTTTTTTTTTTTTTTGGTTGGTTTTTTTTGTTTTAGATGTTTGATGCCATCACAGAGCAAGTATCTCTTGTTTTTCATTGTTCCATGATCTCCTTGCACTGAGCTACCAGCTCTCCACTCTACCATCAGTTTAAATTATACACATTGTTTTATTATCACTATTCTCTGTGTTTTTCTAAGGATCAAAGCGCAAACTACATGGCTGTAAGCCAACAACTCAAGAGCCTCCAGCTGGCATGTCTTCAGCAGGCAGTGCAGCTCACCTTCGTGTTGATAGGATGTTCTGTGACAGCTTTTTATGCTGGAAACTCTTTCCTGCTCAGGTTTGGACCAGACAGAGCTCTAAAAGATAACTGGATTTAGCTGAGAGGTGTTTTGCCTTTCCTTACATATATCCTGATTTGTAACCTTCAACAAAACCCAAACCAAAACAAACCTCCAAAACCCAACCAAGCAACCAACCAACCAAACCTCCCCAAACCCTAAGAAAACCCCAGTAACAGAAAAAGATTTTTTTCATTTTCACTAATCCAGCTAGACAAGATGCACCTATGTACTTGTAGACTAAGGAAGGTCATGAAGAAGCTGCAATACTTCCCATCTCAAACTATACATAGCACATCACTTCTAGCTATTGGTCCAAAAAAAAGTAGATCTACAAAACCTAGAGCCTGCAGCATGTGTCTGATGGAGAAATTGCTAGGATATACAAACACCTATTCTATCTCCCTGCTCATAGTGAACCAGTCCTTGTAGATCAATGAACCAAAACCTCTAGGAGTCCCCAGGTTATTTACTCTTGAGCTTGTTGCATCATGAAGCTGCTGGTCTTCTATTATTTTCTCTCTCAGTTTTATCCACTCTTTAACAGTTTTCACAGTCCAGGCTAGCATGGCATGAGGTGATGCCTGCAAACTGACCAGACATTGCATTGTAATAGTATCCGTAAAAGTTGGCACAGCACAATAAACAAAGGAGAGAAAAATATCAGGATAAAGTAGCACCTTGATTCCCAGACTGCTTATCCCACATACAAGGAGCTAGAAGGAAAATTCCCTGGAAATTCTGTTCCCAATCTAACTTCTGGGAGGTAAAAAACTTATGGTCTCCTGCCAGCTCTGCCTAATTTGTAGTATCAGACCTTGAGAGAAGATGACAGCTGCAGACGGTGTGGAAGAAAAGCCACCTTGCAACATATTTTGTCAAGTTGCAGTGTCTGGCATTGGACCAGAGCTGGTATTGCTGGAGACATGATGAAGTGTGAAAAGTTCTGGCAGGCATTTTAGACAAATAAAAGATGGGAGGCAAGGGAAAATCAGGACCAAAAGAGATTAATATTTGTGAGGTTTATAGCAGAAGAGGCAAAACAATAGGAAGTAAGAAAACCTCCAGAGGGGATTTATTGCAACAGCAACAGATTAAAACCAGGATGGACCTGAAGAGGAAGCTTATTTTTTCCATCTGGACATTCACCTGAGGGCAGAGATCAGGTTGTGAACAGCAGTCTGAGAAAACTAAATGGTCAATAATGAGATAATTTGCAGCCTGAAAATGTCAGAAGGGTCAATGAGACAGTGTGTGTGTGTATTTAGGGAGGGAACAATAGTGGAAGAGTGCAGGATTTTCTAAGCTGGAAATGGTAATGGCACCATGAAGCTGTCTATTTATTATGGGAGATAACTCTGAAGTGTTGCTCTTGTGTATATAGGTTGGTGATGTCCTAGCTGTATGTGAAGGTGGGAATTGTTTGTCACTCCTTCTGCTGAGTTCTGGTTCCCTCAGAAGGAAAGACCTGAGGGGAGAGAGGAAACTTCAGAAGGAGCTTTATCTGGAGGATTAAGGACAATCATAAGGACATGCTAGGTGAAAGAACAAAGGTGGAGTCACTGCCTGGCTCCACTGGTCAGACCTGCTGGGTGGTGGGGTCTGTTTGATCTGCTGGAGATCCCCTGTGTCCACTTGGAAGTAGGACAAATAAACCACATCATCCAGGGAAAAGACAAAACCATTTGGAATAAATTAAGGTAAAAAACCCAAAAAGCAACAAAGTAAAAGGCAAAGGCTGAAAGAAGGGCCCATAGGTAGAATGCAATGTACAAAGTGCAAATTTCATAACAAAACCAAAAAGGTGTTCATGTTTCCTGGTACATGGTAAATGTCTGGATGGCATTTCTATGAAAATTCTGGCAACTTTTGTCTATCCAGTTTATTATATCAAAGGTTGAAGCTTTGTATGAATTTTGTTGCTCATGGGCCACCAGTAGTTATGACAGGAAGTGTAACATTATTTTTGGCAGTACCTTGCCATGTCTAGAAAAATCAATGACTGTTTTTTTCTCCATTATAGTCTTCTCAGGAAAAGTATATGTATTTCCTAACTGTACAATGCATCACTGGTAGACCACAGAGTAGCTATTTTTAGGTGACAAAACAGAAGTAACCAATGGAACACAATTCTCTCTAGTCTGGTACAGACATAGTGGAGCAATGGTAAGCTAGAGAAACCAACCAACTACACCATGCTCCTATTATGGAGGACCAAGTACAGAGTACCAGGACATGGCTCTGACAAAAGAGAAGGGAGAATAAAGATAACTACATGGCAAAGTCAAAAAGAGTTGGCTGGGTAGTTGTCCCAGTGGCAGAGCTGGTGTCCTGAAATCAGCAGCACAAAAAATGATGAGGCACAGGCAACCCTATGATGGGAGGAAAGGGAGAGAGTAGTAAGCATCCGTGGTGCATGGTAGTTCTTCTGGCTCTTCCTGCTGACTTCTCATTTGCTGAATCCCCACCCTCTGTTTCCTTTTAAAAAAAAAAAAAATCTTCATTCTGATTCTCTTCTCACTATCATCTGTATTTGTGTCTTATAACCCTATGACTTTTATTTTACTATTTTACTATTTGATTTCATCAATTTTCCCATAGAGGCATTCTGTTTCAACTTTGTCTACCTGCTACTGACAGAGAGGTGTAGTCTCCAATGAGGTTTGAAAGGTAGACAAGACAGACTAATAAAATGGAAAATTAAATCCTAGTCCTCAACTTGGACTTTCTCTTCATTCTCCTCTAGTAGAATTTGCAGGGAGTCTGAAGTAATCGGTTTGGCTGGAAAAACTTGATTCCACCCATAAAAATGGGGGCTTTTCAGAAGCACTGTGTGAAAAGACTTAAGCTCTTCTTCTGACCCTGGATGATCTCAGTGGTACCTTCCTCAAAATGCAGAAAACTTTTTCTTTTGAACTCTCCCTAAAATACACTACATCTGTAGCTTGGTGCTGTGGATTTGAGTGAATAATGGGATGCATTTTTATACAGAGATGGAAGATTTATTATGCCTTCAGTTATACTGAATGGCTACAAAGTCTCTTTCAATACACTTTTCCTGGTATTTTAATTGCGGTGGTTTGGAATTCATTTCAGTTTCAAGTGCCATTGGCATGAAAAAGCCCTTCATTTCTAGCATATTGTTGAAGCACTATAAAGATGAGAACTCTTCACTTCTGCCAGGAAAGCTTGCTGATGGGCTGAATGTCTTGAGGATCAAAAGGTATAACCTTCCTTTTCTTTAAGGCTTCAATGAAGAAATTAATGCTAAGTCAAAACAGGTTTACGAAATTTAATAAGTGCATGAAAGAAAGATTGAAGCATTTTTTTGTAATAACAATGTACATGTTCAGGTAGGAAAAGGCTTGACTATTCTGTTTGTCATTGCTGTTTATTCTCTAAGTTAATACAATACTTTGAAGATGTTATTTATAGATAGATAGATAGATAGATAGATAGATAAGAATTAATTAATTAATACTGTCTGATCTCAAGAAAACCATGGATCACGTAAGTTTCCCTCAGACATCCTGACTTACGACATATTTATATATGCTTGAGGAAATAGGAAATAGCCTATTTTGTTGCCACCCTCATGTTCTTGACTTGATTGTCCCATATCAAATAATTTAGAAAAGGAAGAAATTAATTTCCCTAGAGCAGTGAAGAGAAGCAAGAGTAATGGGGCAGGCAAAGTGAACAAGTAAAACCAAGATGTGATCACAAAACCATGTCAGGTTTGCTGTTATTCTGTTTGATACATACCTGACACTTCATAACTCCTTTGCCATGCAGATATTTTATGTCTACTGCTCATCTTCAGCAAAGGTTTGTCCCTCATGTCTATGAAGACCCACCTGAAGTCAGAAAGTACCTCAAGCCTATAGTTCAATCTGTGTGGAACTTCTAGCTGGATCCTGTCCTGGATTTCTCATGTTATGCCATGAGTGATGCAATGATGTTGTAACATCATTGTAAAAATTAGGGAAAATCAGGAGTCCAGTGGAGCAGAAAGACGTGTAGTAACTAGAGGCCTGCCTAGGGACTAGAGATTTGCTTACACACACCTTACATTTATCCTATATGTTTACTTTGGCAAATAATTTTAATTTTTTGTGTGTGCACCATTCCACCGTATATGAAAACACATTAACTTCCTTTATTAAGCATTCTGTGAACATAAAGCTATTGAAAGTGTGAGAGGTTCCTACTGTGATAGGGACCATATGTAAACTTCATTGTAAGTCCGTACATACTGTGGTCTGTGGCTATCATTGAGTTCAATTGCAGTTATAATCTTCAAAAGAAAAGGAAATCTTTTTCTCTTCTGCTGTTTCAACCTTGTTTATTTATTATGCATATCCATAGTTCTACAAGTCCCTTTACAGCCTAGATTTAGATTTCTATGGTTTTCTCTTACAGAGTTCCCTGCAGCACAGAAAGGGTTTGTCCCTATCAATGACACAGAAAAGATGTCACAGTTAGAAAACAGTACTTAAGGACTTGGAGTCAGTCTTGATGAGTGGAGCTTGATCAAACAGTAGGATCTCAAGAAACAACTGAAAGAAGATTTCCCATAAGACAGGAGACGCAGAGAATAACAACTTTTATGCATTTTGAATACTTCTCTAAGCAATGAAAGGTTTAGGCAGAAGGGTAGAACAAACTCGGAAGTGCCTATGAGCTCTCCTCCACCTGCTTCATTTTCACCTGGCAGCTTCTCAAATAACCTGCAATTGCACTGCCTCCTTTTTCATTCGGACATGCCTACTATTACACCAGCCTGTTTACTGACATGGCGCTGACATAGGAATTGGAGCACAGAGGATTTCTCATGCATCAGAGGATGGGACTCAGTGGTTTTTTATTGAAGATATTTGGTCTTTGATTGTCCTGCAGGTTGCCCTGTGTGATACCATGCATCAATGGTATGATAAGTACATCAATCAGGTACTCACATTATTGCAATATTACCTTATAGTTATTATTGGCTTTTTTCCCCATCACACAATCCTCTGTTCAATGAATGTATCCAATGCTTCCATATATGTAAGAGAAAAAGAATATGTTCTTTATTTTTCAGATTCTTTGGACACATGCATAGGCACACCAAAAAGGGGGTAGACTGTCCCTTTGCCTTTTTTGTACTTTTCTTTGATTTAATGTCTTTTCAAGACTAAATACCATTGAACTAAAAATAAGTACTACAGGCACATGAACACCTATTTGAGAATGAGAGATGGCATTATAGGATGGACATTTTTCTTCCTGTCTTTTTGTTCCTTTTTTACAGACTCTCCTGCTAATACTAACTTAAGTAGCTCACAAGGGTGTTGTGCAGATTAATTAAGTGCTAAGTATTATTAAGCAGACTGCAAACCTTATAAAGTTTAAATTGAACTTTTGAACCTATGCTGTTCATGTGGGTGCTAAATTAGTTAAACGAGCTTACATAATATTGCAGTATCCAGATGAAACAACCCCGGTGAATTTAGGTATGTAAATGTAATTACTTGGCTTGGAATTTGGCCAAAACACCATAGACAGAATACTAACCATGCTCCTATAAAAGCAGCTGCAGTTTTTTAACTGCTAGAATAGTACATATCGTACTTTAGATGGATTTTTATATCAGGGAGGATTGAACCAGAAATGACTGAAATAATATTTTTGAGATTTTTCACAAATCAATCTCAAAAAACCCCAACTTATTCTGATTAGAAGCTGCATGTTTGGCAGTTTTGTTTTTTTTTAATTAAAAATCATAAAAATGAGGGGAAAGTGATGTTTTAGTTGAGATTCTTTTAATCCTGAAATAAAAATCATGTCAAGCTATATTTTTAATTAAAGAGGGAAAAAAAGTAAAGGGCAGTTTCACAACAGAAGTTAATCTATTTTAAATGTCACTGAATAGAGAATACCATGTCCTAGAGGGTGATTCAGTGGGTGGTTGTTTTATCCATGGGGGGTGCCTTAGTTCCTTAACTACAAAAGATGGTAGAGGTTCTTTCATCTCATTCATATTGGCTATCCAAGTTATCTAAGTCTTGATGAGAATAATAAATTCTTTCTGTGTTCAAGAGAGTGAGATGTGATCAGGAGTGACTCAGTTTATCAGTTTTAGATGCTGGTCTAGAATGGGATGAATCTCCTAGGGACATCTACCTCCACCAATTATAGAGATCATGATTAAGTGTCAAGCTTTCAGATGACTAAAGGCAGGTGAGAAGTGAAAACTGAGCTTCTCCTTAAAATGACTATACTGCTAATTTATACATCTCACTTGGATGTGCTCAGCTAGGTTAAATGAATATGCTCTTTGGTGCAGATGCCACAGAAAGTTGCTATAATAAGTAAAATGCATTCCAGTACTTGCAGGAGCATGAACCTCAGGCATGTAAAACATGTCCCAGTTACTGGGACAAGAGCACACCTTGGGCAGAAGTATTTTTGCAATGGAAGAACTAAATCAAAGTCTACTGTTGAACTTGGTAGATTTCAAGGGTAACTCCCAGATTTGTAGATTTTTAAAAAAAATTCCTAATTTTTTTAATTCTATTTTTTCAATTTAATCCCTATGTGCTGAAATGTTATCATTTTATATAAAGGCTTAACGTTTATGTCTACCTATACATGATCTTCTAGCAGCATGTACAATGCTAGGTCTCACATTTCATTTTACTGACTTTTATAACTTGAACTCTGGTCATGGCATTGCCAAGCCGCCTGAAGGTTGTGATCTTCTGGGTGCAGAAGCCATGAGCTGTGTCTGTAATTTATGAAATCATCTATAGCATGTTGCTGTTAAGAACTAGAGCCTTGTATTAAGGTTTATAGGTCTACAAGGCTGCTGAGGACTTCGCATGTGGTTATTGTAAAACCCAAATAAGTCTCATACTGCCTTCTCGTGCATGAGCACACAGATCTTTTCTAGGAAGTGCATGCAAGCTGCGACCATTTTAGCATTTTTTATCAGCTGCTTTGAATATAGCACACTTTCAGGTATGATTTTGACCACCCATTTGACATTCATCTGCAGGGCCTTCTTTCAAAACACACAATAAATCTGAAATGTGTCATAGCCTTCTAAAGTCTGCTTGTTCTCGTGTGCATATCTTTGTCCAAAATCTCAATTTTAAAGACAAAGCATGGAATGCCCCCATGAAATGCTATTATGTAACAGCAAAGGGTTTGAAAGTGTTCACTGTGCAGATAACCACTGTTTTGCTAAAAAGAATGATTCCAGTGACACAAAAAAATTGCAAGCATTAATTATGAAGTTAACTTAAGGTAAGCAACCCCATCCAAATATTTTTATAATTGTCATAAAATTAATTCAAGGTAAGTAGTCCCATTCAGACTTTTTAATAATTTTCTCACTGTCCTGGGGAATAGAAGCAGTTTATGGGTTTTATTTCTTTTTACACTGCTCGTGTATGGTCTTTGGAAGACTTTGCAAACACTGAATTGCAAACACTGAATTTTACAGTATTTCAGGAAATTATTGTGTCATTTTATAAATGAAGAAATGAAAAAGAGTGGAATCAAGTGAGCCAAAGTGAAAAGAAAAAGGTTTTGTAACTGAGGAAAAAAAATAGATAACCAATTTTCATTATTCTGTGGTACTATTCAGTCTACCATTCTTCAGTTTGAAATCTCTTTTCTAAGGAAATAGATTTATTGAGTATTTCTTTCTCTCTTTGTTTGTCTTAAGAAGAGAGTAACAGACAACTGAAAACACCTGATCCTAACCAGATTCAAATCAAGGACTTTCAAAAGCAATTTATGTTATGTACTTGAAGACATGTTTAGTCTTAGAAGATATGAAAATAAAGTCAAAAGGGGAAAGAGTGTGTGGGGAGCAAGACTTTTCTCATTCATAAAACTTCTGACTCTTTGTAAGTTTTAATTAGAAGTGTGTAAATTACTGATATTTGAGCAGGCGATTGGTAAAACTAACCTAGCAGGTAGACTTGTTGTCTATAAGCAATGTTTGCTTTCCTCTTTCTATGTGCTGATTCATATATGTAATTTCTCCTTAACAAGCTGAAGATAAGGCTTGGCTAAACATCAGTTAGGGCTTTGGCCTTTCACATCTTTCCACTGTGACTACATAAAGCAGCTTTCAATGGCCAGTGCCTCCAAGCTGCCACAGCAGTTCAGACCAATGGTCCATTTTACCACTATCTCTCTGTATGACAGTAGCTGGCATTCAAATACTTACAGACACAGAATAAGAAACAAGTTTGATGTTCCATAACCTTTCCCGGATTCTGTCTTTTGTTGTTTTAAGGGCTTCCTGAAGTAGGAGGTTTCATGTGGTCCATTCCCTTAAATGGGAACTCTTCCCCATCACTATGAGGAATAGGGTCTTGAATCCATTGGCTTTTCTGAACTGTGTTAATGAGTTTCACAGTTTAATTCTTCTAGCACAAAAAATATGTTTCCATTTTCTCCTTTCTTTAATCTGCTTCCTGATCATCTGATGCAGTGACAGCTGTTTCTTTATTCTTCATTACTTTTAAGCACTATATCATGCCACAGATGTTGCCTTTTGTCCAGAGATTTATACATAGTTTATAGAAGTAATTTCCAGACTACTCCAATTCCACAACACCAGGGAAACCTAGAGCTGTTCAAAATTTAAATTTCATTATGAAAATATTAGTTGTGATTCAAAAAAAAAGCAAAATTATGTCTCTCTAGTTTTTAACTGGGAAGATTCTTGTCATATTCACTTCTGTTTCTAGGAAGAAAGCAAAATTTATCTGTATCTGCCAAAAAAGGGAGAGAAAGTAAAGCAGACCTGCTACATAGACAGCATGACTCCCTAAGTGCCCTAGCCCTGAAGCCTAGTTGGAGGGAAAATTGTCAAATTCCGCTTCTGCCAGAAACTAAGTTTCTGCTGGATATGGAATTTGACAGAGCTTGGGGCTGGCAGCTGATGGCTACATCTGAAACGGGTTTTTCCCATTCCTCTTGAGATACCTTCACAATGTATTCCTCACTTGTGATTTTTCCTTAAAATCATGAGCTTTTTCTTTTCCTTTTCCTCCTTCATGACTTTCTATACTTTTTTTTTCTCAGCTGTAAGATCTGGTGTGTCCCCAGTCTGGAGGTGCCTTAGTGCAGAATTTCTGTCAGTTGTATTTTAGACCATCATTTGTCAAGTTAAATTTTAAAGTGCCAAGTGGTGGGGATTTATTTAATGGCATTTCTCTTTACAGAGTGACTTTGGTGGTTTTTTTTTTTAAAGTTCACTTTCATCATCCCTTGCTAATTAAGACCTTTTGAGAGGAATATAAAAATTAAGCTTCCACTGATATCTCATTCTTTGTGAAACTCTCTGACAAGGCTCACTGACTTTACATAAAATGTGATTCTTCTCTGAAATTGAGTGTACAAATTAATATATGAGATTCATTTTTACTTCCCTTCTTGCTCTATTTCTGGATGTCTTGCTACCTTCAAACAGTACCAGTCTATTACAAGAGACTCAATGACAAATTCTTGAACTCGAGTAACTTCCTAAATTGTTCCTGCAAAAATTAACAACTGTCATTATACCAGTTAATTACCAAGTCTTGCTGTGTATTTTCTTATGATGTAATGTCTAACATAACTTAGTGTGCTAATTTTTCTGGTTGATACTTATCTCAAAGATTATAGAATTTGAAGACTGAATGTCTCATTGCTTGAAGGAAAATGAGTGACGAAAAAAAGGCCCAAATGCATGGCTGAAATATTAGAGACACCTCTGCAAAGTCACCGAGCCTGATTCTCAGTCAATCCTAATGTTTCTTCCATTAGATTAAGGTGATTTGGTGCAGAGATGATTTGCTGCACCAGGTGAGCTAAATTCATTGATAAATGTATCTGTTGGCTTAGTGTGAGTTAAGCTGAGGTCAGTTCTAGGTGCAAGTGTAAGGAAAAGCACAAAAGGATTATTTCCTATGCAGTACTTGCCTCCAGGCATTCAGCAGACTTGCTCATTCTTCCTGAGGAGGATAGTGAAGCAAGGAGCTTTTATGTCAGACAAGAGATAGGTAAGGGTTGCACATATTTTTGGCTGTTTACAACATCAGAATAGCATCAAGGGGCCTGTTCAAACAGGGTTTATTATGTTCAAATTAAAACTGAAGCAACATCCTTATAAAAAGGGGTATGAGTTTGCAAGCTGAACAGGGTTGAAGGGGGAAGTAATCTCTTTGCTGATTTCTGAAGTCAGCAGAACGGTCTCAGTGTCCTTCCAGGGGTTAAAATGTCACCATATTTACACAGACACCTTTGCAAAAGATTGTTCTCTAAGATGTCATTATTTAAAGAAAAGTCATTTATACAGTCTAATGTCTATATAGGAGAAGTATCCAAAATTTCAGATTCAGATCTTGAGGATATTATGTATTACAATGTAATATGTTGCTGATTTTTTCTGGACCTTTTCACTGGCAGGAAGTTCTTCCAGTGTAATTTTCTTAACGATAACAGGTGCTGCTCATATACTACCTACTCAGTGAATGCTCTTCCCCTCAGATCTCCAGTTGGCCTGGGCACTTATCAGTCATCATTTTCAATAGGAAATTATAACTTGGGGCCAAATTAACTTGAGTCCAGGAGCTCTGCTGTTATTGAATTATTAGATATAATAGCATAATTAATGAGAGCCCTTGCTGAGTGCTGTGTTGTGTGAGGTTTATGTTATGATTTGATTTGTAAAGTTACCAAATGCTTGTGATAAGGTTGCAAGCTATACAGCATCACATGGGAAAACATTCTTGTTTGGATCTAAGCATGTTTTTGATTATATGAATTCTGAGTTCTGGACCACTTTCTACACCATCTGCAGCCAATCTGCATAGCCTGGGAAATTCAATCAGACATCTCACCCATCTGTAAAACCAGAACTGCTCTGTTACTGTTTCACCCTAATTAATGGGATTTATTTCATTTGCTTCTTTGTTTACTGATAGCACTGCACTCTAAGTCCCATTAAGATGAGTACAGAGTAGCTTCAACACCTGATTAAAACACTTCTAGGAGTATTATCTAAAAAATAATTTTAGTGATAAATTAAATACATCAAACTGTGTGGACATAGCAGATATGGGATAAATTAAATACATCAAACTGTGTGGACATAGCAGATATGGGATAAATTAAATACATCAAACTGTGTGGACATAGCAGATATGGGAATATACAAGTTTTGTAGTTCCAGTCTTAAATAAGTAACTGTTACCAAAATCTCTTTTTGGCTTACTGCAGATTGGTATTGCATATAGTTTTAGGAAATTGGATAATGTTGCTCAAAACAGGAGAATTAAAATCAGTGTTATAGAAGAACAGGGCAGGGGGATAGCAGAAGGTTAGAGAACTAGTGACAGATTTAAAACTATGAAAAAGGAATATTAAGATTTGGGCCTTGTGCTGCTGTTTGGTATAAACTGAAAATAACAATGAAAAAAAACCCAAAGCTCTTCAAACTGTCTCAGATAAACCACATTTTCTAGGCTGCAAATTTATTTTAAGAACAGCAAAGACACAGAAAGAAGAGGAGTGAAAGGAAGGACTTGACACATTGCTATTGCTACATCACAGAACTGCTTTGGGGGACATGAGCTTGCTCAAAAGTACCATTTGTTTTCTGAGCTGCTGCAGAAACAGAATCAAATCCCAGCTGCTGCTAGGCTACTAGAACCAATGTTAATCAAATAACAGAGAATGCTAAATGAAACCCTTAAAAAAACCTATGTTGTTCCTTGCTTTGAATTTCTGCTATAAACTGCTTGCCAGGTATAATTTCCACTTCTAATGAAAGCTCAGTTACTCACTTCATTGTTTCATGCTTAGACTGAAGAAAATGCTGGAGGAGATCTTTTGTAGCAGTACTAAATTGATAGATTTGTAAAGCTAGAGGAAAATCCCTTCAGCTAATTCAGAATCATAAAATCCCACCCACACACATGCACACACACCTTTCTAGCTCTTGATGATCTTGAAAGTTTGTGGCTGAGGGGATACGGTGTCTAGAGGCAGAAGGTCAGGTGTGGGCAGCTGATATTTAAGAAGTGTTTTATTCAGGGATTTCATTATACCCACATACAGCCAGAAAAAATGCTTTTGTAGGTCATGCATCTGACCCGGAGTTACAGGATGTGATTATTTTTGTGCTCTTTCAAATAAAGCCACAGCTCAAATACCCATAGATTTGGAAAGGGTCCTTGGGGACCAGCAGCAGGCAAATGCTCCCTGTGACACAAGAATAGCACCTTCTTCCTATGAAGAAGGTGTACTGCACTTCCTTTGTGTACTCCACCTTAGCCAGACAGAAAATTGGGATTTTAAGTATGAGAGGCTACAGTGTATTTCTCAGCACATGTGCATATACTCACTCTTGCTTTACAGGCTCATTTCTTAACTAAGCCCCATATTGCATCTTCTGCAGAACAAAACCTTTAAATCAAAAGATGAATGGGTCTAATACAGATTTTCAGTGAGTCCAAAAAATTAAATACCATTTTAATGAGCTCTTTTTTGGACTCTCAGCTACTTAGGGCAGTTATTCTCCCTTCTGAATGTCTGGAAATTGCTGAGTACTTTGTGGTCACTACCATCAACTACTAATGAATAAAAATGATGGTGATTATATCACAAGAACCAGAACTCTGAAAAGCTTTAATCACAACAATGTAACAGATTAATTAGGATGTCCAAAAAACAGAAACAATGCATCTGATTTTGAGATGCTTGAGTGGGAATTTTTACAAGTGTACAGAGAATTTTAATAACATGGAAAATCAATTATATTTATAAGAGGTATAATAATCATAAATACATAGTAAATGTTAGTGCCAAGTCTGATATAGTGCCTTGTGTCATTAGATCTCAAAGCATTTTATAAAAGAAGTATTCATTAACATCATAATGAATACCAAATTAGTTTTGCTAATTTGCATTATATGCAGAGCTGTATCATCAGGGTAGAAAAGTAGGCAGATAGCTGTGTGTGCAGGTATGTCAGTAATTTAGCTTATTTATTGGGGTGTAGAAAGTGATTAATGGGAGCTGAAAGGTTTTGCAAGCCTAACAAAGAAAGGAAAAGAAGTAAAAACTAATACTTTCTGATTTGATCTAGATATAGTTAACTGCAGTAAAAAAAAGGAGCAGTTGGCCTTTGCTGTTTGAAATTGCCTATAACGCATTTCTGAAGCTATGAGGTTTCATATGATTAAAGAATGGACTTCACACATGTGCAGTGGAATATTCTTCCCTGCTTTCAGTAGTTTAATCACCTGGGGCCTGCGGAGTCCTGGTAAATTCATTTACAAGACATCACGGAAGCAACACTGGAGAAAAACCTTGAGAATGGCAATCCAGAGGGACTGCTTATTTTCTGTTTCCTGAAATGTACTTAGATTTTTTTCAGTTTGACCTAAGATTTCCTTTGTTTACCCACAGAGATATGGTGTATGTCTAGAGAACATATACTGCAGAAAGTTCCTCTGAAGCACTATAATCATAGAAACAAACTCTGTTACAGACATTCTGTAGAGAGCTGCCTTGCATTCTGGTCACATGCTTTCCAAAGGAACATTTTTCTGCTGGGAAATGCTATATCACCTCAAGAGTATGAGGACAACTTTGCATTTGTAAATAAAGTTTACTTGCTATTCTTTTTAAAAAGCATTTCAGTTTAGAAAGTTGGGTTTTTTTCTTTATCTTAATTTGATTTTATTATGGGCAATTTAATTGGGAAAATCAAAAAAGATGAAAATAAAACAACAAAAAAGATTTTGTTGCAACTATGTATTCAAAGTCAAAGTCAAGTCAAAATTCAAAGTCAAAAATTACATCTTGTATTTTCAAATCACCTTTTGCAGAGCATTATAGATTTATACTTTGGTTTTTTTCACTTCCTTTGATCATTTGTTTCCCCAATCTGGAAGAAAATTGCACAGGAGATCTGTGGAATTTTCTATAGAGTTCAAGTTCTAGCTTATTAGCTAGAACTAATTATAAGCATCTCAGTGAGAAATTTGGAGTAAATATATTCAGGCAATTAAGCTTCATTTTCTGATCCCTGATGTCACACACAGAGAGGGATTTAATTTAAACATGAGTTCCTTTGGTGCTAGCAATTGTTTGGCCTGTTGTTTGACCCATGTTTTTATTGAACAATCCTTGCTTAGGACTTTTAGGTGAATTGTTCATCTGAAATTTTTGTAACACAATTTCTGCCTGTGTTCACTGGTACCAGATTTAAAACCACCCCCTTGCTAAGCTGAGTCTTCTGCATGACACCTGCTGTAAAGATGTTGTAGAGCATCTCTTTTCAAATCCCTTTGCTTGAAGACATTGGCAGCTGTAACTCTTAGTCACTTCATATAACCTGGAGAAATATATAACTGAATGTGTTTTAGGGATGCATAAGGACTGTGACCCAAAGAGTATATTATAAATTCATTTCATAAGTAATATTTATGGAACCTAGCTTGTAATGACAGCGTATTTTTTCCCTCAGGAGCTATATGTTTTACTCTCTTTTGCCATATGCTGTTGTATAGAAATTATGATTAAAAATGCTGTCCAAAAAGAATAATGCCCTTTTTTCATAAGTTTTTGACCACTCTCCATCTGGTGGTCTCAGGGAGACCTTCAGCATCTCCATCTGGTCCAATGTTGTACATCCTTGATAAACACAGATGGAAGAGGAAAAATAGGGTCTACTGAACAAACTTATTTATAGGCTGAGGAAACGAGAGCTTCAAAAGTGTTTCGATAGTAAGGAGCATTTCAAGAAAGATTAGAGAAATTCTTCAGACATTCATCACAAACAATCCTCCAGATCATCACTACAATCTATCAGCATCCTCTGTTAACTCAAGCCAAATCCCTTTCATCAAAATACTGCCTTGACTAACTCTTAGGAAACCAAAGAAAAATAAATGGGTGAAGCTTTTGAGTCAAACAGTGATGTGTGATTTTTCCATATTATTAAATGCTTGAGTGTTTGTGGTGCAGTTTTGCCTGTGCCCACTATCAGTGTATCAGATCATGTTTGGACAGGCAGGAACTTTACCAGATAGACAGTTTGACCAGACCTGTCTTTTTTCAAGCAAAAGAAACTCAACCTGGATGGACATCAGCTGATCCTGCTGCTTGCTCTTAGGGTCATTGGTCAAGCCCTAGCCTGCTTTCCTACTAGCCTGGTTTCCCTAGACACAGCCAGGGAAACCACATGGCCTCTATTGAAGAGGCTAATTTGCAATGTAATGAGATTTTTTGGATACCCTTTCAAAGGCTCTGTGCCTTAACTACAGGGATTCAGGAGGTCATTGGAGGTAGGACAGACTCTACACTCTCTGTGGCTTGTAACATGCAAAAAGTGCCATAGCCAGATGTAGATTGTTTGACTTATTATCATTTCTCCTGCATGACTTTAAACCATCCAGAATCAGTGTCTCCCGGGGCTTTTAGATGCCAGAAGTGTCCTGGAGGTTTTCTACCTCAAGTAATTTTCGGTCTGCTTAGGCCAGACTCCCTGCTGTATGCAGGCTAATGTCATACGTGCCTTCATTGCTGCTCTCTTTAAATGTGGAGAGGTAATGCTAGCCCAGATGAAAACAGCCCATGTGATACTTTAGGATTTTAGCTTGTACATTTTTTAAATCCTGTACCGCATTAGTGTATAACTCTAAACTCCACATAGAGTGTTAGTTACTGTCTTTACATTTGGGTCAGACAAACCAATCCCTCTAAGCCTGAAATTCAAGGACACCCTACTGCCTCAGGCCCCAAAAAGTACAAACAAAATAGAACTGGGGGGAGAAAACTGGGGATATATGACTTCATTACCTGAAGCTGTAATTGGAGGATTAACCCCTGATATGTAAATGGACCAAACTTATATCTGCCTGAAAATCTCGTGGCCATCGTCCATTTTGGGTGTAGCCTCTTGGGAAGGCTTCGTCTGCCCTTAAAGTAGCTGAAGGCCCTTCATTAAATATATCCGCTTTTATTCTTTTAACTTCGTCTGGCCTCTCTTTTTAGGTGGGCCCAAAAAAGGCATCACATGAATGTGGCTTAGTCTATTCTTAGATGTGGCTTATTCTTAGCCTATTCTTAGAAGTTTTTTCAGGATTCCATGGCTATCAACGGCACTAGAGTGAACTGACATATGCAACACCCATTTCTTTGCCAGGGCATGGATGCAGAGTGGTGCTGGGTGCCTCCTAAAAGGGAGCAGGCATGCACTGAGCTGTCAGCAGGAAGTGAAATATCTCAGCATCTCTTAGACTGGACCCAGCGTGGTGCACAAAAAGCACTGTTTCCTGCTAGCATGTACCTAATTGTATTGAATTGTAGTACTATTTCTACAGTGAGATAAGTTAATGAACCTCAGCTGATTATGCCCTAGTTTACTTAATAGTTCACATTATTATTTAAATGTGAAGCAGTAAGTATGCCAGCCTATAATTGCTTCTACTATTTCTCTTTTTTATTATAGTGCATCTGTAGCATGTGATTTAATTATGTTTTACTCTATACTCTACATGTAAATGAAGAAAATGGTCTCTTTTTCTTTGTCTTACATCAATGGTATTGGGGAAGGGCAAGCTGCTGGGAGGGTGAGGTCCAGGAGTGGGAGGAGATGCAGCAGGCAATCTGTGAGCAACTTTGACCAAGCCATATGGGTTGCATTTTCCAAAGCAGGACACCAGAGATCAGTGCACTGAGCAGCCGTCTGCCTTTTTTAATGTGAGAGGCTCTTCTCTGCTGCTGACGAAAACTGAGCAGCGTGGTGTGAAGCAGAGATACAGCTGTGAAATGGCTGTAGATTCAGAAGTTAATGGGTAGTTTTTCAATCCTACTGAGTACCCAGAGCTCCTGTTCCCTCCAGGGGAGTAGAAGCTGGAGAAAATCAGTCCACTGCTTGGGTTGCCTAAATAAAGATTTGGTTTCCTAGCTGTTATGAGTCTCAGTTCCGGCATACACATAAAAAGGGTAACAGTCCTTTGGCAAAATACTGCTGCTTAGAAACATCACAGCTGTTTCTTTACCACTAATCACAGCCACCTGGAAACTATTTGGGATGAACAGGCACAGCATGGAAACCTGCATGCCACCAAAGCCCAGGCCTCTGCCACTAACCCTGAAGTGACATACTTAGCACAAACATCTCTCTTGGTTCTGGCTCTGGAGCTCCCAGGCAGCAGCTTTCCATGTGTGTTCTGGTCTGTTGGTTCGGGGCCACTGCTGTCCTATCTCTGACTAATGAGTGGTTTTACGCAGTGGGCAAGCTTCTGAAGGAAACAGATTTTTAACTAGCAGTGTAAGCAAAAGAGAAGTAGATGTTCATACTCATAATCCTGTGACTGGCCTAAGGCAGAAGGAGTGCCTGGCAGCAGGAGGGGAGGAGGACACAGAGACTTGCAGAACAGATGGAGAATGAAGCCCTCAGGACCATCAGTGAAAAATACCCCCGACACTCCATTAGTAGCTTTTCTTCTGGGTTTCAGGTGATTTGATTCCAGAAATGCTCTGAGATTTGGCTAAAAGAGTCTTACATTATTGCCCCACATAGGTAAATGTGAGGAAATTTATTTTATTGTGCAGTTAATATACTGTATGTCACACAATTAGTGGTTGTGTTGTAATGCACATATGCAAGTGGGGAAAATAAAAGCAGATAGAATATTTGGCCTTAATTAGTGCTCCTTAAATGCTGGGTGCTTACATATGCAGCCATACAGTAGCACTGACGTTCATGATGATTATTGCCATTTTCTGACAAAGTATATTTCTCCTCCTGGAGATGGGATCTATCTAATGAGTCTCAAATGGTATAAACATGAGCAGTGTAATAAGGTAATCTGCATTTTAGTTGTTTTACAGTGTTCACAACATGGAAGAGCTGATTAATTTTACACCAACATTTTCACTCTCTGACACATGAATTGCGATCCTTGGTTTTAAAAAAGACATAAACAAAACCAGAAGCTAATAGGATGATGATTGTTTTGCCTTTCTTATGATCTAACCAACTATCCACTGGGCCCTCAGTGAATATTATTACAATTCATTTTGTCCTTATAAGTTGTCCAGTTCAAAGCTAATTTTTTACCCTATAGAGAGAATGACAGTGCCAAAATATGAAATATTTCTTTTGTTTTATTGCTATGATTCTTGGACTAGAAGTGTGGCCTCTGTCTGGAACTGCCATCTCCTGCTTCTCTGTCTCAGTGACCAGTGTCATCTGCCCCATTCTGCTGTATCAAATCTGACTGCATAAATGGAATTTTGGTGGACACAACAGCTACTGCCAAAAGCCAGGCTTGATTGTGAATGGATTTTATGAAGTCTGACATGAGGGCTCAAGCTGTCTTACTGTCCTCAGCTTGTTAGAGCAGACAGTAGGCATTTTTCTCTACTTTAAAAGAGAGCAGTAAATTCCAACCTAGCAGTAGGCGCTGCCAGCACTATGTGTTACACAAAGCAGGTTGTTTTCAGCTAAGAGTTGTTTTGCAGGAGAAAAACCAGAACTGTATTCAAATACTTATGGGGAGGAGGAAGAAGGGGGGAAAGAGTCCTGAGGATCACAATCACAAGGGATTACTGCCCTTAAGGGCACAGATTGGTGTGTTACACTGAAGGCACAAGAGAAGTCTCTGTTTTTTTAGGGTCATGGTAAAATATAAAGATCTATTAAATAGCCTTCTGATTTTGGATAGCCCCCATTTTTGATTTCTGCAACTCAGATGACCCAAGGAATATGGAGTTTTTAAAGCTGGTTTTACAGCTCTGAAGTAAATATCCATTTGAACTTGTGAAAATGAAACTCTGGAGAGAGCAGGAGAGATGATTTTTGGGAAACTTAACTGACACCCTTAGAAAGAAGCTAAAGGCACCTGATGAAATATAATAAAAAAAGCAAATATCTTTCCATTCCTATTTCCACTGCAGCACAGTTATATAGTCTGGATATAATAGAAGCTCTTGAGAAAAGGTGCCCTCTGATTATTACTTCAGGGTTTTAAAGTGACAAGCCATAAAGGGTGAAGGCTGACTCTTTGATCTTAAAGAGCTTGAAAAGAGGAAGATTTACTCTGCTCAAATGATTTCAGGTAATTGTAAGTAATCCAAATTGAGTCTCCGGGCTGCAGGGCTTTATATAAGTGATTCACATTTGAAAATTTTCTGAATAAACATTGATTGAAATTTCAGGAGTTCTTTTTTAAACTTTGGTTAACCCATTCAGGCTGAGGCTCACTGTGCAAGAGGCCATGGGAGAAATGATGACAAAGGCAAGAAGGATGGAGGAAAAGGTTGTGGTTATGCTGTGTGTTAGTGCCAACTAGATCTGCAAAAGATGCTGCCCTTTCTTTCTCACCTGAGTAATGAGCAAGTTAAGGAGTGTTATCAAATGAGCTGGTGTCAGCAAGAAGCATGAGCTCAGGGATGTTGGAGGGCCTTGTCCTACTGAGATTTTTAGAGACAGAAAGTGTCTCAATGCCTACCTTACAGAGAGAGATGTCCATGATCCTGGTGTTCTGCACTGAATGTCTTGTGCACACAGCCTGTCTGCAACTCTGCAGTGCTGGGCTCAGATATGGATCCAGTCTTCAAACAACCTGGCTGCAAACTGAGAGAGGGTAGAATTAGACCGGTATTGGGAAGAAATTCTTCACTGTGTGAGGCTGGTGAGGTACAGGAACAGGTTGCCCAGAGAACTTGTAGATGTTCCATTCCTGGAAGTGTTCAAGGACAGTTTGAATAGGGTTTTGAGCAACCTAGAATACTGGAAAAGTACCCTGTCCATGGCAGAAGTGGCTGTAGAATACAACATCATCTCTTGTGTAAGGTATTCAGTTTCATTAATTTTTATACTTGAGAGCTATAACAGGGTCTAATTTCATTCTTAAATAGCTTTATTTTTAGAGCATTTTCTCTATTTATCTATTTATTTATGTATTTTGCAAAGATTTTAGTCTCCTTAAGTTGTCTGGAGATGCCAAACACTTCAAAATCAGATGAAGCACACATCAGGGACTCCCAGCATAGCAGTTGCTTTAATTCAGTTCTGCACTTGAAGATAATTAAAATAAGTGCTGACTTGTAAGTTGACTCTGGTTGTATGGTTTTCAAAGAAGACAGACTTGTTTAGTCCTTGGAGGAGAGATTCCAAACTCTCTCTCTTGAGTCCAAGGGGAAAAAAATATTTTTCTTCAGGCTGTCCCTAAAACATATTGAGGTATTGAGGGGGTGGATTGTTTTTAATATGACTTTGGTCTTTATGCACAAAAATATTTTTACTGTTCAAATTTTAAAGTAAACAGACCAGATCTGATGTGATTTTTTTTTTGGCGGGGGCGGGGAGTTGTTCAGAAAAGTGTAGATTAGCAGAGGTTAGGTGTGGGCATGATTTCAGGTGGAAAATGTGGAGAGAAAAATTGACACTAATATTTGTCTCATAGGAGGGTACAGACCTACCATCCTAGTTCAATGCAATACAAAGTTGAAGAGTTTAATCTGAATCACTACTCATATAGACCCAGAGAAACACTAAAATGTTTTAAATGAAGCCAAGTATTTAGAGAATACTCAATGATACTACCTCAGTTTAAGAGGCATTACTTTACTAAGATAGCATTAACTCAAGCTCTTGCAACTGGCCATAATCTAATGTTTCTCCCTGTTTGCAGTCTTTAAATCAAATCTAGACAAATAAAAACGCACTGAAGGCTCACTGAACAATATTTCTGGGTGGCTGAAAATTCTGCAGTTATTACAACATGAATCATATGGGAAGACATAGTGAAAACCAGCTCCTTGTGAGTAGGGCAGAGCACTTTCCACTAGATTGTCTTTCTGTAGAACTGGAATGGAAAATAGTTGGAGAATATCTGATTTATACAAGAAAATAGAACCAAGAGGAGTTTGTGAAGCATGAATCAAAATCTGAGGAGGTGAGAAAACTGTAAGACCAAAAAGTCATAATTTGAAGAGGGATGATTTGGAAGCTGGGCTTCTTAATGCATGAGTCATTTCATGCATAGCATGCAGGAGGATGAAATGGGCACATGGAAGAGACATGGCTTGGGAATCACTGAATCAAAGACACCTTATGTATGGGGTTTTTTTCAGGAGACATGAAGACAAACTAGCGGAGTGGAAGCAGATTGTTGCTCAGCATGTGTGTTTTGCTCTTCAACTCACCTGTTTATGTATTTCTTAAAATATTATAATTCTATGCTAAGCTAATTATCAGCCTACAGCTTGATGATATTCCAGTGTCATTCAGTGCATCAGAAAAAGACACATCTGTTTCCTTAAAATATTTCACACTTCATTTCAGAAGTTGCCAGTTTTTTATGTGTTCTCAAGGGCATTCCTAATGCAGTCATTTTTTGTCTGTAATGTCAAGAAACAGGAAACTTCCTTAGGATTCAAATGATGTTTATAAGGTGATTCTTATGTTTTACTGAATGTAAAACTTTATTTATGGTATTTTTCTTACAGAACTATCAAACAATGATTGTCATGTTAGCCATCAAATAAACCCAGGGCTTTTTAAAGGATAAAGAGTAGGAAAAGTGCCTACAGCATGGAGTTACTGTTTTCCTTCTGACATCTAGACTGAGAGTTATTAAATCTCAGGGTGGGTCACTTCTATTATTATAACATGCCTTAAAACTCTGGAAGGTCTTAATACTTCAGGCTGTTAATGCAAGGAGGGCAACTCCATGTAATGCAATACTTAAAAATTATAAATAAAGTTGCACCTGAGTATTAAAGTTCATTCTTAGAAGAAAAAATGTTCGCCTCATGGCCTAGTCATAATACAGCTAAACTAATGTACACTGGGGCTACTTTAATTTACTGAATTTGCTGGAAATCCCTTTGTTTCAGCTGTATGGGCAGGGGTGCTGTTTCAAGTGTGCATGTGTTGTCTGTCTGTGTGTTATGCAGCATCATTGTGCAGGATATACATTTGCTTGTGGGCTAAAGTGAAAGCAAGACTGGGAATAGTTTCATAGCTTGTTGCTTAGAGGTGTGTAGGCATTAGGAGGCTATATTGAAATGAAGGACTTATACCAATTTATATTTATTATAGAAAGAGAGGACTTTACCTTAAGTACCTGCCATGTCTGTGAACCCTTACTTGTCTCAATTCTGTGAAATGCCTTTAAATTTCAGTGGGAATCTAGGCTATAGAACTGATAGTCTCCTCTCTCTCTCAGTCAAAAAACTCTTTCAATCTTTTCTACTTTTCTCTTCTTGCCAACTGAAGCATATTGCTTGGCTTCTGTTACTTGGTGGTTTTCCACTCCTTTGAGTTAGTTGCCAGTATGTTAGGACTTTTCAAGTGTTAAAAATTGACTTTTGGGTGACTGTACCTGATGCAATTTTAAAACTTTTAGTGCCATAACAGGCACCAATGTGAATGTAGCATTCTGTGTAAAACAACTGGATGAAATTTCCTATCCATGGTTATTCGGTGTTCGGATTAAATCACACTATTGATTTTTCCTATCCTTAAAATGTTACTATATAAATTACATTACTAAATACTACAAGAATAAAAAACTATGAAATATGCTATGATGCAAAGTAGTTGAAAAAGCTTTACAAGTTATTTAATGATAAAAAGTATGAGTCTTACTTTCAGAGAATGAAGAAATTTGAAGGAGAAACTTTTATTCTTTGAGAGAAATATTCTTTTCCACTTTAATTAATTCCAATTGCATCACTACATATTTTTGGCAGCTTTATAAATAACATCTGTTTGTTTTACATGCATGCTCTTAAAATTTTGTGGGTTTGTATATAAGTAGCTGTTTAAGCACACATAATGTAGGTAGATATTTCAGATTCATTTTCCACACAAGTATATATCTTTAAAAGGTCTTCCTCTTAATTTCTTGTTCTGTTCAAAATACAAGTACTGCACAAGCACTGACAATTTAATGGAAACTTTTAATCAATTTCCATACACGTTCTATGACAGTGGAGCTTTGGCGGGTCCTTTGCAGGTTAAATATGGAAAGCACTGCATATGAAAAAGACATTTTAAAACTCTAAAAAACAGCCAAATTAAAACAGGCTTATTTACGATTACATGAAACCGTGGCAAGAATATGCAATACAAATGCATCACTGCAATACAATATGCTTCACTGTCCAATTTTCAAGTCTATCTTCCCATCAAAAATATTTAGAACATTTACAAAAATTCTGCAACAATAAGACACAGATTTTTCACCCTTAAACATAACAACTGTTTAAATTTAGGTTTTTGAAAGCCATTTGACAGCTGTCTGTGAACACATTATTTAATTTTAAAAGGTTAAATTTATAAGCTTGTGGTAATGTGCTTTAGGAATGGAAATACGGGCACAATATTAACTTCAGGCATCAGTATAGACCATATATAAAAATAAAATTCCAGATGGAGGTCCATTCAAAATGCCAACTTTCCACACAACATAATGGTGCAATATTTAGTTAGTATAAGACACATGACTGATGAATCAGGACCTATAAATTTTTATTTGAAGGAAATGGGATTCAAATTTTGTGTTTATTATGTGTTTCCACTCCATTGGCCAGGCTAAGATGCAGCTGAGGACAAAGAATAAGGACTTGTTCTCAGATCTTAAAGCCTATGGATGAGAAAAGGGCAGGTACCCATAAATGGCAAACAACACCAAGTACAGAAATGATACTTGCCATCATGATCAGGGCATGGTAAATTATTCAGGAAAAAATACTGTGGCATGCCACTGACATTTTGTGGATACCACAGCAAAGTAAAGTATTACAGAGAGATTTTTGGAAGAAAAAAAAATAGGTTTATAGACCTTTAAGGTGAGTTTTTCCTAGGCAACAGTAGTTTAAGAGGACAAAGGACATTATGGTTCCTTTGAAGTCTGATGCTACAATTCTCTCCCAGACATTCAATTCTAAATGAGTGGTAAAAATCAGGAGAGCAACAAAGACTATTTGGGGCACTGGGAGTACAGATGGATGAATGACAGCATGATGCCTCAGCTAAGGGATTCATGTACTGGTGCTCTGGTAAAACAATAAATTATGGAATAATCATTGCAGCAGCTTTTTGGATGGATACTGACAGGCAAAGTGACCTGAACCCTGTGAGAACAACTGCTGAGTTAGATCTGATGGGAAAGACAAACTCTTGCAAGAGTCAGAGGATCAGATTACACTAACTCCAGTGTTATCCCCCGATGTCACTGGAGGTAGAGGAAACTTGATTTCTTTTCTCTTGTTTCATTTTGTTCTAATTTTTAATAGTCATCAATATTACTCTTGTACTCTGTTGGGTTTTTTTTATATTTGAGAATATGCATGGCAAATATTTAATGACTGATTACAAAAATTAGTGCTTGAACTGAAATATTTGGACTTGGATACTTAGACTTCTAAACTTCAGGCAGTCAATGCAATGAAGAGTGAGCTTTTCCTCTCAAGACAAGTGTATGACCTTTGCAGAGCCTCTAAACAGCCCTCTTTCTCTCAGGTGATGAAAGAGAGTTCAGAATGTCTGGCTGATAGACATTCCATTTGTCAACACTAAACTCAAGTGAGATGCAATAATTCATAATTTTCTTAATTAATTTATTTTAGACCTCTTGTGCTGTGTTGGAATTTCCATATTTTCATCTTGATTCAGGATTATTCCTTTATTCCTTGCTTTTTTTTTTTTTTTGTTTGTAATTTTAACTGCCCCAAAAAGACAATCTCTCACAAAGGAGAAATCCTATTTTCTGGACTTTCTCCTAGGAAAATAAAAAGAAAGTTCTGTTGATAACCCATCAAAAAGCCTAACAGGAGCTCTGCTAAACTGAAAGGTCTTCTGGAAGGGGACTATCTGTTATCTACTTTCTACTTGCTTTTGTCCTCACTGCTTAATGGTCCACAGTTGTTACTGAGTTGTGTTTTTCCCGTCTTCTTACATAGAAGGAAAAAATACAAATTTGGTCCTACTGAGAAGAAATTATCACCAGGGAGACGTGGTCTGTAACCTGATGAATGTTTCAAAATGACATGACTGACCAGTGCACTCCAAAGTGCTTCTGCTTTTGGTCCTCAGCTGTTCTCCTCTACTGTTTCCCATTAGAACTGCAACTGTAGTTGGTCCAGCTGATCCGTGGAAAACTAACCTACTAATGCACAAATGAACCAAAAAAATTTCCATGAACTCTCCTTATTTATCCTGAAGTGGGTTGTTCAATCTCACGTGTTAAAGGAGACATAATGCTCAGCTGATGGGATGGAGTGAGGAGAAAGGAGAGGAGATGGTAACTCTCTTTGGCAATGACCTGAAGAGCCACTGGATTAAGTGCCGTGTAAAATACCACAGATATCAGATGGCTGAATCAAAACTCAGTCACACTTCCTACAAATTCTATATCCACACTGTTTGTTTATGTGAGTTTTGGCTAGAGATGAAGTAATCATGATGAGTGTTTTCTGAAGACAAGGCAGTATTGTTTGATTTCCCTGTGCTACAATGACCTCTCCCTGAATTTGCCTGTCTCTCCATGCTCCTGCTGCTACCAGACAATGCTTTCCTGCCTTGTAGAGCAGTAGTAAAGACATTTTCAGTAAATACTGGTTCTGGCTCTGACATAGTTGGACTTGGGTATGTGGGTCAGACACCCACATATAATCTTCATTGCGACTTATTTGGCAGCATCAGGGATCAGATTCAAGTTCTAGGTGGTCACTTGCAAATCTATAGCCCAAGAAGTTACATAATCTCAGGCTGATATTTTCCTTCCCACATACTTTTCTCCCACACTTAGAGGTTGTTGTTGTAATCCCTTGCTTTCCAGGGAGCAAGGCCACAACTCCTTCTTTGGTGAGGACCCAGCAGCCTCCTCTCCTTTGGCCTCACACAGTTCCTTGTGCCTGTCCTCTTTGCTGCAAACTCTGTCTTACACCATTCCTTGCCATACTTTTGTAACTGCTCTGACTCACTCTAGCAGACCTTAAAGTAGTTATTTTGCTTCTAAAAAAAAAAAAATTATGAATTAAGACATTCTCTCACATCACAGATTCCAAATGGAGTTTGTCTTCTGTCTTCTCAGGGAGGACTCTTTTTCATCTTGGGATCCCATGTATTTTTCATACAAGTACTGGAGGTTGTTATTGTGGGTCACCACTCAAGCCATGCACATCTAGGCAGAGAAACCTATATGACCCAGACTGTTACTGCTATCCTATTTTCTCCAATTTGTAAATCCCTTCTTAACAGAAAAGCACCTTACCCACACTGACCCACTAGGTGTCCAGGCCTTTTTTATTTCTCTCCCTATAGCTTCACCAGAGGCTAATTGAGTGTCTTTCAATATTTAGACTTGCCTGTCCTTTTCTTGGGAAAAAGGGATGTTCCAATGGTGTCCCTTTTACCTTCAGGCCTTGGCTATCTGGCTATGCATGCATCAAACATCATTATTACTGTACCTCACAGTTTTCATTATCTTCTCTTTCTGTTCCTGTCCCTTCCTGGTACCTTACTTCCACTGTATCTTATGTAGTACATTTTGACCAAGGGGACCTGTGGCTGGGCACTCAGCACATCTTTCATACCTCAAAGATGAGACATAAAAATTATGCAAGAAGGTGAAGAGATTTCTTGATTGTCATTCATACACTATCAGTCTTTTCTGCTCTAAAGTAATTCATGTCACATACATGATAAACATTTGTTAAACAAAATCTAGCTTGTCACACGGGTCATACATTGTCTAGCTTGTAGATAATAATTGTCAAAAATTACAAAAAGGCAGGTTGGAAAAATGCAGGTACAGTAGGTATTTGTGTAACTTTCAGTGGATAATGAAATTAAATAATTTTAAATATGTCATTTTTCTAATCACCAAATATATTTACATAATCCCTTTTTCTCACAGTGATTATAGGATTTGTGTGGCAAGACTTACTTTGAAGCTGCATATTATTTATTTCCCCATTTGGTATTCCATTTTTCAGCATAAATGGGTTTTATTTCTGATTTTCTCTTGCATGTGCAATCACTTCTTTTCCTAAGCAGCACTGTTCAAAGTGGAGAGGTACTCTGGGGATTTAGCCTTACTGTATGTACTAGAATTTTAAGCTTTATGCAAAATTATTTGCTATCAGGGCTGAATATCCTCACACACCCCTAAAATAAATTGACAGTTTCTAAAAGCTTCTGCAGACTGGAGGATCTGACAGAGTAAAGAAACACAGTAGAAATGGTTGTATTATGTTCTCCTTCATGACTGTGTTTGTAGTGTCAACACATTGTCTTTGAACTCTTGAAGAGACTTGGGCAAATATTTTTTAGTGATTCACCCCATAAATTTTGCTTAATGTTATTGTTTGCAGGTAGGCTGCAGAACTCAAGTGTCTTCAATAAAGTGTTCACATGCTCTGTAAAACTCTGCCTTCTGCCTTTGATAAACTAATCCCAAATTTGAAATTAACCATTAATTTAATGCACCAAGCTATTTTTGAGGTATGTCACTAGTCCCCATCCAGTGCATGCAGAAATCCCTCATGGTGACTCTGACTAAATGAAGGCATAGCAGTGTGGTAATGACCATCCTGTACTTTGTCTGTGCAAAGATCATGGAATGACATGGTGAGCACTGCATAATCCAACCCATGGGTCAAGAATGCAGCTTTAAAGGTATCTGCCAACTGGGAAATTTTTTCTTGCTTTCTGCTAGCCTGTGCCTTTGAAGCATAACATGTTTTCTCTCTTCAAAATCTTTATCTTCAATACTGTAATAACTAGTAGCTGGGGTTACCTTGTAAGTTTTTGGTGAGTCTTTCCCTTACTTCTGTCCTCAATGTCATTATGCAGCAAGGAGTTTACCTGATGCACCTCAGCACCAAAGATGTCTAGAGTTCATATTAACTAACTGCCCTGCTCAAACAGGTCACCTAGAGTCAGCTGCCCACAATAAGAATGGTCATATAGCCCCTAAAAGCACAGCTGTTGCCCCACACTACAGCATTAATGGGGCTTTAGTGTGAGCAGCAGCTCTTTAAGCACTTCCTACCTGATGATTTTCCCAGAAGTCACAAGAATGTATATTTACTTAGAAGAAAAAGCACTTCTTCTTGTAGTATAATTTTTAGTTTTGGGCAGTTTTTTTTTCTAACAACTTCTGTAAATGCATTGGAAAACAAAACTAACCATGGCTCCCACTGTATGTGTGTCTGGGCTTTTTCCAGCTCAAGTGTTAGATTTTTACTAATGACTTCCAATGGGATGGATATAAACCGTGTCTAGGTAATTGATATCACAAAACTCTGATTCTGTTTTCATTTACATAGGTTTGCTCTCATCATGGGAACAATTCCAGTTTATCCCATGGTAACTTTAATCAGAATCTATCCTTCAGTATTTAATAAATTTTCATTTTGCAAAACTATTTCAACAATTAGTGCGAATGAAGAAGTCCTGAACTGGGATTTTTGCTTCTCTGTCTCTCTTGAGCTTTGTTTTTTTATTTATTTTATTTTTTTCACAGATAAAAGCAATGGTAAACTTCCGAGGGTCTAAGTAAGCTTATCTGTTTAGATGTCTGAAAAGCAAATGTAATGAACTAGAGATCTCACAAGTTAGAATTTCTGCTTAAAATATGTATAGTTTTAACTGGTTTTCAGCCTGCATATAGGACAAATCTCAGTCTGAAGTCTCCTCCACCAGACCTGCTCCTGCTGTTACACTCTTTTCTATTATGATTAATAGCGTCTGAAATCCGAAACCAAGTCAGCTGCACTATAATAAACTTGGTATCAATTTTACAGGTCACAAATAACCATGTAATTCAATAACCCTCTATGTGTTCCAGACCAACGTGGGACCACATGCTTGTGGGGAGCAATGAATGGGTAATTTGATGAAGAATGAAGACCATATTCAGTGAAAAGGCTCTGAAAGCTGAAAGCATTTTCTGCAGGAGAACAGGAGGCAGAGTCAGGAAAGGGAAGCATGTTTCCCAGAGATGGTTACTTTTAATGGCATGAACTATCTCCAATCTTTTAAAAGTGTCTATGCATTTTGGAGTGTGTCTGAATGATGAATAATTCATCCTGAAGAGAAAGAATGTGAGCAGTTAAAGAACATGACATCAGACTAGAAATGGTCAGTCAGAAATTTGGTGAGGCAGATTAAACAAAAAAGTTTCCTTTGAAGGTGTGATTTGGGATCCATATAAGGTGATCTCACTCAATTGCAGTCAATGCTACAGGAGATTGTGTTAAGAATCAGGACCATTCCCTAAAAGCCTATGAAAATACTTAGAAGGAAAGGATTATGTGTTCCATATCTAGCTTGCAAAATTAGATGGTTAAATATGATTCTCAGCTTTCTTTTTTATTTAAGAAAATTAAATTTCTTTGGTCACAGGTATACAGAAAATCCTGACAATGTGAACCAAGTGAAACCTACAAGCTTGGAAATCAGAAGACAAATTGTGCCCTTTTCCTCATTTAAACTCAATCTTTTGGCTGCATAGCCAGTTGCGTAGCTTTCCTTGGTCTGCCTTCCCATTGTTCTGCTCTGTTCTTCTAACAAAAATTTGCATGAGAAAGATGTTCTTTTTTTCACCTCTTAGGGATTAATTGTAGCTGAAGGAGACTCATGACCACAACTGATATCTGTTAGTATGCACAGATCCTTTCCTGTGTCCATCTTCTACTTCCATCTAAATCCCATCAGGACATAAGTTTCTGACACTGATATGTACAGCATCTGAGAAGATCAGTCACTAAAACCCAAAGTGATAAGTGAATCTTAGCCATATTCTTGCCTGTCATATTTGTATGGCCTAACTAAGCAGATTTTTAGATGTATACAGCAGATCACCTTTGTCATCAGAAAACCAGAATATATGAGAAGAGATGCAGAAATTGTTTTCTTTGCTAGTTTAGGCAGCTTCTAAACACAAGAATTGTGTTGTGTTTTTAGTAGCCTTGTTCCTTCATGACGATTTTTGGCTCCTCAAACATTATTAAATATATGTATATATTAAAAATATATTACACAAATATATTTACAAAAATATGTATTTATTTACAAAAATATATATTGATTTACAAAAATATATATACAAATATATATGAAGACCACATGAGGGTTGCTGTAATGTTAAGTAAAGCACCAGTCAGTCAGGTGCTTAACCTCTCCAGATGGAATATTGGATCAGAACACTATAATGTGAAAATTTTGTTTAAGAATTTGTTTTAGTCTAAGCTACAGAAAGAATTGCATTATGATGTCCCTTATCTGGAACTTCAATATATGAAGACATTCATATTAATTTTTCATTTTTTTACTGGGATTAGTATTATTAAAAACATAATTGTGTTTATATTAAATTTTAAAAGTTTTAAAATATGTTATTTCAGATTAAATATTTACTTTTTAAAATATTTAGCTTGTTTTGTTTTAATATCTCAAAAATGCAATGCAAATTTAGGAAGAGCAAACTTCTCTAAAACCTTAAACTAAAGCAGACTTTTTTTTTAAGAATTTGTATTTTGTTTCATTCACTTTAGCTGAACTGTTTGATAAACTTAACTTTATCTTTATATATTTCTTTTTTTTTTCCCTATTCCAGTTTTCAGTCACTAAAACATACAGTAAAATATCTCACTTAGTTGTAGAACAAAAGGCCTTAAAATTGTAGAAAGGTTTGGGTTGAAAGGGACCTTAAATATCTTCTAAATTCAACCCCTAATATAATATAGAAAATACTATATAATCCATACTTTTCCCAAAGTCCTCATTGACCAAGAGTCTAGTGAAGAAACTAAGGGACTGGAGATCATATTCAGGTCATTGGAATAACAGATGAAGGATGAGATTGTATTTTGCATCCTGTGTACAGAGAAATTCAGACTGGCTCTTCCTGTCCTGGGATCCAGCAATCTGGAAAGCAGGATGCTGAGCTATCAGAACAATGTTTTCCTGCCCATATTGTTCCGTGGCTCTGGCAGCATGATTATACCACTTCTGAAGAAGAGGTGTTAATCAAGAGGCTTTGCTGTGGGAATATCTTCACACACATGGGCTGCTGCTGATAGCTTGAGGATTTCTGGATCGCACTCCATGGCTCGGTGTAAAGGGAACGACAGAGCCTCCATGAGAAACAAAGAAACTCAGCCAGCATCTTCCATCCCGAATATCTTTGACTTCAATTCCAAACCTTAACATCAAAAATTTAATGCCCAATGCAAGCATTTCCTAATGGTGGTCGTGGGATGTGTGGTCTGACTAAACGAGACATTTCCACAGTCATCTATAGCGCAGATTGTTTTACTGCCAATCTACTTCATGGTCAAAGGAGAGAAATGGGCATTTGTAGGTACAATTAAACTCATCCTGGTGTAGACAACTAGAACAGGTCAGAGAAACACGTCCTAGAAATGTCTTCTTCTGTAAAAAAAAGAGAAACCCTGAATGTCAGGAATTGACACTTACGCTGGAGATCCCAAAATAGCTTGTCTATGTAAATGCTGGCTTTCTGACCTGATGAATGGCCTCATTCACTTCCTCCAATATTTCAGTAATATTTTCCAAAATGTTCCTCAGCTTCTTGTTCACTGCCAGATGTATATATCTTTTTATAATTAATTCTTCATGAAGACCCTGTAGAACACTGTGCCTGCTTACTGAAGGTGAGTTTCCACAGTGCCCTTGTTGCCTGCCACCTGAGAATTCTGTTTTCCACAGAGGCTCTTTAAAAAAGACGATGAAAATCTGATTTATGCTTTGCATTCATAGCACTGGGCAAAAATGATGGTAACTGGCCTCCCCTCTTCCTTCCATTAATCATCAACAGATTGTCCAGAATATGCAGCTGCTCAGGTGCTGATCTGGATTCCTCCCAAGCAGGATAGCATGTTCAATAATATTTTCCTATACTGTGGTCCTTTGTTCTATCAATTTCTTGTATCTTCTTCATTTGTCTTTTCAATGCAGATCAAATAGTCTTTTTCTGCTTTCTAGTGTTTTAGTGTATTGAGTACTTGTAGGTGTATCTTCAGTTTATTTCAAAAGGTTCTTGCAGGGAAGCCTCTGCTACAAAAGCTTGGATGTCTGTCTGTTTGCAAACCCAGCTGAAAAGGTCACTTATTTATGGAAAAACACTTTCTTCTGACAGCTCTTCTTGAACTGAAGCCTAGATTATTTGTGCAGCTCCTTCTTATTCTGAAGTTGAAATCTTCTGACTCCGTAGAACCTTAAATATAGTCTCAAATATGGGATACTTAATTACGTAAATACACCAGAAGGTGTAATCAATGTAAATGACCACTCGGGAAGGTTAAAGGCCTTCAATTATATATGGGAATGTGATTCAAGACAGTCTGGATTCTGCTTCTTGTTTCCTGCTTTGCTGCTTAATCTTTCTCATCTGGTGTAAATCAGTCTAATTTCAGTACAGCCAATGTGAATCCACTGGCTGGGATTCACACCTCTGAAAATATCCACAGAAACCACATTGGTTAAATTCTTAGATGGATCAGAGAAAACTTGTTGATACTCATAAGACAGAAGACAGATATTCCTCTGGATTCAGTAAAAATTTGAAGCTAGTATACTCAAGGAAGTGTTATTCCTGCTGCTTTCCTTGTCCCATTTCCATGTATATTTTCATTTTCACATATAAGTTCTCCTTTCTGGCAAGATAGGAGACACCATTTATGCTGAAGATGAAACCGAGCAAAAACTGTGCTTCTGCCACATTATTCCTGGCATTTTATCCAGGGAACTGAGAGAGAGAAGAGTACTGTGTGACTAAATTACTTACTAGCATTTAAAAATAATCTCAGAATAGTCTGTGTCTGGGGCCCCTAGCAAGGAAAGCACGGGCCTGTTGGAGTGATTCCAAAGGAGCATCACCAAGATGATCAGAAGTCTGAATCATCTCGCCTAAAAGATAGGTTGAAAGAGTTGGGGTTGTTCAGCTTGTAGGAGAGCAGGCTCTGGAGAGAGCTTATAGCAGCCTTCCAGTACCTAAAGGGGGCAACAAGAGAGCTGGATAGTGACTTTTCACATGGGCATGTGGAAAGGAATATGTAAAAGGATAAGGGGGAATGACTTTAAATGGAAAGAGGATTGGTTTCAATTAGACATTAGGAAAAAATTCTTCATTATGAGGGTGGTGAGGCACTGCAACAGGTTGTTCAGAGAAGTTGTGGCTGCCCCATCCCTAGAGGTGTTCAAGGCCAGATTGGATGGGGTTTTGAGCAATTCTACATTCATGTAGAAGTCAAGAAAATGTCTGAATTGATTCCAGAACAACTCAGAACAGGAGCCAGCTGTAGTTGTGTTAGAAGAGGCCCTACCGCTGGTGAACATTTTCAAAAGGGGTAAAAAAATCTCTTGTAGTTTTAGGACAAGGGACCTCAGTTGAAGTGTCAAATAGGTAACTCCTCAAGGCTTATTCTTCTAAGACTACTATGTTGATGTATCTTAGATATCTTCATCCAACACTGCTTGAAAACACAGTGGTTGCAATCTTCCCTGAGGAACTGGCAGCATGTCATTACACTTGTTGGGCAGCAGAGTACAAATTTAGGGAGCAGCTTGGGGACAGAAGTAGCACTTTTCTCTCCTGTGACCTGCACTTTGGTACACACATGAGTATATGAGTACATGTGTACACACATGAGAACATGAGTAACTGGAACAGAGCATGAACCTTGAGGCAGCTGCTCTTCTGCCCGGTAGTATCATACATGGTGGGCAGCCAAAGCAGAGAAATACAGAGGTACATAGCAGTAATTTCTTCTCCTGTGTGTCCCAAGAAGAAGCTTTTTGGGCAGTCTTCAAATGCCTAAAATCCAGAAGTTGTCACCAACTTATCTCAAACTCTTCAGCACTAATTGCACATTCCATTTTCCACCTGGAAAGTCTGAGACATGAAGAAGTGCATGAACTGGTGGGAACACTGTCAGCATACAGGGCTGTGAAGGCCCATAACATTTCTCCAGTATGGGCATGCAGATTGTTCTGTTAGCTGGGGCAGGACTCAATGCCAAGTGAAATCAGCACTACAAGCTTCCACTGGCTTCCACTGGCTTCAGTGGTAGCAGATTCTGTCCTTAAAATGGGTATGTGGATTATAAAAGAGTGAAACTTACAGGCTTTGAGGAATGGTTTTATTCTGTTTTTTTCCAAAGACATTTATTTTATCAGAAAAGGGAAGAATTGGTGGGCTGGGTATTTTAAATACAGCTTTTAACTTGTCATCAATATGTTTTAAAAGAGAGCTGTGAGTTGAAATTTTTATTCTCTCCTCTAATCTCTTTTTCCTTTTTTTTTTTTTTCTTCTTTATAAAGAAAGTTGTAAAGTATGCTTGAGTAGAGGTAGTTTGAGGGGGATTTTTTTTTCTATATATATTCTTGATGTATACGGTTCTGACCATTATTTTTGATTACCTGTTCTGGCATGACCGAGATTCCCTGTATTATTTCTAATACTTCTTTTTCCTCCCTGGGGAAATTTCATGTCTGCTTTTAACATTTGTCCTTTATTTTTACTTTGTGAAAACTGAGGCAGGGAATTAACTTTGTGTCACTGCCATATCTATTTTTTAGTTAATAATATCTTACATTTACAATATCCTCCTCTGTAATCTCCTTGGATGACCTTCCTGCCCTAAGATATTTCTATCACTTCTATTGTCTCCTCACATGTTACTCTTTTGTCTTCACTTTCTCATCTCTCCCTTCCATAATCCCCATTTTATCTCTCACATTTGGTCCCTTTGTAACCTTGATTACTTTGTGCAGAGCATTTTTCATTCACATTGGCATACCTTTTCCTTTACAGTATATTTACTGGGTAGGTAGCATGCACATAACACAACATTCCCTGAGGCAAACATGAATTTTACTTTGAATGCCTTCCAATTTCACTCACTTGCCCCTTCCTTTACCCAATAGTGTCAGTTCTAACAAAGCTTGCTTCACTGAAATTGAACACCCATATTTTTCTTCTGTATAGAAGAATACTCCCCTGTTTGCTTCCTTGGTAGAAATGTAATTATATTATTGCTCTATTTGCCCTGCTTCATGCCTGGATCAACTAACCAAAAGGACATTAATGAAAGCTTATTTTTTGCCTCTATTCTTCTACATTATATATATTAAAAAATCACTTTACATTTTTGCTTTTTGTTCTTGCAAGAGTCTTTCTCTTTTCTTTCCAACACATATTTTTCCCTCCCTTTGTCTGCTCTCTCCATGTGCCTTTTGTTCATTCTCCATTTCCACTCAGTTGTTCTCTTTTGAGAGTTTTGACACTGACTTTAATATAGCTTGTGTTTGAACTCATATGCCTTTTCCCCTCGGTTCCTTCGATTGCTGCTAACACTGAGAACTGAAGATTGTAAGCCTGTGCCCTGTTGCTTGCAGTAAACTTGTTGGGATCACAAGAAGCTGAAAAAGTTTCCTGTCTGCTCAGGAGAACCCTGGATCACTTCTGCATCCCCCTCTCCATCCCACTCCTCACAATGAATCCAGGTGACCTCTGGTGCATGACTGCTGTTAAGGCTTGTTTTCTGTTTGATGCACCCATAGACAGTTTAAATGGGCTTGTGTGTTGCATTCCTATATTTGAGGTTGGTCACCTGCAGATATTTTTGACAAATTAAAAATAGACTGATTAGAGAAAAAATGCTCTGGGAGGTGTCTCATAGGTCTCTGCAACCACACCCCACCAATCTTAAATCTGTCTGGGTATATTCCTTCTTTGGAGATTTCATCAGGTTTCCTTTGGGTTGTTTCCAAAGGACATGATCACAGGATATAGTTTAGGTGATAAATAGCTGTGCTAGGATGAATGCCAGCATGTTCTACTTCAGTGCCTCTACACTAGAGAGGAGCAGAAAAAAGGACTAAGCCTTGTGTTCATGGGCAACATAGTTGAGCCAGTAAGTAGTGGGCATCAGTTCTCCATGTAGGTGCCTCAGGAGTAAATAGGCAGTTTATTCCATTGCTAGAGGAAAGCTGGTCATTCAGAGTTTTTCTGGACAGGAAATACAGGGGCTGATTTTGATCTGAAGCTGAATTAGAACACCTGGCATTAGTTGCAGGTTAAGAGTGTTCATGAGGGAACAGTCATGCAGACTGCCTGGCAACTTTTTATTTGTGGTCAAAAAGGCAACATGGGAGCTTTCCTGACTGGACAGGATGTCTTGACTTCACCTCTGAGCAAGAGGTTGTCTGCGCCTTCTTTTGCATTACTGCAGGCTATTTATCAGCCTTTCTTACCACCCTGCTCCAAAAGAGAAAAGTCCTTTGTATCCCTAGCTTCTGGGAAGCTAATGCACTTGGCTGGCCTGCTTGTTCCAATGCCAGCTCCCAGCCAGTGCTCCACCCTACCCAGACAAAGGCACTTACCTGCTGTAGGGCTCTTCCTGGCCTAGAAGAAACTTATTGCCTCAAGCTAGTAAAAATGTAGAGCAATACAGTAAATTGCCTCTCAAAGAGAGCAGTTTGGCTCCCCCAGCACTCAACAAGTCACCACCCTCTATGCATATAATTCTCTCCCTAGGTATTTTCATTTACAAAATATTGTATCTTGTCTTGCTTGCAAATCACAGATTTATTCTCATGGTGGTATCTAATCCTCAGTCTCCTGAAAGTTAATCCTGTAGTCTACCTTTTCCCCAAAAATACTCAAAAAAGAACATAAAACAAAATATAAATACAGCCAGGATCATGTACCTTTTAAAACTTAAATTAGTCCCATCTGTGGCATGGCTGAACACAGAAATGTAATATAAAATATTATACCCATACTTGAAAGATTTGTGGGCTTAACAGAATCCTTTTTTTTTTTTTAATGTGAAGATTTAAACCCACATTTATCTGAAATTTAAAAAAAATAAAATGAAGTATTTTTTTTTCCAATCAGTAATACAGATGAAATATTTATACTAATAGGGTAAATGTATTGAAATTTTATTCCAGTTTTCTAAAGCATTTAATATTTCTAAGATTCAAGTCAAAAAGAATGTAGCATAATAGCCTACCCTAGGGTAAAAGTCTTCTTTTTCAGTTTTGATACCTTAATCAACAGTTTAGACTTAAGTCTGTTGTGAAGTCCAGACTTACCAGATGTTACTCTCCTAGAGTCAACTGAGTTACATGGTGTCATGCCAGAATTATATCAGTTTCTCACTGCGATCCTGCTCTTCAAGTCAGGGTAAAACTCAAGGAAAAACAAGGAAGACAAAGAATTTATTATAACTTCATAAAAGCATTGTTAAGGAAAGAATCAATCTGAATAATCAGTCAAAGTCATACAGTTCAAACCATACCGTTTGTTTTAAAGCATTACGTTTTTTCTGATGTGAAGGAAGTTAGATTTGTGCTTCCTTGCAGGAAGAAGTCAAGACATTTTGTAATTAATTTCCATAGATCAAGAAATCATACGAAACTTAAGGGGGAGGAGGGGGTGCTGGGTGTTTGCCACAGACATTATCCAATTTTTCATGGGGTCTAAGTGTGGAAATAAGAGAATAAAATGTATGGGACTCTCACATTTCTTTGCTAATACTTAATGGAAAAAACAGATGGGAATTACTAGCTTTTTAGCTAGAAGAAATAATTTTTCTGAGTGCTGTGAATGTCTGCAGTAAGAGACATTTTGTAGATTTTGTTTATTATGTGGTGTCAGGTGATTATTATTCTGGTACTACGAAGTGAAGGGATAGGGTCCTTTGTTTCTAGGTTAGCAGATGTAAGGATCATTTATCTTTGGCTCTCCGAAAGAAGTCTCTCATAGTGAGTACATGTTGTTTGGCACATATGACAGTCAGCTACTCAGATCAGCTCATGGACAGAATTTTGTCACTGTGTTAGAAAGGTGTTTTCAGAAAAGTTTAGCCCACTTTCAGGAATATGACTGCAAAATATTCTCAGGAAAGGGAAGAACGTGGCACTGTCATGGCAAGGGCAGGGAGATTGTCCCTTGCATTTCTCTCTTTGTCTTTGAGAAGCAAAAGGAGTGCTTTAGATTTAATGCATTCTCAATTTTCAAAGCTTTCTGCTTTGCCTGAAAGTATCTGAGCCTATGCTTGCACGTGCATATGTGCAGCTCTGCACAGAATCCCAGAAGGTGGAACTGTCTTATGTTTCCAACACTGGTATATTTTTGATGATCTGATAGCAACTGAGATCTTTCCTAATTCGTCACTTTAAGTCTGGGAAAGCAACTAAATACAATGGAAAATAAATGAAAGAGGACATAGCTGTCTCGAGGGTTGCTTTCCTGCAGAGCACAGAATCCTGCCTTCTCTTTCCATCAAACATATAGAATTTACATTGGAGTTTAGTGACACCTGAAATTATAAAACAAATCAAAACAAGATAGAAAAAAACAAAGTCAACAACAGGCAAAAGAGATACAGAAAGAGAAAAAAAAATCAAACCCAAACCCTTTTTCTATACCTAAGAAGGAAACTAGATTAAAGTAATCAAAAAAAGAGCAGAAAGAGGGACAAAAAGCTAGACCATGACATCATTATTTATGTTGGTATAGCAGCTTATTCAACAAATGTTCTTTTCTTTTTGATGCAGAGCAATCTTCTTTTTATTGTCATTTTTACTGCTGTAGCACAAAAGAGGCCCCTTTATGGGCCAAGACTCACAAGTTCCTTATACTGTGAATAATAAAAGATGATTGTTATTTTCTGAAGAGTCCCTTGTGATACAGGTATTTTCCCCACTATGCTGCTGTGAGGCAAAGAAAGAGAGCCAGAGACTGCCCTGGGGGATGACTTACTATCACCAAGTCTGAAAAATTCCTTCACCCCACAACTTTGTGGAGAGGCACCCTGCTACTCCTTGGGCCTCCTGATCACAGTGTGGGAACAGTAGGTGTCTTTAATATCACCAGTCCTGGAGTATTGAGACGCCACTGTGATCAACCTGAATTCACTCCCTTATTATAAGATAGAGAGAAAGAAGCTAAAAACAAATTAATTTTTTATGCTTAACTATGAGGTGTAAGTAACTAGTTATTGTATTTGATAAATCAAACAATACAAAGCTATAATTAGCTTTGGTTTTGATTTTCTATCTGAATGCTTTCCAGCTTCCCCAGCTGAGCTCTGGAAATCCCCAAATGGAGATCCCACAGCCTCTCTGGACAACCTGTTCCAATGTTTGAAAAATCTCATTGTGACTTGTATTATCTTTATTCCTAGCTGATATTTACCTTGCTGCATCTTTGGATTCCTACCCCTTTTTTTTTTTTTTTTTTTTTACTGGCCATATCTTGGAAGAGTCTGGCTATCTAACAACTCTTCTGTAAGGTAGTTGAAGACAGCAGTTAGGTATCCACCCCACTTTCTCCTATTCAGGCTGAAAAAGTACAGATCCCTCTCCTTGAGTGTCTCATGCTCTACCCATGAGATTTATCCTCCACTGGGTAAATTAATGAAATTTATAATTTTTAATTTATATTTTTTTTTTCTGGAATACCAGGGAATTAAAAATTGGGCACAGTACTCCAAATATGAATGCACATATGCTAGAGATACCTGTTGACTGTGACAAT
Organism: Vidua chalybeata; assembly: GCF_026979565.1. NCBI lineage: Eukaryota > Metazoa > Chordata > Aves > Passeriformes > Viduidae > Vidua > Vidua chalybeata. Next base: position 81,119,048 of record NC_071531.1, on the reverse strand, counting down.
GTTAACAGCCAGGAGGTTGAGGGAGAGGATTCTTTTTCCCTGTCTACTCTACCCTCACAAGACCCCACTCAGAGTGCTGCATCCCAACTCTGGGGTCCCCAACATAAGAAGGACATGGGCCTGTTTGAACAAGGTCAAAAGGTAAGAAGAAGTCAAAAAGATGATCAGAGGGCTGGAGAACCCTTTCTGTGTAGACAGGCTGAGAGAGCTATGATTGTTCGGCATGGAGAAAAGACTCCAATGAGACCTCACTGAAGCCCTCCAGTACTTAAAGGGTGACTATGAAAAACAGTGAGAGTGACTTTTGTACAGAGAGATAATGATAGGACAAGGCGGAATGGTTTTAAACTAAAAGAGGAGACATTTAGATTAGGTGTTAAGGTGAATTAAGAAATTCCCAAATTTAATTTACCCAAAGAACTGAGTAATGAGTCACTGGAACAGGTTGCTCAGAGAAACTGTGAATGACCCATCCCTGGAAGTGTTCAAGGACAGGTTGCATGGGGTACTGTGCAACATGGTCTTGTGGGTGGCATCTCTTCCCACAGCAGGGGGATTTGAAATTGATGATCTTTAAGGTCCTCGCCGACCCAAACCAATCTATAATTCTGTGATAATAAAGCCCACAGTGCTGTTGGGCTTCTTTGCTGCAAGAACACAAGACTAACTCCTCCAATAACATTTCAGTTCAGTGTAAATTCTTCAACCTCATATTCTTGATTACTGATTTAATTAGGAAAATGCCTAACCTCTTAATTCCTCTCATCTAAACTAGTAATTGTTTGACACAGCTTTCATAAAAATAATATCATATCCAGCTGAATTACATCTGCTTGTCCTAATGTTCTGCAGGTTATGAACCAATGCATGCTACCTACAAGTTCATGAGCTTACCTCTTCCTGGCAGACCAATCTGCATAATATTTTACATAATTTCTGAGTATATATGAGTTTATATACATAGTTTTTTCATAAAATGCAATTTACATAAACACTTAAGTAAAAACAAGAACTGTGTTTCATTAATAATTACTCATGGAATGGAAATTCAACAAGAAAGATAAACAGCATTTAGATAGCATTTTTCCTGTTTTAGATAACTCCTAAAGGGGCTTTTTGGGATTGGGAACTCCATGACAATACTGTAAGAGATGCCATGCATCTGTAGTACACTGTATGAAAAGTGAAAGGGAATAAGGTATTATGGAAAATGTAGGAGTCTGACATCCATGTCTTAAGGAGGATGGGAAGGAAGACAAAGAAGATATATGATGATAACTATTCCCAAGTAGGATAGCACTTGAGGAACAGAATGAAGACAGCAAAGTTTTCTTGCTTAGAGACACAGAAACTGAGAAAAATAGAGGCAGAGTTTTAAGTATGAAACAGGGAAAGGTGTGTTGTGATGGCTTTGTCAAACCAATGTAACTTTGGTTTGAGGTGCCAGAGAAGAGGCAGGTGGGAAAGGATTTTAGTAAGAGGTGTGTCCATAGCCAAAGTAGAAATTTCTTTGGTGGCAAGTCAAAGATGGAAAGATCAAGGCAAGGCAATATGATTGGATGAAATTTTATATCAAAAGCTGATGGATAAAAGCTTGGATTAGAGCATATGTTAGTTACCTGCAGAGGTTGTGAAGGATTAGCCAGAGAGCAGCTGTCTGCATGTGGTGCCACAACAGTCCCCCAGTCTCAGCCTCAGACCATTACAGAGGTTCACCAGTCTGCTCAAGAGCAGGGGAGGTTGCTCTGGACAGTAGTCCTCTGAGAAATATTGCTAAAATATTGCTATAAGGAGGACAATCAAACCCAAGAGGTTTTTCAAGATGACATCCTAAAATATTGAGAACATTAAAAAAAGAAAAAGACAATTTAAGCTGATCATTTTCTTTAAGAAACTACAGCTAGAACAGAAGTGTACCATGTCTTTGTATTAAAAAAAGAAGAAGGAAAGAGGAAAGTGCTTAACCCTCCAAAAGGAAAATTGATGGAGATTTCCTTTGAGAATTTTGATTCAGTGGCCTCAAGAGTCAGGGGAAAAGTTGAACAAAAAGTAAAGCAGTTAGCTAGTGGAAAGAATAGTGAGTTCTGATAAAGTTGTTGCAACAAATAGAGGAACTTGAAATAGCAGTAATTTTAAAAGTCATTAAAGAAAAAGAAAAGGAGAAATTGTAAGATTTAATAACCCTTTAAATGAATGGCATGAGGCCTTCTTGGAATGCAAAAGATCTGAATGACCTTATTAAAGACAGACAAAAATAGGAATTTACCTGAACCCACAGAAAGTGGATGGAGTTGTATTACAAGATATACACCAAGAAACCAGAGGTTGTTAAATTAAAATAGGACAGAAAAATCACTTACTGCAAAGTTTTTCAAATAAAGCACAAAATCTAAAACAGACAGCAACTTTAGAGGGGAAAATATTTATTTTATGTTATAGGATATGCCAGAGATCCCGAAATATGCAAGGTCAGACAGTAGTAAATGGAATGGTTCATATTAAAAGCAGTATTTCTGGAACAAATCTCTTGAGAAATTACTTGTATGGGTTTTGTCCAACTGCTGGAAAAGCTTATGAGATCGTTGTTTTAGAAACATTACTATGCAGATGGTGGCGGTTTAGACCCATTGTATACTTCTCCTTCTGTCCTGATTTAGCCACAACTCCCACTAAAATTGATCAGTGAATGGATTACTTGCAGAATAACCCATTTACTTTAGTCCCTGGCTGAGCAGTTTTTTCATGCTTGCTTTCTCCCTTGTATGTGGTTTACAGGATAACGGTATTCCCTGATGAGTTTTAAATTGGATTTCTCAGCTGAAGAAACTAAGTGCTTATTCACTAAAACAGCGATAGAACAGAAGATTTTTGGTGTCTGTGGGAACTGAAGCTAAGAAAAATTACTGTGGTCAGAGTTCCTTGGATTTTCTGATGTTTTGATGTCCGATGCAGCAGGGCACTAAAACTGCCCTGCTGGTGTGATGGATTTGCAGTTGGAGTCCTTCCAAGTACCACTACTCCCAAGTGCAATGCGGAGACTGATGGCTAGGCTGGAACAACCCATTCTACCCAGTGTAATCAGGAAGCATTTGAGGAACAGAAAATTTAACAGTAAGAAGGCTTTGGAGCTAGAGTAGGTGGAAATGAATGTAATGATAATAATTCCAACTTAGAAATAAAGAGGGAGGAAAATGAAAATGCTGAATAATTTAATTTTGACATTTTTAAAGTATCTAATATTAGTGATGTATTTTATCATGGAAACATGAGAATGCTACTTTCAACACACTTTTGAGAAAATCTGCCAATTCCTTGCTATCAAACCAATATTTTTGGCTTAAAAAGACTGAAATGCCCTTTTAAAGATAAAGAAAGAATAAAATTATTGACATGAAATCATACATGCAATTTTATTTTTTAACAAAATGAAATTTATATTGAATTTTTATTTTAATTGGAAAAAAAAAACAAGGAACATTTTCCCAGTCCTACCCAAAATAGTGTTTTTTATTCTCTTTTCATTTTCTTCCCTATGGCTATACTGGCCTCAGTATCCAAATTTTACTATGAAGTAGAAGAGTAAAAAGGTTAAATATTGGAATTAAATGTCAGTCAGCATGTCAGGTTTGCCAATCCACTTGTAGGGACCCATCACATCTGCAGACTTTAAAAATTACTGAAGTAAAGTACAAGAAATGTGTGAAGAAAATGACTGTCCTTTGAAGAGGGCATGCCACACAAGGTGTGGTAGCCTGTTTTGCAGTTTGTTCTTCTGTAGTAGGTTCTAAGTATTCCTTGTTATAAGTTTGTAATGGTTCTTTCCATGTACCCCAGTTGGCTTCCCGAATGGTGCAATCCTGAGTTGTTTACCCTATGATTCTCCTGCCAAGTGTATGTCAATCCACCTGTCAGTCTCCTTGTACCCCCTTTGTTCCCTTCTGGAATGTTCCCTGTCCTTCATCACTTCCTCGAAGCAAGATTGGATTGCAAGGTCTGGTTTGCTCCTTCCCCTTGTTGGCTTCTATTGGATAGCCCTTACCCTGCACTCCTCCCCTAATGCCTTCTTATTGGTAAAAGGTTCTGTCCTCCCCTTATCCCCGTCCCTCCTTAAAAGCAGTTATTTTGCCCTGACTTATTGTCACTTGTCTCTGAATCCTTTGGGGAAATAAACCTTCCTTGGAACTGAAATAAGTGATCTCTCTCTATTCCTTTGCCTCGGTGTCTTGTATTGGGTTGCTGCTGTGTTACCCACGCCACAGCCGTCTGCTACAGGGAGCTGCGTGCCCCTGCATGCACCGCCCTCCCCGGGGGACTCAGTAGAGATCTGGGGGTGGCCACTCTCATAACTGCCCATTGGTCTCGGGGAGTGAGCTGGCTGGGGAACATCTTCCCTGTGACCGCAGCGCGCAGTTACACAGGGTAGCCCAAAGCTGACTAGTCTCTCAGTCAGGAGTACAATTTAGTTATTCGTCCAGCAGAGTTGTTAATTGGATTATATTGTCCAGGGTATGAAAAAACCAACTACTTTTTTATTTCCTGTTGTTTGTGAGGTTCTCTGCATATTTATAGAATGGCTATGATATTTTTTGAGCTTCTCTAGGCATCTCTATTTATTGGAGGCATTTTGGGGTTTAAAAAATGCCCAGAGAAATAGAATTCTTTTTCTCTAGGAAAAAAATCATCAGAAAAAATGACATGAACGTTGATTGTAGGGCTTGTCCTTTTCTCAGAGAAATTGCTTTTGCGTTATGCCTCCAGTGGAAGATACTTAATTTAGCTTTGAATGCAGGGCACAGTGCTCTGGAGAAGTAAATATATCCTGAGCCTTGGCGCAGTCACCTGGCACAAAGAAGGCACATATTAATATATCTGGTTTTCTCCTGATTTTCAGGTGGCCCTGTGCCATCCTGGTTTGGAGCTCGAATGGTCCAGGAGGTTGTGTTTAGCTGGCTGGGCATGGTTGTGTTTAGCTGGCTGGGCTTCTTCCTTACAGGTCAGCACAAGTCTTCAATTGTCACTGAGAGAGATACACCAGAAGTCTACAAAATGATGAGAGTCAAGGAACAGGCCAAAAGGGAATCATTATTTACTGTCTTTTCCAATACAAAAACTAAGGAGACTTAAATGGAAGTAGTAGGTGGCATGTTTGGAAAATCAAAACTAAGTGGTACTTCACATAACTTGTGAAACTCAAAATATTGTACATTATAAAATACATATGAGTTAAAAAAGAAAGGGCCAAATGCATGGAAGAAAATTCTCAGGAAAAAAAAAAAAAAAGAATAAGCAACCACACCAAACCAAAGCCCAAAACAAAACAGAAAAGAGTCTGCCATTAGAAGAAGATTTCTACAGGCTTTTAAACACTGCAGAAATCTTTCATATCCTTCTATGCTGTCCATTATTAGAGACAGCTACTGGCCTAATCCACTCTGTCTTGGTTTACAGATGTTCTTGTAGCTTCATAGTCTTTGCTGGTGGAAAGAATCAGACACTGAAAACACAAGGACTTGTAAGAATAGAGACATAATTAATCAATAAATCCTATCCAAGGCAAATTCAAAATTAATATAAGCTATATTTTTCTCAAGGGTACAGACTATGCAGTCACTGTCAAAATAAGCTATTGAGACAAAGATTTCACAAGTTTCAAAAATAGTTTGGAGATATACTTGGAGGACAAGAATAACCACAATGAAAAATTATGCTAAATCTTGTAAGTGTTTAAAACAACCAAGTATTATTAGAATATGATATAAATATGAACCAGATTATCCCATTTTGTAAAATGTAAGTTGTTTAAAGCCTTCTCTGAATCTTCTGATTCTGGCCAGCTCTGGTTAGAAGCTAGGAATGGGACTGGTGGGTTCAGCATAATGAGTTCTTTGATCCTGTAGGTATTTTTGTGACACAGTGTGCATCTGAAAAAATTGAATGGAAAGGAATTGAAATTAAAAGGAGCAGAGTGAACTGAGGTCTAAACAATGCATAAAGATATGAACTCCTCCTCCACAATAGCCTCCTATCCAAAATAGGAGTTTTCATTTATCCCTGTAGTCTCTCTCTGGTCTCTGTAGACTTACGTTGGTTACATGAGTACCAGTCTGTACAGAGGCCCTTCCACATCAACTTTCCATCTTGGTTGAACCACACCAGCTGGGTGGGGCTGACTCATGGTGCAGGATGAGGTGCAAGGATGCCTTGGGAGAGACTTCACCAAACAGTTGCAGCCTGTTTTTACATGTAAGCTAGGAAAATACAGGTTTTCTTTTTTAAAAAGGAAAAAAAAAAAACAAAACAAAACAAAAAAAAAAAAAAAAAAAAAAAACCCAAAAAAAACCCAAAAAAAAAAAAAAAAAAAAACAAAAAAAAAAAAAAACAAAAAAAAAAAAAAAAACAAAAAAAAAAAAAAAAAAACAAACAAAAAACCCAGAAAAAAAAAAACAGCGCTGACATTCAAAATGGCTTAAACAGGAAAATAAGGTTAAAGAACAGGCTTGTTAATGAAACATGTCAGATCTCTCCTCTATGACTTATCCAATAAGACATTAAACTGGCCATATCAAGTTTGTTTAAAGGTCCATCTAATCCACTAGCCTATCAGTTTAAGCAACTAGTATTGGATTTTTAGATAAGGGCTTTGGAATACGGCCAGCATGAAGTAACTTTGTCATAATGTCTTACTTGATGGACTCATGCTCCTTTTTTTTTTTTTTAAAGAAATCTTACCTCTCCTTTGGATAAGCAAAGCCTTTCACAAAAAGACAAAACAAAAACCAAAAAACCAAAAAAATAACCAACAAAACAAACCCAAAGAAACCTCTGTGACTGAGCTGATAATAAGAATTTGCCTGGAAATTACTTGTTGTTAAACATACAAGATTTGTTAAACATTATTTTCTTTTTCTTTCTAATATTTTCTTTTCCCTCTCTTTTTTTTTTTTTTTTTTTCTTTTAGAACTGTCCCAGTTTTTAAATCCCTGTCAGAGATCTGATGGCTTGTAAAAGAATCCATGCAGGGTATTATAAATCAATTCAGGCCTTCTGTAACTGATGAGGACAGATAGTGCTACATCAGTATCATCTCACTATTGAAGTAGTTAACCTGATACAGATCTTCCTAAGGCATGTTTTTTCATGTGTTAGCAATGGAATGATAAATCCAAGCCTTTGATGATGGTTGACTCTCTTTTGTTTCATATCTATGCATCCCTTATTAAAAGCTTGAGGCCTCAGCCCTGTGACGTTCTAGGGAGGAATTAAAGTGTATCCCCACTCAGCCAAGCACTGAAACCCATATTCATGTATTCCTGAGGTCAGAGAAGGGTAAGCACATGCTTAAACATCTGCCTCGTAGTGAACTGCACATGATTTTAAAGATAAATCTGTTCTTAGAAAATATCCTGCTGGATGTGAATGAAACTGTAGGTGAAATACAGTGAAAATGATCATTGCACACACTGCTCCCTCCTGTGGGCACCATTGTACACCAGTTCAGCAGTGCTTGTGTCTGTGGATTGGGGAAATTATTTTGAGAATCAAAACCACCAATGACAGGCTTCTGAAGAGCTGAAAAGTCCCATTTTGGTGTTTTTAAAGAAATGTTTTGATTTTTCACTTCAAAATGTCTTAGGAGAACAAAATCAAAACAGGAATGTTTTGATTAGCACCTAAAGACTTTCTGAAATATTTTGTCACATTAAATTAGTTTTGTTTTTTTTTCTATCTGTTTCTAATGAAAAGAAAAAAAAATCAGAATTTTTAAAACTAAAGAAAAAGAAATTTCCCTGATATCTCTGTTAAAGATGGCAGAGCATGGGTTGAAGGAAAAAGATGGTTTTCTTAGAAAGCTATTAATGATGAGAAGGAATATATTTTTTCAATTTTTTCTTTTTGGTGTGTTGTACTACAGGAATTCCAATACCTTAATTTTAAACCTTAATTTAGTTTGTTTGGTTAAATGAAATAAATATCTCTTTTCTGCCCTTAAAAGTCATGATGGAAACAAAATTTTAGAAAATATTTGTCTTCATTAAAAATAAAATGTAAAAAAAAAAATAGTGTTAAAACTGTAGCTGTAACATTTACAGGCTACTAAAAGAAAACTGCATAAAAATCTTAACTTTATAAAAAGAATATAATGGCAAAAAAAGAAAAACAATACAAATATTTCTAGCCAACTCACAAACATCCCAAAGGGAACTGAAGTTGTGCTTGATCGTGCTATTATTTTATAGATGCAGGGGAAAAATCTCTCCCTTGGAGGCCCTAAACCTAAAGGAAACAGATAAAGGGAAGATAGGAAACCCAGCTTCACAAAAGGGAGGAAACATTGATTGCTATTTTTTTATTTTCTTAATGTGGTTATTAGGTACATATTATTGTATAATTGCCTCAGATTACCTATCTAGTCCTGTCTGTGTTACAGTTTGTACCATCTGAACTTGATTAAAGACAAAATGCTGTACAAGAATATAAAAACTGATGTGTTTGTGGTACAATGGTTAAAATTTTTGTTCTAATAAATCCCTGTGAGCTTCCTCTGTGTTTTGGGTTTTTTTTCAGATAGTCAGTTCTATCAAGTGGAACACTTATTTAAATACTTTCTATAAAAATTCACAGCTAAGTGAGCCAGAGAAAAATAATAAATAGTTATCGCAGACTGTCTGCAAAAGCTTTCATTTCTGACAAGGCTATTGGGAGCACTAATTGTAATTATACGATTCAGTTGGCTTAGTGGGTGCAGCATGTTCAAGATACAACATAGGGTACAACAAAGGTACAACATAAAAATAAAAGACTAAAAGACAAATCCTATTTCATGTAACAGTTTTTCTTATAACCGCCTTTGAATTAAAATTTGTCAGATTAATATTTTCATGTTTTACAGACCCCAGAAAAGATCTTGATAGATGTCTGGAGTGGACACTGTGGGTTTTTTCCAGGGAGAAGGTGTCCTGCCAAGCTGTATAAAGATGAAACAGAGTGAAAGGTTTGGACCAAATTTTTTATTCCAGAGAGTTCAGTGGATTAAGGATGCATTCTACTTGCTGATCATCATGAGTTCCTCTTCATAGCTATATGTGAGTTCTAGTGATGAAAAAATCAGATTTGAGTAAAGACAGTATCATATTCAATAATAAATCCAAAGAAAAGGGATGAACCAACTCATTCTCATTTCTCGGAGAAATGCTCTGAGACAGTTCAGGCTGTGTCTGTGTGTTGTAAAACATCAAGTTGAACATAAATTTTTTTTTCACTGTGACACATCTGAGGGAAATGAAGTCCTCTTGCTGCATCTAAGGGCTAATATAGCAGTGGAGTGTAGGACACAAAACATGGCATTTGCAATTGATTAAACATTGGAGTAAAGTCCACTATTGTCCAAAAATTCCATTCTTCTTAGAGATTAGACTGAACCAGAACCTGTAATCTCTAAAGCTGCATGTTTTCGTGAGTTTATAATTGAAATTGAAAAATCTAATCTCAGCCATTATTTCAGGGCACAAAGAAACTGGATCGGCAGGCTGTTAGTTTTAAACATAGTAATCTCTTTGTTTCTTCTATAACACAACTTAAAAATAAAATAAGAAGACTAGACTGGCCATAATGAAATAGAACAATAATTTGCTTTTACAGGATTTTTTCTTGTTTTTCTGAGAGTTGGGAGGGGGGGAACCTAACATTTGAAAACTTGCTACAGATGCATAATTTTAGGATTCTCTTTCTGATGTACAACTCCTAAACTAAAAAAAGGGAAAAGGATACAAATTTAGAGGGCTGACCAAAGTCACAAATAATAATAATTCTATGCAGAAGTCTATGCTTGGAAGTTATTTTCAGGTTTTTTTCATTCACAAACTTCGCTAGAACTGGGCTGGGTCTTGTGTCTCACAAGTTAAATAATTTAAATAAGTAAATAGCAATTATCAGTTGTGGTTAGGAGGGATTAATGCATCTTTCTAGATAGTGGAAGTCACAGTTTTTGTGAAAAATAAAAAAAAAAATGTAACTTTTCTTAAGTTCTCTTCTCTATGCAGTGGAGAGATAAAGCTATATAGAACATTCCTGGAAAGTCATATGTGGATTGATTCTCAAATTTCATGGCAAACATAAAAAGTGGAAATCACTCATGAAAGTGCAGCAAGAATTGTTTGATATTTGGGAAACCGACTTCTAACATGCTTGAACTGTTGCTTACCCATGGGGGAGTAAAATTTTTTTTCTATTTAAATTCCATAGCTGCCTATATTAACTTGTAAGACTGAAGGTTCTTATAGCAACAGAATGAGAAGATAATACAAAACTATAACAATGGAAAGTGAAGAGAAATTCTAACAAACAATTACAGAAATACTACAAATTCCAATAGATTTTTGTCATGAAGGATTATAAGATGTGGTTAAATATCATTATGTTCAATTTTCCAGCATTTCAATTCTTTAACAATGATTTGTATGCTTGACTTGAAATTTACTGAAATTTGAAAACATGGTAGAGGCTAAGTAATTTCCGAGCAAAACTCTATGTTTTGAGATAGGTAGAATCATCCTTTTTTTTGAGATTCTTGCGGATTTTAGAATCACCAAGTCTTAATTCTTAGTTCAGAACTGCATTTTTTGGTTATAAATACCATGACTAGAATGTGGTCTAAGAAATCACTATTGTATTGTGCCAAAAGGAAACCATAAGACTTTTCATTTGCCTGCTGCATTTGATACACTGTTCTCTTTTGCCAGACATTTAAAGAATTGCACTTTGACTCTGAACTTTATTAACTCTATTACCGTATTTTCTGAGTCAGTCGTCTTGCTTTGTTTCAGCAGTTTCCATCTCTTTCATCCATCTGAGACATTTGTGGTGCAAACAAATCAATTTTCTGGGCTGTTGCTCAAGTTTTTACAGGGAGACATATCTGCATTTCTGGACACTGAGAGCTAAGGGATTTGAAGGGGACACTCGAAGGCACTAATTTCTTGCATTTTTAGTGAACAAAATTACTTTGTGCTGTTTTACTTTCCTGGTTATTTGAGGCTCTGCACTCAATATAACTTTTGTCAATGAAGTGTTCATCAGTAGATGGACAAATACTGAACATAAATGTGGAAACATACCTTAAATATTTGCATAACTCTACTTCTCCATAAAATGGGATTAGCAATATTTTCTGGAAATATTTTCCATTATTCACTTACAGTTAACTATGTCTGCTATAATTTCTGTTACTGTATAATTTGCTGAAAAATTCATGACAGTACATAAAAAAGCATGAGAACAGCACAAGGTTTGGATTCATCCATGCACCAAAAGCCTCTCTCCTAGTGATTATTTTTAGTTGACTGAAGGGCACTATTTTGTTGCACTTTGTAACAGGCCAGGAAAGTAGAGAATATAATTGTATTATTAATACACTTAGGAAACCTAGCCAAGTATTTTGTGCCAGTACTGTTCATTTACAAAATCAAGTGGTTCATAGTTTACAGAAGTTAAAATCTCAGTATAGAACAGGACATGAGAAAGAAAGAAGCCTGATGAAACAATAAAGCAATTTAATTGATTTTGTTGTCCACCCTTGTCAGGTGCTTGATGCCCCATAGCACCATAAGAAGTAATTGGTGAAAGCAACTTCAGTTTGAGATAACTAAATTTAGGCATCTGCATGAAGGTGTCACCAGTGAACTGATGGTCCATTCTCTCATTATAGCTAGGGATATGGAGCATGTCCCAGATGGGCTCCAGCTGCCTTTGTGAATGTAGATGACCCTTAGCATAGGTACAGACATGGGACACAGCTCACCTTTCCCTGACATTCTACTTTGCTGAGGTTGGAAGAAACACATCAGTGTGAAACAGATAATGTGAAACAAAAGTTAAATCTAAAAGATCCATTGCAGATTTTTGATTTATTGTTGTAAATTACATCTTTACTAATTCACAATACATTTATGGCTACTCAGAAATGCTCTTTTAGAATGTAAAATGTGAAGCAAATGGAGAAATGGTATCTTGTACAGAATATATGACTCACTTTGGAACTGCCAAAGAAGATTTCTTCCAGACTTTCTGCAAAGCATCAATTACCTCAGACAATTTGCTGCCAGGGGCAGCAACAGCTATACCTCTGGACTTTTTAAGATAAAGGAAATATGTCATACTGTCCACTGTTGTAATGTAATGGGCCTGTTAAATGTTGCAAAGTTTTCCTAGGGGAAAAAAAAAACAAAAGAGGCACAAAATGAAAAGAGCAAATGACGGCCTTCTTTCTGTCAAGCATTTAATATGATTTTAGGATGTATCTTTCAAAGGATCAGAAGGAGCTTACTATTGAAGTAAGATCCCAATAAAAAAATTGAAGACATTTTTCTAGAATTTCACCAAAGTGTCTCCCACTTTTTCAGCATCAAACTAGCAACAGAAGAGTTAAGAATGAAGAGTTAAGAATTTAGAAATAATTTTGCAATTGCTAGTATATAAATTGTCTGTGAATCATCAAATGGGAATTATTTTTCTGCATTAGGATTCTGCTGGTTAGAGGTGGAAACAATTAGTGAAAATATAGATAAAAAGATGGCAAAAAATCATTAAAAATTTTACTTTTCAAATTTAAGATGTACTTTCAGTTCATCATCAATACTTATATCTCTAAATTTTTTTTAGCTCAATACAAAAAAATAACAAAATTCTCAAGTACCATGATCAGAACCCATTTCTAACCTCTTCATTCATCATCTGGGAGAAAAAAAAAATAGTATGATGGAATTGAAGTCTAGCTTCATTGATTTCACACATAACAAGTTTAATCCTGTGGTGATATGTGAAAAACACTGGTGTGGGAAAGGAAGCTGCAACAAAAATGTGACAGAAGCTAAAGGATCTGCATTTAGAAATTTGATCATGCTATGTCTTGACATAATGACTAGTAAAAAATCTGAAGTAAAGACCTAAGTAGCAATCTACAATTGCATTGCACATTGTAGCTGGAACAGGATTGTACAGATATTTCATTAAGGAGTGAAATGCAGCCAAAGCTGCACAAAACCCAGAAAAATGTTTCTATTGAAAGCATCATTACTTCTTGATACTGCTTCCCATATTTCCTGTCTTAAAATTGTTGCAAGTTTACTGAGCTCAATGAAATTTGAATTGCAGAAACTTCAAAATACATTTTTAAATAGTTGGTTTTGATCAGGGCTCACATCAAACACCAAGTGCAAAGGGTTTCATAATAAAAGATTTTTGTACCCTTGAAAAGGTAGAGGTTTCTGGGTTTTTTTAAAGCATGTAGGGAATATTTTGAATTAACAAAAGAGGTACAGCTGAAAGTGGGGTAAAAAAAATGACTTAACAGAGGTATTTTAATAAAAGTAATGCAAAATGCAGTTCCTAAATGTTCCAGTACTGCAGTGTACCTGTATATCTTAATACATTAAGTGAATTTGGTGCTCATAGGATAGTTTTGATTTACTGACTGGAAATCAGCATGGTCTGTGACATGGTAAAATCTTCCATATTCTCGTTCTAACACTTCTAGATCATGGTGTCCTGTAATTATAGGCTCTCAGCTGATGCACTCTGGTATCATGTTCACATGCCCATGATTAATTGCACGAATGTTTGTCACACACAGGAAGATGAGAGAGGTCCACAAGCATGAAGATGTGTGAGCAGAGTGCTAGGCTCATGCTACACATCAAATCCAATGTTGAAAGTTACATTTAGGGAAAAATAGGAAGAGAGAAGGGAACACAAAAGGCCATGAGAAAAGGAAGAGGAAAGGGAACAGGAAAGGGGGAACTCTCCAGTGCCAGGGAGGAGGAACAGTGATGGATGCCCAGAATGAGTGTCCTTGAGTGGGGGCTCTCTCCAGTGCAGCAAGAAGCAACAGCAAAAATGACTGATGAGGAAAAGAATGATGACACATTTGTGATGCTTTTACCCCAACATCATAATACTTTTAATCAGGGATGGCTCAAGCTTCCTATTCCTTTTTTATTCCTGTGAAACTATTAGCCCTGGCTGGAGCATGCTAATTGGGCACAGATGTTGCACATCCATTGGCTGCTGAGACTCTTCACATGTAGCTCTGGATAGCACTTACCAAATATATAACTGGCTATTATCTACTGTGCTGTTTTTCTTGTTTCTCTTTTGTGTGAGCTGAAGTCTGCAAAGCGAGAAGTGAAACCTGGTGTTTCTTATTCTGGCAGCAGTCACTTCCCATGAGAACCAGTGAGAACAGCAATGTCAGGGTTTGGCAGGCACAAGGTTGTGAGGGCAACAGCACCTGAACTTAAGCAAGGGAGAAACAAGGGGAAAGTGCCACAAGGACTTTGGAAAATCACTGTTGTGACACGTTAGGGGAAACAGTACAAAATTGCAAACTCCAGGCCCTGAGTATTACTGATGTTAAGGCAAAAAGGCATCTCTGCCTCTGGGCTTCACAATAATTCTATTTTTTCATCACTTTATGTAATTCAAATAGTCAGCCAGATACTCCTCCAGGCCTTGGTCCATAAAGGTGCTTTTACCTCAATTCAGTGTCAACACTGGAGAACTCTCAGTCATTTCTCCTTATCCTGCAGGTGGAGGTGCCAGCCCCAAGAGCTGAAATGTGACAGATGTTTGTAGAAACATGTGTGGTCTACTTCAGTACAAACATAAACTAGGTCAGCAAGCCATCTTTGCCTGAGGAGTTACGATTAGCAGCCCAGGGCAATGTTTTCCAGCTGTCCCACCACAGTTCTCATGAGCTGGTCTGTCAGTCTCACAGATGTAGCATGAGGGAAGTAGAAGAAAGGAGAACTGAGCTGTTTTCAGAGTGCTTACTGCAGGCAGCTGTCCCTCCAGGGAATCCAAGGGAGATCTGACACTTCTCTATCAAGCTCTGTCTCTCTGCCATTACACAGTTTGGAAAGAAGCAAGCACTACTGAAATTTGGGAAGAGGAAAGGGCCCTATGCTTAGATATCTAGTAGTCTTGTTAACCCGAAATGATCAGAAGATATTTGCTGCTTTTAGAGGCTAAGTGTGTTGTATGGTTAGATTTTTTTTTTGTTTATTTAGCTGGAATACAAAAGAACTTTAACTAACCTAATGTTCTAATATATTTTTGACAGCATGCATCTCAAGAAATGTATAAATAAATTTCCCAAAGGAATTAAGATTGGAGAATACTACCCACTCCTTCTAGTTTTAGGGAACTGATTCCTGAAAAGCTGCCTCAGTTGAAGAAATTTCTTCTAAACCCAGAAATTTTTCTTTACAGTTCTTTATACAACTTCATTCTTATGTGACAACTAAAGAAAATAAAGGATACCACTTTGACTGTATCTTCCTCCTGGAAGGTGTTTTGTTGAGGGATGACAATGGGGAGACCTGTCCACACAGGAGCATGTGACACACTTAAGTCAGCTTTCATCTCCATGGGGAATCCAGTTTTACTTCTAGCTTATAAAAGGAGAGTGAAAGGCAAAAATCTGGCATTGTGTTGTGGGTCTAGGTGCAGAATACTTCAAGCACACTGCAGAAATTTATTATCTTGGAGAGAAAACCAGGCTTCTGTAGATCCAGAGGACACTTCAAGAGCCTTTGTTATAAGAATCCAGTGGAGAGTGTAGGAAAATGTGTATCTCATTGCAAACTGTAAAGAGAAGTTGGATGCCTTAAGCACAGCATTAGAATTTGATCTGATGGCAAAGATACACTTTTAGTAAACATCATTATATATTGGCCTTACCTGGTAAACTGTCAGCACATTAGAAACTGACTGAGTTATGAAACACCGAGAAATTAAAGCAGCACAGTAGGAAGCAGATGGCATTTTTAGTACATCAAAAATAGCATTTCTTGCAGTACAAACTATTTGAAAATTCCAGTTATTGAGATGTTCTCTGTGTGTTTGTTCATATGAGCTCTTCCCAAAATAAGTAGATGTGGGAAAATAGATATTTCTGGCATAGAAAGAAAGCAAAATTTCTGAAAAGAGTGAAGAGTGTAATCCTAGCAGATTAAGCTGTGCCTCCAGTCTGTATAATTGATTGCATTTATCTTTTATAATATCCAAAATATTAATTTTATCTCATCTTTCAAAATTTTATTTCTTTTAATACATAGTAAATCACACATTTGAGAGAAAAAGTAATTTGAAAGACAAAATAAAAATATTGAATTAAAAATTTTGGAACAAAACAGATTTTTCTCAAAAGAAGATATCAAAAAACAACCTCTCAACTGAAATTTTTCCACTTGACAAACAAGATCTCTTAGTGATATAATATAAACCACTTTGAATTAACTTCTCCTATGAATGTCAAGTTCTGAGTCAAAGAGTAGTTGAAATATGCAATACCATTAATTTCTTTAAATTCCTGTTACAGATACAGCCCTTGAGGAAAATTCCCTTTGCAACTTGCTGTGTAGTGGTGCATCATTTAAAACATGTGTATGAAGGGTTAACCAGAGAAAACTGATTGTTTAAGGATTATTTTAGTTTCTAGGCTGGCAACAGTCTCTTGGCACGTAAAGTGACAGTGTGAAGTAGATTAATTTTTCTGTGTATTCCTTTGCTTGGACGACTTTTTAGGTATGAGCCAACATCTATCATTCCACCCTGTATCATCCTTTGGTAAGCAAAATTTGTGGCTCCAGAACTCAAACAGGCAAAAGGTCTACTTGCAAACTGGGAGATTCAGCTGCTTTAGAGCACTGAATGTGCTTTAGAATTTAATGGATTCAGGACTAAGCATAATACAAATGTTTATGGGGCTAAATGAACCATAATTATCAGCTTTTACTGAGCTGCCATATTCACATTCACATATGGCATTGCACTGCACAAAAGTGGGATACTCTGCTAAGTGTTTTGAAAACTGAAACAAGAAGTATTACCTGAAAACAGGAAGTATTAAGTGAAAAGAAACTCTATTTCTTGCAGCTGTACTGGACCACAAAAGCTTCATCTAATAGACTGTTTCAACCATGAAAACTAAAGATAAGAAAGTTATTGCCTCATCCTAACGTGCTGAGATTAGGGTTTAAAAGCTCAGCAGAACATTTCCCAGACATGAAACATGACTTGTCCTCTTCAGAAAGAGAAAGGACGGTAATAAAGCTGGAAGGGCTTAAATCTTTGATGCCAATAATTTTAAATGGTTCAGACATCATGCTTACCAGGATCTTCCAGGTCAGATCAACCAAAAGCTTATGGGTCAGGATTAAAAAGAGGACATTATAGTGGGGGCTGGCTAGAAACCACCCAGCCAGGATGACTGAGTGGATGAGGCCCTCTATGGACAGATAGGAGGGCAGATAGATAGGAGGGACAACACAGCAAGGCACAGGCAATCTATGAGGTTCCTGGAATGCACTGATGGTTACTTCCTTCTCCAGGTGATAGTGGAGCTGTGGAAACCCAGGGCACTGGGAACATTTCTCTGTCTGCTCTGGGGCGTCCTGATCCCAGGGGAGCACTGACTTTGACCCTCATTCATGGAGAAAACTTCCAAAGCCTCAAGGTAAATGAGAAACCACAAAAGTATGAAATAGATTGTAGAGATTGTAGAGAGTAGTATGTCACATGGGTGAGAAAGTTAAGTTTTATGATTTTTAGTATGTTATAGATGGATACAAGATGGAGGATATAGGGTGCTGTCTCGAGTTTCTTTCTTCTTTCTTCTTCTTCTTCCTTCTTCTTCTTGGGTTTAGGTGTTATTTTGTAATTGGGTAGAAAAATCTGCATTGCAGGTCTTTAAGGGTCAGTTATTGGGTTAGAAAGAAAAATAATTTAGGTGTCACGTCTTAATTGGGTAGCTTAGTTTTTGATTAGGCTTAAAAGGCCTTGTAACAAGAGATTGTTAGCCATTTTTGTGCTGTTTTTCCTGCACGCAGAATCTGGTGCAGACTGTGTGCTGAAGTTTTGATAAGATAAAAATAAACAGAAGCTGAAGACTGAAAAAGTCCAATGCCTCTCTTGTTCCTGACACAGAACTGCTCCAGGAGGGTCTCCCCTGCCAGGGGAGCCCCCAGGGAGTTGCCCAGGTTGGGGCCCGCAAACTCGCATGGATCCAACAAGGAGAGGTGCTGTGATAGACATTGTTCCCTCATGCTGTGCTGGACCTTATTCTCACCAACCAGGGTGGGGAATGTGAAGCTAAAGAGCAGTCTGGGCTACAATGACTATGAAATCATGGAGATTTTTAGGGCAGTGAGGAGGGCACACAGCAAGCTGACTTGCTCTGGACTTCAGGAGAGTAGACTTTGAAATCTTCAGAGATTTGATTAGTAGAGAACCAGAGGATAAAGTCCTGGAGGGAAAAAATCTTAAATGACCTGATATGCAGTACCAGAAACTTAAAGTTACTTTTCTTTAACAAACTGATACTTTTTTTTTTTTTTTCTTTTTGTTTGCTTCACTGAATATTTGAAAGTGCCTAGGACTAAATTTCCACTGACTTGGCCAGAGGAAGACATTGATGTTTTTTATCATGAAAGTTATCTTGGCACTCTGTGTATACTCTTGGTATATGATGGGGCTCACCCCCAGATTGGGGTGACCTCGAAAGGTGGAAAAGTCTCTCCTCCAACCCGAGCCTCCAAAGAAAGACTCAGTAGTCTTCAGTCGTCCGGTCTCAAGGTAGTTTATTGTATGTTATCGAAAAGATTTTCTTCCTGAACTGCTGCGGTCCATTCAGCAGGTCAGACAAAGGCACACACACACACACACACACACTGACACTGTCTCTGACTGCCCAGGGGGCTGGTGCCATCTTTTATATCACACATTACATGTTAAATGTTTATAGTTTTTCCCCAATGCCTATTACCTATATTGAATGGTGACTTTCTACTCTAAACCAATCTGTGAGTGCCAATATCACCATGAACATGGAGGTTAGGAAGGAGAAAGAAGGAGGACAGGGCACGCCCAAATCCCTCCATCTTAGGACTTCTGATCCCCATGTACAACACCCCTCTGTACAAGGCCTAAAACCCCCCTGTACAGCACTCAAAGATTCTTCCTTTCACTTTGTGACTACTTCTACTATAATATCTAAACTTTTGTGATTTCTTGTTCTTCCTGCAAGGTTGGTAAATTGTTCCATGGATCAGATTCAAAGCCACAGGGATTTCCGCTGCATGCCAGGGTTTCAAATGCTTCTGACCTGGGCCCGGAACATCCAAGAGTGTCTGAGGGACACTTTGGGTTCCAACAGGTATATTCTGACAGAGAGGAAACTTGTATTGCATTACAATACAATAGATAGCTCATTTCTACAATGCTTACAGTGCATCACACACACCAAAATGTTTTGCTCAAAGAAAAGCTGGGTCTGGAGTTGGGAGACGAGCCTCTGAAAATGATGTCCTCCTGAATGGGACGATTAATCTCAGCCTTGTACAGCTGTTTTTCACCAAGGAACACAACAGCAAGACTTGTCCTAGTCCTGCTGGCCACACAATGGCTGATACAGGCCAGGATGCCATTGGCCTTCTTGGCCACCTGGGCACATGTTCATCCACTCTTTACTGGTGCTCCCAGGGCCTTTTCCACCACACAATTTTCCAGCCATTCTTCCCCCAGCTTGTAGCATTCCTGGGGTTGTTGTGATCCAAGTCCAGGACCTGGCATTTGGTCTTTTTGAGCCTCACACAATAATGATGTGGTCAACACAGATGGTTCAAAAGTGTTCTAGGAGAAGGACAGAGAATTCCACATCAGTTTTGCAGACATTCCCTAGAATTCAATGAAATTGTATTTATTAATACAGTACTTCTACAATTGGCTTACATAGTTCATTAGACTTCTGCTGCTTCAGCTACTTCAGAGAAAACTTAGAGAAAAGTTATATACCTGAGGGAACAGAAAGTTTTTGTTACATCCCATCATGAATTTCTTCATTGCCACAGTAGCCAATAAAAGGAATATGCATCCATCAAAGAGAATGGGGAGGCTAAATAATTAAGCCTCTTTGGAAGGAAAAATTACTCATCAGCAAGTTTGCTATTTCACATTAAAAATGAGTGTTTGAAGTCACACTGAAATGTGACTATATTCCAGTAACTGATCTTACTGAAAAACTCTCCAGAAAACAGGGAGCAATTCATAGCCCTCAATGGCAAATTGAGGGAAATATGGCAAATACTCAAGAAATTCTGTATCTGGATAAGCTGAGATGTGTGTAATGCTGCCTCACAGCCCAGGGAGACTGGTGTCTGCAGCTACAAAATTTTCTCATACCTAAAAGAAATAATTTTTTTTTTTTTAATCTTAGGGATTTTTCACCTCTTTGTGTTACACCAAGCTTTAAAACTAATTTGCTATTACTGAACAGTTGACTTACACTTGTCTTACAGCTTTGGGCTTCTTTTTGCAGTGCTCTGAGTAGCTCACTGGTGTCCAAACAGCCTCTTTTATTGACTTTCCCTCTGTATCATCCTCCTCTAATGATAGAATGCATTAGATAAGCAATTCTTTTTGATTCCTGTTGGAGGTATAGTCCTTCATTTCACAATGTAGTAGTATTTCAAGCATGCATTTGAGATTGATTGTGAGTCATTTGCAAAGAAATACTGGTAGGAATGACTACGGAGAAGAAAGTGTTCATTCATGGATAGCAAATACTATCAAAAAATGTTTTGCCTTGGCACAATTTTGCTCCTCACCTTCCTGTTCACCCACGTCTTATTGTACTGTATACTATAAAGATTGTGATATCCACTATGGAAAAGTGAATGACAAAAAAAAGTTTTTCTAAATCAAGCAACCTGCAGGAAAATGGCCATATAACGGATTAAAAATAGTCTAGTGTAAAGTCCAGAGTCATCCATGATCCATACTGAGATTCACATGGCAGTGACACAGAGATTTGCAATTTTCTCACAATGCTGAACTCCTCCAGTTGTGGTCCTTTATGTCATTCATTCACCAGTATTTATAGTTTTCTATAAAAAAATAAAAATTAAAAAAAGGTTTATATGTTGTTCTGTTGGAATTAGAGCATGTTCGTACCAAACCATGATCAAATCTCTCACAGGAGGGTCAGTAGCCCTTTCTGGAGCTTCAGCATCTGTTTTTTATCTTAGTGGCTTGTGGTGACACATGAGTCAAGCAAGCTTTCCCCAGATTTGCTGTTGACATTCACCCTTTTACAAATTCCTCAGAAAAGAGTGTTACTCTAAGTACCCACATAACTGTTTATAAATACTTTACCAACTGTTTAAATATGGGTAATTACACTAGACAGAAAATTACTAACATGAAATTATCCCTTTTGGCTTCTGAAATAATTCCAGGTCTTCGTAAAGCATTTTCTACATTTTCACTTTTACTGTACTGATTTGACGTCCTGAAATAGAAGATTCACGTCCATGGAGGCCCAGTTATTGTTAAACACACTGTGTAAGGCTTCAGAAAAATGTGACCTTTATTGTTTTACCCTCTACATCATTCTCTTCTCAAACAAGCTTTTCTAACTGAGAGAACAGCCTGAAAATTTTTAAAGTGATTTTTGGAATTTTGGCCCTCTGGCATTGTTCAGTGTTCCCAGACTGCTCCAAGATCAAGTGCTAATTTCATATGGATCCTTACATTTTAGCTATATTGCTAGATTAATAATATTTTACCATTTTTAAGCAGTATCTTTTGTACTCATTAGAATTTGTGGTGAACTGGTCCTGCTATCCCATTATCATGAGAACACACCAGGGTGAATGATGATTTTTTGTTGCTGATCCATGACCAAAAAAAGAGCATTTTGGATCAACCTCAAAATTTTCAATTGTCTAAAAAAAAAAAAAAAAAAAAAAAAGAAGACTATTTAGAGTCTGAACAATCTGAGGTATTTCTAGTTGTTATTACCTTATATGGACTCACTTTACAGAAACAAATTTGGATCATGAGGTTTTTCTTCCTTTTTTTTCCTATGTTCTGAACAATTTAGTGACTGCAGTAAGCATTCACAACATTTTTTGGCTTTTGACTTCACTAAATTTTCAGTTGAGATGTTATCAGCATATTCACAGTTGTGCTTGCCATTAAATTGCAGTGGTAGTGGAATTAGGGTGGTATTGGAGAGAGAATTTTTTAAAAATATTTGTAATTACAATACACTGGACAAGCTGAAACTAAGGATTCAGTAGACTCCCAGAGCCAAGACATCTTCTTGTGTACATTTCAAATGGCTATTAATTATTTGTTTTAGACCAGGCTTTATCACCAGTCTGGTTGCAAATTCATAAAAATCCCCTTGAAATTTCTATTACACATTGAAATGTTATTAGAAATGATAGAAAAAAAATATTAACCCTTCTTTCCTGTTACTTGAAGGTATCTTTTCAAAACACAATCAAATGTATCATATAGCTTTGTCATTATTATAATTGGTGTTGGCTGACTTTTTTAATAAATTAAAAGGAGTGAAAATATTTTTGGATTTCCCATAGAGAAAACTTGAGAAAAACTACTCTACAGTCCAAGTAGATATATTTTTAAAGTTATCTTAATATCAAGGAAATCTATGAAAACTATATTTCAGCCAACTTTCCCCTAGCCTGAATTCCACTTAAATCTCTGAGCCTGGTATTTCCCATTGGCTGCCTGCCTCTTAAAGCCCAGAGCCAACAAAGATGTACCAAAGCTTAAGTGGAATTTAGGCTGAATGAAGGCCTCCAGGGCTAGTGTTGGTCATAAATTAGAGTAAAACCACACTTTACTTTCTTTCTGTTCATTTTACATGGTAACACCTGAAGACTGTTGTACTCACCCAGCAACACCTGAGAACTGAATCAAGGCTTTCAGTGTTCTTACTGCTGTCCCTTACAAAACAAATGTCTCTGTTTTAAATGTCTTGTTGGGGTTTTTTGTTGTTGTTGTTGTTTGTTTTTTTGTCTTGTTTAAGTTATCCATTAAGTTTTCAAAATATTTCTATTTCAGGCATAGTAGACATTTGACAGGTTTCAAAACTTCCCTCTGATTTATGAAATGAATTATCCTCGTCCTCTACACAAGGCATATGATGCTCCATATCCTGCAAGCTGTGCAAATTCCTAAATAAGATGCAGGGGGTGGGAATTAGGAATCATTAACACAGGCTCTGGCAGACTGACTAACCTTATCCTGCTGAGAAGTGGGTGGAAAGGAATCACAGCTGGAGTTGCTTGAGTACTCAGAAGTTTTATTATCTGTGCTTTGCTGTACATCATCCCATGCCTTCCTGTTACCTTCCTTTTCTTGCTACCTAAACTTTGTCTAGTTTAATGGTTGAGGGAAGCGTGTTGACGTACCATTGGAATGGTACATAGCAATACAGTGGTGGAATATGAGGTGTGGTGGGTTGACCCTAACTGGAGAGTAGGTATCTATCAAAGCTGCTCTCTCCTCCTCAGCTGTACAGGGGACAGAAAATGTAATGAAAGGTTCATGAGTTAAGGACAGGGAGAGATCACTCATCAGTTACTGCCACGGGCAAAACAGATTTAACATGGGGAAATTATTTTATTACCAATCAAAATTAGAGCAGGATAATGAAAAAATAAAAACCAAACCTTAAAACACCTTCCCTCCATGCAGACTTAACAGTGTGTCCATCTTGGAGCCAGCTGGCCTTGGCTCTGTTGGAAATGGGGGAAACTTCCAGCAGCTTCTCACAGAAGACATTGCAAGCCCTTTGCTAACAAAATCTTGTCATGCAAACCCAATAAACCAGGTAACTGAGAGGCTGAAAATAAGTGTGGAGATGGAACTGGGATCCTATTTGGTATGAGACGTGAAGGGCACATGTTAGGGTGGGAGAGGGGGGAAATAGTGACTCCCTAAGTGTATGTGAAGCCTGTCACAGAGGTGAGAAATGCTGCTATTTCAAGAGCAACAGCCACATCTTCCTTGAAGAGTATTAGTGGCTGAACTTCTCAAACCAAGCCTGGAAATTTTTAATAGTGGTGATTGTGAAAACAAGCATCCGGGTATTGCATATCCCTATGCATGTGGGTTGATGCAGGTACTTTATA
The DNA here is from genome assembly GCF_026979565.1 of Vidua chalybeata. Lineage (NCBI taxonomy): Eukaryota > Metazoa > Chordata > Aves > Passeriformes > Viduidae > Vidua > Vidua chalybeata. Next base: position 81,095,046 of record NC_071531.1, on the reverse strand, counting down.
AGTTTAAAAATAACACATAGATCCTCTATTTAGATTACTTCATACACCACTGTAGTTACTCCTCTGACTCTGTCAGCAATCTGTTAGCTTTCTACAACTTTTTTTACATTCTTTAGTTTCCTTTGTTTATTTTGGAGAAAATAAGAGCAACCATTCTTCTGGAAACAGGACTACTTCTTTAAGAAAAATCTCTTCTAAATTTTCCCTAACTAGAAAATAATCTAGGCAGAGAATAATTGTTTCTTTCTTATTTGGGAGCACTGATTTTATAATTACAGTTTTACCAAGATATTAACTAGATTAAATCTGTATTTTTAACTTCAACGGAAATTTCCAGCCATCACACCTGCCATACACAGAACCTTGTCTAGGTTTTTTATAAGATGCATGGTAAAGGAAATATAATCCCCCAGGCCAGGGAATGATGAAACATAGTAACAAGCTTCACAGCTCTTATTATTAACAGTTCAAGGTCAGACAGAGCAGCACCTTCCAATCCTCTGTTATTTCATAGGAACTTAAAATTATTATCAAAAGAAGAATTTTCAGCTCAATTTTGTAATTTTTGATGCCGTTGTAACCAGTTTACCACACAAGTGTTAGCAGAAAGAATTCATTGGTAGACCTAACTGAACTGAGATGGAGACTCCTTCAATTAAAGGAAGCATTGCTGTTCAATACCAGAAATGTGCTGCCAATTTCATTGTATCTAGCAGATAAATAGAGTACTTAAATGCCTGTTATTTTTCCATGGAAAAGCTATTTTAAAAGATCAGAGTCATGCTTCATCTCTGTCATAATAAATCAGTCATCACCTGGTCCCGTTACTCCGCACCAATGATCACTTCCTTTGTTCCTTCACCATAATTTAAATGATGTTAGATATAGCAGAAATGAAATCCCAATCCTAGGCATCAACATTCTGCAAATTATACAAAACAATCTTTCACAGCACATCAGCTGGGAGTTCTCAGTCATGAATTACATTCTGGGTATCTGATAAGTTCCCTAAAATGCATATTACTTAGTATGATTGACTTTCCCTATCACAAAGAGTGTAAATTACATTTTCATAAACATTATTTTCATCATACCATAGTTTCTTATTAGTGATTCTAGAGGAGAATTATATGTATAATCAAGTAGACAAAGCAGGCTTACCAATAAATATGAAATAATGTAAATATGATTATTATTGCAAATGATTCAAAGAATCTGTATTAGCATTTGAGTTGATGAGAGGGCACAGTACATGCAAATAAATTCAAAGACAATAAATAAACCAGTGAATTTTTTAAAATATATGAATAAGTGAACAGGAGCTATAATTATTTACAGGGAAAAGCATGAGGATGACATGAAATATGCATTATAATTCCATACTTTTTAGCTCTGACAGTAAGAGAGAGATTCTCTTCTACCATTTTAGGCTTTGATCTCCTAATTGTTGTCACATCCTGGTGCTAATAAAGACCCTCAGACTAAAAAAAAATTGTTGAATCATCACACCTTGGGGCAGATCACTATCAAGTTACAAGGCAATATGCCTGAATACTCTATTGATCTTCAGGCATAAAGGAAAGAAAGAAGGGAAAAAAGAATTTAAAACAGTGATGAAGCTGAGGCTTTTAAGCAACATAGAAACCCATGATTAGGCCTCTTACACTGTGCAACATGTGCTGTCAAGGCAGCAGGTGCAGGGGCTGCCTGGCTGTGAGAAGGGAGCAAGATGAGGTTGTTTGGGTTGGCATGGTTGTCTGGCTCCATCAGGCCTGCCTACACTGTCCTTGTCCTATAATTTGAATGCCAGGATCTCTGCAGATGGGCATTCATTTCCAGTTTGTGAAGTACTCCCAGACCACACCATATTTCACCTCTGTGGTTATGTGACATTTATGGCTTTGTGGAACTTGATGAGGTGAGATTTTCAACATGCAGGTCCTGGAGCCAGCAGAGCTGCCTATCTCTGAAACACAAATCTGTTCAGGACAGCAGAAGTACAGCTGGAGAAGGACTGTTGCTGGTTTAATTTTAGAGAAGGTTGTCAATTAGTGTGGCACTAATTCATGTTTTATATATAATCATCTAGATGTATGCATGAATTTGCTGTCACTCCTTATTTGAGAGAGCAGAGTAGCTTAGAACATAGTTCTCCAGTTGAGGTTTGTGAAGAATCACTTCAAGCATGTTAGTTGAATGTGAATATAATTTAAAGTGTATTCAATTAGAAGTTTGATGCAAAAGTTGCACAGCCAACTGTGAGAAATGCATCCACCACTGATATAGAGTCTGATAAATCGTGGCTTAAGTTCTTCCTCTACGTTTTTGTGTATCTTTTACCCTAATTCATGAGATTGTGCTATGGATGGTATGAGCTTCTCTTGGATCAAGCTACTGCTGCATCAGTGACAGGATGAAAACAGTTTATCAATGAAGAATGGATTTAGACCTACACCCTGAATTATGATGCTACCATAAAAAATTGGAGCTGCTACTGTTATTTTCATAACTATAACTTCCATTAGATTTTAGTTCAGGTTTTTAAAATTACATGTATGCACTTAAGGCATAAAAACCTATGTAAACCATAGCAGGGAGTCATACAGTGTACCTAATCTTGTGGTCAAGGAGCTGCTGTCAGTGCAAACTACTCTTTCTCTACCATCTGACAGAAAAATCGAATTAATCCCACAGTAGCTACCTAACTTTTTTATACGTCACTGAAATGTAAGTGCTTGAACCTTAGAGATAAATATACTGCCCATTGGGTATTTACACTTTATGGGCCTATGGAATAGAAGCCTCCGATGAGCTCCAGAGAGATGACAAATTTTCCTAATCTGCAAGAACAGTACTTCTCTCTGGAAACTGTAGAATGATTCCAGCCTATTAGTTGGTCTTTAACCTGTGAGACGTGATTCTAGATACCCAGATTACTATTCATTAATGCTTTAATTTTCAGAGACTTGGATTTGTACCTCCATTTCTAATGTGTTTTTCAACAGAACACCCTAGCTGCTGAGTTGTAGACAGTCCTTTCCTAAGAAAGGACTGTATTAGACCTATTGAGGTTTTCATTAGGAAATAATGTAGAGTCTTCTTTTCTGGTATGCTGTTTGCCCTAGTGCAAGCCATGCTTGAAAAGGAAAGTGTTGCATTGCGGGAAATTTTTATGATGCAGTACAGAATGTGTGGCTTCCTGTAAATGACACTTCATAGGAAAACAAGTAAGCAAACAAAATAAAATCAGGAACGTTAATCTTCAGTGGCATATTTTACAATTGCCTTTCTGTAGAACATATGTAGTAATTATTGTCTTTTTCCATAATGGAAACTCTTTGCTGTCCCATTAATTATTCCATACTTCCTTTAATAGTTGGTATATCAATTATAGTACTGCAGATATTTTTTTAATGTTTCTAAATGTATTCTACCATCAAGTAGTCAAATACTCATCTTGGGTTTATTTTCTGTATTTATTTCAAGAATAACAGAATAACATTTGCAAGAGAAGAGTTGGGGAATATGACAAGATGCTCTGCTATTATGTTTGTAAGGAAATATTAAAGGTCCATATAATTTTCAAGTGCTTGTGAAGCCAGTCTGATAGTGTCAATTGTTTTACATGGGCTTTATGGTATTCAGCAGACTACCTGGCTGCCTATAAAGACAGCATTAAATATATTGCCTAAATTCACCACCTTTCTCTCCTAATCACACTGTGAAGAGAGGTTTGTTTTGAATCCTGTTTATAAGCATGCATGAATTTTATATCAGCATTATGTTAAGAACACTGAATACCTAGTGTTCAAATGATACTTCTGGGATACTGTGGGCTTTGAAGATAAGGATAGAGACCATGAATCTAAATTGATAACTTTAGGCAAGCAATATACTGTTTCAAGAACATGGAGTCATGCTTCAGTGCTCTGGGCCAGATGGCATTTTCGGAGTCTGGAAGATTTCTTTCCTGTTTATTCTTCTATATTCCAAAGTAGATGGTATAAATGTATTAAATACTAAGGGATTGCTTGTCAAGATAAACCGGTTTCTTCTAACCAGCTGATATTGGAAAAAAGTTATGTTCATGAAATGCTAGTCAGCGAGTTAACCTTGAGATTGTTTCACAGTATTTTCTTGCCAGAGAGCACATAATATTTTGCTTTGGATCTGCTTCAGCTCTTCTCATGAGCTGAATAGGATCAAGCTTTGAGCTGCAGAGGTGTTGATGATTTGGTCAGATATAGTGAGGGACAGTAGCAATGTATAATTAACACTTAAGTAAGGGACTTTTTCCCTTGTAGCTCCTTACGGATTCTGACTAAGGCTGAAAAGATAGAAGGTTGTTGCATGATTACAGGCAGGCAGTCATAGAATTGATGTTTCTTATTGATGTCATTAAATTTGTGTATTTTAGGAAAGGCTACTTTGTGGCATTCGCATTCTCTGGACAGAAAGACCTAATTCTGTCTCTCAGGAGAAGCACAGAGAGAAGAAGAGAAAACAATCCTTATCTCTGCTCCTTTGTTTTCCCCATGTGGAATTTGGTATGGAGATTGTTTACCTGAAGTTATTGCTTGATTGGATTCTGGTGAAGGTTGTTTGAGTTCAATAACCAATCAGATTCAACTGTGTTTTGGACTCTCAGCAAGCAGTCACAAGTTTATTAGTTAACTGTTAGATAAGTATGTTAAGAAGTATGTATGTAGAATAAAATAGTCTCTCTTTAAATAGTATATTAATATAATATGGTATAGTTTTAATAAAGCTATCTTTCAACCTTCTAATCTAGAGCCAAACATCATCATTTCTTCTTTCTCAGGGTTGCTGTTTTTTTTTTTACTATAGCTACTTTGGCACATTCTTTTAGAACATGTGCACATTGCTTTGTAACACCACTTAAGGTGAGACTAGTATGCTGTGGCTCTTATGAATTGAAATGAAAAAGAAATACAGAAAAAATAGAACATCTGTCTGTCCTTCACAGAAGGACATAAAACAGTTCGGGTTGAAAGGGACCCTCGTACCCTATCAAGTCCAGCCCCCCACAATGATCAGGGATTTCTTCAATTAGATCAGGTTTCTCATAGCCCCATCCAACCTGAACTTGAATGTTTCCAGGAACAGGGCATCTTCCACCTCTATGGATAACCTGTTTTATTCATATACAAATGAGTTCTCCATGACATTGCAGTTTCTGGGATTTCTTTTAAACTACTGGTTATATCAAAGATATTAATTTGGCTCATATTTACTACTAGCTGATCTTTGCCTAACTCCGTATTATTTTGCTCAGCAATGTAACTACAGATAATGACTTCAGAACAGCTATAATCAGCTTGGTCAGGGTAAGTTTTTTTATACTGGGCAACAGTGTTAAAGAGGAAAATAAATAGGTTTTTTCCCCCCATGAACCACTTCAGATTGTTATAATCACAGCCCATTTCTTTATTATGCCAGAACATTTGGACAATTTTCAAATCTATGGATTTCTTCATTGCTATAACAAATTCTAGTTTTGCTTTCTACCAAAATTAATATCATTTCATATTCCCTTAAGGCATGCAATCATGGCTTTTTTTCTTGTCCTATTCCTTAAGCCAGTGTTATTAACAAAATAGTAATCTGGGAATAATGTTTGGTGGCTTTGGAACAACTGTTTACTTGTAATTCGGTTGTTAAGCATTGTTGTTAAGATCAAGTGCCTTACAGAGTAAATCATTACCTGAAGTGTTTTGAACTTTTGTAAAAGAATCATAAAATATAGTATGAACTTAATCCTCTTTAAAGATCTGTCTCTTTCTCCTTTTTGTCTATAAACATCTGTGTCCTATATTTGCTGTAACTGATACTTTCTCACCTGGTTATAGTTCCCTGATACAGTCAATTTGACTTAAACATTTACCACCCCTGTTAGATCATTAAAGTAAGAATTGCCTGTTATAAAATTTATAAAACTTAAACCAAAAACATAAAAATGAACAATGATAAAACATGTGGTTTTAATAGTGTACATGGTGGAATAATTACAAGTTGTGGGTCCAGACCATGCTAGGGAAAAAAAAAAGATACATTCTGGTTGTACCTGCCTTCTGTCCACACATGTCAAAATTATTTTTAACTGTTCATTAACTTAACTTCCCAATCTCAGGAAAATAATATCATTACTTTAGCTTTACATTTAAATGAGACCTTTTCTAAACCTTTTCTAAGGCCTGTGTGAAAACAGACTTCACAAACAATTGTAACCCACTTCTAATAAGAAGAACATCAATGGAGATTGTGGTGAAGTTCCCAGGTTATAATTGTCATGTGCAGTCTGGTAATTAATAATAATAATAATAATAATAATAATAATAATAATAATAATAATAATAATAAAGAGCTAAAGTTCTTATGAACTGAAAATATGTAGTTGAAGTCATCAGCTGGTGAAAATCAATACTGCATTACTGGAGTTATTGTATGGAACTCTCAGCTACTAGAAAGTGATGCACCTCTGTTGACAGCAATGCTTGCTTAAGACCAGCTGGAAATCTGAGCCATGGAAGGCCACCTGGATATCTCACTTAAAACATTTATTCTTGCCTTGCACATACTGATAATATGCTGCAAATTGCTGTTTTTCAGTTACTTTGGTTTACAACAACTGAAGTTCTTTGCTAGTGTCCTGAGCTCTTGAACTAAAGGAGATTATTCTCCCTTACCTCTGCTGTTACAGAGGGCACAAACTGAGAATACCTCAGAATCAAGAGATACAAAACCTTTTTTCAAGGTCATTTAGTAACATAACATTTCTTCATGACAATCTGGATATTTTTCCATCACTGTCTGGGATATGAACTTACCCTCATCTCTAGGTGGGCTTCTTTAGGACTGCTTCATCAGCAAAGTATTATCTGGGTCCAGAAGATAGCAAACTATTCCTTGATCACCTTAACCTGCTTTCAAGATGTTAGTGAACAAAATAAATCCCAGCAGCCATTGACACTTCTTGTGGGTGACAGATGGCCAAACATTCCTACCCTGTTCTGGAGGTTATTTTTTCTGCTGCGTAGTATTTGAATCAGCCAGCTTGCTGATCAGAGTGTCTGGGTGGGAATCTTGTCAGTGCAATGGACTCATGTGGTTTACCCCAAAGATATTTGTAGTGGATGCAGCTGTGTCATCAGCCTCCACCATCTCACATTCCTGGTGTTTAAGTCTTGCTGTGGGGTACACTGTATCTTTCCTATCATAAGGAGTCTCCTCCGTCAGTGGAAAATGAAGGAGCAAAAATTTTGGGACCAGACAGAAGAGCATGTTTGAAAAATTTGAAGTGCTCTGGAACTGTTGTATGAAATTGAAATGTCCCTGGATAATGAAACCAAAGGCACTGCTTTTTAGCAAGTGAAGCTAATGAGTTCTTTCCTGTCTCAGATCTGGAGACAGCCTGATACAATGCTACCAAAGGGAGTTTGTCTGTCCTCCTCAGCTTACCTTTGCAAAATGTCCAGCTCCTTGTGATGTAATCCAGAATGGTAGCTGTCAAAACTGTGTTTCCCACCAAATCTTATTTTTATAGAACTGAGGGGAGACTTCTATCATGAGAGGGCAGAAGAAGGTTGTGACAAGTACAAGGGATTGAACTTCAAAAGGCACTTCTGGATTTCAGAGTATGTGGTCTCTGAACCAAAGTTGTATATTGTTATCATCTGCATTCAGAGTGGTTTATGAGCTTACTTTATTTTTTAGAGAGATGACATAAAGTGTCAGCTTTACATATTTTATTTAAATTATGATACAGGAAAAGCCTAAAAGAAGCATTTGATGCTTGGAAAAGTGAAGACTTTACAATTTTTAGTGAATATTATCCTTTTTAAAATAATATTTTCAATATTTATCCAGAAACATGTTCACTACCTTTTAAATAGTGTCTTTTTCCATAGTGACACCTTTTGATCTTTGATTGAAGATTTAAAGTATTAGAACAATGCTAAACAATAAGCAAAACCACGTGTCCTCTTTAAAGGGCATGCCATCTCTAAAACTTACACCAATGTACTGAGTAAAATTTTTCCCTATGTGCTTCCAGAATAATCTTTGCTGGGACTACTGGGAAATGATGCCTTTAATGCAGAGAGCACAAAATCCATACATTAATTGGAATGCTGGATTGTTGTGCACCATCATCACCATACCAGAACTGCTTGACAAAATTTAAAGTGCAGAACAAAACAATGGCACCCGTAAAACGTTACCAAAAAGTGGGGAATGTGTGAGGTAGGGTTGATAACTCACCTACAGAAGCTTCTACATCAGTGATGAGATTTAAAAGAGCATAGCTTAAGTTAGCAGTTGGGTTTCGGATTGAATTAACAGAGCTGTCAGTTAAGAGTACAAAGTATTTCTTGTCCTCTTCTCCTCTGTAGGTTTCACTAACACTTGGGCTTTTTAATGTTTGAGTAAAAACAAGTTCCCCTGAGCAGGGAAATTGGACAAGGTGAACCCACTGGTCCCTTCCAACCTTACCCATTCTGTGATTCTGTGATATGAAAAGCACATTGCTTTTCTGACCAGATTTTTTTTTTTTTGGGGGGGGGGTGGGGGGGAAGTTTTCTGGGCTTTTTTTCCCTGTAATTTGCTTCAGTATCATAATATAGCCCAGTATATATCATAATATAGCCCTTGCTGAAGAGAGGATGATGCTCAACACATCTTATTGCCATAGCTCTGAGACATGATGATACAGAAAACTATAACTGCTGCAAGACCAGGCTTCCTATGCTAAATGGAAGGAAAAGAACTGGGCAGAATTACATTCATATTTGCATGTTAATTTTACCATTAATTAATTACCTCAATTACCTGGTTCCTTAATCTTGCAGGGAAAGATGGTGTTTACATATGTAACTTAATTGGTAACTCATAATAATGTGTAACTTCAGGAAAAAAAAAGACATAAAATTTGACTTTCACATTTTATTGCCTGTTCTCCAAATGTGATTTACATAAAGACAAAGTGTAAAGAGTTGCAAAATAAGTGCATAGTTTAACTTTCAGCTTTGTAAAGCTAACTGTAAGCATAAACGGTGGCATAAGCAAATATGCAAAATCTTTTCTTTCCATTCTCACATTTTTAAAGCTAAGATCATTTGACAACAGCCTAGAGGTATATAATAACCATGAATAGCATGAAAATGTGATAATTAATGCCTCAGAATTCAGACTTACCTTGAAGTGTAAAACATAATTTGAATTCTGGAGCAAGGTAGTAAAGAACAGTGTTTGGAAAATATTTATCTATGTGGCTGTGTTTTAAGATACTGATCTTATTAAAAATGTTAAACACTATGTTTTAGGTATTTAAAGATAAAAAAATACCACGGAGAAAAATTCCATGTGAGATCAAATCGGAGCAGGTGGCAAAGCAGTATCTGGCCATGCAAAGGCTTAATGCTAAGAAAACTCTGCACCAGGTGGATTCCCAGGGGCTTTGCCCTGCCTGAGCAATGTGAAGCAAGCAGTAGAAGGTGACAATAATTTAGTCTTCTGTATTGAAAAATATCAATTTGGACAACAATTGAGACAGCTCTCAAGAGAAAACCACACAGAAGCTGGCTAATCTCAGTGTGAATCCAGTTTCAAAATGTGCTTTCAAGTGAGTCAGCACATGTGTTTGAATAATGCTCATATTCTTGTGTCACTTGGAAAAGGGGTTTGAATTTGGTTCACATGCATATGTGACAAGTAAACAATTCAAAATCTCTGAAAAATAATATCCTGAGTTGCTTGATAGAGATCTGTGAATCTATTACACAACAGTGTAATAGATAGTGTATGTTAAAACTGCATCTTTCCTGGAATTTCAAATAAGAGCTGCTGAATTACTGTCAAGGTCTCTTCCAAATTTTGTTTTCAGTATTTCTTCATCCTTACTTACTGTAATGCATAGTCAGTGCTTGGATAAAAGACAATTTAAAAGTTTCAATAAAAAAACAGAAAGATTAAATTATGGAGTAAATTTATAAAAGAAAAAAAGAAGCCGCAGATGTTCCTCTAAAAATTCATAACTTTAAATTAGCATTTTCCACAAATAAAAGTGATTCATCTTCAGATCCAGGTCTTCGACAAATTGTGTCATTTCTTACATGGTAATCAGTCACAACTTTAATTAGAAGTTGTCATTCTCCCCTACATACCACATCTCTGGCAGAGATCAAGTACGATTTTGTACAGCTGCTATCCTGATTCTCCTGTCATCTTTGGCCTGACTTTGAATTGCTTCCTCTTTTTTCTTTCTTTTTTAGATAATCCTGCTTCTTCTTCTCACCCCCACTGAGCTGTCAAGGGTTTCAGTGCTGTGATATGGAATCATTGCCTCTGTAAGACCGAAAAAAAAGCCCTGCTTGCACTGGATTCTGATCAAAGAGAATCATTTATAGGAGAGATGCAGCAGGAACCTCAGGGAAATTTTTTTTAGCAGCAGGACCATGTGAAATGGGAGAGACAAAGCAACAGACTTTCAAACATTTTTTAAACTTAGAACTACATTATTAAAGTTTCTATTGTATATTGTTGTTTGTATTTTTTTTATTTTTTTCTTTTTTTTTTAATTTCTTCTAACCTTGATGCCAAGCTATTCAGTGCCACAGTGAAATGGGGTCAGACATGTTCATGTAGCTCCTGTGGAAACAGAAAACCTAGGAATTACAGAACTGTAATTTGTGAGGAAGGGAAGGGAAGGGAAGGGAAGGGAAGGGAAGGGAAGGGAAGGGAAGGGAAGGGAAGGGAAGGGAAGGGAAGGGAAGGGAAGGGAAGGGAAGGGAAGGGAAGGGAAGGGAAGGGAAGGGAAGGGAAGGGAAGGGAAGGGAAGGGAAGGGAAGGGAAGGGAAGGGAAGGGAAGGGAAGGGAAGGGAAGGGAAGGGAAGGGAAGGGAAGGGAAGGGAAGGGGAAATGGGAATATTTCATAGGAAGTAGAAAGTACATGAGGAGACAACATAAATTATCCTTTTGAGGATGTAATGGGAATAGGTGAGGACTTTTTGTACCACTCCCCTTTCTGTCACTCATACCACATCTGTGTTGTGAACCTTCCTGCTGCCATCCTTGTCATGACTTTGGAAAAAGGGGATGTTAACCCTGAGCTTGCAAAAAGTACCTTCCTGTTCTTCTGTCTCAGATTTCATGTAGGTTGTTTTGCTCAAGGCTGTTGGTGTCATTCCTTCCTACAGATTGGATGCTCTTAATGGGACCATCCAGCAATTAAAAAGAATAAATGCTGTCAAAAATTGGAAAATTTTAATCCATTATTATATTTTTTTGCACTCTCAACCCAATATGCACTTTTAAATAGATCTGTCTTAAGCTGAGGGTTGTAATAAATGCAGAAAGTGGTTTGCTATGAATTTCTTCCTCCAGGAATAAAAGAGAATGAAAATTGAATAAAAATCCTAGGCAACTTCCTTCCAAATTTTACAAAACTATTCTGACATTTTTGAGGATGCTGCAATACCCAAGATCCAAATATGTTAACTCTACTAAAAACAAAGAGATATAGAGCTCTATTTTTTTCTCCTCGTACTTAATATTTTCAGGATGATTATAGAATAGAAGATGCTGGTACATGCTGATACTCTGTCCTAATTTTTTAACTGGTTCAATTAAATAGACACAGAAACAACAGAATTGAGATTCCTAATGTTTCTAGTGACTACTTCTTACTTACCATTTATTTGCAAATAAAAAACACAACTTAGGCTGATACATGCCCAGAGAACTGATCTCTTTCCCAGGCTTGAAGCGCATAATCCACTCACCTATACTATTAAAAAAGAAATGTCTTCCACTTTCACAAAACATCTGTGAAGCTTTTTTTGGGTGCATTTGGGCTTCTGTCTCCCTTGGGGCTGAATTGCCTCATGCTTAGCTGAAGCATGAAGCACTTTACATGCTTTTTCTTTGAGACTGATATAAGGAAAGGTGTATGGCTTTGATTTCCTATGGGCAAACAAAACCAAACAGTCAACAAATATTTTCCTAAGTCTAGCTGTGAAAACTGCTATCAATGAGCCTGAGTTTCTTGAAGACACCACTTAAATTCTTAGATCTTAACTCACTTCAAAAATAATTAATGCAGTAAAAATACTGCTGGTAGAACTTTCGTTCTAGTACTTAGAGCAGTCATCTTCTGCAGATTAACAGGAGGTGAGCCCACAGCTCTAGTTTCTCACATAAGTATCCAGGACAAGAGGCTACAGAGAACTTACTGCCTGCACAACTTGAGTAAGTGTATAGCCAGGATGGGAAGAAGCTGTAGCCTACTGGTTGGATATGCAGAAGGGAGAAGTTTGTTGTGTTTATGTATTTTTCTTTAGAAAGACCATCCATAACTTAGAAATGACACAAGGAGCCAATAACCCAATGAGGAGGTCACCTTAATTCTACCCATCTCCTATACTGTGTTACTTGTGCTCTAAGTCACAAAATAAAAGGCTTTGATGTGCAGAATCCCACAGGTGGCTGAGCAACTAGGGGAATGCCTCTGCAGCCACAACCTAGTGTCTCTCCACTGTTTTCCATGTCCCAACTCTTATCATGACTTCTGTGAACCCCAGGCTTGGAGGCAAACTTTCCTCCCCTCTCCATGCTTACAAAATAAACAACTCAGCAAAGTGAGCTGTCTGTAGTGGCGGTGGATGTTTATATTGTGAGTCATTCCTAAGTTGAATATCACATGAAATGCAATGTGTAGGATCTGCCTCACAAATCTAACTTATCTAACCCTAAAGGCTTCAAGGCCAAGCTGGACAGGGCTTTGAGCAATCTGGTCTACTGGGACTAAATTATATTTAAGGTCCCTTCAAACCCAAACCATTCTCTGAGGCTATGAGGACGTGAGGCTAGTTTATCATTAACATCTTTGTTCCATTGATGTTACTGAATTATGTGTTTTGGGGGTCTTTTTTGTTTAGCTATCACCTGTCCTTTGGGAACGTGGCTGAATTCAGCCTTTTAATCTCCCTCTGGCCAAAGAACACATAAAATGCAGCAATATCTTTCACTTTTCCTTGATCAATGTCTCTCTAAATCTGTATGAACCTTCCAAAGCCAAAACAGCTGTAGTATATATGTTTTTGATCAGCAGTAAATTATATTTCTTTGGCTTTTGATAGTAAAATAAAAAACTACTAACACTTTGTAAAATTTGCTATATGGCTCAACTTAGCATACGAACCTGCTTCTATTTTCAAGTATTTCAATTATCAATTTTTGTATTTTCCAACGTTCAGATAGTTAAAAACTTTATAGAGAACACACAAAAATTAGAGGCAAAACCAGCATTTTCATGATGCATACCTGACCCAAAATAAGCTACTTGAAATGCATGAAAACAGTGGATATTGTAATGAAAGCAAGAGGAACAAAATCCAGTGGTAATATTTAATAAAGCTAGTGTGTCTAGGCAACTCTGAATATGATATGCAAACCAGGACTTTGGACTCTAGCCTTTGAAGATGCATTTAATCTCATTAGCTGAGTACATGTTTAATTTTAGGTATATGCAAACATGCCTCTGAAATTAAATATAAGTATGTACATATTTTCCTTCACTAGGAAGTAATTTCTCAACCAAGACTCAAAAAAGATGACAAACTGCTACTATGACTGCTCCTAGCCTGGCAATTAAGCTTTTTTTTTTTTTTTTTTTTTTTTTGGGCAGGGTTTGAATTAAGAACTTTTTACAGGTGGTCTAAAATGGTTATCTCTTTGACTGTCATCTATATTTAATAAATGAAAATTAATTAATCAAAATTACCTTTTAACAAGGTATTTCTTCTATTTTGCATGGTAGCCTTTTTGTGTTTAATTAAGCTGTTAAGGACTCTCAGGTAAATATTTGTCTTGTGATATTATAATAATTGGATTACTAACCTGATCTCAAGATTAGATATTTAGAGCCTTTTCTAACTACTTTCAAATGTCTGCCTGCTTACAAATTCAAGTTATTTTAATAAAATATGGGAAGAATATAATAGATTTTTTTATACTTTATTTTTATTTTCAAAGTGTTTTTCATGCATACTGAGAATGCTAAAAATTCCTTACCTGGACTGCCGAGGCCCTGAACTGGACAGCATAATAAAATTTTATCTGATTTAATTGCATTCGCTCTGCCTTGTTATGCCTTGGCTGGCATACAAATTTGCCAAGGAAGAAACAGATGCATAATTTCACAAAATGTCTCACACTTTAAGATACTATTCATTTCAAAGCACTTTCATCATTTTGTAGTGCCATAAACAACTTCAATGCTAATGACTTGGATTTCAATCATTCCAAATCTCACAAGAGAAAAAAAAGAAAAAGGCTGCTTTGGGTGTCCCTTTTAGAGATGAAAATCTGACAGTTGTACTTTACTTGAGTCTGGCATTGTATATTGCACTATTTTGATAAAATCCATTAACAGCAAGATTTTGGCATTATGAAAATATTCAACAGAGCATATTGAGTAGGTCCTAAAAGATCTAAATAATCATGACCTGAAATATCATTCTGGTCAAATAGTGTACCTAATGTTTTTGTGGAAATCCCATTAGAGTCTGAATCTGAGTCTCCATAGATGGAGAAGCAATCCATGTATTACTCCAGTCAGATTTCTATTTTGTCACTAGTGAACTGCTTTTCAGGAATATGTTAAGCAACATGACAAAAACAAATACAAAAATACATCAAGTATCCTCAGTGTAAAATGGCTACTATGTTAAAGATATTTCTGAGGAAATTATGAGTCTTCATTACATTTTTTTTATCTGTAAGAAATTAGTTACAATTTTAGAAATGGGTAAGAATGATGATCAAAGTAATAATTCATAAATTTGGGTTCTTTTTCCCTCCTCACACCCCCTTTTACCTGAAGTAGACTTTTCGACACTGACATTTCCTCCGCATGTTTCTGTTCAATGGGGAGCTGGGATAGTGGTGGCGCTGTATTCTCAAGAAGAAACTCTTGCATTTGATGGGCACTTTAGGGCTCTTGATAGTTATTCTGTCTCTTATGAGATCTTTTTGTGAGATCCTTTCACAGATCCTTTCTTAGACACAGCCAGCTCATGGGCAAATTTCTCTCCTGCATTCTTGAGGATGTTGGACACAGCTACTTTCTGCTTCACAAAGAAAACTGTAGCTTTACACAACTTCTTGCAATTTTCAACGTGCAGGGCTCCATCACTTTTTGGCATGCCTAGTTGATTAACATGATTTGCATAGTTTTGTTCCATTTATGACTAAAAATATTTTTGTTTTGTTTTCTACTGGGTCTTACATATCTAATTTTTAAAACATTCTCCATTATTACTATTAATATTTTTCCCCCATGAGCACAAGAGGAAGATAATGGGCTGTGGTGTGTCCCTGTGAGAGCTCTGAAAGCCCAAGGCCTCAAATCTGCACCGTCTTGTATTTTGCTTAGTACATTTTTTTTTCAACAGCTTTTTCCTTCCTGTTTTGGTGGGTGTAGCCAATGACTACAAAGTGAAGCTGGAAATATGAAGATTAGTTGAGTTCTGTGTAAAATTAGCCTCTAATGTAGTTAAGATGACTGTCTTCAGTCACAGGTAAATGTTTCATGTGAAAAATATAGGGTGATGTATTTGAACTTTATCATGCCTTCTGTGCTTATAAAAAGATCTGTGAAGCCTGTTACCATGCAAACTATATTCTAACTTTTATTTCTCATCAGAGAAACATACTTGGTGAACCCAAAAATAGTCTCAGAGAAGAAAAAAGAAATATACAGGAATCATAAGAAGATTAATCCAAGTACATAACTGAAGAACCACCCACTGACAACTGGTACAGAAGTATAATTTACTGCAAATATTTTCACCAAATTTTAATGTCTTTCATTATAGCTTTATTGACTTTTAAAAGTTTTACAACTTCACCCTAATTTTAAAATTCTCTCCTGTTTCATGCATTTATTTAGTCATGCTCTTATTCTCCAGATGAACTAGGAAAAAATAAATGGTCTTGTATATAATTTTCACTGCTGTTTTTCTTTCTTCTTTTTGTGAAGGTACTTACTCCTCTGATTTATCCACTAAGCATCTAACCATACAATTAGCCTCAAGTTTATCATCTATATTGGTCAACTTATCAATTGCTCTGCAAGAAAAAAAAAATCTGTCTCTGAATAATTATCTTCCACAAATTCATGCAAGGGGATCACATTTAGTGCCAGTCCTTTTGGTAAACAGCAAACTCAGTTTCTTTGCAGGGTAGAAATAAGAGGGCAGCCTGCATATTACCTTTATTTCATCCCCCAAAGCTCATTTTTGTGTTGTTATGAACTGCTAGTATTCTTTAGCAGAAGAAATGAGAGGATGTTCATCCCAGCCAAACCTGTGCTCTAAATTATGCTTTAGATTTTTAACATTGCACTTACACCTGTGAAAAGAAGAACAGTAGAAACAAATTCCCAGTTTGTTTCTGCTTCTTGCTTCAAGAGAGTCAGGGGGCTAGGGAGGGAGACAGCATTTCACACTTTTGACACAGGGAGGGGGATATGTTCATTCAGATTTACATGTCTGCTCTGTAAATCCCTTCACCTTAGTGGGTCTTCCAAGATGCCCTTTGCAATTCCAGAGAGACTGAGTCATTGCCAGGGCAACTCAGTTTAGCCTACAGCAGATGTCTACAAGAGATAAGATGAATCATGCTCCAAAAAAAAGCTTATTTTTCCTTGTTGTCAAAATGGGCAGCTGAGAATACATGCTCAGATGTGGATATTTACAGTGTGAAGTCAGGCAGAATGAATCCAAGGCTAGAAACCTCCTCAAGATGCTGTTGATGTCCAACAGAGAAACTAATGTGAAATCTGTCTACATCTTGTTAATTTAGTGGTTGTACTAAAGAATGTATGTTTTGGGAGGATTTTTCACTCTCAGTATGGGAAAAATACTTCATTTCCATCTCAAGATCTTGATGTTGGAAACTTCTAGCATTTGTTTTGTGTATTTAAGCTGAAATCTGGTTTGGTCAAGATGTTTCTCACTGTATTTGCTCAGTATCCATCTCTTGGCTGCAGTCTGTGAGTTCTGCTTTGCAACAGATATGGACAAAGAAATATGTAATGGTTTATATGATTGAAACAAGGGTACAAAATCCAGCATTTTATTCAGCACTTCATACTGTATTGACATAAATTGTAAACCCCCACACAAATGCACACTGTGTTCTTGCTTCTCATAGTTTTGCTTTGAAGGCTTGCATGACACAAGATGACATGATACTGTTCTTCTATGAGTCATTTTTAATTTAGGTACATTGAAATGCCAGGTGGCCATACTTGAAAATCCTTTTTTTTTTTTTTTTTTTTTGCTATATAGCCCTTAATTTAGATTCTTTTTTTTTTTTTTTTTTTTTTTGGTTGGTTGGTTGGTTTTCTTTTAATATATATAAATGAACCCTAGTGAAGACAAAGAGCCTTGCGAAATATTCTGGGTTTATGACAAAATTCTAATTTATACATCTCAAGCACAAACACATCATGCAATCATTCCTGGTGTAGGTAGCTGCAAAATTATTGTGTCAGTGAAGATATTTGCTCATAAATTATTGGAGTATAAAATACCACTGCTTTTTGTTTATACATGATAAAAAGAAAATAATTTCTGTACCCAGAAGTGTGTGTATTACATTTTTCCTCTTTCTGTCAGGTTGGTAATCCCCGAGACACCAAGTCAGCAAGAAAATCATTTCAGTGACATTCATTAATTTTCAGGAAGTTGTCTGAACTAAATTGATAAAAACAACATGTAGGTGGAATAAATTTTCTTTAAAGTTGTTCCTCTTTTATTCTGAGATTCAGAATGAAAATAGTTGTTTGGGGGTTTTTATTGTTATTATCAGATTTCACATTATCATGCAGTTCTAGAAGACTTGTAATTATGAATATTTTTCTACAAAGCAAATGAAATACAAGATTTGACAAGAATGTCCTGTCCTGTGATTATGAGTTCATTTCTGGATCTCAGAAAATGTCTCTGTGCTTTAGATAGGCTTCCCATCTAAGCTGTCTACCAACCATTACTGACTCATTGCTGCCATATCTAAGACAATCACTGTTTTGCGCTGGGAGGTAACCCTTCATGTTAAATTAATTGACCTTGATTTGAAAAATTAGTGGGAAAAAAGCAGACAACTTTTAGGCAAGAAACTGTTCTTTGAGGTTCCATGTGACTCAAAGCCTTTCTATTTCACTGCTTTTCCAATTGCATTAGTTGGTCTTATAAAAGTCTTACTTCTTTTTGCAGATTTTGCTTTGTTCATATATTTTGAATGCCAGGGCTGTGAGAGCATGTGTGCTTCCCTCTCAGGGATATCTATGTGGACTGGGGGCACAGAGCACAGAAAGGTAGTCAGACTCTTCAGGGGAATTTGTACCCTAGAGAGTCTGTTTGTGCCGCAGAGATGTTCATGATGGTGGAACCCCTGGTGGCTGGTTGGACACGGCCATGCTCCCCTGGGTAGCCAGATACAACCCTGCTCTCCATCTCTCTCTCTCTCTGGCTTTTCCCTCCCCACTTTAGCACAATGAGTGTATTGCCAGCTGCATGTGCCTGTTTTAAAAGAGCGAGGGGGTGTGTGTGTGTACCACATTTCCAGCAGGGCCCAGAGAATCCCTTCCCTTTCTGGGAAAGATCTCAGCACACTCAGAATCCTTTAAAATTGAAGAGCCAATGACTTAGCTTAGAGCCTTGTTCTCTACAGACTGCGTGAGCAATAAATCTCTGGCTCAGTAAGTTTCAACCCTTTTTATATTAGTGGTCCAAGTATTCTCAGAACAATCGCAGATGAAAAAGCAAAGCAAAGAAAAAAAAAGAGAAAGAGAAGTCTAGCCATTTAACTAGTAAAATGTACTGCCAAAATTAGTGTGGTATTACATTTTCCTGTTAATTTTGCTGAATTTTGACACCAAAATGCTTTTCTGAGGTGTGACTATACTTGGGATGAAAGGTTTTAATGATGGAGAAAACAAAGTTGTAAATGGAAAACCAGCAAAGATGCAGCTGGTCTTCAGATGAGAGGTACCCCATGTGAGCTCACCACCAGGTACTGAAGAGAAGGACAGAATAGTGTCAGCTCTAAAGCCTCATCTTCATGGATCTCTAATTACACAGTGTTTAATTAGCACAGAGGCCTTCTGTTTTCTGTTATGTCTTTTTTTTTCACAATACTTTCTGCTTATATCAGTAATGAAGAGCGTAAACATGGCCCTGAGCCCAAAACCAACATAGTAAACGTAGTATCAACAGGAACCTGCCCATTATGCTACTGCCTTAATTAGCAGTGTTAGGGGAGAAGGGAGGCATTTTGTTAAAAATACATTTTGTGAATTACTTATTTTGGATTCATGATACCTGGGTTATATTATAGAAAAAACTGTCTCATGTCTCATGATGCTTAAGTGGAAATTACCATTACCTGGGTTGAATATTTTCTGCCTGCATTCTGACCTTTGCACTGAGAGAAAGCTGCAATTTTATGTATCTGGCTAAGTTTAGGTCAGGAAATGCACTCTTGCATTCCAAGCAAGAGTTAGAAGGATTTTTTTTTCAATTTCCATTTATATGTTAGGAGAATATTTGTTTTGTGTCTCTCAGCTCTGTGATCTTACTTCCCCATAAAGCAAAAAAAATATATCAAGGGGCATAAAACTCCTAACTCTTGTTCCATACCCCGGGACACTTTAAAAGATGTCAATGTACAATTTTTCATGTCTAGACATTACTTAGTTGTTTCAAGCTTAATTCTTTATAAAGCATCAGTGAGACCTGCCAAGACTGATCATCTTGGAAGACAGAATCTTTCTCTTAGCTCCAGAGCACTAAATACTTGAAAAGGGAACATAATTTTCTCCACACTTTTTCATGACTTGATCTTGGTATGAACAATCTAGGATAAAAAGAAGGACTCCCTGCTCAGCCTGAGCAGATCTTAATAGTACCATGTCTTCTCCTGTTCCAGTTAGATATGTTTCCTATTTGTGTGTGCAAACAACACACTGAAAGAATTATCCATATCCATATGTAGGTGTGAATTAATTTCTCAATAACATGACAGCTGTATTATATTAACAGTTCTTACTGCCTGATGTTTTGGGGATGCAAAGCAACATTCAGTATGAAATAGTCAGCAGAATTCAGTTTCTCTGTGTAGGCAGGACCAACCAGAGCCTGTGGCCTCAAAAAAAAGTTGTTTTGCAGCTTGGTGCAATCCCCTTGGCCATTCAGACCTATCAAATGAAAACCTAGTGCCAGTCCCCTACCCTACTGCTCTGGTGAGCTCAACCGTTCTGGGTTGTCACATGGTTTCATTTCTGTGCCATAGGCACCTGGGATGTCTGATTAATCTTTGGCATAAACTGGAAGAAACTGGGTACACATTCCAATGCTTAATGGGTCTGCAAAACCTAACTTCCCAGAGCTTGGCAGCTGCAAAAGAGAGCCATTGTTTCACAGCCCTTTGAGATAAATATAAATGTTGATCTTTTAAACCTTAGTTTGATTGTTAGATACCTGTTGGAATGAAGCAAACTACAATAAAATATATTTTTGTATGTCTACAAAAATCATGAGTAGACAGAGACCATTTTATTTTTATAAGCTTTTTGAGGCTTTATGTGTCCTGTTTTGAGACAATATTTAAATCTATTCCTTTGCTTTTTGCAAGGTTTCCTATGTCTCCTCTGGTTTTCATCTAATGGAATCAAAACCTCCTGCCAGATTTCTGACTCACTGAAAAGCCTTTCACAGAGGCTGCCATGTAGTTAAGAACTTGCATTGTGTTACTTTGAGAAGCTGCATTGTATTTAGAACACTGTTTATTAGGTGGCCTTGTACAAGTTAGGATCTAATCATCTGGATGACTTGTTGACATAAAGTTTTTGATGAAATTTGAGATTTACTGTAGCCAAGTGCTTTGCCATGCCAACAGTACAGGCTCCCTTTCTTTATCTAATTTTTTAAAAATATCTGGGTTTCTCTGTCCAACAAAACAAACAGAGCTGAGATATGTATGTTATTTAAAATGGAAATTATCACTGTTCCTGGTTTCACAGCATGATCAAGACATAATTTAGTCATACTAGCATTTTTATAATGCTTATCTAATTGGATGTGCTTTCACTCTGGATTCTGGGCTGCAAATTTCCAGCATAATTCTCTAAGAATTTGCCTAGCAGCCAGAGCAAAATAAAGGAGTTTAACTCTGAAGTTTCCCTTCAGTCTTTTGTCACTAGCTGTTTGAGTTTGGATGAATTGCATAGTCTTCAGTCTTAATAAATGTCTGACTATCTTTGGAAGTGCTTCTTTTAGTTCCCACCATAAAAAAAAGTTTCTCTTGAGTCATGGAAGCATTAGAGCTCACTAGACCACTCAGTATTGTTTGCACTTCTTTCCTATTTTATCTCTGTTTTAGTTCCAGTACTCAGAAAAAGGCATTTCATTAAGTTTCCATGGCTCATGATTTGATGGACTTCAAATAATAAGAAACGTGAATTCAAAGAAACTTTATTTTACATATCTCTCTCTATATATAAGCATATTTTTAAACTATGAACTACTGTGTTAGAACTTTCTAGCCTTATACACAATGCCTCAAAGTTTAAACACTTCCTTTTTCTCACTACCTTGACATTATCATGAACAACATGTGGGTCAAAGAAAATGAAGCATATAACTTTTCTCTGAATAAAACTCCCTTACCTTTACATGTATTTAACCCCAAGATGACAAACACTGATACTAATTTGATTCCATCAAGATAGCTTAATGTATTTTTTTTCCTCACAGACAAATGAGGCAATAATAAAAAGTGAAGGTCATTGAATGTAAATCAGATAATGAAAAACTTAAACATATACTAAGTTAAAAAAATGTTGTATATCTTGCAGGTAGGGAGTACTCCACACATTTTCTTTTATTGAGAGCACAGCCTCAGGCACAACAGTCCACTGATCTTCTCCTTAGGATATGATTTTTATTAGTGGGAACCATGTTTCTTAAAGAAGTTGTTTAGAAAGTATAACTTCTGGCTGGTCACAGAAGAGAGGATAAATCTGATGAGGGGAAAAAAACTGATTTTTTTTAAAAATCAGATTTTTCTAGAAAAAAAAAGTAATGCTAACTCAGATTGCATAAAATGAACAGTTTTAATCTAATGGTTCTGAAGGAAAGATGCTACTGTCATTGCCCACAATGCTTGTGCCTACCATGCAAAAAGGGTGGTACTTTTTATCTCATGGGAAAAAAAAAATCCAGTAAACAAGCTGATGCCCATAAAAGAGAATAGGAATGTAACCAATGTTTTAGGCAGCATTTTACCTAAAAATTACCATCTTTTAAAGTGGCAATATCCAGACAAAGGGTCTCAAGGATTCAGAAAGATCTGTGCAGTGTTTTGCTACCAAGTAATTTTTTTTTTAAGGGAAAGTTTATTCAGGTTACATTATAAACTTCAGCATGAAGAGTTTTGCTGTTATAATCGTGCCCTCATTCTCCACATCTGTCCCATTACATCTAGATTATGCAGACTGAATGCTGTATGGTTGCATCTCTTCCTGAAATAAAAATATTTTCTTATATCAAAATCAAGGTAATTTTATTTAGTTTTAGGAACTGTCTTTTCTGTTGGGATAGTGGTAAATGTAAATGTACTGTGTTAAAACTGTGCATCTGGAGGGGTTTTTTGCCTTGTAACAGAGCTATGCTCTTATTGTCTGTGTGGTAAACATAATGTAACAACTTCAAAACACAGTCACCTCATAACCTGAAATCCATTATCATAAATATGCTCTAAGGATAAGGCACAAGAACAAAGTTATTTTCCAGGATCTTTATTTGTGACATACTTTTAAGTATTTTTTCTTTTTTCTTTCTGTAGATGAAATATGAAGATCTCTGTTCACATTTCCATAACAATGAGTTTCACAGAAGTGTCATGAAGTGTGTTCTGCTTCACCATGCACCTGAATTTTACTATTTAATTGGATCCCTCAAATTGATGTCATGCATACTGCTACAAGACTTTGTGACATAATGGTCACACATTCCTAAGATTTGTCAGATTAAATTTTCTAGGAATTGATCAGTCCAGAAATAGCCAGAGAAAATTTACATGAATCCAGGGCTAGATTCACTTCTCCTAAGTCAGATGGCCAAAGGGTAATAAATCAGCTCCTGAAGGGCAGCTGACTGGTTTATGTTTTGCTGCCACTTCCCCAGCCCAAACAGCCAATTCCCCTCTTTAGCCACTTCAATACTTTGGGTCAGAAGGTTTTCATACTGAATGAGGCATCTAGCTTTTTGTATGACCTGTGCAGATGGCAGCTGAAGGCCAGCAAAAAGATTTCTGTGGTTGCAAATGTACCTCTCTTCTCCTTTAGCAAAGACTATTGCAAACAAAGACACATCTCTCTCCCAGAATCTTCCTTGTTTTAGACTGGGCATTAAAAAAGCCAAGTCACTAACTACTCATCATAATCTATCACTAGATGACTGAATAGTACCAAAGTTAAATGAGTACTGGAATTTTACACTGCCAGTGTCAAAATGCAGTAATCTCAAAGCCCATAAAGGGATTAGGAATTCATAGAATGGTTTGGATTGGCAGAGACCTTAAACATCACCCAGTTTTAATCTCTCTGCCATGGGCAGCACAGAGCTTCTCTGGGTAACTTATGTCAGTGTCTCATCATGTGAAAAAAAAAAAGGAGTTAATCAAATACAAAGGTCATCTAATCTATTGCATGGACAGTTATCCAGAGAAGGTTTTTTTTCCTAGGGGAAAAAAATATCACTCTATTGGCTCACTATGTCTTCTGCCTCTCTGATTTCACGGCCTATTAACTTCAAGGTCAAGAGGGTAGGAGGAGGTCAGGGTTGAGTACAACACGGTGAGTGGTTATATCTGAGACTCTCCCTTACTGGGTATTTATGTAGGCCTGAGGTTCCGCAAGAATTACGAGCTATCTCACAGTTAGGGAGTTGTAGGATTTTGACAGCTGCCCTTAAGGGGGTTAATCAGAACTGGACTTGAATAAAGGCTGGGTGTCTAATTCGGGCAGAGGTGGAAAGGTTATGCAGATGAACAAAACAGGGAGCTTAAGCATCTATGGTGCAAACTTTCACTTGCCTAAATCTGGATGAAGAGCAGACTTCATCTGCTCTTCAGAGCAGATGTTGACTGAGGGCTCAGGATAGGCAGTGCGAATCATGGATTGGTACTTAATCATTTAAAACATCCAGATGGCTAATTTATGGTAGATGAATTCAGGTTTCAGAGGGTAATCACATCACCTTATTTTAGGTATATAAATTAGATGCCAAAAATAGAAAACTGATCTTTTTATGTTCCCTCTGTAGCCAACAGGGAGACACTGGTCTTCTAGAAAATTAATCAAAATTAGATTTGTACTCTGAATTCTAGAGAAGTCTGCTGGTCCTTGCTGATTTTAGATGATGTGTAGATGATTTTTCCTCCATATACAGTGATTGTATATCTATAGACTGTATCAAATCAGTTTCCCCAAACTGAAAAAGCTTGATTATGCATAAACCCAGCCTCAGGACTGAGATTCCAGAAGGCCAAAAATGAGTCAATTCATTCAAAGGCTGGTCTGAACATGCATGATTACAATGTATAATACAGCAGAAATAAATATTCTTTAAATTTTGAGATGCAGTAGACACAGGAAACTTTTGTTTATCAAGGTCCTGAGATGAACAGAAGAGGAAATAGTTAATAAAAGTCAAGCAAAATGCATCAATTCATAGCTACAATGCAAACAAATCTGCTTTTCTGTCAAGTCCACAGGCTAAAGTTGGCTACAGGCAGTTTTAATTGACAAGCACAGCATTCATGAAATAGATAGACCTTAAAAATTCTGACCTTGCCTGTATCAAACAGTGCAATATTAACATAAGGGTTCCCTTCATCCATTTTATTGTGATTTATACTGGAGGAAATTATGATTAAAAAAATCTTATGTGGCCATGTACCTATTCAACATTCTGCATGTACTTTACTGAGGGAAATAGATGGTTGTTATAGCTCATGAAAGGAAAAGAAAAATCCTTAGTTTTAGAATACAGGAGTACTGAGGGAGTATAGCATTGCCTTGCCTAAAGAACAGATCTTTCACTAGGATTTTCACTTACACTATCAAAAATCCAAACGATAATGACAATTCATTCACACCTTTTGTTTGAGCTTTTTGGGATGGAAGCTGATTTCCTTCATCCTGTCCTAAGTCCAGTGTGTGACCCTTCTCTCCTAAGTATCTCCAGCAACATGAAGACCTAAAGTAGATTCTAAAACAATGTTTAGATCCTTTCTGAAATCAGCATCAGTATGATCATGCTAGGCCACTGCCTATAGACAGAACTAGGTATTTTATACTGCCACTGTGGCAGGCACTTTTTGATAATAAGTATGTGCAAATTCCAATGACATCTGAAGAAAGAAGGACTCAATTCTCTGAGCACACATTAACCTGAAGTGGGGCTTTCATGATCTGTTGGTTGGTGTTATTTTTTATTTATTCATTTAATCTGGATTCAGTTTCTTTTGGAAGACATGGCACAATGTGTAATGTATAAGATCAATTATTGAAAGGGTGACTGAGGTCTCACTATTTCTTTGATGAGCTAAATTTAATAATTATATAAAGACATCTGAGGACACAGTATGAAGCTAGTATAAAATTTCTACTTCACATTACAACCATAATCTTGAGGTGATGATTCAATATGTGTGAAGTAGATCTGAAGGCTGCACACAATAAAACTATCAATATTGTGAAGGTGAAGACTAACTATTTTCTGGTTATGTCAGTGATTTTATGTGAGTAACTGTGATCTTTCTGCATAGTTTGTAGTTCCAAGAAAAACAGCAACAATGGTTGTGACAGCTAATGCAACTAATGTCTACATATTTCCAGTTTTGTCCTTCGCTGTAGCTGCCTGATAAATCAGCCACAATACCAAAAGACATACAGTAGTTTTTCATCAGAGTTGCAAGCCAAAGCAAGGGCACACATCTACAAAATTTAGACAATAACAATTTGAAAAAAAAAAAAATATATATATATATCTATATATATCTATATATATCTTTATATATATATATATATAAAACAAAGTAATTAATTTGGGAAGCATGGCTCTATCTTAAGCACTGATCTTCAAACTTTCACCTTCAAGCTATCATAACTTGAGATGACTGAAGTCACTATTAGTTTTTTCAGCCTTCAAAGGTGCAGTCATTAGCAGTCTCAAATATCTATAATTGTCTTTTTATAGTTATAAAGCTGCAGCAATGGAAGACGACAGCTTGTGCCACTTAAATGGAACCCTGCAGTGCTGTTTCCTGATAACACAGAAGATTATGTATGGCACCTGCACAACCCTGGGATTATGAAAGGCTGGGTAAGAAAACACAAGGAAAAGCTTGGGGAAAGGAGGATGATCTTTAGTCAGCTTGTGACAAGAGTAATAGAAATTCTGCTGGAGAGAGCAGAACCTTGGGCAAGCTTACTCTTTACAGCTAATTTTATGTAGCACATCACAGTGTGATAACCTTGGTATGAGAACAAGCCCAGAGGTGAAGTGTTTCCTTCAGATTTGTAGAAGTCCTTGTGCTAATTAAGCTGTATGTAAACAACTCCACTGTGTGATAGCTCAGGTCTTCTCCCTCATCATTTTGCCTTCCTCTGGCATGAAACACCTCTAGTAACCCTTGCAGCTTGGCTGCCCTGTCTTGCATACTGCGTCAGATCTTAGCTCTCCTGTTGTCTTTGAGCATCCCACTAGATTTCACCACTATTTTCCCATATGGTATCACTCATTCCATTCTAACCACCTTGCAAGAGCCATAAGCATGCATGTCTTCTTTGGCTCTGCTCAGTGCTTTCCCAGACACTTGTCTAGACCACTATCTTAATATCATCTTCTAAATGTTCCAACAGCTCCTAAAATTTCTTCCTCTATCTCTCTATTTCTTGTTCCGCCAACTATAAGGTCTTAATTCTCTCCTTGAGATAATTTATAATTTGTTGCTGCAGATTTTGTTTTGTTTTGTTTTGTTTGTTTTTTATTTCTGCTTCAGATGCATTTTCTATAAACCCAGAACTACATTGTTTTCTTGACTTTAGCTTTGAAAGGACTTCTACCATGCAGCAACATATGTGTATCTATTTTCATATGTGATCTCAGTCATTGTCACGGTTAAGGCTCTGATTAGAGATTAATTTTCAATGTTTAAATTTTTTTTTCATAAAAAGGAATGAAAAAGACTCAGGAACATATTGTATGCATTATTTTCATTTAGCTGTTGTGTGTTAAATAATGTATACTATGTCTTCTGACCTTCTCTGTTAAAATACAGAAAAATATCTGCCTTCTGCCTGCTTTCTGAGTTCTTCAGTAGCAGCAATTACTTGGGTTCTGAAACATCTTAAGAAACAAAGGAGAAAGTGATACTTTTAACACTGAGAAGAAGTCCATGATTTCTTTTCCAGGATCTGGAACGCTACTCAGATTTTCCAATACAGTCTTACAGGGAATTTCTTCAGATGTGGTTTGAAAGTTAGGGATATTCAGATGCCTTCACATGCCTAATTCTAGAGTTTACCATTAAGCATCTCTCTTTTTAGGCAGTCTTTACAGATGTGTCTTCTGAAACGTCAAGGCCAGGATTTATCACATTTCATTTATATGGCTGATGAAGATGATGAGTCTGTGAGAGCAGTTGTTCTGTGTTCACTGTAGAGTAGTTTGAACAAGGTATTTGCATATTAGAGAAACCAAATATGTGCACTCAGAAAAAAACTCAGGTCTTAAGAGGAATGATCCACCCTCTGAAGGTACCAGAGTCTTGCCTATAGTGATGCCAATGTCTATGATATTTTTACCAACTACCAAAGCCTGTGACATCTTATTCTTACGGTTTGCTTAGGTATTTAAAATTTGTGTGAGGAATCTAAGCCTGATCTATTTCTAAAGAGGAAACAGTATATACAAGTCAACTGCTTTTAACTTTTGCATGTCCTGTTTTAGGGCAAATCCATTGCTAATTATGGAAATCATTATCTCATTAAAAGTCTTGTTGGGAAGGGCCATCATGCTTTCCATTAATAGCCAGAGAGGGAGTGAATTGAGAGCAGAGCAGAAATTAATAAAATGACTATGTGATAGGAAAAAATCCCAATATTTTTGAAGTCTTTGAGTAGGAACTTCGGAATAAGACATAGACAGACAAGCTTTCCAAAACAGGCAAGTCTTTTAAATAGTCTCTTCATGCATGACAGTAGAAATGTAAGTGAAAGCCTTCAAACCTTTTTAATAACATTCATCAGATTATATTAGCCCAATATCATGTACTGATGACAGTTCTGCTCTGAAAATTATAACTCAACATCTCTTACTAATTTTCCTCACTACATGGCACTTTTTTAAATAAGTATGTCTTTATTTTTAGATCCGTATATAAATTTGTCTAAGAGAAGGAAGCTAAGATACTGACTATTTTTTAATGTTTTTCCCGGTTGGTAATTGCTAATGTATTTTCATACAGGTTTTTATGAGAAAATATTATATTCTTATCTTCTGTTATGCATTGAGTATTTCTTTTTAGTTTTAGGCTTTTTAAAGCAGAGAATATATTGCAATCAAAAGCACTAAACTCCTTAGCTAGGTAAGAGGTATATCCTAGAGAGAGCTTTCAAAAAATCAAATCAAGTATATGAAGTACTATAATGTCCTTGTACTCTTGTAGGAGAAGAAATAAGAAATCAATTTTCTTTGCAATATTTATTTTTCAAATAACAATTCTAAAGCAGACTGGTAGTTTATGTGCAGAACCAGATCATTCTTTCCATATCAAGTAGAACAATTTTGTCAGGCTTACTCTGCTACTAACATGGATGTCATGCAGTTAAATATAAGCTGACAGAATGTATGACAGAACTAGAGTAGATCTTATTCATAACGATCAATTTTTTCCTCAAAAAAATAAAAGTTCTGTCTTTGGAGTGGTTTGAACTGCCAAGGGAAGATAGTACCCTGACAGAAGATATTCCCTTAGACAGTTTGAGAGTTCTCAGTGGAGGTCATCAAGTATATGGATACCGCTGTCCACGTATGTCTCTGTAGGCTCCTAGTACTTCCCCAGCGGGCTTGGAGTTTAATGCCAACTCAGCCCCACATGAGAGAGTGAGAAAGTGAGAAAACTCATGAGTTCAGATAAAGACAGTACATGGTATCCTAAGGTATGCAATATCCTTTGGTCAGTTGGAGTCATCTGTCCCAGTTGTGTCTCCCAACTTCCCATGTTCCCCCAGCCCCCTCACCAGTGTGGCAGCATGAGAAGGCCTTGACATTCTGCAAAAGCCACTCAACAATGACAAAACCTTTTCTGTTTTATCAACACCATTTTCAGCACAAATCCAAAACACAGTACCATCCTGGCTACTGTGGAGAAAATTAACTCTGCCACAGCCAAAACCAGCACAGACATCTATGTTAAGTGCCACTGAAACATGTTAGTGCGAGAAAGTATAATTTTCTAACAGGCAAAACATTTTCATTCCCAAAGTTTAATTTCTGAAATTATTTCTTCTTGTGTCTGTCACTAAAGCAACTGTAGAACATGGAGTGTAAAGGCCTTTTTGTGTCAAACACTGTGCCCATGCAGGAAGCTGAAACAGGTGTGCACATGCACACTCAGATGTTGCTAAATGATTAGATGTGTCTAAATGTTAACAAACAGAAGCAGCTGAAAGCACCTCTTCTTTTTTTTTAATCACCAAGGTAGCACCTCCCTTGAGGACAGGGAAGAACAGTGCAGAATAATAGTCACCCTAAGTGGCATAGTTAAGTAGCACAGGGACAAGGAGGTCAACACAGAATGGTCTCAATTCAGAGCCAACAAAAATTGCTGTAATTCCTCAGCAAGGCACCTAATTGGAATCATGCACATTGACAGTTTCACCAATTTTACTTCATGCTCTGGAGCAATATAAAAACCATTGTTTATCTGTCCCAAGTCCCCAAGATAGCAAACACTAAATCCCAGAAATGGTCATTGATGCACATGAAGTCTCTAATACAAGCGACAGAGCCATCTTGTTCAGCAGGATCTATGGTTAGGGGTCTTGCCAAAGACATCTGATTCTAGACACAGATTTACCATGGGTATTGCCTGTTACAGCCCACATAAGTCTGTGTATCTGACATGGGAACAAATGTGCAGCTGCTCAGCCTATCCTTTTATTAGGTGGAGATGGAGCCTAGCCTTGCAACTAAAAATACAAGATTTGAGCACCCTTGCAAGTTCATTTGGCATTGATACATGATCTAAAAGGAAAGCCAGTGGAAGCTGCTTAGGTTTAAGCAACTTTAAGGGCTGTTGTAAAATTTTTCAGAAGGGTAAAAGACTTCACATGATTTGAAGCTAGTCTCAGCATTTAAAAAATAGTACCAGTCAGACTAAATAAGATGGCCAGGGTCTGATTCTTATAAATGCCTGTAATACCTGAGGAAAAATGTTTGAAGCACTTTTGCTTTTCCTCTTTCCCTTTTCCATCTGACAAGGAATATCTTCTGATTTGATGGCCAGTGCATAGGGAGCACAAAAATAGCATGTGCCTGAAGACATGAGGTATAGAAACTACAGAGCTTTTACCATCCCTTTTTGACACATTTATGCAAGGCTGCAGACCACCTCTAGTGTGCTCAAATGCACATAGCTACAGAGACAGGGAAGCCTTGCTGAGAAACCTTCATGTTAGTGGCTCTAAAACTAACTGTAGTTTATAAGTCAACACAGTCACAGAGTAAAGAACTATAGCATATAACCAGTGAGTACAGGAAAGAAGATGGGTAATTAGATACAATTGGTCTTTCCATATCTAATTGCTACTGACTGTGTCATCAAAGCTTTAATCTTCTCTGTTTATTTTCCTACCACCATCTCTTCTTTTTAATCTTGTTTCCTTTATGCATGAAGAACCATTTAAGCAACATTTCAAGACTACAGACATCATTATATTGATTGAATGAATGAATGAATATTTCTTCAGAAGCAGAGCAAGACTCCTGTGATTCTTTACTAAGGAAAGTTCACGATTTCTTTCTGAGTAGTGAAAATCCTGCAACCTTGTCTTTCTCTCTAGAGATCTGCAGCAGTAGGTTATATGGGACTGACAAAAACATATTAAAGAGTACATCTGTGTCTTGAGACTGAAAGCATTTGAGTTGGGGCAGAAATATATGCAGAGAAGGAGCTCATTCCTCCTGTAAGCCTCGATAGACTCTGGAAACAAGCATATAAACACCTGTTTCAAACACTGTTTATGAAGATACTTGTTTAAAAGGGGTAAATCAGTCTAGTTCTATGAGAAGATCATCATTATGCAAATTGTCTCTCAGGGAGCTTAAAATAAGTAAGTTCTTTCTGGAGAAACATGACTGAACTATCAAATATTACTTAGTAAGAGGATTATACTGGATTTGATTTTACTTAAGACTGTTTCATAGAGAACAGTTTCTTCACTTTTAGCAAGCCACTTTTGAGATATTGCTTTGGATTCAACATTAGTCTTAATTGACATAGGTTTAGTTATTTCACTTGAGTCCTTTATCATAAAGCTCCATACATCATATAATTACATATAAATAGAAGGATCCATGCATGCTATAATCCATGTACTGGGATGGAAGGCAGAGAAATAAATAGAAAAGCCTGGTTTGTGACTTTATGCCCATGAAATATATAGGTTGAAACAAAAGATTATGCAGCAGCAGACTTACATGATTGAGGTGTGTGATTAATTTTTGGTTTAACTATCTTTCTAATGATTTTCAAAATATTAATATTAATTATGTATGTGATCCACAAAACAGACACTTGGGAAATCAATGAGTTGCAAGAAGTTGGGTGAATTTAACACTAAGAAAAAAGAAATATAAGTAAAATTATGAACACAAGAAGAAGAGAAATCAGGGGGGAGGGGAAGAATTACAGTCACTTAATTCAATCTCATGCGGTGAGGTTTTTGCTATGCTCATTAATAGACATCCTCAATTTGGATGAAATGTTACATCAGACCATTGAAAAATCTAACCTTGGAAAAAAAGGTACACATTGGACTTTACTCAGGGTGTTTTAGGGTGAGACAACCACAAATATGTAATTCATTAATTTGCTTCTGCAGTTTGGATCAATTACATTTACATCTCATTGATGGATAAGAGGCAGATACAGAAGGAGATGAAGTTAGACGGTCTAGAACATACCCAGGAGGGAAGCAGAATGGGTCTGAGGTAATAATTAACTTGTCTGTGTGAAAATGTTTTTTTTGCTACAGTGAGAGAGCCCCCAGAAAAGACAAAATAGGTCATTATCTACTCTATTCCTTTATCCTTTCTGTGTTAGTACAAGAGCCTGCTGTATGTTTCACTGGGCTAAAAGGATGAGTGAAGAAAAGAAGAAAACCATCTGCTTGTGAAATCTGTTTGCTTACCACAGTAATACTGAGGTACCTGTTCAGGCCATCATGGAAATACTTCATGTATTTCCTAACAGCAGCCATTTAGCTAAAATCCAAGAACACAACAAGTTAAAAAGAAGTTTTAAGAAATTAACTAGAAGAAAGTATTCAAGGTTTATTTTGACGAATTCCGTAGCATCGTGCTTTGCTTGTCTGACTTTTAGTTGCCTGAACTTCAAATAATTTCAAGCAGCATTAGAACAAATTCATTACTGTTACTCAGCAATTTCATCCTTCATACATGTCTTTGAAAATCTGTGCTTCAGATCCAAAGAAATAGATGTTATGCAAATTAAAACGCTGTAATTCCTTTGGAATTGCCACATAGGTTGTGTTTAAATCATCAGGAGCTGCACAGAGACAGAAGGGATAAAACTCCTACTCCTTTGATCCCAGGGGCATTACCCTCCTCTGCCTGAGCTAGAAAAGTGCATGTGCAATGCATAGCAGCCCTGTGGCCCTGTCTACAAAGGTCCTGTTAATAGAGAGCACAGGCTGTGCAACTGGCACAGCCCTGCATTAACCTTCAGGCAGGTGGCTGTGCAAGGGGTGGAAATGAACTGCAAGGATGGACTAGGTGCACAGGAGGGTAAGAACAGGGCAGAGGTGAGGCAGGGCAAGAGAAATTCTTTTTAAACCTTTATGTCATATAAGATAACCCAGCTTACATGTCTGCAGTGTCAAAACAAAGCTTCCACTTCTCCCTTTCAGTCAACTCCAGGTAATTGTATCCGTACTGACAGGACAGCAGTGTGCTGGGTTCAGATATGTCTCTCTTTTGGGATACAACTGTCTAACTCCAAGCTTAAGCCAATGTATGAGCTGGCCCGAGTCCATGATAGATGATCAGGGAGTTTGTCAAAAAAATGAGATCCAGCTTTAAGCTGATGCAACATCAAAACCACATTACAGCTCTTAGAAGAAATAAACCTTTCTCAGTGCAGAACAGACTCTATATCACTCATACTAAGAAAAGGTCAATCTTTTTCTCAGTCATATGGTTGTTTTTGATAACGCAGGACTTCAGTATTGAGGGATGCCCCAGTGAACAGTTACATCTTGATGGATTTGATTTTTAAGAGCAATGCACACCTTGCTGATACACTGGGCAATAAAGAAACACTGACAGCCTCTGTCTGTAGCACAGAAAGTCCCACACTCACCATTGGCTGTAAGGACACCAGTCTGCAAAATACGAATAACTGTTTGCATGGAATCAGTATTTCCCAACAGGATTTTACACACTGGGAGATGTGATGTAGAAAAGGACAGCTCAGGCACTGACATCCCTAGTGGCAATGCCCTGGTCATGCTCAAATACCTGTTAACAGACTAAGAGCCAAGAATTTTTTACTAGTATAATTCAAGTCTTAGCAGTCTATTATACAATTTAGCATTGTTAGTTCATAGTAAATACTATACCTAGAGAAGAAAATACAGAAAATGTTACCACAACAATGAAAATAATAATAGTAATAATAATAAACAGAGTAATTTCTAATTGCTATACAAACCCTTTTTCCTGGTGTTCTTTCTGTTGTTCCTCCAAGCCCTAAGCTCAGTAATTCCATTTGAGAGTGGGGTGAGGGAGTTGTCAGCACCTGTATTTTTTCACCAGGAGGAAATATTTCATGTTTGTGCTTTTTCACTCTGAAATTTATTTTAGACTATTTTTATATTTGTTAACATACTTTTATACCTGGTTCTTTTTACATTATTCTGTAATTCCTCATCATATCTCAATTTACTATAGTGATTCCTTTTACATACACTAGAGTATTCCTCTATTTTTTTATGCCTAAAGCCTATTTATGACCAACCCCAGGATTGCATTTTTTTAACTGATCTTATGTGTGTTTTTTATAACTATGGGGTTATAAAGCCAGTGTCAGGCTGTGCCTCATCTCTTATTATTCCATGTCTGCACCCCTCTGTGTCATCCTTGATCTCTTCTTCGAAAGATGTTCTCTTTCACAGCAAGCCTGTGTTTCTCTAAACAGCATATTTGATAATTGCCTTTTTCTGCTATCTGTATAAAACTATTGTCATGCTTTACAAAGATAACAAAACCAAAGGAAGTTAGCCACAGACACCCCTAAATTAAACAAATTGCTGTCACAGCTAAACTAGTAAGAGTTGCAGGCCGGCCAGGTTCAGGCAGAGCAAGTGTGGTAGGCCTCGCTATTGAGGCCTTGCAAACTCAGTAAAAAAGCCTTGTTAATAATAACTTGGTAATAAACTCTTAAATAAAAAAAAAAAAAAGCAAAACTATTAAATAAAAAAACTTGTTACTGGCAATAGCAATGGTGTATGATGGGACTACAAAAACACACACTGCACATGGTTTTATCTGGAGTGATCTTAATATAGGTTACCAAAGCCAGAGTCTAGAATACACAAAGGAGGTAGCCCAAATCATTCCAGTTTCCACTGATCCCATGATTTCTTTTGAGTGTAATTTCTGATCTCCCTTTCTACAGACCTGTTCCCATCTAATTTGAGGACCTGGCTTTATGTAAGGAAATGTGTCAAAAAACCCCACTCAGGATAACTAGGACAACCTCTTTGCAGAAGCCCAATGCACACCAAATACCTGCCTCAGAAATCAAAAAATATCAGCCTGCAGAGACTACCAATCATTGCTTTCAAGACAGGAAATTGTGTGACAGCAGTATTTTGAGGTAGAAGAGTTCAAGACGATGCAATACAGATGCTACTGACCCACATGCCTTCATGCTGGTAGCTGACAGTGTGCATTATAGTGACTTAATGGTGTATTTATCACAAACAGCATTGTCTAACGAATGAATACTTAATGAGCCTCTATTAAGCTTAGAAGTGCCCTGTTTTAAACCATTAGTTCATTACAGTAATAAGGTATTTTCTACTGCAGAGGAGTTAAAGCAAACATAGCAGTTCTTTGAAGCCAGATGACTGCTTAAGGCAAAATAAAAGAGAAAGCAGAATTATTTATTCAAAGAAGTAGAAACCAAATCTACTATACAGGGGGGAAAAGCAGCTTTGATTTTTTTTTTCTTTTTTTTTTCTTTTTCTTGGTAGCATTTTCTGGTTTGGAAAAAGGCGATTTATATTGGCAAGATAAGAGCTTTGACTTTCACTATTGGGGGCAGAATAGATTGTCAGTCATTAATTGTCTGTTCCATTAGTATTTTTGCCCTGCTTTGGATTGGATTGGAATCAGCTAAAATCATAGTGTATGAGACTTTTAATAAGGGATTTCCTTTTACTTGTCTTGAATTGCTTGGTCTCTTATTGCAGGCCTTTTAATACCTTAGTTTGGGAACAAAACTTACTCCAGTGCCTCAGGCAAGAAAAACTGAGAGCTAGTAAAACATGTCTAGTGTGATAGGATTTAGAGTTATTTGAAGAATTATATAAGAGAGATATTTAGATGCCTAAATAGATAAAAAATGGCCTGATGGCATCTTTAAAAGCACTTGAGTCATGTAAAGTTAAATGTGAGGCTGGATGTCCACAGTATATCTGTTTTCCTAGGTGCATATCCATTTCCCTAGGTGCATATCCAAACAAAGCAATGAAAGATTTCCAGTCAGAAGAATCAGAAAATTATGACTGCAGGTACTTTTATTGAACTTCTGATTCATCTACAGACTAATAATTATAGGTCTAATCTAGAGTTCATAGAATTCAATGAAATACTTTCTACTTATTTAATATACTTTATATCAGGTTTCTGTAATTATAGCAAGTTACACTGAATGAGGAATTAATCTCAGAGAATTAAAATGTATTTGTGGATAATATGTGAGTAGAAAGTGAGCACAAATTTTAAATTATTTGCTATAAATTATTCACCCAATTATATTGCATACAGATAGATACGGGAATTACTCATTAATGATTATGTATTCCACATAAGCATTGGCAACATGATGAAAAAGATTTATCATGAAGGATCTGTCCATCAGTAGAAAGATTCACTGTAAAATATTTCAAAGACTCTTATTTGACTCCAAATCACCAGCTGTTAAACAAAGAATGGCTGGAAGCTGCCACTGTTCGAAAATAAGATTGGTGGGGGAAATGCTGTGTGGCAGGAGCAGTATTTTTAGTACATTTCTCTTCTCCTAGCTCCTTTTGGAGAGGCTGTGTCAGTGTGGCTATTCTTTTAGGAAACAGAATGGGAAGAGATGAGTGGAGAATATGTAGGCATAGGACTCAGCCTTCAGCTATTCTATTCTCATAATTTCCTATAGGAAAATTTTAAACCTAACGAGGTCACATATTAAATCCTTGTTGAAATTAATGAGTTTAATATTTCATAATTTCATCCAACTCCATATCTTCAGTGTGAGCTTAGGACATTTGCAATTTCCCTCCATCTGGCACAATCTCAGTTTAAAAAAAAAAAAAAAAAAAAAGAGTAGGAATAGTTATGTCCAACACATAAAATGAATTCCTACTAGATTTAAAAGAGCAAGCAATGAATTTTAAATTTTGGAGTGCCTGCTAGCCTTCTTTTAATTTCATGCTTTGCTGTGCCTGCAGTCCGTTGTGTGTGCGTGGCTGGGTGCAGGACACACCTCTGTGACATGGCTGGCTGTGTGTGCACAGGGGTATCCGTGCATTCCTGCACCGATTGAGATCACAGCTCCGTGCATTCCTGGCTCTGTGCAATGCTATGGCTCCGTGTGTGCACACTGGTGTGTCCCTCTGTGTGTATAGAATCATAGAATATCCTGACATGGAAGAGTCCCACAGAGACCATCGACAAAGTCCAACTCCTGACCCTTGCCAAGAGTCACACCACGATCCTGAAAGCATTGTCCAAACACTTCTTGAACTCTGCCAGCCTTATACTGTGAGCCCTTCCCTGGGGAGCCTGCTCCCATGCCCAGCCATCCTCTGGATGTATGTGTTTTAAGGTGAAGGAAGAAATGGGCTTCTTGCTGTAGACATATGCCAAAATACAAACATTCTGTTTGTCCTTTCCAGGATAAATTATGGTGCAGCTATTTCATTGTGGCTTAGCCCATTTTAGTGACCTAAAGAGTTATCTTTAAATGGACATGAGATAATTCAATCTTCATGCTGCATTAGCTCTCAGCAGAAATGCAAGGAAATTTCAGTTACAGAATTTAATAGTGTGGTAAGGAGGTGATTAGAGAGCATTGTATGGACTGTTTTATTGTAGTGATTTCACATAATACCATGAAAATAACCAAATCATCACCTCCAGGATTGTACAGCTTGTCACTGTCATTTTCAATCTTGGATAATGTCACCCTGCAATGTGTGAGTGTATATCTGCAGAGATAAAAATAATTAAAATTAAAATTCAGAATTTTCAGTGGGGATATACAAAATGTGGCAGGGGAAAAAACAAACAAACAAACAACAAAAAAAAAAAACCCACCCCACATTCTGATATGGTTCTATTCTGCTCCATTTTTCTGCCTGTGTCATTTGGCATGTGTGCATGTCTGTAGGTATTCACAGCCATGTCAGAAACAAGGCTAGTGAGCCAGGGAGAAAAGGTGTAATTCTCAGAGCAGATCTGGAGGACATAACGAAATTGCCTCTGTTAGCAGTGTTACTGCGCCTGTCATTCATCCCAGATCCATGTTTCATTGTGAACAAATTTGTGGACCCTCATCTCACAGAGAACTATGAACCAAATCTTTACCTTTAATAAAAATCTGGATAAAGGAATCAAGTGCACCCTCCATTGGTTTGCTGATGACATCAAGTTGGTCTGGGGTGTTGTTCTACTGGAGGGCAGTAAGGCTCTGCAAAGAGATCTGGGCAGGCTGGATAGATAGGTCAAAGCCAATTGCATGAGGTTCAACAAGGCCAAGTGCTAGGTCCTGCCCTTAGGTGGCAACAACTCCAGGCAGCAGTACAGGCTGATGGAGAATGGTTGGAATATTGCCTGGGGATGCTGAACAACAGTGTCTGAACATAAGCCAGCACAGTGCCCAGCTGTCCAAGAAGGACAATGGCATCCTGGTCTGTGTCAGCAATGGTGTGGCCAGCAGGACCAGGGCAGTGATTGTCCCCTGTACTCAGCACTGTTGAGGCCACACCTCAAATCCTGTGTTCAGTCCCTCAACAAGAAGGACATTGAGGGGCTGGAGTGTGTCCAGAGAAGGGCAATGGACCTGGGGAAGGGTCTGGAGCACAAAGCTGATGAGGAGCAGCTGAGGGAGCTGTGGTTGTTTAGCCTGGAGAAAAGGAGGATCAGAGGTGACCTTCTCACTCTTTACAGCAACCTGAAAGGAGATTTTATCAAGGTGAGGGTCGATGTCTTTCCCAAGTAGCAAGTGACAGAACAGGAGGAAATGGCCTCAGTTATGCCAGGGTAGATTTAGATTGGATATTAAAAATAATTTCTTCATGGAAAGCATTGTCAAAAATTGGAACAGACTGCTTGGAGCAGTGGCTGAGTAGCCATTTCTTGAGGGATTTAAAAGACATGTAGATGTGGCACTCAGGGACATGATTTAGTGGTGGACCTGTCTGTGCTGGGTTAAAAGTTGGGCCTGATGACTTTAAATGTCTTTTTCAACATAAGTGATTCTCTGACTCTATGATTCTAAATTTATTTTGTGCAGAGAGACATTGCCAATAGATTCACAGATCACATGCTTAAAGCAACATAGTGTCCACACCTTTTCAGGATTAGTGAGCTAGTTCATTAACTTCTCAATACTAGAAGCAGAGAACTGTGCCTTAGTGTAGCTTCATATCAGTCTCAGAACAGAGCTACCATGTTGAATGTAGTTTTTATCCACTGCTAGGGATATTGAGGAAGAAAATAGACAGAGAAGGACACAGAAGCAGTGCTCAGAAGTGCTCAATACCATGCTAATGGCATTTACTGCCTCCTCAGTCTGCAAAGACTGTCCTGGGAAGAGATGGCATCACTTTTTCCCATAGCTCCATGTTTAGTGGTCCTGCCATGTCTCACCTGTGTGAGGAAGGAAAGCAGCTTTTAGCTAACAGTTACTCTTTTCCCTCTGAGGGATCTGGCAGTGAGGCCAGTCCACACAAGAGACTAATGAGACTTCTCACGGACCATTACTCCCAGAGCGGGCATGTGGAAGGACTTACAGCTGAGCCTCTAATTAATAAAGTAGAAGGCTGAGACTGACTGGCAGGATATAAGGAATCGTTTCTGGCAAAGGAGCAGAAGGCCTGTGGTTGGATCCAGCAGAGTGATGGAGCAACACTGCTGCTGCTCACTAATGGGTAACAATTGCAGCTGGAGGAGCTGCTGGGAACAGTGCTCCTCAGCTACTGCTGCACATCTGCTTGGTGGCCTCAAACCTTTTCCCCAAGGCTCTTGCAAGTGTCAGGAAGTCAAGCTTTGTCTCCTGAAAATTGTGAGGCAAGGCACACGTGTTTATTCCTGTTTCTTTATTTAGCAAGGACGTTGGAGAGGTGAGAATGATCTGATAGCTGTTACTAGTTAAAAAGACATGGAAAGGAAACAAGAAAAAGGTAAATGATAGGCACAAGTGATCAATACTCACTGCTGAGTGTGTACTATTGGTGAACAGTGGGTCTCAGCTTGTTCTCAGCTGCAAACCTCTGTACTGCCCAGATTGCTGTCTTGTAAAGACATGACCTGGAACAAACTGCAAAGCAACAGCTCTGAAGCGTGCACAGTTTCCTCAAACAGTAGTCAGCTTTTGTTTGGACCTTGTCTTGTTTGAAACAAGACTAGTTGGTAAGAAAGAAGCAGTGACTTTCCCAAACTCAGCATCAGAATATAATTCCCTGAACTTTCCACCGAGTCAAGAATTACCAACCAGCCATTAAAATGAAAAAAATACTGCCATATTGTTTGTATGTGTGTACGTTGCTACCGAGACTCTCACAAGGATAGAAGGAGATTAACAATGGAGTTGACAAAAAAAAAGAGGAGTATAGTTCTGAATACAACAGGAAATCAAATGCTGTTTTTATTTTTCTTTGAGGATAAAACTTCAATTTAAGGAGAATAACACTCTTAAGTTTCCCTACACCTCTGTATGTAACTTACGGAAAAACTAGACCTGCAATGGAGGGCGGGGATAAAAGAGAAACCCTGACTTTGCTACAGATGAGAAGATTATTAAAAATGTATAACCCCCATCTTAATTACAAATGACATAATCTACATGCTGATTAATTCTACTGGTGACTTGCTTTAAGCAGTACCTGCACAGTGACTGAATTGTCTTTGGAAGGTCTTTCTGTATTTGCACAAATTCTCAGCTGTAACACAAATGGTTAAAGTCAGAAATCACTGTTTCTATTGCCATCTCTTAGAGGCTTCTTTTTGATTAGAACCCAGTATACTGTCCAAGAAAAATTCAGGTGCACCAAAGAAACTGCAGTAAATAAATTTTAAGTTGACCAGAATTTGCTTCCTGAGAGTGCAGAGAAACAGAAAGAATCTTTATAGTGCAGGGAGAGTAATTCTTGGCCTTTAGGACTATCTGGGTGAACCAGCACTGCTAGGCAGACTCACATCAGGCTTGGATCAGAGCAGGGTAGGAACTGCTTCATAGGAAAGTTGTCAGCTAAAAAACACCAAACACCAAAAAAAATGTCAACACAGAAGATCCTTGCAGAGTGTTATTGATCAAACATAGTGGATACTGTGCCTTCTTCTCCTAATTATCAGTTAATTTGTTTTCACAGTTGATAGGTGTAGATAAGTTGTATGAAGTGTGGCCCCTCTCACGATGATAGCTGGGTTTTCCATTTTCTCACAGTACAACAGATTTGAGTTACTTGGCATTAAAGAGTGCTTTCCACTCCACACTCACAAAAATATTTTATTAGATTGTAAATGAAGTTGTCTTGTTGTCTGAGGTTACTTTCTACAGCAGTTTCATCTCTTCTGTCTTTTTCTTCTATTTTGTTTTTATTGGATGCTAAGGGCAAAAATGTAAAACAGCATCAGTAAAAGGAACTAAAAAAACCCAAAAACCTTTAATGCACTTGGAGAGAGGAATTAAATTGTACTTCCAGCTTCTCAGTCTAATAGCTTATACAATATGAAATGGAACAGAGTAAGCTCTTTTACTATTTCAGCTTCCAGCAGTGCAGTTACAGGTAAAGATGTTTCATGCTTTCCATTATAAATACTCATTTACAAAGCTTTACAGAACGTCACAAAAATTCACTCTTGATTGAAACTTACTCAATGAGGTCATAACCTAAGAACAGTTTCAGAGAAATGTTGGGTGAAATTGGGTTGATGGAGAGTCAGGCATCTCATTTAAGCACACTGAGTTACCTGGGAATCTAATACCAAAAATTTATTGATGTTCAAAATACTGAGGTGTAAAAAGATAACCTGCTGCGGCTGATGGAATCAGCACAATCACAGGGCTCATCTGAGCCAATTAAAGCATCAGTAATACATTGTCAGTGGGTCACATCAAATGCACCAGCTGTTTTTAGGACACTGAGCTAAGAAACGCTGGCAGTATATACAGAAGGAGGGAGAGATAACAAAAAGCTGGAAATGACCAGTCAAGTGAGTATGATTTCTTGTCTCAACTAGCTCCTGTTTCCAAGACATCTTTGTCTTTCAGGCTGGAGCCTGTCTACACACCTTTTCCTCACACCGATAGTTTTTCCTAGGGTATTTTTTTTAAGTTTTGTTTGTTTGTTTGTTTGTTTTAGTTAATAGAAGTAGTCACATCATGGGTAAAACTCATCTAGGGATCTTCATTTGCTTCCACTTCAAGCAAATGGTGCTGCAAAACAGAATCATGGTACAATATAAACACACATACATACACACATACATATATACAAACATACACAATATGTACACATACACAGATGTATGTACTTACATCATGGGAATTTTTCTGTCTTATTAAAATCCTTTTAGAATGGTGGATTTCACCCTCAGAACCAGAATTTCTGAAGCTCCACCTCTCGCTTTGTTGCTAAAATCCCTAAAATAGTGATGCAAAACACAAGTGACCCACAACCTATCTCTGCTCTCATTCAAGGAGATTCTAGCCTTGTACCTTGGTAAGTCAGTTCTATATCTAACTATTGGGTTCTGGCATCAGTTCTTTGTCTCAGGAAATACTCATTTGATCATACATTGTGGAGAGGGTAAAAAGAAGAGACTGAGGATATGCATCATGATTAAGTGATTAAGGAACTAAATTAGGGCATGGCAGGATCAAATTTAATGATGATGAAGTAGAAACTAAGAACCACCACGGTTCCTGGATGCTTCCTTGCTTTTGCACTCTGTGTTTGTAGGTATACAGTAGGTCTCTTCCTTGTAGCTTGATGGTCTGCCCAATATGACCTTAAGAAGTAAAGCAAATTTTCTTTTTTCAGTGATTTTCCATAAGTCACTAGTATAGCAAATACAGAGGCCAGTGATCATTGGTTTTATACCTGCCTGATTCTGTGGTCAAAGCAGATCAGAGACATTTCTTTCAAAAATATCTAACTTAGTAATCTGAGTTCTGTTTTCACAAAGGCCTTAGCACACAGTAGCTAAAAGAGGGGATTTTTGGGGTCTTCAGTGACAAATACCTACATCCCCTTGCTTCCCTTCGGGATTTTACATCCTTATGTGTCAGTCATCTATCTTTACCCTGATGCAATGTTTTATTATGTTTCATCTGACTTCTGGTAATTACCACTAACAGCTGCATAGTGAAATGGACTTCCACGGATTCCCACTCTTTGCAGCTTCTGTGGAAAGAGGCTGCATCCAGACAGCCCCCTCTATTTGGACAACTTACAGCAACTCAAAATACAATGCTATTAACATAGATGAAATAATCTGAGAGAGTAAACCTGAGAAAAAGATGCAAAATTAAGGTGTTCATTTGCTAGTCTGATTTCAAGTATCCTGAGGAAGAATTAAATCCACTCTGCTGGCTTTGCTTCAGGATTTCTCTGCCCATATTAGCTTTCATATTTTTCCTTTTGTGGTTTAATTGATAAAATAGCAAGTGAAAATATCAGCATGGGGGTTATGGAAAAGAAAAAGAATACTCAGTAACTGATGTCTTCTTGAGTTCAGTGATTTCACTGAAGCCCCCGACATCCTATTTATTTTTCCGGGCAAGGTCATTTTCTCTAAATTATAGACACAAAAAGCAACTTCAAAATTCCTCCTTTCTAATAACACCCACTTCTTATATGAAAATGAAGTATACCACCCTGTAAAGAGCATAGACTGTAAAAATAATTGCATTCATTCTTATTAAAATGTCCAGTCATTTGCTGCAAAAGTACAATTTGTGGTGGCAGGAGAAAGTTATTTTTAAAATAAGTTATTCATCCGACTATTCATAATATGATTTAATCAGTAGATTGTATGCAGACTTTAAATATAAAATGTCCAAAATAATTGTAGTGAATTATTAACAGTTGATATCTTTGGGAAGGGAGAATTATACTCCTTATTTGCAATGCTGGGAGAAAGAGAAAGAGGAAAAGATTAATTAGATCAACAAATGTGTCACATTTTTCATTCTCTATAAATTTTCCTGCTGAGCTTGGAGGATGATGTCCTAACAACCGTAATGCTTAATTCTCACAAATTCCTCAGGAAGCTAGGACCTTAAAACTTATCAGCTTTTAATAAAGCATCATATTTTGGTGCTTTTGAAGATGTCACTTGAACATACTTGTTATTCTAATCTATAGCACATATGTTTTCCAGAAGCTTGGCCAAGGCCTACCAAATTTCATACATATTGCATTAAAGAATATTTTCTGCCCTGTGGTTCCCTTATTTGTTCTTATAGCCCTTAGTCTGCAAAAACACATGCTTTCCTTTTCTGTATTGCACAAATTTGCTGGAGGCTACTCACTCAATCCCATTGGCCTACGAGATGAAAAATTCATGTATGATGCATTTACCCCCTTTCAAAGTCTGACACTTTTTATGCATGTGCGGGAAGATTACCTGAAGCATATTTGGCAGTTTTGCAGAGTTCTAATACGTGCTACCTGTGTATGTAAGCAATTTTCTAACAACATATGGTGGGCAGAAGGAAACCTTTAGAAGCACTTTGTTTTTCACCCTAGATGATTTTAATTGCCTGTAGAGATCTCCAGATTTTTTAGGAAAATCTGTAGCAGACAATATATAACTGTTGAACAAAAAGCAATGGCAAACAGCCATAACATGTCATTGCTATATTTTTGTATGGTGTC
This sequence comes from Vidua chalybeata, assembly GCF_026979565.1. Taxonomy (NCBI): domain Eukaryota; kingdom Metazoa; phylum Chordata; class Aves; order Passeriformes; family Viduidae; genus Vidua; species Vidua chalybeata. The sequence goes on along the minus strand of NC_071531.1, from coordinate 81,050,267 downwards.
TGGCATTTCCAGTTTGTAATTCTCAGGATTAGAGGTTTATGATATGTCTTGTTCACTGAGATTCTTAGTTCATTGGGAAAAAAAATTGCAAGTTTAACTCTATGCTTGTTTAAAAATAGTACAAATAAATAGAAGCTATTATAATATATGACAAGAAAGTACATCAATTGCATTTACTAATCTTTTAGGCCTCAAAGCATGTCCCTTACACAAAGAAATCCTTTGATTCCTGTGGATCTGATTCTCCAGGGCATGACACTCATTTTAACCTAAGGTAATTTTATCTCTTTTGATAGCATTGTACTTTAATAACACTGGTGTGGTGAGGTAGAAAATTAGTGCTGTTGCTATAACGTAGCTTACACCTCTTTCTATTGCTTGTGTTCTGCAGTCAGAGACAGGTGCTGGAAATCACAAACCTGCTGAACTCCTACCCTGAGATGGCCTCTCTGGCCTCTCCTTTGTGCTCTTTGGCCCCTCCTGAGCACAGTGGTCGCACAATCACTTAGCTCAGGGCTTAGTGCAGGTAGGCGGCAGCTACTAGGGCACAGACACAGCAGGACTGCCAGCACCTGAGTACTCCTTCATGCTCTGCATGTCCTTGAGAAACACCCTCTGAGGCAAAGAATCAACACTGAACCTCCTTGGTTTCCATAGCCGTTTCTGGTAGTAGTGAGCAAAGAAATAATGAGCACAGTGTACAAGGCACAATCCTCCTGCCTTCAGCAACCTGCACCACTCTCCACAGTCTCATTTGTTGACACCAGAGAAATACATTTATTAAATAATAAGAGAATAACAGGTTTTTTTCCATTTCTTTTGCCATTACTTAGAAGCAGATTATTTGTGGCAGAGAATAAAATAGACTGAAAGCAGAGGATAGGCAATGCCGTGTGTTTTTGTGGCAGACCATTGGTTTACGGAATTAAAAAAATCACTGAAGGACACCAGAAATGCAGTGATGTCACTGAATATAGTAGATCCTTCCTTCTATGGAGATTCTCCAGAATCAATATTGTAGGTAATTCTACTAAATCAGATATACAAGCAACATGCTAATCTCCTAAGTACAGATTATAATTATGTTTCTTCTAAGATTGCATGAATTCATATTCAAAAGACAGCATTAATTTATTTGGCATAGGAAAATGACAAAAACCTCATATAGACAAAATGACAAGACATCCGGAGAGTAGCCCAGACAATTGTTCAGTTTCTTAGTACTGGGAACCTGGTATTTGATTTGAATTAAAAAATATTCAAAATGCTGGTGTATGTTATCACAGAGTGGAGCTGTCTGAAGTTATTTATGCTGGCATGTCTGGTAGTTCCTAACAGCTATAAAAATACAGCTTTTGGGTTAGATTTACTTACATTTTGTATCAGCCTGGAAGCCAAATATAGCACTATTAACTTAAGTGGTGGTGATTTTACTCATATGAAATGAATAAACTTGAATGAACTAAATAAATTGTTTGTTTGTTTTAAAAAGTGGTGGGTACATCTACTAATTTAGATAGACCATTTTTTACTAAAGATTTTAATTATACTGTACTTAAAAAACCCGTCAGGAGTATTCAGGCTATTGGTTATGATTGTGAAAGGTGTTTATCCTCACAAAAGAACAAAAAGACTGATAATAAGATGTTTGATTTCTAGCTTGCATCCTGAATTTCATTCTCATTTTTGTGAAGAAAAGTTTGATTCTGGCATTCAAATTTATGTCTAAGTAACAGTAAAGACTACAGTTTCCAGGATTTGGGTGTTAGTAAATCTACTTTTTAAGGTGAATAGTGTTTCTGTTTTCCCTAGGTGCAGAAATGTACAGACTTTGGGACAACCTCTGTAATTTTCAGCCTACATTTGCTGGTATCAGTATCACACCTATGTATTTGCATATGGGTTTTCTCCTGAATACTATGTGACTCTTCCTCCTCCTGCTGTTCATTCTCCAGAAACATTTTCAGGAAAAGATCTTATCATCTTTTGAGGTTTTATTTTATGGGTTTGATCAAACAAAACTCATTCATTCTTCCATTTCTTGACCATTTCAGAAGGTCTCTTCTACTTATTTTTCACTTTGAATTAATATGATGTTAATATCAGAGAGTGGGATGGCACTGGAGGAGGTCTCAATTTCTTGAGGAATTTTAAGAATAAACTTTTCTCTACATTTAAAAATCCTTGGTGTTTCATTGTCACCCTACAATCATTTAACACAACCACTCTCTCCTCTTCCTCAGCTATTTACAGCTGACAATCACCCATTGATAGTAATTTACACTAGTTTCCTCCTTATGTTGCTTGTGTTCTTATTTTTTCTAGTCTTGGAATTGCCAGGCATGTTTTGATTTGATATTCTGACATCCCTATATATTGATAATGCACCATGAAACCTTCAACAAGGTTTCCCCTTTTTAGGGACAACTTTTTGACAGTACATGTTTTTCCTTTGACCATGAAAAAAATTCAGAAGTTATTGTCTTCTAGAAACACAGTCTTCTTTCTGTTCAATTCTGAGGTAGTTTCAAGAGCAGAGTCCCCCAAGGCAGTTATTATTTGTTAATTTCTACAGGTAACTGAAAACAACCATGATTTGGAAAAAAAAAAAAAAACAACAAAACACCAAAGAAAAAAAAAAAGAAAAAAGAGACTATTACAGTATTCTAATTTCCTTTCATAACTGTCTAAAGCACTAGTATTCTGTGCATTTATCTTTTGATTTGCTGGAAAACATTGTTACTACCATCTCCAGAAATAGTAGCCTAGTCATTGCATAATGGCTGATCTCCTGGCAGGAAAAAAAAAGGTTTCCTAATGATGTTTTTATGTAGTGTTTGCTTTCCAAATAATATGAGGAAATTTCTGACCTTGTCCAAATCCAAGTGTCAAGTTCTCCTCTTTTGTTTCACAGCAGCAGTAGACAAATCACTAAATATTTCTATTGAAAAGGGGAAAAATCCTTTTTCCTAATCACTTCTGGAGCCTGGATACAGTCTTGATTTACATTAATTTTTGCTCCAATTCAGGCACCTAGGCTTATAGTCCTCCTTTATCCATTACAGTTGCAGCTGCACTTGTCTATTTTCCCTAGGATCAAGTGTGGAAATACCTCATCTCCCAATTTTCTTTTTTAACTCCTAGTCTAAAGCCTTTTTTGATGGGTCTCAGTGGCCTTACCCAGACATTTCTCCACTGTAACTTGAAGCTAAGCATGTTCTTTCTATTAATACCTCTATAAAGTTGAATATCCCTGAACTGTCATCATTTAATCAACTAATTAGTCATCTTTCCATCTTCATTATCTTGTCCTCTTACTTTCTTTGCCAGTTATCTGAAAAAAAGAAATAATGTTGATGATCAGTTGTGCCTTAGCACTGCCAGGCATCTTTCTGTGGGTTGGCATAGTGATCCTTGAGTTAGGATGCTTCTCAATAGGTAAGATCTATGAGAAATCGAAGAAACCAAACTTCCAAAAGATCTGGAGTGTGTATGGGAAATTTCAGATGGAAATATTGAGAATAGTTCCAGATCAGGATAGTAAAATACCCAGAGTGAAATTTCCAGTGCACTAAAGATATGATACAGAGGTTGCAAAAGGCTGGCTAGAAAATATTACCAGAATAAGCAAGACCTTTTTTCTGAAATGTTCTAAAAAACATTTTCAGTCTGAAAAAAACCCTGTTATAGTGTCCTGATTTACAATTGGAAATAAAGGTTCACAAAGGTAGCAATATAAAAGGTAAGAAAGGCTTTGAAACTATTGTTACTAATGTTACATGTTTGTAAGATAACCACTACACTTTGCAGTTTAGAAATACAATCAAGCAGACTTGTTTTTCCCATATATAGCAAACACTTTGTTCATTTTCAATAGTAATGAACAAAGTCTGAAAAATCAAAACAGAAGTTTCCATTTGTGCAATAATAAAAGTTTGCTATCATTTAGAGATACATAGAATGATCATATATATTTAAAAATCAGTTTAAAGGAAATTTTTATTATGTCTGATGATATATAAAATATCACATCATTACATGATCAATTTTGTTAGCATTGTGCTGTAAAATTCAATAAACCGCTGCTGAGATTGATTAATAACTAAAACAAAGATGAAATATTGAATTAGTCTCAAAATCCTTTGTTAATACAGAAACAACAGATAAATCCTACCATATGCTATAAACTAAGAGGTAATGAAAGAAACAAAGGGATCTGGGCTGGATTCTACTTTCACTTCTACAGAGTAGGATCTGAAGACATCTATTCTCTACACAGAGTGAATGGAAAGAGACAGGTTCTTTGAAAAGGTAATTTATTCACCCTTTCATAAACACCTGTCATTAGACAAATCATCCTCTGGAGGTGCCCATCTCCTTCATTGATTTGAGAATGTAGCTGAGTCATGAGGGACACACTTCTGGATGGAGAGGGTAGGATGCTGAAGTGCCCCCTTCATTTTAAGCCTATGGGTGAATTCCTACCCCACTGAGATCACAAAACTTCAGTGCTGACTGACCATGACCTAAGTCTTATAAGGAGTGGCTGAGGATAGCAGGGTCATTCAATCTGTAGAAAAGAAGGCTCGGGGGAGACCTTATTTCCCTCTACTATTATGTGAGAGGAGGTTGTAGCAAAGTGGAGATCAGCCTCTTCTCCCAGGCATCTAGTGACAGGACAAGGGGAAAATGGCCTCTACTTGTGCCAGGGGAGGTTCGGGCTGGTTATGGGAAAACTTCCTCATTGAAAGAATGTTAAAGCACTGCAACAGTCTTCATCCCTGGAAGTGTTTCAAAAACTGTGTAGACATGACAGTGCCCAATGGAATGTAGTGTGTGTGGTGGTATTCATCCAAAGGTTGGATTTGATGAGCTTGGAAGTCTTTTCCAAACTTAATGATTCTATGATCACTATTCTTGCATCTTATTCAAGACAGGATTTTATTAAAGCATCTAAAAGTTTCTTAAAATATCAAATCATCTTTCCCACTCAGTCATCAGGTATGTTTTTTATACTGACTTATTTCAGTGAAAATTCACTGTTTCATAAGGTACTGCAAAAGCTGCTGTTCATCCCCAAGGAGTGCTGTTTAGCCTGACAATTATAGCTCCTGTCTTGAATATTCAGAGATCAGTAAATATTCAAGATGATTGAGAAAGGAGTACAGTGGAAACATGATTATACTAATTCTCTTTTCCTCTCTGAAACTATTCTTATTTGCAAAATCTTGTGCACAAATTCTTATTCCTCATGACTTCCTAGTCTACTGATTCCCTCTGAACTGGAGGGTGTATCCAAACCAAAGTTCAAAACTGTCTTTTTTTTTTGGTCAATATTATACAGATGCATAAGGATAAAGGCAGTCCCAGGGATTTGTTCTTTTTCATGGTTTGTTCATTATTATCTTCTAAATGTGTCATGGCTGCAGAGTTTGAAAGGTCAATGCTAAAAGCATACATGAAGGGAGGGCTGAGGAGGGCATAAGCATGGAGTGATCCTTTTCCTTAATGTGTAATCTGAATCAGTTAATCAGAGCAAATTAATTGAACGACTATACAGAACATGACCAAGCACCCACATTTGTTACTAGAATCCTAGTGGAATTATGTACCATGGGGCAAAGAGATTCTTGAAATTAAGCATTCAATGCACACTTCAAACACACACCACCCCCCACTCCCTACATCATTGTCATATTATACCCAGTATATTTACTAAAGGTCATGAGAACCCTTCAAAATGCACAGAATCAAGAACAAGGAATTCATATCTGCAAAACTTTCTGAGATTAATAACTCAAAGAAAATAAGATAAAACATTAACAGCTGATTGCATAAATCTGGGGAGTTCTGCATTTTACTGTTTTTCCTAATAGTGGCCCAAGGCAAATCTCCAGTGCAGATATACTGGACCTGAATAAAAGCAGACTTGAAAAAATATGAAGTCTAGAATAAATCAAATTCTGTGGAAGTTTTGACAGAGCAGATTCACATCAGAGATTTATTCTGGTATAGCTCCCATGAAATCTATCACTGTACTGCACCTGGAAATACCATATGGTCTAGAAAAGTCACTTGAAAGTTGACAGATTCCCAGTTGTATATTAGTGTATATATTGGTGTAGCCTTATGTCTGTGAACCTACAAATCTTTATACCAATGACTGATCAACAACATGTAAAATATTTCTGTGGACTTTACTGTAATTCCCTGTGGCAGTGCCAAAGCTGCAGGAAAAAAATGACTGCTTGTTAAGATGTGTAGAAAGCCCTGTTTAAAAAGGATGAATGCATGCATGACACTGAAAGAGCAGACTTGAATTTGACAATAGGAGAACATTGTACGTTTCAGCTATTGCTCCTAACCAGCAAAGCTCCTCTGCTTCTTTACTTCTTGAAAGGCAATGATTATAACTTCTGCAAATAAGAGGGGACTGTTGAAACAGGAAATTATTCTTGGAAATCACTCCCCCAGCACCTCTTCAGTGGAGAGTTCAGCTATATGCTACAAAGTTCCTGGCACTTTCATGTTGTCCAGGCTGATGTTTTCTTTCTGCTTTGCCCTCTTATATAAGCAGGCATTTCTTACACTCCTTCTGTTCAAGCCAAAACTCTGCTGAAACCAAGATGGGAAATAGTGAGGCATGATTTTGGAATACCTATTTCTGTTCTCAGTAGAGGAGCTTAGAATTCAAGTTACTAATTGTATCTTTAGAGAAGAGTCTAACCAATTATGTTTCACTGTGGTGAAGCAATATGCTTTTGTGTGGGAAGCCTTGGAGGCCAAGACTGTAGGGGTATTATCTTTTCTTTCCAGTAACTCAGAAGAATAAAGGATCAAAACTGAATGCTTTTATCTAATTGTAACTCAGTTCAATTTAGTGTCATCTGGTAAAGGCCAGCTATTTGCCTAACTAGGGATGTGGAGCCTGAAGGAGCAATGGAAATGAGATGAAAATGTATAGTCAATCAAAATGCATATTAGCAAAGTTTGAATCTATTTTTATAAAAGTATTGTAAATTTTAATGGCTGGATTTTAGTAGTTTTTCTTTCCTTGATCTACTTAATACATATTCTGGTGCCAGAACCTTCAGCTGTTCCATTTCAATAAAAATGAATCTTTGTGTCCTAGTTTTCCTGTACTCTTCTATATATTTTTTTTTTTTTTTTTTGGCAGACAAAGAGTTGACTGTTCTTTTCTTCATGTATGCATTTTTGGACATGTGCACAAATTAATCAGGTTGCTCAGAATCATCCCTGCATGCTTCTGTCTATCTAAGGAATGTGTGCCCAACTGCAGAAATATTCCTTTATTTCCCAGTCTTGGTTCTTCAACTCTTCAGTGGTTTTCAGTTTTAATGCATCATCTTTCAAGGAGTAAAACATGTGCATGACCTTTTTCCACAAATCATTGATTCTATTTTTTGTAGCCACTGTTTTATTTCAGCTGGATCCACGCCCCCAGGTCTCTCCCCACTACTGAAGCTTAACAGCTTCACAAAAAGTTTCTTCCCTGGAAGAAATATGACCGTGGCAACTAATAATGAATTTCCTATAAACTGATGTATCACACCAGCTAGAAGCTCTGCACAGTCAAGATTCTCTTGGATGCACACACTTGGATGTATAGCTTGTCAAGGAGATTTGAAATACTAAGATGACTCAAGAGACCAAGTATTCTGGGACTGATGGCATGGTCAGCCACTTTCTTCAAGCCTATCAAACTTGCCTTACATGTAAACATTCCATGTTTAAATCCCAGAGACATTTCATATAAATAATCACTGACTTATTGACAGGGATTGTTAGTCTAAGCCTTTTAGGACACACTGCTTATTTTCCTTACAGGCCAAACTCACATATTGCTCAAACCATGTGAAATTGTCTACAAGAGATGGCACAATTATGAACATCCCTTTTTACACAGTAGATAGCAGATGGGAGCACTAAATCCCTTACCTGAAGAAACTTGAATCATTCCAGCTTCTGCTCATTTGAGCTCTCTGATTTTTAAGGTGCAACATAAATATGTGAAGCTCTAGGAAATTAATTAAGTCATGAGCTGCCTAAGCAACCACCTTCTGAACTTAGGCTGGACTTTTCAGGATGCAACTCTGCCATTTCATTTCTTTTGTCATCTACTTTATCTGCACTGTACAGATAACATTTTTAGTTATGAGAAAACAAACTTCTGGAACAAAAAATTGATACGTTCAAAATAGAAGAAAGCCAGGCCTCTTTTTAGATGTAATGGGGTGCAGATCCTTCTGGATTTTCAGAAAAATCAGATTTTATTGTAAACCTGTAATTTTCAGAAATTCTTAGCCATGAAAGCATTATCTTTCTTTGGGAAAAATACTGTTGCTGTTCATGAGTCTTTGGTCCAATATGTTCCCTCTTCTGCCCTCACTCAACATCTTCTTTAACTTAGGTGTCAGAACTTACATAGTCACCCTTTACTTTTGTAGCAATCAAGCTTCTCTGGACAACAGTTCATCTAATCTTTAAATAGGCATATATAGTAGACCAGAAAACAGCCCTTTCCTGTCTGAGCTTTCAGTGCAGCGTGCATCCAGCTCAGCATTTTGCCACTTTGTGATGAATCATATTGTGTCAAACCTTTCAGCGTGTTTGCCACAGTTCATTAGAGTTAGAAGGGGCTGTCTGCTCAGCATTACTGGTATGTCTGGGGAACTGCTGTGCTGTGAGACTTAAACAATGCTGAAAAAATCCCTGCTCTGCAAAGTATCTGCTCATCAAAGGTGGAAGAATTCAACACCAGAGATATGTGACATACTTTAGGGACATTATGGACATAGATATTTGCAGCCTCTTACTCCAAAGAACATCAGACAAGGCTGCTAGAATTGTTCTTTCCCTGTTAAAAAATATTTCTGAACCAGACATGTGAATATCATCCTGCCTGATCTCTTCTAAGCTGCTCATGCTCAAGGAAGTATTTTTTTTCTGCTTAATTAAGCACCACCATGATTGCTGTGACAATAACTCTCTTTAAAATGACCATGTTTATGTTCTTACCTTTCTCTGCACCTTCCAAGTCACATCTATTCACATGATGTAAATATCCAAACTTGTATTTCAGTGTTGTCAACTTTTATAGGCTCATGTCTTCCTAAACTAGCAATGTAATTATAACTGTCTACCTCCTGGTATTTATTATTAATATGAATATAATGAAGTGGGTGATTAAGCAGTCACTGGTTACTCCTGTAATCACCAGACCAGCCCCCTAAGGAAACTGGGTTCAATAACATGTCACTGGAATGATAAAATCTTAATGAGTCATCAACGAGATGCAGAATTGTGAGGCTCGGCAGAGTTCAAGTCCTGTTTATCATAAAAATGAGAGGAGTTGAGACTGGGAAAGGAGGAGAAGTAGCAAAAAAAATGGAGGGATAGATGCTCAGTGTGATTTGCATTACTTCCATTGGATCTCTGACAAATAAAACCTGCTGCAGATCTGCCCTTCATCATTAGCACAGTAGTTACAAAACCTTTGTTTTGATATAGAGTTCTATTTCCACACACTAGGCTGCTGCCTGACATCTGCATTAATTCAGAGCATGTCAGACCACCTCCTCCCCATCTGCCCCCTATGCCTCCCCATCTTCCTTTCATAAAGAGTATCTGTGATAGGAAGTGATTTACAGAAAAAGAGTTTCCAAACCCTCTGGCATCTTGGATCTGCTTATACAAGCGTGCCCTGATTAATTCAAAATTCTTCTTCTAATAATCCTCTCATTTCAAAGCATCTTTGTAGTTCCTTCACTATCTTTTGTTGGCATGCAAACGAGCAACCTCAGGTATGGATGTTTAACTTTTTTTGTTCTCCCTTTTTTCAAATTTTTATAGGTTTGGAGAGATGCGATATACTCTGTTTTTTTTTTTTTTCTTCCATTAATGTATTCTTCATGTTATTAATAATTCATATTCTTGAGAAGAGAGGTAAAAAACCAAATTACTCACAGCCCTGTTAGACAAAAAGAAGTGACAATACCTCCGCAAGAAAGACTGCAGGTCAAGTTCAGACTTGGGAGAAGCATAGTATTGAACTACTTCCAGATTATTCATAACATCAAGGCAATATGTCAACTGCTCAATAATTTATCCTACTCCAACCTTCAATTAACCTTTTTATCTTAAGCATTTAGCTTGGTAAGTCACGCAAATGAATTTACTGAGAAGCTAATAAACAATGAGTCAAAAGAATCAGGAGCTGGATGATTAGGTATTTAGTTATATGATTTATTATTTATTTAAACTGAATTTTGATGAATTATTTAAACCTTAACATTATTCTTTTTTTTTTTCTATTTTCAAAGTGTGCTGTTTCTAAGTGCAGAGATGATTTTCTAAGAGCCCCATATGACAGGATCTAAGGCACAAACATTTGCTTCAGTAATTTGATATTTCAGTATTTTGTGCTCTTGAGGCACAACTGTTATTCCAATTATATGCAAGGAATTGGTGCAAAAATAAAAATAAACATAAAAAAATATACTCAAAGAAAAAGAGCAATTCAAGTACATATATCTAGAAGTCTAATACCTTCTCAAACATCTTCATCTATCCAAAGTATCAACACACCAGATATCATGACACAGGATCTACAGGAGAGACACATCTTCCTGCAAGTAGGTAAGGTATAGGATAATCTCTGGATTGGCACAATACACCAATGTTAAAACTTGTTTCTTGCTCCCTCACAGTCAAATGGCCATATTTATACCAGCTGACACACAGTGACCTTGTGTGCCTGAGGTCTCTCCCCTTGCAGCAGGGGAAGGTATTTCAGCTTAACTAATCGGAGAAGCCAATCTCCATGAAATCTGCATGAGCCAGGACTAGAGTAATGAGCTCCCCCTTTGAAGGTACTGACACAGAGAAGTTAATAATAGTAGAACTTCAGATTTAACCAAACAAAACTCTTCCCCCTAAAACTACTATATGCCTCCATCCTGCCAAAAAAACCCAAATGGCTTCTGATGACAATGGCAAACACTAATTTATGGCAGAGAACAAACATTCCATCATTTAGTTCAGCTCAATTAAAGCTTTCTTTTTATTTTAAGTGACAAAAAGCTTTAATTTTTGTATTTCAAACCTGGCAGCTGAAAACAGAAAGAAACCTACTGATTCATGGTGGTAGACAGTAGATTTTACAGATCCAAAGTGCCTGGGTGAACTGACAGATTCCTCTCTTTGTTTCCCATCTTCCAGTTATTCCTCATAGCTCAGGACACACATGTTCTTGGAAAATAATACATGCATAATATGCTTTTGCATGTATAGTTTTTCCAATGGGTTTGGGAAAATATCTGCCCTAAGATTTATGAATAAAGATGAGTGCCTGTGCAATTTCTGTTTATAAAATGTAAATCTACTAAAAAAGTGGGAAAAGTAAGTAGTTACTGTTCCCTATGAATATTGTTGATCAGCGTCATGAATTATGCATGTATCCCTCCTGGGGCCAGTGTCCTCTGGCATTTCTTAAGCAGTAGCTCAATATTTTCTACCACTCTGATAAATCATTCAATAGAGAAAGGGTAAGTCCTGGTTCTTGAGCCACTGTTCAGAGGCACTGACTGATGTGGTTTGTCAAACAGCTTAGTTTTACATTCCACAGCTGAAAGTCTGACATCCAAGTCTTTATAGTACACCAAGGTCACAGGGACACAAGAGTTGTGAAATGTGCTTTCAGCTTCTTGGATGCTGAAAAATGGCTTGAAATTCAGCAGGAAAATTTCTGCTTCTGTAGAGGCACAGGTTTTTCTGATATTTTTTATCTTTTTCATTACAGAGATATGAGATAACAATGGTGTCCCAAGGAGACGGTATTTCTTTCTTTAAGGAGAATTAGAGGTCAGATCTTTCTATAATGTTCACAATATCTACGATACAAACTATTCAGTGAAAATAACCTGGGGTTTTCTTTTCAGAACTTAATTTATTCTATACAGCTCTTCCATGAATGTCATGAAAGAGACTGTGCAAAACTGATGGAGGAATTCCACTCTTCAGATATTATTGGTTAACTAAATAATGCTTTAAAAAAAAAATGCAGTTTAATCTCAAAATGAGTGGTTGCAACCCAACCCTGAGCACTAACAGTTTATTCCCACTGCTGTACAGTACAACTTCCATTAATTTCCCAAAGTAAGTGAAATAACAAAGTAACCATGCTAAATACCTCTTTTCCTCTTAAATTATTTTTCTCCATACTCAGCAAGATCATGGAGCAGATCCTAATGGAAACCATGCTAAGGCACGTGGAAAATAAGGAGGTCATTTGTTACAGCTAATATGGCTTCACGAATAGCAAATTGTGCCTGACAAATTTGGTGGCTTTCTATAAAGGAGTTGCAGCATTGTGGACGAGGGAAGAGCAACTTATATTATCTGCCTGTACTTGTGCAAAGCATTTGACACTGTTCAACATAACCTCTTCATTTCTAAGCTTGAGAGACATGGATCTGACAGAAGGACTACTCGATGGATAAGGAATCGGCTGAAGATTGCACTCAAAGGGCTGTGGTCAGTGACCCAGTGTAGAGTGGAAATCAGTGAAAACGGTGTTTCTCAGGAGTTGGTATTTGGACAGGTGCTGTTTAATATATTTGCCAGTGACATGGACTGAGGGATAGCACACTCTTAGAGAGCTTGTGGGTGATACGGAGCTCTGTGGTGCATCCAAAAGGCTGGAGGGAAGGGATGCCATGCAGAAGGACCAGGATAGACTTGAGAGGGAGGCCCATGTGAACCTCATGAAGGGCAACAAGGCCAAGTTCAAGGTCCTGAACCTGGACTGAAACAATCACATGCAAAAATATGTAATGGGTAATGAGTGGATTGAAAGCAACTCTGTGGAGAAGAACTTGAGGGTACTGGTGAATTAAATACTGAATATGACTGAGCAGTGTGCACTTGCAGTCCATAAAGTCAGCTGTGTCCTGGGCTGCATCCAGAGCAGTGTTGCCAGAAGGGTCAGGTAGGGGATTTTGTTCCCCTGCTCTGCTCTCATGAGACCCCACCTGCAGTGCTGTGTCTAGCCCTGCTGTCCCCAGGACAGGAAGAACAAGGACCTGCTGGAGTGAGTCAAGAGGAGGAACACAAAAATGATCAGAGGGCAGGAACACCTCTCCTATGAAGACAGGTTGAGAGAGTTCAACGTGGAGAGAAAAAGGCCCCTATGGCAGTGAACTTATGGCAGCCTTTCAGTACCTAAAGGGGCTGTATGAGGGCAGGATAGGGACTTTTGACAAAGTCATGTAGTGATAAGACAATAGGGAATGACTTTAAACTGAAAGAGGGCAGTTTTGGATTAGATATTAGGAGTAAATTCTTTATCGAGAGTGTGATAAGGCACTGTCAGAGGTTGCTGTAAGAGACAGTCCAAAGTTCCCCTCATTTTTGCCTCACAATCGTCGCAGCGACAGAGACTAAGATCCTGAAGACCCTGACTGGAGTTCTGGCCTAGTTGAGCTGGATGCTCGCCAAGTGATTGTTTGCAGGTGTGTTTGCTGTGTCGCCACACTACACTGCTTCGAGCAGGGCCTGGCAAGGAGCGGCTTGCTCTATATGCTTACACCTGCTTCACGATACCCGAACCCATGAATTTTCCCACCTCTTGGCCAAATGAACTTTCTCCTACAGAAGATCCCCCATCTGCCTCATGACCACCGTGATGTACGGAGATTGAAGCTCCCTCCCAAGGACTGAGACTGAGACCCCTATAATCCTAACACAGGGGCGCTGGCCTGACTGAAGCAGGATGTTTGGCAAGTGGTGCCTGCAGTTTTGTTCACTAGACCAAGAAAACAATGGGTCCCGCTCGCTGCTGAAATTGACTTGCCCTGCTGCGGAACATGGACTGTCTGTACCCATTTTTCAATAGACTCATTTCTCCATTGCCTTTACCTGTTCCCCCCACTTGGAAGAGGACTATAAAAGATCCCTAAGCTAACCAAGACTTTAGTGAACCCCCACGGAAAACGGTGAATCTATGTGCCTGGACTATTGAGGATCTCATCTCGACAGTGGTAGCTATAATCCCCTTCCCCTCTTTTTCTTTCTATCCTTTATTTTCTTTCTGTCCCCTCTATTGCATTTGCTGTTGGTACTCAATAAAGGTGCATTTGTTGTGATTAAACTGATAGTCCCCTGCCATTTGCCTTTTTGCACTTTTGGGATTGGTTAACGAACCATCATGATACCCCGCTTGTCATAGCGGATTGTGACAGTTGCCCAGAGAGGTTGTATGTGCCCCATCCCTGGAAGTGCTCAAGGTCAGGTTGGATTGGTCTTTGAACAACCTCATCTCTAGTGGATGGTGTAATGAGACCATCTTTAAAGTCCCTTCCAAGCCAAAGCATTCTATGATTGTACAATTCTATTTTATTGAAAACCATTATATTCTGTATTTTAATTGAGGTACAGAGAGATGATTTGTAGGATATTCAAAACACACAATTCAATTGCAGAATCATGAGCATTCATGTCAGATAGAAGTGGAAGTTTTACCTTTTTTCTGTCAGGGACCAAAGGTGAGTCCTGTGCCCTATATGTCTACCTAGCTGAAGGCCACAAAGAACATTTAACAGATGTGGTTAAAATGCTCATGAAAGCTCTCTAAAAAATACATCTGACTAATATAAAATCTTTATTTCAAGATCTCAAAGAGCATAAAACAGATTCCGTACTTCAAAAAATTAATGCAGGTGGAAAAAAATTCAAAATCCACAAATCAATGTCAGAACTAAAATCTTGCTCCTTGGAGCATTCTGATAAATGCAAACAGATCCAAGAATCCTGCAAGAAGATAAAATTAACAAACAGAAATTATAATTTGTGGCTGCAAATAATGTGGAATATGTGTCAATTCTCTCTTGCCTAAAAGAATTGAAATAAGGAACAAGGAAAAATACTTCTTGTCTTTTTGATGTTGGAAGAGTAATAGGCAAGAAATTCAATCTCTCCATAAGCCCATCACTCCATTTCCAATACCTTGCATACAAGGTAGTAGATTTTCTTCAAGAGAACAAGAGCTTCCACAACTACCTAAAAGCAGAGCAGTCCTGCAAGTATCATGTATCAAGGACATTTGACAAACCATTCTATGCCACTGTTACTGTTATCTTTTTTAGGCTTTTGTCTTGGCACTTATTTCCTATTTTTATATCCAGCTGGGCAAGGAGCTTGACATGCTCACACCTTCTCAATATATTACATGGCTGCTTGTTAGTACTCGGTAGGGAGTTGATCATAAAGAATCCCAATTCTATTCTTGGCTCTCTGAGAGATGCATGCTGTGTGCTGCCTGGGGAACTGAATAGTCCAAACTGATGTAGTTATCCTAATAAGCAAGACAGAAAAGAAAATAAATTGGGGTCTGACATATTGGCATGTTGGCTCTGAATTCTTGGTCTGACTGTGCGAACCCACTTTTATATCATCTTAAGTTCACAAGCTTCCTTCTAAACTGCCATCCATGTTAGGTTTATGACCTTGTTTAGTAATTATAGCAGAAAATAGACAGGGCTTTTAGCAGCAGTTAGGAATGATATTTGTTTTCTTATTTTCTATTTCTAGAGGATATAGAAGTATTTGCTGAAAGTCTCTCTTTTCCTCTTAGATTTTTTGTATTTCGTTACTTGTTTGTTTGTTTGGCATGAAATTTGTCCTTGGAATGGAATGGTACCATTCATACAGTAACAGAACTGTCATGAAATTAAAGTTCCATGTATGTGTATTGTCTGAGAATAATTTTTTCCTCTGTATCTGAATGGTGCTGAAAACTCTCTGAACAGTTATGACCAGAATCTATTACCCTAGGTCTGAGTAGAAAAGAGGCAATGACTCCTACTTCCAGAAGGATATGAAGAGAAACAGTGCTGGAGAAAGCCTGTCAAAAGACCATTCTTATATTCTTTTTATACCCCTGTCCATTTCTCAAGTCACTTTAACACATTTTGTTCATGCTCAAAGTTTTCAAACAGAAGACTTGGAGCTGGGCAGCATGACCAGATATGACACAGACCTGTGGCACTGCACCATTGCACTGATAATTTCTGCTCACACAAAAGGATTGCAGGGCTGGAGGTAAGTCTAGCTCACACATCAGCAGTGGGCCTTCACAGCATTTAGAGGTTGCCTTACCCACAGAAGAGGTAAACTGCCACAGGTATATCCAAGTCAGTTTTGTGACAGGTTGATGCAGAAGGTAGTTAACATGTGGATGTAATATCATTAAAACATCACTAAAACAAGGGATGAAGTATCTCCAGAAAAAGGCATCAGATTAAATGGTTAAATGAACTGATTTAATGGTTAAATAAACTCCTCTGCTCTTAGCATATGAACTGCTTAGCAGAAACACCTGACAGTTTCCTAGTTTAGTTCAGTATATCTAGTGAAGAGATTTTAAAAAGATCCATAGGAGTGATGGATTAGTTACATTTCTTTTGCCATCTAAGACCACATGTTTGGTTAAGATAATCATCTATCATCAGAAAAGATACAGCAGAACAGATAGATACTCCTATCCCATCTAGGATACTCACACTGTCCAAGAACTACTTACTTGGGTTTGATTTAATTTATTTAATCCATTGTATTATATAATTTCATAACTGAAAAAAATAGCCTTGATTTTCATGGAAGGATATTAGACAGCACTTTTGTGTTCATCTATAGCTTTTTTTGCTGAGGCTGGAGGGAAGAGCATCCACTCTGCATTACTGGCAGCTATTTTAAATCTCCTATACTACCTCTTCAGAGCAAAAGCAGCTAATAGCCCATGACTTGACTGATAGACAATTAGACTAACAATGAGAGCGAATTTTACTGTTGAAAAGAATTTTTCCTCTTGAAAATAGTTTTTTTATTTTCTCTGTCAAAGCACTTATTTGTATAATAAAGAAAAAGAAATACCCTTTACTTTCAGATCAAACACAACCCTATACAGTATTTTTTACTGACACTCAACTTCAAGTAAAATTTATGTTTAGTAAAGAAAATTTGAAACAGGACATTAAGTTGAAAGTATTTGTAAAAGTACAGGCAGAAAAGAGTGTTTAATGATACTATCCCAGGTGTTAGAGCAAGCAACCACTGAATCGTATTTTCAGTTTATTCTTTCCATGTAGTGGACATGCAGCAATACTGAAGGTAGCACCTTGCAATTCAGATATGGGGCCAAGGCTTCCCCTGTCACCTTCTGGATCTTTTGTCTCTACTTTGAAAATTGATCAAACCATTTACTGTTTGTGAGGTATTGTTTAAACAAAACACATCACAAAGTCCCACAGAATGAAAGAAAGAGAACAGAAATGTTGGTTACAGATTAAATAGTCAGAAGATTTGCATAGTGTGAGAAAGCACTGGAAGAGTGAAATGAAGGCATTGATTTAGCTACTTGGAGACACATAACAAGGAATAAAAGAGGACACTGAGTAGATCAGGTGTACTACTGGAGTTAGGAAACCACCCTGCAATTGTAGGGAAGAAACATGCAATTATTTGGACTTTTACAGGAAGTGCAGTGAAGACACACCTAGAGAAGCAGTTCTGATTTCAGTTTTGATTTGACTGTGGTTTGAGCACAAATGCATAGAAGGAGATCACAGCGACTTTCTGAGCAATTGGGCTGTTTGCACATTTTCTGAAACAGGAGTTGAGGAGATATCCCAAAGCTTTTAGAGTGGCAGTATCCATGGAAGAGAAGAACACAGTGTTTTTAAAATGTCCTTTTCAAGTCATCATCTGACAATCTCTTCAGTCAAACTTGGTGTTTGATATTAATGTATGGTAAAATGGCACCAGGTGCTTTGCTTGTTTCAGAGCACTGAAACATGGGGTAAATTGCTGCTGCTGAGAGATGGGCACCTGTGTAGTTACTCCTGAGGAAGAAGAGATGAGGAAAGAGAAGAAGGCATCTTTCATCTAAGATCAGTTGTCTTTTCATGACAATTTGTTCAGGTAGCAAAATGAACAGCAAGGCTACCTACCCTCAGAGACCTGTAACCCTCTCAGTCCATTTTCTCTGCTTTCCACCTTCTGTGGGACAACCAATTCTAAGGAGAATAGAACCAGCCCTGCTTAATATAAAACATCCCTTCCTTAGCTCCCTTATTTTGAAGCAATGCTAGCACATCTTTCTCTTCCCCCTCCTGCTTTGCAGGAAACCCTGAGCACTCTTGCTAATTAAATACTCTGCAGGAAACATGCAAAGAAGAAACAGACTGGAGCAACAGGCAAGCAATCTGGCACAACTTCCAAGCCACCAACTTGATGGATGTGTGCATCAGCAATTTGAGCAGCCTGCTCCTTGTCTAAGTGATGGTGACCCATGCAAGAGGGTTGCAGGAGTCAGCTATTGCCTCATGTGCTGTGTGGCATGTGGGGGAAGCCACCTGAACTCAATTTGGAATCTTGTGTAATCTAAGAATCGATACTATTTTCTTTCCTTCCTCTTCTTTTTTCCCAAACGGCGCATTCACAATGGCTTTCTGAAGCAGAGGGTAGGTGTCCAGACATTCTAGGAAAGATACATGCGTATTCAGATCATTCGGGTCATGATCACATGAAGAGTTATACAAAATCCATTAGCAGAAAATAGTTCACAAAATTCTGTTTCTTATCTGACTAAGGTTTTGGTTTAAAGTTTCTTAGTGCTGTAGCTTATGATCCCTTGATTAAATGAGTCCAGAAGATATGGGGGGGAAAAAAATACTAATTTCCCTCCATCTTACCCTTTTCAGCAGATAAATAAAGATGTCAAACGCCTGTCAAAGGGGTTTATGTATCTGAAATACCTAAATCATGTCTGAATTGGAAACTTGTCTCCTACCTCACTCTAAAGTGAAATATGATGTATTAATTGATTGTGTAGAAGACTCAATTGGAAAGATAATATTTTAAAATTTATTTTACTTTCCTTTTAGTCACGTGTCCTTCTCTCTCCCTTTATCAGCCTTGGTTTGTTTGGTATTTTTTCCTTTCTGGAACTGTAAAATTCAGAAATTATTCTTGTCACAACTATTGTTAAAATCAATATGCATTCATACAATATTTTGGACAGTTAGGATATTGCTGAAATACTCATAACTTTCAGTGTCAATAGGGCACCATGGCTGTTGTTTCTCCTAAAAGGTGCCTAACCACATCATTAGGAAATTTATCATAAAATTACTATTAATTTTTTAGCAGTGTTTCAAAGTGGCGCATTACTCACACAACATATCCTTAGCACATTCTTGCTTAGCACTGAAATGGAACCTCACCGTTTTCAATATTTCCCTGCAGGGCTGCTCTACATTAGTCCTACATGCAGCAGATTCACTGTTAATATTTGATGCATGGCTGGATGCAGGCAGGCTTTAACCAGGGAATTTCTTCCCTCCAGGTATTTCATAACTCCAGTGGGGAAATACTTCTGTCTAAAACCTCTCCTTATCTGTCATGGAACACACAGCCACTGTGCAGCCACCTATGCACCCACACAGCCTGAGCTCTGGGTTTGTCACCCTTACCCTCTTCTGTGTTACTGCTATTATCAACAATTTGATACAATAGAGATTATCTATTTCTGCATGAGGAATTAATCAAAAATAAGAAAATTATTCAGATTATACTTTTATGAGAAACTATTGAAACATGACTTTTTAACATGTTCAAACTGTTGAAATATTTTTCCCAAATCAGTCCTTCCCATGAGCACATGCAGTTTCAACGATTTATCAAAAAATCCAAATGAACACTGAAAATTTGCTGAGAAAGCTCCACCTCTAGACCCAAACACAGATTTTAATCACAGAATTAGGCCTCAAATTGCAGTTCCTTGGAGGTCTGACTGGCACTACTACAGCAGAATCTGGAAAGATGCAGGAGGAAGTTATTTTCCTCTTATAATTATCTTTCAGGCTGACACATTATATATTTGTATGCTTTTATATTTGGATGAATATCGATAATTCATGTATCTTTTTAAATATATCTCAGGTGAGTGTTCTTATTTTGTTGTTCTGGTACAAATATTGCATCCTTGGGGATCAAAGTGGGAACTCTTAAGGCAGCAGTTTTCATCTACAGATGGCAGTTGTGTTGTGTCCCAGTGTATGCATTTCAAGCTTAAATTGATTGAAAAAATGGACAATGAGTTGGCTTGACAGGGAAGCAGCCTCTTGCAGAGCAATCTGTGGCACAGGACCATGCCATTATCACCCACCGGTCACATGTGGCAGCTTCTCCTTGGAGCACTCACACTGCAGAAAAATTATCAGCTGAGCCAGCTCTGGCAACTTCCACTGATCTCTACTTAAGATCAACCAAAACTGTGGTTGAAAGAGGTTAATGAGGATTTTTGTAAAGCCTGTCTTTAACCAAGCTATCTGAGCACAACTTTCTGACTGCTCAGACACACACAGAGGAGGGTATCTGTCTGAGGCTTACTGCACATATGCGTTTGGGGATAATCTTTGAAATCACTTTCAATTTCTCTTTTCTCACTGGATTTAGCCTCTGAAGGGCATCTACTCAGCATGGCACAACCTTGGCAGAGCCCTTTTCTGTAGAAGCTGTGTGATTCAGCCAAATCTTCTTCATCAGTACCCTCATACCACAGTTGGAAACAGCATGAGCCAGCAAAAGCAGGTGTCTGTCAACATGAATCCACAGTTTTGCCAGAATAACTAAAAGGGTTTTAGGCTGCAGGGCTTCTTCTATACCTCTCACTGATATGGCTTCCTGGGTTTGTTGTTAGACCGCTCTTGGTGGCCATGCAGGTGCTGACGGATTGGGCAGTGGATTTTGGCAGGGAAAGACTACAGGATCTTCCTACCCATCCCCGAGGTTGCCCACAGGATCCCTCCTCCAGCTTGTGCCTCAGCTGCTCCTGCAGTAGCTGCTGAGATACTACATGTTTTGCAGCATAGCATGCACAGAAAACTCTCAATCAGTTCTGTGAATTATGATGATTAAGCAGTTGCAGACGGTTGAACTTCCTCTCTTGTAAGGATGGAGAGCGACTCAGTCTCCTTCAAGAGAGGGACAAGACCACCAATTTTCAGAGGAAATATCTGGAATGTGTACTTAATTCATATGGGCACATTTGAACTTTTTAACCTGCATACCCACATCTCCTCCCAGTAGAGAGAATGGATTTCAATAGAGCTAAAAAACAGTCTATGTAAGAGAAGCACATGATTGATTTTTGTGCATTTACCTGCTTAAACACAAAGGATTTCTGATAAATGTTTGAAATCAAAGCATCAGCAAGAACCAAGCAGCCTTTGTACCAATGCAGCTGTGAAGCCCTGAGACAGCATGGAAGCAGGCTGACCTCTCTCTCCTTTTGAGCTGATCCTTGGATGTGCAGCAGCTGCCCTGGCGCTATTCAGCTCTGCACTGACATTTTTTTTCCAAATGTGTCAGTTACATGAACAGAGAAATTCAGCAAAATGAGAACAAGTGTGACCAGTACTTAGCATTATCAATGCAAGGGGAAAAAAACACAGTAAAAATCTCTATTGCAGCACAGAGCAACACAAGTAGACAGCTGATCTATAGCTGCCATGTGGTTCTCATACTGATTAGTCAAACAGCGTGTCCATAGCATTAATACACCCTTAGATGAAAACATCAGGAGAGATCCAAAGCTTTAGTCTAGAATAAAGTCTTACATGTTATGATAGACAGAACAAGGACAAGCTGCTACAGACTCGACTACATCTTAATCAAGCTCTGAATTAAACAGAAGGCTCCATCTTATTACTGTAGTCATCTATTTGTAATTTCAGAGAAGGGAAAGCCACAGACAGATTTTCAATAACCTCTCTCTTGTTCCTCAAGAGCAAAAGTACTTCCAGCAACACCGAGGGTTTTATACAGGTTGTGTTTGCTGTGCACATTTTCCAAACAAATGGGCTTGGAAGCCAGTGGAATCTGGGTCAGCTGAGATGCTGTGATCCTTGAAGTAGCTTGTTTGTGCAAATGACTTGTAAAATCTGCATTCTCAAAAGTCAGCCACATTTTCTCATTTACACTCTCTCCTTTTTTTTTGTTTGTTTTTAAGCAGCATTTATTTCTGCCTTCCTCTGGAGGTTTCTTAAGAGGAAGGCAAAAGTATTTTATTCTTCAAAAAAAAATATGTTGGAAAATTCAATAGTGCTTCATGTCTCTTGCCAAGCACAGTAATTATACAAGCTACAGCAAATATTTAAAGAAAAAGAAATACTTTTTTTCTCATTGCCACATTCGTTGATGATAATAAAAGAGTGAGACGAGATTAAAGAGCTTGAAATGAGAAATACATATGGAAAAATTGAAAAATGAATTATCACACAATTGTCTTTCCACAGGATATCTCCTTTATATAAGGGAAATCTTCCACTTTGGAGGAAAGGCTTTTAGGAATAATTATGGATTAAAGCCATTTTATTATTTTTAACTTGTTATCTAAAAAAACCCACCCTAAAAAAGGCTGGTGGGATTGATGGAATGTCTTGGTTGTCTTTTTTTTAGGAATAATTCCTACAAACAAAAATACCGTTAATGTGTCACAGTTTTAATTACTTCTTTAACAATATTTCCCAGACAAAAGCAGAAATTTATCCATCATTTTGGAAAGGGAAAACACAAATTGATCATGCTGGGGATAGTTTTGTATATTTTTTTATTCTTTGGTAAGATATTGTCTATTTCCCCTCAAAGAATACCCCTTGGCTGGATAGCCATGTAATTAAAGTTATCTATTATTCCCTTAAGGCATTAGGTCAGAAAAAAGCCTAAATCCAGAGCCCTCCCTCACACATCCCTACATTTCCAGACCACTGTCTGTCTCTGAGTAGCCAATGACTGAATTACCCACCATCCCCTTAGAGGCTGACCTTAAATCCTGTTGTCATCTGCGCAAGACAAAGCTGAGACCTTGCTGCAAGGGTCAGTGGAACAGATGGAGGCAGGAAAGGCTGGCTATCATTCCCTGTCCTACAGCTGTCCCCATAGGTGACAGTCATCGTATGGTCATTTCTGCTGGAGTTCCTTCAGTTGTCCTAAAGCCTTGAAAGTACATGTTTCATTCAAGTAAAGTCCTCAAGTGAAGGCAATAATATATAGATGTTGCCATATCCATTTTTCTCTCTACCTCACTGTTTTTCAAGGTTGGTGAGGACAAATTCTACTTATTCTAGGAATTCTATTTGATTAACTGGAGGGGAAAAGCAGGGGTGTGCTAGTCCTTTTTTGCAATGTATAGGGACTATGTGATTCCTATGAATATCTACCTTCTCTTTCAACATCTTCATCAGTGCTTCACTGACCTCACTTAACACCCTCCCTAATTGGCACAGATGTTAAAACATTTTTTGAATTTTCATTTTTAATTTCTTTCTTTTCCTCATTTTAGATCATTACTCCTAGTTTAACCACCTTAGTTATTTTCACCCACTCTTTCATATTATTTCCTCTAAATATATTTTCTTTTTGGCAGTTATCATAACCCTTCACAACCCTGTGATTTTCTCTGAGCAGCATTAAAACTCCAATAGAAAAGGATAATCAGAGACTGTCTGAGTCAGTGCAATTTACCTCTACCTAAAAATGGCCTTATTTAATCACTGGTAAAATGCACTTTACTTTGTTTCAGTATGGAACTTCTTAAATGGAAATCATGATTTCCACAAATGAAGGTTTTGTGCTTTATTAAACTTTTTGGTATGCCAATTAAAAGATATTCAAGAAATCCTATCTGTGGCAGTGCAGTTTCAAGTCTGAATGAAGGAAAGAGTGACAATTAACAAAAACAGACACATAATGGAGTTCTGCTCTTCGAGGAGCTGCCACATGTTAACTGAGCATCAGATGAGGCAGGAGGCTGTCCAAATCTACCAGCAGGTGGGATTACTTATGCAAACCTCAGCAAGGAGAGATATGAATTTCTGGAATCTCAGGTACCAGACTATTTCTCTCCATGACACTGTAAGTCTCTACTACTTACAGTAGTACAGCTCTGCCTCAGGAGGCACAGGTGTCTGTGTTGGCAGAGACAGATTCCCCTCCTGCAGGTAAACACAGCCAGTTGAGGATACGTGTATTTACCAAAGCTATCAGGGACTTTGCTCCTTTCCATTCCATTTCTCTCTGACATCACCAAACTAGGTAAAACTTTTTCATGTATGTGCCCCAATATTCAGAAGCTTGATGCATAGTGATGGGACAAGGAGGAACAGACTTAAACTAAAAAAGCCAAAATTTAGACTACATGTAAGGAAGAATTTTTTTACTGCGATGCATGAAGCACTGGAACAGGTTGCCCAGAGAAGCTATGAAAGCCCCATCTCTGGAAGTGTTCAAGGCCAGGTTGGATGGGGCTCAGAGCAACCTGGTCTAGTGCAAACTGTCCTTCCCCATGGCAGAGTGATTGGAACTGGATGATTTTTAAGATCCCTTCCAACTCAAACAATTCTATGATTCTATGATTACATGAATAAATTAATGAGCCTAAGTTTGACCAAAAAACTATCATTCATTCTGTGATATTTCTAAATGTAGCTAAGGATTTTTGTTTACCATTCCTTTACAGCAATTTCTGGGGTTAGGGGCATGACAAACAACAAACAAATAACCCTGAATTGAGCTTATATTTCTCTGGAAATAAAATATTTTTGTCTTCCTGCAAAATGCAGGACTCTAAGATGGTGTGTTTTGCTCCCTGTCTGAATATTGCTTGTCCAGAACAATCATAATTTTAAATTTGGAGGCAGGATGCTCACAGGATTGTAATTATCAGTTATTTCGCTCATTAATAGCTGCTTTCCCTTTTTTTTCCTTTTCCTAATCTTCAGAAACTGATAAAAGCCTTTCATTATTGGTTGTTTTCCACCAACATTTTGATGAGGTCATAGCAGATGAAAAAATACTTTAATTAATTTTTCTTTTGTAGCAGCACAATGCAAAAGATGGGAAGCTCTGTCTTTTTTTTTCTGAGGGTGGAGCTGAGATTTGTAGGAAGGAATTTCCTGCCCATGGTCCCATACACCATCTCACATCATATGTAAGTACTATCTTGCATTCAAGGTATTCAAGGGTTGTTTTTCAGTTTCTGTTTTCTTCCTCAGTACAGGATTCAGTACATCAGGATAAACATCAGTGAGAGCAGGATGCTGCCATTAAAACCCTGCTCTATTTCTTTTGCCAGCTCTATTTTTCTTCGCTACAAGGCACCGGGAGTGTCACTGGGTGAGTGCACACAACACTGTCTGTTTGCCTGGTCCTTGACCACATGGGGCTGAGTCAATGCACGATCCCACAGGACCCAAACCAAGGTGAGCAGACATTCTGATGGGTATCAGTGGGAATGAGAGGGAGATCAGGACAGAAACACTGGGTGGCTCCCAGGTGCTGTTGGATTAATCTCTGTACTATTGATCACTGATTGCCAGGCTGTGTCATCCATCTTCCTCTTCTCACCCTTGAGGGGAAATCATTCAGAGGAGACTTATTAAAGCCAGAGAAAAAGTATGTTGACTCAAGGAGAGGCAACACAGAATAATTGCTCAGGACTTGCCATTTTAAATGCTTCTTCTTACTCCATCTTTAATGCTCCTTCATTTGGGGGAGAAGTTGTTATAAAGTAGTTGCATGTGACAGTAATTGGAGCTGCGTATAGTGTTCATTAAGGCCTAAACAAGGATGAAGAGCATGATCATCAGAACATATATAATTGATGGTGGTGCATTAAGTATTATAGAGCAATTCTAATTAGAAAACATCCCAGGTCTTCTATCAATCATCCTTCTCTCATTCACCTTTTCTATTTTGATCCCCACACACATTACTCACAGAGCCTGAAGCAGGTCCCTTGCTGCATCCGCTGCGCAGTCCTGATGGTGGTTATTGGGAATATGCCTCACGAGGAAAGAAACCGCAGCACTAGGTGCAGCACGGACTGCAATACTAAATATCTTGGTTCTGCAAGGCTCACCACACACACTCGTCATTTGAATAACTAATGTGTGTGGTTCTACTACATTTGCCCATTAATGAATAGAAGAAATGCATTTCAAAAACAATGTTTTCCAATTATATCTCAGGTTACTGTTGGGAATGGGGTTTTAGCTAGCTTTTGAGGTATGACCTTTGTGTGTGTTGATGCGCATATGGATAAGTAGACTTGCAAGACATTCAGAAATTTCCCATTCTCTTTTGCTATAAAATTAAAAAAAAAAAAAAGAAAATTCAGTTTTGGGGGGAAGAAAAGGGATAAAAGGGGAATTTTAATGATTTTTTTTCCACAATGAAATCAAAACAGTTTATACTTAAAGTTTTTTAAAGCCGAGTTTTAAATCAAAATACAAAATTCCATATTAATAAGATGAAAATAATTTTTACTTTCATAATCAATGTTTTATTATCACTTTATTAACAACTTGTTGACATTTATAAGAAACAACCCTAAAGCAAGCAGGCATAATAAAAAAATTGTTGAGAGTTTTGATCAAGTTTTTCTGTCTAGCTGTGCTTCTGTCATACTCTGCTATCAAGCAAATAGAGATGCCTGAGAAACAATAAAAGCCTTGAGAAAAGGTCTGAGAGCAGCCTGGCACTTCACAGTGGCTGCTGAGCAGTCACCGAGCATCAGGGGATCTCAGCAGAAGGATATGAAAAACTTCCCCAGTAATTGCATCTGGCTTTGATCAAAAAACAATGCTAAACAAGGCATAAAATCAAATAACAATATTTTAAAAGAATAACAACAAAAAAAATGTAAATCCAGATTTGTCAAAGTTGTCAGTCTTACATAGTTTCCATAATCCATCATTAAATAATTCACATTTTGGCACTGAAGCACCACTATAAAAGAAGACCTAACAAATAAAAATTTTCTTTGATGATTGTCAAAAATTAAAAGATTGGTGTTACTGTAATCCAAATAAAAATATGTAGTTTGCTGTCATCTTAGCCACAGACTGAACCTACTGGTGCAGGTCTGATTCCTGATTTCCTGACTCATCCCTGTGCTTCCAGATGGACTCTTTCCTAAGAAACTTACACGATACACTGTGGATGTGTTATGACCCATGGCAAAAGGTGAGGGTAATCCAGGTTTTTGTTAATAAATCCTTTGGGTTGGATTAGAGTCAAACAACACTAAATGATCCATGTTTGTACATGTTACACATGTGGGGTTTATTGTAGAATTAATTGGTTGCACAGGCAAACAGGTATTGTTGTTATCCATAGTAGCATAAGAATATGAAAGCATAATAATATCACTTAAGAAAACATATGAGTAAGGGAAGGAAAGAATAAGAGTAGAAAGATCTCACCACCCATAGGCCTTGAAGTGAGACTTGGTTGTTGCAACAGAGTCAATACCTGCCTCACAGGATTTGCCTCTTCCCTTATCTTTTCCAATACCCAGCTGTAGCCTGAGGTGGGGTGTGCTCATCCTCTGCACCTAGGCAGTTATTTGCAGCTTGCCCCTTAAATGTTTGAGCCATGAGCATCCCAGTCTCTCTTCCAGTATGGCCTGTGGATGCATTCTTTTCTCCAGACCTGGGACAATTAGACAATAGCATCCCCTTTATCTTGTTTCAAGTTCCTGTCACAGTTCAAATTCCAGTCTGGGGTGTGGTGGACTTCCCTGGTCACAAATGAACAGTTGTTTCTTTGCAGTTTGCAACAGTGGGCAAAAGTCCTCTCATGATTTTAGAAACGTCTAAGCAATTAACAATTTCAGTCTCTAATAGGATGCCACTGGATTTCAGATGTAGCATGGGACAACAGCTGAGTCTGCATCTCAGAATGGGACCATGAGGTATCCATACTGCATCACCTGTAAAGCTCCAGCATGCTAGGGGAGCTAGAATTTTATTTTATTACTAATTAAGATTTAAAAATCACAGTTCCATTAAGAAATGCAAACACACTGCTTCGACTTTTCTAAAATCAAAACCTCATGAAAAAGAGGCAGATAAGAAGTTTTTTAAATAGACAATAGTGAAAAAAAATTGTGTATTTTCTTGTTGAAAAGAAGATTAAAATTAATGCAGGTTCAATACTGTATTTTTTATTATTATTATTAGTTTATTTATGAGAATCATCTGGGACTGGAATGAAGTTCCATGGCTTGCTTTTTTAGTCAATGCATGAGATGATCCCTGTTATTCAAATCCTCAACCATCTCAGTTAGTTTCTCTTACTCCTCTTAGAAGTGCTTTACTATACTAAATCCCATTATGTTCCCTCTGAGAGGAGGAGAGCCCTCCAGGATTGTATACATAAATCAAGAAAACTCTTGAAGCTGGTGGCACATGGGGCTAAGGTAGATAAAATTTATGTCTAGGGACCTCTAGCTCTAAACTGAAGAAGCAGCATTTCTTCTCTTCACAGCTCAAGCCATTGCCAGTACAGTGGTGAAAATTGAGAATGCAACATGGACTTTACTACCTGAGGCTGATACCTTAACCGTTTTAGAAAGATACCTCTTTCACTGAAGGATGACTACTATTCTATTTCCCTTAAAGAATGAGGAACTGAACCTTTTTTAGTGTTCTGGGAATCTTTACTGAGTATATATGGATTTCATTACTCTGATTGTGCTGTAGTGATATAGCTGATGATACCTTCCTTCCCCTAACATGCAATGGCAATTCTAGTATTATGGGAAGCCATTATCCTGGCAGTGTGGAAACATTTGATGAATCATCAGGGTCCAGTAATGCATTTTCCAACTGTCTCTCTTGCTGTCTTTCTGTCTTTGTTTCTCCTGTTTTATTTTCAGCATCTAAAGAAAGCGGAATGAGGCTTTCAGAATACTGTGTATGACACACTTTGCTTAGAAGAGCTTACAGAGAGATATAAAGTCTCTTAACTGACAGATGCTGCTATCCTGCCCCAGGCTGCCCTGCAGGGGAAATGGGATAGCACAAGGACTGCTTTTATCCCAAACTGCAGCTGGGCAGCAGTGCTATCTCAAAGGGAGCTTGCCAGCCACCAAGACATGGTCTGTTTTCAGGCAAGCTTGAAAACAGCTGAATAATCAAAACTAATCACTACGGATACTGTTTGGCTCCTTACCTGTATGCTCTGCACACATCTGCCCCTGTCCCCTTCTATGGGACAGGGTGCCACGTTCCATGACCATGGGGTAATTGTGACTGTGATGTAACTTCCCCATATCTGAAGGTAGACAACAACCCAGGATAAAAGCTGTAGGTAGACCAAAGGCCTGATTAGAGACTTCCTAAGCTGCATGATCAGACCATTGCATGTTTAATAGCTACTGATGGATAGATCTGCTCTAGATGGATCTGCTCTTTCTGATTTAGATTGTCTGATGCTGTGCAGTGGTATCTTCTGGGTGTCTTTTTCCTGCAGCAGTGAAATTAGTTATTTCTCGGCCCCATCTTTGTGTTCTACTTTCTCAGTGATAGGACAGGAAACTGCTTCTCTTCACTTTCTAGGATGGAAGAAATCCCAGAATTGGTAACAATGGAGAATAGGGAGTGGGAGACCTAGGAAACTGCTGCTGCATCCATATCAAGTGGTCAAGTGGTCCTCACATAAAAATGGATTTTAAACATTACTTATTTATGAATGCTTTGAGGAAAGTTGAACTTAAACTCAGTAGCACAAAACTGGAGACAAGTTTTGAGTTTCAAGATAACTCTATGAAATAGTGGCTTACAGGACTGTGCTGCATGACTAATGGACAATAAGATATTCTAGGATATTCATGAGACCAAGTCCATTCATGAGATATTCCATAAATGTCATGTTTCCCTCTGACTGAAGGGGATTTTCTCTAGTTGAAATAATTTCCAGTCTAAACAGAAGCTAGGGTTGGGGAGCTGGAGCAAGCCACATATGAATAAGAATTAAACACAAAAGGAATAATTAAAGACATACAGCCTCAGTCACTAAGGTGAAAGCTCTGGTGCCAGCTCAAGTGTTCTAGAGTGCTCTAGCATGGTGTACAGGGGGTGTCCCGAACCAGGAGGACCTCACAGGGAGCCGAGAGCTGCCAGGAGCCTGTAGCTCACATGGCAGTGACCGATGGGACCTGGACAGGGCCAGAATCGATGGCGGCCAAGGCTCCTGCTCCTATAAAAGCAGCTCCTGGGGAGCAGAGGTAACCTGGAGCACTGCCAGCAGGATGGGCAAACAGGCCATGGCAGTTCATGCAGGAAGGGCACTGTAGCCCTGACAGCTCAACCAGGGAGCCATGGCATCCACTCAGCAGAAATGGTTGGATTTGATGATCTCAGGAGTCTTTTCTGCTTTAAAGGATGCTAAGAATCTGTAATTTACTTCTTTCACAGTCTAAAAAAAAAAAGAAAAGTTTTGATTAATTTTACATTTTGTATGCTCAATTTATTTAGTATTTCTTTTATTCTTTTAAAGGTAACTTCATGAAGAAATAGGAATTATTTTTATATGCTTTCAATTTGCAATAATCACTGAGCTGACTGAGCCCCAACAATAGAATTTGCAAGTCAGCCTGTATCTTACACAGTGGTGAACTTGGGTGTAGGAGGAAAAATGACACCTGCTTATTTATATTTTAAAAATTTTCTGCTTTTTCACCAGCCTACCAAGCATTTTAAAATGCTGGTCCATGGAGACATCATGTGGAAAATGGCAGATGAAGGAGGGGAAAAGAAAAGTAGTTTGGTTGTTTTGATGACACAGATGGATGAAATCCTGAACTCAAGGCCAAGGTTTAGAATCAAGGTTATAACTGAGTTTATTATAATTACCTAAATTTATTTTCTGTTGGTATTTGTTTATTGAGGGTTTTTTTGACCTCTTTCCTTCCATATCTTTAAGCACTTCTTTGGCATTTGGGGACTAACTTCTGATTAAAAGACCAGGCAGACTAGTGGCAAAGGTTTTAGAGAAATGAAACAGCTTTTCTTTTCTCTTTTCCTTTTCCTTTTCCTTTTCCTTTTCCTTTTCCTTTTCCTTTTCCTTTTCCTTTCCTTTTCCTTTTCTTTTCCCTTCCCATTCCCCTTTTCTCCTTTTCTCCTTTTCTCCTTTTCTCCTTTTCTCCTTTTCTCCTTTTCTCCTTTTCTCCTTTTCTTTGACAACCATGAGTAATTTTCTATTTACCTAACAAGCTCATAGTGAATTCAGTAAAACAATTAATTCTTCTTTCTGAAAGATAAATCATATTTAAGAGTCAGGGAAAGCAAAAGTATTTGAACAGTGAAATGGGACGTGCTATTTTTAAAATACTAGACTCAAAGCCACTTGAAGATACCTCAAAACCGATTCTTACACATTCCACTGCAATATCACTCTAGACAACAGGTAAGTTATATTTATGTATATGTATAGACATGTTAATTTTCTTGACATAAAATTATTTGACTTCCACTGTTTATTATCCCACTGGTCATTTTGAAGATAGTAATTTCTGTGTGAGAACAGTTAACATAACTGCTTTTGAAAATACCACTGTATTAGATTTGTTATTTCAGGAAATACGAATTTTAAATACAAGCTCCTTAGATTCTCTGACTTTAGTTAAGGTTTGACATCCAAAGAATGGCAACAAAGCTGGTGAAGGGTAGAACAAGTCATATGGGGAGCAAGTGAGGGAGCTGAACTTGTTTAGCCTTTAGAAAAGGGATCTCAGGGGTGATCTTATCACTCTCTACAATGGCCTGAGAGGAGGCTGTAGCCAGGTCAAGGTCAGCCTCTTCTCCCAAGTAACAAGTAGTGGTACAAAAGTGAATTGTCTCAAGTTGCTCCAGGGGAGGTTCAGGTAAGAAAAATCTGTTCACTGAAAGAGTGGTTGAACATTGGAATAGTCTGCATGGGGAAGTGGTTTAGTGGCCATCCCTGGGGGTATTTAAAAGATGGGTAGATGTGGCACTTTAGGATGGGTGTTTAGTGGTGGACTTGGCAGTGTTGGTTAAACGGCTGGACTCAATGACCTTAGAGATTTTTCCAAATACCCTAAAATATTCTATGATTCTATAATACACATCTGGTTATCTTTTAATTCAAATAAGAAATCTAAACTACCTAAACTCAATTTTCTTTGCCTTTGTGCATGCTTTGTCTGCCTCCTGAAGGACAGAGTATAGTATTTCAAGATCCAGGTAGTATCAGTTAATCACTTAAAATTGTTTTCATCACATTGGCTTATTGCAAAAATCTGACTACCTTAATAGAATGAATTTTACTGAGCTTGCCTCAATTTGAAGTAGACATGTCTGCGGACAACATTTCTGTATCTATATTTTTCATTAATTCATAAAGAAATATGGGGTTTGTTTAGCCATCTGCTAAAATTTCTTTAATTTAAATTGTCCAAGATGTTTTGCATAAAAATCATAAAGGATAGGGAAAAATAATGAAGACATCCAAAAGCTCTGTTAACATGTGCACACTAAACTTCACCTCATGCTAATGGTCACAACTTTGTTATTATGTATGCAAACAGCATTCAATCAGTGCATAATGAGGCACTTTTGTGGTCAGTTACTTCTTTGTCATAGTTCATTGTTTTAATCTGTTGCAGTGTCATGCACAATGAATTAAACTTCAAGAAAAGCCAGTGTAGGCCAAATTACAGTGTTGTCCTCTCTCCACAGACCCATTTTTCAGCTAATAAAACACAGTCATATTAAAAGAAGGAAAATTATAGAACAAAAATGAAGGAAGAAATTTCCTCTTCCTTCCTACTTATCACAGATTTTTCTTCAATAGGGAAAATTGATTAGAGGCTAAGATATATTGGTTTTGATTTGTCATAAAAACAATTGGAACGTTTACCTTCAGAGCCTGCCAGAGCCCATTTTTGTACTATATCATCTCTCCTTCATTGGGCCGTGAATAAAAAGATTCATTATTTACAATTTAAACTCTCAACTTCTTCCCATATGATGCTTAACATCTTTGGGAAGAACGTTTGAAGCATCTGCACAGGTGCTTCATTACTGAGTTTCGAGTTCTTCCTTATTTTGTTCTTTATTGGGTAACCTACAAAATACCTCCAAAGAGGACAAGAATTGGTCCTCAGGTGCACCAAGCCTTATTATTTATGACAGTGGTCTTGTTGGAATTTCCTTTTCCTGAGTACCTTCTCTTATCTCCATTTCTTATCTAGTCCAATCTTTGTTTGCCCATATTTTTGGAAGAGGATTTTGTTTTCTAAGTTTGCACAGCACTTGAAAAAGTATTTTGCAGCTATGACTGCATGAGATTTATCTAGACAAGCACTGCTGTGGAGACATCTGCATCCAGTGAAATCACTTGGGCTACACTTGCATTTACTACAAATAAAATCCCTTGGGGTTTATAAGCCGAGAATGTATGTTTTGTAATCAATTAAAGTTTCAATCAACTATGGTACACAGCACAGACGCTCACTTGAAATTAACTCTGAGTTTCAGGGTCAGCCAATGTAGCGGATCTATCACAGGAAGTCTTATAATTTGCTTTCTTATCCTGGATTTCTATAGGTGTCACTACCCTTTAGTATCTACCAGATTCAACTCTGTGACTGAATTATAATGACCTAGAATGCCTTGTTTCATAAGGTACAGTCTGAGTCAGAGCACCTAAACTGACACGTTGCCCTGGATTTACCCTGCAATATCTTTTTTCTGTATTCCATCTACTTAGTCTAAGTAGTAACAATATTTCAGCGAAGTGTTGGTTTTAAGCTTTTGTCTACCATGGTAACATTTTAGTTACCTTAAAAATTCTCTGTGCCAGACTATTTTCTTTTTAAAGCTATATTTTTCATATAATTAAAGAATAAAATTACCTAAACCTCTGAGCTTTTCCTGTATAAGACTGGACTTCTCACCTAAGGATCTGAAATCCCCAGTGGGTTTGAGTGTGAGACACATTAAGAAATTTCAGACAAATTTACTGTCTGGAGGAACCATTTCTGACAATCACTAGTAGGTGAAGGAAGAGAATCCACCTCTCCTAACTTCAGAGACTAAAATGAGTTAGAATTGTGGGTGCTTTGATGTCTTTCTGAATTAATCAAGAAATTGTTTATCCAGGAAGTAGGAAATTCCCTAGGATAGCTGAGATCTTTGTGGCTGACGAGATCTCTAAAAAAGCATAACATCTTCCACTGACTAAGAGATGAGGTCCTAAATTAGGCAATTCTGTTCAGCACCTGAACTGGGGCAGCATAAATCTGGTCAAGGATGCAAGCGTCATAAATACTTTAAAATTATTTAATCTTTAATTCGGCAAATTCAGATCTGACAGATAGAGTTGCAAGGGAAGTTTTATTTCCCTTTAGAAAGTGCACTTATTTCTGGAATGTTAAGTACCATGCTTTTCAGAAGGCTCCCCCTTCATTATTGCTCCCTGATTACGTTAATTTATAATTACAATAACGCAATTTTCCTATTAACAGCTCTTTTGATAATAACATCCATACCAGATGCTTTTTTGTCTTCTCCCTGCCTTCCTTTGTACTCTAGCACCTTCTATAGATTGCAGATACATTCTTCTGTAGCCTGAATGTTAAGTATAAAAGCCTCATACACTGTTCTTCTCACTGAAATTAACATCAATTCCACAAACATTTCTTCCCAATTCAGTCAAACTGACACTTCTTAAACACATTATATTTCCCTTTTAAGGCTCTTTTGTGAGATTCTTTCCTTGTTACTCAGCATCACAGTAAGGCTGATACCTTCACACACAAAATGACCTGTCAGGCTGTCTTTCTCCTGTGAGGTTTATTTGCTCCTGGAATGCTGTTCTTTCAATTTTTTCCAAACCAAACCTAGGCTGCATTAATAATTTCTGCCTCAAAAGGAAATGAGTGAGATCTTCCAGAAGCACTTCTCAAAACAGAAAGAACTTAATCTTTTGGTTTTTTTACCCTTTTCTCATCATTCCCACTGGGATGGAGGGGAAGAGCCTATTTACAAGGTATCCAAATATAGGCTGATTTTCAGTGTAAATATTTTACCATGATGAAGGAAGTAGCTGCCTCTACTATTCAGAAAGCCAGGAGTCCTTATGTTACATCCTGTCTTGCCAATAACTTTTAAGTTGTTTCATCATCAAATACACGTGTTTCATCATTTTCCCCCTCTCATGTTATTTTTCTGGGTTTCCTGACTGCTAGTGTAATAAAAATAAAGTTATGTGACCAGATTGTAAGTGCCTTCATTTCAATACAGGTCATTCAGAAATGTTGTACTTTATTCCAAATGGAATTGTGGGGACGTAAACTCCTCATGCAATGAAACATTCAAGAGGTGGCTTCATCCTCTGGAGGAGTTTGAAGCTGTTGTTTTGTTTCTCATTAGCAGTAGACAGATTACATTTATTTTAGAAGCTGGATTTCTGCAATTCCATTACTCTACATCTCTCTCTGGATCTGGCTCCAGAAATCTTTGTACGGTCCAAGTACTTGCTGTTGTGTTTACAGACACTAACAGACTTTGGAGTGTACACAGTGATAAATACCAGGTGAAAATTAAACCAAATCTCATGTCCTGAGGGATTCTTCATTTTAAAATGCAATATCTTTCTAGCTAAATTAACCAGATAAAGCACGTTCCTTCAGTTCAATTTTATTTCAGAGAGGAATTGTGGAAAGATTGGTTTGCTAGCATGTGGATATCAAACCAGCTTGGAATTGTAATGAACAAAAAGGAAAGCAGCCTATCTGAGAAAAGTCACTGGACTGCAGAGCTGGGGTTTTAGATGAACAGCACATGAATTTGGAAAATTAGCAGTGTTCCCTGCTTGCTGGAAGCAGGTTAGAAAGTTGTTACTGCAACTTGCATTGCCAGCTACTGGCGTGTTGCACCCTGGAAAGCACGTCTTCCCATTTCATAGGGCCTGCCATGAGAAATCCCTGTTCCTTCAGTACTATTAAGCAATGTTCTGTTGCTCTTGGTCATGGCAAAATGATTTCTAGGAGAAAAGGAAGGAAAATCTGTAATTACATATGTCCACTGTGTAATTTCACTGTATTTTTCCATACCTAAATATAATAGCTAAAGACCAAGTGATAAATCATAGTGGAATCATGTGCTTTGAAATGTGTGGTGCCATTGAATCCCTAGAAACATGATGTCAGCTCATTTTTCCCAATCTTTTTTTTTTTCAAATCTCTCAATGGAGATTTTCATAGAGGCAGAACTGTCAAGACATCCAAATTAAGTGTTCATTTGGGTCTTTCATTTTGAAATTACTGCCTTGGCTTTCCTTTGTTTTATTATTTGAGGTGATCATGTACTGCAGTAAAAAGTAACTTTTCAGAGTCCCTCTCAACACAAAAAGCCTTCAGTTCTGTTGATATGAAATATTTCAAAACAGAAGGAAAAGAGTCCTTTTTTTTTTTTCCCCTTGGAAAACTTTCAGATATGTTCCTGTTCAGAAGAACGTCAAGTATCAAAATTCTAAATTTTTTTGGAAAATCCAAAGGCATTGTCTGAAATCTGTGCCGCTACTCAGGACCACATTTCCTCAGCCAGCACAGGCTCAGCACCTAGAACTAGTCTCTGGGTCTAAGCCATCTGGCATTAGCTGTGTCACTGATTTCCTTGGTAAGTGAGACTAGCCATTTGCTCTCTCTCTATTTCACTATCCTTATCTACAGAAAGGGAAAAAATGATACTGACCTTCTTTGTTAAGTGTTTTGAAATGTGTTGAGGAGAAGGGCACAGCATTCATCTGCTCTCGGACTCTCCAGAGATTTTGCAGCACAAATAGAATGTATTCAAAGGGCCTCAGTCAGGAGGAAGGTCTGCCAAAGCAGAGCACGCTGTCTGGAAAACAGAAACTGAAGGGAATAATAAGAGCATATAAAAAAATAAGTAGATGATCCCAAGTAGAAAAGACTTCAAGATGTCCACAGATATTTTAAAAGTTTCATAGAGGGTTTTCAAAGGCCTCCCAGGAAATCTACTTACATTTAGAAAGATGAATATCATAAGAATAGTGAAACGGAAAAGCCAAGTGTCTGAAAGGCCTGCATGAGGATAAGACTGTTACAGCCTAGAACTCTTTATCTGGAGCTCAGAGTGAAAAGCTTTGACCGAAACAACAGCTGGTCCTTTTTGCTGAATAGGAAACGGCAAGTTTTTTCTAACTCTGCATTTCATAGAGGCTGTACTAGCTGAGGGGCTGTATATCAAACTTTTTATAAAGGCCCTCAAATTGTCCTGCATGGTAAAGGTTTCTCCTTGCCCAGGTGAGAACACTAATGGGTATCTGAAAATTTCTAATGATAAAAGAAATAGCAATAATAGCAATAGTAGTAGCATAATAAGACCTTGAGCACAATGAGAGCCAAATTAGACATTAAGAACGAAGTACTATTTTCAGGACATAAAAAAAATGAGTTCTCCACAGCAGATATACTCCCTATATCTCTGTCTATCTATAGATATGAATTAAGTATCTCCTTCTGTAGAAAAAGTAACTGCTCCATCACCCTTAAGCAATAAAGAGGGTTTATTGCTGGTTCTTGTAATACAAGAACTAGAAAAGTCCCAGCAAAATTATTAGAAAACATGCTAAAACCAAATCAGAATTCCCTTCCTCACCCCGCAATCACAAAATTAAATCACAATCATAATGAGTGAAACTCATTGCCACAGGATGCTATAAGGATAAGAGGTTATAAAGAGGCCTTAAAAAGCACAGGGGTCTTCCTGAAGGATGAGTCCAGCAGGGACAATTAAATAGGACAGTCCAGAAGTAGGCTTCAGCTCAGAGAGTCAGCAAATCTCCAAAAAATTCATTATCCATTTTAAAATAATTTCTTACTAATCCACTACTGTCTGATCCATATTAGGCTATTTGCCTGTTGAATCTGAAGCAGTACCTGAGCTGTAACTCAAACTTAAAGAGACTATAAGTTTAGGCTATTTTTTATTTTAGAACTCATGAAGCAGTATGATCAGCAACAAAAGAGAAAATCAGTCTTGGAAAAGACCCAGGAGTTGCTCACAGTAGACACTGGCACAGTATGTTATGTTTTGCAGTACCTATGAATAGCTTCTTACTTTTATAGTCACAGTAAGGTGCAGTATGTGTCACCTCTGATATTTAATGAACCCAGAATTCCAGGAAACGAAAGTAAAGAAGGTAGATTGTATAAATGTATCTTTAAAGACTCAGGCAATTAATCTTTTCTATTAGGAAAATCACCTTTTCTTAGCTTTTAGGTTCACTAACAATATACCCACAATATTATGCTACATAATATGTTGTCTTAAATAGTGGCATATCCTCATATAGGTAGAGGGAGCTGA
This sequence comes from Vidua chalybeata, assembly GCF_026979565.1. Classification (NCBI taxonomy): domain Eukaryota; kingdom Metazoa; phylum Chordata; class Aves; order Passeriformes; family Viduidae; genus Vidua; species Vidua chalybeata. The sequence goes on along the minus strand of NC_071531.1, from coordinate 81,011,985 downwards.
TATTTAATCTTTGGTGAAAGAAAAATAGTAACTCTGAGGGGGGACAATTGGTTCGGCCCGTAGGTTAGGGAAACAAGGAAGAGTTCTTCAAGTGTACAACCTCTGTGGATGAGGAAGGTTACAGATCTCTTCTTTTTTTTTTTTTTTTTTTTTTTTTATTTGGGCAGGGGTATGGTTCTGTACTATTTTATTGTACTCCTGCTTGACAGAAACTCTGCTTAAATTTTACTACTCTCTTGCCTTCCTTTTGTCCCTTTCTTGCACATCTTTCTTACACCACCTGTGGGCCTTAAGGAACGTTGGTGACAGCAATGTCCTTTCATTTAAAGCCAGGGCTCATGAGGCTAGCTTACTCAAGTCTTAGCATCAACTGCAAGCAGACCCAGGTGCTAATGTAATTCAGTTCTCAGTCACTTGCTCCTGGGTGTGTGCCAGCCATTGTACACATGCCTGTACTGTGCATTTAAATGTGTTTCCTTGCTTCATTTCCCTCTTTGAGAAAACTGACAGTGTTTGCATGCAACTACAGGCATATGGATGGCAATCTGGCCCCAGTTTCGAAGACTGTTTGGGTTTGAATATTTGAACCCCATGGAGGTCTATAAAGAACTATTTCCTAAAAAGGGAATCGTTTTTGGTTGTTGGGTTGGTTTTCTGCCTGTTTCTTAAGAAGACATACCTTAGCCTTCACCAGGCAGATGGAATTTCACACCAACATATCTCAGGCTTTAGTATGTTGTAGGATAGGCATTAGTCCTTCTGTTAGCCAGATTCATTCCCTGAAATGACATAGTCTGCTCATTTTCATCCTCACCCCCACTCATCTTCAGTCCTGAAGGAGTCAAGATCAGTAATAAAATAAACTAGCATTAATAAGCAAGATTCATAGTCAGATTGTTACCTGCAAAACTGCAAACATTACAATCAATAGAATGCAACTGCAATCTTCAAGTAAATTTCACAGTTGTATATTTTTCCACTTGCTTAGTTTTATTAGATTTTATTACCTTTGAATTCCTAAGTTTTTATTATTAATTCATTATGCAGCTGCAGAAGTATTATGCTTTCAAGCTTCCACAGGTCTATACGTTCATTTTAGTACTGGACTCAATTACATCAGCTGGATTTGTCACTTATTTTTAAGGCAAATCAATTATTGAATCATGTGAACAGCATAAACAGTTCCTAATTTGTGGGTAAAAACATTTCTCAAACATTGCACTTCTGCTGAATGTCTTATAGCGGTTTGGTGGGGTCTTTTTTTTTTGTTTGTTTGTTTGTTTGGGGTTTAGGGGTTTTGGGTTCTGTTTGTTTTGATTTAGTTATGGGTTTATTTTATTTTATTTTATTTTAGATTTTGTTTTGGTTTTGGGGTTTTTTTGGGGGGGTATTGATAGTTTGGTTTGGTTTTTTTTTGTTTTTTTTTTTTTTCATTCTACCTACCCTACAGCTGGAGTTAAAAAAAAATAACATATAAAGTATGTGTACAAAGACAGTCCACTCTTTCAATGCTCAGACTATGCTCATAAAGCCTTCTGTGCCTTTATCAAATTTCATATGTTTCTTCAATTAAAATTACTGTTCAGCTATTTTGCTAAACAAGTATGGAGTGTGTGCATATTGTATCAACAGTGCAGAGACAGATTCAGTAACACAACTTTGTCTATAGACTTCCACCACCCTACACACTAACTCTTCATTTTAGAGCCTTTAGTGTCACATGTGATTTATGCCAACTTCATGATTGCAGAAACCTAGAGTTAAAAGGATTGACAAGACAATCAGTAATCCATCAGTTACTAAGGAATTGATTCATATCACTTGCAATTATCTAACCATAGGCTATTTAATTGTAGCTTTTCATCACCAAGTCTGCCCTTTTGGTCTGTGTCCTCTCCAGCTCAATTTCTGGCTTCTCAGCCAAGCTTCCAGGTCAGATCCCAACTGCCACACAAGAAGCAACAAGTCACCTGAGTTTCCTAGGCTGGTACTAAATCAATAAGAGCAGTAAACCAGTCCTTGAAAATGCTTTTTCTGGAAAGGGACATTTCTCCTCTGTCATTGCCTCTTTTATATAATACCAGTTTCACAGATGAAAACCAGAGGTCAATCTTTCTGTTGTAGAAAAATGCCCAAACATAAAAAGAAAAATGAATTAACCTAACCTCTTTTTTTTAATTATCATTCTATAAAGTACAACCTGACAAAAATTAAATTTTCTTCAGCATTTAAAAAATGTAACTGTTTTAAAGCTTGTCTAAACTTGCAGTTTGGCTTAAAGACATCTCTCACCAGGAGGACAGTCTCTGTGCTTTTTTTACCTCTTAAATTCAGTGAAAGAAACAGAAAACCACTCACAGAATTGTCCATGAATGATGACCAATTGTGAAAACCTTAAAGGTCAGAGAGACTTGAGTGCATTTGGAAGCATTTCCATGAACTGAACTTCCACAGAATTCTCCTTGGAAAAGTTAGTGGGCTATCTTCTTTTGAAAATAAAAAAACACAGTGGAAAGTTGAACTTCTGGTAAACACTTACAAATAAGTTGTGAGAAACTAGTATTTGGAGAGATCTTGCATTTAGAAAACTAAAAGTTATCTGCAAGTATTGTTTTCACCACTTGAACACCCCTTAATTATCCACATCATCTTAGTGCAGGTGGAGTGTGTTATTGCATTAGTATAGTCTGACTGCTATCAAGGAGGCAAAGTCAACCACACTCACTTTTTACCCAGAGATGCAAGATAGTGGTGATTTCTGAACAGTGATGTGAATACCTCAAAACTCCTTTCGAGGTGCTGTATTTCACAGTGGGTTTGACCATTTGTCAGTTACAGTCGGGAGTATCGAGTCCTTAAAGTTTCAGGGAGATCAAGGGTATTGCCTGAAGCAAAGCCATGTATTCAGTGAACTCTTAAAGACAGCTTTCTTTGCTCAAAGCTAAAAAGGGGATGAAATGCATTTTTCAAGGTCATTCTGAAGGAAAAGGTTGATGCTAAAGAGAGAGACCACGACTCATGGCCACAGAACACACCCTTTCCTTGGGTCACAAGTTTCCCCGTGCTATCAAGTGAGGCACCTCGGCATTACATATTGCAAGATATTCCTGTTGTGGATCCTTCTGTGATTATAAAACTGTTCTGTTATATTCACACAGTAAATCTCCTTCCATGTAGGAAAAGATAATATGTTGTTTGGTAAACACAATTCTACTGCTATCATCAGGGTTGTTGTGTTTTTTTGGCCCTTCCATCTCCACCTTCAAACCTCCTCAAGCCCTCAGTGACAATGAGAAAGACAGTCCTAGAACACAGCGCTATATTCAGGGACTTCAGTCTCTTCAGCTCAGCAAAGAGAAGGTGGTGAGCAACTAATGTCTCTTAGACTCTAAGTGGAGAAGTGTGGCAATAGAGACCTCTTCAGCTTAGCAGGAAGAGATGCAACACTGCAGTACTTAAAAGGTGTAAATTAAACAAATTTAGATTTAGAAATAATGTCCAGAAAGTTATTTCCAATAACTCCACTACTCAACTGGAGAAAAACTCCTTGCATGCTAGGGACTTTCCTAATCAAAAAGGGATGTTGTTTTAAAATGTATAATAATATTTCAGACAGTCATTAATTCAAAGATAAAATTCATATGTGTTATAAAAATTGCCAAATTTGTACAAAACATAAAATTAATAAAAAATATTACACTTGAAGAGTCATGTTTTAAAATCTAGGAACTATTGGAAATAATAAGGATTTACATCAAGAGATAGTGGCCTAAGGAGAAATGGGGTTAGTGCAGAATGGTGCCTTATTAGAAATACATGAGGAAGAATTTAAATCAGTCTCTAGGATTTGACTGAAGTGAGAATCCACTGCACTGTGAAAAAAACTAAGATTGTGTGGGCCTGGTGCTGCCTGCACTGTGGCTCTGCCTGCTGTGGCAGCGAAAAGCAGAATTCCCAGATGAGATCCCTGCAAGGGGCTCTCTGAGGTGACTGTCTGACCATGACATGCCTGTGCTTACCTGGCAGGTGTTACCTGGGCACTGGCTTGCTGTGCTGAGCAGGCAGCTGTCTTCTTTGATATACCTCCTGCCCTGACCAAGAAAAATTCATATTCCTGGCCAAGCAACAGTGATTTTGCTCCTATTGATGTTTTGCTTGGATACAAGGAGGTTCTGCACCAGTTTCTCAAAGCAGAATTCACCAGCATTCCTCCTGCTCCTCTACTCTTACTTTCACTCTATGGTGTTTTGGCCAAGCCTACATCTACCCAGCACAGTTCTTCCATCCCTTTTCTGCCCAGACCTGTTTATAGCTCTCACATCTGCACTAGGACAGATAGCTTCCACAGAAACTGAGACTTGCCTTATGCTGTCCTTATCCCTGCTAAGAGGGCGCACCCAAGGAGTTGCTCTCCCTTCATCTGCCTGTGTCACTCCTATGGCACCCCAGGGCTTTCAGAAAGAGAATGACATGTAAATCAAATGGTTGCCATTGCTAACAAGTAAAATCTAATCTAACCAAATCTGGCCTATTCTAGTGTAACTGCCATTATATATTAATGTGTGGTTTAATAAATGCAGTTATATATATAACATTTTAGTTCTATATTACTCTATACTGGGTTGCAATATAATTATAGATCTATTGCACCAGGAAGTCTTTTGATTTGAGGGGGAAAAAGAGATTGGAGTTGAATAAATTATAGATTAGAAGAGAAATAAGAAATGGACTGCAATGGCTCAGAGAGCATGGGAATTTGAATTTTTATAAGGATTTATTATGTTTACTGTATCTGCATTAGTAAAAACTGCAACTGCCTGAGCAAAACTTTTTTCAGCTGACATAGCACACAGTATTTATTTTTCTCTTTTTGCTAAAGAAAGGAGATACTTTTTTTATGAATTAGTGTGCTGCAATACTAAGTTTTATATTATCTATAAACTAAGGTAATAAAAAAAGTCACATCATTTTAACCTTGGAATCCAAAAGGGAATGTGGTGGATGTGTAAAAATTTAATGCTCTCTAGTGTCTGGTTAAGTGGTCAGTGCTGATGAGTGGGAGTTTTAATTTGTCTCACAGTAATATATTTTCTTGTCATTTTCTTCCCAAAGGTTCTCTGAAGTTTGAGCTCCATTTCCAAAGCAGCTAGGCCATGCAATCAATCTGCTGGTGAGGAGATGAGGAGATTTTGGCTGAAGCCTTTATTTGGTAATTTGAATATCAGCTAAATACCTAGGCTCTTCTCTCATATCAGAGTTGTTTTCATTGTGCTGTGTGTCTTTCAACTAAGTTGTTTCAGTCTGAAAAAAAAGGCATTTATGTGTGTTTGTTGGCATGTGCTAATTTCTCCCTCAGATGTCAGACCAGGAGTTTTTCAGGTGCATTTGACGCCTGTCTGGATAAAGCTGGTGTCATGAATTGCAGTTTTATGATAAGCATATAAGATGATAATGTCCTTAGTCTACAAAGACTTGTGGCTTTTACAGTATCTCTCTTGGCTGCTGTATTCTGGAAAAACACAGTATAAATAATTAAACACTAAACTACGCTAAAATACATTTTGATGCAAACTCCCAATTCAGTCAGTGACAGTTCTGGATGAAAAGCTGAACTGGTCCAAATGAACCCAAAATTTTCTCTTCTTTTTATCTTCTTGTCTTAGATCAAAGCAAATGAAAAGCAAACACAAGTTCTCTGGTTGAAAGAAATAAACAAGGCAGTTTCATAAGCATGGGTTTTCAAGAGAGTTATGCAGATATTTTACTGTTTTTAATGTTTACTAATATATAAATCCAGGTCAAATGTAACTGAATGTGTTGTTTTGAATACTGAGGTATTTGCTATTTTTCAAAAATGTCTATTTTCCTCTGAGTTCCTCCTTGTGCTTGTGTAAAATATTTTCTTGTCTTCTCTCTGACAATCCTGACAACAAAAGATGATGCAGTAAAAGTCTATGGACTACATGTTTGTACAGTTGTGCCTAGTGCTTGCAAATCCTGTGGGATAAGAGCTGCCATATAAATGTAGAGATAAATCACAGTGTTCTTTGAACAGATGACCCTTTGCTGCTGTCATATTTGACAGGATAAGCAGCATGAATAGCAATTCTCAGAATAAAATGCCACAATAAATTCTGTTTCTTTCTAATTTTTCAAAATCTAGGCTATCTTCACATATTTAAAGACTTATTGTTGAGTATTTTCTTCAAAGTGAAAAAGAAATAAAAGACAAAGTTTAGGCTAGAATAAACTTTCAAAACAGCTCTAAACTTGTGGGTTTGATTTGCAGTTCCAGAAATGAAATATGTACCTCTGACTGTAACTCTTGCTGAAAGCAAGAAAATTGGGCTACTTTTTATCTTTTTATTTCTTTGACCTACCATTTTTCTCATTCTCTTTTTTTTTTTTTTTTTTTTTTTTCCTGCTGGATGTTTTCCATAAGCCAGAAGTCCATTACCCACAAAAAACTTTGTGCATTCTCCAACATTGCCTCAAATATTGTGTTTTTTTCAGTGTCTGGGCTTACATTTCTAACCCAATGTTTACATGAGATACATAAGACAGATCTTGCTTGTCTATGAAAAGTCATAGCATTTTATCAAAATATTAAATAAATTTTTACATCTATCCAGTACATATGCAAAGAATTTTTGTTACCATGCTTTCTTTGTAATTCTTACAAATTAGTTCATTTAAGTTTACTGATCCTTTTTTTAAAACTTTTCACTGACAAAAATAACATTTACATTACAATTGTTTGAACTTGAAACATACATAATTTGGAATTTTGGACACTGCCAAACCTTATAGATATCAGTGCAACATTAAAGCAACTGGAATGAACTGGCTCTATAATACTTGTGCTAGCAGTCTTAGAATCTGCAAATTTAGAAATCTTGTTAAGGTCAAATTGAAAAGGAAGATGCCTCTAATCTGCTCAAGAGTTAGTCAAATTGTCATAAGAAGTGCTACGGTTTTTATTTTATTTTGTGAGCTGATTCACTATATTTCTTTCTGACTCCCTTCTTTTTGGCCCATGGTTTACTGGACCTGAACCAGTGACTCCCACTGGCTGAGAACACAGAGGGTTCCCTAACTCTCATTAGTGGCATGGAAATTTGCCATCCCCATTGTGTACTACTAGCTTGGCAAGCTGATATGATGACACAACCTATTCACAGCATAATCCATCTAGTTGTCTTTTTCCAAAAGGAAACATCACTTTTCTTAGAGGCCCTATGTGATAGATGACACTGGGATTACAGGACCTTTTTTTCTTCTTTGCCAGAAAAAGACTAAGCAGTGCCATGAGGTAATGTGTTTCTCAGGTAAGTGGTTGTCACCATGGTTATGCATTAAAGTCAATATCCACTTTTAGCTTTTGACCTTTTCATTCAAACTTTGAATTTTAATGACAAAAATCCTAAGTGTTTAGAAGGGGATGTGACTCCTATCAAAGAACAAATATTGTTGCATAATTCCATTAATATCTAATGACACATGATTCATCAAATTCACAAAGTTTTGTGTTTTTCTACTCTCTGTTCTGAAGAAGGAAATGCAGTGAATATAACACGCATTTATTGCAATTTGGTAAAAAGAAGAAGTCAGGCTGGCCTAAAGGAAAATCTAACAGTGAATCATAAATGCCATATTTTAGAGGAAATCATGTTTTTTTTAGAGGTGTCTTGCATGTTGCACCTCTTCACCCAGTAAAGCTAAGGAAAGCTCAGGAAAACTTTGCTAAAAGCAGAGGGATTAACTCAACAGTCTTTGCATCATCTGAAAGAGACTGAACTAGTCTGTGAAGCAGATGATAATATTGCCTTTTAAAATGTAAAATTCTAGCATTGACATAAGAACACACAGAACTGGTGCTGTCTCTCTGTCAACAGGCAGGAGATGAATTGTGCCACTCATAGGACCAAGTCCATAACAATATCTGTCCATGACCACCGTGTCCCAAATTCCATCATTTTTTCAGCTCAGATTTTCAGCTATCTGCACAATATCACCATTCATCTTTCCATATGTGCCATTTATCTTATTTTTGCTGTCTCAGCTAGATGAGAATTACTTCCTGTTCCAGTGAGTTTCCTTAAGAAGAAAGAGAAGGCAAAAGGAATATTATTTTTTAAATTCTTTCAGTGGACTTCCTTACCAGCATGGCTTTTGTGTGTTTGTGTTTATTTCAACTGAATTATTCTTGGAAGTCATGAACAGAAGCCATCTCACCACAATGGTGATGTCTGAATCTGAGCCAGACAGTGCCCAGGGTGGGCACCTTCAGGGACCATGTCAGCTCATCTGTCAATTTTAGATATTGACTATAGGATAAGACCAATCACATCCTAATACACTCATTTCCCCCTTTGGGTTCTGAAGAGAATTTTTTGGGTTCTGAAAAGAACTCAAGATATATGGAGGTGTATGTGTGTGTGTGTGTGTATCTGAATTTGAAGAAAAATCCTGTGCCATGAACACATCAAAGTAGAATGGTTCTTAAGTTTAGGATGATATGACAGAAGGTGTTGTCTAAGCAGTTTTGTCGCTTTGCTTTTTTTCCCTTCTTTTTTTAAAAAAAATTTACTTCTGTAATTAAAACAAGAATCTCATTTTCTCACAGAAATTTTCACATTTTTGTGAGAGTCAACATTAAGATCTTTTAACCAGTAACTGAAAGGAACTCAAAGTGTTTCATTAGAGATAGTTCTCTCACCTATATTTCTGTTTCCTACAGATTCAAACTAACTATAGCCTCTACATGGCATTACCAGTTCTTTCTTAAGGGCAGAAGAGAAGACAACATTGAAGTCTTCCCTGAAAAGGCAATGGAAACTCATCTTAAAGAATTTGTTCCCTGAGAGTTTTATTCAAGGTAACTCAAACTGCTGAAACAAGTTCTGACAGTTAATTGCAGATTTTACAGTTGGTGAACATGTAAAGTAGCTCTGAGCCTTGTATGTTCATCTTTGCATTCCTGTGTTTAGATATCCTTCAGGCAGTCATACAGAAAGATCAGCTCTGTTTTTTAATTTGTTTTCTGTTTCACATGATATGTCTGAATCCTTGTATAAACAGATATCTTGACTGCAAGATTTGATTTCTCCACTGTGCTCCTTTCTGTTACTGTACACTGAGAGGAAAGCTTCATTTGCCTCAGCAAAAACTCCTTTTCTGTTCAACATGCTATGGGGTCACTCAAAACACAACTGAGAGCTTTGAAAGTTTTTTGCTGAGGCTGCCACCATCTGCATGTCACGAAGGTCTTTGACAATAACTACTGAGTGTGTACCAGTTCTATATGCAGTAACCTAAAAAGGAAATCAATACTAGTGCACCTAGGGCATAAATGTTTAATACCTTTTATCTTATCTCTTAAAAGTACTTTTAATTAAAAACTGTGACATTTTTCTTTTTCCTCCTTGTAGAAACCTGCAGAGGGCAGGAGTTACGATAATGCAGTGTAAAAACGTTATCTTTGGCATTTTTAGAACAGCATCATATATTGCTTGCTAATTGCAGCAGAATATTTTTAGAGCATCTTAAATTTGTTCTTCTTTCATAATACTCCCCAAAGAAATATAACAGAGGAAAAGGTAAAAAAACAAGTTGAACTTCTAGATGAAGAGTCCTTTAGTTCTTCCATCGATGTTACCATTAAAGGCCAAGACCTTTCCTTTCTTAAAGCAATATGCAGTCATCTGTTCATCTTGCCTAAGCAGCAGTTAAAATGGTTTTGTAGATGATACCAGATTTTAATTTTTAATGAGGCTTCAAACTGCTGCCATAATTTTTTCATATTTATACCAGCAGGCAATTCTATAACTGAGACAGATTTTATTAAACTTGTTCTGTGTTTAACAAAACAAAAAAGCAACTGAAAATAACAGCAAAAACTCCAGCTCCTTCAATGCCAGATGCTAACAGATTCCTTTACTTCCAGGAAATGATTATGTCAAAATGAAAAAGAAATGGGTTTATGTGAAAACCCCTGTTTATATGTGTTAATAGTTTTTGTTGCCATATGAAGACACTTTAAACTGTAAAATCCAAGGAATAATCAGGGTATATTTTTGCCTCACTCTGTTCCTATCTCATTGATGGGAAAGCCAACTGTAGATCAAATTGGCTTTGTATAACTTTTTGATAGATAAAGCATGTCTTTGGAGCTATTCTTCCAGGTAATATCTGAATTTTCAAGGATCCATATGACTTCTGTTGGCAGCAGATGTTTCAAAAAGCAGTTTATGAACACATTTTTGGGCTGCTTTGCAATGCAGACTCAGGGGGCTTCAGGCTACAAATCCTTTTTGTTATTTCCTTTTTGCTGTAATGCAGCACAACTTCACCGAATGAGGTCTTTATATATGTATTGATCCTGAAATAGCTCATATAGGAAGTTGATTATTCAATCACAATAAAAACCCATCTATTTGATTGCTTTGCTATGTTTTTTCTCCTTAGTTTGCTTTCCATGCAGAAGTAACTCTTTTTTCCCAAAAACTTCCTCAATATTTTTATAGCTATTCTGAGCTCTTTTCCCATCCCCCTACACCTGTTTCTCTCACACTCTGTTATCCCCACTTTGATTTTAAATTTTTAACTAGAATACAAACGCTTCCTCTGCTATTGAAATGCATTATTAAAAAAAAAAGGTATCTGTTCCAATTATCTTCCTATTCATGGGGCTGTGATTGACTTGAAGCAGTTTCTCCAGAGTAAAATATGCCTTGATTAAACTGAAACTGTTGCTTGTGATAGAAATACTTGTAAAAGAACCTCAGTGTTTAAATCTTACAATTTCTGCAAATGCTTTATTTATTACTTGAGGTTCTTTCCTCATTGTCAGGCAGAAATGTGATACATAAAGCTTTTTCAGATATAGGCAACAAGAATTAGGGCAAAACACTGCTGCAGAACCACAGCAGGAACCACAAAACAGTAGCACAGACAGATGCAAAAGAACCCCCTTGTTTAATTATAAGGTATCTACTACAGTCTGATAAATTATTAATTCTCATTATTGTTGCTTTATAACATATCCAAGTGGATTCCAAAATTCCAGGAGTGGAACTAGGTCTTCTCATGACAAATGCTTTAAAGATGTGTAATAAATATTTATCTAATCTTCAAAACCTCCCAAAGGCAATTCATCCCATGTACTACAAACACTCATCTATTTAAAAACTCCATTTGTTGCACTCTGGAGATGCTTGATCTTGTCCGTCAACTTTGCAGAGAATCCCTTTGACTAGGTTGCAAACACTTTTATAATTAAAATTAGGTAAGTCCCACACGAAATATATGCAGATAAACGGGCCATATTTAAATCAAAATACGATGTGCCTAATTAAGCTATAAAATCTATGATCGAGTTTACTATCAAAACAGTGGTGAATAATTTAAGTCATCTCCTCTCCCAGTGGAGGCAAGAGAAGTGATACAACTGGAAAGTGCATGGCAGATGCTTATGGATATGTTCTCTCAGTGTCACAAAGAAGGCAAGAAATAATTAATGCGAGAATATTAGGACACTGAATGAAGTTTTCAGTCACTCTGTGTTTTCAGGTTGGAGAGAGGCAGTCACAAAACCTAAATCTAACCTCACATCTTTAGTGTCCCACTTTAGTCAATGGAATGAAGTAGGATCCTCCAGAGACTAAGATGTTGATTTAGGTGCCTGCTCTAAATTGCTCTCTCCATCAACTGCAGCAAAAGCTTGCAAGAGATTAGTCTCACTCAGCTAAAGTCAACCTTCTGCACACCTGTTGTGCAAAGGCAGGATAAAGCCTTCACCTCAGACAGGAAAATATGCAATGGTATCATCACTTTGATGTCAGCTGCACAGAAATTAAGGGTGATATTAAGGGTGACTATAGTTCTCCTAGCTCTCCATTCCTTTTTCACAAGGAATATGCATCTTGGTATGGCTGCTATACTTGTATAAAGCACATATATTTTCACAAGTAAAATGCCCTGGGTCTAGCCCATGTTGGTGACTGTGCTTTTTGCAGTCTAATGATAACATTGATTTCTCCTTGTAGAGCATTCTGGGCAATCTAAATTCTGCCCAAAGTTCCATAAGCAGAAAAACATTATTTTACTGCTTTGGCTTCAGAAGATGCACAAGGATGTAAAGAGCAGGATGTAAAGATGCTGTATTTCTTTGACAATACAGCAATGGAGGTAACTCAAGAAAAGAAAGAAATGCCATCCAGGGAAAAACTCAAGAAATGGATCCTTGAGAATCTCATAATGTTCAACAAGGCCAGCTGGAAGGTGTTGCACCTGGGTCAGGGCAATATGAGATATGAGTAAAGACTGGGAGAAGAATATATTGAAAGCCTTGTGGTGAAGGTCTTGGAGGCAGTCATGGATAAAAAGCTGAATGTGAGCCAATAATGTGTGCTCACAGCCCAGCCAGCCAGCCTCATTTTGGGTGGTACCAGAAGCAGTGTGGACAGCAGGGCAAAGGAGGGGATTCTACCACTCTGCTCCCTTCTGAGACGTCATCTGGAGTGGTGTGACCAGCTCTGGGGTCCTCAGCAAAAGGAAAATGTGGACCTGTTGAAGTGTGTCCAGAAGATCAGAGGGCTGAAGCACCTCTCCTATCAAGAAGCTGAGCCACTTGGGGCTGTTAGGACAGGAAAACAGAAGGGTCTGGGCAGAACACATTGAGACCTTGCACTACTCAAAGCAGCCTTATAAAAAAGAGGTAGCATGGCTCTTTAAATGAGCAGATAGTGACAGGACAATGCGGAATGGTTTTAAACTAAAGGACTAGAGGTTTAGATTAGATGTTAGGATTAAATTCTTTACTGTGAGGGTAATGAAGCACTGGATCAGGTTACTCAGAGAAGTTCGTCCCTGGAAGTGTTCAAGACCATGATGAATGGGGATCTGAACAACCTGATCTACTGGTTGGCATCCTTGCCCATGGCAGGGAGGTTGCAATGAAATTATTATTAGGGTCTCTTCCAACCCAAGCCATTCCTTGGCTCTGTGAATAAATGTGCTCCTGTTTGCAAGGTTAGCTTACACGAGAAGGAGATTCTGCTGAAGATGCACCTTTCAACATTATTTATAGGCAGTGTGGAGTTCAATGAATGACATCTGAAGAAAGGACAAATAATTTTTCTTTTTAAAAATGCTTCTATAAGAAGGCAAATCTGAACCATACATATGATCTACATGAACCCCAGACTATTTTTTTCCATTTTCATTCAGGTCAGCTGAATCAAGAAAGAAATTTCTGCTCTCTGCCACCTCTGATTTCCCTGTCAGCATTCAAGGTCCAGGATCATTGGGAGGTATCAAACTATGTAGTCCAAATGACATATAAATGACCCTGCTTCAGTTTTTCTCAGTTTAGAATTATTATTCCAATTTGGAAATATCTTAGAACATCTAAGCATCTCCATATTACAAGGTTCTGCAAATTTACAGAATACGGTTAGAAATCTTTCTGAAATTGCTTTTTCTCAATGAATTCTGGCTGTTCCTTTGAATGGCTTACTGGTAAGCACAGTCTTAATGTGGAGGGGTGCAAAAGTGATTAGAAGTGATCACTTCTAATCACTTTTGCCCAATAAGGATTTTTCCACTTCAGCCCATACAAGGGCTACTAGCATTGCTAGGGAAGGAAGAGAATTGATTTCTACCCTTCTATAGAATGGGAGCTGTGTAAGAGAAAGGAATTGATGGGAATCTGACTATGGATCTTTCAGCTTGCCAGCATGCATGTTTAGCTGAGGCAGAGGGAGGAAGGATCTGATCCAGAAGACCTACTAGTCAAAACTTTTGCCACCTATCAGCTTTCACCCAAGTCTGAGCTTCAGACAACATTTCTAAATATTGCTCATTAATCCAGCAGGACTGATGCCTTGGAGCAGACCATCAGTGGTGAGTATAAATTACTGCAGGAATGTTACATTAAAAGCGTGCAAAATAGCAAAAGTAAACAGTCAAACCCAAAAAATGGTGCCAAGGCTGTATGTCCATATGAAACTGAAACTGAATGCCTATGTGAATATTCATTATAAAGCCAACTAGTGACACGTTCATCTATTCTTTCACACAAAGACAATACCTTATCAATCTGCTTTTCCTACAACTTTTAGTTTCTATATATAGCATCTTGAAATGGTGTGCACTGTTTCTGTACCTTATTGTCATGCTAATTTGACTGGAACAGAAGCTTCCATAAATAATAATCGTAATTAGGTTAACACACTATGGCCCATTTATCCTCTTTAGCAAAGCAATCCAATCAGCCAGAACTCAAGAATTTCCTTACTCTTTCTAAACAATCACATTACTGATTTTTTTTTTTAATGGGCAGGATCTGGAAGAAGAAAATTAAGGAATTGAACAATGAAAACTATCCAGTTTAGAACATTAACTAACTTCAAGAATCTTAATTTATTTCTGATTATTTTACAGCTTACTAATTTTTTTTCAATAGTTTCAGGAGATGATAACAGAAATTATAGATCAAACTTTGAAATTTCCCTTTGCCTTTGGGGCACTTTCTACTAGGCCCAGAGCACATGTATAGCTATTCTAAAAAATTCTGTTAGTATCTTCATTCACACTCAAATAACCTTTTCTGCTACAGTGTTCTTGCATTTTGCAGCTGATGATATCATAAAGTTTAAGTAAGTTTAGGAGAATTTGCATCTTCTCTTCTCCTCTGACTCCCAATAAGACCAAAGCTCTGAAACAGACAGTAAAGGTGAATTAAATGAAATGAGGAGAGACCTGATTCCCTTTGTGAAAACCAAAATGAATCTAAAGTCCAATGTCCATGTATTTTGTACTGTAAAACTGAAACACATCATCTGAATTTAGACATCTAAATCTGCTCGTCCTTCTATAATCGTATAATCACTGGGAATACAGGAGCATGTTTAGCATACAGTCTGTCTGTTTCACACAGAAATGCTAGAAGTAGGTGAATCATGCCCTCAAAATATCTATTTCTTTTCACTGATTTATAAAGAAAACCTAAAGGCCTACTGAAGATGGAGATAGCTATGATTCTATCTAACATAACATATGATTTTAGGAGAATAGGATCAATATTTTGAAGGAAATCAAATTAAGATATTCTACAGCATCACTCTCAGCACAAGAATATAGTTCTTGAAGATGTTAAAATTCATATCCAAACTTTCAGATAACACAAATACTTCCTTTGTGTCTCAGGTCTTTGAAAACTTGCTAAATTTCTTGCTTCACAGATAGAGAAGACCACAGAATCATAGAATGGTTCGGATTGGAAGGGACCTTAAAAATCCTCTAGTTCTCACCCCACTGCCATGAGCAGAGACACCTTCCACTATGGCCCATCCAGCCAGGCCTTAAACACTTTCAGGGATGGGGCATCCACAGTTTCTCTGATCAACCATCGAATCTAAATCTCCTTCTCTTTGAAGTCATTCTCCCTTCTCCTGTCAGTACAATGCTGTTGTACACAGTCAGGTTACTATGAAGCCTTTTCTTTCCAGGCAGAACAATCCAAATTCTCTCAGTCTTTCCTCAATCAAGAGATGCTTCATCCATCCAGTCATCTTGGTGCCCCTCCTCTGGACTCACTCCAACAAGTCCATGTCCTTCCTGCTGGGGACCCCAGAGCTGGATGCAGTATCCAGGTGGAATCTCACAAGGACACAGTAGAAGAGCAGAATCACCAGCCTCAGAGTAGAATCACTGCTTTTGAGTCCAATCTAAGTATCTGCATGAATCTTCTCCCTAACTCATGCCATGAAATTATATCCACTAATTCCTGTAATAGTCCAATTTCTGCTTGACCTGAAACATATGTCTTAGAAAGACTCTAATGCTTTACTTGGGTCAGAGGTTTCAAGTGATGGAAAATACATTCTAGGCATGTTGTCCTGACCTCTGTCACTAAACTTGTACAGTTCATTTGTAGTTTAATTTTGTTGAGCTTCCACTTTCAGTCACTGCATTGTACCATCTACTTGCCTGGCAGATTAAAGAACCTTGCACTGTTAGAAGTTGTCTCTCTGTGCAGATATTTTTAAATGTGGTCAAGTTACCTCTTAACCTCTTTTTCTCAAATTATTTTTACAACATTTAAGAAGGAAAAAAAAAAAGAAAGATTAAAGAAAGTCACATTTAGCAAGTAGGTTCATCTGGACATGTTCTGTTGAAAATCAATGTTACAGTTGTGTGAACCTGAACAAGGAGCATGTCTACTAATGATTTGCAGGGTATGGTTTCCAGGAAATTCTGTGAACATCAAATGATCATCCTACTGGTTTTGTTGATGCTAGTTGAGTGGGTATCACCTGTCCTCTACTGAGGGCAGGGTTACTGCTGGCTGAATCAAATGTAGAGCAGCTGCTGCAGCTTTTCTAGCCAAAGGAAGGGTGCAATCTGCATTCATTTTTAAAGATAAAGGACTAACAGTGGGATTAATACAGTCCACTTTCTCTTTCATTTTAAAAACTAAATTTTACCACCTCTTTTAAGTAATTTAAGGATTCTTTTCTTGCTTGCTTTATGATTAATCTGAGTCAAAAATGTTTCATTTCCTCTTTTTAAAATGGCATCATAGTAAGAAATCAGGCTTTCTCTGCCACTGATTAAAAAATATTGCTTGGATAGCAAGCATCCCAGGAAGACTGTAGCACTTTTAACTTACTGTTGTACACATTCTTCTAATCAATTAAATCAAAGAGGTTAGTCACTACTGGAACTGCAATACACATGTCCACTCAAAACTCGGGTTAATTCTGAGCCATTTTCCATCCTAATCAGCATTTCTCATGGACCTGCTGTCAGCACAGCCCTCTGACTCCAAGGAACTTGCTGGTTTTTTTTAAATGGCCTGAACTGATTCAAAACAAATGAGCTTCAGAAGAGTGTTAAAGTAGTTATTTATGAATTATCTCATTCACTGCTCATGGTAGAGCTACTACAGGCTCACAGCTCAAACAGAGCACATCCTAGCCCATGTTAGTCAGAGATACGGAATTTAGTTCAACTGCCCATTGAACTGGTCATTCCCCCGACACAGTTCTTCCTCTAAGTGCCTCGCAGCCATTTGGAAAGAGCTCTGTATTTATTTTAAGTGTGTAAACTGCTAAACCAAGAAAAAACAAACAGGGGCAAATGATGAATATGGCAAAGTTTATGAGCTGGACATAATGATAAAGGATTTTGGAGGGTTTCCCAGAAGTGACTTGGATATATCAGAGAATTTCCACATGGGCAGGATGGGCAGATCTTTTCTGCCCCCATGGACATGGCCAGATGTAAGCAAGTTACAATCCAAAGCCGTTAGTGTGACAGCTTGCCTTACAAATTTCTACCCCTCTTCCCAACTCTAACCTCTCCCTTTCTATTTCACAAAAAAAAAAAACAAAACCTTGTGCATAATTCCTTGCCCAAACCCCCTGTTTGTATATTCATTTTCTCTAAGAAAAGATGTCTCTTTCCTCTGTTATAGACCAAGATCTAAAATCATACTGATACCTGCAATGCTGTTCTCACCAATTTAAAAAAGTGGTGTGTCATTTTTATGTTATAGTGAGCAGAATAGCAATAAGCAGGAATTGAAAAATGTTATTGAAGAAATTCCATATGTTTCAGGATCCCCTGAGATTCATAGAGCAGATGTGAGTAGAAATGGGAAGCACTCTGAA
Organism: Vidua chalybeata; assembly: GCF_026979565.1. Lineage (NCBI taxonomy): Eukaryota > Metazoa > Chordata > Aves > Passeriformes > Viduidae > Vidua > Vidua chalybeata. Next base: position 80,994,307 of record NC_071531.1, on the reverse strand, counting down.
TTTCTCCCACCAGACTTTTCCCCTAGAACAGGTAGCCAAGACTTTTCAAACGTTCCAGTCTCTTGGGGTGCTTTTGTTCTTGATGTCACACAGAAACTCTAGGGAATAGTAAAGGACTTAAGATGACTGGAAAATGAAATTTTCTTCCTGAAAATTTATTTATTACTTGGGTCACATGGGGAATTTTGAAGAAATAAAATGAGTTTCTGAAAATCAGGAGCAAATCTTTCCTGAAAGGAAATATTCACAGGATTTCCGTTTTCTGGGAATTAAGAGGTAATTTTCCAGTGTATCCTGTCTGTCTGAATCTGCTAATTCTCTACCTGAAGCTCTAGGGAGCAGATGTCTGAGGAGCCAAGGGAGCCAAACTGATGAGAAATATTAGGCTGCATCAGCTCCCAGCTGATCATCTAATAGAATCCAGCCCTAATCTTTCCAGTGTGTGCAAAACTGTGAAGACAAAATCTCTGCTTGCACTATTGTTTTACCACAGAAATGTATTTTTTTCTCATTTGAAGTAAATTTTTAAGTATGTTGCGTTCAAATGCACTTCCTGAGGAAGTGGGGATCATTTAAAACTGAGGCTGTTGTCATTTAACAAGAAACTTGCCAGTGTAGGTTTATACAGCTGCACAAGTTACTGCTGACAGAACTAAGCAGCATTTCAAGTGCTCATGGGATAAGCCTGGAGTGAATATGCAGGAGGACAGTCCTTTTCACACACAAAACTTTGCTTTCATCCAGAGGTTATGGATCTATGGTGCCAAAAGACAAGAAAAGACTGATAGCACCCTGGACATACGATGGATTTGGTGCTTGTCTATGCTAATTCTTTGTTTTATGCAAAGAATGTTTATGTTTCTTCTTTGTTTTATGTACATGAATTAGGCAGTCCCCCTGACAGGGACTTAATAAGGACCTGAACACTGAGGAGGGCCCACCCATATGTGTTTATATCTGTGTCAGTGACTGGAGAGGCTGGTTCAATGGAACAAGACAGTTATTTTCCATCTCCCTTTTAGGTGGCTTTCTACATGAATGAATACATGGATCTGCACACATGTATTTAACTGCATTCCCATACATATCTTTGTGTATATTCATGTATCTTTGTGCATATGTAAATATTCTTTGTATAAAACCTTGTGAGAGGTCAAGGTGATCAAATATCACACTCTTCAGATGTTACAGTCAGAGTGTGAAAGCAATCACTTTTTAAAATAAAGAAATAGAAAAAAAAAAGTAGGGGAAACAGATAGAATGAAGCAATTCCTGTTCTTTCTCCTTTGTTTCACAGCTAGCACTCTCAATGTCTGTTACCCAGCTCCTGCAGCTCTCTGTGTGACCGGGGGGAGCAGGAAGGAAATACAGGAATAATGGATCATTTGAGCAGCCCATCTGGGCTAGGGAATAGGGGAAATATGCTGTACCCACAAGAATTTGTTGCTCATGATGCTAGAGTGAGCTGGACCCATACTCTCACAGGATGCCTGCTTGTATTAGCAAGGCTGTTGCAGAGCAGTTCATAGATTATGGTTAGAAACTGCAAATTACCTCATTCCCTACTTGCAAGTTAAAAGGAAGGCTCTTAACCTGCCTACTGCTTCCATGCAAATCCTTTTCACTTGGGCTTTGTGAATGACAGCAGTGTTGGGCACTATAAGCCCAACTCTGATGTCTTTCTGCACAAACCAGGTGAGATCTGGCAACCTCAAAAATATTAAGTCTATTATGAAGCTTATGTATCAGTTTTTCATAAGCCACTGAACTGGATAAAGCAACTGACTGTTCTGTGGAAGGCTGAGTTTTACCCTCCAAGTGATATTTTTTTTTTCATCAAGATATCAAGCAATTTTCCAATCTGCTATTTGGACTTTGAGCAGTTTTTATGATATACCATCTTGCACACAACAGACGAGAGATTTCTCTGTTTGCTGCCCTTGAGATGATCTCAACTTTTATAATTTTCTTTTGTCCATAAAATCCAGGCTATCAGTACTATAAATGCTGAAAAATGTCATTTTTCACCTCTGCTACTTGTTAAAATGCTGAGTGCACCATTCACCAAGGTGCTTCATTTATGTAACTATGCTAATTTTCTTCTGTCATTCTCCTCTTCATGTTGAAAAGCAAAAAGCTAAATTCATTAAGGCTTGTAAGGAGTTTTAATGTTGCTGGCTGGCACAAATTATAGAAATGCAGGAAATTTATCTCCAGTAAAATTTGCAAAGGTGGAGTTTGAATGAAAAATGTTCTTCGGAAAAAATGTTCTTTGTATTTTAACACACATTATATAATTCCTGTTCACAAAGAATAATGAGAAAACTACTGGCACTATCTTACTCCAATTAGTTTTTCCCTTTGCTTCAGCCTCCCTGGGGCCAATACAGCTCTATCTATTCTAAAGATAAACTGTGTCATTCAGTCCTCAGTGTTTTCAGGTGGACCTTAAGCCAGTATTCCTTTTGAATCCTTATGTGATGAATAAGCAGGGATTTTGTGTTGATAAAAGCTTGAACTGATGGATTGCAGCTCCATCTATAGTCCCCAACCCAGGGTGGCTCTGGCTCCCAGGAGCTGGCAGGGCATCTGTCAGGGAAGGACCACTACACTTTTGCCCAGGTTTCGGGTACTGAAAAGGCAGGTATGGAGGGCTGAGGTGTTTGCTGCCCTGCCCTCCTGGAGCTGCAGTGTACTTGAAAGGTGTTTGCACTGAACTCCTCCAGAGAACTGCAACTCAGTTACGGCAAGATGAAATCACTCATTACTTTATATCGCTGTTCCAAGCTGTACACAAACCTGCTCAGGAGCAGCTCCATAGATTTATTCTATGACACATCGATAAGATAGCTTCAGACATTTCAATTTAATGAATTATTATCCTTATACTGTTCTCCTAAGCATCCATTGCTCACCACTGTCTGAGACAAGATACAGCTAGAAAATTTTCTTAACCCAGTATGAAAGCTCTGAATAATCTGATCCCATGAAAAGTTGATTTGAAATCCTTCAGTAGTTTTCCATGAAAATTGAACAGTAGAATCTGATGGCAATTTTGTCTATTTAAAGTTGTTTAACTTTTAGATGCCCTAACAACCATACTATTGTGTTGGCATTATATGCTGGAAACTTTATTTAATATGTCCTGTCAAGCATGAGGGCTAAAATCAGACAACTGAAGCTTAATTGAAGTAATGCAATTGTGTTCTAAAACTAAAAATAAATCAATAAAAAGGGAATGTATTGAATTTCTCTGATTATTTTCTTCCAGACAGAAGAAGAAAAGAGCAATTTCAAAGCCAGTGTGGATTGCTCAGGCTCATGTGGCTGTTATGCTTTAGCCTGCTGCTACTAGAATTCTGGGAGCCTGTCAGGCTTTTCCTGAGTATTCCTCATTGGCAAAATTGAAGTCAAATCATTGATTTCAAAGAAACAAACTAAGACTAATGTTATTTTTTTTCATGCAATTGTTATCTGATTCTAAGTAAGTTGTAAAATGCAGTAGAGTGATACAGCCCGTATCTCTTTGAGTTGTAGAGGTGTAACCACAGAGGTTTTAAGTATCTGTACAGACAGTAAAATCTTTGCCCCACTCTAGTAAAGGGCACTACCCTATCAATTTAATATCACCTACACAGAAGAACTCTCCAAGAGAGGTTTTCTACTAAAGCTAAAGCTGCAAACTCTTCCAAAAGCAAATATGTGAGGGGCTCCTAGTTTCAGTGACGTGCTGCAGGCATAGCTATTTGCTGAGGGGGAAAGGGTAAAGACAAGGAGGTTAAGCCTCCTGGTTCACAAAAGGATTCCTTCTAAAGGGAAAGCTCATAGAAATGGGAGCAGTAAACTTCTGCTTCACAGCTTATACATGAACTGAGAATTTGACATTTTGCTACCATAATATCAGGATTTCCAATATGAATAAATCTGAAAAAAAAACCCTTGGTCTATCCTGTATTAGACTGTCTGCTATGCCTGAGTCCTGCATGTATCACAGGCACAGGGAATATGAACAATCTCAGGAGTGTTGGATTTGCCATGCACCCATGGAACACCTACATGTGCATGTTTTGTGCAAAGTAGCCATTTTTCCTGATGCTTTATTCTTCAGACCATGATATAGATCCAAACCTTTTATCTACTGACCTCAGCATTCTTTACATTTACAAGCAAAAGGAATCACAGGATCATCTACGCTGGACAGAAATTTTAAGATCATCAACTCAGCTAAGTTAACCTAACACAGCCAAGTTGACCATTAAACATTTTCTTAAGTGCTACATCGACACACCTCTTAAATACATTCAGGCTGCTTCCCTGTGCATCCTGTTTCAGTGCTTGGAAACCCTTTCAGTGAAGAAATAAGAAAAATAGCAGCATCATTTATCTCTGTTGTACTGCCAATTTCCAAATAGTGGCATGGCTCTATTTGAACCCCAACAGGATCACACAGATAGGTCAGGCAGTGCTTCCAGCATCCATTGCAAGGGAAGGGAAGAGATCCCTTTTACCTCCACTGCAGGATTAGGATAGATGATGCTTGAATCTGAGGTTAACTAAAACTATAAAACTGGTCAGGGGATGAATCTCAGAGAGAGTTACAAAGCAAGGTAGATTAGTCACAGGAGATCATAACATTTTGTTTAATGGTACGTTATTGAAGTAGTAAATAAAAGATGTTATCTGATGGGAAACCAATCAGTTTCCCCACACTGAATACTCTCATAAACATTTATAGTCAATAAGCCATGGCTTTGGTGAACAAGATGGTGTAGATCTCATTACATGAGATCATCTTTTCTGGAAAATATCTATGATGTAGGGAGATTTTGTTTCTGATATCATACCAAACCTTCAAACAAAGGCCACTGGCGGTATTTCTGGCCAAATCTTTTTTGATTGGAACGTCTTCCTCCCCTCTTAGAATTTTTGACAAAACATGCACCCTTGTATTAGAGAGGAAGTTGTTTACATTTATTGAAATATGTCAAAAAATTCTAAAAGAATAAAGGTATAGGTTACTGGGAGGAACCTAATTTATGTTTTAACTGTAAGTCAAGTTACTGTGACACCCTGCTACTATTTTTTACAGCCAGGACTTCACTTCTTCCTGAAAAATATGCTCTTTGCCAAAATTAAACTCTGCACTCTCTGCAATGCTCAGTTGCATTGCAAACCAGGAAAGAGGCAAATATATGAGGCTAATGCCTTCTACACTAGTTACCCACTCTGGAAATTGGTTTGATCACTTGAAATTCCCTCAAGTGTGCACAGAAAAGCCTGTGCGCTCTGTGTGAGTGAGATGGGCATATATTGAAAGATGGAGGATTAAATGTTCCTAATGTAGGAATGGAATTTGGCCACAGGTTCTGACATCTCCTGGACTCTCTTCCCTCATCACCTTTGAACTCTGGAGCTCAGCAACAGAATTCTTTGCAGATAGTTTAGGATCTCTAAGCCACTCTCACTTTGTCTCTGCTCCCTGGAAGGGTATTCCAGTATTTTGTTCTGTTCTCATTTCTGAACGGATATAGGACAGAATTGGACCCCTCATTCATACACATATCCATAAATTCCAAGGGCTGTAGCAAAACAAGTGTGAAGATGTCATGACAAACAAGGGCAGATACTCCAGGCAGAGGGTCACTAAGGTAATATTGAGCCAGTATTTCTCTCTGCACTGTCAGTTCCCTCAGACAACATGAAATTACTTCTTCCAGAATAGATTGGATCAGCTGTCCTCTCTCTTTGGGCTCTTCTAAACATTTCTATTTGCATTCCCTCTGGACACACAGGTCAAAATAGATCATCACAAATTTGCAAGCTAGATGCTTGGAAGATTGTCACACATCTGTGCTAAATTCCCTAAGAACAGAACTGACAATATACCTGTTAGAAATAATTATCCGTGAGTCAAGGAAGAGATTTCTGTATAGTTCTGAGTGAAGGCTTAGGGCAGTGTATAAGACTACAGGGAAAGTAACAATTCTGGAGAATTGTGCTTCTAATCTGATTCTGGGGAATTAAATTTTGACATTGCTTTGTCTTTTTATCCTCACAAAGGCCCTTTTTTTCCCTTGTCACAGTGAGGTCTTTCTACTATTCACATTAGAGACTTTACATGAGCCTTCATAATTGTTTCATATAAAATACATTGATTTCTATCATCTTGTTTAATGATCTGGTACATTGTTTATAAGATAATGCAATGAACCCACTTTGAACTCATTCTATTATCCCATAAGTAATGCAATAAACTGCTTAACAGGGCAATTAAATCAAGTGATTTCAGGTTAATGTTATTAGACAGTGTTCAAGAACATGCAACTTTTGTTTTGAGGATTGGCTTCCCTCTTAAATATTGGAAAATGTACTTTGCTAATGTTTTTGTTTGCATTCCCTCAGGTACTAATCATATTATTCATTGCTCAAGACCAGAAATATTATAGCAGCTTTCCAAACAGAGGAGAGCGTTAGTGTAGCCTCTAGTAGCTTGCAGCTAAGCAATGGATCTAATAACCTTGGAGAACTCCCCAGGGTATTATGCAGCAGTGTTCAAAGCTCAGGAGAAAAAGACATTTCATTATACAGACAGGAAAAAATCAAATACATGAACGAAACATAAAGGTTAAATATATTATGTGCTGAAAAAAAAAAAAATCAGGCTGCCCAACCACATATCATATGTGATTTTAATTTTTGAAATGGATCCTAATGATTCTTTTTTAGACAGCACCACTTTTTTTTCCATATACTTTTTTGGCCCACCCAAAATTCTAATTCAAATAATCCGTGCCACACGGAATTACATTAAGAACTGTTCCAGTGAAATTAAATCTCTACTGTGCATCTTGAGTCTGCTCTAATGATTACTGCTCCACTGAGTATGTAATTTAAAGTCTCTTGTTAAGAGATGAGGTGATGAACACCAACAGCTAGCTCTTCCAAACTTCACAGTTGAAGAGCTATCTTGCTTACAGCTGTAGAAATCTACTTTCATGAAACAATACTGACATCTAACAGCAGGAATAATCCTAATTAATTATTATTCTATCATTTCAAAAGGGGTCTCTTAGTTGATATTTTTCTTTCTTAAGGTTTGCAGAAAGAGTTGAGTATTCCAAAATTGAGAGGAACTGTGGATTTCTTACTTAGATTCAGATTTTCAAAATATGGCTAAACAAAGACCTTGATAAGCAAATAGGTGAAAAACCCCAAAGACAACAAAGCAAAACAATGGTTAAATCCATTATGCTCTTAAAAAAAATCTTTCAAACTTAAATAAATAAATAAATAAGGATAATACAATAAATATTGGAATTGTCTGCCCTTTTTTTTAGGCTGAACAGTCTCAGCTCTCTCAGCCTTTTCTCATAGGAAGCTTGCTCTAGTCCCTCAGTCATCTTAATGGCTCTGCACTGTAATGTCTCTAGTATGTCCTAGTCTCTTTCCTGCTGGGAAAGACCACAGACATGGTGGCTTCAGCTGTGCTGAATAGAGAGGGAGGATCACCTCCTTCAATCAGCTGACAACACTTCACGTAAAGAAGCCCTGGTTTCTATTTACCTTCTTTGTGGAAAGGATTCACTGCTGGCTTATGTTGGACTTGGTGTCCACCAGGACAAACTGCTTTCCAGATGGGCCACCTCTGGCACACATTGGTGACTGGGGTTGTTCCTCCCCAGGTGCAAGACATTTCACTTCTTCTTGTTGGACTTCATGAGGTTCCTGACAACCAATTCCTACAGACCCTTGCGGTCCCTGTGGATGGCCACTCCCCCTAGTTTTTTGTCATCAGCAAAATTGAAGAACGAGCACCCAGATCATTAATGAAGATGTTATAAGGGACTGGAATCAGTATAGACTCCTGGTGTACTCTGCTAGCTCCTGGTCTCCAAATAGGCTTTGTGCTACTCATCACTGCTCTCTGGGTGGTTTCCAGGCAGTTTTCAGTCCACCTCAGTGTCTGCTTGACCAGCCCATTCATTAACACCTTGTCTATGAGGATCTTATGGCAGGCAGTCTCAGAGGCCTTACTGAAGTCCAGGTAAAGTCCACTGCCCTTCCTTCATCTACCAGGCCAGACATTTTACCACACAAGTTTATCGAGTTGGTCAAGTATGACTTCCCCTTGATGAATGAATGCTGATTATTCCTGATGTTTTTCTTGTTCCTCTTGCACACGAAAATGTTTTTCCAGACTTCATCTTCCGAAGGGTAGAGGTGATGCTGACTATCCTATAGTTCTCTAGGCCCTTCTTCTTACCTTTTTTAAAGATAAGAGTGATACTTACTTTTCTCTAGACTTCAAGCATTTCTCTCAGTCATCATTATTGATCACAGGTTGTTGAGAGTGACTTTGCAGTGACATCTGCTCAACACTCATGGCTATGTCCTATCAGGATCTATGAATTTATGTATGTCCAAGTTGCTTAAGCAACCGTAACCTTATTCTTTTCCACAGAGCAATTTCCTCACTCCATCCTTTACATCTGGTCTTAAGGACCTGAAACTCCTGGAGTGTGCCATTGCTTGTGAAACCCAAGCCAAAGAAGGTATCCAGCCATGTCCTGTCTAACAGGTCCCTCCTTTTCTTGAGCAATGGGCCCACAGTTTTCTTATTCTTCCTTTTGCCAGCTATGCATTTGTAGAAGGTCTTCTTGTCTTTGACATCCCTGGCTACACACAAATGGGCTTTAGTTTGCCTAATTTTGTCTCTGAATGACCAGATAATGTTTCTGTATCCTTCCAGGCTACCTGTCCCTGCTTCCACCCTGTGTATGCCTCCACCCTCTATATGCATTCACAACTTCATGTCAAGCTCTTTTAGAATTCCATCCCATAATCTTTTACAAAGGTGACCTGATTTTTCAACACCTGAGCACTCAACACCTTCTACTGATACACTTGGGAAATTGGATGATATATCACTTATGAAGAAAAATTCTTAAGTCCTAAACCACTGATTAGCCCTGCTGAGGAAATTAGGAATTCACTTTTATTTCTGTGATTTTTTTTATGTAATCTTAAACTGAATTTCACTAGGTCCAAACGACAGCTTTTCCCATCTATATCAGCAAAACATTCACTGCTTTTGAGTCCAACTGTTGCCACTTGAACTATTTGTCTGACGCGCATATTTTGTGATTTCTATTTCCATTGCAGTGTGTAAATTGTTTACAAAAAATTATTCACATCCAAGCATCTGATCACTTCTTCATAAATCTTTGCTATATGGTTCTCATAAATTCCTTTCAACCTGCTGCATAGCTGTTTTATGAACAGCAATAATTCTTGACATTTATACACATTTTTAACAAGCACTGAACAGACATTAATTAAGCAGAACAGAATTTTCAGAACTGTCTAAAGAAGTTAAATCCTGAGCTCCCCTTGAAATCAGTCAGAGTAAACATTTAAACTCCTTGTGGAAGTGTAGAAATCTCATTTCCAACCAGTGATAGTAACTAGCACACATCCTTTTAGAAACAAACTGCAGCTAAGGAAATGTCTGAGGACTGCAGATTCACTAAGGGGCACTGTTAGCTTGGAAGGCTTCTATCTAGCTGCAAGCATGACAGCCAGGTTACATATGCTGCTTGAACACTCATGTCCATCAGGAGATGCAGAAAGTTATTTGACAAGGTTGAGACGAGACTCACTTGGATGCTGTGATCTGCTTCTCACCTCAAAAAAAGATAAAGGGGAGGCACTCCTTGGTGGCCATGTGAATTTTCTAGACCTTAATTCAGAAAAATAGGTCTCCTGCAAACAGTGCCTGAAATCAAAAAAAAATTGAGGTTAGAGGAAGAGGTTCAAAATTCCACACAAAACAGAGCATGTCAGGTTCACCTAACAGCACAACATATTTTTTATTTGTTTTTGTTTAGCACTGTTGCTGAACATTCTGAATTTTTTTTTGACTCAGCTATACACACATAGTATTTACACACTTCAATTTTTCATTTCACCAAACCTGAAAAATGTTATTTCCCTCTGCTTTATTTGACATAAAACTAAGCTACATCAGAAGGGTTGACTTTATTATTAAAGATTGCTTTAAAATTACAGGTTCTTTTAAATATAGACACTACATTCTATTGAATCCAATCTGTTACTTTTCCTTCATCTTTTTTCTTTTTTGAGATATCTATCTCTAGCATAATTAACTAGCTTGTTCTAAAATGTAATTTATATCAGTTAAATGGGTCTGAATTACGTTGTACTTAGAGGAGAAGAATGAAATGGGAAATGCGAATTTGAATTCACATAAGTTTTTAAAAAGTGAGCACTAATCCTTCAGGGACTCGGGATTTGACAAAAGAATTATGTGAATGATGTATGCTCAGAGAGAGCATTGCTGATAAGGAGCTAAATCCTGATAGTTCTCAAGTGTGTGAACTGAGTGAGATTGATTTTTATTTATTCTCTCACTCCACTAAACCCAAGGATGGCTGGAGAACTGGAGAGGGTGACTCTGGACCACTTTTTTCACTCCTTACCTTTCAAGCCTACATATTGAGAGATTCACATGGAAGCAGCATCTATGCAGCCATCATTTCCATAAACATTTTCTGATTCTTCAATGTCTCTTACTGAGTTTCTGATCTTTGGAACACAACTGTGTATTCCATGCACCAAGGTAATACAGGGCCTCCACATGGTCATGGTCCCAGTCAGACCCCCATGCTGGAATCCCATCCTCTGGACATCTCTCTTCAGCTGTGTATAACAGATATTCTTTATCCAGAGCCTGATATTCAGGGTTTGTCACTCTGTTTTAAGGCTCCTATCAGTTATAGAAATGAACCTCTTGCTGTTAAAGATGAGGCTCAACCCCACTAAAGTCATTATAAACTTGGTAATGAGTGGAAATTATATTAGATCACTACTTTCAGGAACTGCTACAGCAAATTCACAAGGCTCCAAAAAAAGTTCCTGCTGGGATGCTGGACAAAATTTTTCATCCCTCCATGTTCAATATGGACTGGAAGAGAAGACATTCAGAAAGAACATTCAGAAAGAACTGAACTGCAAGATGAAGACAGCTTACCTTGGTCAGTACAGAAAAATAGAAGCTTAGAGCATTTTGATTGCTTTCCTCCCATAAATAAATCATGAAAGAAAAAGAGGATTTTTTTATGCTAAATGAAATTGTCCACATGACTGGAACCAATTTTTGCCAAAATTGTGAAGATGTGTAGTATGAATAATTTATGAGAAACTTTTCAGAAGAAGACATGAAAGCAAAAGCTCACTCTCCACCAGTTTGCAGAAAAGGAATATGTGATACAGCAGCAGCCTGTTATCAGGAAATGGGACAAGTTGATCCAAAAGATATGCTCTTTTCTGTCACTAAATTTAAGAGAATTTTAACACACCTTTCTTTGCTTTTTTTTTTTTTTTTTTTAGGAAGGTAACTGAATGTATCATCTGGAGTTGTTTCCTCCTAGTTATACAAAGCATGCTATATTTTTGTGCTTTGCAAGTCAAAAGCCATCACATAAAATAGGAACATCTCACAAATTGTCAGTGCTGGGATTTGCATATATTATTGCCATACTTCCTAATTATTTCTGGTTCTATTTGCATAATGAAAAAGGGAATAGTTTCTTCTCAATAACAGTAAATATAAAACTGTGCCTGTCACTCCTCCATAAGGAAGGAACTTTGATTGTTTTGATCTAAAGCCTTAAAGCTGAAAATTCAGAGAAAGCTAAATTAAAAAAAAATAGGATAAAAAAACAAATAAAATCCTCTTCAGGGACATCCAGGATTTACATTGAAATAAATTCATTACCAATAATGTCATTACCAATACTTTTACCTCTAATTTACTGACAGATAAATGATTCCTATATTTTCTCAGGTGGTGTGTCTAAATGACTAAATAAACATCTTGGTGATCTTTCAAGAAAGTAGATACTTCAATTTGATTTTGTTTTACTATTAATGGGGCATGCCTGAGCTGAAAATGTTGTGAAGATTTGTGCATTGGGTGACACTTTATCCTAGCCTCACTTAGAAGAAACATTTTATTGATTGCATATTTGTCTTTTTTTCAGAGGCCATCAGCCAGAACATCAGACACACTCACTTTAATGACAGAAAGTTCATTTGTTGGTGTTTGGTAGAGATCAGAATAAAAAATTATCAATTATATTGAACCTCCAGATATATTTGATCCTTTTTCATACTTAGCAGCTAAAAAACATAGAATGGATAGATTCTTGCTTACAGTACTGTGGTGGGAGCCACAGACTGTGAGTTCAGTTCCCATCCCAAGCAGAGGATTTTTACATGATACACAGATAATCACTCCAGGAATATTAAGGAGCCACAGCACATTTTTGTGCTATGTGTAGATGAGCCAGCTCTGAACAGTATGTCTGGACTAACTCCATGCAAAGGCAGTGGGTTGAGTGGGAAAGGAACAGCCAAGATAGTCCACTTCAATCAATTAATCTGAACTCTCAGAGAAGCAGCTCAAGTGGACTGCTTTACTAACATCACTGTGCACCTTCCAAATTAAGGAAAAAGCATGATAAACTGCAGAGATGGGGATCCTTATAGTTTTATCACTTGCCATCTGCAGCCTCCCTCACAGGACAGTTTTGCAGGTGTTCACAAGTTGTGCAATGATTGAGTAACATGATATAAAAAGTTAATTTCAATAGATAGAGATGCTGAACCACAGGACTCCAAAACACACAAAAGTCTCTAAACACAATTTACTGTTTATCACCTGCCTTTCATTACTGCCAGTACAACAAATTGCTTCCCCTTCAAAACAAAAAGGCTAACAAGTTAGCTGACTTTGGGAGACAGCTCAGCAGGAACATGAAGGCACCAACTAGGGAACAGAAAACTTTTTGAAACATCTGAAAAAAGGTAGTAATAGGAAGAGGAATGACCAAAATTGTGCAATCTGTATTAAGCAAATGTGAAATCTGCCATTGAAACAATCCTGATACAAGCAGAAGGGTAGTGCCAGGGGTAACAAAGGCAGGAGATCTTCCTGGAGATTACTAGTAAATAGATTTTGCTGGGTTGTCACATAAAGAAGGATCCAGGTATGTATTGGTGTTGGCTGATACCTTCCGAGGATGGCCTGAAGCTTACCCCTGTTACACTAACACAGAAAATGAGGTGGTGAGAGTTTTGCTTAATCACATGATTAAATTATGAGCTGCTTCTCTGTGAAAATCAAATTTTATGTCAGTCAGAGGCTCAAGGATTGCCATTACACCTGTGTGATATTCTGGATTATAGACAGGTGTAGAAATTTGATTAGATTTCTCCTCTTGGTTCTGTAGAAGAAAGTGTATTTAAAAGTGGCTGTAGTCAGAATGTACCATATTGTGATTTCTTTAGGTTTTCTAGCTGAGCAGATGAGAAACAAAAATACAAATAGAGAAAGAGAGCACAAGAAAAGAAAGCAAAGCAGAAGATTAATATTTATAGTTAAAAAGGAAATGTGAGGAGAGAGAAGGTAAACAACAGAAGTCCTGAACAATCTAGTCTCAGAACGAGAAGTGACAGACAGAGAAATGTCTACCAATTAAAAAATGATTATAATTTCCATACACGTGCTTTTTCTGAAACAAATTCTTCTTGTTTAGTGCAAGGCCTAATTAATAATAATAAGAAGAAATGTATAAGTAGTAGTAATAATATTATTACCTGTTGAGTATTTTTCTATTTATGTATACCAAAGAGTAAATTCAAAGGAAAAATATCTGAAATTGTGAATCTGCAGAAAAATGTGAGAGAACATAAATATTTTCTTATTCATTGCTATACCAATAGGACTTGTACACTTTTTATGTATTGTTAAACACCATTTTATAATCCTAAAGATGCATAAAAACTTCTTAGATTTTTAAAAGAAATTCCTTTGAGATAAGCTGAGGACAGTCAAAACCAATTTTTAAAAATAAAATATCTATTTTTAATTCATTGTTACTATGGGGGAACACATTTGTTTTAAATTTCTCTCTTGCATGTACAAATCAACAGAATCACAGAGTAAAGTATTACCCTGGTATAAATTGCTATGCACAATAATCAATACAATATGTACAATAGATACAAGAATATTTGTATCTATAGTAAAAATGCAGCAACCCTGGATGCAGGGAAGCAATGATGATGTCTGGCTCCAGATCAGAAGGCTGAAGGATAGCTTTATTAAAGCTATACTATATTACATTAATATACTATTTAAAGAGATACTCTACTATTCTACATACTTACTTCTTACTTACCTAACTAATAAACTCGTGACTGTCTGCTGAGAGCCCGAGACACAGCTGGATCCGATTGGTCATTGAACCCAAATAACTTTCACCAGAATCTAATCCAGCAATCACTTTAGGTAAACAATCTCCATACCAAATTCCAAATTTGTTTTGGGGAAAACAAAGGAGCAAAGAGATAAAGATTGTTTTCTCTTCTCTCTGTGCTTCTCCAAGAAATCCTGAGAGACAGAATTATGTCTCTCTGTCCAGAGAATGTGAATGTCACACATTCACATTGGAAATCATCCCATGGTTTGGTTTTAATTAGCAAAGAAAATATTGAATTTTTATTTAAAGCATTACTACTGTCTTTGGATTTTTTTTTTTTGGTCAAACAAGCCATCTTGGCGCATGATAATATGCTTTCTCATGAAATTTTCAATGCTTCCTTTCACTTTCAGTGTGATCAAGAACAAATATGGAGAAAAGTAGAGGGGTTTTTATTAGATTGACAATTTGAATTGCAACTAAGGCTGCAGATGAGGGAAAGAAAAACATAACTTGGGAGAAATTGCCCACCTGACAATCCAACAATCAAGTACAGATGTATTTTACTTTTCTTCTGTAAAATTAGTGTATTTTATATGAAAACCAGAAAGACAATATGTTCAAATGCTTTGTCCAGTCACACATATACTACTAATAAAAAGCAATACATAGAAAAATACTAGAATCCACCTAGAACAGAACTTCACTATGAAGTGTTTGGTATAATATTGTATATATTGTATCTTACATATACAGTGTATATAGATAAATTGTACATGTATATATATGTACATGAACATATATCACCCACCACTTGACAAAGCTCTCCAATAATTGTCCTCCTTGCATTTAAATAGTGCAATAGTGGAGCAACATCATTTAACCCATTTTCCAGGTAGCAAAACAGAAGACAGCCTGGGAAAAGCAATTTATCAAATTTGTTGAATTGTTAGGATTTAAGTCCCCAGTGTCCTGATGTGTTATAGTGTTCCCCAAACAGGGCCACACCCTGGTCTGAGCACTGTCCAAACAAGCCCAAAAAGGATTGCAGAAGGCAAGGATTTATTGTAGCACCTTTATCTCAGGTAGATAGGACTGTGCTTCTTGCAACAGATGTAGGAGTCAGTCCTGAGAGAGAAATTTTTCTTCTGTTTTTCCAAGTGCAGAGCATAGCTCTGTTCTGTTTCAAACACAGGAGTCAGAGGTGACCAGAGCAGCCAACAGTCAGAGAACTTCTTCTGAAGACAGAAAATTTAGGCCTGAGATTCTTGAAGTCTTCACCCAGGAGAGCACCAGGAGTCTTGATCTACTGGCCAGGTTGCTGCTCCAAAGACTCTTTTGGTGATTCAGTCAGTAACACGTAATGTACAGGAACATACTCGAGCCAAAAGCCCAGTGTCTGTCCCATGAGTGCCTTATCCAAGGGTTAGGGAGTTATTTACCCACCTGACGTCCTTTGGTATGACTCAGGGTACACAGAGCGACATCAGAAGTGGAGCTCTCCAGAATTCAGTTGCTAGTGTCAGTAGGTAGTTGAAAGGGCTTTCCAAAATTGAAATTTGGAGCATAAACAGATGAAAATTTCTTGAAAGCCTTATTTCTGGCACTTAAATTGTGATTTGAATCTGACCTTTTGTTTAACAGGTATGACATCATTCACCTCTGTACTTTGTTCTAACTGTCAGGAGGAGTTAATTGCAATCCATATGCTAAAGTTCACTTCTACTGAATCAAAATCTAATTATAATCCTGAAATTCTCTTTGTCCCACTCTCAGAGAATAGAGGTCTTATAGACCCAATGAAAGGGGAACATATATTCAGCAAATCTTTTTTCCCTTGATGGTTAGGAATGGAAGGTAGCTCTGCTGTATGTATTGATTTGAGGATTTCCTGAAATTTCTCTAACACTGAGTTTCACCTACTGTGAACATTATAATAAAATGGGGTCTTTTGGAATGACAGACTTATTATCCATTAATTTTCATTCTAGACTTGTGTGAATAAAACCTTTTAGCTGCTGCTTCTGCTCCAAGAGTCTCAAATAACAGTAAAATAGCTACCAGACATATCTTCACCATAGGGTCTGATGTAGCCTCATGGTAGCACCTAGTAATACCCTGCACTTCTCCAGCACCTTTTCTTCAATAACTTCAAAGCACCAGCTGGCTCTGACCAGGCCTGTGAGATCAGGGAGGGATTTACATAGAAGATCCTTCTCAAAGTGTAAGCACATGCTGGGACACAGTGCTGAACTTGAAAGAACAGTGCAACATCACACAACTATTTGCAACATGGTTTAAAAACAGTAGGTTATCCTTCCGAATCCCGCGCAAGTCTACTGGGAGAATGTGTGCAACTCAGGCTTTGAGCCTTCCCATGAAAGGCAAGGGATTTGTACTCCCCAAGGTAAATTAGTATAATGCCCTTATAATAATTCCAGTTTTCAGTGAAAGAGTAGCAGCAGCAGACCAGCTGTCTACCTCAGATCTAAAAGAAGGCTGAAATTTTTTCACAATTAAATGATACAGGTGCAGCTGGGGGAAGAGTATGACCTGTAATTGCTGTTATTGATTCATAAGCCAGGAAGATCATATTTTGGCTTTTAGCTTCCACAGTGGCAGTGGTTAGAAAAATGATCATTCTGCTTGTCTTTTGACCATATCTGACATAACGTCAATAAGACAAAGTAAGCAAGGCACCCTGCAGTGCCGTTTTTTTCTCTGCGGACTCACTTTTCAGCGCACGCATTTTAGAAATGCTTTGTTGTTTTGTTCATACAGATCAGCTGTAGCATCTCAAACTACAAACAGTGCTTTGTATTTTCCAAGTAAATGCAGGAAATTAGAGTCATAGTAATGAAAATCTGTATAGACTTGTTTTGGTTTAATTGAATTACATTTAAACGCTTATCTTAAAATTCAAAAAGTTGTAGTATTGATGTCTGAATAACTGCCCAACCTCTTGGGACATCAGAACAAAGGAGCTAGTTTCAACAGCTAACACTTGACCTGAATAACTGGAAAAAATTCAAAACTCCTCCAGAAGATAGGGAGGAAAACTCAAACACAGAAATTAACATATGCCATATAACATATACAAACACATACCTTTATCTTAGTGTGATGTCACAAGATAGAATGTGTTCCACCTGCAGACTCTCTCCATTGTGTGATCTCACCCAATATTTGTGATTTCTCAAGCTTTCCAGTCTGCATAGATTTGTGAAAGACATAGAGTTATTCCAGAAAGTATATGACCATGATTTCCCCAAGAGAGGACAGACCAACAAGTATATTGTCCTGTGATATCTTATTCATGAAATGTAATGCTTTGAATTCAATCCACCTTTTTCTCCACATTCATTGGAGAAAACACCACAACTTATTCCTGATTGAACTCAAGAGTAGAGCAACACTGACCTTGGAGGACCTGCACTGGGTCACATAATCAAAATTTTGGCTCACTATCTGTGGAAAATTTTATTACTCACAGAAAAGGAAAAATTTCTTTCCATTTGTGAACACACTACACATGAAGTAATGGTCTTCATTTCATAGCATGGCCTATATTATTGTCAGCAGCTATACCCATCGAGAGAACAATCAAACGTACCACAAAATAAAGCCAAAAGTAGTCATCTTCAAATGTAAAAAAAAAAAAAAAAAAAAAAAGTGGGATCACTTCATTCTTTTAAACCATCAGAGAAGGAAAAATAATAGTAGAAACAAACTCAACCTCCTGACAGCAAAGTATTATTTTTTTATTTCAGTGTAGAAACAACAAAATATTTTGAACTGTAATAACAGACAAAATAGACAAAGTTTTTCATATGGATATTTTATTCTTATGGGATTTTCTGAAGAAAATTACTGTGAATAACTTAGCAAGTTTGCTGAAACAGAATAAAATCTGTAAAGCCAAAAAAAGTCAGCTGCACTAAAAGGCATTGAGGAATAGCATACTTCTGTAGTCCTTAATCCAAATGAAGTCACTCAACACTAGGAAAAAACATACCTGAAATTACAAAATCATCATGGGGCAAAATAAGTGGCAATACAGACAGCATAAAGTCCCAAAGGTTGGACTCACTTAGCTGCATAAGGAGAAATTAGGGGATTTATTGTGAAAATTATGAAAGATATGGGGCACAGAAAAAATCATGTTTAAATTAAATTGGAAGTGAGTTTAGAATGAAAAAAAAAGAGGTACACATCTGTATGCAATCCATATTCAGCAATTTGGGTTTTATCGTTGAAGAAGGTATTTGATTTAAATACTGTGGCAGAAATTCTAAAGGGGTGGATAATTTTATGATCACTAATAACATTTGTCATTATGTATGTTGCCATTATGATAAGGATAATCAACTCTCATGCTATAGGGCATAAAGTTATCACTAATGGGACATGGGATTTTATTTCCCTACCTATTAGGTGTCTATTTAGATTTTTCTTGTTCATTTTTGCTAGTCAGTTCAGTGAAGTATCCTCTAACACACACAGGTCATTTCTTGCTGCTTCAAAGAAACCTTATATAGGCTGTGCAGAGGTTATTTTTATCCTGCTAAGCTGAAACACCTCCTTTTGGAGATGAAGGAATTTATTTTACTGCGAAACAAAAGATGAATACAGGACTGTCATCAAAATTAATTAATAGCTAATACCTTGTCTGTATGCATTCATTTACTAGATTAAATGGCTCTTTGGGGCTGAATGAGGCTGGGGAGGGTCTATTCATAGACAATATTGATCAGTTCATGTTCTTCCAGGAGAATAATCTTAATTGGGCAGGAGAAATTTGTCTTGAATCAATATCTTGTTGGCAATAGTTTGATAGTGGAAAGATAATTTGAACTGACAAAACTTAAGAGATTATATTTGATCGCATGCTTGATAGCAGTACCTCAGAAACTGTGAAGTAAAAACATGGAAATAAAGGAAGAGGTGCTGATAAATGCTTTACTACCCTTTTTGAATGTCTCCCACTTTACAATACAAGAAGCTTCATTTCAAGACCTTGCTTTATCCCTGCTGAATCAATGTAACCTGTGCTTACCCACATAACCTGAGAATTCTGACCTCAGCGCTCCTTGAAAATAAAGCTAATATGAAACTTGGGAAATTTTGAAATTTTATGGAAGTTTTTTGTACTTGTAAATGAAAGTATTTATTTTTGAAGTTTTTAATTTGAGAAGGAAGTAATTACTTTCCAAAAATTCAAAATTTTCAAGTGCTTAGATCTAAACTATAGATTTATGTGAATTCATAAGAACAAAAGACTACTTTACCATTCTCTTGTTAAACGTGTTTATGATGACAGAAACTAATTTAACTTAATTTTTAAAGAACAAGAAATAAGTCTAACTATAGATATTCATGTTTTCCTTCAACAAAAAGTAAACTTTTCTCTAGTCCACTGAATATTTCATAGTTGCAGCAGCAAAAACTCTCTGCACAGATCTTGCTTCTGACATTTCTGTTATGCATCTGTTGAAGGATTAAAATCAATTCCAGGTTCAAATGACAACTAAACAGAACCTGGAACATATATACCTTATCCCTCATCATATTACAGATAGACTCAGTAGCCTGGAGGCCAACATTTGGTAGGACACATTTGGTTTGTGATTATTTCATCTTGAGATGAATATTCAAATAATTATTTGCTCATTTAACGTGGCTCCATTTTGCAGGGGGAATTTTATTTGTTTGCCTACTTGCAGCACCGCCAGCTCAATCTTCAGCTGTCATACGGCTGCCCCTGTAGGTCTGCTGTTACCCCAGTCAACCCAATGGCACTGCCAAGGGTAGCCCACAGATTCCCAAATCACTCCAGACACCCAATGCAGACAGAGTGAGTAAAGGCTCAATGCCCTATACAATTTTTTTTGTGAATTAAAATGGTTATTAGTCCTAGGACAGTTCTACATCCAGAAAGCCCATTGTACCAGAGTGGAAAAGTGGATATGCCCCTTGCAATAGACACTCCTTCAATACAGACAGAAGAAGGACATCAGGGCCTTAAATAAAGATTTACTTATGGAAAATAACAAAAGCTAACACAAATCCAAGGTTAACTGAAACATATAATTAAACTTCACATTTATTTTAATAAAATACAATATTGACTTTCCTCTTTAAAGTAGATTAGGTTGTTGACATTACAGCAGTACAATAAACAATCACTAAGCTTTTTACTAGCAGAACAGAAAATTAAAGCTGGTTATGACAAGAAAAATAAAATGAGTTTATTCAGGACTGTATAAATCATCAATAAGAATTCTTAATCACTTGCCTCCAAAAAGCTAGATTATTTGATCTGCAACAAAACTGGGGCTGTGCCAGCAAGTTGGATGCAAATCAAACAACATTCAGACATCTCTGAATTCTGAAAGTATGTGACTGGAACACAGATGAAGACCAGAAATTCAGTGAGGCCTTCTTAGGGTAGTAAAAACTAAAGTAGAGCCCCTTTTTTTTATACTGAGATGTGGTCATTGAAATTAGAGTCCCTCAACAGCATGGTGTATCACAGATAAAACACTATCCCTGGTTTTCTAACCTTATTTTTAATGTATGCTTTTACAAAAACCTCTGTTTTTAATGCATGCATTTTATACAGACTGAAAGCTATAAAATGTTAAGCTGTTCATTTTGATACTTAATCATATTGTATTTCCTTTCACTAAAGAGCCACAGAGTTCCTGAAAAAGTTTACTATAATTTAAGGCTCGCAAGGCACAATAGCACACTTTGATTCATGTGTTATATATGCCAAGTCTTATTGTAATGTTTGTGATCAATAAAGATGTTCACTCTGGCATGGCGAAAATTTGTCAACTATTAATATTTTACTATCTGTTTACCTAAAATGTTGCCTGCTCCCTCAATAAAATGCTTATTCCTGATCTTTTCATACCATATAGATAAGGATTAAAAGCAAAATAAAAATAATTATAAAATAAGTAATAAGTTTATAACTTCAAAATCTATAATGCAGAATTCAGATGTAGCAAGAACTTCACATTTACCTGAACATGGATCTGGTTCATAGTTCATGATAAAAGCTGAGAATTGAATCTGCTTGGAAAATGGTCAGTCCTTTTTTTTTTAACATGTAAAGATTTATTTTGAAAGTACCAAGCTTAAACTCTTGATTAAAGCTTTCTTTATTTCAGAATGCATTTTAACATTTGCTTGTGACTTACTGATAAAAAAAAAAAAAAAAAAAAACCAAACCAATATGCTCTTGAAGGAGGAAAAGTCTTGAAGACATTGTGCTGCCATAGTCTTCCTCTTACCAGCACTCCTTTGAATCTGATTAGGATACACATGAAGGACACATACAGGGGATTAAAACTTCATAGGCTTCTCTTGCTTATTGATCCCTTTCCATATTGGTGTGGCAGAGTTGCAAATAAAGCAGAGGTTTGGTCAGATGATCTCTTAACTGCAAAATACAGAAGATATTGATCAAGTGTTAGACAAAGAACAAAAATAAGGCACTGAGCTAACATGGAAGATTAAACATTGCTAAAAGAAGATTGTGCTGGGTTAGACTGCTAGACTAGTTGCCTTCTCTAAACAAAAAGAAAAAATAGTACATCAGAAGATTTGTACTTTGGTGAATCTTTTGCTTCAATACAGCAGGAAAAATTATATTAGCTGGAGAAGGTAGAAATTATAAAGTTAGAGAAGAGGTGAAAGTGGAAATAACAATTTGTTGTGTGAATGAAAATTGGTTTTCCATGAAAGAGGAACTGTTAATCTAGAGAAATATTATCAGTAGAGTTCATCACAGTTTGGATTCGAGCCCTGCTTCAAATTATCATTATTGAGCAAAATACAAAAGTGGATGCAATAATAGCTCAGAGTTGGAAGATAGCTTTTGTTCAGAGAAAATGCATAATATCTCACAGAAAGAAAGAAAACCTGGATGCTTCAAAGAAGTGAACTAATCATAGCTTTTGCTATGAGCTGAAGGGTCATCACATAAGGCAAACAACACAGCAGGGACAGTGAATTTCTGGCATGATGTTACCACTCAAACAGAGAGGGCATCCAGGGGTGAGTCACCTGGAGAAGTGCCTCTAGAGAAAGTATGTTTATATCATTGTAAAAGTGCTTGCTAAGAGCTCACCCAGCATCCAAGAAAATGCAATTACTTTTGACCAGGTGGGATCACAGCTAATAAATTCATTGAAAGTAGTGAGACTTCCTTATCATGACAGGAGATTAAAGAAGCTCATTTTCTTCACCTTAGAAGACAAAAAGCTGGCCAGGGTGCAAACATTAGTGAAGACAGAGACTTATCAGTTCATGAGAAAGCAGGCATAAACATGCCATGAATACACTTGTGCCTGAAAACAGAATGATGCTAAGCATCACATTCTGTGAGAGTCTTTTGGCAGAGCAATGGGGACACGGGACGTTGCTAATGCAAATAGGGCTCCTGCCCAGAGATCGTATCCTGTGTCTGCTCACCACATAATGGAGGTGGTGTAGATGATTCAGGAGAACTTTTTGTACGTTCTTAGCTATAAAAAAAAGCTGAGGAAAAGCTCACCAGGAAATAATGTCAGCCATCAAGGAACTACAGTGGTAGGAGGTAAATTGGAAGGGACTAATCAATTCCCCCAGTAAAACAAACAAACCAACAAACAAACAAACAAATCTAAGGGTTTTCTTAGTTTACTCTTGGGAATAAATCAGAAGAGTTGAACACACATCATGGACAATGGAATTTATACTTGCTTATTCTTGTATTTCGTTCTCTTTGCTAGACACAATTCCAAGATTAAATATAAGCTTCTCTGGGACCAAGGCTTTTGTGATCTTAAAGATTGTAAGTTCTCTCTCTGAAGAGATACCCATTCAGTCTAACTCAGTATGCAGTCTTATATTTTAGCTTCTGGTTTGAAAGGGCTTAGGTTAGAATTCAGGTACTGATTTAAAATATAGAAAAATCAGTAGGAATTTTCCTATTAGAATTAAAACAAAAAAAAAAAAACCAAAAAAAAAAAAAAACCAAACCAAAAAAAACCCCAAGTTAGCTCAATTACTCATTCAGTAAATGGACTTTACTGAAATAATTACCCAAATAAATAAATTCAAAAAAAACTGGATTGTTCAGAACTTGAAATAAACAGGTGTACAGTCCCTTGGAAAACATTTTTAGTGGCATAGCAGATCCTACACACAAAATGTTACAGAATATATTTAAAGGCAAAAAAGGTCCAGGACAACATACTGTGAGTGAAAGGTTACAGAAAATATTTAAAGGCAAAAAAAGTCCAGGACAACCTACTGTGAATGATTCCATCATTCAGTACTTCTGTTTTCTTTAAATGTTGGGTCTGATGTGGAGACTGGCATCAAAATGCAACTCAAAATATGTAGGGGTTTCAAATATATGTTAGATATTGTTTTGGGCTGATTTCTTTTGACATCCAGCTGTGTTTGTGAGCAGTGCTTGAAATCAAGGGTCATCTCTGCAGGCAACTATGCTGGGAAAATTTAACTGGCACAGTAAATGGAAAGGGTTGAGTGAAATACCATTCACAGCTGAATGGGAATACTTCAGACTGTTACAACAGTGGGGGAGATTGTCATAGGAAAAAAATATTTCTTGACATAATATGTGACAAAGATGCTGTTTTCCGTAGGATATTAATGAGCAATAATTTCACATGCTTCCCTCACTCTACCATTTCCAAAAAATCCAGATATACCAGGGTACAAGCTGAGCAGAATTATTCTAAAAATATTAATTTCTTCCCCTTATGCCCCCAGAGTTCCAAAGATTCATCAGCTTGATTTTTCTTACTGTTTCTAATTGATCAAAGAATTGAGAATTGATCAAAGCTAGGAATTTAGATAATTACTTGGAGCATAAAAGACTAAATTTTGTATAGAGTTGAAATATGAATAATAAAAACTCTGGAAATCAGCAGAATACAATTCAAAACCCTAAACAAATTAAAGAATTTGCAAACTGATGGGAATTGTCTGTTTGCAGCTGTCTTGTGTGAATAAGGATGTTATGGCAGGTTTGGTTTCTGTGTACTGCAATGCACAGGAAGGTATGTTTCTTCTGTCATGCTTTATACTTTCCTTGTTAGGAGTTAGGTAATGGCAAACCAGAGGTCATTCATCTTCATACACCCAGTAATACAGAAAGTCACAAGACCTATTTACTTTCAGTGCCTGCTTCCTGGAGAGGAAATGTTTTTAGAAATGCACAAAATCATACTGAGATGAAGTGAGGGAGAACCTGGTACATGTAACAGTCTCTTAGTCATTGAAGACTGATGAGATACTGAGATCTGCCCTTACAGTTCTCTTTATTGGATATTAGTAACTACAATTAGAATTATTTATATACTTGCATATAAATTTCCATCCCCTCTCTGCTTCCTGTGCAAGCCATATTACAGTGAGGGTGAGATGTATTTGAGAATCACCCTGGCACGCTTTTATCCTCAAAGTGAGTAACAGGCTCATTAGGGTAAAATGCTTCAGCTCCTCTTTAAGCATATAGACCAGGGTATGGCAAATTGTTCTGCAGAATTTTCTTTTTCCACATCGATGAAAATTACTTTAGATAATAAGTGAAGATGTAGATCCTTGCACTCTAAATATCTAAATTTGCTCAGAGGAATCTCATTTCCTTGGACAATGAAGTTTTTCTAATATATATATATATGTTTGCATTGCACCAGTATATAAAGAATGGGTGAATGGCGGCTCTGATCCCTCTGCCCAGCCACTTGAAGCTGTCTATTGAAACACAGCAGTTCCACTTGGGAATTGGAATCCTTTAGAATTAGGACAGTTCTCTGACTTCAGCACTAGCCAGGTGCTTCTCGGAAACAAACAAAACAATCAAGAATCTCACAACTGAAAAAGATGAATAAATAATTTCCTAATCACTGTTTGACTTAATGTCACCTTGAAATTGAAACTTCTCCCAGATTCAAAAGCTTGTTAATTAGCTCTAAAAAATCTTATATGTGAATATTCTTTCTTGCCTATAAATGTACATTTCGTCTTGTACTCCAGGTAAGCTTGCTACTACCAGTCCTTGGGGGTGTTTCACGCAGAAATGAACATGACTAGCCCATGTCTTAGTAGAGCACACATATGTTTATAGAAACAATGCAAATAAACAAGTGTTACTGTATCAATTTTTGGCAGACGAGGGTTAATTCATCAAGATGCTAATCAAATTGATTCCATCACAGAAAATCCTTTACACAGGTCTTAACTAAGTGATTTCCAGTCTTTGTCATTTGTAGTGGTTTTTAGAAATACCACCTCTGAGACAAACATAAAGAGCATCTATGGTCTCACATTTCTTTGCTGTTCTCTGAAGTCACTTCAGAAATCACTGGTTTCCATACGTGTCAGGTAGCACAGGTTGATAAGTCATTGTCTTCAATGAGGCAATCTTGTTTACCTAACCATATTGTTGTGTGTTTAAGTAGGACAGCTCTTCTAGTGCAAAGCTTTCAGAGCATTTAGAATGTGTGTGCACAGTTTCAAATACAATAAAGCCCCACTGTATTTAGTGTGTATAGGATTTTCTGCAAATCTATGTCATTTCTTCCCTATGTTATTTTACAATTGAATAAGTACAGCCTCTGGTTCATGGATTTAATCTTTTTCTTCATGTCAGCATAGGAAAAGCAATCTAAACCATCAGTACAACATTTCCAGAGAAGAAATAGAAATTAGAGTTAAATGTATTTTGTCTTTTTTTTTTTTTTTAATCTGAGGTGGCTGATGCCTATTGTCTGTGCAGTTTTCTTACTCATTAACATGTCAATTGACTTTCATTTATTGATTGCTAAGGAAGAATCTGGAGGCTTTAATTTTCTTATATTCATTTTAATTAACCCTCCTTCTTAAAAGCTAAGTTCACACCTCTACAGTGCATAAACAATTTAACATGTCCTCAATGTATCCAGATTTTTATGGCTATAGAATACTAGAAAAATCCATTGTTTGGTGGCTACACTAAAACAGTGTCAGTTTTTATTCTTCCTGCTCCCAGATGAGGATCTGTCTATGAAAGGAAGGATACAACAGAAACATATCTGAAAAGTTATTAATTTTATTCAAAATATAAACAATAAGGGGGGGGTGGATTTTGAAAATGCTCAGTGTTCGCCTAAAACATTTTCAGTTCTACAGAAATGAGTTGTAAAGCTCCTGCTGACTTCAACAATGCATGGTTAAAAAACACCATCATTTGCTTTCTTTGCAATAAGATAGTTACAGCTAATCCACAGTACAGACAGTCTCCCAGGTTCATGGCTTCTCAAAATCATTTCTCAATACAAAGTCCAAAAGCACAGCTACATCCCAAGCAATCAGGATTTTTCTTTCTATATTTAGAGGTAGTCATGCTGTTATTTTCAACTGTTTCGTAATATGACTGTACAGCTCTGGTTTTGGCCTCCATTTTTCCCAAAAGCCTCTGCATTATAGCAATTACACATCTCTAGCAGGCAGTCTTATTAAACTGATCCTCTCTGTTTCTATCCCACTGCTTCTTCCAAGTGTTTCACACAGTTTTTTATGCTGTAGAGCACCTGGTTAAAATGACCCTATTTTTACTTCTTCATCTACTTAGACAAATTTTCTGGAGAAAGAAACAAAATTTCAGTCTTTGCCCCCAGAGACATTACAAATAATGTACCAGAATACACAATTTTCCATTTGGAACACTGACACTAGAATATTCATGACAGCAGTCAAAAAGGTGAAAACTTGTGATTTTATTCATTACTTTATTTATGTCTAGAAATACTTTGTTTCAGCTGCTAATCTTTGCCTGTACATGTGATATCTGGGTCATAAAAAGTAAATTCAGTGTATTGCCCTTGATATAATTCACATCAGTTATGCACAGATCCTTTAATAGTTCAATGGCTTTTAGATTTATATCCTTTTCAAATGAAAACAATTGTTTACATTTAGTCACATTTCACTATGTTTTAAAATAGAACTATTAATAGAAATAAAGAAAAACTGGATTTCGCTCCACTTTGAATTGCTAAGCCTGTATGCTCTCCTGACAGAGAAGCACAGCACACTTAGTGTCAAGGGACTTGAAATTTCTGATAAAAAAATCTAGCATGCACCTAAATACAAAGATTAGCTTGAATATAAGGACAATCTTGACTTTGGAATGCCTTTCCAAACATGGAGTGCTATGCAGGGGACACTTCTCTCAAAAGTTAAAATGTAGGTCTTTCAAATCATGCCAGACAAACACAGCCTTTTGATTCCAAAGAGACCAGCCATCCTGAGGTTGGTGGTAGTACTTCAAATGTATTTTTAGCTTTAGAGGTGACAAAACTCACCTGCCCTGAGCAAAATCAGCTGAAGGAGTTAAACCAACCCTGACAACGTGTAGACAGTAAGAAATATATAGAACTGCCTTCTCTCAAGAGTTTTGATTTGTCTAAGAAGGTAGGCACTCTCTCACTAGGGAACTTCAGACATTTCTTGGGTGATTCTTTGCTGATGCAGGATCTTTACAAATCTTTGAATGCAGAAGAGAGACTTGAGCACCCTTTGAGTCAAGAAGATGTTGGTAAGGGTTTTTGACAAGTGGGAGGCTCAGCAGAGGGCACATACAAGATACTGCACCTGGAGGCAAGCCATGCAGGCAGACACCGCTCTTGGTATTGTCTAGGTTTCAGCACTTTCAAAAGAGTTTTCAAAGGTTTTAGATGCTTATCAGGTTCATCAAGCATCAAATTCTTTTTCGATCTCTGTCTTTCATAGGGGAGTCTCAGTGTATTTTCACTAAGGGAAAATTTTTGATAACTTACATCAATAGACAAATTAGCACAAATATGAGGTAATGTTTCAGGGAACACAAAACAGACTACAGTTTTCACATGTATTAAATAGTCAGAAAATTCCTATGGGGGTTACCTCACCTGATGAACTACATTCAAACTTCACACATGCCTTGTTCTCATTAAGGCCATATTTTGCATAACTTGATATATGGAGCTCAGACAAGGCATGACCCCTCCTCCCCACTTCCACAGGGAGGGCAGGGTATGGAGGGTATGTAAGAAGCAGAATAATTTATTTTAATTAAGATAATATTAAAAAAAAAAAGGCAAAAAAAACAAAAACAAAAAAAACCACAAAAAAACCCTAAAACTAAAACTAAAACTAAAACTAAAACTAAAAATAAAAATAAAAATAAAAATGTAAGCATATTTATTTCATAATTAACCTTTCAAAAAATCCAGTATACTTCCAGCATGCTCCCATCCACACCACCTTAACAATTTTGAAATGTGTCACTTTTGGAACTTTACCTGAAGAAAAATCTGAAATACAAGCACTGATTCTATTGGTGATGTAAAACTAATGCTGGTCAGTGTTTATTTTCAGCTAATGCTTCTAATATGGCACTTACCTTATCTTTTGTGATATATGCTCTCTTACAAGCTTAACTGCAAATAGATTCACTTAGTGATCTCATTTCCATCAATTTTGCTTCCATTAAGGATAATTTGAGAGAAAATGTCCACTACAGAAAATAGAAAAAAAAAAAGTATATTTGTTACTTCTAAATATGGCAGGGTCCCATTACTTTGACTTACTTTTCTCTGTGAAGATCCTATAACAATAGTGCTTTAAGACAACACTGGAATGATGAAACTTTGGTCTCATGAACTCAGATGTCTTTGCAACTACAGTTACAAAAACAGTGGTAGGCTGAGGAACATTTCTTTCATCATATTTGAAACAGTGGGCTGCTGGCTTGCAACACATAGCCAACGTTGCTACAGTTTTGGATGGCCTGGGGCTGATGAATTCACCATTCATCTCAGTGGAATAATCAGGGAGACAAAATAATCTGTGTCGTCATGGCCAAAAGTTTTGGTCGCTTTTGAAATATCCACAATTTGAGATTGGCCTAAAATAACCCTCAGGAAGCACACTAATGTGCCTCAGTTTGCTAAAGCCCTACAGTAGGCAACAACAAGTATTTATAGGCCATTGTGATGGCAGCTCTGAAAAATATTGGTGTGATAGCATTGCATTAGGTATCCTGCAGAGATTTCTCACATAATTCTCCCAAGTTCTCAGTGTATTCCTCTTGTTTGCTGAACAGTTTTGATTCAAGAACTTTTTTAACTCTCCAGGCAATAAATTTAACCCTTTTGTGAAATTCTGCAAATACTCTGTGAAGTTAGCACTAGAATGAGCAATGAACTGTGTATTCAAGCTCAATAAGTGTGTCATGGAAAATTAAAATTATGAGTACCTTTACAGTGATTCATTTTATCTCAGTGGCTTCCCATAAGAACCTTAGGGGAAGAGTTGCATTTTCAAGTATTATGGCTCAATATCTCCCCTCTGCTAACACAAAACGGGGGAAGGAATCATGAACAAGCCATACTAAGCACCTTTTAAAATCCCAGTTTTTGACCAGTACTCAGTTTCCAACCTTGGTTATTGTCAGAGCCCAAGCAGAATTTGCTGTTTATCTGGTCACCTCAAAGAGATTTTGCTATGTTGGTATCACACAATGCAGTTTTGGTTATCTCATGCCAGGACAGGATAAATACGCTACAACTTAAATTATTAAATCATAGTCTTTAATTAGAATAGAATTGTGAAGGTAACTAGGGAGTGGTTATTGTTTATTTCCTTGAGTACAAGAAGAGAACCATCCAAAGAAGTGGTGAAAGAAAATGTTTAAACAAAATGTGATTTTTTTTTCTTCATGAAATGTAATTAAAATGTCAATATCACTGCCATGGATATTGTGAAAGCCAAAACAAAATGAATTGACAACTTCTCATAAAAGAATTTCAAGCATGCTGTTTTTAAAAGATAAATAATAAATCCTTATCAGACCTGGTAGAATTTACTGGAGCAGGATCATCCCCTACCTGCTATGTTTTTGTATTTTTCCTTATTGTATCCACATTCAGGCAATCTTAATGGACCTCTTATCAGAAAAAAAAAATATATATAATCCAGAAAAGTCTTTGTTCTGACCCAATATGACTCCTTTGTATTTTTATGGCACATGAAGCTTTTGCTACTTCTTACAAAAGTCTTCCTTAACATCCCATGGCTTCTCAGACACAGACGGAGAAAAGCAAGAAAATAGCTTTAAAACTGCTTTGAATACACTTGTGAGGTAGAAACACAAGTCCTTTTTGAGAAACAAGCTTAACTGTTAGTGACATGTAGATCAATGCCTGCATTATTTATAATGTTCATTTCCTTACTGCATATAACTGCCTTGAATTTGACCTCATAGGCTCTTCTCTTCTAGAATTCCTATGTACTCTTCTCTTTGAAGTTTTTCAGGCTAACAAAAATCTCTAGAAATTTGTTTTGATTTTCTCCCGGACTGCCAGAAATGGGTGAAAACTTGAGAAGATATTTTACAATAGAAACCTGAGATTTAGGCAGGGTTTGGTTTTTAGACACTTATTTTCCACTTTTCAGAAAGACTGACTTTGCTGTAAAGGTTAGTGCTCCCCAGTGACACACACATGCTGGTGAGTGGGCTACAGGAGCCTGGATCTGTCCTTTGAGCTGAAGAGAAACATGACCATAATTGAAAGCTCTTCATTTAGCCCCAGCCAAGACCATGTCAAATAAGCCAAAAATCATTTGGACTCCTGTGCTTATGGACATTATGTTGTGTCCATGCAAGTCCAGAAAAAAACACCCCACAATTTCTGTTACTTTTTAAGTATTTGAGCTTCTAATGTTTTTTATAATTATACAGCCTGGGAGTTAATTTCTTCTCCCAGTGTTTGTGATCCTAATTAAGCCTCACATTTTTTATTAACATTTCATCCTGTTTTGTATGGGGAAACAACCTCTGGAGACGCTGTTCTGTTGTGCTGTGACACCCGAGGCCTTGCATCTCTCTAATTACTGAGGCCTGCCTCTGCTCCATTAGGATACTGTCCTGTTTAATCCTCTCTTGCTTTTACTGTCTGGGAATGGTTTCTTTTCCTAGTATTTGAAGTTCAAATTAAGTCTCATATTTATTAGTAAGAGCATCATTCCATGGGAGAAATACAAGCCCTGTGAGAAAGATCAGAGAGTGCTGTGCCACTTAGGGATTCCTGCAGTACAGAGGGGGTCGGGTCAGCAGCAACAGCACAGGCAGAATTAGCTTTATAGGGAACAAACAAACAAAACCCCTCACATCTTCAAATTATATCCAAAGGCCACAACAAAAGCCTGAAGCTTAGGGAGTTGCTTTCAGTTAGCTTTGATAAGGGTGCAGAGAAACTAGGAAGGTCTGAACATAAGCTATGCATAAACCAAAAAATCATGGCTTTGTGGTCAGGGCACCAGAAGAGAAGAGCATGGGTGAGTGTCAATGACTAATGAGGGAAAGCTTTTTATGCTGTTCTGCTCTGTCCAGGAAAGTATCAACCCCTCTTGCCACTGTGACCACTGACACAGACTTGTGCAAAGCCCTCAGGACATGTCATTGGAAGGTGTACAAATCAGGACAGCTGCTCTAACAGCCCCACCTTTATACATACCCTGCTCTCCTGCCTCTGTCCGTTATAAGTTCTAACCAAGACTGATGTACCAGACTCAAAAGAAGCAGTACTGTGAAGTGGTGAACATGAAATTGTATTGGCAGTCCAACCTCTGTGGATGGTTCTGCCATGGACCAGCTTTATGTCATATATAGAATTAAATCAGTGGTTTCTTAACCAATTTTTGCTTGCTGCTTTTCTCTCTAATTCCTTTTCCCTGATGTTTTATCATGTTCTAATCAACATCACTCTGCTGCTGATTCTGTATCTGTCTCTGATATACAGCTGACTCTGTATCTGTTTGCAGCTCAAAGACATCAGCTTAAACATAATAATGAGATGTGACAGCAAAAGCAGCACAATTTCTGTGAGGAGTCTTCGCCCTGCAGTTATCAAGGTTTCAGATTTTTTTTAACTCACAAGAATATCATCCTCAGCCCTGTGAACTCCTGCTTGCTTTGCAGATCTGGATTCACTTATCTGTAATGAAACTGGAACAAATGGGGAAAATTTTCTACTGCCACATGCGACAGCAGTCCTAAAAGGTTGCAGCCGTCTGCAATCTGTATTGGTAGAGATTCAGACAATTTTGTGATGGCACCGAAACTGAATTGCTTCAATTTTCAATAAAGATAATAGAACAATAATTGTCTAGAATGCAGAGAACAAAAGCAGGATAACCAGTGATGCTATGGAAATAATAAATAACTATGTAGAAGAAACACTTAAAAATTGCAATGCTATCACAATGTTGAAGGACCAGATAGAACACATCTGGCCCAGCATTACAAGTCTAGCAGCAGGGAGTTTTAACTAGACTTGTGAAATCTAAGGAACATTTTTATGACTGGAACGAAACAGGTATAGCTCATACAGCATGTGGATAAATGCTGAACTGTTGAGCTAAAGGCTGCAATGCTCTTAAATACCAGCAAACAAAAAGCAGTTAAATGAAGAAAAGTGATAAATAAGGAAAATGGGACAGTTTAGCAAACATTGTCTGTGCATGACTAGTATGATAGCTCTTCCTGATAAGCTAACCGATCTTATAAGCAAAAGATCTAATCTACCTGGAGTTCAGTAAATCATTTAATATACTTCCACATGGGACATCATTAGTTAGGCTAGGTAAAATGGGAATCAGTACAAGAACGAGCAGGTGGGGAATAGCTAGAATAAAGAAGACAAGCTAATTGGTTGTTTCAAGAGGGAATTACCAGTCTGCAGAAGGGCTACCTGTGGATGCCCAGAGACATTGCTTTTGGAATCAATTCCACAGGTGAAATTTGCTGATCTTACCAACCTAATAATCACAGAGTCTGTCAGAATCAGCTTTTTACAACAAAAGGACAGTTTGTCCTATCCTCAGTCCAGGGTAATGGGATATAAACCATATCTGATCCAAAACTATATAACCAAACACCTTTAGGCTTGATATACTAAATGAGGAAAGGAGAGACACTCACACATAAGCAGAACCCCAAGGCATTTGCAAAGGATCTAGCTCCCATTTTGGTTAGATCAAGTCCACAAACGGTTATGCTTTCATACCCCAAAAGAATAAGCAAGATGCAGGACATAAAGAGGAAGAAGACCTGTAAATAAGAGTAAACAAGGCAGGGCACAAGGAACCTGAGGTCTAGAAAAATAACATTTTGCCAGAAGTTCATTGTTATCAGGAAGAAATATGAAATAGGAAAAGCTACGTACGTTGTCTAATTCCAGGATGAAAGGGATCCGCAAATGTAATACACTGAGGAAAACACCCTCCTAATTTCAAACACAGCTATGTTATTGTGGAATGCTGTAGTAAGACTACTTTTTATATTTATATAGCATAATCACATGATGAGTTAAGTGGAAGGGACCACAGTGGGTCATCTGGTCCAACCTCCCTGCACAAGCAGGGCCATTCTAGAGCACATGGCACAGGATTGCATCCAGATGGTTTTTTATTATCTCCAGGAGGGAGACTCAACAGTCTCTCTGGGCAACCTATTCCAGTGCTCGGCCACTGCACAGCAAAGTTCTTCCTGATATTCAAGTGGAACTCCTTGGGAGTCAGTTGCTCCTCATTGTCTCTTGTCCTATTGCTTAGCACCACTGAGCAGAGCCTGGCTCCATCTTCTTGGCAACCTCCCTTCAGATACTGATGGGCCTTGATGAGGTCCTCCCTCAGTCATCTTTCCTTGAAGCTGACAGGCCCAGCTCCCTCAGCTTGTCCTTGTAAAGGAGATGCTCCAGTCCCTTAATCATCTTTGTTGCTCTCTGCTGGACGTGCTCCAGGAACTCCATGTCTCTCTTGTGCTAAGGAGCCCAGAATGGGACACATCACTCTAGACGTGGATAGAGATGGTGATCCATCACCTTGCCAGGGACTGAGGTGAGTCTGGATGGTAGCTCCCTATGCTCAGCCACATTCACAGGGACAAGAAAGGTAAGGACAGAAGGCTGCAGATGACCATATAAGCACTAACAGAGCCTTTCTTCTGGGATGATTTTTTTCTTTCTTTGTTTCACTACATACATGGCTATGTCCTTATTTCTCATTTGTTTACTATGAATGCTGTTACAGTGGCATTCTGTATGATGGGTGGAGCTGTGCTTTGCTTCCTTCTGGCTAATACTAACTGATAACACGGACATTTTATTTTTGTTTCAGGACAAAGTCACTAGAGTTAATTTAGACCATAACAGTAAGAGTGAACTGCTCATTGACTCAGATGCTGATCTCAGCAGGGAGGAGGTAAATGATTTCCATGTGGTAATTTAAAAATCTGTTCCTTATTGTTTCTCATCTGTTAGCTGTTGCCTCCCAACTGGGCCTGTGCTTGACTGTGTGCTAATTGGACCCAAAAAGCATTGGTAAGAAGGGTCAAAGAGCCAAAGCCTTGGTTTGGATCTTGGCCTGTGATACGGGGAAGTCATGCTCTGCTCAGCACCTGGAAAATGAAATGCTTATATGAAACAGAGGACAAGGTTAACACAAGAACAAATTGCTTTAACCTGGTCATAAATACATTTTGGCCAGAATTTTTTCTGAAATACTTCTCCTGATCATAGCAGTGGGATTCTGGAAAATCCATTTTTGGAAAGCATTGCATGATACCCCATCCAATCAACACCAGAGAACAGGCTCAGCAGTTGTGGGCACCCCTTCAAGTTCTTTGTTCTTACCTTCAAGAGAATTGCTACGAAAACTCTGTCCTAATCCGTATCTTAGCTCAAAATGCATGGGCCAGAAAAAAAAGGTGCTTGACTTTTGGTTCTCAGGTGAAGTTTGCAGAACTGACATTTATGACGACCATCTGATCTCATTAGACATAGAAGCCATTAAGAGATGATAAATGTGGAATCCCATAGCACCATTTTTGCAGTTACATTTTAAAAGCTGAGCAGCATGTAATGCCAAGCTGAATAAAAATGTTCTATTTTAAATATTGTTGTCCTCATGTGTTGACTTAAGGAAAGGAGTGTGGGTGGTACACACTCCCCCCAGACCATGAGTCAGGCAGACCTGGTGTTATCTCATTAGTAGGTATAGGGACACAAAAGGGTGAATTAGAAGACGGAACTTAGAAAAGACAATGGGCTTAAGGCTCAGCTGTGTAGCAGCCAGTGGCAGGATGACACTGTGTATATGTACAGATTCCAGAAAGCACTTGGTGCATGTTAACTGCTCTGCAAACTCATATGATCCAATATGCTTGTTCAGCCAGCTTCTTTCTGCCTGCCAGGTGGGTTTGTCTGTAGTGTCTGATTTCTCTACAACAATCTGTTTTTGTGCATGTGTTCCCTCTTAAAATATGGCTTCAAAAAAGTTATTTTCTAATTAGAGTTTCAAAAGACAAAATGCTGATAAAAAACAGCTTTCAGCATTTTCACACATCACTGTAAAAGTAAGCATAGGGAAGGTGAGCAAATAAGATTTACTCTGCCACTTCAATTTGTATTTAATAAATACCACTCATAAAAGACAATGCTCACATTACTATAATAAAATAATTGATTGAATGAGATGGTGAAATATGAATGGCAATTAATTATGGTCACAGTAAAGTTTTACATTAGTACTCCTCTAGAATTTATGGAACAAGGGAATAGCTGCACTGTACACGGTTGGAAATCAGACAGAGGTGCTTGGTTTTGAACTGTGTTGGGACCAAAGACTGAATTACACAGTTGATTCCTATCATGTTCCTATCATGTTCATGTTCTATCATGTTCATGTTCTTTAAAAAATCCAGCTGAGGCAGGAATTGTCACTGATTTGTCATTTTGGGTTTTTTAAAGTGTTTTACTTCATTCCAGTGAGCAATAGGTAAAGTTGTTCAAATAAATGGATGTCACCAGACATATAAATGGTGCCTTGGCTAATGAGCCCTCTGTGTCTCATGGAACTGAGATATCTTTTATCATCTCACTTACTGATGTGGACACAAGTGAAGAGCTGCAATATAAGCTACAGCAACCAGGAGAACAAGTGGGTAGACGTATTACTTTCAGCTTGTGCTTTGAGGTGAAACTTGGGGTATATAATATATAAAATGCAAATAAAATTCATGGTGGTACAGATATATGATTATATATATAAATATATGTGCATGTATATATATATATAGCATCATATGGAGACTACAGATTTTTATCAAGTCAAATATCTCCTTATATATATTTTAAGACCTTACTGAATTGTTAGATCATCTGTTTGGCCTTCAGGATATCAAAGATATCATCACTTCAGGATATCATCATTTCAATCTGTTCTCCTTTACTGGATCCAATAAGTTAATTTTGCATATCAGTCCAAAAGATATTCAGCCAATATCAATAGCATTTGAAACTCTTAGCAGTAGTCTTAAAATTTGTGTTGATGTATTTTTATTGATCTTCTCTTCTACATTCCCTCTCTCTGTCAAAAGATCAGTAATTTTCTCCTGCGGAGTCAATTGGTCCTGTAAGACAGCTGGGGGATCATCTAATAGATGTGAAGGATAACTTCTTCTAAAGCAAACAAATTAAATAATACCAGATGGGAAAGTAATCCTGGGGATCAGAACAACCAAAAATCATCCTGAAAGTCATTTGCAATGGACTTTCTTTGGATCATCCACTCAGAGCAGACTCTAGGAAACAAGAAGAAAAGGGGTATGCTGAGGCCTTCCCTGAACTGAAAGGTAGGGAAAGGAAAAAAAGATAAGAACCTTCATACAGGGTGACAATTAAGGTATACTGAATCTGGGTGACAGCTAATAGGGTGGAGGAGCCCTAAAAAGCCTGGGAAATCTTTGAGACTAGATGAAAATTTATGTGGACATGTAATGCCTTTAAGCTAAAATGTCTGAAGGTGACATATAGTCAGAAGATTTTGAATAATATCCTGTGGAAGTTAATCACACTCCAAAGGGAAACAATTCTTTGTTTAATGTGAGAGGGAAGGTTGAGTGAGACAACACACAACCTCTTAACAACACAAGGTAATTCTTCACTGTGCTCCTTAATTATATACCATAAATGTCAATCACAATTCATGTTACCTGTAGCTAACTATAATCTGCCTGCATGAACCCAACATAAATTAGCCAGTTCCTACAGGTTGATGTTAAATATGCTTCAGAACAGGGTACATCT
The DNA here is from genome assembly GCF_026979565.1 of Vidua chalybeata. Classification (NCBI taxonomy): domain Eukaryota; kingdom Metazoa; phylum Chordata; class Aves; order Passeriformes; family Viduidae; genus Vidua; species Vidua chalybeata. The sequence goes on along the minus strand of NC_071531.1, from coordinate 80,956,827 downwards.
GATTGCCAGTGGAGATGGAGGGAAACATCTGTAATCTCAGTCCATAAATCTCATTTTCCTAACCTGGAGCACTCTTAACCACACTTCTTAACAAAAGATCTGAATCAATGTAAATGTTTGTCCCTGTCTGTCTGTAGAATCTTCTAAATGCTCCTTGCTTGTACAGGGTGAAAAGAATTCCTCTTGAGGCAATGGCAGGTGTCTGCTTGTAAAAATGACAGACTATTAGAAATGCAATCCATTGTGTGGCAAGGGAACAGAACTTTTATTCTAGATTTCTTTATAAATGAATATATTAGAAAATGCGGTTATCAGCAGGCTGTTTATGACCAGAAATATTTTCTTATACCTTAGTGCTCCTTATATCTTTAGACACTTGTAAAATAGACCATTATGTGTAATAAAAAACATTTAATGAAACTTTCATTCGGAGGACATTGAATTCAACAGATTTATCTTTGACACTGACAAATTTCTCACAAGATCTGATTTGCATGGAAACCACTGGGGTCTCATTTTAGTTCCTGTAATACACCAGAACAGTGATTTTATCATTTCAAAGTCATTTATAAGAGCCCGGAGCTACATGACACAATGGCAATGCTTAGGATTGCAGCAGTACATCATCTGCATAAGTGCCATAACTTTCACTGCTGTGATAATCATTCCCAGAGCCTATATCATACATATAAACATGTTTCAATCAGGGGGGTGGGGGGGGTGGGGGGGAAGGTCTAATTGATCAATTATTTCCCAAAATGTCTTATCATTATGCAGAACATGTTTATCTAAATTTTAAAAAGGACTGAAAGGCATGGTATACTGATTAGGTTATCATTTTCCTACCTTTTAGTAGATCAGATGCTGTACTAAAATTTTTCACAGTTATGTACTACAGAGAAGTAAAAAATAAATACAATTTACTAATAAATTTATGCCAGGTAATCCCCTTGACTGCAAGAAAAAAAATTCATAGGATATAATTAATACTCTAAAACGAACATTCTTCATGTCTTGAGCAGACCCTGGATTCAAATTTTTATTTGAAAACTGTTAAATGATAGTCAAACAGACCCACCTAGCAAGAGTCACAAGTGCACAAACAAAAAGGGCAAAAAGGAAAATCAATGCAAATGTACAGCCTTGAAAGTAGAAGGATCAATACCCTCTGATGTTAATACCACAGAGTTAGATTTATTAACCACCTAGGCATTTGAGAAATAATTTATATAAATACTTATCCCCTCTATTATAAGGATTTATATTTGAAGTTCATCTTTGCAAAAGTCTATTATAGTAGGCAGCCTCTTTACTTAAAAATACTCCCTACAGCAGTGACATTTCTCATATAAATCACTCCCTAACTGCTACAGAAACTGAAATGGGATTTTAAGCTCCTGATGACAGTTCTTCAAAAACATCCAAATTCTTTTTTTTAAGGGCAATTTAGGTGAGATTTTTTAAAACTTATTTGAGGACCTAAATGTCCCTGATTTCATAAGAGCCAAGAGTTTCCTATTGGAGACCATGGTCTTTTCTTTCTGTGCTGGGAAAATGAGAAATCTTCCCAGCAAAACCAGGAGTTTTTTGGTTGGTTGGAGACCACAGCAGTGGGCAACAGAAGAAGCAGGACAGTCTGTAAGTCACTTATTTAAGGGCCATTCTGCATGTGGCATGTATCCACAATGCCATCACAGGAACAAACTCAAGGAAGTGTTTTTTTTAGGTAGTATTCTCAGCATCTGGGCAAATAAAAAAACACAAGTCTTCAAAAGAAACTTGAATTTCAGAATTGCATGTGGCCCAAAATGACCTGTGGGGACCAGAGAAAACCCAGTTCTTGTAATGGTTTCCCTCAGGCTAAATCCTTCACTAGCAGGGCAACTTCATATCACAGGGTTTAAGTACAGCTTTCATTCATGCCGACTGAGATAAATAAATAGGAAGATTAAGATAAGTAAGAACTAACCCACGCTCCTAGCCTACAATGAAAACAAGCACAGTCACATAACATATATAAAGACAAGCACCAGGCACCAGAGATGCAGCCTGGGTTGTTGTGAGAAGAGATAGCAGAGAGAAGAAAAGGATTGTTCCAACTATTTAGATTTCCCATTATTAACTCCACTGTTAAGTTCCCTCTATTGCATTTATATACTTTCAAAGGTACATGGCTTTTAATGTATTAATTCTTCCTAGTATCTGAGTCTCCCAAGTATTCATGCATGTCTCAGTGCTCTTAAATAGCGGCTATAATCGGTACAATTGTGGTTTTAACAGTTCTGGTTACACTACATTAAGGTAGTAAAAATCATTGAAAGGATTCTTCAAAATTATTATCCTGCCTTGGTGCATGAACATACATGTGAGCAGGTTTGCCACTTACAACAGCCTCTGCTTGAAAGAGGCAACACAGAGGAGGGAACGATTTGTTAGCAGCGCTATCAGGGGAATGTTCCCCCTCTACCTATGTGTGTAATCTGCTTGCTTGAGCTATCAGTCATTTTTCCTATGCACCACTCCACAGTATTTACTTGGAATGAATTCCTGCTTTTTGAACCTGTTATGTTCAGTCACTGCTCCACTGCAATTTTTTTTTTTTTTGAGATTTCAGACTTATGTTTTCTCCTAGAAACTAGCACCTCATTTGATGTAGTACAAACTTATCATCACAGCTTCTCCTAAGTATTTTCATAAGAGATATTTCCTGCCTCGTAGTAGCCCAATAGCAGTTTGGCAACTCTGCAAAGGATGCAAGGCATACCAGGGAGTGAGAGTATTTTTAATTATGTTTTTACCTTGAGTAGGACATAGCAAGAACTGACACAGTAGGAACCCCTGACTCTGCGGGGGAAGAACAGCTGGCTTTCAGACCCACACTAGACTGCAAAGCTTAGCCTGAGATTCTGCATGTTTGAGCTTTAACACTACTTATGTTATTGTTGCGTTATTCAGCAGCTGTAACAACCTTTGGAGATACCTTGCTGTGCTTGCTGAGACAAAAAGCTGCTTGTGAAGCCAAATGGCATTGTGTCTGAATAAAACCCAAATTTGGACAGATACTTATATTCCCGTGATTCCTTCATTTTTGCCTTGAGTGGCCCATGCTATGATGTTCAGTACTTATATTAAAGATGATTCATTTTGTCAAGGTGAAGGATGTTCAGCCTGCTGAATATTTTGCTTAAGAAGTGATTTACTTTCTCTCTCCTTTCCTGCAGTTCCCCCCCTGCTGATGGAGGATCTTTCCCTAGTGACCCTAGAGAAGGTATTTTTCCCCAAGTATGAAATTGATTCCAGCTGACAACAGAGTGTGTCAATCACTACCCATTTTTGTCATCTTCAAAGACTCCTCTTCCCCTTATTTAAATTGTATTTTCATAATTGAAAATTGCTTTCAGATGACTTAATGAATTCCTCCACTCTATTAAAGGCTGAAAGCAGATGAAATACTGCAGCTTTCAGATTAAGTGCATTTTTATAGGGAAGCTTTAGCAGAAGCTTCAGCAACAGCAGCAACAATTTTTTTGTATTAAGACATACTCACTAAAGAAGTAAATCAGAGTGGTAGAAAAGGCATTTTCCACTAGCACCACTGCAAGAAAACAAGTCCTAAATTGTATTTTGACCTTATGGATATACTTGTGAAGCTTCTGAATTGCTGGAGCTGACATCAATCTCCAAACAACTAAAGTAATCCATTGATCAACTGAGATTTGCATTCTTTCCTGTTGATATAGTGCTGCATTTTCCATTGTGATATCTCTTTAGAATGACCCTGGAAAGCATAAATGCTGATGGCAAAACATACTGTGCAATCTCTATTAGCCATCCACAGTTCATCTTATGATGGTAAGTAGAGACAGACATAAACTGTTTTCTTGTGATGATACCCCTGATCACTGGGGTTTAAAATGCAGGCTTGCGCAACAAAGTAGTAGTTGATAAATACAGCTGAACTATTAAACCATCTGAAGCTATGCTCTGAGACACTGTAGTGCAAATATCTGCTGATAATTATGTGTCAATTATTCAATTATTCATATAGTTTATTTAAAAGCAGCTTAACTGTTAGGACCTTTTTTTGTACAGAAGTGTGAACTAGTATTTCTTTATATTCTAAAAATAAACAGCAGTATCTATATTTGGATATCAGACTTTTCAAAATCTTAATACTGTTTCTTTTGATGATTTGGGTTTTTTTTAAAAAAAGCTGGATGGTGAGTTGGTATATACTGGTGGGCTTCAAGACTTGATTAAAAGCCAGTATCTCCTGGATTAGAATGAGCCACATTGATTTACCACACCCTCTGATCTACATACTCATTCAAATGCAAATCTAGAATAACTCCTCTAAAACAATGAAGTTGCCTCAGTTCTGACCTAGTATGCATGGTGTCAGAAACAGGACTATTGTGTTTGTATGCATAAATCCATTTGCCCTCTTACCCACGTGGACTTTCATCTCACTTCCACCTTTTTTTGGTAGTAGCAGTACTAGTAGTAGTAGTATGGACAGAGCAATTGCATTCAGTCCCTTTGCATTATAAGACCTCCACAGTGCAAAAAGCTCCAAAAGAAGGAGAGAAGAAAATTAAGTGTGTAGTTGAGCAGGTAAGACATAATATGTAAGGCCTAAAGAGGACATAATTTTACACAGAACTGTCCACTTGAGGTCATCTTACAAACCTGACTCAACAGAATTGTACCTTGGTTTGTAACCTACTCTTTGTTAAATGTAGCTTTAAATACCATGGCCTTCCCAATGCTTAACCTCTGGTTCAAATTATTGGAATGAAATCACAGTTAGGCACAACACACCATGAAAAGAACCTTTTCCTTTTCTGTTAGCATGTTCTTACATATCACAATTGATATGTCTAAGAGGTATAGCACAAATGTCACAGCTGAGAAAGCTCTAGTGGCTCCAGGCCATCTTTCAAAACACAACTTCTAAGTTGCATAGTAGTATAATTTAAGGCTATCCTGCAATACCCTGCTGTCCTGGTTTAGGGTAAATCTGGGAGAAAAAACCTCCAGAAGGAGCCCCCAGAAAGCATACTGCCACTGCCCCTCCCCCTACCTGGTTCGGGAAGAATTTCCTTGGAGAGAAGTGGAAAAAAGCCTGTTTATTTAACAGGCAAAGTACTCCCCAGTACCAAAAAAAATGAACAACACTAGATGGCAAAATTCTTTCACTGCTCTGAAGAGATAACAAATTCAGCAAGTCTCTCCTGGGAGTGGTCGCTCTGTTATCGGTCCCTCTGGTGCTGGGGATGGCTGCTGCAGGTCACAAAGTGCAGGCTCTTGGTGTTTCCCAGGTCCCAGTCCGGAGCAGGTTCGAATGGTTCCAAGAAAAGGGAAAGAAAGACAGTCCAGGGAAAATCTGGACTGCCTAGCTAAATTAACTAACAAGCAAAAAGCAAAAGCAAGCAGAAGCAGGAGCAAGAGCAAAGAGCAAGAGCAAAGGCAAAAAGCAAAAGCAGCACTATGTACTGTCATCTGTGTCCAGCAGACCATGGGGGAGTGAGCAGGCTGATAACAAAACTTCGCTTTTCAGAGCCAGTCTTGAAAGCACAGAACATAATATCCAGCATAAACAAAACAGATGAGTGGGGATACAAGCATCATAACGTCACCCTAGAACACCTGCACATCAAAACATATTTTTAAGAGAATGTTAAAGCTGACTGCATTGACGGAATCCTTTTCTTTCCTGCAAGGTCTAGAATTTGTAGCATTAGCAGTACTTGAGATAAGTGATGATATCCTGTTGTAGATTTGGCTTACCCAGCTCCTGATGTGTTTTATAGTTCAAGTAATTCTCTTAAGGAAGGCTAAATTTTGATTTCATGTTTGTGAGCAAAGCTGTAGAGTATTCAGGCCTCCCCATTCAAGATATGCCATAATTGAATGAACAAGAACTTGTCCAGCATGTTAAAGCTCTTCCCTGACAAGACTTTCACAGCTCAAAGGCTCATCCCAATTATGTCTTTCTTTGAAATAGCATTGATGGTTTTCAAAGGCAGACTTCAGAACCTACTAAGACCCACATGTGGAATCATATAGGTTTATAAAAGCCTTTGAGATCACTATGTCCAAGTGTTATACTGGGCCTGCCAAGGCCATCACTGAACCATCTCTGAGCATTACATCTACATCCTTTAAATACCTACATGGATGGTAAACCAACCACTTTTCTAGGGAGCCTGTTCCAATGCTTGACAGTGGACATTATTGACATTATGTATGTGAATATTTTCTTTTTCCTTCTATACAATCTAAACCTCCTCTGGCACAACCTGAAGCTATTTCTGCTTATTCTATCACTTGTTACTTGGAAAAGAGATTGACCCCCATCTGGCTACAACCTCCTTTCAGACAGTTGTAGAGAGCAATAAGATCTCCTCTGAGCCTCCTTTTCTCCAGACTAAACACCCCCAGCTCCCTCAGCCAGCCCTCATCAGACTTGTGCTCCAGAGCCTTCCCCAGCTCCGTTGTCCTTCTCTGGACACTCTCCAGCCCCTCAATGTCCTTCTTGTAGCGAGGGGCCCAGAGCTGGACACAGCACTCGAGGTGTGACCTTACCAGTGCTGAATACAGGGCACTGCCCTGGTCCTGGTGGCCACACTGTTGCTGATACAGGCCAGGATGCCATAGGTCTTCTTGGCCACCTGGGCACACACTGGCTCACGTTTAGCTGCTGTTGACCAGCAGCCCCAGGTCCTTTTCTACCAGCCAGCTTTCCAGCCACACTGCCCAAAGCCTGTAGTGATACATGGGGTATTGTGACACAAGTGCAGGACCCAGCATCTGACCTTGTTGAACTTTTTAAAATTGGCCTCAGCCCATCAATCCAGCCTGTGCAGATCCCCCTGCAGAGCCTTCCAGCCCTCCAGCAGATCAACATTCCTGCCCAGTTCAGTGTTGTCTGTGAACTTACTGGAGTGCACTTCTGAGAAGCTCCTCTTATTGCTATGGACATTTATTTAACTTGTCTGGCATGATGTTAGCATCAAGCCCCATTCAGCAGTACACCTGATGTGTGCTGTACTGTGAGGTAAAAATCTGAGATAGGAATAATTTCTGCTAATTCCAATCCTCCAGGTGTGGTATCCTGAACTACACACTTAAGCTTCATTAACTGGGAAGTGAGAGATACATTTTGATATTTTAGGGCTTTACATTTAAGGGCATGATTGTATGAGATGCAATGAGCAGTCCATTTCTGCAGAAAGTACAGAACATCACAGAATAATCATAGAACAGTTTGGGTTGGAAGGGACTTAGAAGAACAGCTAGCTTCAAACCCCTGACATGGGCAGGGACACCTTCCACTAGACCAGGTTGCTCAAAACCCCATCCAGCCTGGCTTTGAATACTTCCATGGATAGCGCATCCACAACTTTTCTTGGCAACCAATTCCAGTGCCTCACCACCCTCACAGTGAAGAATTTCTTCCTAATATCCAATCTAAACCTGCCCTCTTTCAGTTTAAAGCAATTCCCTCTTCTCTTATCACCACATTTCCTTCTGACAAGTCCTCCCCAACTCTCTCATAATCCTCTTGCAACAACTAAAGGTGTTACAAGGTCTCCTGGAGCCTTCTCTTCTCCAGGGTGAACAGCCACAACTCTCTCAGCCTTTCTTCATGGGAGGCAATGTTTCCATTGCTTTTCATTCCCATCCCAGGAATGTATTTGTGCCTTTTTCCTTGAAGTGTTTTTGTACTTAAAAGGATTTTTATTTTTTCACCAAATTGCAAATGAATGGCAAGTACTGGAACTGCTACTGAGATGTTTTGGTTGGGGAGGAAATAAGATTAGCTGTTAAGACAGGTTCAACTCCCTGTGAAGCCAATGTCTTTAAGTACTTATCTTAGCCAGGATGAATTATCCACTGGAAGGATTTGCCACTCTCCACAGGCTCTGAATCCAACTTACCCTGAGTCATTGTTAACACAAAGCAAGCTGCATCAAGGTTAGCCAAATCCCCCAGTATTTCACTAGCACACAACAGTAGTAGTCATGCATACTAGTGGTTGTGTGGATCTTGTTCCAAAGCAAAAGAATCATGTTTTTTTTTTTGTTGGTTTTTTTTTGGTTTTTTTTGCATTTCACTGTGTTCTTATCAGTTTTTCACATGCACATTATGTTGGGAAACAAAAAAGCTGAGAGGAAACTTTAATCAGACATTCTAGAACAGGATCTGGTAGATACAGTTCCTGACCCTGCATATGTTGTCACTACAGAAATAATTTTCCTGTATCTTGAGTATTTTGTGCCCAAAATTGTAATACTGAAAAGTTATTTTCAGGAAGGAAATACTTGAGTTGTGAAGCAAGGAAATCAAATGGTATGAAATGCCATGCTATTGGGGCTGTGTTGCTAAGATGAAATGGACTGTGCACATTTTGATCTTTTAACTGGAAATTGTTGCTTAAGAAAAGTAGTTTCATTTGCAAGACTATTTGGAAAAAATGCCGGAAAGCATTTTTGTAAGTCATGCTCCATGTTGAAGCTTCAACAAAACTCTTAAAACTAATGCATTTAACAGAAGCCCTGAAAAAAAAAATAAAAAGACGATACTTTCCTCTTGAATTCATATATAATTTTCATTATAATTGTAGCTGTGGTATTATGTTCTCCTACTCCAAAAGTATTATTTTGAACTGAAGAACATTACAAGTTAAATATTGCAAAATAGAGCTTCTTTAGCAGTTTCATTTTATTTAAACGCTTCCTTCTGGCACCACAAAAAGAAATTTATATAGGCATGTATGGTCACTTGCTACAGACACGAATATGAAGCTGGAGAGGGCAAGAAAGATTATGATGAGAAAAATCTTTTGAAATAAATGAGTGTGGAAAACTGTGGCAGTCACAAGTCATGGATTTTCTTTCAGATTGATGTGCACTGATTTGTATATTATAAAATATTGCTTGCACCTCTGGAGAAGAACAATTATAATATGAGTCACAATGGATGTAGCTTAATTAGAGAAATATAGATTGGATTTTTTTTCTAGTCAGAAGCTTAAGGGAGCTTCGGATGGTATAAGGAAATATTTATTAATATCATTAAAGCTTTTCATAATCACTTCTAGATGACTAAAAGCCTCTGGGTGGAATGAAATTTGGGGTCTTCCTACCACATAGGAAATGACATTGTGATTAACATTAACACTTATCTGCTATATTTTATCTTGAGCCAATGTCTAGTTCATGTACCTTGAATATGAAGATAAATTAGACCCATACATGGGAAGTTTCTTCCTAACCCCAAAGTAATTACTGGGAGCTATAATTTTAAAATCATATCACTTTACACATTTATTTCACAATTACCAGAGAAACCTTATGGATTTACATGACTTATTAGATTTCATTAGATCTTTTTAACTAATCTTTTCTTGGCTATTACTTTATTTCCCTTATATTCTATATAACATGTACTCCTTCTTGGATGCTAAAAAAAATGGGAGACGTTTTCAAAGTGTTCAACAACTTTCAAGCTACATAGCTTTCAAACAGCTTTCATCTACTGCCAGGATATCAATGATTATGTCTACTAATGACATATTTATGTTGAAATACATATATGCACTAATCCTATAGATAAAAGTACATACTATACTGTGTACGTACATAGCATCATTTTTTAAAGAAAATTAACTTGGAAGTAAAAGGTTCATAATTGAAAATTTTGTATTTACTCAAATTTCTTGCCTTATATATGGAACATAAAGCCACTGAGCTGATCAAATTATTTGAATAATTGTCTTTTCTTAAATGAAAAAGTAATGGTAAAACAATGGAAAATAATTATCCATGATGCAAAATAATTATCCATGATGCAATACAATCTCATTGACTTTTAATCTGCATCCTTTCTTCCAATAAATGTATTCCACTTTCTAAATCAGCAGAATAAAAGAGGACATATCTTAACTGCTATCTAATTTTAAGGCTATGCTTAGATGAAGATAACATTGTTTTAGTATCCTTGTATGCATCATCAGCAAACTCCCAATAAAGACCTCTAGGCATTTGGAGACAGATTCTCTTCTCATTTACATTGCAGCAAACACCATTCATGAAAATTAATTGAAATGAGAATTTAGCCCACTGAGCATAAATCCAGTTTATGAAAGGCTGTTAAACCTGATGATATGAATTTACTTCAGGATGAAATTCATTACATGTTATTTCAACCTGATATGGACTATAAATAAATTAGGTTTTATCCCTTTGTGTTTTATTGCTTATTTTAGAAAATTTCCCTTTAATATGAACAGCTACTCTAAAAACTGAGGTCATGTCTGTATACTGTCGCACTTTGGCAAAGGATTCTCTGCAAAATTTAAGAAAAAGCAAGAAGTGGAATAAATGATCATCCATTCTCTGCGAATATGGTGTTGAATGCAAAATTATTGCAATCTATTCAGCATAATATCTTGTATTAAATCTATGAATAAGCTTGTTTGCATGTTGTATACATTGTATCTAGCTTTAGCCCAGGACTGTAACTTCTACACAGCTAAGGTTTAGACTCCCTTCCTTTAGCAGAGAGAGAGGGACAGGTGTTCCTAGAGGTGCTGAGTAATCTTGCCATAAATGTGTTGGGTTTTTTAGCAGGGGTTGTATTGCCTTGTAGAAGTGTCTATTTCTACTGTTTGCCTATATAGCTGACTTCGAGAGAACTAAACTCAAGTGAGATTAATATGACTGCTAGTATTTTTTTCCTGAACTTCCACGATACAGAAGTTGGAGATTACATCAGAAACATAAAATTCATATGAAAGAAAAAACAAAGTGAACTCTACTTAAAGTGACATGCATGTGATTGCAAAGATCAGACACTAGAAATCAAATTAAAGGGTATTTTAAAAGACTCTCAAGATGTCTAAGTTAGTCTTACAGTTAATTTGGTTTTGCTCTCTAGAGCTTGATTTTCAAGAGAGGATTTTCAATAGGATTCAAATGGGGTATGTACAGTATAACAGCTTCCAATAGCTAGGCACTGGAGGATTCACCCAAACTTTCTCTTTTCTTTTGTTTTGCTGGAATACTGAAAAAAAAGAATAATAAGAAAGTGAGGTTCTGTTGGATAATTAACACTGGCATCTAGGAGCTTCGGGAAGACTAGGAATTCTCTATTATCACCATCTGAAATAATTGACTTAACCCAAAGCTTGTTTGTTTGTACACTTGGTTGTTTTCCCTATATTCAATTAATTTGCTACTAATAACAGGCAGACTACAAGAACTGATAGAAAAGAGCATGAAAGGAGATTTATATGTCTGTAATTCATGCCACTGAAAGCCCACTAGAGGCTCAAGAGCTTCTTTTAAGTACAGATGCAATTGTATGTGTAGAAGTGTAATTGATGACACATTTACCCTTGTTTAATAAAATTTGGACATGCACAGAATAATGTATGTGGTGGAGTAATTACACTGAAGAGAGTAACTGTAAGTCAGAACTGGAAAGTAATGGATACAGAACATTTAATTATAATGTAAGCAAACACATAAAAACCTGCCAAGAATATGAAGGTGGACATTGGGATTCAGCAGAACAATAAAATTTATAATAGCAAGTGTAGAGGATGCACAGCTCTTTGACAGTGCAAGAGTAGGACTTTAAGCAACAAAAACTCTTGGGATCAAAACTCTGCATCAGATGAACCTATGGATAAATTATTTATTTCTCATCTATTCATAGTCTTGCTAATGAAAAAACCTGGTCTCTGACATTACTCGGAAATTGAATAATTTTCTGTTTGCCACTTGTCAAACGATATTTTTTCAAGGTAGTTCTTCTTGGTCATGGTTGTATTGTGCTTGGTTGATATTCATCCAGTCTTAATTCCAGGAATCCTGCAACTGAGTCACTCCTTCTTAATGCTTAACACCATCGACTACTTTTGTTCCCTCTCCTGGAACAGCAGACAAGAAGTGTCTTTAGAGAGTATGAATGCCAGGAACTTTGTACTGCCTTAAGTTATGCTCTGCTCTTCCTTAAAGTTTTCATTTGTGAATCTGAATTATAGCCTTTTTCCATTTTTAGGCCAAGTAAAAAAAGTTAAAAAGATGAAAGAGGAAGGGTAAAGCTACAGCTGCAGGTGATGGGTCTGCTGGGAAATAAGAATAACCTACCTAGAAAGAAAAAAATGAGAAAGACTGGTAAGATACAAGGAAAGAAAATTTCTATGGATTAAGTACTGAATGAGATCAGGGTTCAGCCACAACCTTACTTTTGGGATACTCTTTAATTTGTCTCTCTCGTGCCCTGCTAACCCAAGATAAATCTGTCTACAATAATCTATTTTATATTTCCCAAAAGCTTGATTATTTTCTCTACTGTTCATACCAAAATTCCACTTGTGCCTTAGGTTTAAACCTCAGGTTTACTGCTATTAGGTCCAAAATATTACAGATAATTTTTTTTATACTTTGTTGGTTGTAGAAATGGTTGGGGGAAATAGAAATGGAAAGAGGAAGAAAGCTATTCATCAACAAAGTTGGTTTCCCAAGAGATACTCCATGATGTCCTTTAGTTTTCAGAGATCTTGGCTCATGGAAATCCATAGGTTCTTTGAATGACAGCAGATGGGCCTGGCCAGGGTCACATCCAGGAAAATTATGGGAATCATGTGGTTGAATGAAAACGGACTTCAGTTGCAAAGTAGCTCCTAATGAATCTTCTCAATTCTTAGATAGCCATGAAATCACTGAAGTCTTTAATATTTCATGAATAACCCAAACTCAAAAGAACTCAATAGACACTTCTCACAGATTTAGATCTTTCCCAATGACAGTTTTCTCTTGAAATATCTTTTACACAAAATGTAATGCTAAATCACATATTCTCCTCTTTAAGACATGGAACAACTCATCAGACCTGAGCTCTAGTCCCCAATTCTGCCACTATTAAACCATGAATCTTCATCACCTCATATCTCTGAACCTCTTTTTCATTTTTATTAGTTTGTCTTCTCTATATACTGTGTGAAGGCTGTTTGTAACAGTGACCTACTGAAAATGCCTAATGCATGTATCCAATGTTCTCTAGTGGGCACCTCTGTGTAGCATAATGAAATAATGGAAAGTGTTCCTCAGATATGTTGCTTCTGGGAGCTCTTGAACACTCATTTTCAGTCCAGATTTTCCTGTGAATCTTGGATTAAGGGGGATAGAGTAATTAATTACTTAGTCACATATAAATGTTCGATATCCAAACAATGACATCTGGGTGCATTTTTCCAAGCTGGCCTCTATCAACGATGTTGTAAACAATATTCTGTGCGAGTTAAACCAATTGTCTTCAGATTAATCCTGTTGTGGTTATGTTTCATTGTGGAGTATTTTCTTCCAGAAATAAAAATGTATTTCTCTAGTTGCAAATACCAGACTGGAGAAAACAGGCTCTTTGAATCAAGTCAGTGGTGGAATGTCTAATTTTTTCCTAAGGATAAAAACCAAATATGTTGCTTTCTCCTAGTAATTAATTTAATTATTACTGCAAAATGTTTAGTCAGATTTATGAAATTGTATACTTTGCAAGGAGGTTTAATAGTTGAAGAGTTACTTTCTGGAGGTTACTGTAAATACACAGTCAATAACATTCATGCCCATATAAACAATATTGATTTCGGCTTCTCACTGACATAAACTATTCTAAATCCTCCTTTCTTTTTTTTTTTTTTTTTTTTTTTTTTTTTTATACAGTGACATAATAACTCTTAGGACTTCCATAAAAGCAAATAGAAGCCAAACATAACTCTACTTAAAAAATGAATGCCTTTACATATACTTAGCAGTCTGGAGCATAATGTTTGGATACTGTGAGAGGAATAAGCATTGGGAAAAGAACTATGTCATTTAGAGGATAATTATGAAATGAAGACCACATATTTAGAGGATAATTATGGAATGAAGACCACATATTTTTGTAAACATACCCATTCCGATCCTGGAACGCCTCTGTGATTCCTTCACAGCCAGAGAAATAGTAGATGGTGAAAGACACAACATACAATTAATTGCCAGTTATCTCTTTCTAGGATTATCTAGATTGCAGGCAGTTGCTTACAGATATTATGGTGCAGACACAACCCAACTGGATAATTAATGGTGCTACTGTCTCAAGGATAATGGTTAACCATGGCTAAGTTTGTGCATAGTTCGGAGGGATTGGCAAAGCCAACCTGTTACAAGTTTAGCACAGGCCAGAGATCAGATGAAAACCCAATGTGTTTTTCTGAGTACAAGGTGGGAGCGGCAGAAACCTGGATATCCATACTACCCTTGCAAGACTTCAGGGATTTTTTTTTCCTTCTGCCCTGTTGTAGTGACGTATTCCTGTGAAGTAATGTGATTTCATCTAACTCCACATCTGATGGAATAGTTTGAATAACAGCTAAGGGTTATAGCTTTACATGTCAGAACTGAAGTACAGGACCATCACAGACAAAATTTCTCTGAACATACATGGGCAGTAGGACAGGTAGGAGAGGGGAAGCTGTCAGTTCTTGAAAAATTACCAGCCAAGGGTGGGAAAGTTTGTTTATTAAGAAATAAGAAACTCAATGTATAGCTGTCTTTTGTATAGCTCAGAAGGCAAGGATGGGGACTGTGTTTTCCAAGAGTCCACAATCTGTGTCTGCATAAAATTCCTTTGACAATCAACAACTTTGAGGTTTAGAATTAGAGATAGGAAAATCAGTACCATTTTCTGGTCACTTCTGAAGTGCCATCATACATCCAGCTCATAACAACTCAAAATTTTTGGTATTGATTTTATAGTCACCTATAAGTGGTATTAAACACAAATAAGAATTTACTTGCCAACATGTTCTGGTTTTGTTGTTTTTCTTGGCTACTGTGCAGCCTACCAGACGAAACTGCAGATTGATTTCTGCTGAGGTACATAATTTATATAAACTTTTTTAATAGGTATTGGACACCTGTCTGTGGTTAATAGTAGAGTTAAATCTTATAAGAAAAGGAACTGGGTTGCCAATTTAGACCTGAATCTGATATTTCCAGCAGAGAACAGAGTAAGCTTTGTTTCATGAAAGTGCAGGCCTTGCAAAAGTAGCTGTAGTTAGAACTTGTAAAGGTCAGTGTTTGACTAAGACTTTAAAGAAGAAATAATGAAGGGTTGACTCTATTGCATTTAGAATCTAGGTTAAAAATACCTATACCCAAGCAAAAAATAAACCTGAAATAAGAGCTTTTTTCTTAGGATTTGGGAACAAAGATTGAAGATGAGTGTTTTTGCATAGGTGAAACTAATTTCACAGGCTTTGACATTATCTGATAGATCAGAAATCTAATATGCTGAGGTCCAACAGATTCTCAAACAGTCTAATGCTAGGAGCATTGCTTCACTGAAGTTTTAAGCTACAGCTATATGGTGAATGGGGAAATTGGCATGGTGGTAAAGCTTTATCCACAAAAGGCAAACATTCCTTTGTTTGAAAGTTGTATTTTGAATTGCCACAGGGAATCTCTTCATATTTTGAGCTAACTGCAGTGTCCTGATGTTCTGGTTTGAAAATAAAACTAGTGAGAGACTCTAAGTCAGAAATACAATTTATTAGGAAAAGTGAAAAAACAAAATATATGCAATAATACAAAAGAAAAACCACTGATGGAGTCAGAATACAACCTAACACCCTTTTTGGTCAGGGTGTTGGTAGCCGTCCAAATTGGAGTGGCTGCAGTCCTCCTGGAAGTCCAGTGGTGAAGCCTGAGTCTGGTGTCCCAAAAACCCAGATTATATCTAGCTAGGAATGCTTGGCTCCTCCCTCTGGGCAGAGCATCTCACAATGGGATGTTATAGTTCTTATCAATGACATTCAATAGCCCATTATCAGCAGATGTCTCCCTGGAGGGAGAATTGGTTGTGAAAGAGATAAGGAAAACTGCCTACAAAATAGAAGACAACTGCTATACAGATGAAATGGAATGCATCTTGCCTTTCAATCTCGGACACCTAAATGTTAAAATGTCCAGCACATTGAGACTTACCGCTGAGCAGAATTGGCTGCAATAGTCTTTGAGTATTTTTTGAAGAAATCATCTGAAATGAGAGTGGTTCTTCCCTGTCTGAAACCTAGATCGTGCTCAGTGTATCGTCAAGTTTAGATATATCAGGCCATGCAAAATTATCAGCACATTGTTTACATCGCAGTAGCTGCTGGTTCTATTTTTTAAACCACAGCAGGAATTTGTTTTACTTCCAGGGATACTTTAATTCCCCCATCCATTTTCTATATCTCCAAGCCAAAATATGTTGCAAAGCAAAAACACAAAGCATACCAGCACCACTAATCACAGTGGAAACAAGGAGAAAAGAAGAAACTGATATGTTCAGAAAGTAAAAGTAATCTGACATTGTCATGTATTGGTTGTTACAAAAATTCTAATATTTATCACATCTCACACCACTTTATTTCAACTGGATTCAAAGAAAAACCTCTTGTGGAAGAACTGAAGGTGGCATATCTCAAGCTCATTTCCATTGACTAACTGAAATGTTGATGTACTCTGCTGCAGCCTGAGTGTATATCCAGAATTTATATTCAGATCTCTGACAGAAGAAATTTTGTATATCCAGTCACCTGCCATGGTAAGGCTTCATATATTCAAGGTTCACTCATGTGGCATCATTATAGAAAATTCAGTTCTGCAAGGGGCTAAAAATTCAAAATAAAGACATGCAAAGATAACTTAAAAAATCACTTACTAATTTTTAAATTCCTGCCTGTGCATTTCTGATCATTATCTCACTTATTGAATATTTTCCCATTTACACTGTAAAGGCAGCTGTACTGGCTGATATTAAGAGTTCATTAACAGTGCCCATAAAGGATAACTATCTCCATAGATCAGTGTGTAGTGATAGTGGAATGAGCCATGGGATTGCAATGGGATTTACTTACTTCTGTTTTACACACATATACAGTGAGTTTTTTAGGCGACTGTCCATTTTAATGCTTCTCCAATACATCTTGATACTCTCACTGTACTTTACCCTTCACCTTCATACAAAACTGTGTTTAACCTCTGGCACTTCTCGGCCCACCCTTCTTGACCTTACTCAAGCCAGACACCTATTGCACCAGGAAAAAGAAGACAGGCGTGTGGTACATTTCTCTTGTTGTGTCTTGACATATTGCCAGGCAGAACATGACCAGGGACCTTCTACCAGCTTCTTGGATGCCTTTGAAAACACAGAGATGATGTCAGGTTGTCTGACACCTGGTAATTTTGTCTTCACAAACTACGGGGTTTTTTTTACACTTTTGAGCCTATGATCTTCACCACCATTGCTCACTGATCCTCAAAATTATTTTATTTTTCCCAGATTCTTTTAAGTAAACTCTTTCTTTTTTTTTTTTTTTTTTTTTTTTTTTTTTTTTTTTTTTTCCCAGGCAGGAGCTGTTGCCTTTCCAGAAGAAATTAACCAGATGGAGCCATGACCCTAAATTGTGCATAGAGATCTGCAAGAAAACAGTGTGTAGCTGATTGCTTCTCTAACACTATTACATCTTCCAACTATTTTCAGCTAAAGGGAGTTTCTGAACTGGCTGTTATCCTGCATATTTTAGAATCTTTTGAGAATTTCAGTGTCATGTGATTGTCTAGTGAGATCTTCAGCCAATGTCAAATTTGGCTATACACAGCATTCTTTTACAGGAAAGCCCAGAATGATAGCACATGTTCTGTGTAAAAACCACTGTTTTTGTTGTTTATATGAAAATGACTTCTACTCTCATTATTTGGCAGTCAATAGTTCTTGTCTTAAAAAGAATGATGAATAATTGAGTCCTACCTATGCCTTCCATGGCACTAATAATTTTGTAGAAGCTTATCATATCTCCTCTGAAATCTTTTGCTTTGGCAACAAAAAAAAAAAATTTCATCTACTCAGTTGCTTCCTGTAGAAAAGGCTTCAATATCTTTTAACCCTTGTTATCTATTTTCTCAGCTCTCCTATTCCCTTTTAGAGTAGGGAGGAAAAGCACAAGACACAGTGTTCCAATGGCTTGCAAATCAGACTTGAGCTACCTATACAATTTTTGTTCTGTCTTTGTGATCTGCAGTGAAAGGCAGAGATCATTTCACATGGAAACTGATTTCTGTCTCAATTTTCTTGCTTTTTCCTACCTTTTACTTTACACCATGGCCAAAGCTGCCATAGAAGCAATGACAGACCTCAAAAGACAGGGAGGACAAGCCCTTAGATTCAAGTGGAAGTCAAGTGTAAAACCAGTATGTGCAAACTACATCAGTTATGACCTCACCTTGGGAACTACAATATTACAGGGGAAAAAAAAAAAATCAAAATTTAGTGCAAGTGGACAGCATACATATGAAGACAAAAGGCAAAAACTCACCAGGGGTGAGTTGTGAGTTTATAGTTTGATGTTAAAATTTCTTGAGCATTCTCCATAAGGTAAAAAGCAATAAAATCTCAAAGGCACCTATACTCCATCAGCAGTAACCTAAAAATAGTCCAAGGAACTAGCCATATAAATAAACATAATTTGCAAGTAAAGAAGTAATGAGAGCTACTCAGCAATTAACTTTCTGGTCAGAAAATATTTTCAGCTGTTTGACTGAATAAGTAATTGTTTTTCAATTATTGCATCCTGCATTAGGAGTAATTTCTTCTCATTCCCATATATGCAGCTTTCACAGTAATGTAAAAGTTGAAGTGAGAGATTTTCTGCAGAACTCAAAACATCATTTGGTTTTGACCCTTGTGGGTATATCAGACACTCTGAATATGTACTGGACGCTTTAACCTAAGAAAGCTTATCCTCTTTTACTGGTGATACAAATGCATGGTATCTAGCATGACAACCCTCTCATGCGAGAATTAACAGATTTAACAATATGCATATAATCCCCTTAACTACTGTAATTATTCAAATGTGCAAACTAATACATGAGTAAACACATGTGCAGAGTGAAGACAGCTGTCATTTATTTTTTAATTTCAAAGTCATAGCCCAAATACTGGGAACAGAGTTTTAGAAGCTCAATTTTCACATTTTGAATTGTTCTATATCTTCATAATCTGGAAAGGAATAAAGCAAATATTTTAGTTTGGGGGGGAGCTGAAATCCATCTGTGACTGGGAAATATAATTGTACTGCCTCACCATTACCATAACATCCCCAGAGTCTGCTGTTGGAACTGACAGCAGAGTTGAGCTGATGGTACTTGAAGCACACTGAATGACAAACACCACTTGCTTAGCAACTCCAAAGCCCATTTACTTATGAGTAATGCTGAAACAAGGCCTAATTCTCACTTTCCCACCTCTCCAGCAAGTATGCACTTCACTCAGTATCTGACCTGTAAAGATATGAATCTCTCTTGCCAGTTTTTTTTATAATACCAGATTTCCAGCTGCAGCCTCTATCCCACATCCTGCCTCATGAAAATGAAACAGACAAGATGCAGAAACAAATGTGATGTTTGGGTCTCACATGAAAAAGGACTGAGGATCACTAAGATATAGAATTTCCACTACCAGGGGTTATGTTAAACTCTCAAATGGAATATTTAACTTTTCACAATAGCTTTGAATGCCCCTGATGGAAGTGATGAACTACTCACTCAACTACAGCAGTGATGTAACCCAGTGTACACCCGAAACATAACCACAGTCAGTTGTGTAAAAGCCATGCAGCTAAGTGAAACCTCAGATGTGGAATGCAAATTGCTCACCTCTGATGAGCACTGTATTCACTTGATTGATTTTAAATGGTTGTATAAGTGTTCTCATATATGTTAAACCTGTATAAAAAAATTAAATAACTCCCAGTGGAATTTTTTTGGTATTACACTCCGAAATTGAGCTTAACTTGAACAACAGAGTTTAAATACCTTGGGATGTCGTTCATCATAGCATGATTTTAATTTTAATTCAGAACCATAAAAATGTGGGTGACACAGTCATTTTGAAAAGTGTCTTATCTAGGGTTTAAGCCAAATTCATAATTTCCAGTATTATTCCAATGATTTCCATCAGATATAAAACAGGTATGGTGTTTTCAAGCGACTCAAGTACATGTAATTTTTGATTTTAGATTTCTGACAAAAATGCATAACCAAGCCACCATTTTGAATCTCTTGGCAGAAAATATATTTTTCATCATACCTTTTCTAGAAACCTTGGAAAGAGGAATGCCTTGGACTTCCTCATTGTACTTGCTTTATCTCAGTGTCTGGATTCAAACATAAAGCTTTTAAATAGAAGATTACTTCCACTTTCTCCCTATTTATAATCTGATGTGTCTATGTGTGATTGAGCTCACTAAGCCTACTGAAACTTTGGTCTTTCTCTTACTGAACTCCATCAAAATACCTCTTGGTATACTGCATCTCTGGAAAGATGCTCATCTCCACTTGATCTAAAGCTTATTCCAATTCAAGCAGAATTTATTATTCTGTTGCTCATTTAAACAACAAATTGGGTTTTTTTTGGAAATTGCATTTAACTTTCATGCCTCAATTCTTATTATCTAGGATACAAATGAAACTGAGCTTTAAAAATCAGAAGTCAATACGATCAAGTAAAGTTCAGAAGTTACCAAACAAATCTGTGATTTGATGCCTGTGAAATTAGAAGCTTGGAAAGGACAAGTTAAATCAAAAGCATTTCCTGTACACAGAAACACAGGAGTGTCTGGGCTTCCCTCACTCACTTCCCTCTGTGATATGTCAATACCTTAATTCAAACCCAGCAGAGCTGATGACAGACTGACCCCGTATGGTAGTTTCTTCAGCTTTTAACATATAAATCACTTTTTTTTTGCTCCCTGCAATCATCCACGTTTTCACAATGTTGTATCAACTAATACTAGAGGAAGGGGGAAAACAAAACAAAATAAAGCAAAACAAAACAAACAAACAAACAAAAAAAAACCAGACAGGAGGTTACAAGTGAGTTGGAATATTTTGAACCAGATTGTAATTACTGCCGCAGATTTTCTAACTTTGCTAGCCTGAGTGAAAAAAGGTTGTAAGGCTCTCAGTTTTGCCTCTGAGCAAAAGTTGGGGATATACAAAGAACTTTCTGCTGTGACCCTACATGAAAGGTAGAACAGGGAGGTTAGTGTGTGAGTGAGTGCAATATTAAAAGCTTTCAGGGGAGAACATTCATTGAATTTCTAGTCAAAAGCTCATCAATTTAACAAGCATTAAACTCAAAGTAAGGATTGCCAGCTGTATGAAGAACTTAACGCAGTGGTATTCTCTGT
This sequence comes from Vidua chalybeata, assembly GCF_026979565.1. Classification (NCBI taxonomy): domain Eukaryota; kingdom Metazoa; phylum Chordata; class Aves; order Passeriformes; family Viduidae; genus Vidua; species Vidua chalybeata. The sequence goes on along the minus strand of NC_071531.1, from coordinate 80,935,538 downwards.
CTTGGACAATTAAATTTTCCTTCTTCAGCCATCTCTGAGGAAGCTGGCACTGCCTGGTTTGGATGCAGGAATTGGATTTCCTCCATTACCTAGCTAAGTTTCTGAGACAGCTTCAAGAATACAGTCTAAGGTACCTCATTATTTCCTTGAGCTGACAACTGAAATATTGGTAAGTAAATGTAAATGTCAGTCTCTGCCATTAATCACAGAATAACATTGATCATTTAGAATGTGTTTAAATTTGTTGAGACACTATTTAAGACTCTGGACATATAGAACATTTTATTTGAAGTATGGAGATTTGGATTATTGTTAATTTTTAAGTGACTATAAAGTAAAAAAAACCAAACTGTGTTGTTGAGCTTCAGAATATTTGTAGATTGACTTAGGACGGTTTGAAACCATGACTTAATGAACTTTGCATGTTACACAGAGCCTTTAATTTAGGAATTTATCAATGGCAACAGATGAGCCATTTTTCCCCTACTGTATTAGTGGCATCCCAGGACCATCACCACCTTGATAAAGAAGAAGCAAATAATCCCTCTCCCTTCAGCTGGGAGAGAAGAATACATGTTTCAAGAATTTAGGACTGGAAAGAAACTAAAATTTCCAATTTATGACAATAAGAGGTTTCAGGATGTGACATTATTCAATGGTGCAATAGGAATACAATTTGTGTCACTTTATGTGCTATGAGAAGTCTCACCTGCCTTGTAGCTTCTACCTCAGAGTAGGACAGGACTTACATAAATACTGCCCTGTACTGGTTTGCTCTGTCTAGAAGTCTTGGACATTGCACAAGCTCCCAAATGGCACTGGCTGTGTTTCTGTTAAAAAATGAAAAGTCTCAGTGCAGAATAAATCAAGTGCCTAAAGTTAGCTGTACAGCACAATTTAGAGTGTCTTGCCTGATTCCAAGAGTGCTCCTGTGTTGCATATGGCAGCTTTGTGGTATAGAGGAACTGGGAGAAGTTAAGCTGGAAACATAGGGTGCAATGTGGGAGAAGATGTTTTCATTTTTGTCTTTGTTTCGCACTACCCTAGACTATTAAGTTTGCAATAAATTAAATTATTTTTCTTTAAGTCTAGTCTGCTTTGCCTTTGATGGTGATTGCCAAGGGATGTTCCTGTCTTTATCTCATCAGCTCATGAGCTTTTTCACCTTATTTCCTGCTTCTGCTCTATTGTGGAGGAGAAGTGAAAGACTGGCTGAGTGGAGGTATGGGAGCCAACCAAGGTCAGCCCAGCAGAGAGGGGGCTGCCTGCCTCGATAGTGAGACCATTTTCCAGCTGTCAGGAGTGTGACAGGGCTCTGCAGAGCTGGTTTATGTTGTTGATCTGAACCACAGCATCCTGGGACTGCTGAAAGGACTATTCTGTTGTGGGAGCAACAGGGCCTGATGTGCCTGTTCTGGTGCACTGCTCTGACACAGCAACAGAGGAATCTGCTAATGAAGGACAGAGTAAAGCTGGAAGAGATGCTTCACCTGTGCAGAGCTATCTAAGCTGGAACACTAGTCCCAACCCTAAAGTCTTCTCATATTCTTTTATCTGACTCAGTTTTCAATGAAGAAAACCTAAGGTGAATGATCCCCCTTTGCTTGTGATGGCTGAGTTATCTGGTTACCTATCTCAATCACATGGATGATGGTCTAGAGTCTCAGGAATATTTAAGCCTCTTTGAAAATATTTCTGGTGTCTTTATGAGCAGAAATACAATATTAGTGAAATTATTGTCTAGCTTGTCTCCTTTCATGATCCCACTACAAAAGGATTTGTAGGTGTTGAAAGTGTTTAAACAATACTGGGTTGTTTGTTTTTGTTTTTTTTTTCCCTAACAGTCTACTTACTTGTGGATTTTATGTATTTTATCACTGTTATGACACTCTTAATTGCGGAAACAAAACTTAAGGTGAAATTTCATTGCCACTGCTGCTGGACAGATATGATAATCAAGTAGTATTTGATTTTTAAAATGTTTATTAAAAAATAATGGGGTCTTTTAAAGCATATCTTATCTGTGGCAACCCATCTCCTTGCTGTATGCACACAATGGAAGAAACTCCCCAGGACAAGGAGACAGTATCAAGTCAGGCCTTTCTGCAATGCTGCAGTGAGCATGGAAAGCCACTACTGAACTTATGAAGAATGAATAGGCATTTTGATTTTCAAGGCAGGAAAGATATTGTTTTGCTCACAGGTCATGTGTGCAAACTAATCCTACCACAAACCTGAGACAGATGTTTTCAGTGACCTTGGGTAAATTTCTTGAGTATGAATTTCTAAGTGTATAGACACTTCATGACACACACAGACACTAAATTTAACCTCAAAAATAACATTTCATCTTCATCTGCCTCCTTAGGCTTCTAAACGGCTTTTAAAATCTGATCCTAATGTTTTGTGCCACTATTCACCATCTGGTAAATTATGATAAACACTTTTCTCCCAACTTTTTGGGTTGATAAGGCTATAATCAAGTAAAATCTCCTGTTTTGTATTCAAGGTTATCTGAGACAAGTGGGTAAATTCTGCATAATGCAAACTGATGCTCATTTCCCTTTACCTGCCTTCACCTTAAACTACATTAATGTTTTTCAGAAACTTGTCTTTTACTCTCTCTTTGTTCAGTGACAGTTCAGCAGTCTGAATTGGGGCTTCAGGAAACTGTAAATTAATCGTCGAATTATGGTGATTGAATTAATTCCTGTGTATCCTGTGGGCAGGGATGGGAAATTTTTTAATATCTTAGTGTCAGGTAATAGTAACAATAGTAATAGCAACTAACCAGATTCCATTGGAGTAAGTGGCACTGGTGAATTCCTGAATTTGCAGTGCTTGAACAGGGTCTTTCAGCAGATCCAGTGCACCAGCGCACAGGATTTTCATTTTCTTAAGGAGGCATAGAATGAATTTTTTTCTTCTTTTGAAAGTGTTTGGTATAGAATTCTCTCACACAGATATAACTGGAGTGTCATTGTCACAGAATCATAGAATCATGGAATAGTTTAGGTTGGAAGAGACCTTAAAAGATCATCTAGCTCCAAACTCCATGCCATGGGTAAGGACACCCTTCAGTAGACCAGGTTGCTCGGAGCTTCATTGAACTTGGGAATTAAAAGAAAAAAAAAATATATATCCTTGGCTGAGATAGTTCAAAGAGCAGTATGGCATACACCTAACACAGTACTGTGCTATGGTAAGGGTCTTAGATAAGTTCAATATACGTTTGCATCCAGTCTGGGTCCTCACACAGAAATTGCTGGAAATGACAACTAACCACTCTGTTCTATAGTAAATTACCCCCATTTTGTGCAGGTCAGAACAACATCTGACACGGCAACTACTTTTGTGCAAAGCAACAAAGAACCAGGCTGATGGTATTAAAATATTTCAGCAGGTTGATCTCTAGTGTGGCTGAATTGTGAGCAGAGTGTGACTGGAAAGAATCAAAGAGCATGTCTGCACTTTGCAAAATGGATAGATGAGAAGATCCCCAAGGAACTGCCCCAGACACCAGCTCCTAGCAAACACATTTTGGCTGCACACTGCCTCATTAGCAAAGTTAAGAAGCAGACCTGATTATATTAAGCCCAGTCCCTGGCCAGTGTTTCTAGAAACTGAGATTTTTGTGGTACAATGCACTTCCCTTTCTGTGGTGTCACATCAAAAGGCACAAAGACATCAAAAGATGGTTTTTTACATAATTTGTAAGGAATAGAGCAAGATTCTATGTAGGCTATGAATCCAGCAGGAAATTTCTATCCTGTGTACAGTACTGAGTGTTGTCTGTGGTTTAATTTCATCCTATTTGGAATAAATGCAAACATTTTTAAGGATTCCTGAAAAAGCCTGCTTTAGCAAGAACTAACAGCTTAATCTTTAGGTTGCTGACTTGAAGGGGAAGCCAGAAAGAGATCATCTGTATTTTTTTTAATGGAAAATGGAAAACTAGGATAATATTTTTAAAGCCTGGAAAGCTTCTCTGACAGCTTCTATCTTCCAATAATTTCTCACTCCTCTAAGACTTCAGAGAATTCCTAAAAAAAATCCCACTTGTTCAGTAAGACAGAACTTTCATTCTAAATATATGCAAATATTTTTACTTTCATGAAATCAGAGTTACAAAGCAAGGGGAAAATATTTTTTCTTGCTTCTTTAATTATATTGATTATTCAATTTAAAGGAACCTTGCCACTGATACGTCCCATAAAATGAAACAGGACGAGAAAATTATATGAATTTTTTTTAATGTTCATAACTAGTTTTATTCTCATACAGTTCAATTTTGCCTTGAAGTTGTTACGGCTACATGTTAGAACTATGGGGGAAAACTAATGGTTTTGTGAACATCATTGGAAACATCAGTAGAAAGGTGCTACAACTTCTAAATTTTTAAGCAGCATAAGCCAATCTCCATGGCCAGCCCTAATTTGTAAATTATATATTTTATCATACTATATACTTTAAATTATTGGTGGTTTGAAGCACAAACACCCTGAAACTGATTGATACTGGAAATTAAACCCAGGTGCAAGGTGCACCTGAGCTGGGGCAACCCCTGGGATCAACACAGGCTGGGTGATGAATAGATCAGAGCAGGCCTGCCCAGAAGGACTTAGGGGTTTCTAATGGATGAGAAACTCAACGTGACCCAGCAATGTGCACTCACAGCCAGAAAGCCAACCTCATCCTGGGCTGCATCCGAAGCAGCGTGGGCAGCAGGGTAAGGGAGAGGATTCTGCCCCTCTGCTCTGGTGAGACCCCACCTGCAGTGCTGCATCCAGCTCTGGGACCCCTAACACAAAGACATGGACCTGTTAGAGCAGTTCCAGAAGAGAGCCACAAAGATGATCAGAAGGGTAGAGCACCTCTCCTATGAGAAAAGGCTGAGAAAGTTGTGGCTGAACAGCCTGCAGAAGAGAAGGCTCAAGGGAAACCTTACTATGGCCTTTCAATACTTAAAGGGGGCCTGTAGGAAGAAAGGGACTTTTAACAAGGGCATATTGCCAAAGGATAAGGGGTAATGGCTGTAAACTGAAAGAGGGTCAATTTAGAATAGCTACAAAGAAGAAATTAAAAAATTTCTTCACCACAGCAAGAATGGTGAAACACTGGCACAAGTTGCCCAGGGATGTGGTGGATGGCCCATCCCTGGAAACATTCAAGGTCAGGTTGGAAATGGGTCAGAGCCACCTGACGTAGGTGAAGATGTCCTGCTCACTGCAAGGGGGCAGATGGACTAGATGACCTTTAAAGGTCACTTCCAAACCAAGCTGCTCTGCAATTCTATGACTCTTTGAAGACACTAGAAGTACTTCTATGTCTTGGTTTGGGGTGGGTATTTTGAGAAATTTAGGACTCCTAATCCTGGATTTCCTCACACATGTAATTCATCTTCAGTTTATAGACTCTATGAAAAAAAAACAACTTGTCCATTTGACAGGTCTAACAACTCGAACAATGGCCTACTTTTTCATGTGATATCAGTGTTTACTTTCAAGAGAAAAATATATACATTACCAAAACTATCTGATTTGAGCAATGAGGCTTGAAAACATTTACTGCCAACTTTTCAGTTAAAGCTGCCAGCTTTACCAACCTGATAGCACTAACATGGACATAAAACTGAAGAAAAGATAAAAAAACTGAGCTACAAGTGTAATTAAGGCAATGTTGCTGTTGTAACATCCAAATATACAGCTTGAAAATGAACTTTCATGTCACTTCTAAATCAGAGTTTCTAAGGATTTGTAAGAATCCCCACGTATCTATCGCAATAAAAGAGCTCAGATAGCAATTTCTCAGATGTATACCTCTATGCGAACAGAATGTCTATTTCTTAGCAAGTTTTGGTGTCTTTCTAGGGGAGGCGGGGTGAGTGTTGATGTGTATATTAAAAATGAAGAGTGGAAATCCGCTGGTAAGGAATATTATCAAATCCACTCCTAAGGACTTTGGCAAACTTGGAATTTTTGATCATAAAGTTTAGCTAAATAAATGTGCATAATTACACAGTAAACTCCTATATTTTTATATATTTTTAATCTTAAAACCATGGTAATAAAGATTTAACTGTCTACGTATTTAATAGCTTCTTAAAAGATTATTTCACTGCTCTTAACACTGTTCAGTAGTGAGTTAGAGGATCTTGACTGTTCAAAGAAAAAGGTTTCTGACAGTTTATCCAAACCACTGAAAATTAAGCTTTAGTCTTTCATTAAAAGCTATGCAAAACCAAGATTTTTTTTTGTTTTTTTAGTACATATGGATTGAACAAGTATGGTTCTCTGCTGTTTTGGGACACTTGGTGAACTGGCTGGCATAACATAAATACTTGGGAAACTACAAAAAATCCAAGTCCGTGCTCAGTCTGCAGAAAATAGTAGAGGAAGAGACATCCTTCCAAAGTGTTCTGATACCATATGGTAAATAGCATTTTCTGCTGGTATGCAACACATTTTAACTCCAAGGAAGTTGCAATTTTATTCAACTAATTAACATCATTTATTTTTTACCACACTGTCTTTCCTCTTAAAAGGAAAGAGAATTCAAATTCCACCCACTGTGACTACTGCTTTTATTAGGTGTGTAACTGTTGAAAGAGGAAAAAGAATTTTAAGGGCTACTTAGTAAATATGTGCACAACATATATCAAGAGAGAAGATGGACAACAACTGCCAAACAAACATTTCTTCAAATTTTGTGTTTCTCACAGACAAAGATTTCATTTTAGGGTCATCAGAAGCCTAAGTACATACTTAAAAAGACAAAACCTCCTCAAAGAGCCAGAGTATGGACATACCTGTTAACAGCCTCCCTTCCCATTCAGGACTATTGACAACACCCAGGGTCAACACTGTGAATGTGAATATGAGGTGCTCCTTTCAGTTTTTTTCCTCTTGCAAAAAAAAAAAAAAAAACCAAAAAAAAACCCAAAAAAAACCAAATAAACAAAAACAAACAAACAAACAAACAAACAAAAAAACAACAAAAAAAAAAAAAAAAAAAAAACCAAAAAAAAACCGGTAAGAGAAACTCCTCTTCCTCAAAACTATCAAGGAGAAAACAATTCTGGCTCTCGTGTTCTCCTTGTCCAAGTGATGTGTCAGGTATTTTAGTTGTATTCATGAGCCTGATGTTGTTCTGCTCTTGTCATTTCAAACCATATTATTAAAAACATATTTATGACTGGGATGAATCCTATTGTGGGATACTGTGTACCATCTCTCTGGTCTTGCTAAGATGAAGGTAAGAAAAGTAAAGTAATGTGGTGGGAGAAGGACCTCCACCAAGGCAGAGTGTAAGCATAGGCTTTATGTCCCACACAAGTCTCTGTTCCCTAGATTTGAACAGATTTTATGTGAGGAAAAGAGTCCTGCAGTAGTTGTACAGAACTAGATACTAGGCACAGTTGAGGACTGTGTAACGTCACTGTGGTAGAGAAGGTAGAATACTTCCCAACCTCTTGCCTGTAGGAGTTGTCTGACATCATGTATCAATCTTTCCACTTCCTAATTATCTACAGCAAGGTAAAGAATAGACTGTCAATTCTGGGACTGTGATGTCTGTTTTTGCAGAATAAATACAGAATCTGGAATGTTAAACTTCATTGGCAAGTACATTCATTTTTGTTCTCTTATTCCTCTTTATTATATTTTCTCACGTACAAAATCCCATGTGGCTCCTATTTTCAGAAACAATCAGTTTTGAGAGATGATGCCTCCAGTTTGGGCAGCCCTCCTGAAAGGAGACTGCCAAGGTCACAGGCCCATCTTGTCTCACCTAATTAAGGCACTTCAAAATCAGATGTTTGCTGATAAGATCAGTGTCCTGGGTTCTCTTTATAGTCAAGGTGGAAAAATATGCAGCTCCAGAGGAAAATTCATCTGTATTAAACTTGAAACTTAGTTTAGGAAGAAAACAATCATACTCTGAAATTATCTACTTCTGTTCATTGAATTTAAAGCTAGAGTGATAAGCTCCAATATACAAGTCTAACTACTTGAGTATGTTTGCATAATGTCCCCTACATTAGGGATCAGTAATGCTTATTCACATTAATGAGTCCTTTGTGCTCTTTATAAGGCTGCCTTAAAAATGGCTATTTTTCCTTGATCTTTCTGCATTCTCTGGGAATTTGAGAGCATGCCTTATAATACAGATAAGGAAGGGACAAGAATGACTGAGCCAAATTAATTAAGTACGTCTACCTGTGGCTAGAACTGAGAGGTTGCTGTAGCAGGACCTTTGGAACATGTCAGGAGGACTGAAGAATTCAGGCACATCACTGAACAGCAGTTTCTTTTCACTTTCTGATCATGTAACACAGGTGATACCACCCAACAGTGTGACAGGTGGTGAGATAAGTACACAGTCCTCCTCAGAGGATCTGTGCTGGGATACAGCACTTGACTATATTGCTTCAAGGCACAGATCAGTGTTTCATCAAATACATTGGCCCATGTGAACAAACTTACTTAACAGTTTGGGTGACAGGTTTATGCCAATTGTCAATGTGCTCAAGAATGAGCACAGGAAGGACTGTGCGATGATAAACTGAAGAGCCTGAATTCCCAGCTTGCACAACTCTCAAATACCAAGTCACTGAGGAAGGAAAGGAAACCTAGGGTCATGTAGCAAAGCTGGAAAAGTACAGTCTGATTTTTGTAATGTTCAAATACATCTGCATACGTATTAATACAAATTTTCAAGTGGATTGCAAGAGTTCCTGTATTTCAGTCTAATGACAATCTCCACTCTGCCATGAGCTACAGAGTGCTTTGGGTATCAACCTGTCACATAGCTCTGCCAGAAGAGAAATGTTCCTTGGGGGATAATGATATAATTTGGATAATGGACACTGGATGTGATTTTTGTATGCTTACTTAGCATGCTGGGTACTGAAAAAGAAGCCTGCATGTAGCTTGCGTAAAGTATTTAGCTGTCCTCATTTGACTCATTAAAATCTCCACAGACAGGCCTAAATCATAATACCATTATGGTTGGTGGCAAAATGTCCGTGGATCTCACTCTCCTTTCCAATTTCACTCTCCATCACTCTTTCTCAGTCTTACCTCTGTCAGCACTTCTGCACTCATGGAAACAGAGCTGAAAGCAGCAGGATCTTTCTCCCCTGTTCCACCACTTGATGCGATGCACAGATGGCTTTTCCTTTCACTCCCTGCCTCCCCCTCACACAATTCCAGCAGAGTAGCAGGAGGGCGGTATGCAGCCTGCATGTTACAACACTTAAGATGGACTAAGGATGGTCACAGTACCTAAGTTGAAAATGAGCAATTCAGATTTTTTGCTGTGCTGGGACTGTCAGACCCTAATTCCCTGTAGCATCACAGGAAAGAAAGTCACAATGGTTAACTTATGCAGCACTTGCTGGTGTTCTAAATATTGCTCCTACATTGCTTCACAGGCAGTATGGGATGCCAGTCCTTAATAGCCAGAGGTTTGAATTGCTTATTTCTCTTCTGAATTTAGACATTGTAATTGGAGTTTCATTTCATATAGAAGCCAGAATAGGCAGCCAGACCACAGCCCTAAATCACAGTCTGAGCTGTTCATTGCTCTCACGAGGTTATTAGATGCCACAGCAGATGGCCTGAGGTACCGGAGGAGGAACTCCAATTATACCCTCAGGGTTTTTGATAAAACTGACCTCTCATACATTTTGTGAGACCCTCACATTAGAGTGTGTAACCTCAGGACACTTTCAGACATATCTGCACACAATTTATTTTTTTCAATGAGTTTTGCCTTGAATCACATTGGGCAGATAACAATGTTCCCTCAATAGTAAACTTGTTTCCACTCCAAGTTGACAAAATTTGCTTTCACTTAAATAAAACCAAGAATTAAAAAAAAAAAAATATAGAAATAGTGAATCCAATATATGGAAATACACTCCCCCAGTTTAGGTGCAGCTGTGATAACCTTTATATACAATGGAATATTAAATCAGAATATGGCTCCTTCTTTGCCTGACACAATAGACTCCTCAGGACAATAATTTTCAAACTGTTGCCTGAGCCTTCTTAGGATGTAATGAACTTGACTAAAAGCATCTCCAAAAAAGGTAGTGCTGTTATCTGGTCCATAGAAGAAGTAACTTTACAGAGGATCCATCAAAACATATGCACTGCTTTCTCTGCTGTCACTTAAGCGCAAACCATGAAACATAAAACATCTTTGAAAAATACCCATATTCTTCTAATATTTCTGGCAAACAGTTTCTAGTACATGATCAATATGTAGGCGTTTTTAATTGTTAAGACTTTACCTCTAGATTAAATTACTCAAGGAATGTTTTAAACCTGTATAACTCAGTGATAAGCACCACATAAGAGATCAGAGGAAAGAGGCAGACAAAGAGACAGATACTCATCCTGAAAAAAATCTGTGACTCTTGAACAAAGTAAATATTTGTCCTAGGGTGACATTATGATGCTTGTATCCCCACTTGACTGTTCTGTTTATGCTGGATATTATGTTCTGTGCCTTCAAGAATGGCTCTGAAAAGCAAAGTTTTGTTTTGTTATCAGCCTCCTCACTCCCCCATGGTCTGCTGGACACAGACGGCAGTACATAGTGCTGCTTTTGCTTTTTGCCTTTGCTCTTGCTCCTGCTTGCTTTTGCTTTTTGCTTGTTAGTTAATTTAGCTAGGCAGTCCAAATTTTCCCTGGACTGCCTGTCTTTCCCTTTTCTTGGAACCATTCGAACCTGCTCTGGACTGAGACCTGGGAAACACCAAGAGCCTGCACTTTGTGACCTGCAGTAGCCATTCCCAGGGCCAGAGGGACCGATAACTGGGCAACCACTCCCAGGACAGACTTTCTGAATTTGTCATCTCTTCAGAGGAGTGAAAGAGTTTTGCCATCTAAAGTTGGTTTGGTTTTTTTTGTTTTCGGTTTTTTTTTTTTTTTTTTTTTTTTTTTTTTTTTTTTTTTTGTGCTGGGGAGTGCTTAGCCTGTTAAATAGACAGGTTTTTTTCCACTTCTCTCCAAGGAAATTCTTCCCAAGCCAGATGGGGGGAGGGGCCCTGGGGGTTTGCTTTCTGGGGGCTCCTTCCAGAGCCTTTCTCCCAAATTTGCCCTAAGCCAGGACAATGTTACACAGGGAGCCAAATAGTGCCTGCTTAAGAAAACACTTTTTTTTTTTTTTTGTAGCCACTGGAATGATTGACCTCAACAAAATTATTTGGAATTGGTCTCAATTGTTTCACAGTTCTTCAGTGTTGAGTTGGAAGCACAAAGAAAAATGTATATTAAGTAAATAATTAAGTCTAACTCAGGAATAGCTTTTATATGGCAAATTCCTCAGGCAAACCACCGAGTTTTATACTGGTTTTACGTAACAACTGCATGGAGGAATCATTGGTTTAAATAGGGGCTATTATTAACCTTAACTAGTAAAACCTTGAACTCAGCTGACTGTTTTGATGAGAGTACATTTGAGTACAGCCATAGTCAGGCCATGTCTGATATAGACTCACTTTTCTGCTTCCTTCTTATCCAATATCCTAACTCTGACACCAGCCAATGCAGGATGCTTAGAGGAAGAGGCAAATAAGAAAAAGCTGTGTAGACAATGGGTGAGTTTATGGTACACACAGCTCTGGCATCAGCAGTGTTCTTCCTCCTCAAAGCATGCACCACTGAGAGTGTGGCTTTTCAGGCTGTGTATACCAGAAGATGATGATTTCTTGACAGAGGCCAGATTCCAAATCTAGAAACATTCTTTTTGATTGCTTGCTTGAGATCTGGGACAGCTGAAGGGGTGGTAAGATGGACCAGCAAGGATATAGGCATACATCAGATTCTGCTGACCTTTGGAACTACAAGGATGAAAAGCAGCAGCATAGAGACAGGATAGATAGCTTGAGACAGCAATATATTTAACTGTATTAGTAGAATTTGCCATAACATTTCTGTCCATAACTTAAGACAAACATGATATGACTCAACAAAGCTTTTTGAAATACTATTTTCTTTTTATTTAGTAGAGTAAATCTGATGAACAAGCCAAAACCAGTCAAACTTACAATTGCTATCAAATTCACCTTTTGGGCTCAGGTCAAGGTCATCTGGATTTTCCTTCTTCTGCCTTTCAGAGGCTTCTTTGAAGTCCAGCTAACCCACTATTACCATAAACACTCTTCCCATCTCACATCCGAAAGGAACATCCTTTGTAATCTGGCTTTCTGTATGTCATTGGGAGAGTGTATGCCTTTGTCCCATACTTTCTAAACCTCTGGCTCAATAGCTAGATTCATTATACTCGGGAATTTGCCATGCAACAGACCCTTGCCTCCTGCAGACATTTGGAACACACTGACTCTACACAGTTTTAAAAAGCCACATTAAAATGTATCCAAGATGCACATATCAAAACACAGTCATTATGATTAATCACTCTAGATATCCCATCAGGGCAATTAGATGAGAAGGACTACTGCACAAACATACTCAGGATGATTCCAACAGTAGAGCCAGAACAGTAAGCTACATGCAATCCTGACATATATAAATACTTGAAATCAAGTAGGCACATGCTGGAAGCCTTTTCAACAAAGACCGAGCTGCATAAAGACATTTCCTGTAAAATCACTGTTTACAGCAGCAATCAGCATTCCCTCATGAATTCTTAAGGCGTTAAAATTTTTCACTTCACAGTTTATCTCAGTTGTTAAAGTTAAGAATTATACCACAATTCCTTGAGCTGATTTTAACACAAAGACGTCTTTCCTTTTGGCCGGAGTCCCAAAACACTATATACATATATTCTTAGAATGCAGAAGTCTTTGCTCCCAAGACTGAATAATTTTTGCTATATATACAACCAAAATCCCTCCAACTGTCCTGAGATAACAACATATATGGCATACAGAGAATCAAGTTTATGAATAAAAAAGGATGAGGCTGGCTGGCTCCCAGGATTATTAACTAAAATATGGTTGCTTATCTTGAACTGCAAAGTAGCAGTATATCCCACTATGGCCCATTTCCAGAAGCTATAAACATTTTTCCTACTAGAGTAGCAATACCATTTTCAGGCATCTATTGATAGTTGAAATTCAAAAATATCATTAATTTTCCAGTTAATGTGTTCAACCTCTTCCACATGAAAAGTGCTTAAATAAAATAAAATCAGTGGAATGACCTAGTACTGGTCAAGATCTCAGATGAATGTCATTCACCGCTAATATTCCGGCAGTAATACTGGACTGCAATTAAGATCTCTAGTCAGAAACAACAAATACTTTGAATTTTGTATGCCTTTATCATTTTCAAAGCTTTTAAATACAGGAAAAAAAGACACGTGGTGAACTGCCAGATCTATCCAAGTTACATGCATATTAACTTTGGAAATTGGAGTCAGTATATCCCTAACTGTAATCTATTTATCTATCTAGCACTGCATATGCACATACCAAAGTAAAAGAGTAATACTTTCCACTTTCAGAAAAATAATTTTCCTGTCTATTTTCATGGAGTGGAACAGAGTTTGTCAGAACAATATTTCATTTTATTTTGCTTCAAAATACTTCTTTAGTTGTGCAGATGGTTTTACAAAGATTCATACATAGGTTTTTCCTAAAATGTCTCTCCAATGACATTTTGTCTTGATTTATGGAGAAATTATATCTTCCTAAGGAGTATATACAGGGTCAACCACAAACTTTGAAAGCACATCTTGCAGCTCTTTTGGCTAGTAATGCAGGCTAGAGTCAATACCTAGTAAGTGTTGATGAGAAAATGCTCTGCTGACATGATACATTCTTCCTCCTTAGTCCACCTAGGTGCACCTAAACTTTCTACATGTAGAACTCAGGATTTCATGTGAGAACTGCACTCCACTCACAATTGCTTGTGTCTGTTGTACCTCATCCACTCTACCTGCAAGCATTTTAGTTTTAACTTCCCACAGTTACCAAAGAAATTGGGCCTGGATCAAAAGAACACTGAACTGTTGTACACGGTACCTGTATTAGAGGTGAAACCGGTCTATTGTAAAGGGATTTGTTTGGAAAGAGTCAGGAAATTACATGAGATAAAACATGCCCCCAGATGTTCACTGTAAACAGCACCTCACTTATTATAGAAGCATGGGATCCTGAAGAACAGAAAAGACTTCCAAGGTCCAACCATTGACCAAATACAACCATGTCCACTAAACCATACTGCAAAGTGAAATGCCACCATGCAACCTGGTGCTGTATTCCAGCAACAGGACGGAAAAAGATGGCGCAGCCCATTTGAAGTAGTTGATCTTTCCAAAGACACAAAAAGTATGGAAAAACCAGACTCAAGCATTCTCAGAAAAAAATAAATGTTTAGTCCAATGCATTTTTATTAAGAATAATTGCATCTTTTCTACAGAAGTAGATGCAGTAGATATAGGATTACTAAGATATAGAAAGTGCTGTGCAACCTCAACAGGGTTGGAGTAAAATACACCAAGAAAAAGATTCAGTGACTTGTCCAGACCTACAGTTGGAAGCATTTCCTTCGGTCAAGAGCCAGCTCTTCGGGTCCTACCTATAGATGTGGGAAATGGTGAGGATGATGATGAAGAGGAATGGTGACATTTCCACCTAATACTTAAAGATAAGAAGATAAGGAAAGGGCTCAGCATTTCCCAGCGGATAGCTGTGCAAGATTTTAGCAGGGTAGTATGGAAGTTGAGTTAATGGGCTGAGAATGCCAGATCCTTAGATAGGAAGAAGGTCTGTGCATCCTAGGAGACCACACACAAAGCCTGCATAAGTGTGTGCAGGAAAATAACACTGCTAATGAATCCTGCAGACAGGAGGAATTTTAGGACTGCAGTATGAAACAATTAATGGAGAAGGCAGTTCTAAAAATACACTAAAGACTAACCTCATAAAATGGAGTCTTGCAGTGTCTAACAGGCTCTAATGATAGCTGAGACCTAGAATGTGTTACTGCCTTCAGGAATCACCACCTCCCCTAGATCAAAGGACTAGTTTTAGCTCTGTGCTAATTGCAGGATATCTTCTCACTCGAGTGAAGGTGATTATCTCCAAACAGAGAATAAGTTGACTAACCCCAGAAAAACAATAAGATATTATCTTTCTTTTCCAGGCAACTAATTAAAGAGTTTCAAGCTGTAGTAACATGTGTACATAACTTCCACAGCATTGCAGTTAAAAAGTAATGTCAGGTACCAAAAGGAGCAGGAATAAAGGCTAGATTGTTGAAAGATAATTAGGTAATTATTACCTAAATATCTAGAAAAGCCTATTACTTTTGCATTGTAAAAATGCTGTTACAGATTATATTTTCCTCCCACAAAGTTTTGACATCTCTCTTTTGTTTCTCTGACTTGCTCCATGTCATTGTGCAGTACTTGGACCCCACACCTTTTACCAAGTTAGAAACACCGACTCAGAGGGTGCTTTACCAAATGAGTTTAAATTTTTTCATGCATTTACAAGCCAAAGAAGGAATGTAAAGTAATGGGTTTGAATTGAAATTTACTACTCAAAACACCCCTGCATTTCCAGGATTCCTCAGCATAGTACAGTGGATACATCCATCCTTAAAAGAAGAATGAAGTTAAAGAATGAAAAAATATCAAGAATTACTAAATTAACAAATCTAAGCATTCAAAGGCACCCTGGGTTATGGTCCAAGTCATTCTTTCATCAACAGATAGAATGGCCTCTTGAAGGAATAGGGCACCTCTGATCTGTATGTCAGAGTCAGAGGCAGGGGAAGCTTTGACCCTGCTTTATAGCCCCTGACTGTACTTATTTCAGAAACTATCACTTCCTTTTGTCCTCTCTAAATTTGAACTAACACCTGGCAAACAGGAAGCTGTTCAAAGAACCCCGATCCACAGTAATGATGAAGACATTTGAAACATTGACATACAAACAGTTTTGTAGGAGAAATACCAGTATCCACTTTCCCCGTATGACATGTAGTCATGCTCAGAACCCTATCTCTGCAGTGCCTTGAAAAGGAAGCAAAGCTTTTCCTGTGTAATTACTGTTATGTCCACTCTTTTTCAAGATTGTGGCATTCAGTGTGCTCAGCAGAAGTCAGTCACTACTTCAGGACCTCTTCTGCAAATAAATGGACATCAGCTTTTAGTGCTACATTGCAAATGCCTCACACCAATAACTGGACAGCAGGCTTACCAACATCTACCTGAGGAGTTGCTGGCTTGAGACAATAAAAATCAGCTTTGAGATAGTTTCTATAATTACAGGAGTTCCCATATTAAAGTGGCCTAGTGCTAAAGTTTTCAGACTATCTGATGAAAAGTTTTGGCAACTTGTTGTGACCATCCTCAATCTTCCCAACAATGCAGTTTCCCTGCACTTAGTATTTTGCTCCAGGAGCTGTAACATGTACCAACACACTGTGAACACTTTGTTCTCATTTTGTGTTGGCACCAGTCAACGGTGGATGGGAACTGACTGTCACCATCAGTTTATCATCCTACCGTAAAACTTTCATACCTTTTCTCTGTGAGTCCTCACAGACAGCTCCTCTCAGTGCTGACACATTTTCTCTTCCTTCCACATGGCCAGCTGACTTCTTCCTGTCCCTAGCACAACCACCTGACCCTCTACTCCTCACAGCAGCACAGCCAACTGACTTGAACACTCCTCTTAACCAGCTAATCCACTCTTCTATAGCACCCATCCTTACTGGACACAGCGGTGACCTATTAAGGGCAGGGCTGTTCCTACTCTTTGGTAATTAGCATAGCTGCAACTCCTCAGGGGTGAGATTGCCTTCAGCACTATCTCTAATCTCTTCCCACAGTTTTGTCCACTCAACAGCCATTCCACATTTCAGAAATAGCTCAGAGAGTCTGTCAGAGAGCCTAGTCTGATGCATGGGACTTTTCCTATGAATGTCACTGCAAATGCAGGCAAGAAGGGTGCCAGGTGTAAGATTTTGGGGAAACCGTAATGTTCTGCAATAGGTGTGAACATATGCTGATGGCATAGCTGCACAGATAGAACCATTTTCCCAGTTTAATTCAATATACTTCCATCACGTTTGATGGAATTATGTTAGTCTAAGAGGAGAAAGCAAATATGTTTCATTTTAGCACAAAAGCATCACCATCTTTTACATGTCTTGGAGATTGCAAGTATAACTGAGCACATTAAAGGGATGATTGTGATGAAGCAAATCAACAATCAGTATTGAAAATGCATTTTTTACAGTAATTATTGCCAGAGCATTAATGATTTAATTTCTCATTTTCCCCTCACCATGTTAAGTCATTAAGTTCCCAGTTCACTTGAATAAGATAATTCTATTTGGAAAAATTTTGTTTGATGCTGCATCTTGATGCACAAGAAGCAGCTTCTCATTTTATGGTTTTGCTAATTAAATAAATATAATTCCAATACTGATAAAACTAATGAGGGAACATATTTAACTCTTTCTTCAGGTTGTGTCTTAAAACTATTTGAATACCTGTGTTTTTTTCTGCATTGCAGATGTGGAAATTGGTGCAGAAGTTACCAAGGCCACGAAAACTAATCCAAGTGACCTTCTCAGAGGGTGGTTTCCATGCCAACCTTCAACTTTTAATACAGGACAGTTTGGCTGCATAACTGTTAAAAAGATATGAGATCTAATTTTTTATAATAGCAAAGTAGTTTTTCTTCTCATATTGTAAAATTGCTGACCCATTATTGAGTATATTTTCAGCAATAAGGCCTCTCTTGAACAAAGCCTCAGCAATTTCAGCTTCAGAAAGTTTTGCAATAGAAACTATTACACAATCTGAGCTATAATAAGCATCATTATTCCCTCTAGAGCTGCATCTTAGCTATTTTTGTTGTGCCCAGTAGCGGTTAGGTATTCTAGGTAGGACCTGTAAGCAAGGAGATTTAGAATGAGGAAGGGGAACTAGCTACAATTTTATGTCCCAAATCCACAAAGGCTATGTGGTACCCATCTCTCAGTGTAGTTGCTGGGAATTAGATGGCTAAATTATTTTGAGTCAGATGTACTTAAATACAAATTTAGATCAAAAGTCCAACATAATCCTTGAGGTCTCTACATTTATGTAAGTTTAACAAGTGACCATTTGGAGGAAGAATTCAAAACCTTATTAGATTTTGTCAAGAAATAACAGGTTCTCTAGTGGCTGTCCCTTGATATTTCTTCCTAAAGGTACTGTGAATTGTCTATGTATGCAGAGCAGAGGACATGAAGAAGAACATGACATCTTCCACACCACAGCAGAGTGAACAAACCACTGGGTCACTGAGCTTTTGGGAGTCAGAGGGAAGGAAATAATTTGGTTTGAGAACCTAAGTGCAGAAGAAAGTTTCCAACGTATCAGAAACTCCTAAACTCTGTGAGATATTTGGTGAGGAAGAATACAAAATTACTTTATTGCTAGGACTTCATCAGTCTTATGATTGTGACTGCTGTTGGACAATTTATCAATTTCAAGTTTTCTCTGTCAGTACAGGTTTTGAAGGAGAGCTTCTTGTTCAAACACCAGGAAATTTTCTTCAGGAATAAATACACTAACATGGAAGAAATTTCTGCTGATAATGAGATAGGCAGCTCTACCAGTCCTGATAAGAAGCTAGCCTAGGGTTTGAGGAACTCATCCAATACAGAGCAAGTTATGTTTTGATATTTCAAAACATTTATGAAGCAGAGGGGAAACTCTACTTCTCCAGTTAGAAATCATGGAAAATATATATAAAATAGACCCTTTCTCAAACCCCAGTAAGCTTTTCTTTGCAATTAAAGTGATAAAATTATTTAAGCCTAAACTGTTTTATTCTTTTTGTTTTCTTCTCTTCACACCCTCATCATCACATTCTCAATCCATCAGTATCTGATCATCATTGCAGCAAGCCTCTCATTTTGTCCCCAGCCACACTTCTTGGAAAATCATGCTATTTTTCTCCAGGTCACTGGTTCCTTTTCAAATTTAAATCCTGTCTTAAATTTCCTTTCTCTTTATGATCTGACCTCTCATTCCTGTCCTGATATGCCCTCCCCTTTTATTGAGACAACTTTGTTCTCAGAGTTACTTAATTGGTTATTGACTGTTGTGGAAACTCTGAAGCTTTGTGATTAATTGATCACACCATGTATCCCATATTGGCAAGTTCTCTTGTGCCACACAAGACAAGGATTTCTGTTTTCATCATTTAAAAAGATGATAAATGGAACCAGAACCACTCAGTGCTCCTGTTTAATTTATCCATAGATGTTATTTCAAATAATCTGTGTTTCACATGCATCAGATAACATTTCAAGAGATACTTGATATTCATCAGCCTCACTCCTCCACGACACTCTTGTATTGTACATTGATATCTGCAAAAGCTATCAGCAATTTAAAGAGTCCAATGGCAACAGTGTGGAAATCCTACAACAAAAATTAAAAGGATTCTTCCAAAAGAAATGGTGCCTGAAGCATTTGGCATCTTGCCTGTGTGTAGCCATTCATGGTTGGCACTTCCTTGCCCCAAAAAACTGGCGCACCCCTGTGTGTGTGGCATTGTGCCACCCTAGCAGATGGGCTCGAGTATAGGCAGCCAAGAGACCATCTATGAGCATCAAATGTGTTTTCTGAGATCAGAGTTCACAGCCAAGAATATTTCAATGGTTAGCTGTTTTGTCAGTGTAGGCAAGGAGAAAAGCAAGACAAGAAGAGGTAAGCTCCCTCAAAAAGTCACCATTTTGAAAATGGCAAAACTTACAGTTCACAGCAAAGTGAGCCTCCCCAAAAATTTCTTGTATTCAGATACAAAATCTATATACAAGGAGTTGAAAGGATTCTCATTGTAGCAAACCTTTTGGAATTTAGCAAATTTTCCACTAAATTGTAATAGAACTCTCCAAGACACTTAACTCAGAGGTCATCAGCTCAGAGGACACCCAGCTGAACATCAACACCAGCTTTAGTTAAAACACAACCAGCACTGGAGGACCAAGCCTTTGGAGAAGTCTCAAATTTTCAGTACTTTACTTTTGCTTGCTTTTACAAGCAAGGCTATGTTATAGAATCCACAGATTATGGTAAATGCAGTTGTTACCCCATTAGAATTGTAGCAATTTACTGAGGAGCTCTGCTTTTCTCATGTGGGGAAGACTTTGAGTCAGGAAAGGAAGAAAGGATATGGTTTGACCATCACTACTAAACAAGGTAAATCATGTCTTCATGATTTAAAGTGCTTTGCTGGATTAGTACTTGAATGTATATGATCAGTATCACTGCTCTCAGGAGAATTGTAAAGATATAAAAGGATGGAATTTATACTCAATGTATTCTGAGTGGGAAAGAAGAACAAGAAGTATGACGAGCTTTTCTTCAGTGATGACATTTGCTGGTTTAAGCTGGACTCTGAGGCAGAAGCTGTACTGTGCACCCATTCCTGAAATCCTCATTTTGTGTTGTTTTAGGTAATATATAGCTATGCCAGGAAATATTATTGTTCTTTCGAGTCTATTTTGTCCATTCCATGGCTCCTGGTATGGCATGCGAATTGCTCTCAGGATGCTATTTGGGCATGTGTGGGAAAGAATTAAAAAAAAAAATACTACCAGGCTACTCATCTCACCTTTGACAATTAAATACAGAATTCAGCTTAAACATCTCAAATATATTACCAGGTTTATATACAATATTTTTTCTTTTATTGTTTAAAATTAATTTAAAATGGACTGTAAGTGAATTTTGTTTTTATTTTGTAATCAAGCACTCCAAATCACTTCAAAGAAAATTGAAGAGTACAGAAGTGATCTCTATCCCACATTCCTAAAGCATGCTAACAGAAAAGCAATCCTGCTGTAGTGGTTGAATAGGCTCACTCTTATCCCAACTGATCAAATATTAGGCCCACTCTATTACACAAACACATCACAACTATGACCTGCAGTCTGCATTATTTCAGTTCATGATATTACAAGACAACATCACCTACCATCAAAATTTTCCATTAGCTTAAACCACAGTTCTTTCTCATAGAAATCAGTTTGGAATAAAATGCTGTCCTGGTTTCAGGATTGGGATACAGTTAATTATCTTCCTAGCAGCTGGTACAGCTGTGTTTCAGATTTAGGATGAGAATAATGTTGACAACTCACTAATCTTCTTTCTGAGCAGTGCTTATTCTAAGTCAAGGACCTTTCAGCTTCTCACCCCAACCTACCAGTGAGGAGGCTGGAGAGGCACAAGAAGCTGTGAAGGGACACAGCCAGAACAGCTGACCCCAACTGGCCAAAGGGATATTCCATAATATATAGTGTCATGCTTAGTTTGCAAACCAGGTGTAAACCTTGCTGGGGGCAGCTGCTCAAGAGCTGGTTCATCATTGGTCAGCAGGTGGTGAGCAACCGCATTGTGCATCACTTGCTTTGTATATTTTTAATATTATTATTATTATCATTATTATTTTTGTTGTTATTACTTAATGGCTTTTTTCCTTTTCTGTCCAATAAACTGCCTTTATCTCAACAAATGGTTTTTACTCTTTTTTTTTTCCTTCCACTTTTCTCCCCTACTCCACCTGGGGGGAGGGAGTGAGCAGCTATGTGGTGTTTATCTACCTGCCACGATAAAACACAACAAGTACACTGCTTATTCATCCTTCTGCACCAGTTTCTAAGTTTTCAGGGATCTGGATGTGACTTGTGACTCAACCTCTTCCTCTTCCCATGATCACCTGAAATGCCCATGCTCCAATGAAACACTGCAAATGGCTAACAGCAGCAAAAGACTTAGAAGAAAACCATTTTCTTGTGGAGGACTTCTTAAGCAGAAAATAATGTTCCCTCTATTTTTCAAAGAAAATTTAAATGGAGCATCTCAAATCAAAGCATTTCATTTGGCCATTTTATGATAAATATTAACAAAGTTGTATTTAGAGTATTTTGTGATTTGAACTACATTTTGCATTCACCTGTCGATGAGCAGCTATCGGTATTCTTTAGGGATCAGTACTGGAATCATCACTGTGCAATGCCTTCATTAATGACTTGGATGATGGGAGAGAGTATATATACTCTTACTAAATTTGTGTTTGATACCAAACTGGGGAGAGCAACAGGATTGGGCTGCTACTGCTAAAGGACCGGGACAGCCTGGAGAAATGAAATAGAAGGAACCTTATGTTGTTCAAACAGACAAAAGTGAAGGGTCTTGCATCCAGGAAGGAATATAGTGGTGCAACATTATAGGCTGGGATCCAGCCTTCTAGGAAGGAACTTCCATGTAGGGGTCCTGGTGGATACCAAGCTGAATGTGGGTCAGCAGTGCACCATTGTGCAGAACAAGCCAATAGCCAATAAGAAATTCAGGTGAGTGATCCTCTATTCATCATGTGGGCATCTGAAGCAGTGTGTTCAGTTGTGGACTTCCTAGTACAATAAAAACTGTGGTAATACTGGAGCAAGAGCAGCTGTCACTCCCAGCCACTGAGCTGAGGAGGAGTCTGGAGAACAGAACATACAGGGACAAGCTAAGATCGATGTGCTTGCTCAGCCTGGAGAGAAGGCAGCTCAGGAAATGATGATGAATTCCAGTTGCATACTAGGAAAAATAGATTTCATAAAAATGGTCAAATACCAGAATCCTTGGAGGCATTCCAGCTCAATGGGACACAGCTCCTGACACCTTTATCTAATTACACCTCCTTTGGACAGGAGATTGGACTAGATGTCCTCCAGAGCTTCCCTTCCAACCTAAAATATTCTGTGATTCTTTGATAAAAATCTCCAGTTTACAGAAGCTACCTTCTTTGCCTGGGTACTGATTCCATACTTAAAATTAGGACCGGTGACACATACCATGTAATCCTTTTGAGGACTAAGTAGAGAGGAGTGCAGTTTAACAGAAATTATGAAAGCTGTACTATTCAAGATCTATACTTAAACTCTGTTTCAATAACTACTTTGAAAAGTAGAGAAATAAGCAGATCTGGCACTTTATTCACTAAATAGCTTACAAATACTATTAAGAAAAATAAACAAATGCAAACAAACCTGTGATTCAGTAACTCCTTTGATGACAGTATCAAGAGTGAAAGGTGATTTTAGCAAGTTGTATTTGTGTGCTTTAAAATATATTTTAAGAGGATAGGAAAAGACCAAAGGTCTCCAAGTAAATGTTCAAAAGAGAAACGATTTTGACAACTGATTGTAAAAAAATGCATGGTTTTGTTCTTGATGCTTAACTGCAAATGAAGAATGAGACATCAAGATCTAAATTAGTTTGGGTGGATTTTTTCATGCTTTTCAGAGATTTTATTACATGAACATGGGGTTTGCCCTTTTAATCAGCTGTAAGATTTGTCTAATATCTTGTCTTCTATATCAGCAGCAGATACATGAGCAAAAATTAAACTTTTAAGGCAGTGGTAGAATAAAGCACCCTTCATGTTAGATAGCATATCCCCCTTGTATTAGTAACTGGCTTTAGCCTTGTAGCCTGGAATGTTAATTATTTTAGCTGTACTGTTAATTAGAATAACTCTCTATGTAATTGCAACCCTAGTACACCCCTTCTTCTGTAGTGGAGATGTGTAATTTCCTGTGGCAATGAGTTCTTCAGACTAATTGTACATTTTGTAGATAATTATAATTGTAGATAATTTTGTATTTTATCAGTTTTGACTGTTCTCCATTTTAATTTTGTTAGATGCCCTCTTATTCAAATATTTGAGAAAGTCAGAGAAACAGCTCTTAAATTTACTTAAACAAGCCCATGCTCATTCTCATAATTTTTGCAAGCTCTTTTTTGTTCTTCCATTTTATACAAGATATTCACGCAATGTCTGCCTGATTCATCCCAGCCCAGGCAATGATAGATGAACTTCATCATCCTGTGGTTCACTTTCTGAGTCAGTCAGATATAATTCAGCTCTAGTTCAAAAGTTATATATCTTTTGCATAACCTGACCTAGCATGTCTTGCAAGCTAATTAGCAAAGTCTGCAATGAATGGGCAGACACAGCCCAAACTGATGAAGTCTTAAAAGCAACAGAAATAAATTAGACTGAGTCCATTCACATTTACAGCACCAGTCCAAGTTCTCACAGTGGAGAGTCATACCAAGCCCTCCCTTGTACTCAAATACTCAAATCCTGTACTCAAATTGACTTAATTAATATGACATCTATTAGTAACATCTCACAGCTGCTGGACAATTCAGTTTACCAGAGAAGCCCTGGAACCGTGTAATAAATTTTCCTCCCAAATTATTTCTTTTTGATGGCACATTTAATATTTAGCAAAGCAAAATATTTGTATTTGCTTTCCATGGCAAACATTATCTTTTAATGAATGAAATCCACATGTGGTCCCTTGAAATTTTGTATTTGGAAATATTGCTGCTGAATCCCATTGGAGCTGTAAGGGAAATTCCACACCCTTCATCACTCAGGCAATTCTTTCCAAGCAGCATGTCAGAGTTGTTGATCGGGGTCATGATGTTGCAGTTCAGAAGTGAAAACACTTGGATTACACTCATATCTCCATTTGATCAGCAATTGTCCTCACCACCACTTTAGAACACTGTTTCTCTTAAAATAATGTATTTGTATACATTTAAAATGAA
This sequence comes from Vidua chalybeata, assembly GCF_026979565.1. Classification (NCBI taxonomy): domain Eukaryota; kingdom Metazoa; phylum Chordata; class Aves; order Passeriformes; family Viduidae; genus Vidua; species Vidua chalybeata. The sequence continues at coordinate 80,910,938 of NC_071531.1, read as the reverse complement.
AACATAACATAAATTTATCAATTATATATTTATATGCTAAAACAAACTAAGATAAAGGCAATAGTGACAAAATTCTAGAACTGAGCACTTCAGAACTCCAGATTAAGATATGAGCCTTCCTACGAGCTTCCTGCTATAGTTATTAAAGCATTTATCTGAAGACTATTTATTGGAGTTAATGCTTCCTTGATCATTGTAAGGCAGCATCTCCATAGGCCATTCTAAAAGTAGGTCAACACTTTGCAGAAAGTCTCTGATAGCTCAATTTCAACAAGATCTTTTCTTAGAAATATGCTTAAAAGAAAAAATTGTATCATTAAATGTGGAAAACTGTGTAAGTGGATACCTTATACTGACTCCTGTGTATTACCATGGCAGAGATTTTGACAAACTAAAGAGCAGCCATGCTACTATTACAATCAGTAGATGATTACTTGCCCCATTTGAGCAGAAATGCCTGACACTGCACTGAGCACAGCTAAACTACACTGACCAATGAATACAAAAGGCAGAATGGGGCATACAGTCACTGTATGTGCTAGAGGTTGAGAAACTGGGTTATTAGTGTACTTTATTTCCCCACAATCTGACTGAAGACTAGATAGATCATGCAGGAACAGAAGGGAGAATATTACTGCTCATGATTTAGGACAATTTTTGTTACAATCCAGCCTACAGTGAGGAACAGTCTGTGAAAAATAGATGTCTTTCGTCCTATTTTACTAGTAATTTTTACTAGTAAATTTTTTAAGAATAATACATCACAAGGAAAGACAAGATTTTTTTTATACCTCCTAGAAGGCCATAAATTGAGAGGTTAAATCATTTGAATGATTTAGCCAAGAGAAGAAGTGCTAGAGAGGAGTCAAGAATAAATGCCTGTATTTGTCAGCATGGAACAAACAAGTGAAACAACAGTGGGCTGTTTAGCCAATTGTTCCCATGGGACACAGTCTCTGGGAAGAAGGGTCCAATGGCTTTTCATTCCACCAAGTTCCTGTGGGAGAGGAACTGTTGCACAAGGGCAGCTGCTCCCAGGTCCCCACATTTCATGGACTGCATCTACACCACATGATGGAATGGCCAATTCCCAGTGGTTAACACACACCATGCATTTCCTATTATTTGAAAGTTTTCTGGAGTAACGTGATTTTTCCATCAATTGTTTCATCCCTGTCCTGAGGACCATAGCGGCCAAATAGCGGAGATAACAGCATTATTTGCAAGGACGCAGGAGGGGAATCTCTACTCTTCCCAGCAGGAAAATAAAACTTGTTTAAGCTATTAGACAGGGATATGAAAGTTCCTGGGATGCCATCATGGCTCTGCAGATACCATTATGAGCTAATTCATTTATAGACAGAATATCCACCAGGGCTTTCTATTGACCTGGAAAGGCCATGGGATGCACAGCAGTGAAGATAAAACCTCCTGGGGCTCTCACAGATGCCTCTATCAGCAGCAAATCAGCCTTCCACATTCACTGATTTAAGTTAATCTCTCTCTGGTGCACGTTGTGGCAGGTCAGCTGCACACCCATGACTGATTATCACATTTCAGCTGGGGAAGGGTGTCCTCTCAAACTCTTCTTTTGTTAATTCTTGCATTCTTCCTGTATTCAACAAAATCACTTTAGAACACATCCAAGGAAAAAGTCTGATTTTGTCAGTGGCAAGAGAGTCAAGCACTGAGATTCAGTTTTTAAGGTGATCCATTTTTTAAGCTGGTAATACAAACTGTAATGGCACATGTTAAGGTAATTAAATCTCATGCTTCCAGGAAAAAAATGTCTCTGTCCTACTGGTAGTCCTGGATATATGATTTATTGAGCAGATGTATCTGTATCAAACACTGCTGAGCACAGAGCAATGTCTTGATGAATCTATTACATCCCCTGAAGGGGAAATCACCACTCTTTTGGTTTGTGCTACTCACAAGCTACATTAGCATAACAGATCAGACAGAGCAGAAGGCAACTACTGCTTTGGGAATAAAAGGCCAGGATCACATCCAAACTACAAGACTTATTAGTGGAACAAGCAAACATCAAATCAGCATCTGCCAGGCCTGATGGGATTCACCATGGGACGCAAAACTGGGAGTGAACATATTCCTTGGCATAGATCAAAATCTCATTAAAATCAGAGATGTCACCAAAAGACCAGAGGAAATCTAAGTGTGGTGCCAATGTTAAAGTATGAAGAGATGAGAGTAATAGACCAGAAAATTTGGCTTCTGTAGCTGTAAACATGTTGGAATGAATCTTCCAGTAGAAATAAAGTGGTTATTAAAACAAATGCAAAGGGGCAAAATGATACAGTGGCAACAGCTCAGTGTTTGCCATGTCAATAACAAAGGAGCAGCTATGATCCTCTGTTTTCATTTTGCTCCATGGAGTTGTCTATAGACACTGACTTTATATTGGTCTTTGCCACAAATAATGGAGAAGAGAAGAGGAACAATGATTTTCAGAAGAGGGGAGACATGGTAATAGAAAAGCAGTATATTTTGGAGGGATTATCTTAAATAATAACATGTATGTATCACGTATACATATGTATGTGGCACATATTTATATGTAAATACTAAATAATATGTATTATTTATCACAGAAAATATCAGATTAAAGTATCTAAACAACTGGAGGACACAGATGGAATTCAGCTTAACAAGCAAAAGAAGTAGACAGAGCTAACAGGAGTAAAACTATAAGGCAACAAAAGAGCCTTTTTTAGGCTTTTCTTTCTTACTTACACTTTTCTACGTATTAGAAAGCAAACCTGTTACCTAAAATATCAATGAGTGCAGTAAATATTATTCTTGAACTTTCAGTATTTTCTGTATTCACAATGGATAGAATTATTAGGGGGCCAGTGAATCAACCACTATTCATTTATGCTCTCCATTTTTTCCAACAATCATTACTAAAGGGGAGACACTGGAAAATATATATTCACTGAGACCTGATTGCAAATGGAACAAGCAAGTTTTATTACATTACATGGGTACGTTCCTAATAGGAATCCATACTTGAAGAAAAATTAACTGAGCTAGTGAGTGAATCAGCATCAATCTTCTCCATTCTGTAATATTAATAGAAATTACAAAAGGCTTATGCTAGAAATCACTTTCGGAGACAGAAAGATATTGCCCTGCTTAAATGGATGTTTCAGGCAAACAGACTATTTTAATCATGGTGTAAAGTGCTGCCTCTTTGATAAACTCAGTGTAAACCTTGAGGGCATCCTTGTCACTAGAATATATGACTTATGGTTCTGCATCACCATCTTCTAAAACCACACCATAAGAAGTTCTTTCTGGTTTCAAGCATTAATTTTTACTATTACTGGAAAAGAATAATGATGCATTATTTTCCTATGTATAATTTTATCCAGCAGCTGGATGTAACTGCTTCATAGAAGTTTGCACCACACAAGGTAATCCTAGTAAGAGATACTTTTTTACCTCTTTTATGACTATACATCATAAAAGATGGTGAAATTTACCTATAGATACTAGATAGGTAGAAGCAGAGGGCTTGAGGGTGTTTCTGGTAGTGGCAGATGAAAGTATAAAAACATTTAAGGGAAGAGGCAAGTCACGGTACAAGAGGGTTTCTGCTTGAGTTTATTCAGGATATCAAAGGTATTCCAAACTTTTCCTTATATAATACTTGAAGACATTAGGAGAACACAGCTGATTTGTTGTCACAAAAGGCAGGCATTTACTAGCTTTGAAGCTCAGCTCCAAACTGAATGTATCTCAAGCAAATTTACACAAGGTAACATAGGGTAAACGTCTAGGAAAGAAAAAAAATCAAAATTACTCATAAGAGAAATTGGATCAGCTTCCATATCTCTGAATTTGCAGTGATATTTAGCACCAAGACCTTCTTCAACTTACATAATATCTTTTGAGAGGTGAAATCTCTCTGGATGTTTTCCCTTTTCAGAGCAGGCAAAGGGATTTTCCCTTCTGATTCTGGTTGAAGAAGAAGACTTGGAACCACAAAAATTTCACATTTACTGTTTAGAAAATACTTACGCACCCCAAGCATGAGTCTTCAGATCCTGATCAAATATCATCCAAGGAAGGCTTTTTCTTTCCTAGAAGATGTTGGTCAGTCCTTTCTGATCCTGATGGATCATTCATGTTTTAGGGTTGGGGAGATGAACTAACATGGAAATATCTGAAATATTATAATCTTAGGTAACATCTAGATCATGCCAGTGTAATGATGCTTAGATATTCACCTCCAGTATAGAAGTGCTTTTTTCCTGCTTTATGTTTGTCTTTTTTACTTAAGAAATGTATGTTTTAACACTCATTACATTCATACAACTATAAGCCAAGAAGATTTTTTAGGATGTGCTTAAGTTGATGCTTCTCAGGAAAAGAAAGGGCTGGGGGCAGGTTGTGAAGGGCGGTTATGGGACAGAGGAATTCCAATTACTCAAACTTGTTTTTCTCCTTGGGATAAAACATCATTTCATGACCACTCTGCTGGATGGCCAGCCACTCATTTGACCTGGTCTGAAGGGAGACTACAAATGGACAACAGGCTGAAATTAATGCCTGGTTAACTTATGTGTTATGTTTATGTGCTTATTGCACGTTGCTGGATAGCTGAGTTAACACATTACCTGCAACTGAATATTTATTGCTGTGGGATTGTCATTAATGTCTTATTGTAAGTTGATTGAAGCTTGTAGGTTTTTGCTGGGGTGCTTTTATTGTTTAAATCTAAACAGTCATTGCTGGCACCTGCAAAGGTTTTGAGCTGTACTACCCTAGTGAATTCAAAACTTTGAACTATTACAAGTCTGCAGCAACCATGAGGGAAGAGTCTTCATCTAGAAAAACCATAGAGAACATAAAGACTTGGAGATATTAAGACTGATATACCTATCAAGGTAATCAAAACAACAACAGCAGAAGATGTTTTGAAAACTGTAGCTAGTTTTAAAAATTGTTTAACAGAACACTGGCATGGCTGGCTAAGAAAAAAAGTATAAATCAGGCCCACATGGAGGGATTTCACTCAGCATGTTTCTTCCCTCACATTTGCAGGCTATTAAAAACATCCATGCTGATTTGGATAGTTTCGACTGTCCCAGCCCTTATCCAGTCTATTACATGTGTCATAGCAAGGAAGGGAGACAAAAAAGTTTAGCTCAGTTTCTTTAAGAAAAGAGGCTCTCATGATCACAGTACTATTTTCTTTGATTGCCATGTCCTTCTCTCATCACACTCCAATGTATTGTTTAAATGTAGCAGAGAGTATTTAAAATAACTAAATTGGTGTATTTTTTTGACTTTTAAGTGTTCAGATGAAAGGAAGTTTCACATCTTTGCAAAACACAAGAAGATACACACAGGGGAAAACACTACCAAATACCTCAATTATGAGTTGCTTCAGACACAACTCACAAACAGCAAATTCAAAGGCAATCAAGCTTCATTAGCTCTGATTCCTACAGAACTGCTTCTTTATTGCTTCTCTTTTTAACAGGTACTTATTTTTACAGATACTAAGGTGCACTGGATTTCACAATGACTGACTGAAGCCTGTTGGAGACAGCGTGAGTGTGTCCATTGGCTCCAAAGGTTTTCAGACAAAGCCCTAACACAGCAGGGGACAACAGATTCCAGGATCCAGAGATGTATCTCTGTGAAATATATATTTTGTTTCTGCTACTGCTCTCTTATTGTTAACATTACAGAAGATATATATATATATATATATCACACTAGCAGTCAATAGAAATGGCAATCAAAAGGTAATGATGTATTTCCTAGGAGCTGGAATGTGGAGCTTTCACACTGTCTGCCTTCAGGGTTTCTAACTTAACAGTTCAGTCTTGCTGAGTTTTATATTCCCCCATTGTTAAAGATCATTGTTGCCTTTTCCAGAGAGAATACTAATAGAAACCCCTCTACGAACTAACACTTCAAATGGATTTCTTCCTCTTCACAGACCACATGAAAGTTAGATGGCATTTAAAAATAGTGTGAACTTTGCCTTGGAGAAGCTGGCATAGCTCCTGAAGATGATGTAAAAGAACAGCCTCCATAACTTACCCTTGCATGGCCTCCCTTAGCAAGCTTTTAGGACTCAGGCAAGTTGGTTTTTGATACTTCACCTTTTTATGTACTTGCTACTGGGATTTAGCATGGACACAAATATTACAACCATCCATAAATCCACTCCTCTGCTTCCCACAGCCAGTTCTAAGCTTTGGCTCACTGAGCTTCTGGCATAGAGAATTCCACAGCCAAACTAAGTGCTTTTACTGCTTTTCTTCTAACAGTTGGCAATCCATATATTTACTGAAGTCCAAACAGCTCTCTAACATTTTGACAAGTCCCATGTTAGCATGTCTTCATGATATCCATCAAAAAGACATGGCCATCAATTACAAGAAATGAAGCTTTAGGCAACCCAAGTCTCCAATCACTAGTTCTCACAGTACCCTATCATCAATGCTGCCATGATTCCTTATTTTTGTTATACAGACTAAAACAGAAATGACGGGCTGCTAAGTTTTGTTTACACCATTTAAATCCAAGGTACCTATAAGAAGTTCATTGCTACTTTTTCTGCTCATAAGTGTTGCTGGTTTTCCACTGTGGAAGAGACCATCCAGGTCTCCTTCCATTAATATCCTGTAAGACTGACACTACTCAGTCTCTTCGAGTTAAGAACGCTTTTCTACTACAGAAAAGCCTAAACCTGCCTCTTTATAATTCAGACTTCTTACCATTTCTTCTTGTAAATATGAAGGAACAAAACCGTCATCAGAAATTGAACACCTACTTGAATTGAATTGAATTGATCTGAATTATTAAAGGGATTGGTTATAAAAATGTCTATAAAAATAAAATAAAATAAAGGAGTATTTCTGCCAGTATATTAGTGGGATAAATCACAGTTAAAAACCAAGTCAGAGCTGCAGGGTGTCAGTAAACTGAGATTTATGCATTATCAGAAGAAAACAGCCTGGAAATCTATGGCAAAAATAATGCTGTAATACACATGCTGACCCCAAAGACATCTCCTTCTGCTATGCTCAAAACCTTGTTCATGGGCAAAGAGAAACACCTAAAGGCAAAATTTTTTGCTTTCTATAAATGAAGCCTTTGCAGTCTAATTCAAGAACCATTATTACTCTAGATATAATTTACACAGAAAAATAAACAACACATAGTAATTAAATTAGAAACCTCAGTAATGACAATATCACTATTTAAACTGCAATGAACACTCTTAAATTTTTTTTCTCATGAAGAAAGAAAGATACCTCTTCTCCCAGGAAGCTAGTAACAGGAAAAGAGGACACAGCCTGAAGTTGCACCAGGGAAGGTTCAAGTTGGACATCAGAAAAAACTTATTAATGGAAGAATTCTCAAGCAGTGGAATGGACTGCTCAGGGAGGTGGTAGAGTCACCATTCCTGGAGGTCTTCAAGAAACAACTGGACGTGGCACTCAGCACCAGGTTCTATTTGATAAGCTGGTGATTAGTCAAAGGTTGTACTTGATAAAGGCATTGATGTCAAGACTAAATGAAGTCAAAGATGCAGGCAGGTCAAAGTTCACATAGAGGAAGCCTGACAAACCTCCCTTTGAGAACTTGAAAACTCTGTAGGAAGCCTGTGTCTCCAAGTAGCAATGGTGAAATACAGAGCTACACCTGGGAGGGGATGACTGTGCTCCTGAGGTGAAAGCACATCAGGTTCAGAGCTGTAGAAGGTCCTTTTTGGACTTTATACCAAGGCAAGATATCTTTATCTACCTCTTTATCTACGAGGTGCTTGTAATGGAGGCTTCTGACATTTCACCTCTAACACTTTTAAATATCATATGTATTCACATGTAGTTATCCACAGGTTTGAAATACAGTCCTAAAACACCATCCATTCCCATTTGTACACAGATTATGCTATAATGAGATGCATTTTGAGAAATAACACACTGCATCTGTCTGGTCTGTCTGGGCTAAATCTGTCTTGATCCAGATATATTTGCTATAGAATAATGAGAAGTAACTCCTGCATTTTCTGGTGTTTTTCCATAAAGGTTGAATGGCATTTCAATTGATAAGACAAGAAAATCAAAATATCCTCCTGTGACAGTGAAAAATTTCATTGTGTGATTATGTCAGAGTGCATAATAAAAAGACTACTGGTCTGTATGAGGACACACAGTTCCACAAAGCTCAGTGGCATTATATCTCTTGACTTAATTCTTCCTTCCTAGAGAAGTGCTGCAGCATGCTTTGAAATTAACTGATAAAAAACAATATAAAATTCTTAACATGGTCATGGATAGATTTTTTCCTTTCTGATTGGCTTGTCTCTGGAAGAACGTCCACTGTTAGGACCAAAGGTGATCTGTAAAAGCTACCCCTCAAAAAAAAAAAAAAAAAAAAAAAAAAAAAAACAAAACAAAAAAAAAAAAAAAACAAAAAAAAAAAACAAAAAAAAAAACCCAAAAAAACCCCCCCAAAAAAACCCCAAAAAAACCCCCAACACCAAAACCAGCCAAGCAAGCACCAAGCAAGCAACCAAAAAACCCCAGAAACAGGTAATTTTTTTTTTAATTTGCAGATTCCTATTCCCTGTGAATATTGTTTAAATAATATAAAAGATATATATGTCTTCAGAAGGAGAATAGGCAGTTTCAGAATATTGGAGTGTGTACCAGGCTCTCTAATTAGCATTCTGATCACAAAATTATTTTTATAACACCATAAGAGAAAAGGTTTCCCCATAATAACATGTCAAAATAATAAAATATGATCAAAACACCTTGCAAAGGCATGATTTTCCATCTGAAAATGCTGACTTCATGCAATAAAAACATTTAAAGATCATACAGTAATTTTCCTAATTTTCATACTTTGATATAATTAAAAAGTTTTGAGTGGTATTATTCTGACATTGAAGATTTATTACAGAACATATGAAAACAATGTAGATGAGTATCAATGAAATATCTTCTGAAGTGATCTCGAAGAGAAAAAAAGCACAAACAACAGCTCTTAATTTGAGATGAAATAAAATCATAAAAGTCACATAAATTACTGTGGGACAATTTTTATTTTCAAGATCATACTAAGCATTCTATTAGTTTGTCAAATAATGTTTGAATCTTGGACAGTTAGAATAGGTAAAGTAAATCAAAGTGTTCTCATAATAATATTAGTATTGGTCTCAAAGTATACCACTTTCCCCAGATACTTTATTTCGTTGGAAGAATAATTATTCTTTCATAGAGATGAAACTCCTTCTCCAGTTAGTAACTGCAGCCTCCAAAGACATTTCAATTTTTCTCAACCAATATTAATTTGAAAAGATAGATTGGCAGTGATTTTCAGGGACTGACTAAAACCAACAACAAGAAACTCTCTGAATAAAAGATGTGAAACATTTTTGTTTAGATATGACATTCAATTCTCTGTTAGATCTGTTCATTATCTTGGCTTGTTCATAGTGAACTTCTAACCTGTCAGAGGAATCTATGGAATAGGAAAGTTTTGGTTTTTTCTTACCTATTTTAAAATAAAACAATATTTATCAAAAGTTTTTAAAGAAAAATGTATGTCTCCTAACAAGAAAAACTATTTCTGGTACTGCGTACTGAGACAAAGATCATTCTGAATCTTGCATGCATCATGACCACAATATCATCTTTTTAGAAGGCATCTTGTACTGAAAATTGGCAATGGTGCTGTTTATGTACCAAGAATGGGATTTTCAAAGGTAACTCACTTGCCTAAATCCCATTGAAATCAAAAGGGCCTATAGATTCCAAGTATGTATTTTCTAGTACTTCCCTGCACTATAGGGAGGCATTCAGTCCATCTGACCTCTTCCATCTGGGAAGTAAATATACCTCTTGTATTCAGTGCAGCCAGTGGATCAGTAGGCCTCCTAATTCAGGTGTTTAAGATTCATTGATGTAAGGGTTTAGACTTCTTGCAGTTTTATGGGAAATTGGCTCAGAGCTGAATATCCACACTTTCAAATGAAAAATCTCTAAGCAAGCCTAAGCTGTAAGCAAGTAAAAGTACATTCTACTTGGTTGTTTTAAACCACAAATTATGAACTTTATTAAATTAGCAATTATTATAGCTGCTATTGCCATTATGATATTTGAGTATGCATTTTAAAAAGGTGATTTTTCACAGAAACTGAAGCAGGTGATATGCATCTCTCTACCTTTCACTATCCTGCCAAGTACCTACATGGAGACACATGTGCACATTTGACCCAAGAACTATGGTCGAAGTCCACTGTCAATAGCAAAATAAGGGCTCAAAATGACATATTTGATGACCATATTTTTTATGCCTACCTACCTTGCAATGGAAGATGTATTGAGAATAAGCAACATGGAATAAAAGCATAAAGCATAATAAAAATTACAACTTAACTGCTATAAACAGTGGAATTACTGACATAGCTAAAAATATTAATATGGAAAATTACCTCTCAAAAGGAATAAACCACAAAAATCTGAAGAGTTTTTCTTTATAAAAGATATTTATACTTGTTCTATGTTCAGCAGATAAAGAGAATAAACTGACTGAAAGGGTCTGAATAATGATGAGAAGAGAATTTTAATTATATGAATGTATCCCATAGTGTCTTAGTCTTTCGATATACTTTAGACTACCAAGCCAGAAAGATAAAGAAAAAAGGTTTACTTAGAGAAAACAGAACAATTATCAGAAGCTGGGAGTAATGGAAATGTCAGCTAATACGGCACAACATAGACTATCTAGTTCTTGAAATAAACTGAAGATGGGAAGTTGAGGGAATAGTCTTCTACAGTGTACTACAAAACCAGGGAATTGATGATGTGAAAGTTGGAGGAAGGGGAAGGTGGTACTGACCATTGAACAATGGCATTCTTGTCTCAGGAATTAAAGGAAGAGGAATAGAGACAATAGACCTCAAGAAAATAGCAAACTCAATTCATAACTGTGGATAATATGTCAGAGTCTACAGCTGAAGAACTGAAGCCACAGATATTTAAGTTAGGTGTCACTGAGGGCTGATGGTGTCCTGGGTGTATCAGGCTCAGCATCGCCAGCCAGGAAAGGAAGGGGATTTTCCTGCTCTGCTCTGCACTGGGGCAGCCTCAGCTCAAGAGCTGGGGCAGTTTTGGGTGCCACAACAGAAGACATTAGAGAATAGACAAAGGAGGGCTCACCAAGGATGGTGAGAGGACTCCAGGAGAAGCCATATGAGGAGTAGCTGAGGTCATTTGGTCTGTTCAGCCTGGAGGAGACTGATGTAAATTCTCATTACGTCCTACAACTTCCTCGTGAGGGGAAGAGGAGGGGCAGGCACTGATCTCCTCTCTTGTGACCAGTGGCAGGACCTAAGGGAATGGGCTGAAGCTGTGTCAGGGGAGGTTTAGATTGGATATCAGGAAAAGGTTCTTCACCCAAAGGATGCTTGGGAACTGGAACAGGCTCCTTAGGGAAATGGTCACAGCACCAGCCTGACAGAGTTCAAGAAGCATTTGGACAATGGTCTCAGGCACAACTCAGAATATTCTATGATTCTGAAATCTTTTTTACTATAAGGTTATGTAAACATGAGGACAGATCACCTAGGGAGATTTTAGTCTCTCTGTCCCTGGAGATTTTCAAAAGCAGCTCTGAGAGTCATCTGCCAGAAAAGAGCGATATGGCTGATCCTTCCTCTGGAGCGGCCATGCCAGCCTTCCTAAATTCTCTCCCTTTGATTTCTTTGATTTTTATGATCTGTGTTAATTAGCTTCCCAAATCCTTCTTTGCCCTCTTTTTGCTGTGTTCTCCTCAGGGAATATATGTCACATGAAATAAAAATGCATTTCTTTACTGGAGCCTCTTTTGCTCTAAATTCAGCAGTTACAAAACCAATACCAGTTAGACAGCAGTGAAACCTTTCTGCCTTCCTTTCTCCAATCAACTCTGTTTAAAGAAAAAGGAGGGCTGTTACACTACATATAAAATATTGATCTAAAAGATACTAAAAGTGCATAATGCATGAGAAAAAGCAGGAGATTTCTATTTTGAAAAAGTCTAGCAAGGCTGTTTTTTATTTTGTTATATAAGAGTCCTGTTTATTGTCATTTTATTTTACGCTTGGAATATGGATAAGCAACCCTCAAATGATTCCCCATAAAGAAATAGGGGAAATATTTAAAATGCATATTGAGCTGCGAGGACATGTCTCTTTGCAAACACCTAGATCTCATTCCTGAATCCATTTCCCTCAGTTTCAGCAACTCTCACTAGAACTGGGATTTAGGTCACCAGTGCCATTTCAGTCGGGGGGTGATTTTATTTGATCAGGAGGAAAAGCTGATAAGGAAGACTGTCAAATGCATCCCAGCAAGCCTAGTAGTATTGGTGGTAGGCTGTCTCACCTAGCAGGAAAAGGTATTCAGTGGGACAATTCCCTCCCACAAAACTCTGTGTTTTCAAATGTATTATTGTACATAAATGTCTTCAATTAGCTAAAACAAGGTTTCAAACGCATTTTGTTTAGTGCTAGCTCTCAAAATAAACTTAGTCAATGACTGTTCAGACATCTCAATTTTATGTGCTTGGCTCTAGAGTGGAATTTAACACTACACAAAAACTTGGGAAAATGTTAGAATAATTATTGGAGAGTTTCCAAATTTCTCCTACCCTGAAAAACTGCCCTACTTAATAAACTACATAGACATATTCAGTATCATTTGCTTCACCAAGGCAATGAGTCTTGAATTTTTCAGCAAAGCAATGAGAAGGATTGAATCCTCCTCCTGATTTCTCTCCAACTCCTACTCACACTTGCACAGGCAAAGACTGATGGCAAGTAGGAAGCTTCTGCTTCAAATTGCTCTTGTTTAAAAACAATCAAACACTCCTTTTCAACTGACTTTTAGAGGACAACAGCAAACATCATTCCTCCATGAACGAGAACTATTCTTACAGAAGCGTGCCAGACTTCTGTTCCTGAGAAAATCCCTCATGTGAGGGAGTATCTGGTCTCGGGATCACAGTCAAGCTTAAGAATGACAGAGAGGTCAAGCTGCCCTGCTACTGTCTGAGGTACATCAAAGTTAAAAAACTGAGATAGCTGCTGGGGTTGCTCACATTAGGAACTGGGTGGCAACAGTAGTAGTTTTTGGGGTTGAATTATATTTCAAACCTACTTCAGGAATGGACCTATAATCATGACAGGACAGATAACAGCAGACACATAATCTTGACTTTTCTGGCTTCTGGTCAGTTGAAATCTTTATCTTACAGGAGTCAGTTTATACTTTTGAGAGCTGAAATAGCTGTTCTAGATGTTACATGTTTGGGAAAAGTTTACAATATGTTGTGGGCATAGATGGGACCAGTTCTCTTCAACATCTTCATTAATGACTTGGATGCAGGATTTGAAGGGATACTAATCAAGTTTGCAGATGACACAAAAGGAGTTGTTGACTCCCTTGAAGGCAGGGAGGCCCTGCAAAGGGACCTTGATAAATTAGATGACTGGACAATCACCAACCATACTAAGTTTACTAAGAGGAAATGCCCAAATCTGCACCTGGGATAGGGCAACCGTAGATGGCTGTAAAAACTGGGGAGCAAGAGGTTGGAAAGCAATGCTGCAGAAAGGGACCTGGGGGTCCTGGCTGATGGCAAGGTGAACACGAGTCAGTAGTGCCCTGGCTAGGAGAGCCATCCCTGTCCTGTGGGGCATCAGGCATAACACTGCCAGCCAGGCAAGGGAGGGGATTGTCCTGCTCTGCTCTGCTCTGCACTGGGACAGCCTCATCTTGAAGGCTGGGGGCAGTTTTGGATGCTACAACAGAAGAAAGACATTAAACTATTAGAGAGCATCCAAAGGAGGACAATGAGGATGGTGAGGGGCCTTGAGGAGAAGCCACATGAGAAGTGGTTGAGGGCACTTTGTCTGTTCAGCCTGGAGAAGAGGATACTGAGGGAACACCTCATTGCAGTCTGCAACTTCTTTGTGAGAAGGAGGGGAAGGTACAGATCTCCTCCCTCTGGTGACCAGTGACAGGACCCAGGGGAATGGCCTGGAGCTGTGAAGGCTTAGGTTGGACATCAGGAAAATTTTCTTCAACCACTGGGCACTGGAACAGGCTCCCCAGGGAAGTACTCACTGCACCAAGCCTGACAGTTCAGGAAGTGTTTGAATAATGCTCTCAGGCATGTGGTGTGACTCTTGGGGATGGTCCTGTGCAGGGCCAGGAGTTGGATTTCGATGCACATTGTAGGTGCCCTTCCAACTCAGAATATTCTGTGAATATTCTATGAATTCACAGCTTCACTAACTCAGTTTTGCTATTGGCTTTAAAGGAGTGATTAAACCTTGGGCTTACTTTTAGAGGAGTGACTTTGTTTCTACTTCTCTAATAAGAGGTGTGCTACTTAAAAATCTCTATGCTAAACAGAACTCTTGGCATGGTAGATCATAGCTGAAGTTTAGTTGCTAATCCTACAAAGACATATAATATGCTTAAATATAAGAATGTGAGGCATTACAGAGGCACTGCTCACTTTGGACTGAGTTTTCCACTCTCTTCCATGTTGCTAATTGCAATAATCTGGTGTCTTGAAATCTTCATTATTCAGTTTGCTCTTTTTAAAGCGTGAACAGAATTTGTGAACTTCACAGCTGTGTTATCAGGGTAACTAAATTTCATTTCAGGATAAACTTGTACTGAGATCTTGGCCTGCAAATCATCATATAAGAAAGTGTTTTCAGAGTTTTAAATATTAAAGTACATGACTGGACTTTTAGAATTGATTGGCATTAGCACTGGAAACATGAGGCCACCAGAAATTGTCTTCATCTGAAAAATACATTAAAAATTTTAGGTCTTTGATGACCCTTCCTTGCACATGGATTTGCATTTCTATATGTAGACAGTCAGATATATTGCTTATGCATGTTCACAATCTTGAAGATTTTTTTTAAGACTTACAGAGATGTGTGTTTCTGCACTGGTGAGCAGCACTGAGTCTCGGTAGAAAATCAGCTTAATTTTCTTCTTCATCTGTTTTCATTTTCCCAGTTTTGCTTGAGGGATTCATCCCTCATCTTATTATAACTTTGTGGCAATTTATTGCAAAGTTTTGGTAGATTTCCTTAGTATAATTCAGTTATTGCAAGTTGTAAACTGATGTTTTTACACCCACATTGTGACACTGACTTTTACAAAGCTATCTAAATGACCATTGCTTTGAAACTAAGCTGGAAAAAATACACTACAATACCAGACTTTAGTTCTGGTTGAGAAAAATTTTTGACAGAGACAGAATGATTCCTTTGTCTAGGACTAAGTCCTCACCTGAGAGGAAAATCACTTCCTTCTTGTAAAAGTAATTTAATAGAAGTGACTGGCAGACAGCCCTCTGCTCCCTCCACTCTCAGTGGTGTATGCTGTCTCTCAGCTGAGAACTTGTAGCCCACATCTTGCTCTTAAATATTAACATATCTCTAAATATTTCATCTATAATGGCACAGCTTCCATGGGAAAGACTGAAAGCTATCCCACCAATTTGCTGATAAGCTGGGTGTCAAGGCAGTCCCTAAGGAAGCAAAAGTTTGGATATCTCCAAGAAAATTCGGAAATTGAATATGTATCTGCCATATCCTGTAGAAAAAACCCAAGCTGCCAAGTATCAGATGAAAAAGGGGCTGCACATCTGCTGCTGTTTTTTTTTTTTAGGACCAAACCCAGAAATTATGGTTTGGAAATTCCTTACTGATGCCTCCTGCAGACAGCCTGAGGGAATGCTGCACTGCTGAGTTGAATACGAGTTGTATAAATCACATTACAGTAGATGAAAACACTTACAGTTTTTAAAAATATCTGGGTACATAAAAGTGAAGATAGACATGTCTGTGGGATCTTCACAGGTCCCTATATATCTAAATATGATTTGGAGATTGCATAATTAGAGTTTTGCACTTAATGAATTTGAAAATCTCACTGGGCTTTACACATTTTACCCCAAAAGTCCCACTTTTAACTGACCTTTTAGCAAGCAGGGTTGTTGCATCCCCTCTTCACTTCTGTCTTATATTGTTTTTAGCAGTATTGTATGCTTCATTTGTGCTGGAGCACAGAAGATAGGAGTCTTGTCCAAGGAATGCCTCTTTGGATGCACATTTAGCTTCTGCTTTCAATTTGGGATGAATGCCAGCAGTGCTGGTGTCACTGAGATCTCTCAAACCTCACTCTGTGCACAATTGCTGCTCAATATCTATATAATCAACTTGATTCACCAGGTAGTAAATAGACAAAATATATGTACACATCTACTGAGGCAGAGTAACCCAAGCATCTCAGCTTCTCTGCAGACCCTTTAATTTTAAAAACACCAAAGATATGCAGTTATGTGGTGATCCATTTGGGAGCTTACATGTGCTAAGATATATAGATCTAATATTTCATTTTGGAGAAATGGTTTATTTCCAGCAGTAAATATGATGTTTGTGAAATGAGAATAGGCTATTTCAAGCTGTTATAAGGCCACTGAATAATTAAATTATTACTCATCAGGGGGCAGTGTAATTTGTTACCTGTGTGATTCCCACACTCTGAATCAAAGTAATTACATTCATGGTGTCATTTAGTGAAATAATGCCATGAAGGTCTCTATGAAGAGAAAGACAATTGCTGAAAGGATTTTGTTGAAATAATAGCACCAATTCAATTGGTCCTCTTGCTTCATTCATTTATTATATGGCTAAATCGCTCCTTCAGCTCTGCTTTGTTAGAGTGACAAATAGAAGCTTTGCAAATAGTATCTATGAAGGGCAAAAAAACCCACAGCTTCTAAGGGGAAAGTACCAAATAAGCCTTTTTAGAATCACAAATGTGCAAATGGCAAATGGTAGGACAAAATTATTAAAAAAATAAAAATAAAAATTAAAAAAAAAAAAGACAAAGAACACAAAAGCAGATTTTAATATCCTTTGAAAGTTCAGAGGTAAGATTCCACTAGAGGTTTGTCTGGTGTAAAGAACTGGTGGGGGATATCTAAAGATTGCTTCAAACCACAGAACAATCACTTCTAAATCTCATGAACTAGTCTTCAGAAAACTATAAAATTGTATTAAAAATAATAATAATAAAATGAGTCACTTTAAAGAGTATTTTGGAGTTGTTATTTTATGTTTGTCTACAATCTGTAAGTATGCAAGAATTCATGTATGCAAGCATGAAGTGTTTTCTGTTGTGCTACTTCATCCACATATTACATCTTAATCCATTTATTGCCAAGATCAGTCTGTGAGGTGGGACAATCCTGCACTCACTGTTTTGAGAAAACAAAGAGAAAGAGCTGAAAACACACAACGGAAGCTGAATGCATGGCTTATGACCACCTTTTCTTAAGATTTATTTTAGCTTTTCTTTTAATTATATATACATTGTTGAACATGATCACAACCATCTTTGGCTTTCTTTATGCATTTGTCTCCAGTGTGACTTAGAGATGCACATGTAAGAGCCAACAAAATAGGTATCACAGAGTGGTGACCTGAAACATCTTTTTTCAGATATGTGAATCAGTCTTAAAAAAAGCGATTACTACACAACTACACCAAACTACTGGTGATGGCCATGATGATTCTGGTGTGTGTGTGGGGGGGGGGGTTATGTTTTTTTGAGATATTTCACAATATGTTCATGACTCTGTGAACACAAGTGGTCAACTGTTAAAATTGTAATTGGGTTTTCCTAGGTAGATTCAACACTGACATGGAGAAACCACTAACTACCTGCAGTTCTGAGGTTATTTCCAGTGGATTTCACAGTACAATATTAATAATCACAACAACTGGCATTAATGATCTGAGATGAGAGAAGAATAGTAAAATCTGCTTGTTCCTAGCAAAGTCAGCACAGAGCCAGTGCATGGAAAGGGAGGAACAGTAATTCATGAAGAGTTTCATCCACTGAGATGAATTCAGTAGGAATTGTTGGCATTTTCTTGAAGCTGATCTGAAAAGTATGACTTTGTTTTAAGCTAAACAGCTTTCTGCTTAAGGGAGACAACTTGCAGCTATTTAGGTGCTGTGAAACCTTGTGGTAGGCTTGATAACACTTCAGAACTATTAGGATATGAAAATATTTCAGTTAGGCCAATTTTTTTCTATGAACCACTGCTTCCCTCTATGAGGTCTAATATTTTTACTTACCCTAAGGTGGACTCTCTTCTGCTGACCCAAGTGCTGGTACCAGAAACATCCCAGAACTGACCAGTTCAGGCAATGGGAGAGGTCTTCCCAGCATTTGAGAATGATTTGTGTTTACTTAACAAAAGACACATGCCAGTTCCAACGAACTGTTGAGCACCTCAGTCCTGTAGTGTTTTTAATTCCCAAAGGTTGAGATCCTGATAACTGAAAAAATTTTACCCTAAAAATAGATTTCTTTACATTGCTGGATTCATTTAGCATTTTATACAATTACAGCCCTTAGGAAATTTATGTTCTGCAGATCTGGGTAATAAATCCTCCATTTTACAACACCAGTGTGGCTGTGTTATAAGCCCTTACTGCTGAGTCTAACATTTATTATTGTGTAAAAAGGTGGAAAACAAATCCATACTGCAGAATGTATTTCACAGTACCACAGTGTTTTAGCAAATTCTGAATTGCTATTTTCAGCCGTGGATGTATCATGGGGATTTATCATGGTGCCCACACACAAAAATAGCAGGCCAATATGCATATATATTTTTGAATGAGAAACAAAATTGTGATTTTTTAAAGAGGAACAGAGTTTTCTGATGTGTGTAATCATTTGAGGAAGCAGTCTTTCAGTTGAGTAATTTAAAAACAAGAGTGGTTTTTGCTGAGGGAATGTTTTCAGCCCGATTTGAAAAATCTGTCTCATATTATCTTGAGGTGATCTTCAGGAGCCTGACAGTGCAGTTCCACATTATGGTATCTCAAGGCATAATTTTATGCTGAGTTATCCCTATAAGGCAAAACCAGCATAAAAGATGTTTGCCTTTCCCTCTGCCTGGTTGTCTGTTCCTTGTATTCTGATGGAGATACACCCTAATACAGATCAGTGAAATTATCTAATTTGGAAAGCAAACATCTACATCAAGATGATCAGCAGGCCATTTTCCTCCACTTATAATCATAGAGATTTGCAGTTTTCTCCTAGTCTCACTGTGAGACCCCACAGACAACTGTATCCATGGCACAGAGCAGTTCTGCAAAGTGCACACAGCCTCCTTCCAGCAAGGCTGGGACTAACAGGCACACAGGACCATGGTCATGGGATGGTTATGGTTGGGAGGGACCTCTGAAGTTCATTTAGTGCCACCCCCCTGCCGTGAGCAGGGACATCTCCAGCTACATCAGATTGCTCAGAGCCCTGTCCAATCTGATCTTGAACAATCTTGAAGCAGCCCTAAGACTTGCAAAGGAGAGCTTTGAGGCAGGTTGAAGACTAGCAAAAATACTGTCCACGCCATTCTTTTTTTTAGGTTTTTTTTTTTTTCTCCTTTGAGAATGCAGGTGCTGGCAATCTGAGCTAGCTTCTAAGACATGGGATTACATTCCATCATGTTACATTCTCCTTGCAATTGATATTTACAGCCGTGACACAGTAAGAGACCATGGAAAGTCCTGCAAGTAGACAGAAGCAGTACTATATTATTTAAGGCCTTAAACACTGGAATTAAAATGCTAGAGGCTATGTGTGCTATATGAAAAGAAAAAAAAAAAGGCATTTACATAGGGAACAGAGGGAAGAGCTGAAAAGAAAATAAAGCAATCAAATAGGGAGGAAATGTGACAGAGCTAGTAAGGCAAAAATTACAGCCTTTCAGTGTTCTTATTAAGGAGGACACAGGAGTCTGAGTCTCTGGCCTGATTGTCATCCCCTGTGAGTTTATGGCAGATGGTGAAGTCCCCCTCGGAAAATGCTGTGTGCAGGAGTTCTGAGGAGTTATCAGTGGGAACGGTTGTCAGGTGCCATGGTTTAACAACTATCCCTTCCAAAGACCAAGGTCATCTCCACTTCGGCCTGGTTAATGAAAGCTTTAGGTTCTTGGAGAAAGGCACATTCTGAAAACATCTTCATCTACCACCAGGACTGTGTGACCAAAAGCTGTGAAATCAGGAACCCTCCCTGCAACATGGTTTGCCTATGCTCCATGTGGCACCTTGGCATTCACATGCTGGTGCCACAGGAAAAATGGTGCTTTCTGAACAAAGACTCTGAGAAAAGTTCTTGTTTGAGCAGAAATCCCTGATTGCCTCCAAATGGAAAACTTATAGTTAAATACATAAAAAGTGTGGGTTATTTCCAAATACCCACAGCTCTCTGATGGAATGAAACATGTCTGCCAGAGACAGCTGCTTCTACTCTTCTTGCTGATAATGATATTTACAATCTTCCTTCCTTCCTTCCTTCCTTCCTTCCTTCCTTCCTTCCTTCCGCCCTTCCGCCCTTCCGCCCTTCCGCTCTTCCTTCCGCCCTTCCTTCCTTCCGCCCTTCCTTCCTTCCTTCCGCCCTTCCTTCCTTCCACCCTTCCTTCCGCCCTTCCTTCCGCCCTTCCTTCCTTCCTTCCGCCCTTCCTTCCTTCCACCCTTCCTTCCGCCCTTCCTTCCTTCCGCCCTTCCTTCCTTCCGCCCTTCCTTCCGCCCTTCCTTCCTTCCGCCCTTCCTTCCTTCCTTCCGCCCTTCCTTCCTTCCACCCTTCCTTCCGCCCTTCCTTCCGCCCTTCCTTCCTTCCTTCCGCCCTTCCTTCCTTCCACCCTTCCTTCCGCCCTTCCTTCCTTCCGCCCTTCCTTCCTTCCGCCCTTCCTTCCGCCCTTCCTTCCTTCCTTCTGCCCTTCCTTCCTTCCTTCCGCCCTTCCTTCTTCTCCCCTCTGTCCTTTTTCTTTTCCTTAGTTTTTTACTGGAGTGTTTTGTAGCACTCAAATCCTCCTAGATTAAAATCATATCATTCCCCCTTGAGCTAAATAAGCATCCTTGGCTGTATGGTTCTGCTGAGTCCAATGGGCCTGTGCCAATTTTATGGTCTTTGAGGAACTGACTTGTTTACTACATACTCAATACATGCATCTAACAGGTTGGGGAGCACAGGGTCTCTGCTTGGAGGGGGAAATTCTGAGCTTCATTCATTTGCATAAATAATTCAGTTTTATACATCTTACCAACTTGACACCTTCTGAGCTTTGTTTTTCTGGTGGCTGCAAGATCTAGTTTCATTTTCAGGAGAAGTTTGGAAAGAAAAGGGAGAGAAAGAAGATCCCCAGTTAATCAGTTATGGTAAGGACTTGATCTGCCCAGCTCACTATGCATTTTAGGGGAGTAATGAATACAAAAATCAAGAAGATTCCAGACATAAAAATCAAACAGTTTTACTAGTGTAAAAATGTGCAGCCTGTGCAGACTGGTTGTCTGAGATGAAAACAAGTTTGACTTATGACAGAATTGTGGGTTTGGATGATCCTGGAGGCACACTGGTAGAATATGGTGTTGAACTTGCTCCCTTAAAATCCACTGATACTGGGAACTTCACTACAATACTACTTCAATAGTGGGAACTTCACTATATTTAGACTGTTTCCACACAATAACTGGCAACTGCTCTACTTGATGAGTTCCTGCTCATCCGCTCATCCACAGCCACTGACCATGATCACAACCCCAAAGCAAGTGCAATTGAATCATGGAAGCTGACATGCTTTGCTCAGTCTTTGGAGCAAATGCCTAGGAGGTAAAAGACAATAATTCAATTTCTTGACATATATCTGCTGAGAACAGCAGTGTAAGACTATGCTTCTAAAAAGGCACTAAAGGTGCTATGTTTTCAGTCTCACTTGGATTTGGATGATGTGATTTTTAAAGGTACCCAGAAAATCTCAGGAAAAAAAGACACCAGGAAGAATCTTAACCATTAACTTCAAAGCCATGACATTTCCAGTTTTGAGGAGACACACAGAACTTTTAGTGTAGGATGTCTGAACTATCTTAAAAGAGCCAAAACCTTTCTAGGATGCCATTTAATACAGATTCATTCCCATTTAACCCTCCTCTGGACACTGTTCCTAAAGTCTGCAAATATGTTAGGCTTTAAAATATGATAATAAAGCAGGCTAAAAATGTAGAGCTGTTAATCAGCAACATCATTTATTTGATTCAGTATTTATTAGCTCATTTAAAATGTCTGTTTGAACTGATATTTATTGTTATTTCAATAGAATGGAATGCCTTGAATTTAATGAAGTTAGCTGTATTTGAAATCACTGATAATAAATTCCTTTTTCTGCAGTGGGGTTGAGTTTTCAAAAGAATTTATGAAATGTTAGACCAATGATGTCAGACCACTGCTTTTGTGGAAGATGACCTGTACATGTGACCATCCCAACTGCCCTCATCTGAATCCTTTGGGAAGATAGGGTTTCATGACATGGAAATGAATTGAGCCTCACAGTCTTGTATGCTATATGTACTGCTTGTCCCCAGACCCACATTCAAAGTCCATGTTGGAATGCAATCTGGGTGAATAACAGCATCCTTATCCCCAGTGTAATATTGTTGTGTGTAAGTTATTCTCTTCTCAGGGGAGAATAACTCATCCCAGCCAGCTCCATGGTGTGGAGTCAGGAACAGCTGCACCACAGAGTGTATCTGCTTCACAGTGCAAGCACTCACCAGTCTGGGTTAAAAACACCCTGACTCTGCTGACTGCACTCCTGCTCCTGCTAGTCTGTCTTTTAAGCTGCTGACCATCTCCAAGGAGCACTTTACGGGCCTCAGGAGACTGAAGAGATTCAGTGACTTTTACAAACTTGTATGTGGCCATCCCTTGCTAAACTCAACACTGGATGTAGCTGCCTCACCTACGTGGTTGTGCCGCAGGTAAGACACCTGCACTGCTGCTGCTCAGAGGTTTCCTAAAATGAATGTATGCATTTTTTATAGATTCCTTAATGTCAAATGTCACACTCCTGGCAGAAAAAGCATATAGCATTTTGAAGTGTTTGTAAAAAAATGTATGAATGATATTTTTTTTTCCTTCTTCAGGTTGCCCTATATCTGTGACTAAGTGGTGGGGTATTTGTGAAATTTAGAGAGGGATCAGAAACATGGCACTGCATTTGAGGTTCATTTGTAGAAGGTAAAGTAGCATATGTTATGAGTCAGTTAATCTCTTTAGGGCTTTATCCAGCACAAATTAGGCTCTGTGGTCACCGAGTCACAGCAGGCTGTGGGCCACTGTAGCCTTGGAGCTTTATTCCGATTCAGCTGCCAAGAAATGAACTGCTCTGTGGGCACAAAAATTGGCTTATGCTTTGTGAACTCCAGCCAAGCATGCAGTTTCAGAGGCTGCTCTTTCTCTGTGCACAGCTACATGATTTCATACTCACCTCTCCAACAACCTTGATTCTAAGATGCAGCCCCTAGAAAATAAAGAAGCTGCTAATTCAGCTTCATTAGAAATCAGTAAAGGTTGTGAAATACTTTTAAAATATGTGGAAGCCTTTATTGCTTTGGCTGTTACAAATGTCCACTGCAGGGATTAGCTCTGTGCTGCTGTTGGAAGCAGGAATTGTCTTTTTTGTTTGTTTGCTTGATTGCTTTGGTTTTGCTAGTTTGTTTTGCATTTTGTTTTTTCACCAGTTGCCCTCAGTCTATAGCTGGAGATACTGCAAAGCCAATAAAAATAAAATGCCTGGGATTTCCTAAGAGGAAAAAAGGAACTCTAAGGCATAGTTTTAATTGCAACTAACGTCTTATGGAGGCTTGAAAAATCTCACTCTTAATTCACTTAACAGAGACACTGACCAAATCACAGGGAAGTCATGGGTGCTCACCTACAGGTGTTAAGATGCCTGGCCCTGCATGCAGCTTCCTTCCCTACTTAATCCTTGACCTTGGTAAAGAACTCATCATCTCTGCACTATATATTGCACATAATAAATGAGGCTATAAAAAGTTGCCTGTGTCATAGCTATAGTGCTCATATCAAATGAGTACTTACTCTTTGTACAAACTACAGCAAGAATCAAGTTATTATTACCCTATTTGTTTGTGCCATGTTATTTATTTATTTATGCCATTTGTATGAATTAATGACTAACATAAGCATTGCTTAGTTATTTTCACTTCTACTCTTAGTGATTCTCTTAAGTGATCATTCCTGGAGAAGGGGTTCATTTTGATATGTTTAAGTAGAAAATATGCAGGATGTACATCTACATTTAAGTAGAAAGTATATAGGATGACATCTGAACAAAATGACAGCAGGATGTACATCAGGATGTACAGGACGACATCCTGAACACTCAATATATTACTTGAATACCAATGACAAGAAGCTGTTATCACTGCTGCTTGGCCAGGAAACATTGCCAGAGGAGGCCAGACACAGGGCTAAATGCCACCTTGTAAAAACACCAAGAACTCCTCATTTCTGTGGAGCAGGAACAGGAAGGCATGTGGAGCAGGAGTCCAAGAACCAGTTGGACTGGCTATTGACATGTTATTTCATCTGAGCACCCACAGCCTTGCCTTTCCCTCCTACAGACAAGTGCCTAAAGCTGTGATGCTGCACACCTTGGCCTCCAGCATCCCAGCTCAGGTTCAAGAAAATCTCTTGCTTCAGGCTATTTGGGGTTCAAAATCTGGGTGCCTTTTTGTGTAAAGTTACCTGAGAGGTCTAATCTGGCAGGTGTGCTGAGATCACACGCACATTTGCTGGCAGCCCTGACTTCATCATAAAGCATGGCAACCATCATACTTGACCTCAAAAACACAGCCAGAAGATTAAGTGCCATTTCAAACTACTGAGCTTGTGGCATTTTAAAAACCTGTCAAATTTAGGTTCAAAATGCACACCCAATAAGAGTTAGAGCTGTACTAAGATTGTACTCATCATTGTAGAGAAAAGTGCAAGGAGGCTTCTTGTGCCTCTTGCCTGCTTCACTGTCTGGGTCCAATATTTTGTGTTCACTTAGGATTGTAACACAATTGCCACAAGTCCATTTCTCACCAAAAATTTGATGCAGGATAAATGTAAATATAAAAGGAAGTCCTTCTTAACTCTCCTTATTATCTAAATTATGGATGAGGTATGCAGCAGACTAAAACAATGTGTTAAGGGATATTGAACCTCATGACCCAAAACAGAAATCCAGTAGCTTGGTTATGTATACCCATTTGTAATTTGCTAAATGCATTTTATCTGTGAGTAATTTTTCAATTATTCTACTCTGTACCCAATAACAGTTGCAAAAATATACTTGGACTTAAATGTATGCAGATGTTTAAGGGGTTTGCTATATTAGGGCATGTGGGATTGACCCTAATGCATTTATGTTGCGTAACTGGAAGAAATACTTCGTCTGGTTCTGGTAATCCTTCATCATATTTTTCATTCACAGAAGCTGTTACATACATAGGATTGCCTCAAAAGTACTCAGATATCTGTAGCAAGTCAAACTAGCTTAGGAAAATCGCTTAAGATTTTATTTTCAGTCATCTCTGCTGGGGTTTTCTGCTATTACTTAGGAGTGCTGGTCTATATAAGACACAAATAGAGACAGTTTTCCAAGAGATCTGCCAAATGTTTGTCACATTACAATTGTCATAAACCCATATTTTATTATTATTTTTATAACTAGGCCTCATAATGGCAACAATTAAATGTATTTCTGCAAAGATCTGTTAGGAATGTTAGGAAATGTGGAACCTTCAACACAGAAAGTCCTTAGGAGGCAAATTCTTGAAGGACTGGACCTTCCAGATGGAGCTGATCGTGTCCTTTTTTTATACATTACTCACAGCACCTCTATTTCTGCTTTAAAATAAGAGCAACCAAATGGAAGGCTTCCATCCTTTCCACTGGATCTGGTGAACTGCAGATCCATGACAGGTATATTTGTTCAGCCCTTGATGTTGTATAATCCCTGCAATTAATACAGCCACAAGAGCAGTGATGTAAACATAACACAAAATCATTGTCATGAAACATAAAAGAGCTGAGCAATTTATGAATATTGCTTTTAAATCTATATTAATCACTGTTTAGGGGAAAAAAGATAACAAACCAAAAACATTCAAAAAATTATTTGCTTTGCAGTTAAATCAAATTTAGGATAGGGCAAAATGCTTCTTTGCAATTAAATCCTCCTTTAATTCTTACAGATTTGATAGAGAAAATAGATAAGTAAATTCCAAGACAGAATTCCAAGTATGCATGAACACCACTACATGACAGCATGACTTGACAGTACAAGCAGCAGGTATGGACAAGATCATTAGAAAGAGACTTTCAGTGCAGAACAATACTGTCAACTTTCCTGTCTGCGAAGGTGACAAATCAGGATGAGCTGCTGGACTACTCCTGGAATTAATGTGTACATTGTGGTTTCACAGCCCTGATACACAGCTAAGCCACAGTTATAACCAAAGAACAAACCTCATTTTCCTACATAGAACTCACATCCCACAGCTCTTGCCAGAGTTGTTCCGGTTGGTACTAAGCTGGATGCCTGCAGAAAGTTTTTGTACTATTAAGGCAGACTCCTGTTCCTCCATGGGTCTCTTTCACTAAAGCTTAGCTACTCAGATGTGTTGTAATGCAACAGTGAACATGGCATGTTGAGCTGGGTTTCCTTTCCTTTGAATAATAATCCAAAAGTCAGGAAACCATATCCTGTTTTTCACTGATCCGCATATAACTTTGTTCAAAGTGGGTCACAGCATCATGCAAATATATGAGGATCAGCCCACCACTGTGGAAAGAAAAGCCTAGGGAACAGAAACAGACTTAAGAATGACTTCATATTCCTTGAGGCTTTCATAGGGGAAGAGAAAAAGAAAAAGAAAAAAAAAAAAAAAAAAAAAAAAAAAGCAGCGTTTATAGTTTTGGGTCCTGCTTTGCATAGTGTCTGAGATCTCCATTCAACACCAGTGATGTTCTAGAAATTAGGCCAGAAATCATGCTGCTCCTGCTGTGATGGGAGTGACAGGTGCCTACTTGAATGACAGCTGAAATGCTCTCTCTGTGCTGGTAGGGCAAAGCCCTGGGCTTTTCATCCTGAATGTGTTCTGTATTGAAGCAACAGATTTGGGTTTGGTTACATCTTTTATGAACACTTTTTCAATAAATTAATCAGAAGCTTCAGGGGATTTAAGGTTTTTAAAAACAGATCAGTTCTTTTGAAATTCCCTTCTCAGAGCTTCAAAACTGGATTTCTTCCCATTCAGTTTTTCATATTTCTATTTTGCAAAATTGAAGATCCCTGAGTCTGTACTCCCCTTGACTGGAATTTGCCTCCTAGCCACTGTCCGTGAGATCCAATGAGTGCTCTATGCAGCTTGCCCTATTCAAAGATCTGTGTCAAGGATTCACAGTCATCATAATCATGTATGTCTGAACCACAATTCCTCCAGCTCATTAAAAAGCTTCTAATACCATCTTGTCTCAAATTGCCCCTCTAAGTTTGGACAGGGTGAATAATCAGCAGAGCTCCTGCAGTGCCTTCTGAGACACTCTCAGCATACTGGGAGAGCATACTTTTCCAAATTCCTCTTTGGACCAGTTTGGCCGCTCCCAATAGCTATAGTGAATTGCACACATTGCTTTGAAGCTTCCTGATATTGTTTGAGAAGACAGTTTATAGTTAGTAACTTTCTTAAATTCAGAAATAAAGAGCATTTAAATCACCAATAAGCTTATGCTGTGGAAGACTTCAAAAGACTTAATGCTGGATAAAGAGGGTTCAGGCAGAGCCTGGAATTGCAGCTAAGAGCATTCCCTCTGTTACACTAAAATAGGAGAGGTGGGTATATGCAGTTTGTTTCAAGCACTTTCCTTGTTAGCCAATATGGTAGTACTCTTTTGTAAGGAGAGACCCAAAGGAGAGAACAGAAGTCCCTATAACCCCACAAAACCATCCCACACACCATATACTGCATCATTTTTAAGGATTCTCCATAAAACAGGTGCACAAAAGGCAGGTTATTTGTGTTCTTTTGCTGTTTGCACAGTAAAGAATCAAGGCAAAAGAGACACAAGGGCATAGTCATAGCTCATAACTTTTTACAACAAATACACAAACGTGCCATTCCTAGCAATATACTTTCAATCTCTCTTGTCTTATTTCTGGTTGTTTCTGTAATATATACAGCTCCATGTGCACCATTAGAGGTCTCGCAAGAGCTTTGAAGTTCTACTGATGACACGCCTGATGTGGACACAAAAGAGATGTCAATATTACTGGCGACACACCTGAACTGGACACAAAAGAGATGTCAATATTTTTTCAGTGCAGTCTTGGCTTAGACAGGTGTCTAGGCAGGGTGCTCACAGTAAGACACAGGTTTTCAGAATCGGAGAATCCGTGTTAGTATTTATGAAAGCATACAAGAACTTGCAACGATATAGAAAACAACTGTGGTAGCAGAGCAGTATTTGGGCTGAAGACTATAGTGTAAAGAAGAATTGAAAACTGAACCTACTGGTTCTGACCAATGTCAAGTTTCCTGGTGCCAAGACTGTCTTGAAAATACTGATCTTTGACTGTTTCAAGTTTGGTTTTTCTTTTGATTAAATTTTTTTTTTTTTGTTTTCTTTCTTTTTCTAGCTAACATGGGACCTCAGTAGTCTTCAGCAGGAAATCTCTCAAGACTCAAAATCAATACAAGCTGAAAAGGGTAATAGTGGTAAAGGCTTTTCTTTTGGAATCCCTTGGCCAGAGACAAACTGTGCATTTGCCAAGAATATATACACTCCAAGTAAAAGCATGCATATGCAGTAGGGAAAAGGAGAAGGACAGTCCAGCTGATGTGGGTTGGCAGTAGATCTGTGGTTTTTCAGTCTGGCAGCCCACAGAAAATTTCTAAGGAATGTGCAAAGGGTAACTAAGAAAAAAAAGGAATTTGTCAGTAGGCTAGAATATGGTATACAGAGGTCACTTCCACAGAAAAATTTGTAAGAGTTTGAAACTGAAAGAAGTTGAAAGCCACAGGAGTGAAAAGACATTTGAAAAAGAGACAGAATGGCTGATAATATAAGTTATAAAATTGTTAATATCCAAAAGCCTTAGAGAAAAACTAGTGTAAATACACACTTTCTGAAAGATGACTTCCAATCTGAGAATCACAGAATCACAGAATATCCTAAGCTGGAAGGGACCCACAAGGAACAGCAAGCTCAAAGGCTAAGGAAAAAAAAAGGTAACAGCTTAGAGATTCATCTGAAATCTATATTTTACTGGCACCTCATGTCAACATTTATTATGAAAATAAACTAAAATATAGACAGTCCCTGGGGTTATATCTCCAAACAAGGGATTACACTCAGATGTTAATAAAGTTTGAAATTCACCTTGAAGGAAAAAATAGGCATGCCAGTGGTTTTCTGTGCTGCAGCCTAACCAAAAAAAAAAAATTGAGAATATATTCATAAAAATCAGGTGGGTTTTTTTTGACATTGCTATCTGGAAAAAAATACTTTGACAAAGTTCAGTTGAACAGTTTCACTGTTGACTTACTGATATGGTCTCACATTATCTGTTTGGAGTTAGCTTAATACCCCCATAGGGTTTTTTCATTATACCACCTCACTGCACAGGCCTTCTACCTCAGGAGAGTGATGACTGTACTTCCTTTCACAAGTTGGATTATTTTGGCAGCTGTTATCATGCACTGGAGTCAGATGATTTCTACCTTGAAACACACACCACACTTGGAAAGAAATCCATTTTGTCTTGTGAAAGGAGGAAACCATTCTTTGGAGGCCTGCAGACCATCAGGAGTGATAACATCTCAAACTTCCATCTCATGCATGAAGTGGAAATGCAGTATAAAAATTTACTAAACAGAGAAAGCTAAAACTTCTGAGGCCACTCAACAGAATAAAACACTTTTACCTGTGCTGAACCAACCCAAACTAAAGCAATCCTACTAGACTGTTGCTAAGGAAAGAGAGTTTAAACATAGAAAAGGCACAACATTTTGACATTATATAAACACCATTTTTCATCTAAAAATAATTGCAATCCCCTTTACCTGAAAATTCTAAAAGAACATCAGTCTTGATTCACAGCTTGGTTTTCCTTTCCCACCAGGTTTATACATGTAATAACTTTGTGTGAGTGATAGAAAATTTGTATTATGTGGAAAAAAAAAAGTCTCAGCAGCTGCCATTTACTACAGCATTGGTTAAATACTGATCTTTCACCCACAGGGGAAGAAATTACATTGTTTTAGGGAAGATGGTACCTGGAGGCCATGGTAGCTGAGGGTCAAGATGAGCCAGAGTGGACCTTGGCTCAACTGGCTGAGTCTGGCCTCAAAGGCAGCAAGGCAGTGTTTGCAAGGACAGAATCACGGAATCACAGAATGGGTAAGGTTGGAAGGGACCCCTGGAGGTCATGTAGCCCAACCTCCCTGCTCAAGCAGGGTCCCCTAGAGGAGGTTACTCAGATTTGTGTCCAAATGGGTTTTGAATATCTCCAGGAAAGGATACTCCACAGCCTCTTTGGGTAGGCTGTTCCAGTGTTCAGTCATCTGCACAGTACCTCATGTTCAGGTGGGACATGAAACACAGAGGAGCAAGACAAAAGAAAGCGGTGAATCAAAGAAAAACACTTTTGCGCTGGCAGCCCTGAAAAAGGGACAAAGTTAAAGGCATTTGAGGCATTAGATTTTTAAACTGTGTTTAAGAGCTGCCTCTAGGGGTTTCTGCCCAGTTCAGGGAAGCATAACTTTGTGAATATTCTTTGTAAATAAGCAGGATAGTACCAAAAAAAAAACCCCTCTGATTTTTGTCATCAATTTCTCCTCTTAATGGAAACCTGGCCAGTCCCCAGATACTAATAGCTTGGGCCAGGGGTTAGTGATCAAAGAAATTATTCTAGTAAACACCATATAGTTTGTAGAGCTTAAGCAAGTGATCCAGGTCTAGCAGGAGAACCATCTTTAAAGCTCACTGCTGTAAATCCCACTGCCTTCAGCAGAAATCAGAGGTGGACTTAACAGTCAAGCTCTACTATAATTATTAGGATAATCTTGCACAACACTTTTTGACCAAACATGAAAATATATTTGCAAAAAAATTCAGTAAAGTTATGCACAATTAACCACATTTGTAAAATCCAGATAACAAGCAACCAGCTAAAACATCAAGAGAGGTGCAGTTCTCTGAAAAAAATTACTATTTTTTTTTGTAAATCATCAGTCTGCTTCTGATTTACAGACAGATAAGTGGAATACCTAGTGATCTCTAACAGATGGGAAGAGTGAATTCTTTATGTTGTGAATATTAATCACTACATTATTTTGCTTATTTCTACATGTCCTGCTTTCTGCTCATCGCTACTGGAGTGGTTAAATGTAATTTCAATATTAAAAACCATCATCCTAGGTTGAGAACCATGCTAGGGTTAATTACAATGTTAGAGTAAATTACAATGTGCTCTTTTTGCCAGTCAGTTTTGACTCTGGGCATACCATACCTGTACAAAATAATGAGGCTGCTGGTGACCTGCATGGCCAGAACAGCCCTACGGAATTAGAGGTGCTGTACCATAAAGGAATGACATCTGAGTAAACAAGGCTCTAGCATGTCTACTTGAAATCCAATTATTTTTCCACCATGTAGGAAAACCTACATAGCTCCATTTATTATGAAAGAATGACACAACACAGCTACATGAATGGAAAACTTCATACAAGGATCTTTTTTGTTCTGTGCATGCACACATTTATGTTCGTTTTTACAGGTTCTCTGAACAAATATAGCCCGTTATAAGCTCCCATTTCCAAGCAGCACTCTGCTTGGATAATATTTGTAAAAGGACCCGAGGGACCGGGAAGACAAACACTGAAGATTCCAGTGCCTGTCACTTGAGAAGGATTTCAACTAAATTTTTGAGTCTCACAGGCACTTGAATGGCATTGGCTTTGAATGGGATTTGGACTTCTTTGAAATCATAGAATCCTGGAATCAAATATAGGTTGGAAAAGATTTTTAACATCATTGAGTCTACCAGTTAACCAAGTACTGCCAAGCTACCACCAAACCATGCCCCTTTGTGCCACATCTACACTTCTTTTAAATCCTTCCAGGGAAGGTGACCCAACCACTTCCCTGGGTAGCTTTTTCCAATGCTTGACAATCCTTTCCATGAAGAATTTTTTCCTAATATTGAATGTAATGATGGAAGTGGCTCAGTGAGCACTTCTGCCAGCTCCCTCACTACCCAAAAATTGAG
Organism: Vidua chalybeata; assembly: GCF_026979565.1. Lineage (NCBI taxonomy): Eukaryota > Metazoa > Chordata > Aves > Passeriformes > Viduidae > Vidua > Vidua chalybeata. The sequence goes on along the minus strand of NC_071531.1, from coordinate 80,878,661 downwards.
CTTCTTCCACATTCACTAAGAAGAGAGTATTTTCACCACATCAGAGAGAATACCTGAGAAATGGAGGAGGAAATCAAATCGAAATCCAAATTTCCTGCACTTTAAATAATTTTTGCATTAATATTGTAAATAATTTTTTTGCATGAATAGTCCTTAATACTAGCTATTAAAGTGGATTGATAATAGAAGTACTGCAAAGAATGGACTCACCTTCTGATTTTCCTTTCATTTGTAGACCAGTTCTTGTCTCATTCTTTTTGCAATTTTCCAAAGAAATGCCATACAGGAAGAACTGACAGAATCATCCAGTGGAATGATTAATGTAGCAACTAGGCTTTTCGTCTGCATATCATGCAGAGGGACAGCTTTATCATCAGGAGTAATAATAAAATCCTCTGTCTGGTGGTATCTGGGATGTCTGATATGAACTGTACCCACCACAGAAATATTAATGACTTTAACTGATTTTCTGCTTTTTGAACGTCTTTCAAAAGTGTGCCTTCTCAGAGCTGGAAGGGACTTACTATGATTTACTAATTTACATGGCAAAGAGACTTTATTAATCTATGGTGTCAAAGGTAATTGTTGGGCTAATGAGATTTTGTATCAGACATTTATCCAGTTAAATAAACAGACCAGACTCAGCTTGTAAGAATGGCCAGGAGATTAATTTGAAATATGCAAAAGAAAGAGTGGAATTTGGGGAAAGCATTTCTTGCTGCAATATGCAGACAAACTGCAAAATTGAAAAAGGCAGAAGCTTTTCTGTCATGTGGTGTCAGTCATAGAACTCAGGCCAGGCTGGATCCCTGAAGGATGCAAAAATAGCTTTCAACTAATTCAAACTAATGAAGTAATTGAAAGCAAGTGCTGATTGTCATCTTTGATGTGAATCAGCATGGAGAGTGGGGAATATGTTTCTCTCATAGGGGAGATGGAAGCTTTCACATGTGCAGAGAGCAAGGAAACATGGTATGGAAACCCCAGCCCAGCGCGGGAAGGCAGGCAGTGAATGAATTAAGCGTCTGTCCTTCCCTTCACCCGCCCCAGCTGGATTCACTCCAACATTACCCTGCTCTCCTCTTGCTCTCCCTCCCACTCCACATGGTTCATCATAATTTCTTCTCCTAATCCTTGCCACACTGGTTTCCATCCAAGCCTCTCACCCCAATCCCAGCCATCAGACATTATGTTCTCAACTCCCTGCTCCTTCTTCTGCACCAGGCTCCTTTCCCAGTCAGTCCCAGCTCCCTCACAACTTGGATCCTTGTCTAAGACACACCCATCTCACCTTCAGTGCACCAAATACCTGCTCCTTGCCCTAATTCCAATCCATACCATTTAGGTCATCTTTTCACTCCTTCTCTGTAGTCTCTTTGCCCAGGCTCAGTAATTCTGCTCCCGTATCACTTCACATATCTTCACTCTCCATACCACAATCCAGGTCTGCTGAGAGCAGCTAAGGTGCAAGGCCATTAGAAAGAGTTCAGAAGGGACTCACTATTTTCATGCTTGGTACTCTGTGCACCCTATCCCCAAACAGCCAGGCAAAGTCTTATTAATGAAAGTATATATAAGATATTCTTGGCAAAATAAAAACATGCAACAGCAACAAATTGTGGGTCCCATCCCCATTACTGAAATATTTCCACCCTTGCTGGATGCTTTAAAATCCTGATGCTTAGGCAGAAGAAGTTCAAATAAATAAGACCTATTAGCAAAATTATTTGGACATAAAGTGCCACCTTAAGTTTGCTCACTGGAGCTTGAGGACATAGATATTAATGCAAAAGACAGTCTTTTTTGAGAAAAACAGCCAAAGAAGACTGCAGAAACCCTCCAGAGATTCTCTGAAAGCAACAGAGGTTTTCCTGAAGGGGAACAGAATTTAAAGGCTGAAGGGGAAGAATGTACTATACTGAGCCATGAAAACACTAGGGAAAATGAAGGGACACTCACTGTATCCAAATCCTCCATAAATTTTGACCTATTGATGACAAAAGAGATATCAGGAAGGAAGCTGGATAAAGCATTGAGGGGATAGTATGAAGGAAAGGTGCTTGGTCTTGGCAAGACAGAATTAATTTTCCTTTCTTATAAGTTATTTTGCCAGCTCTCTTGCAATGACTTCTCCTTCCCTTGATTTGCATAATCTCTTTCTAGGGATTGTAATTTAGCCTGTATTGCCCTTTTGGTTCTTAAGGAATCATTATTTTCCTTCTTCTGTACAGAGCTTTCTTTCTTAAGGGGACTTTTTCCCTAAGCCCAGCAATACAATAAACCCAGAAAATTCAGTGATCAGTGCCAAGGCAACATGCTAAAGACATCACAATATACTATATTATGGAAATCTACATTTAGGGCTTGTGCAGAAACTTAGCCTAGGGAAATGCTACAGAAAAAAAAATGCTGTGGCATTTTAATGTTGGTGGTCTCAGCTTAGAATAAAGATAGAATTAATATGACTATCTATCATTCCCCTTCCCATATACAGGTCCTTGGCTAAACAGAAATGTTTCAAAAGGAGTGATGGCTCAGAATAAATCCAGTTTCTACTTGTGGGGCCAAACATGGCCCCATTGGTCCTGTCAGTGGAAGATGTAACTTCCATTTAACAGTCATTCCAATAGCATACAAGGGTTCCTCCTATTTTTCCATTATGAGAAAAGCTGTGCTTGTGTGAATGTATTTCTTTAGGGAATGAACCAACATAATCCTGGTGAGTTTTCAGGTGATCCCTCCTGGTTTCTCGCACTATGCTGGAGGACATTTAAATAAATATGAAAAGCAATGCAACAGTTGGTTTAAGACAGAGACTGCACGCTGTGCTTCTCAGTTCACTAAAGGTCATATCCTTTGGCAGGGACAAACCTCCTGATGCTTTTCTTCAAGAGCTCAGAATGCCAAACAATAGAAAATTAACAAGGTAACTTTCCCCAGGTGACAGGTGAAGTTAAATTCCTTCTCCCTTTCAAACTCATACATTAAATGTGCAAGCATGCTGTGAAATAAACAGGACACACAGAGTGGCTGAAATAACATCCACATAATAGTGAACTTAATGTCGCGTGAACTGATATGTTGAAAATTGATTGTATTTATTGCTTGTCTTTTTGCCCTTGTTTGGTAAAATTGACAATCCATGCTCAGAAAGGATCCAGAACCCAAACAGAGGAAATGCCAAAGGCATGCAGTGACACAGAACAGAGCATGTGGATGTCGGCAGTGCACCCGGGGCTTCTATTGATGCCCAGGAATTTCCTATCCTGTGATTACAGGTCAGATATTCTACATTACAGTACCACAATGGTCTCCCAGAAAGACCATGTCCTTCTCACAACTGGAGTGCAGTTAAATCCCCATAAAGAAGAGTAAATTCCACCCTGAAGAAAAACAACAGCTTTTGGAGGGAAACTGAGGCATGGAGGGAAAAGTGACCTATTAACTTGCAGTAGATTAACACTCTAACTTTAAACTGAGTGTTTTAACTTTTAGCCTGGTGCTGTACCCAGGACCCCATCTTTCTGCTGTGCTTATACTACCAGATCCTGCTCAGAAGCTCATTGAAAATTAATAAAAAACCTATTGACTTTGTGGTTTTCCAACTTTGCTCTCTAGGTCCAGAAATAAACATGCCTGTTTACTTAGAAATATCTACCAAAGGCATCAAAAATACCCCATTAATTTTATACTCATTAACTTCTCATACATGCTTGATTAATTTGTGTGTATCTGGAGAATGCTGCCATTAATGAAGTTGACACCCTTTCACTAGGATCAGAGTGCTATGGATCTACTGGGGGAACTGGCTGGGGCTGCACAGAGACTTGCGCCTTGTTAAAATTTATTCACTGCACTAGTAAATACATTTCTGAGACCAGAAAAATAATGCTTGTGTGTTTTCCCCTTTTCCCCATTCCTTCCTTACATTTACCTCACTCTCCTGCTTTTTTTTTTTTTTTTTTTTGAGGAAATATAAAATTCATAGATTCTGATGCTGTTCATTGAAGAAATGACAAAATCCCCTGTATCAGCAATTAAACTGCAGCCATGAAAACAAGCTCAGAGATTTATCCTTCATTCCTTCAGGCAAGAGAAAGTTCATGCCCACAGGTTTGTTGCAGAGAAGCTCAACAAACTCATTAATACTCCAGGAGCAGACAATCAATCCCTTCAGGTCAAAGAGGAGAGGTAATGGTATCAAGGCTTAAACAGCAGCCCTTCAGCAGTTCATCTGGTGCTGGCTTCAGATTATGGAGATTCATCCCTGAGGCTGAAGGCTGGGTTTTGTGTATTCTCTCCCCATTTCACATAATCCTAGACAGTGGCTGGGGCATTTTTTTTTCTTTTTTTAAAGGAAAAGGTTTCATAAAATACAAAGAGGCAGAATAATACTCCCTCTGGAAGTAAATGGATGTCCTATTACAAAAAAGCCTAACCTCTGAAGCACATAAAATACATAAAATGCCTACATAAAACGTGAGCATACGATCAGGGCAGAAATATTATGAAAGGTAAGAATGGTGCAATGCACTTTATGCCCTTTTCTGTACCTGTAGGCTTGTGGAAGCACAGCATGTTTACACTTAGAAACCAGAAGAATGGGTAACTAATGAGTGAAACTTCATTTTCTTTTATCTTGCTGCTCTAGCTGCCCTATTACTGTCCTTAGCATCCACAATAACCTCTTCAGCCTCAGCTCTATTCATCAGCTCTGAGCACCCCCCAACAAAAATAAGAGAGCTATTCTTTGTACACAAGGCACTAATTTTGGTAAAGGGGAGGATCCTATAAGAAATGCCTGGTTTCATAATGTGCACTGTTAGTCGATACAATTTATTTTCAGCACTACCTGCATTCTTAGGTAACAATAACTCTAGATTAAGGCCTGTTTACTGACTTGCCACCTTCTCTTTGCTAGTGCAAGAAAGGACAGAATAAATTACAGGATGCCAAGAATTCAGGAAGAAGTATGTACTGTAGAAGCACACTGTTTCTTCCCAAATAGCGTGAGGCTTTCAGATGGTGCCAGGCAGAATGAGAGACTTGCACAGACATCTTCCCAAAGCCCGGTGCAAGCACTGCAGGAGGGAAGCAGGTCATGCAGTGCCACAGGAGGCCAGGAGAAGGGCTGGGGTGAGGCAGAGCTCAGGGCAGCCTCTCGTGCAGCGTGTGGAGTGAGCATTGAGCACTGCCACTGCAGCCCCAGGCCTGTGTGGCTGCGGCAGGGCTACATGGCTCCCCGTGATACTGTTCTGTTTATCCAGTGGGATATTATTTATCCCAATGCCTCCTGGGATCCAGGGAGCTTTGTCCCAGCTGTCAGGCTGGAGGGAGCAACTGTTTAGCCACTTTCCAAATAAAGCCTTACCCAGGTACCCCCTGGATCAACAAGACAATGCAGCTGAAATAAGTATTATTTGCCAAATGAACTGAACTTGCTGGTCCCAGACCACTCCTGGGTACAGAGAATTGCACATCCAGGGCAAAGGCATTCATTTCCCTGTGTTTTTCAGTTTTTAAACAAATTGGTAACAATTAAATTAGTTTTTGTAGGAAATATCTCCTAAAAACTATCTCATATGCCCATGGACTCTGTGGCAGTAATGGTAGATTATGAGTAAATAAAGGGAGTAAAAAGATTAAATTAATTCAACAATCAGATTCTCTAATCAAAACGGAGGCCAGTTTTTCTGGAAAAACTATCTCTAAAGTTCACAAGTGCTCCCACAATGGCAGCAGAGCAAACGAGACTCAGTTTTAATTTTACCATCACATTTGCTAAACTGACACTGAGATATTTCATTTGCAGTTATTTCTGAATTACACTAGCACAAAGCACAATCAGACTGGAAAATCAAGGATATTCCATTTGAGTTGAGATTTCTTTTTCTTTTTTTTCCTATGTTTTTGATATCTATTGAATATTTCACAATGTAGAATTTGGGCAATAAATTGAATCTTAGATTAAAATATGCAGTAGTATCAAGAACAGTGTTGATCTCAGTTTACTAGCTCACATGGAAACTAAATCCCATATCATCACTTCAAAAAATGATTCAAGTAGATTAAATCTGACAGGACAGCATGGGTAATTTGTGCTGTGGTAGCATGCAGTGTACTAGTTTTCAGATAATTTCTCATTTCCAGGGCATTTGAACATTTAGCTTTGAAACTCTGACACATAAAAGGGAAAAAAAGCATTTGAGGAAAACTGTTTTCTCTCTTTCCTCCTCACCTTTTAGTTCACTTTTGAAGAAGTGAAGGAACGTGAAGATGGATTGCCATCTATTGGTGCAACCAAGAAATTCAGTGAGTAAAAATTCCTTGGTCAAATACAACTCAAGTACCAGATTTTCAAAAATCTAGAGGTACTCAGTTTCTATATATAGCACTTGCTTAAACATATTAGATGCTGTCTACCACATATCTACAGCAAATTAAATTACCTATTTAGACAAAACCAGATCTCCCTCTTTTTCTTCCCCAAATGATATACCTGGATTACCAGTCAGGTCAGTTTTGAATACAGTCAATAGGTATCAGGGATTGCCTTTGTATTCTGCTATTGTTTATGGAGGCCTTACAAGCCATATCCTAGATCTGAAAAACAAATTAGAAAAAATCAAAAAGCAAAGGTCTTGTTTATAATAGCTCATTTTAGCAGAGGAATTTTAGGTATCTTGGGAAGACACAAGAGATTACCTTTTTTACAAAAAAAAGCTCAGAGAAAGGAAGAGGAAAAAGAAAATTAATTTAAAGATTTCAAGCCATAAAGACATTTCCTGACAGGTAAGAAGAGGAGAGATGATATCAGAGAAAAGGACCAGGAAGGAAGGACAAAAATAACATGGGAGAAGAGACTGAGACCAAACAACACAAATCCTTCATGGTTTTAGCCAGCTGTCCTGTCTACCAGCCTTTCCACCATGGAGTAAGTATTTTGTGGCTAATCTTTAAATTTCATTGACTCTCAAAGCCAAGAGTAGACAAGCTGCCTTATGGGTGATGCTACCTCGGGTGCCTGTCACCACACACCAGCTGGATGTTGTTCTCTCCATCCACCACTTGAGAGGTTTACATGACATTTTTCAATTTCATTCACAGTAGCACAATTTGGATTATGGATATAACATTATTTATTGTGATCCAGATAATTTTGCTTAAAGGCAATTATTTCACAAAAGCAGAACTAAAGGAATGACAGCCAGCAGCAAACAGAATGATGCTGATCTCTTCCCCATCACAGCTGGGTCCTGAGCAAAGACATGTGCTCTGATATTAAGGCTCTTTCCATCTGTGTCCCTACAGAAATGGTTAGCACAGATTGGAGTTTTAGTTCAGGCCTCACTGAGGACAAGGTTTCCCTTTTCTATTGCTCCAAAAATTCACTTTATGATACTTCAAAGAGGCATGTCTTTGTTTCCTTTCTTCCCTCATAAAAGGAATGTGTCAGCATTGGTTTAGTCATCCAGTCTTATTCGGACATCTTCTATCCTTCTTCTATCCATAAGCCTCCATCTGCCTTCAGATTAGGTTTCTGTCTTCCTCCTAACCTGTCATGACACCTTGGCATAGTCTTCCCTCCTTCCATTGACACAGAGTATTCTCCCATTCAGTCACGGCCAGTCTGTGGGAGGTGGAGGGTATTTCCCTAATGCCTTGGGAAATGTACTCTGGAACAAGGATTCACTCTGCAAACCCTATTATTCAAACTGCAGACTGAAAAAACTTTTTTTCTTTTTCTGTGCATGATCTTAGCAAGGAGAGCATGAAATGAGAAGATGGGAGGTACCTGTTTTCTCTTCCTGAGGGTTGCTGCCACCAGCACTAAGTTGAACTGAGAGGAAGGCTGGAGTGCTACAGCCCAGCAGCACATCCCTGTTCCCTGAGCTCTGGGCCATCACACTGGCTGGTACAAACCAGAGCATCCCCTTTGCTTCCAACACCACCACTTCTGGGCATCAAATTTCTCTCCAAAAGAAACTAAATGGAAACAGCATGCCCCTGTTTGAGAAAACAACTTTGCATGACTTATTCTCACTGTCAGGAGAAAGTTAACAGTGGCCAATGTTAGCACATAAGTAAATTAGACTACCATGATGCTGCATCTCAGAGATATTTACCAAGTAGATTGGTTGATATTAATGCCTCTAAGATCAGCATGGAAACAGCCTTTGGGATATATAATGAACAAAATTATCAGAGTTGGAGTGCAGAGAATATTAGACTGCACTGCTGACAAAGGGAGCAATTGGCTTATTTACTATTAAGAAACCAGCTTATAGTCTTATGAGGTTCTAGGTCTCTGTCTACCAGGAAATAATATATAGCTCTGATGTTCTTTTATTTATTCTGTAAACCTTTCTCAATCACTTGTTCCCCTCAAAAAGCAGTTGGTGGTACTGTTATTGCATGGGAAGGCTGTTGCACAACAGCTTTTGCTCACTTTGGTACTGTGAAATAAAATGCTGAGCTAAACAACATTAAAAGGAAAAAGAGTAATAATTACTAACCAAACCATTAAACCAGTTTTCTAAAGCAAGAGAGTTTAATATTTAGAGGAAGAACAGTCTGCCTTGGGTTCTACTGTTGTCAACTGATTTTCAAGCAAAAAAGCACTGCAGACTGCTTTCAACCCACCTAACAGAGGTGCTGAACTTCATCAGCATAACTACTGAGGTGTCAAAGCTCAAAAAAAAAAAAATCAGATGGCACCCTAACAGGGAGTTAACCTATGCTATTTTCCACAACATGCAGATCCTGGCTCCATACACAGCGATGACAGAAAAGTGCCTTTGAGGCAAAGTACCCAATGCAAGACTTATCTTGCAACAGATTGCTTAGACAAGTGGGAAAGAGGCAAAGTACAGCCCCAAGACACTTTGCTGATATTTGGCAATAAAAAATTGTTGTAATTACCACTGTGAAAATCCTTGTGAAAGGTGAATCCTTGTGTGTTGTAAACAAAGCCCTGGCTCTTACTATTGACACCAAGTTGTAAAAGGTGCAAAATCACTGATTTGAATGAAAGAGCATGCATTGGACTTAGACTGCTTCCTTCTTATATCAGCTAATGGTTTTTGTAAGTCACTCATTTGTGTTAATTCATATATATAAATACCTTTCCTTCAAGTGTCTACTTTCTTGAGCTTTCAGAAGTCTTGACAATAACTTTGAATCGTACCACATCTGTCAGCAGGGAAAGTCTGCTCATTAACATTATGGAATAGCTATCTTCAAGCACTCAAAAGAAATTCTTAAAAAGCTCTTAATGGATGTAATAATAGGCTACTATAAATAGGCAGAGCTGAATATTGTAAACAGGTGAATTCTGAAACTTTGGAGTCCTGGGAGCTAAGTTTATAAGTCTCTGTGCTAGCATGAGATGAGTAACACCCAGCTATAGAAAGAGCCTGTGATGATTCATTCAGATTTGGTCTTCATAGCTTGAGTTAGGACAAGGGAATTACCCCGTTTCCACCCCTACCATTCAATTACTTCCACAGATTCAGGGTTTTGTGAAACACTGCAGAGTAAGAACTCCACTGTCATCTTTTAAATGCCTGTTCATACTTTAAAACGCTCATTTTAATGAAGCTGGTAAAATTTGTTACTCTATGAATACAGCCAGGTGAGGACCTTCAGTCATTTAAGTCATGGTGGTAGCATGTATGCAGCTTATATTGGCTATTTGCAGAAAGAAGAATTTCCCCTCCTCCACTCCTGCATATTTTCCCAACATTTGACGTGAAATCTGCAGCACAAGAGCAGCTCAGAATTTTCTTTCTACATATTTCACCATGCAAAACTAAGAACATAATGAAGGCACAGATCCAGAAAGGTCCTAATAAAGAACTGCCAATGTGGATATTTTTTCCATTCTCTATCAGTATTCACTGTAATCTAATCAAGAATGATAGGTTTTTGGAAGGGAGATTGTCATACAATTTCTACAAGAGATGTCTTGAAGTCAAGGAAGGTTTGTCTTTGGTATTAATTACATGTTCTGCTTGAGAATACTAGAGAAGTTCTTCCTTATTCATTCTGGGACAGTATCCATCACATTTAAAACTAATATTTCCTTAGGTATTGCACTATCCCAAATGTGCACTTCAGAGTTTTGGTTATAGATGGAAGGTATTTTAAGATTAATAATGTTTATTTCATAGACTACAGATTTGCAAAGGTTATTTCAAAATTCAGGGCTTGATCCTGCAGCCAGCTGCTATTGACCCATTGGCTCTAATGCGCTGTGTACATAAGGAGAGCAAGGCCTAATCATCTGTGTGCAAAGTTTCAGCATGGACTACAGGTGGGGGATCATTACAATAAGCAATATGAAAGCACAACACTAATGACATGATAGTATTGACATAATGTAACAGAGCCTGCAATCAGCACTCTCCAGTGTCCATATTTTAACTATGGCAGTTAAAGCCATAGTTTTAAACTTTGTAATCACGCTGAACAGGGGCCTAAATCAGCACAGAAAAAAATGTCCATTAATTTTAGTGTGAATTAGAACAAGAAAGTCAAGATGATGGGAAGCATTATTGAGAGTGTTAGTCCAAGGACTTCCTTCTTCTGTTGTGGTCTGTTTTGTTTCAAAGTACAGGTTTGCCCCCTAATCTCCTCCCCTCCCCAGTTGCCAATCTTCCCAAGCCTTTCCCTAACCTCCTCCCTTCCAAGTTGTAGAACCTCCCTATCCCTACCCCTTTCTCCAGAACATTCCTTGTCAATCCTCCTTGTCCCAATCCCTTCTTCCAGAGTGTTCCCTGTCTGTTTTGTAATACTCGACACCCCATTTGTTACTTTGTATTATTCCCCTCCCCTGTTCTCCCTGATAGGTTTATAAAATGTTATTCCCACTTTTGACCCCTCCCCAGCCTTACCCTCATTGGTTAATGTTCCTACCCCCCCCCCCAGTTACTGTATAAAAACTTCTATTCACCCCCCAGCTTTGTCTTTGGTCTTTGGTTTTAGTTTTGTCCACCTAATTAACTCATCCAGCCTTTACCCCAAAGACGCGTGTCATCGTTATCTGTCCCTGCGCCGGACCAGCGATTACTGAGAATTGCAGGGCTTGCAGGGGGATGGTTGTGCCCCTGCTTTTGCCGCCCAGCACGCCCCGACAACGCGCTGCAACATTCTTCCCTATTTTTGTTTCTCATTTTTTGTCAAGGCTTCCACTCAGCAGATACAGCAAATATTTTTGTAAAGTGAGATGAGTGAAAAATGCCAGTAGGCCTTCCTGACAAGAAAGTTAAAACATGTTTTTTCATCTACACACAGAGATGTGCTACTCATTTGGAATGCTGGGTCATAAGAGGAGCAGAGCCGTAGCATATTCTCATCCTTTTACAGAAAGGCCGTAAGCCATCATCAAACCTCTGTCATGCAGTGACATTAGTAGCTCTTCCTACAAGCAGCTTCCCCCAGTGAGTAGTCCTTGCTGAGCTTCCCTCTCAAATATGCTGTTCACACTGCCACGAACTAAGGGCATTGCACTTGAACATCTGTTCTGTTGTCCATTGTCACTTCATAGGGGTGGATTCTGCAGCAGAGTTCTGTGACTGAGCCTGCTTCCAGCAGTTTTGTCTTAAGGATAAGCTTAACTCTTCTTACATGTTTCCTCTCCATTTCAAATGGCAAAATCCATTTCCACAGTACAATCACTCCCATTTGCTGTCAACTCTTATTTTGAAGGAGCAGTTGTTTCTGAACCCGTCTCTTTATCTGCTTTGACAGGACCTGTTAGAACAGAGGAAAGCTCAAGGACTTATTGTAGTTCTGTGAAATACTCTGATTTTCATGTTGCTGTGCAACTGATTGTTATTTAGCTTAGATTGTTATTATTTTACTATTATCTACAGTTGTAAGCCAGTAAATATTAACCAATGTTCCTGATACTACACACTTTTTCAAAGAACTCAAGTCTTCCCTGTAGGAAAGCTCTTTGAACATCACAAGTGCATGACTTGCTAAGGTCTTTTGTACAAAGAAATTAACATGAAAAATATAACAAATTTAAAAAAGAAAGAACCAGGCTGGGTTTGCTAATGTGGGCTGCAGTCAGAAACTGAAAAATGCTTCAGCACTTGCACTGCGGTATCGGACACTTCACATTTGTGACCATCTTCCATTATGGAAACATTTCCACTAGCTTTTAATACTATTTTGTTATTTCTTAACATCTGGCTCAGATTTAATAGCAATTACACATGTTGAAAAGAACTTGGGGTTTGGGGCTCTGAGAGGGCAGGAAAGGTGGCTTTCAGTAGACGAACAAGCCTTGAGTCATTCAAAGGGAATCCTATTCAGGAAAATTATTTATGTTTTCCTTTACCTTACTGAAATGCAGCTCAAAAAAACCCTGTCCAGCATTTTAGTCCAAGAATTTCAAAACCAGATGGAGCAGGGTTCAAATGCCTAAACATAAGCATATAGAACTATTTTGGATCCACTGGGATACTCAAACGTCAGTATGGAGCTGTCAGCCATGTCATCAGAAAGACCCATGCCACTCTGTCTGGATTCAAGTATTCCAGAGGGAGCACTGAAAATTAGTAGTCACATTTGTAACCCTTGGCCATAATGGTAGAACAGGAGTTGCACAGACATTGTAACTTATCAAAGTGATAACAGAGAGTCATTGGTCATGTGAAAAAGTTGAAATCTGAGCCTTTAAACTAGCAAGAGCAGCAGTAGGTCAAAACCAGTGAAAACCAAAATATTAAAGACACAGCAGCTTGAAGGCAGTTGCCTTGGATAGTTTACCTGCCAGAGGAGCTAAATAGGTTATCAACTCTATTCTCAGTAAGAAGAAAATGGAATACAAAATGCTGTCATGTGCAGGAAACATTCAATTGACTTTTATCATGTGCCAGGTGAAAAATTATGATTTGTATCAGTTTCTCCCCTTGAATAAAAATGGATTTCGTCCCCACTGACTAAATGAAAATACATTCAAATACATCACAAAATAAGTCAATTCCTTCATTCTATACACATGAAAAAGATACTTTAATTCAAATTCTTCATATTCCAGAAGTATTTCCATCACTGATTTGATCCTTTGGGGGGCAGCAGGCAAATTTTTTTTTGTCCACACGTGGTCACAATAATAGTTACGGAGCCATTATTACAGAAATTAGACACCTGGGGTGGTACTACTAACTAAATGTAGATTTCTATATTTGAACTGTTCTCTATAGGCTTCCTTCAAAATCGAGAGAGAGGGGAAAATAAACATATTTTGCTGTTATTTTTCTTATTAGAAAGTTGGTATCTAAAATAGGCCAAAAAAACTGCACCTTAGTTAGAAGTGTACATTTTACTTCACCAGTAACCCAGAACTTTGAGTATCTCAGAAGTAAATGTCAGCACTGCAGATGTCTATAGTTAGATGAGATTAATTCGGTCTCAAGGATAGGAAGATATGCAGATTATGTTAACAACTCTTAACAGCAATTACCTGTATTATGAGGTATACTCAGCTGTGGATTAATGAAAAGCTTAATATTCCTTTGCTTTCAAGCCCATAATAGTCCTGCTACTGCAACATTCCTTCTAGTGGGAAGTAATACACCAGTGATGATATACTGCTATTTAATATGACAAGAGTTCAATATCAGTTCTGTAATGCCCCTATTAATGTATTTTTCAGCATCACAATTCATCATTGATGTCTACATTAAATATTAGGAGAACAGCATCTGTCTTGCATAGAGAATTGGAGCAGAGGTGTTTATACTGGAATAAAAAAAATGTACAGGTGTGGAAGCAGCACGAAGAATCACATGGCAGGAGGGCTAGAAGAACGATGCACTGATGGGAGTTAGAGCAGGAGGTCATCAAGAGCCTAGCATATCTCTATGTTCCTTCTTAGGATACCCAAACCGGGAAAGAAAAGACTGTGTAAATCGTGAGGGGTCACAGGTGGAACAGGATGCAGAGACTAATCCCCAGTTTATATGGGGAACAAAAAAGCCATATCCAAAATCACCAACCTAAGCCAAATCCAAAAGACGTGAAGAGAACCTGGCCTGTTTCTCTCGTCCTCTGTGTCATAGAATTGTATAATCATTAAGGTTGGACAAGACCTCTAATATCAATGAGTCTAACCATTAACCCAGCACTAACAAGTCCCCCAATAAACCATGTCTGTAAGCACCATATCTACATCTTTTTTGAACACTTTTAGAGACTGTGACTCCAGCACTTCTCTGGGCAGCCTGTTGCAATGCTTGACCACCCTTCAGTGAAGGAATTTTTCCTAATGTTGAATCTAAACCTCCCCTGGCACAACTTGAGTCCATTTCTGTTTGTCCTTTAGTTTGTTACCTGAGGGAGTGACATACAACTCTGTCCATGTGGCACCACTGGGAATCTCAGTCTGCCTGCCTGCACATGGTGCTGCAAGGGGAGACAGAATATGTGAACATACGTGTGGGAGGGGTTCCTGCTCTCCCTTGGGAGGCAGCAACAGTGTAGAAAAAGGTTGCCAACCAACTGCTGCTCTCCACCCCAGAAGAGCTGTCCATCAATGTTTAGCATACTCCCCAGTTCCAGAAAGTTCCTTTATTCCGTTACCCCCATTGGCTCCTGTTAGAATACCACTCCTCCTCTGTACCCCGATTAGTTCTCTGTATGTCACCCCACTCTGTCTCCCCCCTTTACCCGTTGGCTGTTTTTTACCCTAACCACACCCACTTCTTTGCCCTTAATACCCAGCCCCGCCTTTCCTCGGGGCTTCTGGTGTTCGCTCACTTCTGGAGAGTTCGTGTCCCTCGTTTCACCCTCCTGTTCCTGCGACGCTCCTGAAATAAAGCCTCTAGGAATAAAGCCACTTCGGAGCCCTCTCGTCCTTACGGTGGAGCTATCCAGGTTCCCGCCACATCCTCCCCGCGGACCGGTCCTCTGAGGGTTTTCCCCCGGACAGGCTGGGCACCTGGGTGAAGCCCGGAGGACTTGTATTTTAATACACATACATGATTTGGTTTTGCATGTGCTTGTGGAAATGGGTGAATTAAAGAATGAAATCAGCTCTGTTTCAAAATTTAATTGCTCTCTCCTCTCTAAAATCTCGTGCTGAGATCGCCTATGCTGTTGCTACAATTCTGCAACATTGTTTCTGACAAAGTACCTCTCCCTCTCTGTCAAAAACCACCTCCTCATCAGCCTAGACTCACTGTTTCCTTTCATGCCAATAAATATCCAAAGGCAGGAAATATTCTACACTACTGTAACACTGAAGCCTTCATGAGTATTATACCAGATTTTTGGAGGCACAGTTACGGAGAAATTCCTGTTCAACTGTTAATTTCAGACTAGCAGCATGACTAAACTCACAATTACATTGTTTCACCTCACTGACACCAAAGAGAAAAATGGACAGTGACAAACCCTATCCTAGAAAGCACTGAATTATGGGAGACAGGGTAGTTTAAAACTGATTATGTTCCACAGCTTGTGAATGAACAGGTTGAAATCTGGCACTTAACTATAAGAAAGAAAAATTATTGCTTGGGTATATTATTCATGCAAAAGAAAAAGAGCCAAGCCCTTTGCTGGCATAAACTGCCACAGCTCTATTGATTTCAAACAAGAGCTTATTTGCATCAGATGAACATCCAAGCCATATTTTATAACATGCTCAATCTTGATTAATTGTTACAGTCCTAAAAATAATTTTTCACTTCTTAATTATTTTACCACTATACATAAAAAGAAAAAAAAAAAAAGCCCTGCCATTGAATATACCAATAAATATTCTTTAGCCATGAGACAATTAATAATTATTTTCATAATTTGAAGAACATTAGACTTGATGTTCACAGTTGACTTGTCTTGAAAAGTGAGCAGCTACATCTCCTACACTCATTCAGGTGGACTCAACAATGTTGTCTCTTGTTCAATTTTCAGTTTTTCCTTCCACCAAAGAGTTAGGTCATCAGGAACACTTCCTGAACAGAAATCCCCAAATGGACACTTTAAATGTCTGGACAAAACTGGATGTGGTTTTCTATGTAATCAGTGTAGAGGTACCTTTATGAGCCATTTGAAAAACTCTTATCCTCATTGTTCAGAACTACAGAGGTATTATTCATGCAGCAGTCTGGGCCTCCATTCTTCTGCCTTTAATTTACATATCATTACAATTCTTCCTTAGAAATAAAAACCCCCACATTATTTTGAGTCCTGTGCTCCCATGTGATATAGACCAGGTTTTCCCTTGATCTGCCAATGATTTTATGGTTCATTCCCTTTCCTTCTGTATTATTACAGTAGTAACATACTGGATGTTTAGGAAAATCATGTCTATAGGCTGTTAGACTCCAGATGTGTGAGACATGGGGAAAGGAAGGAGAATGGAGAGAAAAAAGCAGGAGTGGAGTAAAAGAAAATTGAGAGGCAGAAGCAGGCAAAGGAGGCAGGAAGGCAGGAAAATGGGCAGCTACCCCATGGCTACAGGAATCAACACATCTGATTGCATTGGGAAATGCTGAGTGAATTCTTGAGGTTAAAGCACAAGTCATGAGGCATTTTCTTCAGTCAGATCTCTGTGGAAGCACTTGTGCATAACAAGCATGTTTACATCTAATCTTTTTTCTTTGATAAATCTGCCTTATTTGTGTTTATTTAACATGTTTGGTTTTTTTTTTCCCAGTGGCTTTATACTGAATACACCAATATTCTTCATCTCATTCAACCATGGCGTAATACCCAGTGTGGGTAAATACTTGATCTCTCCCTAGTTTAAAGGACATTTATAATTATGTCACAAACCTGCCCTGTGCTGTCTAGTGTCATGATCTCCTCTGACTTCATATGCCAAGCAACCTTGGACTAAATTTATACTTAGATGAAAGATCTTCTGAAGAATATATCTACAAAAATAATAATAAACCATTTTGGTAGTTCAGAACACAAGGTTCTGTGAGCAGGCATTCTGAACCCTTACAGAAAGATGCTATAGAATTTGTTATAGGATTATAAAAGGTTGTAAGACTTTAAAGCAGATTGGAAGATTCTTTAATAGGGAGTCTATGTACTGTTATATTTTAAGGTCCTGACCCTTTCACAGTGACAAATCATGATTGATTAAAATGGTCACATAAACGGGTATTTGCTTCGGCAAACTGCTTCTAAAATATACTGTGGTTCCAAAATTCAGGCTCTATTGTCAAACATAAATATCTACAGATATTTGTAAACTTGATTCTGCCTTCTTGAAGATATGACCAGAAAATATTCTATAGTATGCATTTTTGGAGCAACTGGTTGATCCCAACTGTTAAAGAAATGAAAATATATTCTTTCTTGAGGTTGTTCAAATCTAATATAGTAAAAACTACGGAAGGAAGATCAGTAAACACTGATTTACTCCTGTGGGTTGTTAATATTTTCCCATACATTGTCTTCATTTTTCCTAGGATCATAGGGAAATTCAGGCTGGAAGGAACTTTGGGAGGTCTCTAGTCCAATCTTTTGCCCAAAGACAGAACACATCTGAGGTCACACCCCATTGTGTCTGGCTTTATCCAGTCTGCTCTTGGAAAGCTCCAGACACAGAAGCTACACAAAGCCTCTGTGCAGGTTGTGAATCTGCTCTTTTCATGTATTCCCAACTGTCCCTCATCCTCCTACCATGCATCACTTCCTTAGCTAAGGCTCTTCTTTTGGTTTGTATGTTGTCATAGCTATGTTTTAATCCCTAAACTGGATTTATAGTGGTGTACCTTACTGCCTGTAGAAAGTCCTGGTGATACTAATGAGATTATGCCCAAATGCAAAGGCATCCATTCCTGGGGCAGGAGTGCAGATCTGCAGACCTTCTATGCAAGCAAAGGAAACAAATAATCATATTAAAAAAAATATTTCATAGAACTGCAACTTGCCTTTTAAACAAACACGTTTTCTGTAGATCTCATTTGCTAAGCAAAAACTAAACCAAAACACCAAAATCAACAACAAAACAAACAAACAAACAACCACCACAAAAAAAAACCCAACAACAACAAGAAGAAAGTAAAAACAACCCCCTAAAATACCTTTAATTAGATATAATTTAACATCCCTAATTTAACGAAGTTGAGTATGTAAAAGAACCTGGATATTAAATACATCTACTGTATATCTATATACAGTAGATATATTTAAAAGTCTAAAATCCTGAGAAGCATTATATAATGCAGTAATGATCCACCTAGAATTATAGGAAATTTTCTACTCAGTATGCTAGCTTATCTCATATATTTAAGGACAGAAACAGGCAAATAAATGAAGACAAGATTTGAGACTGTGACATAAAAAATAGAGAAAACAGGAGTCTAATATATACTGTCAGATAAAAGGAGCCTGAAGGGAGATGATAACATGGTTTCAATACCCTGAAGGAAGCAATATCAAGGCATGAAGAGACTTATTCACACTGTGTAGTAGAGTTAAACCAATTTGTATTTAACAGGACCTGCAAATTAAAAAACAAAAAAAAACAAAAAAAAAACAAAAAAAAAAAAAAAAAAAAAAAAAAAAACACCAAAACCACCACTATTTTGGCAAAACAACATGAACATTTTAGGGGAACAGAACTAGGACTCCAGCAGGGAGACTGCCACATTCTTCAAGTTTCTTAAAACCTTTGCTCCCTTGCTGGTCAGCCAGGTAGGCCCTGGTGCTGCAGCTGTCCCTTCTCAATGGGGTGCCCACCCTCCACCCACATTAATCATCTTGGCCAGCTGGAGCTCCATGTTCATCTTCACTCACAAGGACAGGGCCAACTACTGCCCACCCAGCTCTCACCGGTGACAGACACACACGTGAGAGCCAGCCTGTTTCTGAGAAGGCTGCTTTGAAAGCGTGAAGACTGTGAAGCATCTCTATGTGAAGACTGGCCCATAGCCTCACTGTGGTCACTGGTGGAGCCCCATTGCACACCACCCACCAAGATGCAATGTCCTCAGCACTTAGCAGTGACCTACATCAGCAGACCTAAAGCCCTGTCATCAAGGGCTTTTATATCATCATTATCATATGATGTCTGCACTACACAATTTCAGGAGGTTTCTTTCAGATTACTGGACTAGATTATATCTCATCTATTCCTGTCTCCTGCATGCTCATTGCCAACAACTAAAATGGAACAGGTGTGCTCCTGGAGTCCCTCTGGAGTCCTGATTTCACCTGGGATCTTTCTAGTTTAGGTGCTCTGAGACCACTCTGAACTAAAGCAGAGAAAATGTGGATGATGGGAGTTCAATTCAAAAGTCCACTCTTGATCCAAATTTAATTGCTAATAGAGATTAATCCAATTACTCTGAGTTTCCAGGCAATTGCCTTCTTAGCCCTCTTCACCAGGGTGTAGAAAAATCTGGGCTTTATTCCCAGCACAAATCTCTTTTGTTTCTGCATTTTTACTTCTGCATTCCTCACCCTCATGTTCCCAGTTTCTGCAGGGACCATAATTTATATCGATGACTTCAAAGCTTCCTACTTTGTCTTTTTTCTACTTTGTCCCTGATATTGTTTTTTTTTTTTTCATTGGAAATGGCAGTACCTGTAGATCACATTTAAGAAATATGCTTGTGTTTTTCTGACACCTTCTCTAAGACCAAGGACCCAAAGGAAGTAGCCCAAAGATTTCCAGACATTCAAAGGCCACAAGAGGGAAACCACTGTTTTACAGAGGAAAGGACAGAGGCAGTAATCAGCCTACAACAGTAACACAGAACTTACGGAGGATGACCCACTTCTGGAGAGGCAACAACACCTCTTCAAATGCTCCACTGCTCTGTTCCACCGCATCTCCCTTACGCTTCATGATTATATCAGAGTAATTATACAAGGGAAAGAAAATTCCACATACGTTACAATTAGATTTTAAAAAATGCCCTTTCAAAGCTCAGCGTCACAGATCATCTTTGATTTTAAAGACATTCTATTAGTCATGATGACTCCATATAGGCCCGAATCCATTGCAATAATATTGAAGATGACAGCATAACCAAAAAATAAAGGAAAATGAAGGCAGGCATTGTCTTCATTATTCCTTTATATAGTAATATCTTCTGCAGGATAAATCAAGTGGATTTTACAAGCTGGGTGTTAAAGCAGAGATTCATTTTTCATAGCTTTCATACACATTTTTCTGCATTAGGCAAACAACTGCCAAATAAAGGCTAAACTGTGCTTTTGGAGTCAAGCCATCCCTCAAGCAGTTCTACATGAATCACACTGTGTTTATTGGTAGCCTCGGACAAACAAGCAGTAGCCCTGACTAACAACAACAAATGTAATAAAATAGCTATGCCTCATTGCTTTTAGAAAAGAGAAGTAGCATAACCACATTCCTGCTTGTTCTGATGTTACAGTGATTTTTATTTCAGAGCCAGACAAGACAGACATCCTTTCTCAAATTATTTCTTAAGGAAGGAGTGGCTGACCAACAGCAAGTGAATTAGGTATGACACAAGTTACCTGGATTTTATTCCTTGTCTTGATAAAGACTTCCCACATGACTCAGACAAGTCGTTCTTAATATTTCTCCCTCTGTTCCCAAGCATTATGTATGAAAATAATTACTTCAGTGTGTATTAAGAAAATGTTCATTCCATATTGCTTGACACTATGGCAAGCAGAGTCAGATGGTCCAAGATCTTTCACATGTGGAATGAGTCTAATTGTATTGAGAGATGTTATATACAAGCATGATAACATGGTTACAATAAAAGAGCCTGATTCATTATTGTAATTATCTTCCCAAGAATACAAAGAAAATATTACACATGACTAATGTTTCCTAATATTTTTCTTTGGAGCCTGAGAAATCACTGGAATGCTGAAATACAAGTGCCAGCATTCCTTTATCAAGACAAGATTGAACAGAGAAGATTTAGAGCAGCAGCACCACCTACCGGTAAATTTGTCACAAAATTACCGAAAAAGCAAACAGAAAATCACCAAAGCAGACCATGAAATGAATTGCAAAATATAACGTGCAAACTTTATCTTCAACTCTATCATCCTACTGCCAAGATCCATGTGAAACTAGGACCCACATCAAGGGGTACCCACATTATTAGTGCTACAGAACTCTTCTTCCACATGAGCTTGTTCTTTTATTATAAGCACTGTTTCCTTGAGCCACAATTTCACATTTTTTACCCTGGATAATTTTGCCGGAGCAAAGGCTGCCTAATTTGTGCAGAGGCTTCAGATAAAAATCAGGGTGGTTCTTCAAAGTGAGTATACACAGTAAAGAATGTTCCTGGAAGAGGCAAAGCCATCGTAAGTGACAGTTTATCAAGCTGTCGGCAATGTCAGCTCTGGCTGCGAAATCTGAAAGAGCAACAAATGCAAGGTTAGCGAGTGATTATTACTTGAGGAAGGGTGGCATTCACATAACTGTGAAAACAGGGAAATCTCACAGTTCTTACTGATGAGATTGTTTTTTTCCAATCTGGAATAGCTACGCAAACACCTAGAAGATCATAAGGAAAATACCCATCTTATCACCTTAAGCTCTGAAACAGGCTCTAGCATGCAGATAAATATTTTGCTTGCTAATACAGTTTTCTATGGAGATGTTAAGCAAGGATTATGGCACACTGTAACAAAGGCAAAATGACACAGAAAGGAAACTGCCATCAACTGTAGAGATCTGAGCAACAAGATGGGGGAAAAAAAACCAAGCAAAAAATCCAAAACAGACAATTTCACCAAATAAGCTTGAAATAAGAAAAATCTATGGTCAGTCTAGTATCACATAATGTTACACTTTTTACATTGAGTATGTCAGCCTTTCTAGACCAAGAACCCATCTTTTGGCAGGTGCTGTTGTGCTCAAACCACACCGTGTAGTTTACACATCCCCATTGCCCCCAGGCTTATCTGCCACTAGGTATTACTGCAAGGCACTGTTCCTTGTGGAGGCTTTGATCTGTGGTACTGAGACCATCTAAGGCAGACCTGGCCATAACATCACTTGTTCTGCAGCTGAACATCCTGTCAGAAGAGCTGTTCCAAAGCCTCTGTACTCTTTTACTGCCAGCACAAGTTTAATGCACAAAGCACTTGCATCCACTGGGATCTAATCTACAACCACAGAAATCTGGATACAAGGACTCCAGCTTCCCTTACACAACAAATATGGATTTTTTTTTTTTAAGACCCCTGGTAACTAATTGCCTGCTCACATATATTGTGAAGTAACTCATGAGTTTTATCATGGATTTAGGCTAAAACATCTGGTCACATGACTATTTATATGCTACTTTGGAGAATTTTGAGACCAGCCCAGGAGCTGAAATTACAAATATGTATACCCTGGTTTTGCTGGTCTTACTTCTAATGACTCATTCCTGAGAACATGATCAGTGTCAGCAGTTTCAGTGCTTAAGTTTCTCCTAGTGGTTACATATGACCAAATGCACAGTTTTCCTCCTTTTAAAATTTCTAACTGATTGACAGATCCATTTATTTACGGCTTAATAGACGCTGCAGGCTGCAGACTTCACTTACATCATTGCAATAGGATAAAGGGAAATACAAGCTGTGTGAAGGACAAGTGGTAGTTGGGTGTCCTCATTCCTCACTTGTTCTCAATGGAAAATTTCAAAGGCATCAACATAGGACACTACAGCACGTGATCTTTTCCACTTTTTACTGCTATAGGGTTTTCATTTCAGTTCTAGGAAAGCAACTGTCCAGAAGGTTTGTAGAATCCAGGCTTTTTGCAAGAACTGTGGAGGTGATTGCTCTCCAGATGGAAGCATTACCCGCAAGTAACTGCACTGACATTTTCTTCTTTGCTCTTTTCCTCTCCTGTCACAGCCACATTAATAAGTCACTAAGAGCAGAAAATGGAGACCAGACTGTTTCAGAGGACTAACAGAGTTCAGATAACCCAATTAATTTAGTGTCCAACCTAAGGCACCTTAAAAGAACCTCAATTTTTCAGCAAATAGTCATTCAGAATTATATGAAGATAAAATAATTTCCAATAATCTCAAAGGAGATGCCAAATACCAATTTAAAGTAAAATGGGAACATCTTTGGGTTTCATTAACACTTCTCAGACTTTGAGATTGAAAAATCATGTATTATTTCTAAAAGATTCACTTCTGTCTATCTAGAAACTACACTTTTTTACCCTGCACATTTGAAATTGCAGTCACTGTGCACTTCAGAACTGTGCTAAACTAGACTCCATATCTGCAAATAATTTCTGAATAATGTGGTCCTTTTCCCCCCATTTTGCAACAAAACAGAAGGATAATGTGTTTTTTAACAGTACTGACAAAATATCAAAGCTCTCCACTAAGCACATCTTTTCATTCATCAGCTCCCTTTGATTTCATGTCATTGTTTTGATTCCACAAGATAAACATTTTGTCACATTTTTTTTTGAAATGAAACAGTTAAATACAGACAAAGAACTGGTAAGCATTACAGTAATGATCTCTAATAAAATTTTAGGAAATTTATTACATAATCATTTGAATTTTCATTGAATAAGTTCATTTTGGGTTAACCCTCTCCTAGCTTCTGCCTAAAGAGAAAACAGGGCTGTTGGCAAAACTTGGGTTTTTCAAATGCCCAGCTGTTGCAATGTAATCTACAATCTTACATATGTTTGCCTAAAAAAGATCTTTCCTACGAATATGCTTTCCCAGCATATGTCCGAAATGGATGTTTGAATTTTGTGATTATCTCAATATCTTGGCATGTTTTTTACACAGCATATACCCCCTGGTTTTTACCCTGTTTTCTATATCTGTATTCTAATATTTATATATCTATTTATATCTATAGCTACTTATAATTTGTATTTCCTTCTATCTTTTGCTGTGTTCTAAACCAGCTCATTTCATATCTTCATCACTGTCATTTTTGTGGCTCCACTAGAAATTCTACACACAGTGCCCCAAACAACTTCATATTTATACTGTAAACAACAGTGAAAGGGGAGACAAGCACATATGATAAAATAGTCTGTTGTAATCTTTTGGTAGAATGTTTTTCTCAGTCAGAACTTCAGTAAGAGGAGACTATGAAAGCAGCAGTCACTGTAAAAAGCCAATTTTGAAAAGGCCATCAGGTGCAAAATTGTACGAGTGACAAGTGACAGAGCTTGCTCTGGGCCTCTTCCAGTAAACATCAGTTTACTGGTAGCTAGATCAAGCACAGAATGCTTTATTTTTCTAGCTTATTTTATTGTTCTGACTCTTCCCAATGTCACACTAAAGCCTTGCTCCCTCTATTTCCAAACTATCCAGTAAGTTTAAAAAAACAAAACAAAAAAACTGAAAAACCCCAAGAAGCCACAAAAATCGTAGTTACCATAGAAACTATCTTTTAGGTACAGAACAATTTTTTAAAGAAGTCTGCAGAGGAGTACTGTGTATCATCAGAGCTGTGACACAATGGTTAAGAAAAAATGAGGGACAAGCTGTGCTCCAGAGTCTAAATTTCTCACAAGTTTCTTGCAGTGATGAAGAGTGTCTCTATTGAAATAGGAATGGCTATGTGCACAGAACTATTGTAATGGACACAAGTCCATCACAAAACAATAAAACAGAGTAATAAAACCTATCCCTTTGCATCTTCAAGTTGTTACACTTGATAAGAGTATGACTGGGGTGTTGCATCAGTCCCAGCCAATGGATATCACTCTCTGCATTTGTGTTTACATTTGTGAAAGAATGACAGAGTTCTTCTGGATGGAAATAATTTGTTATCTGGGCTTCTTATGGTACTGACATTTTCCAGTCTTGTGATACTATAAGGAAAATAAATCTCTTGTCATTTCAGTCCATAAGTGGCTCCCTTTGGCATTAAAAAGTCTGTAAAAACCATAATTACAATTGAAAAAAAAAAAAAACAAAACAAAAAAAAAACAAAAAAAACACAGAGACAAAATCCAAGTAACAGATCCTACACATGCATTCCCAATGCATGACATCTCAGGCATAAGTGCAGACACTTTTCTATTCAAAGATGCTGCCAAATGAAAAAAAATGTCAGTGCTATTTGTTCCTGCTACCAAAAAAAAAAAAATGTTTTCTGAACTGCATTTCAAAATCTCTTTGTATTGAGAATGGCTTCTGGAACACAATCCAGAGCTGTTACAGAAGAATTCTGCTACCACCTTCTGGCTGACAGAAATTCTTAGCACTTACTTAACCAGCACACACTGAGTTCATAATGCATTTGCTATTTTTCAGTCTGCACTCTTCACACGTTACTGGCCCATCTTCTTTAATACATAAATAGGAGTTATACACAAAAACTCAAAAACTCAAACTGTCATTTTGCAAATGCTTCTGTTTTGTATTTTTCATAACAAAAATAAAACTTCTTGGCATAAAACTAAGTGGGCTTTTCCCACATCTTATCCCTCTCAAAAAAGTGTGATTCAATCCAATTTATTTCGTTATCAATGAACAGAGAAGTCCATTGTTAACAACACTATGAAAAAATACTTTACACAAAGTGGTCTTGTAAATTCTTTTGCACACTTCTCCCACTGCATGTGCAATTAGTCCCACTAACAGCATCAGAAACAAATGTAATTAGTATGTCAGCTGTTTTTACTTGAATATACTTGCTTGCAGTAAATTGAATGAAAAAAAGAATATAGCCTCCTTAGCTGTTATAACCTTTTCTACCATTGCCACAATTTATTCTTAAAACTTCTGTAGATGCCAAACAAAATCAGCACTTTTTCTCTTCTGTTTTTCACTAAGTAGCCAGACATTAGCTCCAGAAAAGCCTGAAGCTGTTAGATTCAAGTTTCAGAATCCTTATGACAAACAAATTTTACACTGTATATTTAGGCATTTGAAATACCCTTATTTTGAAAACAACATCAGATGTGGGGAACTGTCCAAGAGAGCACCTTGAATGAGTTTGGTAATACTGACCAAGGTGAAAGTAATCATGAGGAAAGTGTAGAGGAGAAGCAAAGGTCATCATTATTTACCAGAACTAAGGCCAGGTCACTTCTAACATAAGCCCTTTCTGTTGCTAAAACTGGTGCTCTGAACTTCAACCAGATTTAGTTGTGTTAGTCACCTCCAAGGGAAAAGAAGAAAAAAGGACTAAAAGCTGGAGATGGAAGCTCAAACACGCTATGAAAATATCCACCAAGTTAAAGTGAACATGTTACTATGCTGTAACTTTTAAATATCTGATCTAGAGACTCATAGAACCATTAAGTTGGATGAGTGACCCTAAACATCACCTAGTTCCAAGTCCCCTGCCATGGGAAGTGATGTTACCCACTAGCTGAAGCTGCCCAAAGCCCCATCCAACCTGGCCCCGAACACTTCCATTCTCTGAGCAACCTGTTCCAGTGCCTCACCACCCTCACAGAAAAGAACTCCCTAATACCTAAACTAAACCTGACCTCTTTCCCTTTAAAGCCATTGTCCCGTGTCCCATCACTATATGTCTGTGTAGAAAATCCCTCTTCAGCTCTCTTGCTGCCCTGCTCGTGTACTGGAAGTATGCTTTAAGGTCTCCCTGCAGCCTTCTCTTCTTCAGGCTGAACAACCCCAGCTCTTTCAGCCTTTCTTCAAAAAAGAGGCATTCCAACCCTCTGGCATCGTCATGGCTCTCCTCTGGAGTTGCTCCAGCAGGCCAACATCTTTCTTGTGCTGGGAGCACCAGAGCTGAACACAGCAGGTGAGATCTCATCAGAACAGAACAGAGGGACAGAATCTCCTCCCTTGCCCTGCTGGCCACGCTGCTTTTGATGCAGCCCAGGACATGGCTGGCTCTCTGGGGTCTGTGAGTGCACATTGCCAGGTTGTGTTGAGCTTCTTAGCTCAACATGCCCCAGTCCTCAGGGCTGCTCTTATTCCATTCTCTGCCCAGCCTGGACCTGTGCTTGGGATTTTGCTGATCCACATGCAGGACCTTGCACTTGGCCTTGTTGAACTTCATAAGGTTTATGCAGGCCCACCTCTCAAGTCTGCTAAAGTCCCCCTGGATGGCATACTTAGTTTCAGTTCTTCTCCCACCAGTATTCCTGTAATCCATCAACTTTGTGTTTGAATTGTTTTGGGTCACAGCATTGTATGTAGCTACACTAATTATCTTACTATTTTCTGTCATCTAGGGAGTTGAATTCTTTAAATTTCAACATAGCATTTATGTTCAATAATTCACAGATTGTGTAGCATTTCAATATTGTTTCAGTTGCAGGAAGGATGAAAAAGGTCATTATAATACATGCAATGCTACAAGTTATGACAAAGCAGGACTCTGGAGAATGGCTGTACATATTGCATCAAACAAGTTTTACTTTCTGCAGTGAGGTCAAGGGCATGGAAAAATTTAAATGGGGAAGCATCAACATATTATCCCATATCCTACTGAATCCAGTAACAAACTTTTCAGTCTCTTTAGCAGCACGTGAAAGCAGACTTCTGAAAACTGCCTAAAATATTACAGTGTTCTCTAGATATTGCAGGCACCTAGGTTACTTAGAAAATTACCTTTGAAAATTCTGCCTTAAATGAATTCCAACAATCGCACAGTAAGCCTGTGCTAAAGTCTGATATCAAAGGAGGTGGTGAGCCTTAATGAAGCATCTACTTAAATTCAGGTCGTGCTTTAGCAGCAAACACTCTGGCAGATTATTAGAAGCAGATGCTGTTTAATCTCTCTTACCTCCTGGGAAAACCTGGCATTTAAAAAAATCACAGAAGGGATTTTCTCACAGAAGGAGAAAAGTGTTCTCTCCCAAAAAGTCAGTTGTTCTGCTTCTCCATGAGATGTGACATTTTAAGATGTTCTGCCCATCAAATCTGAAAATATTCACATGAACAGGACAGTTTCTTGCAAACTCTAAAGGCTTTTGGCTTTTAGCTTTACAAGGATTTACATGTGTATTTTTATACATCTGCCAAGCTTCCTAAAGAAAGAATTTGCTTAATTATTTCACATTTTGATATTTTCAGATCTGAAACAGAGCTACCTGCCTTGATTTTACATGAGTCCTCAGAATCCATTTAAATTTCAAGGACTCCCTCTGTGTTCCAAGGAAGTTGAAGGAGCCCAAAATGCCCTCTGCCTCTGATTAGAAGCAAAAATATTCTGGTGTGATGCAACAGCTCTCGCCTGAAGCTTGAGTACTGAAAACTTTCTCCTTTCCCTCCTTTAGATTTATTGAAAACTGGTTTAGTTTGGGGATTTTTTGCAATCCTATATTCAGCAGTTCTGTACAAACCATGTCCTGATTTGAAGACTCCAGGATGAAAGACTCCTCACTCAACAAACTGGGAAGGAAATCAATTTTGCAAAGATTCTACATTTTGAGAAGTGAACTGAAACATTCTGTTTCTTTACAGATTCTAGTTTTACAGGGAAGCTATGCCATTTCCAATGCTTGGAAATACACCTAAGTCCCATTAACTGTGGATGAGATGGAATGAATTTTAACTGGTAGAAATTCAAGGTGGCTTTTTTTCAGGGAGATTTTTGCAAAGAAACTAGCTCTGTGAAAAAAAAAAAAAAAAAAAAAAAAAAAAAAAAAAAAAAGTAAAAAGAAAAGGGGGATGGGGCAGATATAAATCCCTCTGCTATCATACATACATAAAATCCAGAGTGTATATTGTCCTGTGTTATGTCTGTTCAAGGTAGAACACTGCTTCCAAAATTTTTTAACTGTAACATTTCTGACATGAGAAAAATAGAGCAGATGTATTTAAAATAAAAATCATACACTTACAAATCTTTCACTATTTCTCAGATAAGATGTCTTATAACACCTAATACAAGATCCAATCGCTAAAGGCATCATAAAAGCTGTCTAACACTCTGGAATCCAACACTTTGAAAGATTTTGAAACTGAAAATAAAGGACACATCACAAAAAAATTATATACGTACTTTTCATATTTTAAGTTCTAGGGAACCAAAATC
This sequence comes from Vidua chalybeata, assembly GCF_026979565.1. Lineage (NCBI taxonomy): Eukaryota > Metazoa > Chordata > Aves > Passeriformes > Viduidae > Vidua > Vidua chalybeata. The sequence goes on along the minus strand of NC_071531.1, from coordinate 80,849,726 downwards.
CAGTGATCATCCATTAGATCATTATTCCTTATCACTCTAAATCTCAAATGAAAAATTTCTACACAAAATATATAGGAATAAATTAAGTCTGTCATGCCCACAAGATGATTATCTAAATCTTATTTGAACAAGTTACTTTCTACCTTTCTACCTTTCCAAAACTGGTTTGAAAGCCTCTCATGCCTTCTTATCAAGCACAAAAAAAGCCTTTTTGAAGCTGTGCAGACTTCTGTGAGATGAAGATTACATACTGTCAATTTGCAGTGTTTTGTGCCAAATACACACAATCTCAAGAGCTGATTACAAACCATTATTTGCTTCTACAGTGTTGTGTGAAACAAAACACCTAATTCTATTTAGCATCACGTACAAAGATGACAGATACAGCTCGCTAACTTTCAGAGATCTGACTCTGTGTGTTAAAATTAACAACAAACTGAGTTTTCAGGTGAATTTTCTTTAATGCCATATGCTGTAGAGTTTTGAATTATTAAACAAATACATTCTTTTTTTGATTTCTGTCTGGAAGATATAAAGGCATGTCTCCATATCAGTGAGATAGCAATTAAGGTAGGGAATATGCACAAGATACTTTTTGGGAGCACGCGGATTATATTTTTCTTTTCATAAGTGTTGAACCAAACTCCATTACTAACGTCATAGGAAAGCACTCAGTATTAGATGACTCAAACAAATGTGTATCTTTATGTGAGCCACACATTAAAAAAATGCCAACAGACATCAGGCATCAACTCACAAGTTTGCAGAAGATCAGGGCTACATCAGAAGCAGTCTCCTGATGATCCTTTTGCATCATGAAACTCCCTTTAACAAGCACTTTTTTTGTTCATTCTGTGCATGTGTGCTTCAGGATTTCTCATAGGCTGCACAAACACCTGGGCAATTCTATTTTAAAAGCTGTGCTGTAGATGTTTAACTAGAAGGAATCAGTTTATAATTGCGTGCACAAATGTAGCTGTCTGTAGTTATGTATTTAGAACACCATGTAGTGACAAGAGAAAAGAATGGCTTCAAATTTTTAGACTCAGTATTATTCCTAACATTATTTATTTTGAGGATGGTGAGGCACTGGGACAGGGGATGCCCCATGCCTGGTGTTCCAGGCCAGGTTAGACAGGGCTTGGAGCACGGCGAAATGTCCTCGCCTATGGTGGTGGGGTTGGAACCAGATGATCTTAAGGGTCCCTTCCAACTCCAAACTATTCTATGATTTTAAAGAGAACCTCTATAATGCACACTATAGAGCATATATAAATTGGCCAGCTGTCAGGACCAGCCAGGCAAACTTGCAGGCAACTAAGAGAACATAAATTAGTGGTTTTCATAGTAGGCTTCTGACGCTGGCATCTCTGCTTCAGTGCAGATGAGACAGCCGTTTAACACATATACACAAGCATTTATTCGAAATCAAACTCATATGCAAGGAAAGGGAAAAAGAAAAAAAAAAAAAAAACAAGCGCGAGAAATTCTCCGGAGGCCGAGCATTCACGCACAGCCGCGGCACCACCACCGGCCCCAGCCGCCCGGCGGTTCCGCGGCCCCGCAGCAGCGCCTGCGCGGCCGCCCGCCCGCGCTCGCCGGCCCCCGAAGCTTCGTGAAGATTCCGGAAGGCTCCGGCCGGCTCTTTCCGCCGCAGGAGCTGCCCCGCCCCCGGTGCTGCTGCCCGGCTTCCTTCCTCCCTTCCCTCTTCCTTCCGCCGTGTTTCACCGGGCTCTGCTCTCCCGGTGTCGCGGCCATGTCGCTGCTCTGCTACAACCGGGGCTGTGGGCAGCGCTTCGACCCCGAGAACAACACGGAGGGTGAGAGCGGCGGAGGGGCCGGGGCGCGGTGCCTCCCGGCTGACAGCGCGGGGAGCGGGGGCGGCCTCCGCGGCCCTGCGGGGCGGTGTGAGCTCGTCCCGCGCGGGGCCGGGCGCTGCGGGGCCGGCACCCGAGCCGCGGGGTGCTCCTGCCCCGGGAGCACGCGTGTGGGGCCGGGGCAGGCCCGGCGCCGTACGGCGCTGTCATGTGTGCCAGAGGTTCTCAAGGCTCTCTGCTGAGGGCCTCTGTGGGTGTTGCATTCATCGCAGTTACCAGCGGCTTTTTGTTTTTTTTTTTTTTTTTTTGTTTGGTTATAGTTGGTTGGTTTAGTTTTTGTTATTTTTTTTTAGTTCAAGTGTGTGGACTTGTAGCGGGTAATTAAATGTGTCTGAATTGCACACGTGTGCCTTCTCTTCCAACTGCCTTGAGCCTTTGCAGTACTTCTGTGTTTGCTGGGAATGCTGGTGAAGCGTGTTAAAAGCTTTGTCATTTGGAGTTTCATAATTCCGCAGAGGTGCAGAAGGGCGAGTTGAGTTTTCAGAAGGCTTGCCCTCACCTGGTTCATAAAGTAACGCTGTTGGTTGAATGTCTAGAATGCTCTCTCTTAATTTAATTTTTAGTGACCCCTAGGGCTCGAAGTAGGCTAACATGTTCTAACTTGTGCGTTTTCTGTGGTTTAGAACCGTGGCAATAAGGAGTGTTTATTTTTCTCAGTTACGTGTTTTTGCATAGAGAGGGGCAACATATTGAGTAGGACTTGCTAATGTTTGTAACAGCAGAAGTGGGCATAGCTGTGGAATGCTTACATTTAGTGATCTCTTCCACCACTATCCCCAGCACCTCTTTGCCCCAAAAGGCAAAGCAGATAAGGATATTTATTGTTTAAAAAAAAATCCTATTAGGAGTTTTTGACCTGTACTCCTTATAAAAGCAACAGTTCTTTATGGTTTGTGATCGGGCTGTAGTAAACTAGGTCAGGTTGGCATGGCCATATGCTAGCTCTGTGGTGCTTGGGTTGGGGAAAAAAAACTTTATGACATGAAATTTGTTTCAGTAAGTGGCTGGAACATGTAGTGGAATCACTGTGTCCTAGACTAAGCATTTCTGAAGGTAAATGTAATTATACACAGATCGCTACAAAGAACCAGGGTTTGCATATGGGTGACCCCTACAAATTTCTACTTTAACATCTAATGAAAGGACTGTTAAAGTGCTTTAAGGATGCAGCAGTAAGGTGATAGTAGTGTGTGCACAGTAGGATCAGTTTGGCTATGAAATTGACATCAAAAAAGCTCCAAAGAAACAAAAACCTGAAAAATTGTGGTACTTGTGTCTCCAAAAGTTGCAGGAGGGTTAGAGAAAATGGCTTTGAAATACTTTGGTCTTTCTGGTAAAAGAAATATATTAACAGCAGTGGGGAGGTAACTAGTTTTTTTTTTGTTGTTGTTTTTTGTTTTTTTAAATTAAAATGTAGAATAGCAACCAAAGGCTGCAGCAATCTCATCTCATACAAATCCGAACTAGAATATGCTTTTATCTGCTTGTATCCTGACCAGTTTTCTCTGCCTAGTGTGAGAAGGGGTCCTTTGTGTCAGATAAGAGCTGTTGGACCCGGTGAGAGCACAGACGAGCTGGTGTTTTACTGTTCTCTAGCAGGCACAATGGTCAGACTGCTCAGATCCCGCTGGCTCTGCTGAGGCACTGCAGAGCTCCTTGTCCTGGCATCTTCTCTCCTGGAGCACGCAGGGCCGTGAGGAGGCAGCAGCCAAGTGGGCTGTCACTTGCTTCATCTGGTACCTACTGCAGAGCAGGCTCCAGGGAGAGAGGAAAAAGGATTGCACTTGGCCAGATGGACGACCAGGCACTTGTCTGCGTCTACCTTGAGCTGGAGCATAGCCACCCCTGAGATAGTTGATTTTGTGATGGTTCTGGTCTCTAAAACAGTTGCTGTTATTAACAGCATCTCTCTAGTGAAGAATTAGAAATAGTCATTTAAGTCTTCTGACTCAGAAAAAAATTTTGCTACAAAACAGAGTTTATTCTCATGATGCTTCTAGTGACATACTTTCATGCTTTTGGAAAAGAATAACCTCTACTTTTATTTGATTTAAGAGTGAAGTCCTGGTCTCTATGCAAAATAACCACCTTTTTCCTTTTTAATTTTCCTGCGAGGTTTACCAGCATTAGCTTTTCATCCTGAAACTGAAGGAATTTATAAAGGTTTATGGATATATTTGTAAGCCTTGCTGAAGGACTAATGTCCCAAAATATGTGCATTTTGAGTTAAGGTGGGAACGGATGTCTCTCAGACTGTATTAGTGCTTTAGACTAGGCACTGAATATAAAATCAAATAAAATTATACAAAATTGTGTTTCTTTTAAAATCTACATATTTATAAAAAAGATAAAAACAACTAAGCTTGGTTTGGGTTTTTGCCTATTAAATATTTGTAGGCAGATTGCTAATAAAGTTATTTATCACTCTTTTTTTTTGCTTCCTATTATATGCATTGTTACTGTTTGCCACTTTAAATTTTAAGTGTTTCTAATTTTGCTTTAAAGGCTAAAATGTAGTGGTTAGAGTCAAGTCAGTAAAATACTATCCACGCAGTAAATGGCAGTAAGAAGTTATATAATCAGAGCAGTTTTATTACATGTGAAAGGAATACAAGTAAAAGAGAACAGCTGTGTAATGTTGATAAACACCTGTAAATGCAAACACTTTAATTAATGGAGGCTGTGGTCAAGTGTAGTGTTTGTACAGAATGTATTAGTAATAAATAGTATTGACACATCAAAATTGTGTGTGTAAGACTAACCTTTGGGTTCAAATCCTTAGGTGGCTTAGGATACTACAAACATTGAAAAAAGAACAAGGTAATTACAGTTCAAATCATAAACTCATGATGTGCATCAAGAGACTTTTTTAACAGAATGCTTCTCAGTAGAAAACTCTGATCAGGTTCAAATAGATGTATTTGAAGTGATAAGTCAGTATTTTCTATTGGTCACATAGCCATAGGGTCACCTTCTTCTGCAAAATTACCAGTCAGGCCCGGTTACTGATGAAGGCCAGGGATGTTTACTTGCTCCATGTAGAAGCAGTAGTTTGTCTTAGACACCTGCTTTCTAGTTTGTGTTGTGTTACACATAAGAAGAAAGAAGACCTGATTATTTATGTTTAATATATGCACTCAGAGAGCATTTTTTGTGAAATCTGGATTTTTCTGGGTAATGATGTGCATTCAGGGAAGTGGGGTAGCTCATGGCATACATAAATTGCAGGTATGGCATTTTTGCTGGGTTTGTAATCATATGAATAAAGATTATTGGTATGCTTCAATATTCGTAATAATGATTGTCTTCTAGGTTCATGCACATACCATCCAGGTGTGCCTGTTTTTCATGATGCTCTCAAAGTAAGTATGCAACTGTCCATTTAAGTATTATCATTTTGGTTTTTCATCTTTTTAATTCCACATCTTTCAGTGTTGAGAAACTGATGTTCAGCCTATCATGAGCAGACCCATGAAATTAGAAAAGCACAGTTACTCATTCCTGAAAAAGAAATTAAAAACTCCACTCATATGGTCTAAATGCCATGCAAGTCTAGATGACTTGTTTCCTGTTGATTAACTGACTTTAGGTCTCTCAGCAGTTTAATTAGGTTCTCTATATAGGACTGTGGAGCCATTGAGGGGTTTCATATTCTTTAAGTTAATTAACCTGCTTGGAATTCAGAGCAGCTGCTTGTGGTCTAATGTGGCCAGGGCAGTAATGTGTATGTGACATTTGTCTGCTGTAAATAACAGCAGTTCATTTAATCAGCCAAATGAGGATGTTGGTTGAATCAGGATTGGTCACCCATGCCTCTTATGCAGCTGTCCAGGATTCTTGGGCTCCATCTTCAGTGAAGAATTAAATATACCTGTGATGGGTCTCCAGTGCTTAGGCCTGACTGCACAGCCCATCCTTGGTTTTGTGCTAAACTGTTTTCCCTCTTCAGGATCTACTGGATGCATACAAAATGCTTACAGGGAATCATCTCAGACACAACTGCTGAAACAGTAGAGGAAATCATTCTAATAATTTAATTGTGTGTAGTCAGAAATCTGGTGTCCAAAAATGGAGCCTGGCACTTTATTAATACTGGTGTTGCCTAATTGACTTTTCTTAAAACACTAAACTGCTGTTTAGCTGAGCTTTGAGGGGAGTGAGTGTTGGTTTTTTTCTTGGTATTTAGAAACTGCTTCTGCTAGAAGCGCATTTCATCCCAACAACGTGGCGTCTTTTGTCCTTGTGAAAGCTTCTGCGTTTGTGCTGGGCAGTGTGTTTGCTGTGAGCTGTTGCTTATATTGCAGTACTGACTCTAGAATCATCCATTGTGTGCCACTGGCAAATTGGGACAAATGCTCTTAGATCCAACACTGTACCGTTGCTTAGACAATGGTAAATTTTTTTGTACATTTAAATTAACGCTGTAAATTATGTACGTGTAAATTTTAGCCATACTGAGAGCACAGTACAAAAACCTTATACGTCGTTACAAAGAGAGAAATTAGACGGTTAGCTCAAAAACTTAGTTTTACTCCCTCTTTCTCTTACATACTCACTGTTTTTAAACAAATGCCACTTTCCCCCTTCTCCGTATCCTAATTAAAAATTTATCATAATTGCAAATGAGCAGTTTTCTTCATGCTATGAGTTTAGATAATCTAGGTGGGCAGGATGAACCTTTTGCCTCCTCAACGGTGGAAATAGTTAATATTTTGAGGGTATTTTAGAACAACCTACATAAACCCATTGTGTTGCACCACTTAAGCTTTTAAAGTGCTGGTGCATTAGTCAAACTGTTGTCTCTTTGAGAGAGAACTGTTGTTCTTTGAGTTCTAAGATATATTATTCACAGTGTCAAGGCAATTTGCTCTAAAATTGAATTTCTTCTGGTTGATATGATAAAAAGTGTTCTTAATTGATATAGTTGGATAGCTGTGCAATGCATATATCCAGCTCTGTTGGTGGGAAATAAGCAACTGAAAGATTTGAGTGGTGCTCAAGAAAAGGAAAAAAAAAAATCCCTATAATTTTTGGAAGAGGGCCTGTGCAGAGCCTGGTCTCAGGTGTAGTATTTGTTTGTTTTGCTTACATGTTACTTTATGAAATGAAGTAACATTTCTGTTTTCTGTTATACAGAGTTGGTACCTAACTTATCATGGAAGTATTGCCTCACATTTACTGAACTTTCTGATTAAGGCAGCATCAGCAAACTAGAAGAGTTCTCTGGCTTTTAAAATTGCAGATGACAATATTGTCCACAGTAGGGAAGAAAACAATTGCTAAGCTTGATGTGCCATATTTTTTAAAGAAATATAATAAATATTTTGCTTTTTTTAATCTGTTGTCAAGCTCGGTAGTCATGCCTATGTCGTTTCTCTTCCAAAATGCTTATAGGGTTGGTCATGTTGTAAGAGGAGAACAACAGACTTTTCTGACTTCTTAAGCATTGTGGTATGTACTCATGATTATTTACAATTTCTATACTTGTCAAGTGACTGTGATTAATATTAAATGGTGCATGTGCTTGCATGTTTTAAATTTGCCTACTTCTCTTAAAACAGTCTTAATTCCTATATACTCTATTTTTCTTTATATAATGCTCAGGGCTTCATATAATGAAGTCAAGGCTCATTTTCAAGCTTTAATTGTTAAAATTATCAAAATAGATTTTGATAGAACTGCTTTTTAATAAAGAAGGATGGCCAACATTTATTGCTGCTTTGCTTGACTACAGAAAGTATGCATTTTTCTTTTAACTTATGTCCAAAATGAGAATATTTTCCTTTTTAGGCATAGGTTTTCCTTTGCAGCCAGTGTTTAGAGTGGGCTAAAGGAAAAGATGGAGCTGAAGAAATGAGTCAAGAAGACTTGTTGCAGTTTTTGTTAATTTTTAATGCATATGAACTACACTGCATTTATATATAAATAAAAACATATGCTTTCCATAATAGGGTTGTACAAAGGGTCTCCATAACAGTGAGAAACCTCCTGAGCCTGTTAAACCAAAAGTCAAAACTACTTCTGAACGAAAGGAGCTAGCTGAACTGAAACCCAAATTTCAAGAACACATAATTCAGGCACCAAAACCATTGGAAACAATTAAGAGACCAAGGTATGGTATATAAAACTTCAGGTTTTCCAGATTTGTAATCAGTTCACCAAGTTAAAGCTTGCTTGGTTTTTCAGTGTCGTACATTTCATGTAGTGTAGAAATTCTGAAATTATGACCTTAGAAGACCTTGGTTTTGGTAGAAGTGATGATGTTATTTTAAGCTTCAAAATATGAGAAAAGAATTCTGGTTATGACAAAGAAGTACTTGATCTTTCAGCACTTAGATCCACAAGAAGCAAAAATTGAAGTATATATATAGTGGCTTAAAATGCCACTAGAAGCTGTGTTAAGTGTTTTAAATAGTAATAAAAATAATTTTGGGGTGCTTTTATTTAGATTTCTTAGTATCTCTGATTTATTTTTATTTTTGTAGAATATTTAGTATTTCCAATTGAAAGCCAAGACTGCCTTCCAAGTTGCTAGTCTGTTTTTTCATAAACAGTACGGATTGGCATTTACAAAAGTAGTTTGTTGAAGGGAGGTTTGAAAGGAAGAGCCTTGTAGGAAGATTAAAAGTTACTACTTTGTCTTCTATAAATTCTTTCCCATGAAGTAAGTTGACACTAATACATGGATTTTTTTTAGCCCAGATGAGCCAATGACAAATTTGCAGCTGAAAGTGTCAGCTTCCTTGAAACAAGCTCTTGATAAACTGAAACTGTCATCAGAAAATGAAGGGAGAAAAGGTAAGGAGACAGGGAGATTAAGTAGGTATGTGATGCTAAGTGTCACACAAATAAATGAAATGCAGATCTTGTCATTTCTGAAGTGATAGTTTCCTGTAATTATGTTCTTTTTCGTAATAATCTGGGAAATACCTTCCAGTCCAGGGAATGATGATTGAAGTCCAAATGTGGATAGCATGGAGACTTGGTTGTCAGGAGCAGTTCACTGTCCTTAGCATTATTTGAACTGTGTCTTTCTTAAGATTTCTTGGTTAGAATAGACATAATGGGAACATTCATTTCTGCATGTGACTGACAGAGTTACCAAAAAATGAGCTGTGCTCCCTATTGTTGCAGAGACAGTATCATATAAAACCTTCATAAATTGGTGAAATTCTTCAGAAGACTAGTTGGTTCTCCCTTGTCTGTTTTTCTTCTTTCTTCTTCCCACATTTTATTTGGAATTTGGTTCCAGAACTACACCACTCCTTAAGAAACTTTATAATTTCAACCTACACTTGTGGCTATTTTATGCTCTTTTGTTCTTGTGCCAAGCTAATTTAGCTCTTCTTTCTCTATGGTATCCAGATTATTTCCTTGTGTGTATTTATAGACAACAGTTGAAGCCTTTTACATTCTTAGTTTTATAAAACTGAACAAGATGAATGACTGTTCACTTCCCCTGTGATTGTAATGATCCTCTTCATCTTTTTTTATTTACCTCACTTAAAATGTGTAAAGATATAGAGCCTAGAATTTGATGCATAGGTAATACAGCTTTTGGAATGTTTCTCTGTACCTCTCTGGCAGATTTCACTGTCAGGCAGAAAATAGAAGCTTGAAGAGGAAGGTTTTTCTAATCTCCTCCTCAGCTCAGTTTAGTCCTTAATAAAAGCTAAGTGTTCAGTCAATTACACAATTCATTTGCTATTTTCTATAATAATCTGTTTACAGATGAAGATAGTGATGAAATCAAGATTGGGACGGCATGTAAAAATGCAGGCTGTTCAAAAGTAAGTGGTTCAGTTGTACTCTAAATGCAGCTGCTCAGCTATTAAGTGAGCAGTTTTGGTTTTTTGCATGCTGCAAGTTAATTTGGAAAAGGCACAAAGTCCATTGGGTTTAACAAATGCACATTTGATAACATGCTTTATTATGGACAAATGTGAGTTGTTCGCAGAAAGTCGACAATTATTTTTTTTCCTAAACCTGTCATGAACTTCTAATTAGTAAGCTTGTCAAATCCATTGTACTGAGGTGTTTCAACTTAACATATTAAATATAATATTGGTGAGGGGTAGCTTACTGATAACACTTGAGTTGCTCTTGATAATGTGTATAGATTAGAAGCATCTACAGATCTTAACAGAGTCTGCAAGAAGAATTAAAAAGTCAGTGTTTTAACAATTCTAGCACCAAAATCAGTCATTATATTATGTAGTCATTCAAAGTGAAAGTTACACTGACAGGCTTGTTTTGTGCAAAATGGGACAGTAAAATTTAAATACCTATTTTACCTGGAAGATTTTGCATTATCAGCCGAAGCTCTGGTGGGAGGAGCACTTTGGCAGTCTTTGTGTTGGGAAGAACTGATTTGATACTCAGTGGCTAAGTTGTATATTGTTTATTTTAATTTCTCTAGAGAATCCATGTGTTTTATGAATGACAAATTTAATTTATTTTCAAGTTCTTGTTTTCTCTGAATGCTCAGAGTATTTTAAAGACAGAAATCTCTGAGGATCTGCAGTGACCTTTGTGAGCATAGATGGTGTCACCATTGATGTGTGCCACTGAACTAATATAAAGACAGCTTCTCAGCAGTGCTAGAGAACCTTCTGTGAAGGAAGGTAGAACAGTTACTTGGAAAAGCTAGGACAAGCCATTCGATCTAGATTATTTACCCAAAAGCTTTGTCATACTTTGGTCATTATTTCTGGTTTTTGTCATGTTATGTTTTATTTTTTTTTCCTTGCTCCAAATCCTGTAACAGTAATACACTTCAAATGCTTTGTCCCACCAGACATACGAAGGACCACACAGCACAGAGGAAGTATGTATCTACCATTCTGGTGTACCTATATTCCATGAAGGGTTAGTATTCAGCTAACTTCCATTTTTGTACCTGTGTTCTGTGAAGGGTTAGTATTCAGTTAACTTCAGGGTTTTTTAACTAATCTGTTGGTGTTCCTGCTTTCTTGTGTGCTCCTGCTAGATGTAGCCTTGATTTATTTGCTATTCCCTCTTCTGTCAAAAAATGGCAATGCTTAAAGGGGGTATACGGAAGTAACAGTAATATTGCATAAAAGAAAGATCTTAAATGTTCACAGTAAACAGTGTCCTAAATATTGTTTGTTAATTACTTTGCAAACTTCCAAGGATGAAGTATTGGAGCTGTTGTAAAAGAAAAACTTCTGACTTCAATACATTTTTAGCTCAAGAAGGCTGCACAAGAGGACCACACGTATGGACTAAAAAGGATGCAGTAAGTAGTGTTAAGATTGCATTCTGGAACTGACCATTCTGAATTTTGAATACTGAAATGTAGTTTGTAGCTTGATTGAGTTACTACTGTAGCTGAGCTGTTACAGATTACTACCTCTGACATAATGTGGAGGATACATAATGTGCACAGCAGGAAAACTGAGAAATGGAGTGTGAAGTAGTCTGTGGTACAGGTATACTTGATTCTTTAAGAATATTATAGAATATAAAAATGGACCAAAACACTTGAAAAACATTATTTGGTCACATGATGGATACAGGTGAACACAAAGTTCTTGTTACGAATGTATTGTCTGTTGCTGAGGCAAAAAGGGTATGACACTGGAAACATCAGGAATGTTTAACAGAAGAAAATAAAGATATGTTATAAAAAGTGTAGTTTCATTACCTCATTCCAAAGTAATTACTTCACAAATCCTTTACTTCCTTTAAATCTTATAATTGCTGGTTGCTTTGAATATTTATGTTTTTGTTCAAGAATTATTTGCAAGTGCATAAAGTAGGGATTAAAAAAAAAAGCTGAAGACATGAGTCCAAAGCAGGAGAGTGTAGAAAAAGAGAGTAAAGAATTTCCCCACGTTTAAAGAAACCATGTGTATATTAACTGTATGTGTATTGAGATAATGGGCTTTTATCCAGCAATGATTTTTTTTTACTTGGGCTTTTTGTTTTTATTTTGAGGGTTTTTTCACAGTTTACTTTTTCTGCATCAGAGAACAGAGTGTAATACATTTTTTTTGCAGGACTATGAAGCACTCTTGGAGTCATGGCATTCTTTCTCTTTGTTCAGTTTCTTTCTATAACCTGCTGGCTAACTTTAGTCTTGGAAAATAAGTTGATCCACAAGTAACTTTTTTTTTGTTGTAGTTTGTTTGAGAGGGAGATACTGAAATACTTAGTAAAAAGAATTGCAAGTGGAGTCTTGCAGTCTCCTGTGAAGATGAAATATAGTCCTTTATTAGCTATGCTAATTGGCTATTAAAACAAGTCCTGGGCGTTTATGCTGTTAATCTTGTAAAAATATATTCAAATGTAATTCTAAGTCTTTTTTTTTTCCTGTGCCTTTTTCCTTATGTAGGGTACAAAAGTAGTTCCATGCAGGCATGATTGGCACCAGACTGGAGGAGAAGTGACTGTTTCTGTATATGCTAAAAACTCTGTCCCTGATCTGAGCTACGTAGAAGCTAATAGCACAATGGTGAGCCTCTACCTTAAGATCAGCAACTTCAACCTAGGAAAATCTGCTCAGCTTTATTTACAAGGCAGAGATAGCATAAGACTCTATTTTGAGTAACTGCTTTTTCTTGGCATTTGTGTTTGTTCAAGTATGTATAGCTTTTTTTCTTCCTTCTGTTTGGACATCTGCACTTTAATGTGTGGGGTTTTTTTTAAGCTGCAATAAAGTACTGCAAAAAAAATCTTTAATTTGACTTCCATAATGAAAACCCAAGCATGATGGGTTTGCATCATACGTATAAATAATTATAGAGTCATCATTTAGTTGTATTTGACTTAATGTAATTTGATACCATTCTTCATTGTATGCTGCTTCACAGCTACTAATATTAAACAGGTGTCAAAATGCCTCTGTGATTTGTCTAAAGTGATAAGCTACCAGTGGTCACTGTTGACTGCAACTGTATCAGAATGTATTAAAATAGATACTCACTTCTATTTCTGAGGGACAATTTTATCACTTTGGTCATTGTAGGATCCAAATCCTAAAATGGTATATTCTGTTTAAACATGCTTGAGGTGTCAGATGTTTTATTAACATGATAAACTTTTCTTATTTCTTTTGTTTTTCCTGTTAAGGTAAATATCCATATTGTGTTTGAAGGAGAAAAGGAGTTTCACCGTAGTGTGAAGTTGTGGGGAGTAAGTATAAAAATATTTTTTCTATTAAAAAGAAACAAACAAAAAATCAAACAAAAAAAAAAGCCCAGAAAGAAACAGAAACATAAGCCATTAGCTTCCTCTCTTTCAGAAGGGTTTGGTTTTCCTCATTACTCTGTTTTTTGAAAGAATTTCTGTTGCATGACATTGAGTAATTACATTTAAATCTGAATATAATGACCCAGGAGTGTGACATAATAATGGGCACTGCTTTGTACAGAAGGTGGCCTTCCAAGGTCCTTTCTGATCCCACCACCATGGTAGTGGTATTGCAGAAAACCCTTGGTTATGTATGTTAGCCAGTGTATGTTAGATATGCATAGACATATGTTTTTGCCATAAACATTCTGTAGCTTGGGAATGGGAAACAATCTTGTTTTCAAGATACTAGAGGGATCTTCATCTACCTAAACATCTACTGAAACTTAGTGATGAGGTACTCCCTAACTTAATTCCCCAGTGTCTATCAATCTGTTAAACTGAAGTGTGAAATACCTTTACTGTTACAGGTGATTGATGTAAAGAGGAGTTACGTGAACATGACCGCTACAAAGATTGAGCTCACTATGAGAAAAGCAGAGCCCCTGCTATGGGCAAGTCTGGAGTTACCAGTATCCAACACACAACCAAAACAGGAGAGTTCGGATCAGTAACAATTCCAAGAGACAAGTTATTTCCCATGATGAAGTGGTGACTTGCTACTGTAATCAAATATTTAACTTTTATATAAATTTTTTTTTTTTTAATGCTAGTTCATCTGTTCCCTTCTAGAAAGAAATTTGACGCACAGTAAATGGGGATGTAAACTTGAAAGGGTAACAGTTATTTCTGCTCTTGCTCCCCTGGGTATGTTTATGCTAGATGCAATGTCTCCATGGGAATTTAGAGTAAAACAGCTATTGCCCTTTGCTTGCAACCTTCCCTACCATGCACTGACTATCCCAGTAGATGTGCTCTCTGTTCATAGTGAGTGTCTTTGTTTTTCAGCTGTTCCCTTTAGACTGGATGCATTTGGTAGCCCGTGTTAAATTCAACACTGTTATGAAACATACAGTAATGCAGATACAAAAATCTGAGATTGAACTGATTAGCATGTAATTCTACATCTAGAGTAAAAGGTTATATAAACAGAAATAGGTAGTTGTACACTTGTAGGCTTTCATGTTCTGAAACAAAGGTTTGTTTCAATTACCTGTTGGCTATGGAGAAATGAAATGAACGGTGTTATTCCAAGGATTTCAGTACTTGCTGACTCCTGCTGTCTTTCATGTATCAAAGCAGATCAGGTTAAAATTTTTAAAAAAAGGTGGCAAGAAGGGATTTATTTAACTCGTTTACGTTTGCTATTTGAATCGTTAAATAGAAAAGCAAATGGACAGTGAAATGGCTGTGTAACTTAGCATTTCAGCTGTGCAGAGTATGCAAACAGGAAACTATTGTAAAATTACCAAAGTGCTGTATATATTTGGCAGCCTTTAGAATGTATAGTCTGTCCTATTTTACAACACCAAAAATATCAAGACTCAAAGTAGATGGATGGATATGTGTAGTAAGAGAAGCCAGGACACCCTGTAGGTGTCTTGGTAAAACAATTTCCACATAGATATGTGTATCTTTGATTCTGAGAATGGTGACAGTCATCTAAGAACTGCAGTTATAATACAGGACAAATCTTAGGAGAAACAACATGCTTTAAAATGTCTGTCTCAAATTGTAATTGTACCTTTGAATCAAAATACTTTAAAAGAATACTGTATCTTTTGAGCAGACTGTAATTAGAAATCAAGATCTTAGTTTTGTTTTCAGTTTATCAGTAAAGGTGTGTGGCTGCAAGCAGGATAGCTGTAAAAATGAGATTTTTTTTTTAATCCAGGCAGCAATACACACAGTAATGTTACTTTCTATTTCTGGTTGGAGTAGTTCCTTAATTTTGGCTTGCAGCTGAAATAAAAATGTTTTCCTATTAAGTAATAAAAAATGCACACCATTATTTATTGTGCCTAATCCTATATATGTAAACAAGAGGTCTTGTGGACTGTTAAAATACGTGGATGCTCATCTACCAGCCTTGGCAGACCTGGAATAGTGTCAGGAGAAACACAGGGTGTAGTAAAGGCATTCTGAAGTGAAAGACAGATTTCTGAGAATCTTGCTGTTTTCCAATAGGTATGATTTGACTCAGACTTCTGTCTCTAACAGTACTTGAAGTCCTACTTCATGCTTAAAGTAGTAGGAAATACATTACCAAAGAAACCATCCCTGAACTCTAAGAAGTTAACACTGGTGATACAAATATATATATATATATATATATGTATGTACACATATATAAAATTGTTTTGGTGCTTCTCTATCTTAATTTCAAGATCCTTTGTCCTCAGTTACTTAGTTTGAGCATGGTTGTATGCTCCATTGGGCCCTTCTAAAAAATTTCAGCTCTAAGTTCTGCTGTATAGATTCTGTTAACCTCTAATAATGCCTTTTTTTCCTCTTTTTTTAAATCTGAAAATGTCAGGTACTGCAAAGTGATAGGGTACAAGCTTATAAAATATGTGCCTGCCAGGTGATGCTCTCAAAATGGAACAGATGTTCCTTCATGTGTTCTGAACCAACAAGTGGAGTACTTATTAGTATGACACTGAGAACATCAGTGGATAAAAAATTCTAGATAGATGTAGCTACTAGCATGCCATCTGTGTTTGTGTGTGCAGAACTCTGAACTTGGACAGCAAAATTAGTAGTGCTTAAACGCCAGGATAAAGTTCTTGTTTAACAAGCAAGTTTGAATGTGTCTATCCATATGGATATATAAATATCCTAAATATGTTAAAAAATGTGGAAAACATATTTTCTCTTAATTTGCATCCTCATGTGCAGTAGGTCTACATAATGTAAAACCTATTTTAAAGAACTACATGGAAAATGGAATTCCTTGGGAAAACAGAATTTCTGGTTTTAAATAAGTCATATTCTGTGTTAGTGCACTAAACCCTAAATGGAGAGAAATGTGGATGAATGGGCCATCTGCTGTGAATGCTGTAGACTTTGGGATCCTGTAACTACTTGTTACACTCTTTCAAACTATGTTCTGCTGATAGCTTAGTCACTTTGGCCATAAGTGGGAGAAAGCGCCTGTAAACACGGTCTCCAATTTTGCTTTTGCTTTTTATTCATTCCTCCTGCTCTTCTCCTGTTGTTCATACTTTCAGCACAAAACTAAAGATACTTCAGGTGTTCTATAATGACTCCTCCCATCAATGGCAATACAACTACTTTTAAAACTTACCTGTTTAAAAAAACAAGCAAACAAATCAAAGAACCTATGAAAACCCCACCAGCTTTGGTCAGGCAAGAAGGTATAGATTGTACAATAACAGCATAGTTTCTGTGGCCTGGAATGCTTTTCAAAATAAAAGTGTAAACCTTCAGATGGCCTAGACTGTCTGTTTAACTGCAGCAATTCTTAGCAGTTTTTTATAACCACATGTCCGCATCTATCCTGAAGCTGTAAGAGCTGTATCACTCACTGAATTTGTGTATTTTGAGCAGTTGCTCACAACAGGCTTCAGCACACCAAGGGTTGTTCCTGGTGTTTCATGCAATGACATCTTGACGTGCATAGTGGTAGCAGACACTTTGATGGAATATTGACTTAGTTGTAACTTTTATTAGTACGTGTGGAGAGAAGGTAAGGCCAACTGTAGTGTACTAAACCAATCATGATACTTTCCCAAAAGCAAGATTTGTCAAGTAAACAAAGTGATATTTGATCACAGGCATTCACCTGTCTAATATTATGACACTAAATTGCAAGCCAGTATGAACAGAAATACTCGGTGTCAAATTCATCCTTTTTTCATGTTCTCAGATGTTGTGCTGTATTTATCAAATTAAATTGATACAGTACAACTATATTTTTATAAATTGTTTAAGAGCTGTAGTGTGTTTCAGTCTGGGTTTATGTGTTACACATGTAGGCAAGCATGTTACATGAGTCAGAACTGACTGTCCAGGTGTATATAAAACTTATCCCTTTATAATGCAAACAATTGCATGGGTATACATATACTGTATGCATGCATACAGTTTATGACAGAAATCTTAATCTTTTCCCTCGTATATAAGCCCATTTTCCTATCTAACATATTTGTACCGAACATTACATCCCAGGTAAAAAGTGATAGGATGAAAGGAAACAACTTGAAGTTGTGCCAGGGGAGGTTTAGATTGGATGTTAGGAAAAACAATTTTCATGGAAGGGCTTGTCAAGCATTAGAACAAGCTGCCCAGGGAAGCAGTGCAGTCACCATGCCTGGAGGTGTTGAAAAAAACATGGGTATAGCACTTAAGGACACGGTTTAATGGTGAACATGGTGGTGGTGCTACCTTGGTGGTTAGTGATCTTAGAGGTTTTTCTAATTTTAACAATTCTGTGATTTTGTATCCGTAACAACATTTCTTGAAGGAATTGGAATTTATGTGAAATGTTAATACACTGCTAAGCACAGGGCTGATCAGCTACTCTGACTCTTCGGTGCTGATACAACTTGACAAAAACATCTTCCATCGGATGGTATTCTGGATTGTGTACATTATCAAGTCACCATTTCAGAGGCTGAGGAATTAATTTTACTAGGAATTTTGCCTTGGGAAAAAATATACCTATTCTACATAATGATGCATTTTTGGCTTGCATTCTTGAAACATGGCATGAGTATTAATTAAATACTGTATCTATTAATGATAATGATCTTTCCCAATTTGCTACTAAATTTTTTTACTTCTTCAGGAGGAGATCGTTTTTAAAGTAATGAGTTATGTGTCTGGAACACTGTTTAAGAGTGGTAATAATTTTGCCATTATAAGAGTCTTGAATTACAGTTGAAGAGGAGATGTCTTTTCGCATGGCTGTTTGATTCTGCACATTCACAAAACTTACAGCAATTAATCTTGTGTCTTCATGCTCTAGGTTTTTTCTAAATGTATCCAATAAAATTCTTATTACATGCTGGTTACATTTGGGGGTTGTGTTTGACTCCTTTTGTTATGGGTGAGAACTTCCTGTTAGTTTGCAGTGTGGTGAAGTAAAATGTAAGTAGGCATTTTCCACATGTGAGTCTATTTAGGAGGGAAACTGCATCGCCAAGGGGTTTTTCCCCACCTGTAGTTCTTTTCTTTGCTTGTTGCTTTCTAAAGCTACAGCCCAGTCAGGATATGAGTTTTGCAGAAATCTGAGTGTGGTTACTGAGATGGCAGCCTGTCTCATTTACAGAAATAGTTCAGTCCAAGAATTTTGAGCTGTCACAAACTTAATGGAAGTGGCATAATTCCAGATACAGTGGCTGTTTCTAAAGTTGCTGAAGGTACTGTTGCTTTGATTTTTTTTCTGGTTTCTTAGAAAAATAAGATACTTTCCAAAACCCCTGGCATTGACTCAGTGTAGAAAAGGGTTTGCCTCTTGAAGCCTGATATCTTCTATGGTAATAAATATTTGGGCTTTTCCTGAAGTTTGGGTAGATGTTTTAACCAGAGGATAACCATGGTATTGTGACAGACATTACAAACTAATCCACAGTCAAATGAATGGTGAAGGAAAAAATGAAGCATCCTTTTGAATAAAATTTTTTTGTTACCTACTAGAAACAAGTATTTGAAGAATTAGTTCCTTGTTAAATTTTAATGAAAGGTGCATTGCAACAAAATTCATTTAAAGCTACGCGAGGCAGATCTTTTACCTTACAATGATATATGAAATATTTTTAGTCCAGAAACCTTCTTCTCTGAAATGTGATTTAAACCTATGATAAATATTGATACTGCAATATTATTGCTTAATTCCATGCTTGGGAGAAAACTAACCTAATATACTTCTAGCCTTATTTGCTTTACCTAATTTGTTCATCCTTAATTGGAAATCAGGCTTCTGTATAAGGAGGCAGAGTTGATGCAGTGTGCTTCTATACCCCAAGGGACTTAATTTAGGTTCTTTTTTTTTTAAAGGAATGCCTTCTAATCAAGTTATATTATTATGTAAAAAAACAACTGAAATTTTAAATGTTCTGCCCATAGTGAGAGCAGTTAACATTTGCAGTGTCTACTCATGATCAAAACCTACAATAAAGAGGTAGTTTAGGTTCTTTAACTGCAGCTTTGTGAACTGGAATGTTGTTGGCTCTTCTGTTACCAGAGTTTTACTTTACTGAATAACTTAAGTGGGATGCTTGTGCTTTCCAAGAGTAATTAACAGCTGTAAAGAAGAGAAGGTCAGTAAAATGAATGGAGGATATTGAAATGTAGTTGAAAATAAGCTTTTAAGAAAAAGATTGTCACATGTTTGTTGTTGAAAAATAAGAGAAGACATGCTAAGGATGATGCAAAGGAACAGCTCCCAACAGCTAAACTTGACAGTGTTTTACAATTTTCTCACCTTTGTAAGGGTTCACCTGCTTGCTGTGTGAGTACAGTGGCATTGGTCAGTGCTCCTTTTGCTGTTATTTTTCCTCAACAACATTTTACTTTACAAAACAGCCAATTAGATGTATTGCATTTATAATTAAACAGTTGTTTTGGCACAGATTGCCTGAAGTCTTGGGTATGGTTGGGACTTGTATAATGAAAAGTGGCGAAAAATTAAGTGTGGTTTAGTGGTAATACCCAAATGCTGAATGCATAATTCTTAAGCTAAACCATGCATAATTTTAATGAGTTTTTGTATTTCACAATTGTATTATATAATGCACATATGTTTTACCTTAAACTGTCCCATAAGAGTACTTCAGTAAGCATAGCTATTCAGGAGTGTATCGCAACCTGCGGCATCCTACATCCTTCCTTTTCCTCCATGCATTGCAGGTGTTCTTCACTGAAGTTTTAAGTATAGTTTTGTGCAGACTGAGCAGTAGCTGTTAGAGAGCTGATAGATTTTGCTAGAGGTTCTCCATATTCTGGTAATTGTATGTTAATACAAAACAGAGTGTAATGCTGCTTGAGAGGCAAGTGCCAAGTCCTGCAGTCTCACTCTGAATCCTATACAAATATCTGGTCCTCAGGCAGGTTGTTTTTTATCAGACTGTATATGTTTCCTCTGCCCGAACTCCTGCTTCTTACAGGTTATGTAAGGGCATGTTGTCACAACAGTCACTGTGTCCAGCAACTGTGACTTGGGTTTCCTTCTAAAAGTACAGCCAAGTTTGGAAGTAATGTGGATAGCAGCATCAGGAACATGTCAGCTGCACTGTCAGCAGGCTAGCAAAGCACATCTGGGGAAGGTGCCATATAAACTTAGCAAGTCTATTCTTATCCGATATCCTGCTGTGAAATGCTTTTCTGTTATTGCCTCTCCCTTAATGAAAGGTTGGAGAATGTTTGGAGTTTAATTGACCCAGGTCCAGCCCCTCCTGCATGAGATGCCTAACAAAGCACTCTTACTCCTCCTCCAAGATTCCTTAAGCTCCCTGAGCTGAAGATGTTTAAGCGTGCAGCATCCATCAGGAGAATCACTGTTGATGCTGACAGGAGGATCCTTGACCTTATAGATTCCAACTGGCACAAGTCTCAGTAGTGTAATGGGAACGATCTTTTACCTTGACAAAGACTGCTTGCTAAATTCAGCTCCTGCTGGTTTCTCTAAGGACACTTTATATGAGCAGGTGCTGTTCTCTGAGGAACAGAGCACTTTGGTTCTGCTCCGAACAGCAGAAGCAAGATTTCTGTATTTCATTTAATTAGTGTTGTCTTCTCTGCTCTGCCATAGGGAAGTTCATGATGTTCAGCATCATTCAGCTTTTTCAATAGCACTGTTAACTGTACACTGATATCCTATTAATAAAACTAGGGGAATTTAGAGAGGAAAAAAACAGGTAATGCATGTCCAATTTCTACCAGCTGCAGAGAGAGCTCCCCAGATGAGTCTGACAGTGTCACCTGGAGATTCCAGCACCTAGGGTTACAGATTTCTTTCCAAAGGCAAACCAAAGGTATTTCAACCATAAGATAATCTGAATCATAGGATCAAACAAAGGATCAACCCAAACACAGGTTTGGGTTGAAAGGGACCTTTAAAGGCTATCCAGTCCAATCCCATTGCCATCTTCAGCTAGATAAGGTTCAGAACACTCACCCTGAATGTTTCCAGGGATGGCGTGTCTACCATCAATCTGGGCAACTTGTTCTGGTGTTTCCTCACCTGCATTGTAAAAATCCTACTTGTATCTCATCTAAATTGACCCTTCTCCAGTTTAAAACTATTACCTCTTGTACTAATGCAACAGGGCCTACTAAAAAGTTTGTCTCCAAGCTGAAATAAACTTCCAGGCACTGTCCCTTTGGAACTGATTTTCTAAAGAGGCAACTGACAACCCAAATATCCAAGTGATACTTGGTCCATCCAAGTTTAATTTTGCCAGATTGTTTTGCAGCTCCAGTCTACTAGGCTGAAGGGTTGGTTTCTCCCATTTGTAGGATTTGCTGATTGTTTCAGCTAGGCTGAGTGAAGGACCTGGGCAAATGGAATTGTGGAAGGACACAGTAGGTGATCCAGTGTAAAGAGAGTGAAAAATTCCCTTCCCACACTTCAAAATTATGGGAAGGCAGAACTACACTTTGCACTGGGGGACAGCAACAGAGGTTTGTTTGCTTATCTATAGAACATAAGATTCTACTCATTGAAGAAGGAAAGGCAGTTGGAGCCCTGAGTAACTGATCCTTTCAATAAGAAAAAGGGATTTTGTGGAATTGTCGTGGTTTGATATGGAAGTGAATTTTTTTTAGGAAGTTAGGTTAAACTAATCAGTAGTCAAGTTTAGATATTGGTACCTGGAGTGACCACTGAAAGTATAGACACGCTTCTGAGAACACAGGGAGTTAAAAGTAAGAACTCTCAGGAGAACTCTTTCTTTTGGTTTTGGTTGTCAGAGTGTGTAGACTTTCTTTTTGCTTAACTTTAGGCTGGGTGGGGGAGGGGAAGCTACGCGGCCTTGTCTAGGTAGGCTGAGGGGGCTGAGGGTCTGGAACCCAGCTAGCTCTTGTTAGTATATTATGCTATTAGTTAGTATAAGCCATTTATAAGTAGTTTGGTTTCCTTATTTATAAGGGTTTGGATATCACTCTCCCTCAGTAGAACTTTATAGACAGGAATGGAAATAGATTTCATGTATTTTGTGTACTTCTCAGGATGTAGCTGGTCATGATGAATTTCACATTCACACAGTTATCAATTAAGTTGACAAGAGGAGCAAAGCAATCAATGCCAGCTGTGCATTCAGCCTGCTGTGAGCTGTAATTTATTCTTACAGCTTCAAACTGCACAGGGAAGCAAGGAGAGATTGTATGTTATTTTGCAGCAGCAAGGTAATAGTACAGAACCTCAAAGGCTAGCTACCACTGAAAGTTATGTTACTGGTGAAACATTTGTTCACTGGTTTATATATTCCTGTAAATGAAGGAAGAAGAAAGTTTCATCAAATATTTCTTTACAATGTGGAAACTCCTTATTTGCCTTATACTCTGATGATCCTACAGCAGCAACCACTGGCAGATCCAAAGTTGGCTGCTGCTCATATGGAAGAGGCACTAATGGCTTTTTTCCACCATCTAGATATCCTAACCCTCCCTTGGGGGCACATTCATTACTGTCCATTGCAGTTAATGTAAAGTTATGATGGAGCAGGAAGGGCACACGATTTGGAGAAAGGGAAAAAAAAAAAAAAACAGTGTAGTTATATACCAGTCACATCATTACAAGATGTTCTTAAGCAGTAAGTTCAGCTACGGATGTGGAGATGAACTTATTAACTGTGAGTGTCCCCAGTTAGGTAAAAGTAAAGAGAACAACAAAAATGTATTCGCTGTTCATAGGATCATAGAATAGGTTTAGGTTGGAAGAGACCCTAAAGATCCTCTAGTTCCAACACCCCTGCCATGAGCAGGGATGCCTTCCACTAGACCAGGCTGCTCAGAGCTCCATCCAGCCTGGCCTTGAACACCTTTCATGGAGGCATACTGGAGGCAATGCCAGTGAAAGCCTCTCTTCTTGGTGGCAATATCCCTCAGAACAACTTCCAAGAAGTTATTTCTGGTAACCTTGTTTGAATTCAAGGCATCTGAGATGAGAACAAGAACTCTGTCCTGCTTTTCTAATTCTGTCCTCTTTAAGGCTACATCTGTTCTATTCCCCATAAAACAAAGAAGATTTTATTCCCACAACATGGTTCAATTTATTGTAGTAAGAAAAACTGTAGTATATTTTACTTAAGATATTAAAATGGTTAATGTCAGTTTCTACAAGCTGGAATGTGATTCAGTAAAATTCTAGCAATTTTTTTTAGTTTTAAAGCATATAGATGAGAATTACACCTAGGGCAAATGAAGGGCAAATGAAGCAAGACATTTTTAATTTTTTTTTTTTATATACAAACGAAACAGTTTTGTACAACTGGCCTTCTCATGCATTTCAGTTCCTCTTTGAATGTAAAATCAGCTCCTTATGGGAAACATTCTTCAGGTCTTACTTGAAGACAGAATTATCTCAAGCACCATGCTAATAGTCACAGTGTCCTTCAGCTCCTTCAGATGGAAAAAATATGAAAGATTGCCTGGGAAAAAATAGGAACAAAAGCTGCCATGGGTTTAGAACTAGAGAAAGTGCCAAAAAGAGCAGGGAGGTCAGCTTTTGGTTACTCCCCAAAATCTTTATTTTCCAAAGTACAAATGAAGGAGGGAGATGCATAGAGACTTTCAGTGGGATGGATGTGCACTCCACTGAGACCATGCTTTTAGATTTCTGTATATAAGCAGCTGTTTTCCCTGATTATCAAGAATCAGTATTGCTTTGGTAATCAGTAGGAGAGTCACTTCTTTATTTTTTTAAGGAATGGAAAGCAAATCAGTGTAAAGAGCATTTGCCAGTCCTGCAGAATAAATTCTGAAATGCAGAGATGCCTTTGATGTTTTCTATTATAAAAGTAATTATCAGAACAAGAAAAATGTGCAGGCTGAGTATTACATTTTTTCCATCAAAATTTGTGCTGTTGATCACTGCTGTGGACAAAATTTGCAGGTAGTTTGGCAAATAATTGTTTTCATAACTGTACATCCAAAACATTGGGTCCTCAAAGCTGGTAGATCTCAGAAAATTCCAATTAGAAACTGTTCCTGCTTCCCCCCTGTTCCCACTTCTCCCCACACCCAAATTTGCTTCCATCCAGGGCTATTCATAAAGCTACAGTTCTGTCAGTAGCAGAGATGCAGCAATTCCTAGCTCAGTAGTTCTCTGACACACAGAACTCTGCTCACCTACCATGTGGTTTGGGAGGCTGGAGACTCAGGGCAGGCAGTTGGGGACACTGGGACACTGCAGCAGCCTGGCAGCTCTGTGTGCCACACTGCTGTGGGAGTTTTCAAAGCCATCATCTTATGCTACTTCTTTCAGTGTGTCTGCTGCTGCCTGCACAGTGAAGGCTGCAATGGAAATCTGCCTCTTCACTTCTTCCCAGGCTTCATGTTGATCAGCTTTGCTTTCAATATCAAACATGGCATCATAGATTCCTGGGAAGGATTCTCCTGCGTATTTGTTGTGGCTGCTTGGAGCAAAGATGACATGTCTATGGGAAAAGAAGAAAAAGGTAATTATCCTAAATAAAATAAACTGTTGTTGAGGTGTGTGTTCATTTTATGTGAACAGCTATGAATCCCAGGAAAATCAGAACTTACTAAATACACAGGAAATCGGTCTTTAAAAGGACAGAAACAGTCACAAGAGCAAAATCTTTTGGAAAGGGCACAGATTTAGGTCAGGTGGCCTTCTCCTTGAGAAGAGATGACACATTTGTCTAATTAGGAACAAAACCATGTTATACTTTTTGAAAATGAGAGCTCAACAAACTTTTCAAAGTAATTTGCCAGTCTGGAACTGGGAATACAACTAGTTATAGGTTTGTTGTGAGAAATGGAATAGAAACCTCAAAAACAATTAAGTAGCTGCAGAACTGTCAGCAGATTACTTATCTTGGAAAGCAATTTAAAAGGAGGGAAAAAAAATCTGTGGGTGAATTCTTGAGAAAAGCATGAATTCTTCAGAAAAGAAGTGATCATATTGGATCAGAACTGCACAAAATATCAATCTTATTTTTTGGTATAGTTTTTTTTTTCCTAAATAATTAATAGCTGCAGATCTGCAATTAAATTGATTTTAACTATGAAGTATCTTTCACTATGTGAAAGAGTCCTCCCAAATGAAAAGAAACATTAAAATCACATTAATAAATACAAGCAAGTAAGAACTAAGATTAAAAAAACCCAGACAGCTCCAAATGATACCTAACACCCAACAAGAAAATTTCAAGAAAGAAATTACTTCATTCTTCTCAAAGTGTGAGTGGAAGTTTACCCTATGAGGATGGAAGTGTGATTCTCAGTTCTACCTGCCTGAAAGACTTCTGGCATGGTGTGAAATCCATCCTTTAGTGAGTCAGACATATCCAGTTGTTAGGAAAAGGGGGATACAGAAAGCAAAGTGAGCTACTTACACCCCTGACACTGAAAGCTGGCATCTTGTCAGGTATTCCTAATAAAAGCACTGGGTTTCTAGAAAGGATATAGTAGTTAGTGGTTTAAGCTTTTTGGAGCACCTATAGAAGCAGCCAAAGCTGGGACAGATGGGGCTCTGTAGCACAGCTCACAGGCCTTTTATCCTGTGCTGAAAGGTCCTTCCCTCTCCAAACTCTCTCCAAGCTTTCCCTTCTTGGCTTCTTTCTTCAACTGACCCTCACTCTACCCTCTTTTCACCTTTCTTTTCAATACAGTTCATTCATTCTCCACTCAGTCCTCACTTTGCAGACAATCACAAGAGCAAGTTGTAACAGCAGTAGTACTGCATATCTGCAAGTAAATGTCAGAGTATAATGCTGTTGTGGTTTAACCACAGCTGATAAAAAGAACCAAAAGAGAGGAATTTGGCCCCACAAGACTGGTGTAGCCAAGGAGTTCTCCTTAAGGGTTATAAACAAAGTCCACTACTCGCTGAATTGTACTTAAAGCAATGTGTTGAACTGTAATACCTGTGAGACCCATACAGCAATTCAACTGACCAGTCAGCTGCAAAAACAGGTCACCTTAGACAGCAGGTCAAGAAACTTTTAGCCTCACCTGTAAAATTTCCTTCCTGGCAAGCCCAGAGGATCAGTGAAAGCTCTTTCTACCAACATCAGCTGATCGTTCATGATGCGCACAGCAACTGAACTGCAGGAGAGTGAGACAGAGAAACATCACACAGCGGGGAAACATGACCTCCCAGTTTCATTTCAAACACTTCTCTTTTTTGTTGACAGAAAAAAAGAAAAAAGACAAGGGTGGTCTACAGTTCACAAGAAAAGGTGAGGTCTTGCAAAGGGAGATGCTTAATCCATGTTGTATTAATGAATTGATATTTCTGTGTTAGAAAACAACATTTCACACTATGGAAAATAAAATGGGAAACTTTCTAAGAGAGTCAGATACTTGCTTTGTATTAAATGGTTCTGGAAAGATGTCACTTAACAGAGGGAAGAAGAAGACTGAGATTTACACAGATGTAGACAGCTAAATTTTGGTGGCCACCCATAAGCCAAATGTCCATAGTCCTGTTCCAATCTATACATAACATAGTAATGATGAGATTTAGCTGCCTAAACACAACTGGTACCATATGTGTCGCTGCACTCAGAGGGCACAGGAGTCCTTCAGGGGCCTTAAGCTCTCAAGCATCATCCTCTGTCTTTGAAGTGCACTGAAAGTACAAATTCTAGCATCACCTACAACGTTCAAGTCTAGGTGTCTAAATAGAGATCTCAGTCTGTGGGAGGTGGGGTTGAGACAATGCAACTGGGATGCCTTGGGAGGACTCCTTGTTGAAAATAGGGAGAGAAAGTGTTACAACTTCTCAGAATCCTTTGCTCCCAAATGTAAATATACACCTGTCTATCAACCAGAGTCTACTCCCTTGCTCTGGAAAGATCTGTACCAGCCTCCCCATTGGCTTTCCCTTCACAGCCACTCCCTCCCTGTTCCCTATTGGTTAATTGTGTATCACCCCATCCCAGCTCCTCCCCTGGTCCACATGCCCATTGGTCTGATTGTACCCTGTCCCCCCCTACCCTCCCTCAAGTTATATACCTTGGACCCGCCCCTGGTCAGGGCTCTTCATGCCTGGCTCCTGCCAGTGGAGGTTGTTCTTCTGCCCTGTCAGCCGTACCTGCTACCCTCCCTGCCTTCCACAGCTGCTCCTGGACCCTCGCCTCTGCCCTCAATAAACCCTGTTGGATTACCACACGAAGAGCACTCTCGTCTTTCCTGGTGAGGCAGCCACTACTACATCCAGGCTCAGGCATCTGGTTGCCTGGGGGAGTTGGCCGTGTAGCCCAAAGCAGAGACCCTCTCGGGTCAGCGGGCACCCCGACAGGACCTGCCCGGGGCACCCGCATGCATCCAACTCGTAACGTTTGTTGCTACCTGCCTTTCCATGTATTACGGTAATTTTAATGACAACCTGGTACTAGTAATAAGCTCTGCAGCTCATACTGTCAGTCACAGGAAACATTCTAGTATCTGCTAATTCATCTTAAAAGATACTGCCTTGTCTCAGGGTTCAGAGCTCTGTTCTACACTAATCAGAGAAAATCCTTGTGTAGTAGAAGAAATAAAGAACTGCCATTTGCATACTTAAGGCAAACCAGGACATAAAATACACACACACACACATATATATATACACACACATGTATACATATATATAAATCTTTTTTTCTGACTTACTCTTTCTTGTCAACTTGTTCAAGTCTTCTGTGAAATTCAGCAGCAGCCTTTGAAAAGTTCACCACAGCAGAAAAAAGAGGATCTAGGAATAGAAAGGCTACATGAACAACTTCATAGCATTCACTAAGCCAAATACACCTTTCAGTTGCACAGTGGGAGAAGAATGACATTTGCCTTGCTAATATAATAGCATTAATTTTGTAATTTTTACATAATTGATTTGTTTCCCTAGTGCAGACTTTAAAGAGCTGCACTACTAGCAAATACTTTTTGCAATGAGACCAACAGTAAAGCTGACTGCTTGGGAAAGCTTTCACAACCATACATCTTCCTTCTGCCTTGCAAGCAAAAAACTGGCTGTCATTGCAAAGAGCTCTGCAGTTTCCTGTTTAACAAATGCACTGCAGTGTTCAGGTATAAAAAGCCTGACTTCCATCAGAAATACCAGCTGTTCCAGAAGGCTGTGGAAAAACAGCAGGATTTCACTCGAGGAGAAAGATGTCCCATTCACAGCACAACAGGAGAGTGTGATACGTGCACTGAGCAGTGTGAGGTGAGGCACAAAAGGCACAGCTGTTGTGGCACACAGGGACAGACACAGCAGGTTAAAGCAGCCAAGTCCTGTGCTTGCTGTGCGCTGGAATTGCAGCACAGGAGGTGCCTGTGCCACATTCCCTGTGCTGTCCCACAGCACCGCCATTAGACCTTAGGGGATTGCCTGACTGTGTGCAGGCAGGTGGGCAGGAATGGCTGCTGCTTTTTCCTGCCCTGTCCCAGCCCAGTACATCTGAGACATGTGGAATAACTTCGTTAGAGAAGCAGCAGGCCTTCCTTTTAACACCTGCAGTGTTAGCTGTGATGATTTTCTTGTGGAAAGCTCTATTTAATACAGACCTGGGAAAAGTATGGATTTATGAAAGTAATTTTTCTAGAATAAATCACAGTGGATGTTATGACACCAACTTCTGGCCCCACCAAAACTCAACTCAATTAGAAAGAAAGACAGCTTAAAACTTCTAAATTTTGCCCACAAGTTTCAGAAAACTTTGGCTAAGCCAGAGTATCCTCTCTTCAATTGTGCAGGAAGATGGAACATGCTATTAGATCATACCCTAAATCCAGTCCTCTGTTGCCAACTATTATCCCTTCTCTGTTTATAGATTTATCACCCAATTTCACGTGACAGGCTTTCTGTTCCCAGGACTCTTATTGAAAGCTGTTCCTCAGACTCGTTTGCTCTTCTATTTGTAGCAAACTTATTTATTCATCACAAGCCTACACTTGCTTAATTTTTGTCTTATTGCAGTTGCTTAGTTGGTGCAATTGGAGGCACAGATTTTATGTATCCAAGCTGTTTACAGACTGCAGCTCAGAGGGACATGTCACCTTGTGAGGGTGAGAATTCGCACTAATCCACAACCCTGTGGCAAGAGCTCTAAGTTTTCCAGGAGGCAGAGTCCTGCCCTGCTGACATCATGGCCATATCACAGCAACAGATCATATTTCAGAAGGAGTAGGAGGGGATTTAAGACAGAAAAAAAAAATAAAAAAGACCATCTGAAAAATAATGCAAGAAACTTTGTGTTCATGTTGACTAGCTATTCAGTGTTGTCAATGTTGGTTATTTTAGAAAACATCACATTTCTTTTTTCCCCACTTGAGAAGATTATTTCCTGATAGCATATGACTACAAGCACAAATTTTATGAAAAAAAGGTTCCATTTTCATTGTTGCAGATGAGCAGCTAAAATGTGAATCCAAATGCAAATATTATTTTAAAGGACAATTATATGATTTAGTCAGGCTTAATCAACAATTTTCTGACATTCAATGTTGACAATAAGCAATTCTATTAAAATGTTGAGTGAAATAAACTTTAATTTTCACAGTATTGTAAAACCTACCTATGTTATTTATTGTACTCTGGTGCAATACAATAAATAAAAAATTAGAAATTATAGCGCCATTCAAGAAATAATTTAAAATTCATCAGGCATCAGAGAAGAGCCATGAAAAAAATGGTAAGACTGAAAAACATGCCTTGTAAAAAAATAGTCAAAATGACACATTTATAAAGTTATTAAGGAGAGGTCTCAGTGTTATTTGGGTGAAAAAAAAAGTTAAAAATAGAAGATTGCTTCTAGATTCTAGGAATGAGAATAGATGCATTGGTCAGGAGGTAGTTTATGCAGCTTTTAATCTGAAAATAGATAGAAACTCAAACAATGAAAATAAATTATTTCAGAGATATTTTGATAGATGTTCTACTACTGCAAAAAAAAAAAATAGATTTGATCTTACATGCTGCAGTGAACTCTAGAACATATTGCAGTAACTCTTGGTGTTTTACAGAATCTCAGACCAGATGATCCATCACACAAGATGCTTCCTCTGTCTCAAGAGGCCTTTTTACAAAAAAGGATGTCTTTTCATGATAGTCAACAATTTTTCACCAAAAACATTACATGACATTTCAAACGTAATTTTTAATTTCCCCCAAATGTGGGTTCAATTTGAGTTACTTACAGTGTTTCACATACCCCAAATGAGGACTGCATCTCCAAAAGGTGATTTGTATCTCTAAATCATGGGTTCATCAGATAGCAAGTGAATTAGGACTGACTGAAAAATCCCTTTGGTGCAGAGACACAAGGAGTGATGAAGGCAAGAAGGAAAAAAGAAGAAAAAAAGAGGAGACTGAAAAGGACTGTGGTAAGCTATCCCAGCCTGGGATCCTGAGCACTCTGTCCCTTTAGACCTGTTTTATGGGGTCCAGAACAATGTGCTCAGGTGCTCAGCAAATGGATGTATTCATGCAGGAGAGCTGGAAAAGTGCTCCTGTGGCTTAAAAATGGCAACAAGGCACTAAGGGAGATGGTGGACCTCCCCAGGGTCAGATGAAGTTTTGGATTAAGAGGAATGGACACCTATGTCCCTCAATTTCAAAGCAGTTGCCATAAGCACTTTTCTTTTTTAAGCAAGGAAGGGAAGATCAGGCTGAGATACCTCTTTGTCCTACATTTGAGGTCCTTGACTGCCCATGAGCATTGTAATAATGCCTGTAATTAATAATACGCATGAAAATTCTTATAACTCTTATCAAGACAATAATGTGTTAAACTTGTGTTTAGAAAAAAATAAAAATTACTGCGATGGCAAAATTCAAACAGGAAAGAAAGGAATTAATTTGCAGAGCTATGACAAATGTAACATGTCCCTGCATGATTCTAATTAATGCACATAATGCACAGTCCTGTAGCTGTTACTCACCAAATGATACTTTGTGAAGTTTCAGCTGTTCTTCATGCTTCTTGGCCAATTTATAAATTCTGTTGCTGTATCCTTTTAAGGCGTCTCCGTAGTCTCTAGAGTTGAATGGAATGACCTGGGAATCTGCCAGTTCATAAACCAGTTTGCCTCGTAACTGGGCAATTGTTAGCTGTTTTGTGAAGGTGGGGTCATAAAATTTTTCCACTAGCTCAAATGTCTCGTACACAGTGTGATAAACAGGATAATTGCTGAATTTGTCTGCTTTCTGGAAAAGAGCAAGCAAATTTGTCAATGCCCTGTATTCTGACTGCAGTTAATAGATGTATTGATCCCTTTACAACTTTGATGTTTTGTTTAGTTTCCAAATCAAAAAGCTATTTGCTACAAAACACAATTTAATATCCTTCATTTGTGTGTGTTGGTGTTAAAAATTTGAACTAATCCGAATCCGTGGACTGTTGCACAGGATTAAGTGAGCAGGTTTCCTTCTCTCTACCCACATGGACCTGCCTTCAGTTCCATTGCACAGAGGTTGCCCTCTCCAGAAGTGAAAACAGTTTGGAGTTTGGATAGCAAAAGTCCTCAATCATAGCCCGTTTTTACCTTGTGTAGCTGTTTCTGAACACAGCTATGGAAGATTTGTATAATAAGGGTACTATTAATAGCATGGTGGAACAAACTATCCACCTTCAATCACACTCTATAAATACCTCTCTGTGAACTTGACATCCTATAGAATATACACATCACTGTAACATGTTTTATTCTCCAAACATTTAGGTTTCTTGCTAAATTTAGAAACATCGCTGATATACAAATGAGTCAAAGATGCTTTGAAGCTTTCTAATTAATTATTAATAAAGGCTTTTAACAGGATGACTGCTCAGCACTATCAAACTTCTTCAAGCAGTCTATCAGACTTACCCTGTTCTTGGTGTAACGAGCTCTGCCTGATGCAATTCCCAGTCGCTGGAAGTAAGCTTCAAAATCACTGCCTGACCCCAGTTTATTTATTCTGCATGCAGAAAAGACAACATCTTAGTGAGAGCACTTACTGAACAGTATGGTAGTAATTTATGCAAAAGGCAGATTTTTCAGAGAAATTGAGGTCAGTTCTTCTGAAGGGCACATCAGGGACACTAGCAAGATCAGAGACTAGATGAATGGCAAGCTTAATTACTTAACTGATTTTATTCCAACATTCTGATTCAGTATCCAATATTGCTAGGAAGACCTTTTAATTGTAGCAATCCTAATTATGGCAGTGATGACATTAAAAATACAAACACTTTATGCACAGGAGCCATAAAATGCCATATCAGGCATGTCTCTGCCATCTTAAAACATCAATCATCTATTTCCAAACTAATACGAATTGGGCAGCAGTATGTGTAAAGACAGATGTGTTTGTGTACTTGGCACATTCTGCAGCAGAATCCAAGACCGATAAATAATTCCCACTGCGAAAGGCACGGGCGGCATTTGGCATCTGTGGGCCACTGCTGCCATCTGATGGGAAGCTGTGGTGTGGCAGGGGTAAGGAACTGGCAGTAGACAGACGTAGCATTCTAAGTATTTTCAAATATTTATGTTTGAAGTTAAGTTTTAGGTTTATATGTCTGGCCTGATGAATAATTAGTGTTTTGCAGCTAAAAAAAAAAAAAATTTCTTCTGTTTCAGCTGAAGTTAGTGTACATTTCTGCAAGGAACTATATGCATCAACTAAGAAAGATCAAATTGGGCAGCTTTTTCAAAAGGAAGAAATCTCAGTGAGTCTAATGAATCCAGAAACTCATCTTAGCAGAGCCAGAAACATGCAGAAGACTTTTGTCAAATCACAAAAAGGGGCAGTTCTGTTTACCTTATGTAAGTAACGCCACACTGTGAATAAGATTTAGCCTGAGTCACAGGTGGAAAGAGTGTTTTGGAGTTGTAATACCTTCAAATATGAAGTGTTAATACATTCATATATAGATTTGTAATGTAATACATTTACATTCATTGTATAAACAAGGAATTAATTATCTCAACAATTAATTAAGGAGATAATTATCTCAAGTTTTTTAATTACTGCTTTTTAATTACTGCTCTAGCAGCTTCTTTCAACTGTTTGCTTATCCTAATAATTTTGATTTTATCTTATCTAGTAGGAGACTAGACTATGTTTTGAACTCTTTCCCCACCCTGATTTTTTTGAATGCTTTTCAGATTGCTTTTCTACTAATAAAAAGGACTTTAGAAAGTGTGAAGTTTCATAATGTCAACATCATTAAATAAAAATAAAATAAAATAATAAAATAAAATAAAATAAAATAAAATAATAAAATAAAATAAAATTTTACTATAAAACATATTGCTAGAGAGTCACCTTGTGCTAAAAGGTTTTGTATTGCTGCCATAAATAGCACATCTAAAAAAATTCTGGTGAGTAGCCAGAATAAAAAACCCCAAAACATATTAACAACTTACCTGGGATAGTTATTATTTTCAGATGTGGGATCTTTCTCAAGCCAGCTCTCATAAAGAGATTTATTTTCATAACCCTCATCAGGGCTTAAAATCTGGAGAGGGAAATATAATAATCTCATTGGAAGTACCTCTAACTCGATTCATTATCAAAGGAGATCTTTGCAGCTCCCTGCTTTGTTCTTAACCAGCAGTGTTGCTGCATGCAGGGAAGTGAATATTGACATTTGTTACACATATTTATGCATTGCCAAACAAGGAAAGCATCTCACAGGTACTTGGAACCAACCACAGACAGTAGGAAAGAGCAGGATAAAAGGATGCTACCTGGAGCTCATCTGCTAAGGGGGGAATGTGTGTGTACACTCAAGAGTATATATACTATGGGACTTCTCCAGAAACTAGAACTTGCTCTCCTTTCAGCAGGCATGGGGAGATGACAACCACAAGCCTGTTTGCAGTGAGGTTTGCCCTGCACAGCAGCTCTATTCTCTCAACAAGGCTAAACCTAACATTTGACTGCTTGTTCTGTTGGAAAGGTACAAAAGAACTGTGCTAGAAGGAAGGGTCCAAACCAGTCATATTGTAGCAGCTCCAAGGGGACTCAACCAAGTCTGGAGAATCATTGTGCAGGACACTGTATGTATAAATGTAGGTCTCACCCTTACCTCAAAAAAAACCCCAAAAGTTCTGTAACCAGGATGGAAAAGGTAAGTATTAGCGCTGTCATCATGCTGCCAGCAAAACTATGAAAGAGTATAAGTTGACCAAAGCTCTTAGGAAATCTGTGGCAGAGTAGAAATAAATCAAGACTCCAGCCCTGGTCTCTAACTACACTTAAATAACCTTTAATAGACAAGGTCTTTTAAGTATAAGATTGGTTATGATGTGCAGAGGATTGGATTTTTTTTTTTCCAAAATACAAAGCATAAATGTTCATGGACACTTACATAGTCCCACCATATTGTTGAGACTTAAATTCGGCCTTGAAAAACATAGAGACTCCAAATTAAAATTGCAAAGAGTCCTGACCTCTGAGATTCTGTCAGCAGCTAGCAAGAAAATAACAACTTTGTGAAATAACTGCTTGGCTGCTGTCATTTTCAGGGTAATCTGGTCAAGTCCTAGGGCTAAAGTGAAAACTGCACATTAATAAGAGCAAGCTGAACTCTGACATATGGGAGCAAAAGCACTCCATGCTCTGGCAAAGATGTTATTCTAACAGCTCTGGTCAAGTAAAAAACATTGGTCAGCTTTTTCATACAAGAGTGAGAGCAGAGTAAAACATAATATTTGCCCTGACTTAGATCCAAATCTAGGATCAGCATAAACTTCCTGCTAACTCAAGAGAAGATGAAGAGTTCTTTAAGTATAAATGCAAAACAAGCACTGATAATCACAGGGGAATTGGAGTTGAACTATTGCAGACGCTATTTGGTGGTGACCAAATGTCTAAACCCTGGCAGTAAAGCAGGGCCAAAAAGACAGTCAACAGCTCAATGTCTCATCTGTATGCTGGACCAAACTGAAATGCAGAACTCCCTGAAAGAAAACATTGCATGTGTACACTTCACTTCTTTCTGGTGAGAATTGGCTTACTAAAAAACAAGAAGAGCTAAGAGATCTTTGGATGTTGGACAACTGGATGTTGGATACCTTACTATGAACAGAAATAACTTTCCTTTGGACAGGCATAATCAGGCTGCCAGGTTTTCTAGTGTTTACATCATGCTTCTACTGTTAAAAGCTAAAATAACAGTGAATATGACATTTATTTTTACAGGTCAGTCTCAAGTACTTTGAATGGTACTTTAATGGAAGTTTTCTACTCAAACCAGCAACAGCTGAATAGTTAAGATCAAGAACTAGGTACTATTTTTAGCCCAGAGCACTTTTTTGTAACTTTGTTTATCTTTTGCAGTAAAATGTCTTCTTGAGTTAGTGGCTTACTGCAGATAGGAAGTAAATTATTTTATCAAGGGCCCTGCAACACTAAGGATACAAAAATTCTTATAGACAAAAAAGAATGCTCTTCAGTATGCCAAGTGTCAGAGCTAATATTTGAGCAGCACAGTTTCTTCCCTCTGCAAGGATGAAAGATTAAGATAAAAAGAATTGATAAGAAAATAAAATGTAGAAAAGAAAAGGAAATAATGGGAATAGCGTAGATAAACTTCCCCAGATCTAAGTGATGGCATTTCAGGTGGTAAAAGTGTACTGTGTTTGAAAATAACTTTGGATGAATGCATATAGCAGGATGGGAGACTGGTACCTGGAGTCATCCTACCAGGTGCCATTACAGGGCAGATTTTTACACTGGACCAAGTGACCTGAGTTCCCTTGATATCAGAGAGGGAAATAGTTTGAGTTAGGTACATGCAAAGGTACACAACCACATCTGGTCAAACAAATTCATCCTAAAGGCACCAATTTCTACCCAATGCCTTTACAGGGAGCCTGTGTTGCTTAAGTCAGACAGAGCTATCTTTGGTTAATTGAGACATATCCTCATCTGAGGATGGTGGCAATGACTCATGACAGGAGCCTAATCTGGTTAACTCATATGGAAAATAAAGTTCCATGCTTTAATGGATCACAACTTTTTAGCCTTATGATAATGTATCCTGAGAGGTGAAAGTAAAGGAGTTAGACCACTTGAAATAATGCAAATCCATACATCAGACCTATTAAAAAACCTTCTTAATCCTTCAAAATTTATCACATATTTCAGGGCTCAGTGAGATATGGAGAAGATTCAGAGGAACAGACAGAGAGAAAATGGTAGCTGGCCAATGTCAAAAATATTTTCCTTCAAAGTTAATAACTTTAGAGGATTGATCTTGCTCAAGTGTTTTGCTTTTATTATTACTGTATATTGCAAATAAGATTCCACTTATTTCAGTGGCACATTTCAGTCCTTTTAAGAATACTGGGGAACTGTGAGCATGGACTGTGTACTGCTGATGGGATATTTTGCTATTGATTTTGGTGGGATCAAGATTCTTCTAGCACAGCAATAAAAAAAAATCTGGTATTATTCAGTAGTCCAATTTTATCAAATAAACTTGGAGTCTTAGAAAGGCAGAAAAATAGATGGATTCTGTACCTCTTTTGTCAGATTATACACGAGTTTGTAGAGAAGAGGGGTACAGTCAACTCTTAATGTGTAGTTACCTGAGAATAAAACAAAAACATGGAAATTTTCCCTTCATGTACTAGTGGCATTATCTTCTTAATGGATTAAACCCTGCAATCCTTTCTTAGATAAACTTTTTGACTAAGGCAAGAATTTAGATCTTGCCTCAGAATATATACAGAAATAGACTGCATGGTCTCACTTTGTAAGCTACTGCCACTACAAGGCAATAATGTATTGGTTACAGTACATCCATAGTGATGTAATTAAGCCTTCCCATAGCTCTAAAGAATGCATAATTATCCCTCATTAGCTACAAGCTCTTGTCACTCATACACTTCCTTTTGAACAGAAGGCAGAAAGTAAGATGATGGAAAAAATACCAGATAATGTTAATGATGTTTCCAAGGAGAGTCTGTATGTGAAAACTGAAAATTCAAGCCACAGAAGTGCTCAAAACAATGACTTGCTTTGCTTCTTTTAATTGCTATAGGACAATAAACAGAAAAAATTTGCTGTCCAAAAAGTGGTATAAGAAGTGCTGTGGAGAACATATGATGATAAACAAAATAATTTTCAGAGTACATGGATGGTATAAGTCTACAGGGGATTTTACTTCTCGGGTGAGACATGTACAAGATACTTAAACCAGTGCACTGAACATGGTGTTCTTTTCCTTATTACACACTTCTTTTCCAGTTGTTTTGCTTTCACATTTTCTTTAATGCAAAAAGCAAGAGACATGTTTGAATAATCAAGATTTAGAAGAAAATTGTTAAGGCAGCAGCATGTTGGCTGCAAACCAACTAAAAAATATGCGTTACAATCCATGGTGAGAATATGAAGCAGTTGTAAAGCTATTATTTCATTTGTGAGATTTTCTAGGTGTGAAATTCTGCTCTACTTTTTACACAGCATGTAGGCAGCATAAATGAAGGAACAGCTCCAACCCTCCTTATTCCCCAACTCTAACTGAGCATTTAGAAACTAGGCTTGGCTTTTCTTTCTTTCCAATCCTTTTGTGGCAGACAAAATTTTTAGCTGACAGTAATAAAAAGAGTTCTTAAATATGCCTATAGATATCCATTTTATTCACACACAGAAATCTAAATAAGTTGTATTTGACATGGGAAGAGTAATGCCCTGAGTAACTGAGGTTATGATACAGAGCAGCTTCACAGGACTCTTCTGACTATTATTTCAGCAGAGAAAACAGTAAAAAAGGTCTTTCTGTAATAAAGTGCAGCATAATTTCAGAAGGATTTTGTGATATAGATCATAGTGTTGGGCCTTCTCAAAAAAAAGGCCAGTTTCTAAGCAGCATTCCTAAATGACATATTCTTCTCATAATCTGAAGGACACAGTAAATCGGATAATGATGGATAAGGTTTTTTTGTGAAACACTATTCAGTGTTTATTTTTTTTTTTAAAAGTCCTGCTGTAATAAATATATAACCCCCTGCTCCTGGCAATCAACAAAGATGAGCACACTGGCTCAAAGCATCAAAGCATCTCCCACCCCCACGAAGTGTAATCCTGAGGTTTTACTATCATAATAATTTATTGTCTCAAAAGATTATAATTCCACAGGGAAAGGAGCTGGAGCTGTGACCAGAACAAGAAGCAGACTGTCATATATAAAAAACTACAATTGTACATCGAAGTTAATGCAGTTAAGAGACAGTTTAACATACAGAATGCTCAGTTCATTAGCACAGAATAATAAACTCCTCCAGAGGAGACATTCTGGACTCAGACAAGTGGACTGCGGCTCATGGATGGCACTACTTGCAAAAGAAAGCAACATGAAAACTTAAAATTGTTCTCTCTCTCCTCTTAATTTGGTATTTGCTACACTTATTCTGTACACCACAATACCTATCTCATGCAGTAAATAATTCACAGAGAATTAATAAAAATTACACCTGTAAAGTCAGGTAAAGTTAAAATAAAAGACCCACCTTCTATAGAAGAGTCTGCATTGACGTAAGCGACTGCCCGTTCCTGAAGGACTTTGGCATTTTCCTAGGGTTGTAAATGTATAATTCTTACTTACAATTAGTGGCATTTAGTCAAGAGCATGTTCAAGTGCACAGTTTTTTAGAGCATTACCATTAAGATCTCAGTCAGGATAATTACTACTGTGTACCTTACTAATTATATTGTTTGAGGATGGGTAAATGATCTGGGCATATGAAATTCATTACTCCTTTCTGGGACTTAATTTGTTGTGGAAAGTATCCACAAAATGTAGATGCTGCCTGCTGCATCACACAAGAGCAAGATGGAGCAGGAAAATTACTGAATAGAATTGTAACACAGTAAAATAAGGTTATTACATGCATTTTAGCTCTGCACTTCTGGACTTTCTGAACATGCAACATGTGACTGTGGGGTCAGCCAGCATTCCTCCATGCTTTTAATCCCTAGTTTTCCATATGTGCTCCCAGCACTGAACTCAATTTTAACACTGATAAACCAAGCCATATCTACAATCTTCCATTTCAAAAAGGGATAAGTCAAAGCACTGAAATTTTCTACTAAAATGCAGTTGACTGACTATTTTGAGACCACTAAGCATTGTTTTCATGCTAAATAAATATATACAGACATCTTGTTTATTTTTTTGCAAACTGGTAATTATGTTTGAAATTGATATTCTAATCAGTAAATGGTATTTCACAAGATTTTGGCTTTGGGGCAGATATTTTAATTAGGTTAGCAATTGTTACTTGATTCATTCAATTTATAAACCAGCTAATAATTTTTAAGTCATGTGAACTACAAATTTAATTGGTGATTGATAACTACATAATTAAGTTAATGTCTTAAAAAAAAAAAACAGGAGAGGAGATCCTGCAAAAGAATATGATGGGAAGGAGCAAGACTGTACTTGCTTATATGGGGCCTTGCGTATACGCAAAATAATATTTGCAGCATAAAAAAATTCCTGTTTATGAGCAATGGAGATCATCTGTGTAGCAAAAGGATATTGCCACAGTTGAATTCTTTCTCTTACACAGGAGATGGTGAATATCATGGGTTAGTTTTCCTCGAGATTTAATACATGACAGATCTGGCAGCTGCAGCGAAGAGGAATGTAAGCTGTGAGGAATGTCTCTAGAGAAACTGAATCCAATTTAGGTTTAAAAGAGTAGTAATGCACACCGCCAAGATGAAGCAAGGAAAAAATAATCTTAAAAGACATGTTCAAATATGCTTACAATTTTCTAACCTTATACAGCTGCCATTTCATGAAATAATGAATGATAGATTACTATATACCAAATTATTACACAAAACCCATTACAGAACAGCAGTAGCAATATTTAACAAATAGAACATAAGAAAACTCTCTAATTTATTAATGACTTGTTCAAGAGAATTTGATCTTTTAAGTATCATTGTTTCATATTCCTCATAATGAAAACAATTGTGTGCTTTTTGTCATGACAGCGTCTATATGTATGTAGAGATACACAGACAAAGAAATCACAAATAAAGTTTTACATACAGCATATTTTTGCCACCAGTGGAGTTCAGGAGATCAGGTGGGATGAAAATTTAATGCCAACTATTCAAAAATTCTCAGTAAATGATTCAAAATAATTTAAATTACTTTTTCTTCATGTTTCATAAACCAGCAGTAAGATGAAGACATTGTTATAACTGGAAGCCAAACAGTGTATGGGTGAAAAAAATAGTGCAAATCTGAAGAAATAGCAATCTCAGCTTTTTGTTACCAGAGGAGTGATGCAATCCCCTTGGTGTTTGGAAGCATTTTTTTGGGTTTGTTACCTCCTCTGACATGTGCCATTTTGCTATGTAATTTTGTGATTTGCTGAAATACATGCCAATAAACTAAACTAAAAAGATTTTTTATACATTCTGAAAGCTCTATCCACACAGCTAAATATTAACTTGTAAATAAAATTCTATTAGAAGAATAAGACAACACATTACTGTTAAACTATTTAGTACTAATAAATCGATATAGTTTAGCAGAAATGTGCTTCATCAGGCGATTTTCTTCCTGCTCTATTTCTAATTTGGATTTTACAGACAAAACAATGAAAACTCTTGTAAGACCTATATTCCTTATTGGGGTTGAACAAATCCACTAAGAACTGAACATGCCCAACAGGAAAAGGAAGATGTAAGTATTCAGAACCTTACTTCTGAATTTCCCAACATTCTTCCCTCAGGCAGGAAAAGGAAGATAAAAATAACATGCCCAATAGGAAAAGGAAGATAAAAATACCCAGAGCCTTATTTGGTTTGAATTTGCCTATATTCTTCTTTCAGGCAGGTATACAGTCAAGGATCCTCCTACAGAATTAATTGACTGTCCTGCTCCTGAGACTCTACAATGCTGGAATTCACAGGAATTTTGATCTGTTCACTCACAGATTACCTCTTCTTTCATATGCCCAGTAGGATTGATTTTTGTACAAAGGCTTGGCATGCTTACGGATCAGAGGTTCAGGATCTGAACTTGAATTTATAGAAACTAAGGAATTTCTCAATAGAAAGTTAGACCAATCTGGGTTGACGAGATAGATTTCCACACAGAGACCATTGTGGGATAATAACTTTGAATCAAAGTAGATTTTTAAATCTTAGAAGAGTTAGTGCACTTATGTCGTAAGAAGCTAGGTAGGTAGGTAATTTATATAAATACATGAGTGCCTCACAACACCTGAAGGAGTCTATTGTGCTCCAGTTTTACCATGGAGGTTTTTATTGCAGTTTAGGAATAG
Organism: Vidua chalybeata; assembly: GCF_026979565.1. Lineage (NCBI taxonomy): Eukaryota > Metazoa > Chordata > Aves > Passeriformes > Viduidae > Vidua > Vidua chalybeata. Next base: position 80,808,255 of record NC_071531.1, on the reverse strand, counting down.
ATCCTGGGTACTGCAGTCACCTGGAACACACTCTCAAGTTTTGCTTTGCTTTACACAGCTTTTTATTTACCTCAGCCCACTCTGTGGAACCCAATAATCCAAATTCTTCTGCATCCCAGCTAGCAAAAATAATAGTTCGCCTAGGTCTCCAACCTGTAATTACATAGTTAAACTTGAAAATTCAACTTATACTTTAAAAGTCTATTGACAATAATTAATTGAAATTGCTTTAAAACCAGCACTTAACTGATATAACAGTAAAAAAAATCCTCTCTAAAATCATTAGAGGAACATATTATTGCAGAGGCATTTCTTCTTAATGCAATATTTTCATTCTGCACAGCTAAGAGGGTACCGTTACACTCACGAGGGAATAAATTCAGCCAACTACCACACAATGCCACATATGCATCTCTTCAATGAATCTACAACTTCCATAATGAGAAATAAAACTTTCTGTAGAGGTGAAAAGATAAATCAATACAACAGCTTATGGAAGTACTGATCCTCAAAGCTGCTGTTTTCCATATCCATCATTTTGCATCTGTAGTAAATTAGTTACCTTCCATCTTCATTTTACCAAAACTCCTTACAATTTCTTGCAAAACAGCGGCACCAGTGGTTGGATCAATACCACCGAACACCCAAGAGTCTCTGTGACCACCTAAAATAATATATCTGTCTAGAAACAAACACACAGTATCAATTAATAATTAAAAATGCACTTGATTACCTGTGATTTCCTTTGACTGCATCTTTACTTGTATGAAATCAAATATGAAGCTAATTACCAGTGCTACAAGTTTATTTTTAAAGGGAATCTGCAATCATTCACTTACTCTACTAAGGTCTGCAACTAAAGACAATAAATATTTAATAATATTTTCTATCTAAAAGTCTTTGTTGTGTATGACCTGCTACAATAGTATAATGTATCAATAATATAATATATCGATAGTATAATGTTAATGTACCAAACCATCACTGGCTTTCTGTAATTTGAATTATGTTAATTTTTGCAAAGGCAAAATGTATGACTGATGTAAGGGGAAGCCTACTGTAAAGTGACAGGCATTATAAAAATACATTCTCCTATGTCTATCACTGTATTTTAAAGGGAATGCTATTCTTGGGAATGCCAATAACAAATAGTGTGATAGGAAGGACAGAAAAACTACTAAAAAAAATCTCAAGACTCATATGGTTATCTAAAACACTTTCTTACAACACAAGTACAATTTCAACAAATACAAAAGAAATAAGGAATTAAAATCATCAAACACCTGATGCTCACCTGGTTCCAGAGCTCCTCTGAGGATGCCAATGACATTGTAAATTCGTGTTATTTTATTGCTTGTATGAACATGCATTCTGACTTTTCTGAAATGAAAGGGAGTGTGGAGTAACCATTTCTGATTAATAAGCCAATAAAAAGCCAATGCTAATAACACATAAACCAGAGCGTTTATGCTTCTGTCCTGCTTTGTGTTTTGAGCACTGATTCAATGTGTGTTCAGCACTGTCATGCTTTCTCAGAGACCCATTTTTTATTTCAGTTTAGCCTGCTGCTGATGCCAGAGAAAAAAGCCTATGAACTGGGCCAGTCTACAAATTTGCAAAGATTTACAGAATTTATAGAACTTTGTTTTTGTAGGAACCAATCAGATATTTGTGTACTAGAGGAATAAACTGAAAAACATGCACAGTAATTAAAAATACATCTACATTTTGACCAAAATTATAGTTGTGGATATGCAGATGTTTATAAAGAATACACTTTGGTTTCCTAGGACGGGTCATGCAATAGTATAGAACTTGGAGAAAGGGTCATTAGGAATATTTATCCAGGAATATATGGATATTCTCAGTTCAGTCAGAGAGAAAAGGAAATTTCTACCAGGCTAAGCCTGGGAAAGAGTCCGAAAAGAATGTAAACAATTTACTATCTCTCTTGCTGTTCACATTGTTTATAGATATGTTCTGCCACTTTGCGCTATTCACAGCACACCAATGGTGTGAGATGTTTTTACTTTAAGACCAATGAAATTGGTCTGCACAATGTGCTCTATAAAATGAGTGATATATTTGAAATAAATCACTTCTCTTTTGCCTTCTGACTTGGAGTCATATTCATTCCTGTCCTGCCTCAACAGCGACAGGAATAATTTGAAATCTCTCTTTAGGACAGCAGATCTAAGTGAATAAGACTTGTCAGTCACAGAATCACAGAATGGTTTGGGTTGGCAGGGACCTTAAAAGTCATCTAGGTCCAACCTCCCTGTCATGAGCAGGGAATCTTCCATTAGAGGCAGAAAACCTTCTACTAGAAACATTTTTTTCTTCCCTGTCCCCCACCAGTAAAATCCACTTGTGAAATTTTATAAAAACAAAGGGAATCCAGGTATTCCGAGAGCGAAACTAACACAGTGTTCAGCCCCCTTAAGCTGTGGAAGAAACAAAGCACCAAACAATGGGGGTGTTTTGTGTCTGGCAAAACTTCAGGAAATCCACATTTGAAGTTATCGTTCCAGCAGCAAATCTGCATAGCTGTCAAAACCAAAACCTACTTCAGGACAGCCACTGGATCTTTGCCCAGAAAGTAACAGGCACCAGTGCCTTGAATGTGCATTTATGTGCACACTTTCCATGTGCAAGTGACTTTCTACCTAGAATCAAAAGGTTCATTTTGATATGGAACTACTTTGAGAAAGAAGTATGTATAGAATTAATCCATATTTACAAAAAAAAAAAAAAAAAAAAAAAAAGAAAAAAAAAAAAGTTATTCTACCAAGTAGGAAGCTGTTAAAAAGCCTACTCAAAAAATACAAGTTTTGTGGAGGAATCATATTATTTTCTCACTGTAGCTCTTCAAGATACTCCAAACAGCACTGTAATTATGTCAAATATGCTTTTTTATTTAGTTATTCCTACTTTACTCATTTTCAGCTTGTGTTAAAGCAGAGCAGAAAAGAGTAATGATAAATGAAATCTTTATAAAATTCTGTATATATTCAGACATACTCTTGTTATGCAGGAGATGGAGTAGTGATAATGATACACCATTTTTACACACTGTTCGTCGAGGTCCATTAACAGTCCTCATTGAATAATTTTTATGTGAAAAAGTCCCAGAAAAGTGATCTTTAGTTTTATTGCAATTTATTGCCAAATGTCATTGTCATGTAGCCTGATCTGCTAATTTTTGATTTTTCTCTAATGTAATTTATTTTAGAATTCTAATAATTATATCCAAATGAATTCCTAGCAGAAGGAAGTAAATATCTCCAGGGTATCTCTAGATGTATTGCTTCAAAGTCTTTTCATCAGAGGAGTATTTTTTTTTCCAATATTGCATAAACAGACATGTCTTAAAACAGACCTTGTAGAAGAGTTGCCTGTGAATCCTGGCCCTATATTATAAGACACATTGAGACTTCCTTTCCAGCTGCTGTCTGGAGCTGCAGGTCCTGCCATTGCACTGTGAAGTGGAAACCAAGATAAATGCAGTTGACCATTAGGATGAAACCTTAAATTCTCTTAATAATTATTGCAGCAAAACCCAGGTGGTTTTACAAAATTCTTAAAAGCATTATTGCAAAACCAGAATGCTTTGAATTTTCCACATTTTCTGGAATTCCTACATTACTACTACAATAATTACTACATTATTACTTCTGAATTACTTTCATTACTACAAAAGAGTAGCAAATGCAAGTTAACAGCATAGATTTTGCCATTTTAATATGAAAAATTTGTCTGCACATTTGTCAATACTGACTTCTGGAGAAGAGGACTGATGTATACTCACCGCAGTAATACTTCTGCATCATGATATCCAATGGGATGAACTGGAATTTTAGGAATCCCCACACCTTCATTAACTTTGTACCTGAAAGTGTATTCTGAGAAACCAGAAAAAAATATCAAGTTTATGGCGTTCTTAGCCACTTTAACCAAACTGGAAACACTTTTGAGCAGAGCAGCCACCAGCATGCATGATTCTTTTTAATTCTCACACACTGCTTCTAGAAAACCAAACTGTAATGACAGAACAGCAAACCCAGTAATGCCTCGGCACAGCAGTGCAAAATATGTCCCCTTGATGCAAGGTTAGATTTGCTGTCCAACCATGTTATAACATCTCCTCCAAGCTGGCTCTGGGGAAATCAAGCTGGTATGCGAGGTGAAGATGGCACCTGTGCAGCTGCTTGACAAGGCTGAAGGGGACATCCACAGATGCATTTATCTGGGTTGAAGACAGCCAGTGTCTCTCTTAGTCTGCTGGGCCTGGCACACACAACCTCTCCTGGGTTTAGGTTGTCTTATGCCCCCAGCAGTGGCCACACAAGTCCATGAGCTTTCCAGAAGCATCCCTGTATAGTCATCCCATCAGCACCGAGCACTGGCAGGCATCATAGTTTTGAAAGACTCCAGGCTGCTCTAATTTTTGCTACAGGAATTTTATTCCCCTTTAAAAGTATTTTAAACTGTTTTTTCTGCCTGGAACTTATGATCAGCAAGGAAACATACCTCCAAGTAAAGCTATTAGTCCTCTTTGATGGCAAAGCATAACCTAGTTTAAAGCAGCCCTCTTGAGAAACACAGATATTTTTAAATTGCTATAAATTCTCAGTCATTTTTTGCTGCTTCACAGACTGTAAACCTATACATCCTGTTTTTTTGTCACAAGGGTGGGACGATACAAAGAGTTTCCTAGAAACTTTATTCCACTGCCTGAAAGCAGTTAGAATGACACAGACAGAACTTAGCGTGCAATAGAAAATTAACTACTGTCAATAACAATTTCAAGCAGTTTTTTTTCTGTGCATCTGTACTGAAAGTAAATTAACTTCTAGTGCCACACTTTCAGCAACAGTTTACAAAGTACTTGATGGCCCAGACTACAGAATTTGCACTCACCTTTTGCAGGATAACCTGGTGTTAGAGGGTCCCCAGCTCCATTCAGATTTAAAACATTCCCACGCTGGACTCCTCCACCTGGAAGGTTCCAGCCACCTGGATAAGCATCTACTCCTGGGGCACAGTAGTCAGCAGGGTCAGAGTAAAGTATGATCCCTTCGGCTCCTGCCAATATGGCATTTTTAACCTGTGAAATGCCTCGGTTTTAAGATGCGGGGTTTTTTTTTTAATGCAGCAATAAATCTGAACGTTGAGATTTGCTTCCATGCAGGCATGGATTTAGAAGAAAAGTATGTGAAAGAGTGAAAATTACCCCAGATTCAGCAGAAGAACCAAGCAAAGTGAAAGGCAATACGATCATTTTTTGTGTCAAACCTTTATTCATAGCTCAAGGCTATGAAATAAAGAACAGAACATAAAAATGAGGCACAAAACCTTACCACCATCCCCACTGCCCCACTGTCACCAATTTTGCCAGATTTGCTGTCTAAAGTCAGAAGAGATAGTCATTTTCTGTGCATCAGGCTCCTTGTCAAAACGCTACTATTTCAAAGTACTGCAGTTCTGTGGATGGCATGTATCAAAAGACTTGGCTCTACAAACTACTCAATTCCCTAAACTATTCTCTTGCAATAACTGCCTAGGGAGTTTGCAGTCATCTCTGTCTCAGGAGTTTAATACATTCATCTGGTTTTATCGTTTTGGAAGTTATTCTTAGACTGCAGTCACAATGGATACATTGCAGGCTTCCTTCTGCTCATATGTTCCAATGAACAGCCCTTACTAATTCCCTCAAGCTCTACCATGAACAGTGCCTGACCCACAGAGGAAAAATTAAAACACAACCCTTACTTTGTTTCCTCTGAAGATCTTCCCATATCTGGCAATGACAATTTTTCCTGTACAGTTAATTCCCATTTCACGCTCCAGCTTAAAAAAATCTTCTGTACGGCCATAATTCACATACACCAGATCTGCCTGGGCAGAAAAGAAAAGCAGTGTGGTGGCAAATGGTCAGTCAACAAACAAAATGCCCATTATCAGAAATAAAGTTCCATTTACTATCTATGACAGAGGATCATTTTTTTTTTCATTTCTATAGATAAAATCCAGTGCCCATAAAAACAATAGCAAAATATATCCACAATATTCTATAGGAAGCTTTGGCACAAAATTCTGACGTTTGGCTATTATCCTGCACTTAAGAACAGCCCTAAAAGCAGGCTGGAAAATAAACCAGAGTACTTTGGGAAACTGAAAAACGTCTCTGGCTGTGACAAAGCAGTGGTATGCCTTACATACACAAACACTCACTACTATATAAATTCACTCATTTATGCAATGCGATTTTGTCCCTAACCTGTTCTATAATGAATTAGCAGATTAAGTGAGGACCTTTTATGGCCTTTGAAGGCATTCATTTAATCTAAAATGTCTTCCACTTGATATAAATATTAATACTTCTACCTATGCCTTAAACAAGTTCTCTACATATGACTGAATAATATGGAGCAGTCTGAGATGTATCCAAAATTCTTCATCAAGATAAAAACTTTTTTATTATGTGATTCAAAGTTCTAGCAATTTGAGAAAATTCTTTTTTTGGTCATAAAATACTTCTAACCTTTGCATAATATGTGGCCTATTTGTACCTAAGTGTTCTTTAATTAAGACAAATGGTAATTAAAACTACTGCAACAAACATTTTGAGAAGTTGGAGCAATCTGTCCAGAAAGTGTTTCAAAAAATAGGTAATAGTACCATTTTCTTACCTCTGGCACTCCTTGTGCTGAAAAAGCATTATATGGTGGTAGTATACCAGTAACATTTTCATATCCCTGTGGAGGTGGTTCAAACAATGATGTATTGAAAACCTATCAAAAAATTAACACTCATTTTTGGTCAAACATTCTAGGCACAAATTCACACACTAAGCAAATGCTAATTATAGTTTAAAGTCAGAAGAGACAGTTTCTGTGCATCAGACTCCCTGTCAAATAATTACTATTTCAAAATACTGCAGTCCTTTGGATAAAAAGTACCAAAAGCCTTGGCTTTTGCCAAGTTAGTTAGCTTTGTCAGCAGTTTAAATTGTAGTTTCCATAAACTGATAGAAAAAAAAAAATACAGTTCTAACTAGTACACATAAATTCAAACAAAAACACAGGTAGGGATCCAGAGCTGAAATTTTGTAATAGAATGCAGATATGAATACAAAGAGATCATGTGTCAGAAGATGCTCATCAGTCACTGCCTGAACGTGTAAGGAAAGAAAATTGCTGAAGATTGCCAAGAGGTGGTGACAGAAAAAAAGACATCTGGTTCATCCATGCCGTCCCAGGTGTCTTTTGCGGTTTCTCCCACCTGCATTATTATTCTTTTTATCTCTTATCTAGTAATACTCCAGTTAAACATGCTACCTTTTATCATTATGCAGTGTAACACTCATGTTGCTTTAAGGTGCATGTCCACCTTGTGAGACTGTAGCTGAGATATTGTTACAGGGTTTCTGGAAGAACTTCACTCTTTCACCTCTAAGCTCGTGTCATCCCTGAGCACACATTCCTTACTTTCTACCCTGGCTCTTCATCCTTACCTATGTGCTATAGTGCTGCCATTGCAGTCTCACCTCCTCTCCTTGCTCAGGATCCTTGTCAGAATTTACATCTACTTCTTTATTGTATTCAAAAGGGAGAAGATCTCTACAGACTGACTAGTTCATTAGTACTTCCAACGCTAACTTAGGAGACACCATAGGAAGCCAGTGGGATCAGGTTCAGAGCAAGGGAAACAAGGCAATACTATATAAAATTGATAGTATCTCTGCAATTCCTTACCTCAGCATGCTGTGGAAGGAAATATTGTACAGATGTTCAAGCAGGGTTTGGATAGGTACTTGGAAGAGAGATGTAATGAGGGTCACTGACTGGATAAATACTTGGAAAAGGTTGAATGAGGATTTTTCAAGAGACTAATTGCAGCACATTCAGAGAAGCCCCTGAGCTGAAAACAGCTAGACACTGGAAGAACTGCATGCCTGAAATACATTCCTTTGTTCTTAAACGTCCCTGTGCATCCAGTTAAAGCTGTTTATGGAAACAGGATATTAGCCTAGATGGAACCTTAAGCTGAACCCTACTAACACCTTATGGTCTACTGGTGTTAACTGCAGCCTCTCCACACATCCTCACTCTTCCATAGGAGGCACTGAGATCTCAGCCACTTTGCTGTGTATTCTGCATAGCCTGGAAAACTATTTCTAAATATTAATTCCCTTTGCACTGGATTTTTTTTTTTTATAATATAAAGCACATGCTGATCTGAGTAGGTGAGAATACAGAGGAAAACACGTTTTTAACAGGAAGTTACTGGAGGCTTTTTAGGTTTTACATTAACATAGTTTTGTCATTGAAAAGATCACCTCATTCCCTTGATCATCAATTAGTGAAATGTAGTTTGGCTGCTCTTCGTTTGGGTATGAAAGAAGCACATCATAATTGACAAGTTCTACTGAATCCAATCCAAATTCTTTCCACTGGCCTTGAATTTTTTTGGCAAGAAGAAGATTCTGTTCAGTTCCTGCGAGGTGAGGCAACTTGGTAAATGAACTAGAATAAAACAGAAAACCACTGGTAAGCAGCAAATGCAGAGATACACAATAGTGAAATAGGATCAGTGTGTATAAAGCTAATCTTCAAGACAGGTTGCATGGACAGTAAGGTCTTAAAGCTTGAGCTGTAAAACATGATTGCTTATCAGTCTGCTTCAGGACATGTACAAAATATACTCAGAGCAGAGGATCTTTCCTGAGGCCTTAAGATAAGTCAGCTGAACTTTTTTCTTTGCATAACAGGAATAGCCACTTCTACACACAAGCAATGAAAATCAATGTCAAAGATTCAGCAAAATAATATTAGCAGTATGCAAGAAGCAGGAATAAATACAGGAAAGCTACATATTCAGAAAGGAGCCTTCCAGACAATTCTGGTATCTGATCATGGATTTGTACTGTTGTCATAGCATGTCCTAATGTCCCAATAAGTTTAACTTGAAAATAATTACATTAAATTATCTGCACAGGTTTGCTCTTTCTTCTTAATCAAAAGCCTGAATAACAAAACCTTCTTAACAACATTTACTTCCGTATCAGATATAAAACATAATGTTGATAAATAGTCACAAACAGGATCCAGTCCCTCTGGGCTACCCTGCAGAAATCTGTGTACAATCTGTTTGGCCCAGGGAACAAGTAAGGAACGGTGAAAGCTCATCAGTCAGCCAGGTACTCTGCATCAGCTTCCAATTCCCAACAGGCTACTTGGCAATGGCTGCCCCACAGATACCAGATACCAGCAATTACCATTAATTAGTGGTAGCAAATACCATGATAATATCACTTCAGCCTGTCATTTCAGACTGTTTTCAACCCTTGTTCTGCACTTCCTCAGTTTCCAAAGGAGAGCAATATCCAAAGCCTTGTTAAAGCCTAAAGGTTGTTACAGCCACTATAATGTCTCCACTCATGCACACAGCCAGTCATTTCCTTACAGAAGGCAATATGCTGACCATACAAACAAATAGTAAATGAATACTGACTCTTCTCAACTACATTTCTGTCCTTCATGGGTTTGAAAACTGATTACAGAAGGATGTTTTGTCACCCTTCCAGACCTGAAGCTGACCAGCTCAGAGTCCCTCCAGGCTGACATTACTAAAAGAGGGGCACAGTATCAGCCTTTTCCAGACACCTGGGGCCTCTTGCAACCATCAAAATTTCTCATCTACAGCAACATTGCAATCATAACATAAAGGTCTTTCACATGAGTCCTACGTGGTCCCAGGATTTGAATGCATCCAGATTCTCTAAGTAGACCAAACCCTTTTGCTCTCTGCTGTTGTCATTCCCTCTCTTTAAACTGTGAGGTTATGCACCAGTCTGGAAGCAACCGTTGCCAAACACTGTTGCTTGTTTGCTTCTTCCATTTTAATTCTCACTAGTGTTTTAAGTACCTTTTAATTCTTTAAGTATACTAAATTCTAAATATGCCATCAGGAAAAACACACAATTTTTTTTCAAATTTTCCTTCCAAACAGTTTAATCCTTTCCAGAGCTCTGATAAAATGCTAAAACCAAAGTGTCTACATTTTCTGAGACTCATATTTTTTTCCCCCACATGATAAAAGCAGATGTGGTAGTCTGAAAAATGAAGAATATGGATCGAAATTCTCAAGTTCACATTTTTTTTATATTTTTGACAAGCTTTTTGGACAGTGTATTAATACAATTTCTCTGAATTTCCTGATTTTTATTTGAATTTAGGCAAAAAAAAAAAAAAGTCCCCAACCAGCACAAAGCATTTGGCCCATCACCAAAGCAAGCAGACAAATGAGAAACCATTAACATCCCACGGCCAAGAGACTTTGGCCTAATTACAGAGCTATTTCATACTGTGTTGCCTAGATTCTCACTCAAACATAATTTTCAGGAACTCTCCAATCTACTGAAAGCAATGAATACAAAATAAGATTAGGCCTGTAGACTTGAAAATGTTGATGTTAGGTATGAAACCTTTTGGGTTTAGAATAAATGTATAGAAATCAAATTTGTCAGTAATCCTTTGATGTTCTTGATGCAGCTGCTGACTTACATGCTGAATACAAACATTTTACTAACCAGAGTGAGTATTTATTTACTTTTCATGTGAGCATATTTGTTCCTCTATAGAAAATATAAATATACACAATAATGTGGGGTTTCTTCATTTTCAGAGGAATGGAAAAAACAAAAGGGTATTTTTATATCCCTAGTCTTTTAGATGAACTGCATGGATGCACTACAATGCAAAAAAGTATATTTACTAATAGTTACAACATGCAAGCCTTTACCAACCATACATGCACACTGACCATGGACAGAGTCCTTTATCTCTGGAACAGAAGACAGGGTATAATGGGATTTCAGAACTCCCAATTAACAGCACTTTATCCAGTATGGCCCCACTAAAGGAATTATAAATTGTAAGTATACATGCAACTCAGTGCCATGCAAATTTGTAGCATTAGTTTTTAATAGATTAATTTTCTACTTAGATTATCTACTCAAACTGAAAGTTTAAAGAGACACTGAACAGATGATCAGTCAGATGTAATTCATGTCAATCATCATATCCCAAACAGAGAAAAATCATCTCAGTCTGAAAGAAAACAGTTATCTGAGGTTAGAGCTTCAGATACTTGTGAAGAAAAAAAAAGGCACACTCTATTAAATCATGAAGACTGGTAAGCTCTGGCAGTAATGCAGCTGAGGGAAGCACACTTGACAGTACAACCACTTGAAAATGAGGAAGGGGGGGGAACAGAAGAGTTGTAAGCCTCTCCTTTCTTCCCTCAGGCATTCCATACAAATGCTTCAAAAACATCTTAAAAGCTCTGCTTTCAGAGGTCCTTCCTTGGAACTAATGTTCTCACTTTCTGGCTTTTTTGAATGATAAAATTGTTCAAAAAATGATGCACAAGTCTTACCGAAGAAATTTCCTGATGTTCTCTGCTTTCATTTCAGCCACAAGTTTCTGTCTCACATTTTGATGCACATCTGAAAAGTTGGGGCTTTTCTCAGTCAGTTTTGTAAACCATCCTGAAACACATTTGAAAAGTTTCCTACTCAGCAAGAATGTCCTCACATGTTTGAGCACAGGTGCAACCTGTGGTGCTAAACAGTTAAAACCACAAGGATGAACAGGGCTTAGAGCACCCTCTGTCAGTGTCGGAGGGCTCAAGTAGAAAAGTAAAATATATTTAATTGATTGAATGCCTAAAAGTGACATAATGAAAAGAGTAAACCCTAAATCCCTCGTAAATCCCCTTTTTAAGGTAGACTCATCTCTCATTAATTTTAAATTATAGTTTAAATTCTCAGCTGTTTGTAGTGTGAGGTTCAAACTCCTGATACTCATGATGAAATTACTTTATTTAGTTTATGCCTAGATTTTAAAATAGATGTGTAAGCATATTTAAAGTGAAGGTCTAGGACTCAACAGCCACCCTGCCAGCATTGTAATAGTTACATACTTGGGGAAGTTAATCTATTTAACTAGATTGATCTGGGTTAATCTATTTAATAATTAAAAGAATAAAGTTAACTGTCACCCAAGCCAGTTTTAAAATGTGTAGTAGGAGAGGGTATATCAATTGTATGAGTTTGTCTTAACAAAAAAAACAATAACAAAAAAAGTCCTTTTATTATTTTAGCCAGACAATCTCAACTGGGAAAATTTTCATAAGAAAGACAAATACATGTGCTGTCACATGCACAATATATATGACCTGTTACACTTAAATACAATTTTAGTAACACTCTGAACTGAACAGTGATGCTTGATCAGACTAAAAGTCCATCCTGCTCAGTATCCTGTTTTGGAGCTGGGTCAAAAAATGTTGTTCAGGGAAATGTATAAGCATAGCACAAGGACCAGAAATCAGCAGCTCAGGGATCTCCAAAATTAAACTAATATTTTATATATTTAATAGCCATCATTGATTTTTCTTGCATGATTTAGTGTTAGGTTTGTGTTACAACACAAGTTTAAAAAGGACATGCAATTTTAATTTGAAATCAAATGCTGCAAGTGACTTCAGAAAAGAATCTCTAGTAAAGTTCATTGTGCATAATGAAAACTTCAGTAACTTGGTTGTCAGTCAAACTCCTCCTCTACATTCTACCCTTCATTTCTAAAATAGCAGCAGAATAGGAGCAATTAAAAATAACTTCAGGAAAAAACAGGAAATGAAAATAAAAAAAAAAATCTGGAGAGCTTGCAATCGCTGAAATCTCAAACTCTTGTACTAATCTTTTCTCTTTGAATGCCTGGCTGCCTCTTTTGGGAAGCTGTAAGTTCACCAGAGCTTGTCCTGAGCTGAAGCACAGAGCCGCTCTGTTCCTCACTCCCTGAAGACTGAAACTGCTGGACAGAAAAGCTTAGAAAAGCAGTGGGACAAATAATTTATCATGCCTCTGAAGAGTAGCATCATCTCCCTGCTGGTGAGTTAATCACAACAGGAGTTGCACACAAGTGTGTGCAGGGGAAAGAAGCTGGGGGCTGAGCCCCTGTGTCTCCGTACTCACCTGTAAGAAAGCCCAGCAAGAAACAGCCGAGCAGCCCAGGGCACACGAGCCACACACGGAGGGTGGCCTTGCTCCTGCTCCCGGCCATACAGTCAGCATTGGCCAGCAGCTTGGCAGGCTCTGGGGACTGGCAAGCAGCTGCCTTCCTCCTCCTTCTCCTCCTCCTCCTCCTTCTCCTCCTCCTCCTTCCACCCACAGCCCCAGGGCTGTCCCTGCCTTCTTTGCTTCTCAGTTCTCATGCTAACTAAACAGCTTTAATCCCTGGGTGATGGTGATTATATGGTTTTCCAAATACAATTAAACTCTTCCATTTCTTAGTCTCACCCCACCAGACAGCCCCTCTGTGTATCTCTGGTGTGTATCTCTGGGTGTGTATCTCTGTAACAAATACGTATCCAGGCTGTGCACCGAGCAATGTACACGTAGTATTTAAGATGTTAATTTCTACTAATTATTAGGACTTTTTGATTTTGAAAGTTTTGAAAATTCCTAATTTAGGCTTGGTCTCAACCTGTTCCAGTGGAAGTAGCCAAGAGATGAAATTAAGGGAAAACTTATTTCCTCTTTACCGACGAAATGCTGAATTGCTTCCCTTTTTAATCCCTGGTAGCATTGATCTCTAGCAAGTAATGTATACTTACAGCAGCTGAGAATATACTTTAGACTGGCCAGATATCATCCAATTTGCAACTAGGAAAAGTCACAAATTTATTTCCTATATTCTCTAGCTACTTGCACTTAAGATTACAAGGTTCTTAAGATCAAGTTTTCCTAGTCTAATTTAGTCAAATTCATCAGTATCTCACAGGGAAGGAAACAACTGCAGCCCAGGGAATAGCCAAAAGATACATTCACAGAATCATCACATTTTGCATAAACTTATTCTAACCTTGCACATCACTCCCTGCTGACGAGTTCCTTCATGGCTACATGGAAGCCAAAACTGATCTTTCTGGAACTGAGGACCTGCCCATTTGAGACCAGTTATATGGCTAAAGGCAGGAAAGCTTTTCTGGGAGCCTGGGCATGCTCCAAATTCCTACCACTCACTCCCAAAGTCCAAAGTAGATACCATTTGTGAAAGAAACGTCAGTACTCTGAGTATCAAAACTTTCTTAAATACATTATGATGAGCTGAAAATATTCAGAAAAAGCAGAAAAGACTGGTTAATGTCCTAATTACTTAAACTAAGGCTTTTCAGAGAAAAATTACACCACTTGGGTATTCCACACTAGTCACAGCCACTGTCTTAGGCATAGGGCTGGATGTCTTTGTTCAAATGATAAGCAGGTCCAGTCCTGTGATTTTTTTCCTGTCATTTCCCAACTGCTCATAAACCATCACAAATTCTGAACAGCAATGACATTTCACACCAGCATATGAATTGACATATACAAACCAGATGGAATTCCACCTACAGAACTCACAAAGAATGAGCATATTGATGTATTATTAGCATTTATATAGCACCACAGGTGTAGAACTGGCACATAATAGACAGTAAAGTGACAAGGGCTTTTGGAGATTGCTATCAAAATTAGACCTCACATGATAATAACATCAGTGGAGGAAGAAGGTAAGAATAGCAACAGTGAGAATGTATGAAATGCATTTATTTATATGTGAACGTCTTTCTAAAGTGACAAGGGCATTAGCAATGCTGAGATTGAACAACAAGCAGCAGCCAAATGGCTTCTACCACTTAAAATGCAGTCCTATCACTAATAGTTATTAGTTGTGACATGCTATGGATTAGTCACAGGTGGAGTATATTATGTTACAATTAAATGCGAGGATAATGTACAGTGTAAATCCGTCCTCAATCACATGCCCTCTTCAACAAGACTGGGGCAGGAAATAATATTAAAAAGCTCATGGGTTGAAGTGAACACAGGGGTATCACTTGCTTATTACCATTAGCAAAATTCCACTCAGTGAAAAGTAATTTATTACAAATTAAAATAGACTTGGATAGTGAGAAACAAAGCCAAAAATTAAGACATCTTCTCCCACATTTGCAACCATTTTTTTTCAGCTTAACCTTCTTTACTCCCAACTCCTTTGTGCCATAGGGTTTCCCAATGCAACACAAGGGCCATCCTGAGATCAGGCCAGACATCCTAGGGTATCTAGGTGTGATAAGCACCTAACTTTAGGCACTTGAATTATTCTGCACTGAGAGTGTTCATTTCCTAACAGAAAAACAGCCAGTGTCATCTGGGAGCTCACAGAGTGTCCTAAACTTCTAGATAGAGCAAACCTGTACAGGGCAGCATTTGTGTCCTGCTCTGGGTTAACAGCTACAGGCCAGGTGAGACTTCTGAATACTGCTCTGTGCAGCCAGGGTGCTCACCATGGCCTGCACCATGGGCTTCAGAGGAATCTCTGCTCTGACACTTGGAGCACCTCCTTCCCCTCCTTCTGCACTAACCTTGGGGTCTGCAGGGCTGTTCCTCTCACACATTTTTCACTCCTCTCTAGTCTGGCTCTAATTGCTTCTGCACAGTAACTTTCTTCTACTTCTAAAATCTGTTATCCCAGAAGTGCGGCCACCGCCACTGATGGGCTCAGCCTTGCCCAGCATCTATCTTGGAGCTAGTTTGCATTGGCTCTGTCAGACACAGGGGAAGCTTCCAGGGCTCCTCACAGAAGCCATCACTGTAGCCCTTCACTATGAAAACATTGCCACACAAACCCAATGCAGATGGGGACAGATTTTTTAGTAGGGCCTGTTGCAATAGGTCAAGTCACGGTTTTAAACTAAAAGAGGGTAGATTCAGACTAGATATAAAGAAGAATCTTTTTTACAGTGAGGGTGGTGAGTCACTAGCACAAGTTTCCCAGGGAGGTGGTGGATGTCCCTTCCCTGGAAACATTCAGTCATGTTGGAAAGGGCTCTGAGCCATCTGCTCCAGCTGAAGATGTCCCTGTGCTCACTGCAGGGGGGAGAGGACTAGATGGTATTTGGAAGACCCTTCCAACCCAAACTGTTGTATTGTATTCTATGCATCAGCTTGGTGTGCTGTGGAGGCCGGTGAAGAGTGACATTACTGCACAAGAATCTTTGTTGTACCCCAGGGATCATACATGTTTTATATACAAACATTTTGTATTGGCTTGCTGACAGGTAGCAAAAGTATCCCTGAGTTTTCTCACCTACAAACTCCTTGGAAGAAAATCAGCATATGAAGCTGAGTAACTACCATTCACCTAGGTGAAACAGAAGTCAGATGAGGTTTGGTTGCGTGCATACACACACACATGCACACACTTACACACATTACTCAAACACAAAGCCAAAGATGTAGTATGAAGTCTTACAAATGCTCCTCAGAATAACTGGAGTCAGAGGAAAATGATCCTGACATGTGAGATCCAAAATGAAGCATATCAGGAATGCAAAGTCACATACGTGAGAAGATGGAAGAAGCTGCTCCAACACAAACATCATCTCACTCTTACGTGTTACTGATCATCTCATTTTGTACTGAAGGAGAGACCTCAGAGCTCTTGAGATTATCAGCAGCGCATAAGACTTTTGGGTCCTTTCCTGGCAATATTAGGGCCACATCCATCAGCCACCATATTATTTTACATGGGGCTTTTCCAGCCAGAATGAAGATACTACCACTGTGAGGTACCTCTACAAGTGCATTGCTGATAATAGCTGAGTATTTTGCTCAAATTTGAAAACGCACACTTCAGTCTAAGTTTAATCAAAGGTTTGAGGCTAAAAGGAGATAAGACCAACCCAAAGTAGTCAGAGAAATTACACAAAACAAATTGTGAAAATATTACAGGGTAAAAGAACTCCTTTCCTTAGCACAGGTGAGAAAAAGGTACAAACCATAAACTCCTGAACATACAGTACTTCTTTAAATTAGTATCACTTTTAGAATTATCATGAAAAGTATTAGTTACTGCAAATGCCTCATGCTGAGTTCAGAGTAGTGAGACTGCTCATTCTGACAGTGAAAACAAGAGTGAGATTCAGTTGAAGCTAGGAGCACTTACAGGTAGCAACATATACTCTGTTCACCTAAAATACATAGATTGCTGGTAAACAAAAAAAGCTCAAAAAATGGCAAGGATACACATGCCAAATGCAAAACTAGCATGCATTTGTGTGTTGAATGCATAATTCTGCTATTCAGCCAATTAGTAAAACCATTACTTGGTACCTGAAACACAGTATGAATGCCAGGGCTTGAAAACTGTAGGTTGTAGCTGCTCAGTAACTAGGTCCTAAAGCTTATTATCTGCAGCAAGAAAGATACACTACTGTTGTGCTGCTTAACCTCCTGTCTGACTAAAGGTTGAACTTGTGGGTTGAGAGATCAAGGGACCCTGATCTGTGGGAAAGACAGCTCTGGCAGGAAAAATGGCAACTGGGGAATTCTCAACTGCAATTTCAAATCAGCAGTTTCCTTCTGACTCTGCCAGTTGCACTGAACTCTCTCACGGCCTCTGCACTCTTTCGATCAGATTACAATGGTAGTAGATGTTGATTCTTTGTGTCTGAGTCTTTCTTATCTTGAGCTTCAGGAGACTATTATCAGACTCCAACTAAGTTTACATTGCTGGCAGCTGAGAAGTGCAGCTGGCAAACTTTGACCCTCTCTTCCACAAAAAAATGTACCCAGTGCTGCCAAGAGAGTAAAGGACTGTGCACTGAACACAGGGACTGTGCACTTCACCTTAAGGCCACTCCTCCTTGAACTGTCACACACATCCTTATAAAAAGTCCCCCTCCAGCTTTCTTTAGGCCCTTTAGGTACTGGAAGGTGCTGTGAGGTCTCCATGGAGCTTTCTTTTCTCCAGGCTGAACAGGCCCAGCTCTCTCAGCCTGTCTCCACAGCAGATGTGCTCCAGGCCTGTGATTTAATGGTTCTTTAGATTCCTTACACAGGTCTTCCTTACATTGGGGCCCCAGAACTGGACACAACACTGCAGGTGGGGCCTCATGAGAGCAGACCAGGGGGATAGAATCCCCTTCCTCAACCTGATGGCCACACGTCTCTCGGTGAAGCCCAGGATGCAGCTGGCTTTCTGGACCACAAGTGCACTTTGCCAGGTCACAATGAGTTTCTCATCCACTAACACCTCCAAGTCTTTCTCCTTAGGGCTGATCTTGATCCATTCTCTGCCCAGCCTGGATTTGTGCTTGGAATTTCCCTGACCCAGGTGCAGCACCTAGCACTCAGACCCATTGAACTTCATGAGGTTCACACAAGCCTATGTCTTCAGCTTGCAGTCATTAGGAGAGAGAAAATTTCTGTTCCTGTATCCTGTTCCCTGCAGTGATTAGGGAACAGGCAACACAGTTTTTTAATTAATATTGCTGTAGGACCTAGTTTACATTGTTTATTAACAATGTTAACAATTAATATTGTTTAGGACCTAGTTAAGAGTTTAACTACTTCTGTATTTTGTGTCATCCTCAGCAAGGACATTGTATATTATCTGCTAACTATTGCTAAAAAGGGCCCTATTTAAACTTAAATGAAACAATGCTATGTTTAGGCCAGAGAAAAAATTATGTCTTCTGGACTGAAAGAAAAAGTTGCTGAAGCAGCATACAGGTCACATAGGGAAAGATCTCCATAATTTTGGAGTTTGGCACTTCAGTTCATCCTCCTCAGCAATAGAAAAATACTGTTATTGCATCCACCTAGTCAACAGGAGCTGTTTATTGCTGCCTCTCTCTGCATGGTGGATTTGGCTTATTATTGTCCTGATTGCTGCAGACAAAATCGTTTAGTGTAAGATAACTAAACTAACCTGGCTAATTTTTTTCAGAGATAGATTATAGACAGTCATAATAAATTCTCCACTGGTAAAAGTGCGGCAGTGAAGCAGCTAGCATGACAAAACAGTCAGCACTGGATTTGGGGGAAGATATCTCCATCATTTTACTCCAAGCAGTTCCATAAAAAAAGAGAAAATAACTAGGCAATAACTATGGGTATAAGAGCATTTCCCATTATCTGGTAAACTAGATTATTTTATCAGAAAGACCAACAGTTAAGCAAAATAATTACTTAATTAGAGTAACTTGTCTAAAAGGTTTTAATGTGAAGTGCAAAAATATTTATGATTAAATGAAGCCTCATGGAAAAGAAAATAATATGCCATAGTACAGAAAACCATCAGATCACAGGACAGTAGTTTAAGACATGGTAGAGGTCTCAGCTAACATGGCACACCAAATCACACAAAATATTAGCTGTACAAGAGGTTAGTAATAGTCCAGTGGCAAAATTTCAGATGAAGGGATCTGATTTTCTGAGTCTTCTCTGTCTGATCTTGGTTGCCTCATGGTCTATCATAAGAGTAAGCAGCACATGATCATCAGATATACAGACTCTACAAAAATGGTAATAATTTGGTATCCTTTCAAACT
Source organism: Vidua chalybeata (assembly GCF_026979565.1). NCBI lineage: Eukaryota > Metazoa > Chordata > Aves > Passeriformes > Viduidae > Vidua > Vidua chalybeata. The sequence continues at coordinate 80,788,809 of NC_071531.1, read as the reverse complement.
AAGGACATGATGAGTTTTCGTTGTTTCTGTCTTCATATTAGAAACACCTCTACAGATTTTGGTTAAAAGAATAACAATAGGGTCTTCATCTTGAAAGATATTTTGTGAGATGACTATATGTCTGACAAGATGTACTGCCTTGTTTTTATTCCAGTGACTAAAAGCTTCTTGCTTAAATTTATTTGCAAACAGCTGCAAGGTTCAGCATGTGAGAAAAAGAATGTCGTGGATGAGCATTCTGGGCTGGCTGCCCAAAACTTATTATGATTATTATAGATCCTGCACATGGTATGTGACAGTTTTCCCATCTCCATGTCCATCTCAGTCTTTGTGGAAAAGGAGGGCTGAGAGTCTGTCTTGAGGTATAATTATGCAATCCCAGGGTAAATAACAAAAAGGCAACAACAATATTAGTAACTGATAGAAACATGATATGAATTCTCTTTTCCTGAAGAACTATGGAAATCACTATAATAATCAAACCAGAAAAATTCAAAACTCTGAAATAAATCCAATAGTTAGCAATTCTTAAAATACAAAGCTGGGAGAAAACCTGAAACATTATCAGTCTCAACTCAGAAAACATCTAAATCGTGAGCTCTCAGAAGGGAGTATATTACCTTGTTAACATTACTAAATGCATTCAACTTGGGTATATTATTTGCAGAGACCAAGACTTTTTTTATTTTTTTGTTCTTTGTCATAATCCTCCTAGTGTTTTCAAACGCTTCTGCAAACTGTCAGTTTAGTCCTCACTGATGACTATATTGTTCATATTTATGCTACTTCTTTCAGTGTGTCTGCTGCTGCCTGCACAGTGAAGGCTGCAATGGAAATCTGCCTCTTCACTTCTTCCCAGGCTTCATGTTGATCAGCTTTGCTTTCAATATCAAACATGGCATCATAGATTCCTGGGAAGGATTCTCCTGCATATTTGTTGTGACTGCTTGGAGCAAAGATAACATGTCTGTAGGGAAGTTGAAGGAAAAAATAACAGTATTATGCATTAGGAAAATAAAACATACTACTTTATGTTTTATAAACCAGCTGTAAACACTTGACACTGAAGATGTAAATAAATAAGGTTATTGCAGCAATAGTAGCTAAAGTCCATGAAGCAAGAAAATAACATAAGCTACATTATAAGACCATTTATTCATTGCCTCTCAAATAAGATTTACTTCTTGACCACTGAGAAGATGAGAAGGCCACTGAATTCTTTCCCTGCTGTTTCAGTACTGCACTCCACAGTACATTTGCTAGCATGGCTGTGCTCTTAAAATTTATCAAATTGTAGGTTCTTCAATTATACACTATTCCACTTTCAAATAATAAGAACAACTTCCTGAAGTTTCTACAATTAAAATTACTTAAAATTACCCCAAGCCTAAACTTTTCCATCTGTTTAGAAGCCAAATCAAACCAAGAGAAATTATTTGAATAGGCTTCCAACAAGAATCTTCCTCATTCTTTACAGTGTTTCACACTGAAGTTTTCCCCAATGTCCCTTTTCATCTCATTCCTCCTGTCTCGTGTACTTCTGCTGTGTTGAATAAAATCATTATAACTCCATTTAGAGACTTGTAAATCTTAAAGGAATTTTCATAGCATACTCCATGAGGAAAGTGAAAAGTAAGCCTTTCTCACCTATAGAATGGCCTGCCAGGTAATCCAAGAGGGTCAATGAAAGCCCTTTCCAGAAACATGAGCTGATCATTTAGTGATCTGACAGCAAGCAAGCTAAAGAAAAAAAGAAAAAGGGAATCTGTTGAATATGTTAACTGCAGTGTGTTCAACCTACTCTTATCCCAGCATACACATCTGCATTTATAAAGGACAGTAGATCTGGGATGTTGAACTTTAAGTGTAGCCCACAAAAGACAGCCCATGCTATCAGCTAACCTGCATAACCGAATTATGCTGATCTGTCCTGTGACAGAGTCTGGTTCATAACTGGAAAGTCTCTTAAAGCTGTTTTTAAAGTCCAACTGATAGAATCAAAATACAGTGTTTCGGGTGTTTTCTCTCATGTTTTCTCTCATTCCTTTATTTCCTTTTCATGAGGATGCTTAGACCATTTTCTTCTTTTGTACAACAGTTTTCTAAGGACCCTCTTTTCCAGAAAGGCAGCCAGCCACAAATTATTTCAATAAAATGGCATTTGTTTTTATGTAAAATCACAACATATCAGAAAAAGGAACCCTGTGATGTTAAAATCCTCTTCTGAGCCTTCTGAGAATTGTGTATTTCTGATGGTAGATTTTAAATTCCCTAGAGCAGAGACCATCTGTATCTGTGTGCTTTTAATAGCCCTGCACATACTATTGATGCTTAATAAATAAAAGAACTATGACAAGGTTATATAGAATATATGTGGGCTTGGTGGTTTACATCCAAAGTAATTTGTAGACCTTCAAAGGCATCCACCAATAAAAAATGTAAAAATTTGTATCACAGTAAAACAGGACTACCATTAAGGAATTTTTTTCAAGTTTACAGTGGTGTAAACAGAAACTGAAATTGTTTGGTTTAATTAAAGCATAGATTTAGGCCATCCATCAATAAAGCCATTTTGAAAATGTCACATACATGTTATATGTCATAAATGTCATCTTTTGCACAAGAGCTTAGTGTTAACTCCTTTATCTGAGAGTTGCTGCCATTAAAAAGGTGGTTTTTATTCTCAGCTAGTGTTCCATAATGGTAAGCATATGGCTAAATTAGATTCTTCCCAAGAAATGGAATATACATATATGTATATACAAAAGGAAGTTTGGCTTGTCATTCTGGGCATGGCCTACAAAGAATAAATTAAGAATTAAGTCAAGTGCAAACTAGGCCTTTTGGCATAGGTGGTGCACAGAATTTCTTGAAAGCTCGTCAAAAAGCATGCCACAACTACAACTTCTTTATTTCTTTTTTTCCATTAAGTGGCAGCAAGTGAAGACTAAGCCCTCTTGAGCTCAGAGGACTACATGGAGTATTTGACTGGAAGAAAAAAAGAGTTGAACTTACTTATTGAGATCTATTTGTTGCAGTCTCTCATGAAAGCTAGCAGCAACTTCTGTAAAATTCTTCACAGCTGAAAACAGAGCATCTGGAGGGAGCAGGAGCAAAGTATTTAACTTCAAATTCTGAAGAGATCAGTTAACAAATCAAATTCTTCAATTAAAGCTTTATCTTCCACTGTCATCATGATCATGAACTGTTAAAAGTCTTACTGAAGGAAAAGAAGATGACCCTATATTCCTACATTAAAAAATACATAATTCTGTGTGAAAACCTCTCTTAGAAACAATAGCAGTAAGTATTGTTGTGAATATTGTTTAGTATTTGCTACTTGAAGAAAGTACAGCAATATCAAAAACCAGATCATGGAACCAGAACTAGACTGTTCAGGTAGGTCTGAGATTTTACAAATCCCAGCAACCTGTGTTTTATGGTTATGTCCCTCCCACAGAGTTTTGAGAAAGATTGAGAATGTGTGTGGTTGTATGTACACACACGCACATGTACCTGATATTGGCCATTAGCAGCCAAATCTTAAACTGAATATTTTATAATGTTGCTAGTTAAAAAAAGGTTTCTCAGGCACAGAATTATCCAACATGGTAAGCTGCAAAACAGTGTGATTTTTTTTTTAAGGAAACATGACAATGTATTGTTGTCAATACTGGTGAATCATACACAGGTCAAAGCACATGCAACTGCAAGTGTTAGCTCTATTTGGCAATGGCATGGTTGTCCCCACACAGGCATGCTAGAGACAAAATATTCCCATTTCAAATTAATGGAGGGTATTGCTCTTGTTTTATTTACTGCTCATACAGCACAAGGTAAATACCAGGTCATGACTAAGACATCCATTAATATAAGGCACTGTTAGCATTAACAGAGCAGGAATGTGAAGAAAGATTGTACGTACCAAAGGATACATTGTATGTTGCCAGCTCCTCTTCGTGATTCCTTGACAAATTATAGATGATGTGAGCATAGTTGCTCACAGCTGATGCATAATCTCTACAGTCAAAGGGAAGCACAACAGAGTTGGCCAATTCGAACACCAGCCCTCCCCGTACCTGAGCTACTGTCAGATGATTCTTGAAAGTGGGATCATAAAACTGTTCCACAATTTCATAGGTTTCATAGACACTGTGGTAAACTGGGTAGCTGCTGTATTTTGCCACGTTCTGAAACAAAGGAAACCAAGCCAAAATCAGTACCATTATTCAGCTATGTCTATTTCAGTGTGGCTTGAAAACCTTTGCTGTGGGATTCAAGGCATGGTACAGTTTAAGTGTTTAGGTCATACTAATCCTATGTAGCCACTATATACAGTCGAAGGAGAACTGGTCAGTAGTGGCTCTCTTAGACATTAACCTATGCTGAGATGAATGGTCATTTGGAGAAATCTCTCTCCAGTGACCATGTACAGAGCCCAAAGAAGGTACCTAAGCACAGACACATAACTTTCAGTTGGCTAAATCCAGGTGAGATTGGACTTCTTATCTAGCTTGGATTCAATAATAATTTGTGTCCTTGGATATTCCTTCCTCAGAGGAAATGACCACATTGAATAGTTGGCTCCTTGAACATTTCTCAGTTAATCTCCTCTCACAGTATGCTCCACAGCCCAACTCATATTTTCAATAAAACACAAACCATTTTGAATTCAAAGCTTCGTAAAGTGCTACAAATCATTCAAAAGTCACCATAAACTAATTAGAAGCCATCATCAGCCATAGGTAATTTTGAGCACATCCATTTACCCTGAGCAAAAGTACTTTTGACTATGTGACAAGTTGATCATTCTTATTTATTACATATTTGTGTTGAGGTAGGACATAGAGTTGTAGTAATTAGACACCACTCTGACACGCTGAACTGAACTACACTATCCTAAAAAGCTGAAAGTCTAAATGGCTCCTTTACAGGTGAGGTTATTCAGGCAGTTACAAGGGAGACCAAACTAGAAAGACACAGACTTACCCAATTTTTACTGTAACGTGCTCTGCCTGAAGCAATGCCAAGACGTTGAAAAAATGCTTCAAAGTCATTGCCAGAACCCAATTTATTTATTCTTTAAACAAGAAAGAGGAAAATGCCTTGAGTAACAATACTTAAGTTATAATTTTAGTTTGCTTTCAAGCATACCATGGCAGTTATTTATTCAGCAGTCAGTCACTACACACTACATAGTCTTTCCCCAGTGTGCCTCTTTTTTGTCAATACCTCATGAACTGCCTCTGACCCCTGAATGACCAGCACCTCATCAATTGCATTCTCTGAGGATCAAAGTCACCCTTCTCAGGACCAGAAATATCCAGTTCTCAAGAGGAGAATATACCTCACTCTCTTTTTAGCACTGACAAAATCCAGTGGCCTTCCTCCTGCTGAACTTCCACTATCCCAAGCTCTCAACTCAGAGATATCACAGTGGCTGGCTTCATGGAATAAAATCACTTTTTGAGATCCTGTAGAAATCCCCTGGTAAATTTGAAGAACAATGCTGTAAAATCCTGCTTGGTGTGCTCCCCAGCCACCCAAACTCAGAGGCCTTCCAGAAGACTGGAAAAATGCAAAGGAAGACTGTTGAGTTAACATCTTGTGTAATTGCCACTGGCTTGTGCATACTGCCTTATTTGTCTAAACCTCTATAAACTAAAAGAACACATTTCATATATAAAGCCTCTTGCTCATCTACAAAGGCAGGGTCACAAACCTATTGTACAGCAGTGTATCAGCTGCAATCATTAGCTCTGGAATTTATACCAGCTGAGAATCACACTATTTCTCTTCAGAACTCAGTTTTTCATATGAGTATTTCTTTAAAAACCACATTCTACGAGTTATAATAATGCTTGGTATGTTATAATAATGCTTTATTTATCTACGAGTTATAATAATGCTTTATTTTCTTTTGTCACTGACCTGGGGACCTCTTTATATTCACTTGATGGATTTTTTTTATACCAGCTCTCGTAAAGAGATTTTCCTTCAAACCCCTCATCAGGACTTGGTATCTAGAAAAAAGACAAAGGGTACAATTTTAAATGTTATCAAACAACAAGTCAGCAACCTGTCATCACTCCAAGCCTATGGCTTAGGGTTATGAGTGAGTCATCTTAAGTCCCTCAACCTTTCTGCATTTCCATTTTAACATTTCAAATACATAGCGTTTTACAGAATAATAGTTTACTTGCTAAAAAATAGGTAAATTTGGATGGAAGAAAACACAAGAAAAGCAAAACATTTCAAGTCAATATTTACATTATGATATTTCTTTATGAGATTTTCAGCCATTTAAATATTCAACAGAGAAACCCCTCACAAAACCAAAACATTTTGCTTTACTTTGGCAGAAAATTTTTTTCTTAGTTCAATTTAAAACTGTTTCTACCTTGTTTCAGTTCACAAAAAATATGTTTATGCAGAAGCAACTTTGTAAGGGCAAAGTGCACAGCACCTGGTGTTTATGTCATTATAGCTGCTAGAGAGGTATACAAATCATAATCATTCTAAAGTTCATTCCTAGCACTGACTAATTTGCAGGTAACTGAGCAGCTTAAATACTGTGGATGTTTCTTCATCTTTCCTTTATATTGGTGGACTGATGAGGTTTCATTATTTTGAATCTATTAAAGATTATTAATATATATTCCATTATTAATCTGTCTTCTGTCTAAGAATTACTCCACAATAGGAATCAAATTAAAACTAATTTATTTGGAGGTTTGTCCGTGAAGGAAATTGCCCATAGAACAGAACTATCAGCATGAAAACTTTCTACCACAGATTAACTATGGATGGGATCACATGGGACATGCTTCCTTATCAGCATTCTCTTCAGACAACAAGCTGTGGTTACATGCACTCATCAGCCTTTGCTTCCCAACTCGAGGAAGGGTTACACAAGTGTTTTTACTGGTATTTAGGTCAAGATTTTAATGATGGCACTTGGCGTCCAAACTGAGACTCTGCTGACCTGATTTCCTGACAGTTCCGAACACCTTCACTTAGCACAGGTTACCATGGGAACTGCAGGTGGTCAACTCTTCTTGAGTGCAGGACAGAAGTCTCTTTATCTGGGTACCCACTTTTAATAGAGCTACATTATATTTGCTGTCTTTTAATTGCCAAAAAAATTATTATACTGATTTACTACTTTTCCTTTACTTTTGCACCAGTCTAATGCCAGCTTCCAAGAGATAATAAATTATCAAATGACTGAATACATAAAGCAGATAAAGGCAGATAAAGTAAATTCACAGAATATACACAGTAGTTAAATGTACATTACATTGGCATCTAAAATATACACAAAACTGTGTAAAATGTTCACTGATTAATATAGTTAAACAGAAGAATCCCCAGAAATAAAATGCCAGCCTCTAAGACCCACTCCCCAAGCAAGGAACATCTTACACCTAAGATGGTGTGGCTATTTCCTGAGAAAGGTCCCTATCCCTCAATTTTGTGTGCCACACAAATGTGTGACAGCATTATGGTCGGACACAAAGAATAACTAACAGGGTACACTAGAGCTGAGCACATTGACCAAACCATCACACAAAAACAACATGGTAGCCACCCTAACTTCTTCCCCTGCCTGAAGGGAGTCAGAGTCTCCTACTACCATGGGCATTCTAGTAGTTGATCTGGGCAACCAGGTATATGCTTGTTTCTGTCCTCTGGTTCACAGCATGCTTTTGTTCTTAGAAGGAATGCTTTCACAGAGGGAGTGGGAAAATCCCCTAACCCCAAATAGTTGCTAATTTAATGGTATAAGCTTGGAATCCCCTTATCTGTCCTGGGAAAAAGCTCCAGTTCCATAGCTATTGACCTAAAAGGGGTACTGCAGTCAGAAAGAAAGATCTGACACCATATTTTTACAGACAGAGCCCCATCAAGTGAGCACTGAACATACCAGCTAAAAATTTCAAGCGATATTACCTTTTTAGTCAGACTGTAAACTAGGCTGTACATCAGTGGTGTGCAATCCACTCGCAGAGTGTAGTTTCCTGAAAAAACATGAAAAACTATTTATTTGAAGACGTTCCCTCAGCTGAAACTTCATGCTGTTATTTATTAATAAGAAAGGGACTAGGGAGCTACACTCTTTATGAGGAGCAAGCTGAGAAGAGTCTTCCTATGATCTTCTCAGTGCACTTTATTGGTAGGGATGAATTAGAGCTCAGCTTTTGAATCAAGTCTTAAGAGCTTTTCTTATGTCCCTGTGATTATTATGCACATTGTAAGAGAAGAAGCTGACTCTAAAGAGTTGCTACAGAACACAGGGCACAACACTTCTTGTCCCTCTTATGACCTCCCAAAGAGTGGGTCACTACTGTGAAGAACTTTTTCCCTGAAACAACATGAATATCTGAAGGATACTTTATGATTCCAAGCCACAGTTTCTCCCCATATTCACTTCTGAATTAATGCAACACATTGAATTAATTATCACATTGAAGGTCTCATGAATCTCCAAGAACAAAATCTCTCCCAGTCATACCATCACTAATCCTATAAGACACAAGTCATATCCATGTACCTTCAACAGAAGAATCTGCATTAATATAAGCCACTCCCCGTGCTTGCAATATTTTAGCATTTTCCTACAAGAAAGAAAAAAAAAGGAAGAAAATGCTGATACATTTTTTGTCCCTCAGAACTTAGAGGGACTTCTCTGAAATAGCTGCTCCCATTCACAAAAGAAACAGCTATTTCAGAGAAGGATATCATAAAGTGCAGAAGCTAGAGATTCTTGATATTCAAAAGGAAGCTCAAGGGAGAGAGAGAATGTGTGTGTAAGGAAGGAGTGGCGGGAGGGAAGAAGTGCTTCTTTCTAGTGCAGATTTCCCAAAGAGTAGCCACCATGAAAATTTATTTTTGAACACTCTTGGTTTACCTCAGCCCACTCTGTTGATCCTAACAAGCCAAATTCCTCTGCATCCCAGCTCGCAAATATCACTGTTCTCCTTGGTCTCCATCCTGAAATGAAAAAAAAATGAAAATTTTATTACAAAAATAAAGGCTGCTTGTTACATGACTAATGTGAAAACATATGGCATTTTTAGGGGGCTGATCTTTTACCATGATCTGTGGGGAAAGAGATATACATAAGGAACTTCAACATCAACTTCAGTAACCTTATCTAGTAATGATTTGCTATTGTAGCAATCTCTCCTTTACTTCAATATTGCGCCAAATAATGTATTTTGTCTCTCACCTTTAAATGCAAGAAAATTTTCTAGAATCTAAAACTCTGATTAAGAAAAAATAATGTGCTGTGCACAAATTCTTGAAATAAGGCTTTTCTAATCCTCTTCAATCTAGTATACATTGTATATCAGTGTCTATTCTGACAGAAAAGTGACATATTTTCATATCTATTAAAGAATGGTTTTGACCTGTCTTTCAAATGCCAGATTTCAAAACCTTAGCAATTCCCTGTAACTTTGACAGATCACCTTCAAAAGAAAAATCTTTCACTTGAAGTCCTCCATTCAATTTAAACCTAAGCCAAACAGAACAGGCTCTATTGCCCTGATGCTGCACCTCAGCCCAAAGTTTCCTTTGAAGTTACTGGAACTTTTTCACCTTTTACTCCCTTTTTTTTAACTTTATTTTTTTCCTCATTTGCATTCCAGAGACAGCTTCCCCTGATATTCAGTTACTGGGAAGAAATGGAAATAAAACTAAATGTCAATAGGTTTTATGGGTAATAGGCAGGCAAAGAACACTTCTCTAACATAGTATTTATGTTAGAGCTTCTCTCCATGGGATGTCAGATAGGGAGACAGCATTTGCTCTGACAGCAACAGAAACTTGGTGCAGTTGACATTTTTTCCTGTTCTAATGCAAGTAGGCATGAAGTATTTTTAACCATTACCTCCTACTATGTTTGTACAGCTCATTCTCAGCATTACATTGACATTCTTCACTTATTCTTGAGTATGCCTCCAAGTCACAGTCAAATGCTGAGAAGGCTCAGCCTGTGGCCCTGATGAAGTTCACCACTGTGTCAGTATTATAACACCACTGACACATCTAGACCTGCCCCAAATACAGAGTAGTCAATTGCACCTAAATGTTGTGTTTATTTCAGCATCCCCCATTCTGTTTTGTTTCCCTCTAGGTATACTTTCTCTTGAGCATTAGTACTTCACATACACCAAGGTGCAGAGCAGCATGTTTATTCAAGATATCAGTGAGATATATGTTTTTAATTTCAAGCATATGTTTAAATCTCACAGAAATCAATGAGCATTGCTAAGAGTAGCTACTTTGACGTGCTTTTTTCTTTTATTACATTACCTTTGTTTTTCAGTTTTCCAAAGCTCCTCACAATCTCGTGAACCACAGCTGCCCCACTCTGAGGATCAATGCCACCAAATACCCATGAGTCACGGTGGCCTCCCAGAATGACATATCTGTCTAGAGAAATTAATTTTGGAGGTTTACTTTTTTCCTGACACAGTGATGTTAACTTGAAGTAATTTCTAATTTTCCACATATGTATCAAGCAACACAGATTAATAGTTTATAATATACATGATAGAAAGGAAAAAAATTTCTGAAGACATTTTTCTATATTTTTAGTCAGTGTTGAAGAATTTGTCAAACCCAGTAAATGGATCCCACAAGACCTAAAACCTCAAACTCCATGTTGTTAGTTCTATTATTGAATGTCTACACGTTTCCTCTAAAGATAGAAGCATTTTTCCATACTTCACAATAGTGTGATTCATGGTGAAGCTGATCCACTAGTTATATCTGTACAGTACAGAAATTCATAACATTGTGAATTCATGTGCTGAATGCAGTACTTCTCTGGATATACATAATCAATCACAAATAGCGTTGTCCAAATCATGACAGAGATATGATTACTGAGATAAAATTCAGACTAGGTCTCTGTGCTTCTATAATATGGTTAACAGTTGTGTTTTAGGCAAAAGGAAGGTGCTGCAGTCAGAAGATAAATGATCATTCATTTATCATCATTCTAGGAATGTCTATATATCTGGGTTTTTTTTCGATTATAAAACCACACTGGTTACAAGACACTGTAAGATAGACAAAAAGTCAATAATGGTGGATATAGTGTCTTCTGATGGCACACAAAATCAATTCCCATGTTTTCTATGGGAGAATATCCACTTTAAAATATTATTTCAATTGCAAAGTTACTTGCCTGAAGGCAAATATTTCTATCTTGGTTATGACTCCCCCTTGAAAATCAGCATTTACAGTTAAAGTGCTGTCATACCCTGAACCATATGAAAGCCAGGGCAAACACCATTTCAAAGATCATGCAATACAATATTTCAGAGAAAACTATATTCCTCATCTCCCCCTTGTAACCATGAAGTACATGTAGAGGTCACTGTTCACTCAGATTACACTGAAGGCAAATGATTTTACCTGGTTCCACTGTGCCTCTGATGGTACCAATCACATTGTAAATCCTTCTTACATCATTGTTGCTATGAATGTGCATTTTCACTTTTCTAGTGTATTGGGAAGAAAATGCAAAGAGAAAATCCACCAGATTAGATAATCAAACATCTTGACACCTTTCAAAAGTGTACAATATAAATGACAAGGAAAGCATTTTGATCAAATTTATCTCCTATTAAACCAAAGTAAATCTGAAAATATTACAGTATAGGTTTTTTCTGGATTCACACTTGCACAAATGAGAACAGCATTAAGCCCTTGACAGCTATGTAATATTTCTGATGTCAATAAAATTTATACAGATGAGATCAGAATTCCAAAGATCTTTTGCTAGCAGCTAGTTTTTAAATTTGAAATAGTGAAAGAAAAATGGAAAACATCTAATGTTAAAAAGGTAAATAGTTCTAATTTTCTGCAGTTTGGTGCAAATCAGAACTGACTCCATGTCAGAGTTTCATCCCAGCCAGCAACCAAGCCCCACACAGCCACTCACTCACTCCTCCACTAGCAGAGAAAGAATCTAGAGGGTAAAAGGTAGAAAACTCATGGGTTGAGATAAAGACAATTTTATGCATAAAGCAAAAGCCATGGAAACAAGCAGAGCAAAACTGTTCAACCATCTCCAAAAGAGCAGAGCCCCATCACATGTAATGGTGACTTGGGAAAGCAAACACTATCACTCCAGATGTCTCCCCTTTCCTCCTTCTTTCCCCTACTTTATGTACTGAGCATGGTGTCAGATGGTCTGGAATCTCTTTGGTCAGCTGGGATCACCTATCCTGGCTGTGTCTCTTCCCAGCCTCCCATGTACTCCTCACTCTCTCACCAGTGTGGCAGCACAAAGAGCAGAAAAGGCCTTGGCTCTGTGTGAGCCCTGCTCAGCAATAACAAAAACCTTTCCATATTATCAACACTGTGTTCATGACAAATGAAAAACAGCCTCATAACAGCCACTGTGAAGAAAATTAACTCTACCCTAACCAAAACAAGAACATTCCAGCACAGTCCATACTACTGCAGAAAATAAGACAACCTGAGTTGCATCAAGTGATTTTTTCTACAACATCAAGAGTTGTTTATCTGTACCACAGCTGTAGGTGTAACATCTCAGCCCGAAGGGTTCATATAAAGATCAGTATGAACAATTATATGAAGTTAAACAGTTCATATGAAGTCAGTACATGGTACTCAGACAACATTGAAACGCATAGACTTTAGTCCTAAACTGTAATTACTAATTCAGTTAAAAACAATCTGAAGCAATAAAATTGACATCAGAGTTTAGGCTCTTTTTCTGGAAAAGCTGAGTGGACTAATTGCTTATAAGAAGCAGTTTAATACTGCTTTATATAAGTAAAAAGATAAGACCAAAACCTGGACTCATATGAACTTAAAAAGAAAACAAAACAAAACAAAAAACCCAAAAAAAACAAAACAAAAACAAAAACCCAAAAAAAAAAACAAAAAAAAACCAAAAACAAAAACCCCCACAAAACCAGAACAAAACAAAAAAATACAAACCCCCAAAAACCCAAAAAGCACTCTCAACAAATAGTTTATCAAAGGTGAGATGTTTTTCAAATGAAACTGGTTCAAGACTAGCTGGAAACTAAAGCAAGTAGGTCATATCCATCCAAACAAGACATAATGTACTAATGCTTTGCACTGAGCACATTTCAGCCAAGAAAATAGCCAAAACCAAAGAAATGATGTAAATAAACCCAGCTACTCTATCTTTGGTCAAATTCTATTGCTCTACCTGTTTTTTCCCTGATCCAAAGAACACTCTCCTTAGGAAACAAAACTGACCTTGTCGAATAATTTCCTGTAAAGCCAGGACCAACATTGTAAGATACATTCAAATTTCCTTTCCAGCTGCTATGAGGTGGTGCCTGTCCTCCCATATTACTGTTATGAAAAAAAAAAAAATCATTATCAGTTGCAGACCTCTTACAACAGCACTAAACAAATGGGGGACCAGAAACCACACTATGCTAGATCCCATGAACATGCAAACCAGTGTTGGTCTTTGTTTTAGACAATTTATACTACAAGCTTTGGCAGGAGAATAATCTGGAGTTTTAGCTACACTAATACTAGTAAATTAACATAGAACAATAATCCTGAGCAGAGAGATCAGTTTGGAATGGCCTTCAGCTACCCTGGAAGACAGCACTGGCCACAAGGTTTTGCATATAAACTGCCTCTTGTAAATGGTCCCTGGGACATTCTACTGCCTTGAACTGCATTTGCATTTGAATTAGCAGAGAGCAACTCTGGCCATTCCATAACTTAACAGTACAGGCAGTAGTTTTATGGTGCCTGTCCCATGCACAGCCTGTCTAATCTCGTAGCACAGGCAGTTGATATGTGTCAAAGACATGATCAGAAACACGATCAGTCCAAGTCACCCTTTCTTGTTCCATTGTCAGAAGTGCCATGTTTTTCCTGTTAACACAACTGGAAATGCAGTAATTTAGTGGATTGCAATCACCCAGACTTATTCCCTTGAAGGACTTTTATTTTTGACATGAACTTCTGAGATACAAAGAAAGCATGCTGGATGTTCTGGTTCTTAGGAAGCAAAATATATTTATTGTGAATGAAAGCATGTCTTTTACTGTGAATACATACTTCAGTCAAGCTTTATTCCACAAAACACTTCAACATGTCTTCAGGCCCTGAGGAAATTGTTTATATAAAATATGATAGCAGGAATAACAAGATGCTATGACTTCTCAAGACAAAAGGGAAAACAATAACCCAGTATTTTTAAAGGATTTAGGTTTCATTTATAATTATTAAAACCAAGTTCTAGTATTATTTAATACTTATTGAACAGAAATGTCTGGCTACATCATATTTATACTATATATTTCTACATCATATTTATAGTATATATTTATACATATATAGTAATCTGCTCTATCACTACTAGTTGGCAGTGGAGAAAAGACGTTTTTTAACCTATACCTTTATCATTATGAGCAGTTATCCTGATAACAGTGATAACTATAAAGTTTTAAAGAAAATAAAATTTGGAGACATATTAGTCCATATTACAAAAGACTATTTCCAGATACTCTGCACATACCTCATACGTAACAATAGATACCACACTTATCTCCTACAAAAGTCCTAATGAGAAACATATATATTATTTCAACAGCTACAGGAGAAGCAGAGTACAAAAGTCTTTTTACTCTCTTTCCAAATACTCTCATAACTTCCAAAAAACAATCCCCTAAAAATACCTCATGTCTCCCACGTGCTTACCGCAGTAATGACTCTGCATCATGATAACCAATAGGATGAACTGGAATTTTTGGGAGACCTACACCACTGGTTTTGTCTAATCGGTATGTGTATTCTGAAAGCAAAAGATAGATATTTTTGTATTTACAAGTCTCAGAAAGAAGCTGTACAATTCTTAGCACAGTCTTAACACTGGAGTCAGAAATAATCATTTCACTTTCCTGGGAGTTGAGCTGACATCTTCCCAGTAATTTCATTCTTTGTGCTTTACCAACATGTTTTCAGAAAGACACCAATCAAGGTTCTCCCACAGTCTGCAGTCATGCATTTAAAGATGGCTGGAAATTTTTTAATTATTTGTTCATTTTTGGGGGGTGAAATACTTTTACATAGAAATATTTGTCTTCATGGGAAAGAAGTTCAGGTTAAGCTACACATAAAGAACAAGAGCAAAGAAGGAGCCCATAGTGTGATACTTGGAACATTCAGCTGGGAACTAAAAAAATTTGCCAGTTGATAAAGAGAGGCAGATAAAATCTTATACACTGGACTACTGAATATTTTGGATTGCTGTTTTCATGTACAAAACCAAAACTAAGTTTTGATCTGACAAAGATCAAATACAAATAAATTTTTTTTGCAAATCTCAATCTTCATTATGTGGACAAGAGCATATACAGAGTAGTTTCCTCCTTAATACAACACTTACCAGGACCCTTTGTGATTGAGGGACACAGGGATTCATTTGTGCAATCACTGACACTAGCATGAGGAACCAGAAATTTTCTTCATGGTCTGCTCTGCCATGCTGCTGTTTTGAATATATAACCCCTTCCAGCACAAGTTTTGCTGCCTAGAGGCAGCACTGCCCATCACTTAGGGACTGCTTTTCTTGAGGTGATTGCCTCTCTCAAATATGCTGACCCAAGTGCTGGAATAAATAGTTCTTAATGAATTTCCATCAAAATGATCTGGTTTAGTTGCAAAATGAAACAGCTTAGGCACAACTCAAGCAGCTGAGGAAGCCTGAGGTGGAGGTGATGAATACAGATCAGCATTCTAGGGCTCCCCTAATATCCTTTTACTTTCTCCCACGCACCATTTACAGAAGTGGCCTACTGCAGTGAAACCCAAAGCTGCCTCTTAGCAACAAAGACTAAGAAAGAAAGTGTGTTGTTATAAGGGAGAAAACATCCTCTGCCTTTTCTTATACCAGACTCTCAGAGAATGCTTTCTGTAGAGTCACTCACCTTTTGCAGGATAACCTGGAGTCAGAGGATCTCCTGCTCCATTCAGGTTTAATACATTTCCACGCTGGGCTCCTCCACCTGGAAGGTTCCAGCCATTTGGATAAGGATCTACTCCAGGTGCGCAGTAGTCAGCAGGGTCAGAGTACAGAATAATTCCCTTGGCACCGGCCAATTCAGCATTCTTCACCTGCAAAGCACATCTCCTGTCCCTATCCAGTCCTTTATAGCTTGACCCCAGAGTTCAAGGGGCAGAACAATGCATAAATTACAGTCATTTTTCCTCAGGATCTTTTACAGTGCTTGGGATAAGTCAAGGGCCCATAACTGTCTTGTAATTTTCTGAAAAATATATATACAGATATCAGGTTTCATATGAAAGTGAAAGATTTGCTGTTGCTTTGACTTTTAGTTAGCAGATACCTCAGTGACATGGAAAACATCCTCCACAGTATTGCTACATAACCTGAGTTTGCATTCTGTCATCCAGATCAACACAATCAGCTGACTATTGAAATGTACACATCACGAACAGAAAAAACTGTATCATATTAATGCAACAGTATCTTTCAGGTAGTCCTGTAGCTACCTTATTTACTTACATTATCTCTGAATGTATCTCAGGGTCTGGTCCATATAGGAAGATTGTAATTGGAGAGCTTGAAACTGCCTTTGGCTGAACAAGACTAACTCCAGAGAGACCACATTTTAGGCTCATTATGGCAGAAGGACTGACCTGCATGCTGTTTTAAAAGTGTTCTTGTGTGACTTTATTATTGTATAATATATATCATTCTGACATTCCAATCTGGTTTGCTACTAGATATGACAGTGATGGATTGTGACAGAGTGACAACTAATTCTCAACAGTTTTAAATTTGGGCATTTTAACATAGGGTTTTTTTACTTTCTTTTTTTTAAGGAAATACAGTACTTGCCTTCATCCTCTATCCTCTTTTTGCACACCATTAGGAAGTTTAAAAACTTTCAGTACAGTTCTCCAGATTTTATATAGGCTACCAAATTCTTCAGTATATAAGCAGTCATTAGAAATACTACTGTGAGAATGAGGATAAACTGTAGTTTAAAAATAAATTTATATGACAGGACACTGAATAACCAAATACAGAACTTAAAATAGCTTTCACATAGTTATGGTCTCTCTCTGGTGTACAGAAGCCATTATAAAGAAACACAATATAGACATGGTAAAAAACAGCTGAACCAACAGGGAAGAACAGTCTAGTTCAGAATTAGAGTGTATGACACTCTATTAGTGATATTTTGGAACAATTTATAGAATGGACATGAATATTAAAATATGGAACATTTTCCAACTGATTTGCTTTTATGCTAGAAATACTAAATAATCATCTTCAAACACAGGTCTATGGAAATTCAGCTACTCTAAAATCTCCAGAACACCTCAGGGAAGTGTTTCAATCTCTTGAAAATGCTGAAGGGCAGAGCAGTTGAAGTGGGAGTAACACTGAGAAGGGCAGCAACATTTTTATACAGCGGGATTACCTTATTTCCTCTGAAGATCTTCCCATATCTGGCTATAACAATCTTTCCTGTACAGTTAATTCCCATTTCACGTTCTAATGTAAAGAAGTCCTCGGTGCGGCCATAATTCACATACACCAACTCACCCTGAGAGAAAGAGGCAGGATTTGAAACAATAATGTCAAGGAGCATGTTGAAAGGAGTACGTGATCTAGTACGATAAGAACTCAGAAGAGCTTTGTTCCCACTGAGTATTCCCAGTCAGGAGCTTTATGCATGCTCCCTTCCTGTGGTTTTTGCAGTACAAATGCAGACAACAGCTTGCTGGAGAATGCTACTGCTAAGAGCGCTAGATAAGTACCTGGAGGTCTTGTCAAACTATTATGTAATAAGGTGAAAATAAGCATCAGATTTTGAAATGACAATCTTGTCTTTAGGTATTGTTTTCATTGGAAACAAAGTTTTTATATTTAATTAAAATAAAACAATTTCCTAAAGAGGGAAGCTGAAGCTCTTTAAACTTTTCATCATTTTTCACATCTCATCAAACCAAACAAAGCAGTGATGTTATTCTATCTTTCTTGGGTGATATGTTATGACAAAAGGTCAAAACCCATTAATTTTATCTTACACTGTCTTCCAAAATTCCCACTTCAACTCTTGGAACACTCAAAGTTCTTATGTCCCAGGGTACAGATCATCTACCTGGTTCTCCAGCTTTCTTTGAGTGTCTGAGGCAAGTGAATACAGTATTCCTTTTGTTTTCTGTATTTGAACAGCTTATTAACAAACATCACAAAGTACATGACTGATATAATACTGAGCTGTGTGAGTAGAAGCATTAGCATCTTTCTAGATGGAACTTTAAAGCAGAGCCTGGACCAGGGTCCTGTCAACTTAAATTATTCTACATGTAGAAAGGAAAGATATTGAGAATAATACCAAGAAATTATAATCTTACAAAATATTAATTGCAACCCCTAATGATCATAGAACAGAAAACTCCTGTTACACAGGCCAGCTTTATCAAAGAAAGCTCATCAGCTGATACTATCTGTATAACACGACATGAAGGATTAGTGTTAAATTCAGATCACAGCCAACACCTTTATCGCTAGCTAGAAATGTCAGCAAAAGCTTTTCAAGCATACTCAACACTGTGCAGCTATACCTGTCAGTGTGAGCCTTGGGCAAGCAGCATTTTGAAGTGAGATTGTTCATTTGGCCAGGTAAATGTAAAAGTCTATTTGTTCACCAAGATGGGAAACAATGGCACATAGTTACAGAAATGTCTGGGGAGGTTTACAGCAGCTGATATTAAAGATTTATTACCACAGTTTTTAAGGAAAAGAAAAAATAAAATCCAGTTCTGACTCAAACTAGAGAAAAATATTAAACATATATATGACTGCTCAATTTGAACACTGCTTCATCACAATAATCCCAAGAACATTGGAGCTAGGTCACCTTTCCTACTAGTGATAAGTTGGGTTTTGAACTAAAGCCTAAGGAATTTCAAATTATTCTGTATTGCTCTCCGATATTCTCTGCTACGCTACAGTACACTGTGGTATTCCATCTTTTCCATTTCTATTATTTCTATTTCTGTCTCTGCTTCTTTTCCTACTTCTGTTCCTACCTCTATTTCTTTTACTATGTAGCATTCTACTATCTTACCTCGGGCACTCCTTGGGCTGAAAAGGCGCTGTAGGGTGGCACCACATCTCTAACAGCCTCATATCCTGGAGGAGGAGGCTCAGACAATGATGTGTTGAAAACCTAATGGGAAAGGAGAAAAGGAATAAGGTAAACAAGGCAATATGGAAAAGAAATACTTTCTATTCAGAAGCACATTTCACAAGCATTTGCAATCGAAAGGACTCTGTTCTACCTAAGAAGTGGCCAAAGTTTTAGCAAGCATTGGGCATCCTTTTCAGTGGGCATGCTCAATGTGTGAATTTACAAATCTCATCTCCACTCTTCACAGAGAATCCTGCATAAATTAACACAGGGTTCCCTGAAGTGGTCTGGGTACAGCAGATAAGAACAGGTTAGATAACAGTGGTAAAAATGCTTGCATTCTGTTCACCCCTGAAACTTCTACGTGCACTTCAGCCAGTATGAAATGAACTCATCCCCCTTGTGATAGCACATCTTGAGACCTAAATTCTCATCTTCCAGAAACTGAATTTAGCTGAATCATTGGTACTGTATAATGAATCAGTGCAAATAATGGTGCTGACCAGGGTTTCTTTTCTCTTTCTAAATAACAAGAGTAATTTTCAAACAATTGAATTACATGAAGTAATTCTCTTACATAATTGTTTTTTAACCTATATGTCAGGATGCTGTATGAATCAGGGTAAATATTAGTATTCCTAACACATATATTTATGAAACGAAGATGCAAAATATAAAAGCAAACTGGAATCCCTGATTTCCATGAGCTTGTTACCAGGCCCAATATCATTAAGTGAACAGAGGACAGTTTTCCCTCACAGCCTTCCCAGGTGCATGAAAGTGATTTTGTTCCCTGGTTGGAAAAACTGGTGGTTTTTGTACCTCATTGCCATGCTCATCAATTATTGAGATGTAGTTGGGCTTAGTGTCATCAGGGTAAGAGAGCAAGACATCATAATGAACCAACTGAACTGAATCCAAACCAAATTTCTCCCACTCAGCTTGGACTTGCTGTGCCAGATGCATATTTTCCTTTGTTCCTGCTAGGTGAGGAAGCTGTGTAAAATTGCTAGAGAAAAGGAAGAAATAAGCAGGGTCAGGCATTGAAGGTCATAATCAGAACTCCTCTAAGCCTATCTGGAAATAAACCTCATAGAGATGATCAGATATACTCAGGCTAAATAAGGACTGAGACTTCTCTGCATCTATGTATTGTTATGTTGTACACATAAACTGAGATTAAGGGTTTCAGGCTGTCCTGATCTAGCACAGGTATTTAAATCTTCCTTGCAGAATGGTTTAGCAAGAATGGTGTGATGACACTAGCTATGGGGTGCTGTTCTTTCTTTACTCCTTGTCTTCTGAGCTACAGTAGGTCTGTGCACTCCTATGCACAGTAAGACCTTATCATTGTGAACTGATAAAAGAACTGAGTACAATTATTTTTGTGTATTCAATTTAGAAATGTGAATAATCACTCTAGTCCTTACATGCAATTAACTAGATTTTCTCCTTGAATCCCACAATTCTAATTAATTTTGGCACAAATACTGGTTTATCTAAAAGTTCACTCCTAGTGTGTCTTGCTGGTAAGTAAAACAGAGTGAGTTCTGAGTACTGTATAAACAAGGGACAGAAAAACTCAACAGTTTGTGACTTAAAAGTCATGCCAGTATGAATAACAAACAGTGAAAGAGAGCATAAATAATGAACAGCCCACTGTCTGAAAAAAAAAAAAAATTGTTCAGACCATTGTGAAAGCCCAGTTGTGGAGCCAGCTGAAAAAACCCTCAGTTCAATGAGGCTGTCATCATGATGTCCTCATTCTATCATATGACCATGCCATTAACATGCCAAAGAAGCATGTGTAGCACCAGCTGGTATTAATGAAGGAAATTATATCTTCGATTATGAAGGGATGTGGGATTAGGAAAAACTTAAATTCTGGAGTTCATATAAGACCCAAGCCATCAAAGAAATCCACTTTGAAAGAACTATATATATAGAATAGAAATAGAAATAATAGAAATAGGAATAGTAGAAATAGAGATAGAGATAGAGATAGATAGAGATAGAGATAGAGATAGAGATAGAGATAGAGATAGAGATAGAGATAGAAATAGAAATAGAAATGGTTTGCTTCTAAGGATCTAAAACAATCATCTAGCCCCACTGCCTGACCAATTCAGGGCTGACCAAGTTAAAGAATTTTGTTAATGGCATTGTCCAAATGTCTCTTGAACACTGACAAGCTTGGGTCATTGATCACCTCTCTAGAATGTCTGTTTGAAGTCTGAACATCCTCTTGGTAAAGAAATGCTTCCTCATGTCCAGTGTGAATTTTCTCTGGTGCAGCTTTGAACTATTCCTATGCATCCCATGACTGGATACCAGGGAGAAAAAATGAGCACCTCTTTTGCCATTTCCCCTCCTCAGGAAGCTGTAGGGAGCAATGAGGCTGCCACTCAGCCTCTGTTTGTCCAAACTAGAAAAAATCCTTAGCAGCCAAACACTGCTGAATAAAACCATGTTCCTCTGATCATGCTAACATTTAATACTGCACTAAAAGTCACTGTTATAGTGACAGTATCATCTTCTGGATGACATATACTGAACCAAGAGCACAACTACGTGATATTGTGAGTGAGAATGGTTTTCTATAGGAGTTACAAGTGTTTTAAGTATCACATTTTCATTAGAAGTTGATTTATGCAATAACATTTTCCTGTATTACACTCCCATTTAACTGAACATTGTGGTTTTCTTCATTTTCTCTTCTAATCTGACTGCCTGTACTAGTAGTTCTGAGCAGTGACTAAACATCTGCTGTCTTTCACTGCAGGACTAGCCACATGACAGTAAATGAGGTACAATGCTTTCTGCTTACAGAGACAGGGACTTTAAAGGGCAGGAAGGTCCTTTCACAAAGCTGTTTAACAACAGATGACTTTGCAAAAGTCAAAATACAGGTTAAGACTTTAAAAGACTTGAAGACTTGGTTTTGAATGTGTATGTTATAGTCCAGTACATGACTGCTACATAGCAAAGAGACCGTACTTTTGAGCTAATTTATCTGCAATAGTTCATGGCAAATACACTTAAAATGGAAGCAGTGGGATTGCCACAATCCCATAAACTGAAAATGGTCTTTTAGTAATTTCGTACATGTACAACTCCATGCTATGTAATCAAACTGGGAGTATGAGGCAAATCCAAATTTGTTGATTATTCCTACAATAGCTGATCCTCTTTCTTTACACTGAAAGTAAATTCCTATCAATAAATGATGACTTGTGTCCTATTACTGACTGGAACAAATATAAGATTTTAACAAATACTACACTCTCTTAAGAGAAAAGTAATCCATTTACAAGATCCCTAAAACAAATCAGGTACAAGTACCTGTAGTTAAAGCACCTAAGTTACTAAAATAGAAATATTTATTACATCAATTAAATTTTAATAGACTTTTAAATACCTATATTGTAATGTTCCATTGTTTTGAATTGTTTGCAGCATGCCCAACAAGTCGGAGAGGTGATTTTGTCCATCTACTCTGCTTCATGAGACCCCAGCTGCAGTGCTGTGCTCAGCTCTGAGACTCAACACAAGAAGGACAAGGACTTGATGGAACAAGTCCCAAAGAGGCCATGAAAATTATCAGAGGGCTGGAGCATCTATCCTGAGAAGAAAGGCTGAGAGAGTTGGGGCCGTTCAGCCTGGAGAGCTCTGAGACCTTAAGCATTTTCCAGTGTTTGAATGGCGCTTACAAAAAGGCTGGAGAGGGACCTTTTCCAAGGGCATGCAGTGATATAAGAAGGGATAATGGCTTTCAACTGAAAGGGGTCAGCTTTAGATTGGATATTAGGAAGAAATTCTTTACTGTGAGGGTGGCACAGGTTGCCCAGAGAAGCTGTGGATGCCCCATCCATGGAGGTATTCAAGGCCAGGTTGGACAGAGCTCTGAGCAACCTGGTCTAGTGGAAAGCGTTTAGAACCAGAGGAGCTTTAATGTCCCTTCCAACCAATTCTATGATTCTGTGATCACTGGGCTGACTCCCATTTGATTTTTTTTTTTCTTGTCTGAACTGATTAGTCTACACACTACTTACTAAAGAAACTGCTTGATGTTTTCTGCTTTCATTTCCGCCATAAATGCTGTCCTCATGTCCTCATGAGTACTCAGAGATGTCTTCTTATCTGTAGGTTTTGCAAACCAGCCTGTACAACACATGAAAATACCAAATTAAAAACATAAGAACAATATTCCCATCACACATACCACTTCTCTTTGGTGTCACCACAAGATTTTCACTATTTTACATTTTAGAACTGTTTTTATTTCAGCGCATACAAGCAGCTACATCCTAATGCAGGCTGCAAAATGATGGCAGTGTTAGTCCCACAAACAGCAAGAGAACTTACTTGTCTAGGTAGATGCTGAGGGATATAAAATACTATCTTACATTTATTTATCAGTTATTTTCCTGTAGATGCTAAGGAGACTTATCTATCATCCTTGAGCACGAGAACATCATGCTGTCAGTTATATAGTTACCACAATAATAAGGCAGCAGCTTTACAAAAAATGCACAGAAGCACAGGCACACTTTGTAAGGAAACACACTCTCTGGTCTGTCTGGCTTCTTTCTGGAATCCTTCCCTTTCTGACCAAGCACTACCAGAGTAAGTGATGAGAGGAACAGCTGGCTAGAAAGTGTTCCTGACATCTGTTTTTAAGTCAGACTGAACACAGTCAGTGCATGTGCAGCAGCAGCAACATGGGTAGTGTGAATGACAGAACCAGTGGGTTCAAGAGGGCAACAAGTTGACACCAGTGAGGCACTGGTTACTGGCACAGTAAAAGGTTCTGCATAAGAGAGGAGTTCAGCTGGGGCTTCCCAATGGCAGCAATCCCAATTACATACCAAATGGCATTGCAAAATACAAGTGGCTCCTTTGTTTTCCTTTCTTCTGTAAACTCATCATGATTCATATGTGAAACTAGAAAGAAGGTAGCAAGGGGGAATCTCTTGCAGCAGCAACCCTCTGTCCTGCCTGCTTGGGACAAGGAGCAGGTGAGGCACTGAGGGACTATTTCTCCCTTCCTGTCCGTGCCCCTCCAGCCCCATGTTTACCTTCCTGCCTCTGTGGCTGCGGCTGATGCTGTTTGAAGGCATCAGGGTCGAGGGGTATGTTTTTTGTCCCCTCTTCACAATCCCAGCGCCCCTTTCTCTTGCCCACAGCACTACTTTACTCCTATTTACTTGAACAAAAAGTAAATAGAAAAACAAAGCAAAGACACAAAACCCGTTCTCCTGCGGAGAACAGAGATATCCCAGAGAGGGTCAGTGACTGCACCTGCCCGCTGTGAAGGGCGGGAGGCACGGAGGGTGGTATCGGCCGGCTCAGCGCGGACTCACCCCGGCCACCCCTGGCACAAACTCCCGGGCGCTGGAAACCCGCCCGCTTCTCTCCCCACCCCAGCCCTTCCTCGGCCCGGCTCCGAACCACGTCCCCCGCCTGGAGCCCCCGATGCGAAGGAGGGTTAGTCTGCACTGTACCGATGAGGAACCCGAGGAGGAAGAGCCCCGCCGCTGCTCCCAGGACGACAGCCCAGAAGCGGCCGCTGGCTGCCCTGGGGCCGGCCGACTCCGAACGGGCACCGAGCGACCTCCACATGGCTGCCGGCCCGGCTCGGCCGCCTCGCCGCCCGCAGTGCCCCGCGGCGCCCGCCTGAGCCCGGCCGGGAGGGCCCCGCTCTCCCCGCCCCGCAGCGCCCGGGGTAAGGCCCTCCCGCCGGCACGCCCGGCCCCGCCGGACGGCCGCTGGGTGAGCTGTGGCTGAGCTCTGGCAGCCGCTCCGGGCTGCTCGCCTCCCCTCTGCCACACCCCTGCCATATCCTGCCGTCCTGTGTTTCACAGAACCGCAGAATCAAATAGGTTGGAAAAGACCTCTGAGGTCATCGAGTCCAACCTATGACCAGCACATCAACAAGACCATGGTACCAAGTGCCACATCCAGTCCTTCCTTTAACACCTCCGAGGATGGTGACTACACCACCTCCTTGGGCCCATTCCACTGTCTAATCACCCTTTCTGTAAAGAAACTTTTCTAAATGTCCAGACCCCTGCCACAGCTTGAGGCTATGTCGTCTTGTTCTGTTCGCGGTTGCCTGGGAGAAGAGGCTGACCCCCACCTGGCTGCACCCTCCTTTCAGGCAGTTGTAGAGAGTGATAAGGTCACTCCTGAGCCTCCTTTACTCCAGGCTAAACCCCCAGCTCCCTCAGCTGCTCCTCATAGGACATGCACTCCAGAGCCTTCACCAACTTCATTGCCCTTCTCTGGATGCTGGAATGTCCTTCATGAATTGAGTGGCCCAGAACTGGACAGAGGATTCAGGGTTTGATCTTACCACTATTGAGTTTAGGGAGATGATCACTTCCCTCTCCTGCTGGCCATGCTATTGTTGATACAGGCCAGGATGCCATTGGCCTTTTTGGCCACCTTAGCACACAGTTATTTTTATTTACTACAAAGGGCAGTGAGAACGCAGAGCAATGACTTCCACACTTGGTTTGCCATGGATTTCTCACACTGTGCCATGCCATGCCATCCTCCACAGGCCACACACCAGAGCTGGCAACACCAGCAGGGCAAAGCTGAGGGGGAAGAAATGCAAAGCCAATATTTTAAATTATACATTTTAAGAAACATTTTACTCTAATACCTAACACACTCTGTCAGGCTATAATGACTCTTCAAAGAGATGTGTGCCCCTGTGAAGGTAGGTTGACTACCATGTACCTATATGCCCTGTGTTTCATTCCATTTTATGGAGGCACAACCCGAAAGAGAGGCACAGTTGCCAGTTTGAGGACAAGGCTGAAACTTTGTCCACTTTTGACTTTGCTGGTGTCTTTTTTCCCACCTCTTAAAATTATCACTGTATGATTTTGGAAAAACCTCTCCCTTCAGTTCAGTCATCATATTTGGGGTGAGTGTACACCTTTAAGGCCATGAACAGAGAGGAACTTTGCCTGCAGAGGTGACCTTACCAGCCCTGCATGGATTTTCATCCTCAGAACCCTTGCTGGATGCCTGCTAGGGAGACAGCTGATGACAGGCGCAAAAAGTCTGAAGTTGTGTTATACCCATGTCCACATGCAGTACAGGCAGTCTGTACTCAGCAGCAGCACAAGGACAGTGCACTCTCTACAGGACTGCTCTTATTGAGCCATGCTGCTTGCTGATGCAGACAAAACCTGAACTTAGGGTGAATTCCAGACATTGGACTTTGAACATATCATGCCAGGAAATCTTGATACAAGAACACTAGAGGGTTACTGTGCAAAGCAGGAGTGCCTTCGAAAAGCAATACACCAATAATATAATTATTTTTTCTAATAAATTTTCTGAGACAAAAAAACCCTGCAAATCACCAGCCAGAAGGTAAAAAAAAAAAAACAACAAAAAAAAACCAAAAAACCCTATATTTGTTATATTGGTCCTGTCTCCTACTTTATCCTATCGTATGCAGTCTGACCCCGCTGTGCAGAAGCCCTGCATATGATACTCTGCGCAGGATACTCTGTCACATTGCCAAGTCAAACTCAGATGCCTGACAAGTTGCCATCATATTATTGACAGTTGTATAAACTATTCTGGAATCCCCAGCTTTCCCCTATAATATATAGGGAACATAAATTTGGAAATGCGCATGGTGGAAGGTTTTACTTCTGCCCTGCAGTTTACTTTCCTTCCCCATCCTGTACCTGTGCATTGTGCCTGTATTTGTTACTTCTCCGCTATTCACCAGTGGATGATGAAACCAAGGCAGCATTAAGCAGACTGAAGAATGAATATGTCTTCTGGTGTTCTTAGAAAGATTAATTTGGCCAAGGCACCTTTGGGCATAAGGCATCTTTGGGAGAGCTCCTGGATCAGTTAATTGGTTTTTGAAGCACTTGGAAATTAGGTTAATGAAGCACCATGGGATTAGGCACTGAACAAAAACATACCTTAACTCTTGATTAATATTCCAGAGGGATTTAATCAATCTCAGTAGTTTATGGCCACACTTTTTCAAGTGAAACAAGATGGAAAGGAGCAGTGAGGAAATTGAGATGAGAAAATTGTTGAAAGTTTAGTGTTGTTTAGTACTCTAACTGACCTTCCCACACCACGTAGAGGTTCTGAATTACTGCTTTGATATGTTTTATATATAATTTTTCAGTGTGCCTGCAGCTTGGGCAGCACATTATGGACTTTAAATATACAATAGCAGCAGTCAAAGTTCATAGAAAAAATTTATTCAAGAGTAAATGGCGATTGTGATAAATGTTATGCTTGTTTTATACAGAATCATATAGGTCACTTTGTAGGCAAAGCCATTTCACTAAACCAAAATTAGGAAGGGTTGATGTTTCTCCTGTTTCTGTGAAAAATCTTCTACTAATGAAAGTACTAGAAATAATTTTTGTTATCTCTGAGATTCAAGGAATGTATGAAAATTTTTGTGTTTCAATACATCTGCTTGAAGAAATAAACTGGGTTTTGTGATGCAGATTTTAGGCAATGTTTTTGTTAGGATTATCCACTTATTTATCATGACAGTTTTTTTTTTAGGATCAGTTGCAGCCAATGGTAGAATCTTTACTTGAAGGTGTTAAGGAACCTACTTGTATGTTAAGGTGTTGTTCAAACACAGATACAGTAAGTTCAACTTCTGTGTTACTTTCCTTTTAGTACCCACAGAATAACTCTATTCTTTGCTAACCCTTCAGCATGTGAAAATGTTGTCACAGTAATTTACTGCACATAACACTTGGAAATATTTGTGGGGAGGGTTCTTCATATACCTACCAAATGTATGCTCTGAGTTTACTCAGATTTGGGACTTAGGAAAGGATGGGGACAAGTTGTCTCAGTAATGGTTTTTGCAGTAGCCTTTCATAACTCTGAGTCACAAAGCTATTTTGACAGATGATTGAGTTAGGAGATTCCAAATTCTTTTGTTTAGGGCAGAAAACAAAGAAGGTAGAAGTGGCTATGTCACTTACAACCTACTGGAAGAAGAGCCAGTTTAGTGTGGAGGTAACACTACTGTGGTGTCAGAGGCCAGCCTTTATAACTTGTCAATTAAAGGTGTGTTTGCTTGTAGCTGCCAGTCTTTGTTACAGTTTTAACTGTGAGAGAGTGGATGAAAAGAAGATGCTTAAATGCAAAGACTTCTGCTGTAGAATTATGTCAGGGCTCAAGAGGAGGCCAGCAAGCAGATATCATGGGGGTCACCTGCTACTGACTGCTCTATAAAGCTGAGAAAATGGGTCAAGCCTTCTTTAAACAGCTAGAAGTTTCATGATTACAGGGCCTTCAGCATAAGAGCACTCAAACAGGCTGCCCAAAGATGTGGCATTAAAAAATCTTGGAACTTCTCCAAACAACTGAACAAAGCCCTGCACCACCTGATGTAACTTGGATACTAGCTCTGTTTTGAGGAGGAGCTGGTCTGAAGTGACCTTCTGGGGTCCCTTCTAATGTTTTCCTATGACTCTGTAATTGTAATAGAGAGTGGCTTGTAAATTAATATGTGGGCTGCTTTGTAAATGTGGAAGTCTGTGTTTCTCTGTTTATTTCTCTGTTAAAAATTTGAGGAACAAATAGTAAAATAAAAACACTTGCCTCTTTCCCAGGGAGTCTGTAGAATTAAATAATTTCCTTAAAAAAAAAAAACAAACCCACTACCAAAACAAAAATAAAAAAAATAATAATAAAAAAAAACCACCCCAAAACAAACAAACAAAAAATAAAGAAAAAAAACCCAAAAACCTCAAATTAACAAGTTTCAAGTCTCTATTAGGCTATAGAAAGAATCACTAATTAAATTCTAAGTGGTTTGGATAGAAGTTATTGTTATATACTTCATGAGTGAAATAAATTGCATATATTGTTGTAAAATGTCAATAGAAGAGCATGAAATGAAACCTAGAAGACTTTTCACCTAGAAACCTTTTCTTACACTTTATTCTAGCTTCATATTTTCAAACAATTCAAAATATCAGTTTCACACTTTTTATTCACATAGGGCATGCAAATAATAAGTAGATATATAACTCATGTTTTCCTTTCCCCTACTATATACTCTTCTCATTGTATTTGCATTAGAAAGGACATAGATAAAACTTTGAAGGTGCCTAGGAACCATGCTGCTTTTGATTTTCACAAGTCACTTCAGTGCTTCTGAAACATCCCATTATGCAAGGTGCCACATATGGCTGTGTACTGGAAAGAAAATGTGAGCTTGCACAATATTTTTCTCCCTACAGGTCTCTGTATAAAGAAGACAGAATGCTGCTTCTGTGTCTACTTAAAGCACTAAGTAACCCTAGAATCATTGGTTCACAGAATAGTTTAGACTGGAAGAGACCTTTGAAATCCACCTCATCCAACCCCCCTGCCATGGGCAGTGACATCTTCAACTAGACCAGGTTGCTCAAGAGCACTTTCCATCCTGACTTTAACCTATCCAGGCATGGGACATCCACAACCTTCCTAAGCAACCTGTTCCAGTGTTTTACCACCCTCATTATAAAGAAATTCTTCCTTATATCTAGTCTGAATTTACCCTTGTTTAAAATAATATCCTTTTGTCCTATCAAAACAGACCCTACTAAAAAAGTCTATCCTTATTTCTCTTACCTCCTTGATTTGAATTCAAGTAGTAGTAGTCACCTTTATTGCCTGCTGTGTTGGGTTTGTACCTTAACCTTTACTATGAGCTTGGAGATCTGTGGAGTTTTTGCTGTGGTAAGGTTCCTTTTCCTGTGACTCTGGTGACTCAAAAAAAGCAACAGAGCAGGGCTGCTTTTCTACTGTAATGGCTCACTAATTTTGTCCTCCTTTCCTCTTCTGGGTTCCTTTTATATCCTCTTTCTGCCTCTCCCAGCTCTTAAAGGTCTCCAAGGGAATCAGTTTTTACAACCTAAAGGAAAGGGTAATGAATTTGCCATAGTAACTAACTATCCAGGTGTACTCTTTTGTTGACTCCCTTCTGTCATGAATGGTGATACTTGTTACTGTGTTGGAAATGGTTGTGCTCCCATCTTCGGGGGCTTCCTAATGAAATGCTGGAACAGTAACTTCTACAGAGGTCATAGAAGTAAATATGCATCTATTTGCAGAAGGGAGTTGGGTTTTTCTTTGATTGTTCTTGCACCAAAGACTGGGGTGCCAAAGTGGAAAACAAGGAGGATGAAGCAGAATAATGTATGTATAGAAATTCTCTCAGATGTTAGAACATAGCTAATATCAAAATATGTGCCTCTCTGAGAAATCAATAAACTGCAGTTTAGTCATGTTGCAGCTGCCTTATGATGAGCATCCTGACTATTTTTGCTTTCCTCAAAGCTGCAATGGAATGCTCTGAAGTCTGCAAATACTCCAGCTTTTTCATGCTACAGGAGCAAAAGAAAAGAGGGTTTTTTTTCTGTTTCTGCTTATTTGCGCAGACTTAAGTTGTAGTGCCTGTTAAATAACCCTCCTTATTGATGGTGTGCCACAGTTAGCCAGTGTGTATTCTTGGAATTTTACAGAATAGTTTTGTTGCTGTGATTATCACTGTTGTATGCATTTTGGCTGTTTGTCTGCTTCTAGCTGCTTATTCTTTAAGATTTTTTATTGCAGCTGGAAGAAATTTAGTATATGTAGACAGAAGCAGGGAACCATTTCAATTCTGTTGGTGAACAAGACATAGTGACTTCAACTTTTAAAAACAAGTTAAAAATAGGCACTGCTGTTATGGACATTTGTGTTTGTTGTGTGATTACATCGTAATGCAAAATATGAAGCTTATTTTTTTAACAGTTTCCTGTTGTGAATTTTATTTTCTCAGAAATGAGAGGCTAATAATTCTCAGTGGGATTTTTGTGGCCAGATGTAAGAAATAAGTACTTGCTCAAGAAGTTTACAGGGTCTATTTCAATTTTTGTCCTATTTGGGACAATTCTGTGGTTTAAGGTTTCATGCTCCTTTATTTATTTTTATTCCTTTTATTATACAGAGAAATTAGAATACTTGGCCTTAGCACCATTTTTCCTGGATTGTTTGAAAAACTTTGTGCACAATATGTCTTTTATTCTTTACAGAGTCTGAAGTACAGAGTCTTTCTGACTTATCTGAGGTCATTGTAGTAGACACAAAGTTCTCTGATTTCTCAGCCCAGTGTCCTGGTCATAAGACTACAATATTCCAAATCCAGACTGTAATATTCCTAACGTCTACATTCTTCTTTCAAATGATTAGCTAACTAATTATTTTTATGGGCAACTGCTGGTATTGCAAAGGCAAATAGTTTTGACAAAGATAGTTATTCACTATGTGCATATAGAAAAATGAAATGCTACCAGAGAAAGTTCCACTTACTGTATCATAATTTCCACTGTCAGTAAAAATTGGGGAGGATTTTCCTCTCCTCCATTTTTCTGCATATTTCAAGCAATGTCTTTCCTTGAGGACTATCCCAGCGGCCTGGGAACTGTCCCCCAAACAGACATCTAAATACTTGAATGATTTTCAGTACTGCATACAAATCTGTAGTGTTGGCCTGAACCACAGCAGTTTTACTCACTAGTCTTTTTAAAAAGAAACCGCACCAGCATGAAATTGGAATGATACACAAGTAAATCAGACTCCTGAGCTTTTTGTGGTCACCATGCAAAGGACAGATTGAAGTGCACTCAACCTCCTGATAAAAAAAGCAATTGGGAGAGCAATAAAAGGATATGCAGCTGTAGAAAAAAATGTGAGCAAAGGACAGAGTTCAGATTAAAGACAGAAGCTGAAGAAAGGCAAGGCAAGAAATAAACAACTCTTTAGAAAACCTCTTGTGAATGTCCTGCAGTGTAAAGGGAAAAATGCATTCTCCTGACCTGACCTCTAAAGAGATGTCATCAGTTCTCTGAAACTCTATGTGAAAAGGAAGTGCTAACATCTGTTTTTCCATGTTCAGTCAGTGAATTTGATATTGTTTGAAGAAAGAAATTCACTTCAAGAATTCAGTCACATTGGCTGCCCTACACAGCAGTGTAAGGAAAGCCCTCTTCTGCTGAGACTTTTTATGTTGAAAATGCATCTAGTGGAGCTTGAAACAAGCATTAAACTAAATTGACTGAAATGAGATTCTGGCAGCTTTCAGGATGAATCAAATTGGTTCTATGGGGTCCACACCATCCCTCACTCACTACAAGATTGCTTACTTCAGTTGTAAATATCTTTACGTCTTGTCTTCTTAAGAGATAACATGATAATTCCTACACCTTTGTGGTTCAGTTAAAATTACATCTACCTCTGAACCTGCAAATATAAAGTAAATGAAAACAGTGACTCTGAGGAGACCTACCATGTCTATCTTTTTGTTTCTTTCTGTGTGAATGGCAGGCACTAGAGATCAGGTCCCATTCATGTCTTAGTCTATTTTAGTTGCTGAATATCATTATCATGAAAAAAGATCTCTTCACAGATGTGAGAAATGCAAACCAAACACATTTCCTGCACCTCCATGGAAGACTGAAGTGAAAAGATGTATGGCAGTAGGTACATATGGTGATCAGTTCAGTATGCCCCATCAGAAGCTGATGATGGTCAGTGAAATTGATGGAGACTTTAGGTTTTGTTGCTAAAAGACTACTAAAAATATGCAAGTTGATGAGAACTTACTGGATATTTCTGGATGCTGAGAAGGAGCTGTGAAGGTTTGGTACATTTAGAATCCCAGTCTATAAATGTGATCATTGAAGTAAGATTACATTTGTTTTCATATGTGGAACATATGTGAGATTCAGTGTGCTGTATTATTAATTTGTGTTATAGGGGCACACCTGCATCCTCAGGTAGGACTGGTGCTATGCATATGTAGAGATGCCTGTGAAATATGGCACTCTAACCGTACATATTTGACTGAAGGCTTTGCCATGAGTATTTTGTCAAAATGTGTAAGCATTTTTCTCTCACCTGAACACTTTAAATAAAGACAGTCAGACTCACAATATTTCACTGATTCCTTGGAGAAATTGTGTTGTACATTCCGAACCTCAGAGTTATTCCTTCAGACATTCCTACAGAAAGGGATTAAAAAAAAAATGTTTCCAATAGCAACTTGTTCTTCTGTTGGAATAAGCTAAAGTTATTTGAAAAGACAGCATAGAAATAGGGAAGTTGGGGAGAATGAATGCTAGTTTGAAAATGTAAATGGAACAGCCCTAAATTGAAAGGGTTTTGATGGGGAAGTGAAAGCGAGCAATCTATCCTACATAAGTTTTATAGAATTGCATCCTATATTAAACCTCAGTCATTAGACTTCCTCACAATGTGCATATCTTCCCCTCTTCTGGTGCTCTTGGCCTTCTCAACATGAACCTCCTGGACATCACAACCAATCAACGCCTTCTGTTATTGTCTGACAATACTGTTTAGATTCTATAGGAGCTAAGGATGTGCCTGCAGAGCTGGTATTCTGCTAGAAAAAGGATGAGAATCTCTTGCTCTTCTATATGCAACTACTTCTTAGAGCTTATTATAGCAAGTCTTTTTAGATCTAGTCTTCAGAGCATAAGTTACGTGAGGGACAGGGAGGGAGAACACAATAATTGATGATTTCTGGAAGCAAAAGGTAAAATAGGAGAATAAAATTCCTGACAACTGGCATATGTAAATAATGACTCTTGGAATATCTCGTACTAACCCCTAAATGTTACTAACCCCTAATGTTACTAACTCCTAAATAAAAGCAACTGATAATACATACATATTCTTTTAAAATGCAGTTTTAAAAAGGATGATTGAGAGATGGATTTCTTTTCCTTATGTAATTTTTGCATTTACCCACCAGATGGCAGCTACAGACTGCCCACTGATTGGTGAATACTCACCTCCTATTCATATAACATCAATGACCCGAGACTATAGTATGACAAGAGCTGCTTTGCTTTCAAGAAAGTCAGCAAAAATAAATACAACTGTAAATTGAGCAGTTTAGGTCTTCTGATTTCCAGTTATGCTTGCTTTATATAAGTGCAGTTACAGTATTTACCATTTGGGAAAGTGAGGAATCTGGACTTATATGTGTGCAAAAGTGTGCCTATGTAATGTATTAAAATCAATGGAATAAATTAATTCTTTGAGGATTACATTCTCCTTATAGCTCTTTTTCTGGTCTGGTCAGGTCAGGTCAGGTCCTCAGCTTGTGGAGAGAGACAATGATACACATTCAATCTATTTACACTGGCCTAAGCTCATGAAACCATAGCCCCAGTTTGACAGCATCTGGTGACATGCAGCCCACTGACTGCACTGACACTCGATAAATCTCATGCATTCAATGTGAGAGGCTCTGGTCAGGCTTTTTGATACTCATGCATTCTTTTCTGCCTTCTTATGACTTCTTTCATTCCCTGTCATGCCTACTCAGTGGGAGATATGGCAGTACACTGAAGCTTGTTTGGAGTATTCCACCTGTGAGGAACCTGCTAGGTTCTCATCTCCTTGTTTCAGCCCAGTCTTCCACTCCTTTATACCACTGTTAAAAAAATACCTTAGTTCTCCCACTCTCACATCATGAGGAGCAAAAAAGTTGAAGTCTGACTTAGGTACTTTGAAAGCAGATGCTTAATTTTTTTAAGTCAGAGATGATTGCCAGCATTTTGCAGAGATGTAACTCTGCTGGATGGACCCTGTGCAAATTTTTCATGGGATGGGACCTTGCTAGAAGGTTTGCTGACTAAATAGTGTGGAAGAGCTGTCACCAGAATGAGTAGGGATATATCCAAGATCACAGAGTCTATCTAGACAGAACTGAGAGAGATCCCAGGTATTCTGGGTCCCTAGCACTATAGCACTCACTCTGTAAGCAACTTCTCTTAAGCTATTGTTTTCTGTAGTTCTTAGAACTGGTTTTAATTTTATGTAGTGGCTACTTAATTTGGAAATTACTGTCCAAGGAGGACACAAGGATAGCAACAGGGGAAACTGATTTTTCCTGAGAGATGACAGATGTGTGCTTTGTATTTGGCTTTTATTTTGCCTGTGTGCTGAGAGGTTTTCTGAGCCAGCAGGGTTTGATAGACATAGAAAACCCCAGAATTTTAATAATTTTAATACTTTTGCTGCTCCACTGGATAAGCTATTCCACTGGATAATTTGAGTGAGCAGCTGGGGAGGGATCATACAGAACAGAGATGAGCACTAAACAAAATGAGGCCTGGTGACTAAATGACATTTGTGTCTTTCCAGAGAAAATCTCTCCATATTAGTATAGTTTCTCTGTATTCAAGAAAGGGCAGCAAATGGCTCTCTATCTAATTGGACTTTGGCCAGCCTTGACAGTGTTTTTCTAAGAGGATTTTTGTATTTTTATTTATCTTTGAACACCTTTTATCCTTAAAAGAAAAAAAAAGAAGCCATCCCTCAAATGAAGCTTAAATCCAAAAAGAAAAAGTTGCATAGCTGAGTGGATGACAAGAAATAATATTAGAGCTTCCCCAAAATAGCCTTTTAATATAGAATGGTGCAGGGTAGGAGGTGTATGTCTTTTATCTATGGAAAAGAAAAAAATGAAACTTTTTGCATGGTTGGGATGTGATAATAACTGGGGAATCTTGCACATGTGTAGGCTGAGGAAGTAAGAAGCCAAGTAACATAGTTTTTGTTTCTTCAAACTCCATGTGATGTGGATGAATAAAGGGAAGGCTTCCTCTCTTTGCAGAACTAGTTTTTCACAGAAAAACCTAATCACTCTCCAGCATGACATCCTGGTCCCCAGCAAGCTCCTGTCTCAGCAGGCTCTAGTGCAACTCAAGGCTGATGGAAACCAAGGCATGTACAAGCTTGAAAGGAAAAGTGTATTGAGATCAAAATGTCTCATAGTAGGCCAGTGTGCTTCTTAACAGGATCCGGTTGGACTGTAAATCTGTGGGTGAAGTGCAATGCCACAGGCTCTTCTCTTGCTCTGTTGACCTGACAGAAAGGAGCAGCATGGTGGTGGGATGCAGCTCAGGCCAGCCAGCTGCAGCCAACACATTCAGTCAGCTGGAAGGAAGCTGTGATGCCACATCTTGATGCACCTGGGAGGGAGCACAAAGTGAGGGCCACTGGCATAGGTCCCCTTGTGCCCTCTCTCTTTCAGGGTGACTGAAAGAGAAGACAA
Organism: Vidua chalybeata; assembly: GCF_026979565.1. NCBI lineage: Eukaryota > Metazoa > Chordata > Aves > Passeriformes > Viduidae > Vidua > Vidua chalybeata. The sequence goes on along the minus strand of NC_071531.1, from coordinate 80,752,455 downwards.
AAGGCTGAGGCAGGGTGTGTCTTGGTTCTGTGAGCAACTATTCCAGTTTTGTTATCCTTGGTTTTGATCTGAGAACTGGTCTTCAAAAGGAACATAGCTATGAAATTGATCTCTTAACTTAGCTGTTTGTCTCAGTTCTACCTTAAACAGCAGCCTACACATTTGAAAGGCTGAACAGATGAGAAATCACAGGCCCCCTTCTTTCCTTCCCACACATTTCATTTGCTGGTAGCTTTTCTGAAAGGCTTTGCCATTGACTGCTTCCTGACCTACTTTATTTCACACGTGTAGACCGGGAAGGTTTTCAGCAGTTGCTGATCATCCTCTTCTGGAAAGTAAAGCTGGCAATACTATTTTTATTTTCATCTTAGGGAAAAGAATGTTAGTCGTGCCCTAAGGCAAGGTCATAATTTGCCTTCAGTTTAGGAAATGTGAAAGAACATGCCTATTAGAGCTTTTGCTTTGGATATTAACTGCCAATTCTTCACTAAAACAAAAGAAGCTGCATCCTTATATCTTCAGAATGTTTTGAGACCAGCAGGGACACCCCAGCCTGTTGGTGCCTTTTTGTTTCCAGTCTTGGAGGTCAGGTAATGGGTCTAAGTTACTGTTCAGTTTTCTTAGAGCTTTTGAGACTTCCTTAAAAAAAAAAAAAAAAAAAAAGAAACAACAAACAAACACAAAAGTAATTTCACTCAGCTAAAAGTATAAAACTGATACTTGGTGCTGTGAAACAATATAATGATTCTTAATAAAAAAATATGGTTTATTCAACTTAGTATTGGACTAGAGTAGTGGTAAAATCTGCCATCCTAGAATATCTATTGTATAATTTATAGATCTCTAATAGCTGCTGTATTACAGATTTCTTCACTTTCAGTGCACAGATACACAGAAAAAAACCAAACACATTATATTCCTATTATTTAAGAGCAACACAGACTGTAGAGCACTGCAGAAACTTTAAATTACTTGCCAGTAAGTCCTCTTGCTGCAAAACCAGAGTAATGTTTTTTTTTTTTAATGCATTTGAAATTACATAATACTGTGGAATACCTGTATTGTAAAAATCCTTGAAGTTGCCAACTGCTTTGGCTGTGGGCGGAAGATACTTTTTTTTTTTTGTTTGTTTTTGGTTTTTTTTTTTTTTGGGGTTTTTTTTGTTAGATAAAGTATCTTTGCAAACTTTTTATCTATATTTTACTGGGATGTTGGAATACCTCCTCCATTTGTAAATTGAGTCATCACTAAAGAATGATGCTATGGTGCTTCGCCAGCCAGTCACTTTTAATAGGAAAAATGTTTGTGAAGCTCAGTTTGACTGTTGGTCCTTGTCTTGATCCTACTGATTCAGGAACTGGTAGTGCAGAAGACTCTGCTCTTGGACCTTTTTTGACATGTTCATGCTGCATGGCAACAGAAAAGCTGGGTGGTTATTTCTAACAGATGTTATACATGAGGAAATTACATCTTGCATTTTTTTTTTTTTAAGAATATAAACATCTTGAAATTGTATTATTATTACAGAAGTTATCTGTTTATATTGCAGTGAGCAATGTTGGTACTGCTCCTGAGATGACATAAAAATACCTGTGTCTTTACAGCCCCATCCACTGTATCTGTTACAATATATGCCCTTATGTCTTTGCCTTTTTCTCATATGCCACACTGGAACGCATGTTGGAGAAGAGCATTATTTAACAACTGCAATAGAAATATGTGCTAAGACTTAAAAAAATTCCCAGTTATTGCAATATTTCAATTTGAGGGAAATCAAATGACCTTACCTTGCTGTCGTTCATTTCATTTTGCAGACATGCATTGGAGTCTACTTTTGGAAAATCATTCTTTCTGAGGTATGTGAAAGTTCACATCTGAGAACCTGAGATCTCTGTCTCTGACTTGCTATGTCAACTGGAAAATTATCCCTTCTGTTTTTTTTAGGACTTGTCTATAAAATAAAACAGAACACACTCAATTGTATTCACATTTCAGTTTCATTCACATAAACATATAAAGCAGTCCTCAAATGAAAAATATTACCGTGAAACATGTCTTGTTTTTCCCTCATTTATATTCCTACTATTATGTAGAAGACAGTAAGCAAAGGGAGAAAGTGATCAAGTTAGAAAAAACTAGACTGCTTGGAACAAAGGGAGGAGGCAGAAAATGAGATGGGCATAGCTGAAAGAATTGAAAGCTGTTGAATAGCCTAGATGAGGTTGGATAATCAGATTCATTGCCTTGAATTTCTCCCCAAAATAATTTGGAGGGTATTTTTGTTAAAGGAATGCAGTATTTTCTCTGTGTGACATCTCAAAAAAAGCACTGCAGTGTTTCAGACCAGTAGTGTCTGTGCTATTCTGTAAATCCCTGTTGAGTACCTGGCATGGACCTAAATATTCATGATGCTCAGAAACCCTAAACAGACCAATGGTCTGAAGGGTGTGAATGGGGCTATGAAGTTAAAGATCAGCGCTTTAGGGACGTCGTGCTGTTGTGTATGTTTGTCTTCTCACTTACACATGATAGGTTTTCGAACATACCCTAGGGTACTATGACCCAGACATTCCTCTGTGTATTAAATAAAAGAGAATTAAGTGGAAGGCAAAGAGTTCTCAAACCCGACTATCATCTGTTGTGGCATTGCATCTTTTCCTTCTAGTGCACCATGGACCACCATATCCCACCATATCCATCCCTGCCTCAGGCAACAAAGCTCCCCCTACCTATACCCTATTTATTCTCCTCGCCATCATTCAGCAACACACATCAGTTTGACTTAGTTGTCTCTGCAGATTGCTGACAGCTACTCAGACAGCACTTTATTTTATAAATGAGATCCCTTCCTATTTTAGGTCAGCAGATCTGCCTAGGTTGTGACAATTGCTTTCAATTGCTCTGTGCTCCTGTAAAAATCACTGTCATAAAACTGTATCAGGAGATGAGAAATTACTTCCTTCCTGGCCAAAATTTGTGTCATAAAATTTATGAAAGCTTTGAAAAGTCTTATTCATTTTTCAAATTATTCAGGAAAAATCTCGACGGCATTTGGGTTTTAATTCTCTGTATATTCATGTGCCTTCCTTGTCCTAATAGTGTGAACTCCTTTGTGAGTCAATGAAACTCCCTGTTTTCTCTCTGTGCAGGAATTTCCAGTTTTGTATCCTACCCACTGAACCATTAGGGCTGCAATGCTATTGCTGATTTAATCTTTCTTTGCACACTGCCTTGTTAATGTGTAGTAGTATCATAGTATTGTTGCATTAATTTGTTGGTTTTTTTTTTTTTGGCATTTTTGCTAGAATTATGGTTTGTATTCCTTTACATTTAATAGACAGCTATTAAATGTTAAGCTTGTCCTTAAGCCTGCTACTCAATATATCTTCCATAGAAAATTTCTGTGGACTTTCAGACATGTATTCTGATGTCATGCTTCCAGAACGTTTTTCATGGTGCTTTCTAGAGCAGTGGTATTTGAGTGATATTTGGATAAAACTCCTTCAAACTGCATTATTTTCAAGAAAGGGTGTGAAGACAGATGATGATTACTTTCTAAGTGATATTCCATTTATTTGAGATGAGTCAGCTGCATGGTTATATGTCTGCCTTCTCTCATTGTGTTTGAACATTGTTTATAGATTTGAGTCCTGCTTTTATTAAAGTCATGGACAAATCTCAAACTCTATTGAAAGGAAAACTACATCTCTTTGTTTAGGACTTATTTTAAGGTAGCTGCAAAATCCCTTAGATTATATGAAGAAATTTTAAGATGATGTGGTTATTATTATTATTATTATTTATTCAGGTTTTGAATTTTGTTATGTATATGCCATGCATACATTTTCTTGGGTGATTTCTTGGGCGATTTTTTAATAATAGTGGCTTATTTCATTTATAATTAAACTTTCCACAGCATTTTATGTAACCTGCAAATTGCAATTCTGTGTTAGGATGAGGACCAAAAGGTGGAACCACTAAGGAAGAAATAAGCAATTCATTTGTAACAGCAATACTGCTTCAAATGTAGAAATGCATAATAGGAGTGAAATCATTCCTCTTGACAGAGAAACTGGAATTTTTTTGCGGGATTAGAAGTCTACATTAGGAAATTCACGTTTTCCTGTAAATCATGGTCTGAGTTATCCTTCCCATTGTTAGGGTTCACTAGGATACTTTTTTCCTAAGCTAGGTAAGAGTTTGGGCAGATTTGAAAGCTTTTTTGAAAAGCAGGACTAATAGCCTTTATTCTCCAGGATTAATGTGTGTGTCTCATGAGTAGTTAAAGTTTGAAGACTCTGTCACAAAGCCTCCATTATGATTAAAGCTGTCACTAACTGAAAGCCAGGTCAATCTCAAAAAGATTTTCAAATATAATATTTCAGGTTGCCTTTTCTCACAGGACATTTGTACTTGTCATTATAGTAGCTGTTTGAAATTAATAGCAGTAGTGAACTTTGCAAAATGTGGTATAGCCCTCTCTTTAGAAAGGGTAGCAGAAGCAGAAAGAAATTGTTATTGCCCTTAGTTTTTTAATTAACATGTTTTCTTCTGTGGGCAGTCAGGCACACTAACTGGTAAGAATGCAGTGTTGCTCTGCATAATGAGAAAATGTTTTCTTGCCAAAAGAAGGGTGAAAAATATCCATGAGATTCCCTAAGAGGGCCAGACTTTGGATTTACCTGTTGCCTATATTTCTGCTTTCTTCTCTTATTTTCCTTTCTTTTTATGTCTCTCTTGAAGTAATTTCACTATTCAGCAAAATTTCCATAAAATTAAATAGAAATTAATGTTGACTCAGTGTTTTAATCTTAGGTAATTTCTACCAGTGTCTTCACTCTGTAGGTTGTCACTCTGAGTGGTCTAATTAAATGTCTCATTTTTTGGTTACAACTTTTTTAAGCCTGCCTTGGTATTAGATGGTTGGGTTACAGTTTTCTAACCCTGATCAAGTGCCATAATCTGTCCTCGTGCATGTCTAGCACTCAGCTATGCACATTGACTCAGCTGTGCCAGGGGACTATAAATGATGATGATTTTGTTCATGTGAGACCAAGCATCTGAAATCTGTTTTCACTCACAGTTTGAAATGGGCACAGTCCTTTCTGCAGCAATGTCTGTCGCTGAAGGGCATGTTCAGAACTTTAATGCAAGCTTATTTGAAGTAAACTATATAATTTGAAGCAGGAATCCTGAGGCCTGGCTGTCCCTTGCTGGGCTTAAAATGAGTGTAAAGGAAAGACTTGTGTCTCTGTTGCCTGTTTGATGGATGGCATCAGACAGGGTGGATAGAAAAAGTACTAGTATGAAGTGACGAGTGTATAGAAGTGCAGAGAGCAGAACTGGTAATGAGCTTAGATAAACCCAAGACAGATACACTTATTGGACTTGAGTGTCAGAGGGATGCACTGTGTGCTTTCTGTTGCTGGAACGCCAAGGATGCTGTCTTGGTCTCTGTTCTTATGGGAAAGATAAGCCACCATTGATATTGTCCTTTTTTTCCTCTCAATGTGGCAAAACTAACAGATATCATATCCTTAGTGCATATCTATCTGGATGAATCTACCTCTACAATGACAAACTGGTGGTAGGGCCAACAGTGTCAGGGAGCATCATGGTCTTTTGGAGCCTGGTGCAGAAATCTTGCATGGATAGAAAGTTACCAGACTTGCTGCACATTCACTGTCCCCTCAGATGGTTTTTCACAACTGCTGTTAGGGCTGTTTTGTACTGGCCCCATTCACGTGGTTGGTCTAGGACTGACATGATCTGCAACTGAAAACAGCACTGACAAACTTCCCAACTTTTGTACCCTAAAGCCTTCAGGCTGTCTCAACCAGCTCCACAGTCACTGAGGCTTGGAGATTCTCATCCCATGTATCTGCTGCAAAATGGCAAACTTGTAGAAAATGAATGAAGTAGATGTTTTTCTTTTTACCTTTATCTTAGAATCTCTTAGAAACCTTTCATACTCTTCCAAGCTTTCTTTGGAGGAGAAAGCTAGTTTTTCCTTCAGTGTACCCATAAAATTATCATGCCACTGACATCAGGCTTTCTTTTTCTCCTCTAAGGTTTGTATGGTATTTCTACAGGGTTTTAGGCATCTTGTGAATGAGCAACTTAAATGCTTGTTGGTTTAGCTGACAGTGCTTCCACAAACTGTGAGTGCGCATGTGTATTTACTTATCTGGTCTTCAAAATAATACTTGGATCTGTCAGCATATCCTTCTGCATTTTTGCAGAAAGCCAATTAACCCCTCTGCACCCCTTTAAAAACAGCCAGAAATCATGTGCCAAAGCTCACTGAGGTGCAACTGCTTTATTTCTGTATCTTAAAATAGCATTTTTAAACTCCTGTAGTTAATAGCGCTCTTAGAAAGAAACCTTCCTCTAATCAAAACAGCTGAAGCTTTGCAAAGATGTGTGACTTTTATTTCCTCTCCAGAGCCCTAAAAATGTATATTTTTTTTCCTCTTGACATACCACCTTAAAGTTAAATAAATTATTGGGTATTCCAGGACTGGAAAACTAAGAAGATTTGTATTCTAAAGCTGCTTCTTATAGCTCTAGTTAAACATAGTATTCATGTCCTTACCATTTAACAATGATTTCAGTACTTCTTAAGCAACTAAAATTAAAATATCTTCATTCTTTGACATTTTATCTTTTTTTCCTGAAAGTCCAAAATCACAGCTTGTTAACTGAAACCATCCAAGGGGAGCCAAGCTAGGAGAGGAAGAAACAGAAGACATAGAATAACTGCTGAAACCACCTCATAACTTGGCTTGATTATCAGCTCTCAGCCCAGAGCATTTCAAAATTTGCTCAGGTGTTTCATTCACTTGGATATTTTACAAAGTGGGCAACTTCAGTACTTTTTTTTTTAATTTGTCTTTTGGCAGTCTAAGTAAACAGATCATTTATGCAGTTGCCTCTCTGAACTATGTCTCTATTCAGAGGTCTTCAGACATTGTAAATGCATATCTGAAAATGAATGAATATCTATGTTATCTCCACTGCATCTAAAATTTTTCACATCAAGGAAATATGTCAAATTCATTAACAACAGGCCAGTTGTACTAAATAGATGATTCCATGCTAATGTCTCCTTAGTTGCTTCAGCTGTCTCTCCACTAGCTAACAAGCAAAACTCTGTGATGTCATTTTTTAATATCTTCAGAGTATGGTGCAGAGATGCTCCAAAATCTTTATATTGAAGGTACAAAAAGTATTAGTCTGCTGCATCATCGAATCCATTGGATATATTCCTAGCTTCTTATTCATGGTAGAACACAGCCATCTAATGTGGTTAATTTTTACACAAGGCAGAGATTAATCAGGCAAATCAAAATAAAGAAGAAAATGGCAAATATGCATCTGTAAAATGAGGGTGTTAGGTCAATGTTAATTAAAGAATGATTTTTTAGAAGCAGACAAGCAATAATTTTTAAAAATATGGTTTTTCTAACTTTTAACACCTTATATTAGTGTATAATTATTTCATTAACAATTCTTATAATTTTACATATGTAAAACAATGTTGGTATTTTCTCTTTGCATATTGTTTGAATTAGAAAACAATATATGAAAGGAAGCTGGACAGGAAGAAGGAATTATTTTAAAATGCTTTTCTTTCAAGAGATTAGAAAAAGAACACATAATTTTTGCAAGAGTTTATTTTTTGAAATAATTATTTTCCAATTTTTTTTTTTTACAAAATAGTTTTTGCCCAATTGAAAATGAAAACATTCCTAAAGCAAAGTCACCAATTTTAGACAAGCATTTCAGAAAAAAGAAGAATGCATACTTTTTTAAGTAGTAAAAGGAAGGAAATCCTATTCTAAAATACTCTTAATTAATCTTTGATTTACTCCTGGCAGCAATTGCTAAAAGTTACAACTTGAATGTTTTCCTGAGCCCAATTCAGAGCATACTGAAGTTTATTAAGAGCCACAGCAGCAAAGTGATAGTGGTGGAGACAGGTGCAATGGGATATAAAATCTGAACCTTAATTGAACACCTTTGAAGCATTTCAAGTGATAATCATTACAACATAAACTGCAACACTGAATCTTGAATAAACTCTGAGGCTGTTTCAATAACTTCAGTAGACTTCTGGTTTTCTGCACAGAATCTACACTAATACAACTGAGTCTTAGGTTGTATATTACCAAATAAACCTCCAAACCATTAAGCAGCTTTGGCTCAGTGATTTCCTAAGCCAAAATTCTTTACAGCCAGTGAGTGTAGTCTAAAGAAGTACTTTAGTACTGCAGTGTGTTTGTCTTGTTATTACACTCTAGTGTTTATAGCTGTTGGAGATAAAATTCTGGACTAAAAGGACCTTTGAGTTGACCTAAAATAGTTGTTCTTAGCCTAATTAGTTCACTCTTGCATGAAAAATAGGAAGAGACTCCTCACACTCTAAGCATCATCTCTTTCTTTATAGGCTTTTAAGGGCAGCCAACCTAACTTTATGTGGCTTCTGAGCAGAAAGAAAATTACTAGGCAGAGACATGAGCTTTTCCTTCAGTTCTGCTTCATGATTGCAATGTCGAAGTCAGTGAAATGTGCGAGGAAAAGAGAAGAAGAGTGTGCTCTTAGTAAAGAGCACATCCTGAAGTATCTTTTCAATCCCTTGTGACAGTGACATACAGGAATATTCCAGCCACTAGGGAGAATATGATAATGGCATTGCCAAAGTGGATTGTGTTTGGGTCACAAATATCCACTGCTCATGGCCCTTCTCTGTATTAGGATGCAGGGAAGATAATGTCTGATGAAGCAGCCAAGGTGCATCACTTACTGAATAAACAATAATATATTGATCATTCAGGAAACATGTCCTGTAGAGCTGCTTGCCCTGGAAAATCAATCCTTGGCTAATCTATGTGTTCTTTTAGCAGAAGAATATACAATAATGCTTAAATTACTTGCATATAATGTTGTGTACTTGGAGCTGGGTATCATGTGGGTTTTTTTATCATGTGGGACACTTAGATGTTTGTTCCAAGTTTACTGTTTAGTGTTAAAAATTGTGCTACTGACCTTTTCTTACCTCTTCTAAGTTTCTCAAATATTCTGAAGAGTTGGGAAAAGAATTGAGCTTAAGTAGGTTAAAATTTCTCTGCACTTCCACCATACCATGAAGAGCAAAGAATTGTACATGGTTTCCAGTGGTAAAAAATGAGGCTAAGCGTAAGGAAAAAATTTGAAAGGTATATAGACTGAAAGATTTTTAAAAGTTATGTGAGGTACTGCAGAAAACTTTCTCTTCTGAAATGGAGCGTTCTTCTGCCCTTCAGCAAAATTACAGTTTAACTTACATTAGTGAAGAGTGACAGAGTTGGTGGTTGTCCTGGTTTTGGCTGGGATAGGGTTGATTTTCTTCACAGTAGCTGGTATGAGGCTTGGATTTGTGCTGTCAACAGCATTGATAACAAAGGGATGTTTTAGACATTGCTGAGCAGCACTTTTAGGAGTCTTTTCTGCTCCTCAGCCCATCCCACAGGAGGTTGGGTGTGCACAAGGAGTCAGGAGGGGACACAGCTGGGACAGGTGACCCTAACTGACCCAATGGATGTTCCATACCAGAAGGTGTCATGCTCACAGATAAAGCTGGGGAGAGAATAAGGAAGGGGGGGATGTTTGGAATATTTGTCTTCACAAGTCACAATTACCATAATGGAGCCCTGCTGTCCTGGAGGTGGCTGAACACCTGCCTGCCCATGGGAAGTGGAGAATGACTTCTTGTTTTGCTTTACTTGTGTGTGCTTTTATTTCACCTGTTAAACTGTCTTTATATCAACCCATGAATTTTCTCACTTTGACTCAGATTTTCTCCTCCATCTCACTAGGGGCAAATGAAGGAGCAGTGTGAGAGTTAGTTGCTGACTGGGGTTAAACCATGACAGTGGCTGACAGTGGCTGATTGTACTTTGCAATCATCATTCCAGGGTCTAGAGCAAATTGTTTTGTTAATGAGATAAATCATCAAGTGAACTAGAAAAATACTATATTATTGCAGCCTTGCCCTTTTCCCAGAACTGATTCAAATGAATCTTGTCAGCTTGGGATTTTCATATCAGAAAAGTCCATAAACTGTTAATTTTCCATCAGTATTCTCTCTCATAATACTTTCAGTAGAGATATATTTGAATCTTGTGCAGCAAAAAATCTGGCAAGAAAGATAAGAAATAAAACAGGCATAATCAAAACTCTGTGGCCTGACACTAATAAAGAGTGCTAAAATCCACTTATCACACAATCCCACCTAGATTTTATATCTATGTAGCAAAATAGTCACTAGCTGCAACTCCAAAGCTATCTTTTTCTACACAATCAATGGAAATGTCGAGAGAGAATAAATGGCATATATTGAAGAGGCTGTAATTGCATTTCAGAGCCATAGAAAAATCCATTACTTAAACATCAAACAATGAATCTTCAACTGAAATGCTTCTTTGCATTATCTGAAAATTTTAAAGTTGGAAGTACATCAGAAGTCATACACAGATATCTAAGTGCCTTCTGGAGTAGACTGGACTGCCTGAAAAAGTTCTCAGAACCTGACTTACAGGGAGGATTTGATAATAGAAAATACAATGGAACAGAACACAGATAAAGGACAGTATACATGGAAATATCCATGAATATGTGCATGAAATCATAAAGTAGGTGTACATGAAATGGATTTCATTACTGAAAGTTACCTACCCAACAAATGCTTAAAATTTTCTCGGATGGAGGTTCTGACTTTGATTGACAACATTCCTGTCCTTCATTGTTCTAATTTCAAGAAAGCTTTTTTTTTCCCAATGCTGGACAATGTTGTTAGTAGAGGTAACAAAGCTCTACTGCTATAATTGAAAACACTAATATTGTTGTTACTCATGATAGGCATAGAAGGTGTTTACCTCCTTCATCATTTTATGGCTATCTCTTAAATATTTGAAAAGACCAATAAACATCTCACTAGTCCTGACTCTAAAGAAAACAATTCAATTTTTTCCTTTCTTCTAATAAATGTTGGTTGTCTTTTACTAGTCCTGTTCTCTGAACCTTCTCCAGCTAATCCACGTCCTTTCTAGATTGCCATGTGGAAAATTCAGTGACTATACTTACCAGACATGTAAAGAGGTATCCTGGAAGAGATACAGAGGATAGATGAGAGTCTTGATTCCAAGAATGGAATGTTCCCAAATTCATGCCTATGAAAAAGTGAAATGCAGGCACAGGTGAAGCTGAGCTTGCTCAGTCAAACCAACTGTCATTGAACTTCATCAAAATCTGAAGTGCCAGATAAAGCTGACAGACACTCTCAGATGATATATCAATCGCACTATGAGTTCAATATATTCAGAGTCAGGTTCTGCTGCACCACACCCTTGTGAAGCTGAGACTTCTATGCTTTAGAAGGTATGAAGTGTGAAGTAGCTGTCATTTATTTTGAACAGGCTATTAGCATCAATCAGCTGGATTATTGCACTTTGGGCTGCTTGATTAAAGTAGTCATTCTAACAGACAAATACCATAGGTGGAATGACTGATAATATACCAGTTTTATCACTGAGCTCCTTACAGTCATTGCTTCTCTCATATTTGATATTTTGCATTAAGTACAACACCCATTTTGTTCAACAGCATAGGGTTCTGCTGAAAAGTGAAAGCTTTTTTTGATACCTCCTGGGAACACCTGACATTTTGCTTGTAAGTTTATGGGGTAAAAAGGATTTCAGATTATAATTTTGTGCTTGAGAAATATCATTCAATCAATAAACAATGCTTATTTGAAAAGGCAAAGGAATTAGAACTGTGTCTGTTAAATTTTCTGCATTAGTGTTTTGCTGTATAAACAATGAAGTGCATAAGATTAAAAGACTAAGACACACATTACTAAATCATTGCTTTTCATGTAAAATTACTATGGAAGATGGTTCACCACATACTTTGCCCAAAAGAGAAGAAGGTGTAATGGAGTTCAGTAGTTAGCATAATCACTGTGAAGGGTATTTGGTGTGTGTGATACACACTGATAAAAGGACAGATTGGAGCTGAGGCTGGAAGATAGAATTAGTCTAAATTTAGAAATATGGAGAATGAATTGGAAGATTGCTGGAAAGATGCTTGCTGTAAGCCAGGAACCTGTGTTCTTTTCTTGTGTTCAATAGAGTTTGGATGCTTATGAACCAACAGGAGCATCAAACATGTACTGTCTCATAGCTTCTTCAAAATTTGATTCTACCTGATCTTAAAAAGCCAATTTAGCTTTTCTTTCTGGTCATGATAGTAACCTGAAGAATAAAGAAGATATACTATGAGCTGGTATCCATCTATAATAATGTGGAACAAATAGTGGAAGAGCTTCATACAATCCAAATATTCTTGTATTTTTATTACCATAAAGAGAAGTAAAATAAAATGGCATATGGTGGAATAATTTTGTTAGGACAATAAACGCAAAATGTCTGGGCAGGCTGAAACAGTGTTACAAAAGTCTTTTCTGTGATAGTAAGAAAGCTTAGATAGATTGTCATTTGGCCAGATGTCAGAACATCTGAACTTACATATAAATATATAAGGACAGCTTATTTTCTTAGTTCATCATTGTAGCACAAATAAATGACAAGGTGTAAAGGCTTATATTAATGACCAAGCAAAGTCACCCAAGCCTAATAAAGCTGAAGAAATTGCTCTCAGATTGGTCTAGAAATGGTCTAGAAATGATGCAAGTCATGGGCATGCAGTAGAAAGCAAACTAGCTCAAGCAAGATCACCTAGACCTGGTTACCCAGGACCAAGATCAGTTTTTGAATGCCTCCAAGGAGACTCCATAAGTTCAGTGGGCAACCTATTTCAGTGCTGAGTCCCCCTCACAGTAAAAATGTGGTTCCTGATGTTCAGAGGGAGCCTCCTATATTTTAGTTTGTATCCAGATCTCTTGGACCAGATGATCTCCAGAGGTACCTTCCAACTTCACCCAGTCCATGATTCTGTGGCACTCAGAAAGTACATAATTTACTGTGGTGCCAAACATAAGAAAGACAGAAAGTAAAAGTTGGTCCATGTGTAGCACTATGTCCAGGGAAGAAAAGATTCTATCCCAGGTCATAACATTATTGGACTATTCAAACATAAATGAAATTGGCAATTATATCAATAGTTCTGGTTAAGAAGAAAGGATGGACTCTGCCGACAATTAGATGAAGTAATTTTAAACACTTCTTGACAGAAAAATAGATTATACCCTGAGAGATGTAGCAGGTTGTGGTGTATGACAGTCACTGTCAAAATTGAACACGAGGAAGTATAAGAAGTTGTCAAATTTGTTGGACAATTGTTTTCACAGCAGACAATCTTGGGATCAGTTTGGAGCTGTACTCCTATCACAGCTGAGGTTTAGTAGGAGTACCCTGCGGTGGGCTGTTGGCCTCTTCCAGACCTACCAACATTGGCAGGTCTGGCTTAATCTCCTGTGCATTCACAACTTTATTGCAAGCCCTTCAGAAGACAGTGGAATGCCCTTTGACTCAACAGAGCAGAGATCACTGAAGCTGGTACTTCACGAGTAAAAGTGGAAAGGTTAATCCATGTGCCATATTTCCCCAAGATATTTATCCTACAAGTGTCAAACTTTTGGGAACAAAACAAACAAACAAACAAACAATCCACCAAAACCCAAACAAAAACAAACAAACAAACAAAAAAAAAAAAACCACCAGAGGCGAACAGGAACTAGAATAAAAAAAAAAAAAAGATACAACTGGGTCCAGAGCCAGGAGGAAGAAGGATGATACTTTTGCTAACAAAGAGCTTTAAGGCTGCATGGTGTACAGCTTTCCATAAGCTTACAATATTGGAATTCCACAACTCTCTTATCAAGGAGATTTAGACCTTTTCATCGTTTGCTTTTGGGTTGAAGTTTTTTTTTGGGGGGGGGGCAATTTTATTATTTTTCCTACCAGCACATGGACTAAGCAAATCACTGCAGCAACTGACTTGATGTCATGTAGCATTTTCAGGTTTGAGGTCTGTGCCCACTGTTTTTGTTCTGGGCTACCTGTGTTTTAAAACATTTTCTTGTTAGGCAGTGCAAGTGATGTTAATCTGGGGGGCAAGTCTTGATGCAGGAATATAAATTTCCTGTAGCATTGAAAGTCTAAATTCCTGTGAGAGGGAAAATTGAACCAGAGTGATGAATTCCTAGAGAGGATTTACAATTAGAAATGACCTCTTCAGTCTTTGGTTGTACAGGAAGAGCTTTGTGAGCGAGGTCCTTGTAGCAAAGCCTTAAAATTCTGCAAAGCAATGTCCCAAATGATTGCAGAAACTGTAAATCTGCTCTTTCAGTGAAAAGCAACTGTAGGCACAAATGTGGGAACTATTATGCCTTCTTTAAGGATTAAGTAGAAAAGAAAGGAATTAATTGCTCAAAGACATGATCATACTCGACATGAGATTTGTCTCCTGGTTTTTTTGCCCATACTTCTTAGAGGTGGAAGAGGTGCTGGCCTAATTGCAAGGGTGTCAGAATAGACTGCAGTAATAAAGTACATGCATATCCCAAATCTGTGATAATGTAGATGCTTCTATAGTGCTGCGTGTGGAACTTTATTTGCCAAAATATATATAATATTATATATATAATGATTTTGCATATTTTCATATCATTTCACAGTTGATGTTAAAATACATTAAATTTATTTATGTTTTTACGTGCCTCTTCCACATTTCCAACGATTGTTTTTCTGTTTACTTAATTGTTTATGTTCTTTTTATGTTGTTCATGTCCATGCCTTATTTCTCCTCCTTTATATTCTTCTTATATATTGTGATTTCCCTGGAATCTAATGAAATATGATCAGCATTCACAGTCACTCCTAGACCAGTCTGTTAGAAAGCATATTGGTGAAGAATAGCTGATGAATTCCCAGCACCAGATGTTCTGTCAGACTGCTCACAGTTAAATGAGAACTGTGCAAAAGTATATTGCTCAGTCATCTTCATGATCTAACAACATCTGGTTCATTTGCAGGTGACCTCTGTCCCAGCAGCATTATATTAAATTCTGTGTACTGCATTGTAAAGGGAACTGATTTATTTTGTATCAGGCTGTGAGGAAAAATAGCTACTTTTGTCTGTAAATCAGTCTACTACTAGCTGTTGAAGGAAAAAACTATCAATAAATGAGTATATTTGCTACTGTTGGAATTCCCAGCTCTCAGATAACCCAGAAATTTCAATGGCTCTTTTATGTCTAACCAAAGTATTTCCCCTGCACAAATGTTAAAAAAAAACAAACAAAGGCAAGCAAGCAAACTGTCGTGGTTTGACATGGAAGTGAATTTTTTCCAGGAAGTTAGGTCAAACCAATCAGTGGTCAGGTTTAGATATTGGCACCTGGAGTAACCACTGAAAGTATGGACACGCCTCTGAGAACACAGGGGGTTAAAAGCAAGAACTCCCAGGAGAACTCTCTCTTTTAGTTCCAGTCGTCAGAGAGTGCAGACTCTCCCCTGCCCAGCCTTAGGCTGGGTGGGGGAGGGGAAGCCACGCGGCCTTGTCCAGGTAGGCCGAGGGGGCTGAGGGTCTGGAACCGAGCCAGCTCCTGTGGACGGAAGAGTAGAGAGAAGCAGAGATGCCTTTACCCCCCCCATGTGGGAAAGAGACGGAGAGCCTGGCGGCACCTAGAAATCTACCGGCAGAAGAGAAGGAGAAGGGGGGGAAATGCCCAGCGTGGGAGGCGGAACGCCAGACTGAGATATCGGCCGTCCAGGGAGTCTGAACTTTTAACCCTTTCAAGGGAATGAGGGCTTTTTTAAAAGTATTACTCCTCCTTGATTTATAGTAGGAGAGATAGTCCGGGACCTGAGATGTTAGAAGAAGAAATATTTAAGTGGGAAGAGATGATGAAGTAGCTTTTTAACTAGACTTTTCTTGTTAGCCATAGACTAAACCAAAATCTCCTGCAATAGAGACTGCATTTTAGGGGATGCAGTGGTGACCCAGGGAGACCTGTTTCAGCTTCGAACAGCACAAAAATAGCGAAAAACGAAAAAAGCTGAAGAAAGAATAATGATGCCCTCTGTCTTCGGGAAGAAGATGAGTCCTGTTTTTAGACCCCTCGGCCCCAGGGGAAAATAGGGGGGACTGTAGTCCCAAGATGAGAAACTGAACTGTTATATCTTTGCGTCCGTGGCAAAGCATCCTTAAAGGAGCCCTATAAGCAGTCTGTCCATGCACAGTAGTGAGAGCACTGTGACATAGAAAAGAGAGTGTCACACTGGCAGATTTTTCTTCCGGGCGGTTGCCATGTGTGACAGGGAAACACAGGGGGGCAGCTGTGTTTCCTGGGGGGCCTGTGGTGCAAGAGAGACTTCTCTCTCCCTTGATAGTTTAAGCATAGATTACCTAAAGAGTAGTAATTTGATCAAGAATCCCAAGTGATGTTTCATAGCTAAGTGTGTTTAGAATTAGGAAGAAGAAGGGTAGTTTTAAAAAGTCTTCATCCTAGATTTAGTTTATGTGTTTTCTATATTAGTAGTAGTTTAATAAAGTTTTTTTCCTTTGTTATTAAACTTAAGCCTGCTCTACTCTGTCCCTAATAACATCTCACAGCATTTATTTAAAAAAAGTACATTTTCATAAGAGTGCTAGCATTGCGCCAGTATCAAACCATGACACAAACAAACAAAAAACACACCCTACAAAAAGAAAAAAAAAAAAAAGCAACAAAACCCGCCAGAAATTAGATGCACAAGTTTGCTTTCATTAATTTATTACTTCTGGAAATACAGTTACAAGCTGTTAATCTCTTGATTGTAAAATTTCATAGTGCAGGAATTTAAAAGGTTATGTTTTGGAAGATCAGATAGCAGAATGCCAATCTGGGACAAAATTTATCTGCAGTGCAGTATTTTGATGGAGTGATATGATACTGCCTTGTCCTACACAATATTGTTAAAGGCAAAACAGCATTGCTGTTAAATCCATGCTTCACTGGGATATGTGCAGATGATTTCCACTGCTGGCAATCTGAGGCACCTTAAAATTCTAAACTTTGTGGTGCAGAATGGAGGGTGGAGTGAAGATCCCCAGGTCAGTCCTGTTCTTGGCATGATGCCTTCTCAAATATGAATTTTTTTCATCAGTTTATTGCTTCTTAACTCCCTAGGTCCCATAGCTGATGTTCTCTCTCATGTATCATTAAAGAGGGGAGCTATCTTGCCATCACTCATGTGGCTGCCACCTCAGACCCAGGCAGTGCAATATCTTCTTGGTCTGCAAATCGGTGGGGAGCGCAGTGGGAGCTGCAAGGCCCTGGAATTGTCATGGGGGAGCTGTATGGCTCCAGTGGGATGTGCATTCCAGCAAGTGTGGACAAAAAAAAAAACTGCTATGAGGTCTGATAGAAGACATAACCTCAACATCTGCTGAGAATGGAGACAACTAAAAAATCCTGTGGCACACAATTAAAATCATCCAAAACCATATATCCTTACATTGTCCTTTCTTTGACAACAGCTGAAAAAATCTAAAATTTGCATACAAGATTGCTTTTTTAATCAAGGATATATGGCTCATCCAAATTTTTCCTTTCCTTGCCTTCTCTTATGTTTATCATGATGTAAAGGCTTTATCCAGAGATCTGGAGATACAGATCCAGATATTTGATGCGAACACAATGAAATTCAATTTTTGCTTGTTCATCTGAAGACTGACTCTGATTTAATTTGATTTGCCTAATCAAAATCTACTAATCTTCTAGATGAGTAGAACACAAAGTAGCTGTGTGAAGGGACATGCTTCTTCTTGCTACTGAAACAGAATTTTAGCAGTCTGTTCAGTATAGAGTTTACTGCAGTATCTTTCCTATTTCTTTTAATAGGTCTATTCAAACACACAGAACTACTAGGGGTACCACAGTCTTATCAACTAAGCAAAAACAATCCAATAAAATCTTGCACTGGAACTCAAATTCTATAATTGGTGACATTGATACAATTATACAGATAAGGTTTCCATTAACTGCAGTGAGAGCTGCATCTGTGAGACCAGTTCTAACCTGGGGGCTGTGAATATTACTTGGATATATAAGTCCTATTGAAATATAAGTCCTATGGAAATATAAGCTATAATATTCTCTTTTGCTGGCAGAAATCTGGTGTAAATGTAAGCTGCACTTGGCCAACAGGGTAATCACTGTTAACATGGGTTATCTCTTTGTTGGTCATCTGGGTTAACAGGGAAAGAAATCCTCAGCCTAGTCCTGCTCCTCATTGTGCATCTGTAAGAACATTTTGTTGATACTGTCTTTCTATTAGCCCAGTCTGTAATGGTGTGGTTAGAACAACTCTGGTAGATGTTTTTTGTTCAGTTCAAACACAAAATACAATCAGCTTCTATGTAATTAAGCCTTTCAACTCTGCAGTGAATATTGACTGCAGAGCAGTGCTTGACATTGTTGCTTCACATACAGAACCTAATATGAGATGCATTGTTTCTGCCTCATTTAAGGCACTCTCAGGTCAGTGTTGTTAAAGATATTCCTCCCAAATAATCTATTTTGTGCTCTCAAAGTCCTTATGGATATCTTCATAGTAACATGATGCACTTAGTGCAAATGAATTCACAAACACCACAATGAAAACATTTGTTGTTCTTCTCTGCTTCCTAGAATTGGTGTCAATTATATCACAAGCCCTTTTTACAAGCAGGGAGAGAGAAGAATTTGAATGTCTGCAGTGTAGAATGCCTGTGGTTAATAGCTTTAAAAAGAGCTGAGGTATCTAGATACATATGCCAGCGTTGACCTTGACAAAAAAATAGGCTTTAATTCTTAGTAATAATAGACAAAGGGCATATTGAAACAATGTGTTAGAAAAATCTCTGAGCTATTTTTCAAACAAAGAACTTGGTTTAAGTCAAAACCAACTCTAGCAATGCTCTCCAGTGGATATGTGTGTCCCCATTTGGGTACTTTTTTCCCCTATCATCTCCAGTTGTTTTGGCATGGATAGGGCCATACATGGGATTTTCTTTGTTAATGATAGTGCATCTGAATCCTGTAATCTGTTTCCAGGCTGAGTTTCGCATTCTGCAATAGTCTGTCAATCAGACTGTCCCTCAACCAGGACCAGATCTATCACTTATTCCCCATCAGCCACCAAGCACTTAAATTAGGATGTTATATGCAGGATCCCTGCTATATCCTATTCCCCTGAGAAAGAAGCCTCACAGAAAGCATAGAGATGTATTAGTGTTCAGCACAGTTAATTTCCCACCTAGACATGAGTCTTTGGTGAAACTGGGTAGTATTTCTTCTTTTCTTCATTCCACCCCATGCACCTCACTTTGTAGCAAAGAGCTGGGCAGTTTGTATGTGGGAAGATGAATATGACCACTATTGACTTTTGGAGCAGATGAATTGCACTGTTGTTGGTAGTGCTTTTCCTGTCTTGAGTAAGACCACCTGTGGATAAGCATGCCTTTGTTTTGAGGCTGTTCTTAGCTCTGGTTCCTGTGTACTTCAATTGCTTTGAAGAAATTTGCTTGACTGGGTTATATATCTATGCTGGGATACTTGACTTGTGTTTATCTCTTCATAATGGAATATTAGCAGGAGAGTTGTCCTGTGAATCTTGCTGAGAGCAATGCATGTGCATATGTAAAGGCATCCTTTGTAAGATTGTTTTCACCTCTTTCCTCTGGGCTTACTTTTATATTTTTAGTTCATACCCAAGAAGTGTATTTGTTTAACTTCTGCTTGACTTCTTTTTATTTTTATCTTTTTTGATATTACCATGTTCTTTGATAAGGATAGGCCACTCATCTGTCATTTGAATGAGAACATTCCTAAATTTTATTATTCCAACAAAATAGTTTTATCCCCTAGAAGCTGCTAGTGACTGCAACTAGATTTCTTTTAGACAATTTTTTTCTGATTTTTTTTCAGTTTTCCTTTAACATTGCCCTATTTTTTAAAGTCTAATATTAGACTTTATGGTTCATTGGAATATATTACTATCATTGAATTTTCTTCTTTGTTTTTCCGAGGATTTAATAATTCTAGGAACTCATGCTTTTTCACTAGCTCTTCTGGCTATATTCCTTTCTCTTTAAAAACTCTGCTGTTGTGTTCTTCTTTAAGTGGCTCCTCAGTCAAGAATAATCTAGATATATCTCCTCATTACTGACCTATCTATTTTGAAAAACAAGGGATTTATTTTAATTATTCCTTGTTCCTAAGTAGTTATTCATAATTTCTTTGTATTTCTTTGGGACAACCAAATCACTATCTCCTCTGCTGTTCTGAAATACTTTTTCCTATGTAGGTTTGTTATTTCAGTGGCAAGAAAGGTTGCAGAACAGAAAACAATACTTTAGAGTTCTCCAATCCTCTGCTGAGATTTGGGTTTCTTTGACACAAAATATTGCTGCAGTCATTAATTCATTTTTACTTTGCTGTTCTGCTTTTCTCCTTGATTTGATGATGTGCTTGGTGATTTAGAGTAAGAGAATGGATACTCAAGTTTGAAAACAAAACCTGAAAGTCTTGATGCAAACACATTGTTTCCTCAGTCTTAACTCTATTCTTCTGAGAGCAAAACATCTTATTTGAGATGCTATAGTCTCTCTGAGCTGGAGAAAACACATATTCATAGTGTAGACATGAACTAAATTGTATATCAGCAAGGCCAATAGTTCCCTACATTTTTGAATTGTGTAGGTGTTTCTAAGGGGAAAGCACACAGACAATTGTGGAATGCTCTGGATCAGCAGAAGCTGGGGACACATTCCCTGCACATGTCTTCTGAACATATGTATGCTTTGAAATTTGGGCAGCAGTTTGGGGCTATCTCAGCTTTGGTTCTTGTGTGTGTGTGTGTGTGTGTGTGTGTGTGTGAGTTATTGAAGTGGACATGAAAGGGTTTCAAGGTGTGTAGGTGTGATTTGGAAGTTCTCTTACTGATAAATTTGATAGCTTGCTCTTGAAAAGCAGCTGCTTTCATTGAAACTTTTTTTTTTTTGGCTTTTGCTTTTGAAGTACATCGCTAAATACTCTACTTAAATATTCTCAGAAAAATGGTTGTTAAAAAACTGCTTCATGATGGAATCAAACCCTTCCAGGTGTCTTTGACTGCTTTGAATGTTGTTGTTAGTATTGTTTTACTTATGGTAATAAGTACTTTACTAATTAATATCTGCCTGAGTGGACTTCTCAGAATAGCCATTTTCCCTTGTCATCGTTAGAAATTACTCTCTTGCTCTTGCCATAGAATGGGTAAAGCTTTGTTGGGATTTCTTTGCTTGTTTTGAGTGTAAAGGTAATGAAAGAGTAAAAAAGGCACAGAGCTAAAAATACTTATTTTCTGAAACCAGTATCTTTCCTGAAATAATATTTTCAATTAAGCTCTCTTTTCCAATAATTCAATTTAAATAATAATATTATGGATAAAGCTGTTCATCTGGAGATTAGACAAATTGTCTGAGTTGTGGTGAAATCCAGGACCATGTAAGTGCATTTTTTGATTTCAAATATGTATTTCCCATCTACAAAGTGAGTGCATTTATTTCTTGGAAATGCTTCCTAACTGAAAACATTGGTCTTCTTTGTATGACATTTTTTAATTTCAGCTTCCAAAGAACTTCACAATGCCAGACAAGTTTCACAATTCCTGTTGTTTTGGGAGAGACAATTGAAATACCAAGCAGACAGCATGCCTTGCTACACTAGTACAGGACATAGGACTGAAGCCAATATCTCTTAGATATCCACTCATTTCCCTAAATATCCTCAATTTTTTCCATTTTTTTCTATATCTAGTAATATTAACAAGTTCTTCAGCTGGAAATCAACTCATGTATTCAGTGATATTATTAATGAACAGGCATGTTAATAGGGCATATCTTGCTTTGGATTTCTATTACCTCTCATGGAAAGCAGGATGCTTGATTTGAAGATAAAAGGTATGTATGGAAGGCAAGATTCCTGGGATGTAGTTCTGACTGTTGTATTGCTTCATTTTTGTGTTAACCTTGGTGTCTTGGTTTCAACAGTTCTGATGAATAAACTGTAAACAAGGTCTGGCTCAATCAGTGCTGTGGGGCTGAAAACAAAATAGCTGTCTAATGTGAAAAACTGTTCTCGCAAAAAAATTACTATGACAGAGCAAACAATGCCAGAGTTCTGATCCTAGACTTGTGAGACATTGGGAAACTCAGATGTAATCACTGCCCTGCCTCAAAGGGATAACTATGTGAGGATAAATATATTAAGACTTAAATGGTCTGTGATGGTAGAAATGGTTAGCCATGGAAAGTCTACATGGAATTTGATGCTAACCCTTGTGTCAGCTGTTGAATTTGATTAAACAAATATAATTTTGCTCAGGGTAAAAAATCCCAATTGTAATGTATCTTTCCATAAAAAAAAAAAAAAAAAAAAAAAAAAAGAAAAAGTGACTGTACCTCATGTTTATAGATTAAATCTCAAAAACATGTTCAAAGTAGCTTAGATGTTTAAATGAAAATATATGCATTTTTAAGTCACTTTTCCCCCCCTACTTCATTCTTTGGAGCAAACTCATAGATATATTTTACTGCTTGAGTTTGGCAATCTTCTACTAGCTGTGTTGTCATCCAAAGTTAAAATCAAAATATTTTTATAACCCTTAAACCAGGAAAAGAACATTTTATACAACAAAGCAAGGTTAAAACTGATCTGTTGCTAAATAAGATAGAAATAATTGAATGTCAGTAATTTCTAAAATTTCTTGGCAGAGTTTGAGAACATTTTTGGCATGGTCGTATGTTAACTACTGTGGAATTAGTCCCTGATGCAAACCTCAACTGTTCCAATGTCCAACAAAAGAGAGAGAATTAGTTTTATTTGCCTCATTTATCTCAACAGTTCCCCAGTCTGAAAAACATCCCAAGGACAGCTCTTAGACTTAAATATTTACTTATTAGAAAGCTTGAATTAGCAAGAAAAACTGGAGAGCTACTGAATTTCTGGGTGCTAGATTTAGCTCTGAAGTTCAGGTTATAACATATGCTCCTGAAGGCCAGATTTTCTCTTTTGGGGGCTGATTTTACTGTTTGGGATATTTAGACTCTTATTTTCTTTGGTTGGGGGATATTCTTGGAAAAATTATACAAGAAACTGTCTGTGTGTGACAAAGGACAAGACATGGCAAAGTTCCCTGCTTCCTCCTCTAGCAGCCACGCTTCCATTGCTAGATGTGCTGCTGATGGTTGAGGTTTTGTATGAAGCACCTCCTCACCCTCCGAGCTGTCACCTCTTCAGAGAGTAACAGCTGCCAGGGGTGACTGCTCTTAGGACAGAGCCTAAGTGGAAGTAAAGTTAGGTTAAAGAGGAGCTAAAGGGAAGGGTGAACTTTCTTTTCCCTCTGAGACAGCCAGACTGGAGACTTTGAAGGATTACTGGTTTGTAATGAATGCTCATTAAAAGAAATGGAGCCATAGCTTTCCTCCAACTTTCTGGTTTGTGAAGATACCTATAGCTTACTCTTCTCATAAAATATTGGAATGTGAGGGCAATGGACTTGAGGAAAACAAACTAACAACTTTGTGCTTGAAAGTGGCTGAGATTGTGGAGCTTGGACACCTGGAAGGCATTCACTGAATCTCCCTCCCTTGCATTAACTGAGTCCAGCAATAAGAATATCTTATTGAACAGCATCTCTTGGTATTTGCCTTCATTGCAGTTATTTCAGCTCCATGTTATGGACATCCAAACAGTTCCAAGGTGAATTATTATAATAAAAAGTAATATTTACCAAATTATAATTTTATGGCTGCTAAGCACAATAGAGATAGCTGGATGACTATTCAATTTAAAGACAATAGATGCAACTACATGAACTTGGCAATGCTGACTGTAGGTGATGTCCCCTGACCTTACAGCTGGGTCTTGTAATAGAAGACATCTGTTCTTTATTATGTCGAGTGTATTTTAGCTACCTAACTCCTTCTACTGTTTCCAGTGGTAAAAGTGTTGCTTTTACAAAAAAAAGAAAAAAAAAAAAAAAAAAAAAAAACCCAACAAACAGTTTCGATAGGCATGTCTCTACTGAGGAATGAATGTTGATCTCCAGGGAACTGGAAACAAACTTTACCAATACTGTAACTGTGCTTTGTCTATCTGCTGAGTACTGAAGATAATTGCTTCCTTTCTCTGGACAAGAACAGCTTTATTTAGTCCTAGATTGCTGTTTTGCTGTCTTTTGCACCTGCTGTGTTTTCCTCCAACTTACCCTTTAAACTGTGCCTTTGATTTATGGCAGTGTAATGCAGTGATCCTTCTGCAAAGGGCAGGGACGTGTATAATAGTCCAGTCATTATTATATTTCATAACAAGAGAGTTTGGTAAGGAAGTCAAATCAGGACCACGTCATATTAATGGATAAATATTTAGAGTTTTTGCACATTCAGACCAATTATTTCACACTGTTGGTATCTTTTCAGGTTATCCTGTCTCATGTCCTCAGGTGAGTTCTTGATCCATTGGGAGCAGTGACAGTTTTCTTATTTTATAATTTTTTGACAGGATGTTTTTACCAAGAGATCATATGGAGCAGTTTGAAAATGCCTAACACATCCCATGTGTGATATTAATTTTTATACCATATGTATAAAGCAAGCTTCCCAGTAATTTTAGTGATTTCTAACCTGCCTGTGTATGGGTAACATTGTAGAAATTATCTGTCTATATAAATGTATTTGTATATAGGGAGAGCAGAATAAGGCTCTTGAGAAAACTTAGATAAGGTAATAGAAGTAGTCTGCTGAACAGTCTGGTATCATTCCTCAATCATTAAGTCATATTTAAGCAAGGTGCTGAACAACTTTGATGTCACTGCTTTTTTTTGGCAGATTAACTAATTGAGAAAACCGAATAATTTAACTGTAAGATGCTCCACAGTAGAGTTGGAACAAAAGTGAACATCACAAACCTCATAACTCTTTCCAGTATCTCTTGTGCCTCCACACTGTAATTGCTGAGCTAAGGCTCTGTGTCCCATATCAGAAAGAGACTGTATGAGATCAGTCTAACACATTCCTACTTAGTTTTAAATGAAAAACCTTAAAGTATGTTTGTTTGGAATTCTTATTTGTACACTGTGAAGAGGGCTGAGCTCTGCACATCCCACACAGTACTCAACATAAATTCTGTCCATTTAAAACTCATAATAAAGAAAAAAAAAGCTTACAACTGCTGATCTAAATGCTTATAGTTGCCTTGAAAATTCCTACTTTTTCCCCGCTCTACCATCTTGGGGTTACAGAGGAGGAAAGGCAGATGTGAACAGTTTATCTGCCACAGATTGCTTTAACACTGTGGGTTCTTTCCAGCAGAGAGATGTTTGCCATGCGAATGGCACATACCACAATGGGAAACCTGCTCTGTTTGTGGGCTCTCAGAAACCTTCACAATTCACTTAAATTCTCAAGTCGCCTCCAGGACCTTCTAGACTGAGGGGTTGGCCTCCTCTGTTTGATTCAAGTATTGCTGTTACTTTCTCACTTGCAAGTGTGTGAGGAATTCAAGGATGAAAGAAATACCACTTATGCTGAGTTTGACCCTTGTCTGTTCTGAGCGCTGAGCATCTTCCACATTTTAAAGCAGCAGAGAAGAGTGTCAGAGTAGAAAGAAGAGAAGCTGGCTGAAAGGAAGTGAGGAGGTGATGTAGCTAAGTATGTATGTCTTAATCTGTGTTTTATTTTGCTATAGAATTCACATCTGTGATGGAACATGGTGGAATGCAACTATTGGACAGGTTTGTTTTCTTTATGTCTCATAACATGTGGCCTGAGGCAGTATTGCTGTTACTTGCTATGCAAGAATCACAGCCATAAATCACTGTCAAAACAAAAATGGATAAGCAGACGTGCTTTGAGAGGTTAGCTGCTTAACACTTAGGCCCTTCTTAAACTTGTCTTCTCTGAGTTAATTAAATAGCTGCAGGACTATTTTCTTTGGCTCTAACTTCATTTTCCATGACACTGATTGCCATGATATGCACTGACACCCCAGAGACTGAACCAAGAATATTCTATTCAAAAACATTAAATAATTGCAGCTAGAACTAAGGAACCAGTGTTTCCAAGTTTCTGCTAGAAATAATGTCTGTGTTTGGTGATTCTGGTCCCACACAGAGTGATCTGCAGTATGCTTAAGAGGTGAAATTAGAATTCTCTACAGATTTAAGGGAAAGCGTGGATCTTTGCAGGCTAAATACTTCCATGAATTAAGCTGTACTACTTAGTTCCTATTTGGTTTTAGATCTTAGATGTTTGGTTTGGATCCATCTTATTTAAACTGGAACTGTATCAGCAACTATCCTTTTATTTGCACATTTGAGTAGTTAAAAAAGATTGTTTCACTAGGTCGTGTCCAGCACAGTTTATGAAAAATCTCATGAGTCAAAATTTTTGTTGTGAATCTGTCAAAATTCCATGGTGCAACAAAGAATGACTTTGATCAATTAAAAAAAAAGACAGATAATTTATCATTATTTCTGTATATGATCTTTTTCATTAATTCAAGGTTCAGTGCCATATCTCTAAGGAAGCTGAAATTACTTATACGATTACATGTTCAATTTTTTCTTTCTGATATGCTTAGGAAGCTATCCATTAAAAGACATTTTCAGAATAAAAAGTATAAAAGGCTAAGTGACTGCCTGGTCACGGGACATGATCACACCCTGTTATAATACTTATAAATATTTTTAGTCCATCTGAAAACCTTTTTAAACTTATATATATATATATATATATATATATATATATATTTATATTTTATATCCCAAGTTAAAAGTAATTTATATATTTGACATATATAAATTATGTATAATAATATATAATATATAACCTATAATATATTTATATATTTGACATTTATATATTTAAATTCTACCCTTTACTTTATCCAAAGCTGATGCCCTAACAAAAGCAGCAAGGTAGTCTCTGTGTCTTAAATTCTACTTCTTTCTAATAATTATATGTTTTTTATGAAATAGCACAGAAAAGCCTGGACAAATCTGAAGAGATCATGTCATCAGTCACACAGATGGGCTAAGAATATTATGCAGAAAAACTACATGCTGTCTGCTCAGGTCAGGCACCAGATTGCACATTAAGGACAGACAATCTGATAATCATTTAGAATACACTTATGAGCAGACAGGAGCAGAAGTTCTGGCCAAAGTTGTTCACGCAGTTGAAATAGTACCAGTGGATGGTAATTTATCACCTAAAACCCACAGAACTGAGCTGCAGCTGGACAGGCTACCAGCCTACCATGCCAGAAGTGGGCAGCTGTATAAAAGCCATATAAAAATGCTGAAATATACTCTGAGGATGCTTTGTGTTGGCTCTTCTCCATAGTGAGAAGAGGCACGCACTTGTGAAGGACATGCAGTAAGGGTGCCACATCACCCCAAGGTTTATATTTGTACTTCTTGTCACCTTTCACTTTTATGTCTATTTATTTTTCTGCAAAGTAAACAATAGCATTAATGCTAATGCTTGCATTCTAAGCCAGGGGGACAATTTTTTTGTTATTTGATTTTACAGCCAAAGAAAACACTGCCTCTTAAACACAGATGACAAAAAATGGAGGAGCACACCACTGTCAAGCCTTAAAATACAGCTCTAAGTCTTACTCCAGCTCTGGAGAACTCAATATATATCACTTGAGAAGGTTTGCAATGTAGGTTGCAATGAAATAAGTAATTAAGTTGAGCAAAAGCTGTTCTTTGGCTCACTTACTTTATATTAGTAAATACCCTTATTTCTGTTTTCTCTGGTTAATTCATTATTATCTCAACTGAGAAACAGAGATATGGTATTTTATGTTGTGTATTTCTAAAGCTTATAAGACTTTCAGACTATATGTCCTGATTTATACATCACTAATTAATAAGAATAATTATTAAAGTCTTTTTCTGTGTTGAAAATGAAGTATTTAATTAAGTCATTATCTCAGAATGCTTCAGACTGCTAATTTTGCTACCATCATGGTATTAGCTTTTACTGCCAGCATGCATTTAAAAAGACTGCTCAAAATGAGTTCTGAAGGTGTTTCCCAAGCATGTACTCTGTACTGGGGTCAGAAGACGGCTTTGGAACTGCATTTCCTTTTTACAAGCTCTCTTCAAAAGGAAACATGAAACTGCTAGAAATATTTTGATTTATGTACTGTGACAGAAATGGGAGGTCTTCGAACAGTTGTGACCTGCAATAGGAATGCTGAGGCACTGAACTATGCCAGGATCGGTAATGGATCTATGGTTGTGTTCTTCTATTTACTAATGACACTAAAATAAATGAGTTTGGTTAGTTTTACCTTCTAAGACTTTTACCATACAAAATAACTAATAGTCAGCAATTCCAGAATTTCAAAGAGATTCAGACATTATTTATACAGCAAAAATGCATACAAACCTCTGAGTAGCTCAGGATCTCTATGGCAATATACTTCCTTCCTCCCTGTTAAGCTGACTACCCAAGTAAGCATAAACATAGATTTTTTCCCCCCTTTTATATTGTCCCATTGGTGTAATTGGAAATATTTTAAAATTCTTTATATAAAAAGAC
Organism: Vidua chalybeata; assembly: GCF_026979565.1. Lineage (NCBI taxonomy): Eukaryota > Metazoa > Chordata > Aves > Passeriformes > Viduidae > Vidua > Vidua chalybeata. The sequence goes on along the minus strand of NC_071531.1, from coordinate 80,723,829 downwards.
ATTTAAAAAACTTCATACATCAAACAGGCATTGACATAATAGTCTGGCTGGGAGAATTGAAACAATGAAATAATGAAAGTTAAAAAAAAAAAGACTTGTTGACATCCAGGGTTTGTGACTATCCTATGTAAAGATACACTTTTCTAGACCTATTGTGTCTTCTGAATTCTCAAAACATCCAGTGTTATTTAGATAAGAGAGCTGAACTAACACTGCTTCTTTTGTTTCTAAGGCTGTATTCAGATTCTCCAGCGGAGAAGTCACCCCGTGTCAAGCTCTGAATTACTGTGATGAGGCTGCCTCTTTCAGGCAAGCTGAGTTGTTTTCTATACAACCAGAGGAGGAGTGCAATGTAGGTGTGATGATGAAACCACAGGAATCCTTGCCTCTAAATTTGTGCCAAGATTCTTGAAAGTCTGATTGTACAATTAAAAATGATTGGTTCTGTTGTGGTTTCTACCTGCCTGCTGAAGGGTGGTGATAACCAGTGTGAGACATCTTCAACTGAGAAGTAAACTGCCTCAGTTTCATGACTATCAAGCAATAAACTGTTATGCTGTCAGAAAAAAAATCACTTTTCTATGTATAACCTTACCCAAGCTCTTCTTTTTCCACATTGTATTTTTTTCATTAGACACAATATGTTTAAGCAGAGCACAATACAACTGCTTATTTTTCAAAGTAGCACGTCCTTCTCAGGTTTTTTTAAAGAAGTATTGACACATTTATTTTTAAATATTAAAGGTAACAATTGCAGAGCTCCTTCTAATGCATAAGATGAACCAGAAAAGCTGTAAGAAAACCGGGAGACACTCTTGGTAGCTTTGAGACTAGGAATTTAGAAAACTAAGTGTCATATGAATTGCTTCTCTAAATAAATCCTATCTTTATGGATAAGGCAAACAGAAGGCAACATTTAGGCTGACCTTCCAAAAAAACTAATTTTGGTTTTATTAGTTTAACAAGAGCTATGGATGTTTATCAGAGCATCTGCTAAATTTACCCTGTTTTTGAACTTTGATACAACAAATTAATGCTCAGTCCATGAATATGAATTATTAATAGGTTTTAAAAATAAAAAGGAAATTTTGATCTGTCGTAGGAGGGCAAAGGCTGTAAATCTCTGACCTATGCTTCATCATACTCTGTATTCAAGAAAGTATTATTGTAAGTCTAATGGCATTAAGTCAGTTTATAGTTAGTGATTTGGTCACTTTATTTCTTATTGGTGTAAAATTTGCAAATTATGGCAGCTCTCAAAGCTTCATAAAAATTAATCAATGCTCTGGAGATACACACAGTTACTTGTACACATCTGAGTCACAGTAACTAAGCCTGTTAATAAATGAATGGTAAACATTTTTTCCAAAATGCGTCTGTTTAGAAAGGAAGAAGCCCTTCTGATGGCAACAATAACATCCTAGTCACCTTATAAACAAAATCATAGTCTATAACACTGTAAAGCTTCCCATATTTTATATAAAGCCATGTGTGAGCTAAATGCATTTAGCTCTGCAACCCTGTGAATTGTTTTATTTACAGCAAATGTATTCATGAGATTCAAATGTCTGAAACATTTCTCAGTGTGTGTTCTCTTGGTTGTCCATAGACCTACTGAAAATCACATGGATCCTAATGGGAGAGAGTGGGTGAGTAAGTATAATAAAATAGTTTAGGCTGGAAGGGGCTGTAAAGATCATCTTGTTCTAACCCCCTTCCACAAGACCAGGTTGATCAGAGCCCTTCCAACCTGGCCTTCAACACTTCCAGGGATGGGGCATCCACAGCTTCTCTGATCAGCATGTACCAGTGCCTCACCACCCTCACTGCAAAGACTTTCTTCCTAATATCAACTACCCACTTTCAGGTTAAAGCCATTCCCCTTTCTCCTGTTATTACACACCCTCTCCAGCTTTCTTGTAGGACCCTTTATGTACTGGAAGGATCCTAGAATGTCTCCCTGGAACATTCTCTTCTCCAGGCTAAACAACCCAATCTCTCTCAGCCTGTCTTCACAGGAAACTGATACTCCAGACCTCTAAGCATCTTTGTGTCTTCCTCTAGACTTGCTCAAACAGGTCCATATCCTTCCCATGATGGGGCCCCCAGAGCTGAATGCAGTATCCATACTTGAGACAGCTAAATAAGTTACTGTCTGGAGTTTTCCTGTCCCTTCTGCACTGAGGATGGAGCTGTTCATAAATTATTTGACACTCTAAGTACATTAGAGGTAAATTCACTTCTTAATGCATGAGGCTAATGAGGCATGAGACCACCTCACTGATGGAATGGAAACTGGAAGCACTGATCTGGTCAGTGCAGTTCCGTTGTTCTGGCTTTCACTTATTAAGCTGGTACATAAAGAGTAATTTACCAGGGTAGTATAGGGTTTATCATTGTACAAGCACTCAGTCTCAGTCTTTGTCCTGTTTGATCCTTGAGACTGTAACCTTGCTAATCTCACAATCATTGTAGCCCAGTGAGTCTGATAACCTGAATGATTTAAAATTTAAAAAACAATTCCCATATCTTTTAGAAAATTTACTCATCCTGTATTGAAAACTGCATCCTAATAGGCTCAATGTTGATTTTATGCTTGTTTGTTGGGTTTTTTAAGCTTTGTTTTACCACTGTAGGTTTAGACATTCTATAAGAAAAAAAAAAGAAAGGGGGCGGGGAGGGAAGGGGGAAGAAAGAATACACATATTCCTAAAAATTCTGTAGTTTACACAGAAATTAACTGGAGTTCAAGTTTGCAATCATTATTGCTGCTTGATTTATTCATTAAGGGTAACAGCTTCCTCTTCCATTGTGTCCTGAATGAATTCTAGCTTGAAAAATCTCAAGATTCCAGAAACATCTGCAATTAGCAGAAAAGACCATGACAAGAGTAGGGAAAAGAATGAGGACAATTGATTAGTTGATTTATTTCTGCTGAAAATCTGCTGCAGAAAAAGATCAACACCTACTCCCTTTTCCTATGAGAAATGCCTCTGCTAATTCCTATGTGAACAGTAGTTCTTACAGTACATTTCCTGAGTAATGACTACACTGCTTAGCTTTGCTTCTGGTTTCCCTCAGTTCAGAGCAAGGACTTTACAGCAGCTGAAAAATGGTCGAGAACCATCTTGGTTGTGGTGGGTGCACAGCATGGAAAGAAAACACACCTGCTGCACCAGAAACATATTGATATGCTCCCTGGAGGGCAACTGGTCAGCTTCCAATGGACCCAAGCCACTGCACACATAATGGGATAACACACTGCATTTGTTACTGAAGCAATACAGCCATTAATATGGGCCAGAAAGCATCTGCCCTGACTCTGTCTGCTAAAATTTGAAAGTACTTAGTCTGGGATATGTTTGTTAGCTTCTCCTTTGCAAGACGTTCAGAATGGATTTAGTGGTATGCTAAATGTTTTGATTTATCCTCTGGGGTTAACTAAAATTTATCTCAGACACAAGTTTGAAGATAACAGGCCACATCTCTGAAGGACACATGCCTTCTGTTACCCCAATTAACGTGAAGGCATGCTAATCAATGTTTTGGTAGTATGTCCTAGTTCTCCTATTTTAAGGTGAAGCACAGAATTATTTGCAATGTTGCTTGACAGGCCCTTTCAGATGATCAACTCAATGTGTCTATTCAGGAGTGAGAGCTTTGTGGTTTTTTTTCTTTACGGCCCTTAGTGGCTGAACCATAAAAATAAGGACTAAAGGTGGTAAAAATGGAAGATTACGCAGTTATTATATAAGAAATATGACTTAGAGGACTTCAAAAGAGGGTGGGAACAAGCAGAACAAAAATAAAGAATTTCAAGGAAATACAGGTTCTCATCAGTCTTCTAAAAGCAAGGAAGATCATAAGAGCAATTTCTGATTTTTAACTACCACAGGATAACTAATAATAACTCTTAATTTACAGCCAAACAAAGGGAATCATGTGTTAGTATGCATGTGCACTGTAGATATATTATTCTGATTCATCAGTAGTTGTAGGAGCTAGTTTGAATTTCATGGAACAAGTAAGCATGAGGAAGATTTTTTTCTCCTTTACTGGTAAATTTTTACTTTAGAAACATTAAAACAGAGTGTGAATATGCCTTGGACCAAAACAACTGCTGACACATTTTTTCATTCTAGGCCCTTCTACTAGAGGCAATAATACTGATTTTGCAAATCAACCACATCCAGCTTTCACTGAAATAACTTTAATTAAATAGAAAAAAAAAAAAAATCCAGCTTTTGAAATCATGCTCTTCCACTAGGGCAAACAAAGGCTTAATGACCAGGATGATTTCTTTTTTTTTACAGTGAACTGGAAATTTTTTCTTCCCTTTACTTGTACTCTCTTGTTTGTTGCAAAGGGATTGAACAGTATTGAAAGAAATGGGAGAATGATCAGTGGAGAAAACTAGCCAGATGAAATTATATCTTGAAAGATAGAATTCTATAGAATTAGATAGAAATTAGATAGAAATTCTATCTTGAAAGAGAAAGCAATTTTTTCTCTACTTTATATTTTCTTTAACAGTCATCACTGGGAAGAAACAAAAAGAGTTGAAAATGTGAACTATTTTCCCTCTGAAACATGTCACTGCATTTCTCCCTTCTCTTTTGCCCTTCATCTGCTGCAGTTAACATGCAAGCTTTCTTGATGCTGTAGTATGATTATGACCAAATAGTCTAAATATTTATTGGAGACTTTAAATTTATTCTTATACTTTCCTGTGTAACAGCTCCAGGCTCACTTATCAGCTGTCTGTCTCTCTGGAAAGACCTCTGAAAGAAGTAAACAGAGCAAAGCAGGAGAATTGGCTTTCAGGGGTGCCAAGCAGACATAAGTGAGCTTGTTTTTAAAATTGTTTTTGATTTTTAAGGCCTCTTACCATCTGATGGTTCCCCCTTGATTCTAGAAAAGAGTCACATTTACTGGTCTTGGGCTCCTTATCCAAAAAATGAATCATTTGTGAGAATGTCTGCTTGGACAGAGGGGGAGTTTCATGGATAAGGCTTAGATAGGACATTGGAGCTCACAGCCACCAGGGTGGAAATGCCATTCCCTGTTCCACCCAACACAAGCTCCCTGGAACTGTGTACCTGCTGTACCCTGTCTCAAGATCTCAGCTGACCTGACTGAGACAAGTCTGCTCTCTGAATCCACGTTTTCCTGTGGGGAGATGCATTTTTTCCTGCCTTTAGTGAATACTACCAGCTCATGAAGCACTCAGGAAAGCATGAGCACAAGGCAGCCCTGATACAGAGAGGAGATGGGACTCCTGACTGCTTCTTTCAGTAAGCTCCTAGACTTGACTCAATTTGCTGTAGCATAACTCTTACTTTATAAATTAGCATATTAAAATACCAGGGTTTTTTCTTTAAATCTGAGGCAGTTTTGGAATCTGATCAATAGGAGTAACAGATGTGTCAACCAGTCCAAATGGGAACGTAATAATGACAAAATTGTGCTTTTCCTACAGTTCCCTTAATGTTTCTCCCATGTTAATTAAGACTGCAACACTCTTGCCAGCTAACTGTGGCATGAGAATATGATGAATCTTGCCCAAGGTCACATAGGAAGTAACTAGCAGCTCCCAGGAGTCTCTGCCTTGCAAGAGTGAACTTCCCTGCTGGAGTCAGAGGAAACAGTGCTGCTTAATTGAATTGGCATTCTGTGCCCCATTCTGTTCACTGGAAGCTGCAGAAGTCTTGTATCAGTAAAGAAAAAATATTCCTGCTCTCTGATACACTGTTTGATTTGAACCAGATGCCCTTTTTGTTCCCTAATAAAGGCTCATTCCCTTTGGGAATAACTCCTTGGCTTATAAAAAAATTCTTCTGGAGAAAATGCTACCGGGCTTGGCAGATCTCAAGAGAAAGCTAAATAAAGATTTAGTGAGTGAGTGAGAGGTGACATTTCAAAGCAGGACAAGATTGTCTTGGGAACCTTTTCTACCCTGCAGCTGAAACCTCCGCCATCGGAAATCTGGCATCCTTGGGAGCTGCTGGTGGTGTTTATTTATTTTTGAGTCAGATTTTATGCTTTAAGTTTCAGAAATGGGCATAACTTTGCAGATAACCTGTGAGAAATGATCTCTTTTCCCAGGCACTGCCCAAAAAGCAAGGTTGTTGTTTTGGTTTCTTTTTTCAATGTGACTGTTGGTTGTCACTGTTTATTGTTCAGTGGCAACCTTTCAGTCCCGGTACACCCTCCAATCTGCAGTTAGTTAACTGTGAATATATTTAATTAAAGCTGCCTCTTACAGCAGGGGAAGTATTAGCAGTCTGTATATCATTAGGGTTTTTTTTTTGTTTTTATTAGTCTTACAGTGTTTTAGGACCCTCACTATGAAAATATCATGACATCCCCATCTGCTTTCTCTTGACAGAAGCTGTAGATAGCTACAAAATGTAGACTGTACCATCTGCAAGATGAGAGAAAACAGCTCCCTAATCGACCTTGTCTTAATTGTAAAGCACTATGGCTGCAGTCGTGCTTCAGGTTTGTGTCACCAGATTTTGTACTTCCTCATGTAAAATACTTCAGTGATAAAAGTTAATAGCAACACCTGCCATTAGACTTATGTCAAGGCAGACAACAGAAAATGGGAAAGGGGGAATATGAAACAGAAAAAAACCTACGTATAGATTTGGAGGCTCCATCCAAAATCATCCATCCATGAATCCACTGTCCATCAATCTTACTGTATAAGGAAATAAGGGGGGGGAAATATTTTTTTTTGGAGATGTAATTATGTCCTTGTTCCAGCCAGGCCAGTGTTGACTTCCTCAGTGGCCAGGAGGAGCCATGTCCAGAGCCTAGAGATTGATCTATACCACCTCATGTCATTGCTGAGGGCAGAGAAAAGGGCAGGGAGAAGGAGTCCCTTCCAAGGAGGAGGGGTTTCTTCCAGTCTGGTAAGTGTGGCAGAGGGAGTGGTTGTGTGGCTCTGCTTCTGAGCTGGAGGGAGAGGTTGGGCAGCACCAGTTCTGAGCTGGAGGGACCAGTCAGGGTGGTGTGGCTGTGGGGCGGGGTTGGGGCATGCTTCACAGTGAGCATTTTTGCATGTGAATCACTGTCTCTATTGTACACTTTTGCTATTAATATTATTACTGTTACTGTTTGTTTTATCTCATTGCTGTTTCTGGTAAATTGTTCTTATCTCAACTCCCTTCCTTTGGTGCCTCCAATTGTCCTCTCCAGCCCATCGCAGGGGAGTGAGCAACAGTGTGGTTTGGAGGGTCTCAGCAGGAGCACTAAACTGGTGACTACCATTCTTAAACCATGACAAATTACATGACAGAAGTTTATTTATTTGCTGTTGCTCTGCCCCACTCTCAAATATTCTGAAGCAGTTGCCATAGGTGCTTCCAGGCTAGGGGTTGAGCACCTTCTTGCTGCTTCAGGCCATGCTCTTCCACCTGTAAATCCCAGAATCCTTCAAAAGCCAAATATGCATTACAGCCTCAGTCTATCTTCTGCAACATTGTAACAATATTTTCACCTTGTACTACCTTTGGTGAGATTCTTTTCACAGTAAAAACCAAATCCAGCCTCTGTAATTACTGGGAATCTAAAAATTACATCAAATGTACCTGCAGCTTTAAAAAGAGAAAGTGGCAGAAGACTGAGGTGAATGCTAGAAATGGTTATTGATTTGGACGGTTTAACACTTTCATCTTTTCAAGATAAATTGTTAAGCAGAAGGTCTCTACTAGGAAATCCCTATATTGTGAGGAATATATATATATATATATATATATATATATATATATTTCTCACAATATAGTGAGAAAAGTAGGCTTCTTTACAGGTTGTATCTAGGCATAATGGAAAGCCAAAATGGTGCAAAGATGAAGGAAATCTTTCACAAATCACTGCTTTGTTTTATTTGGTGGGAGGGGAGCCACGTCCTAATGAAAATAATAAACTCTGGTCCACGACTGTAGGTTTGACATCATAATTTAACAAATGATTGTCATGATCTTTCCATAGTGAGAGTCCTAAAATGCTGTAAGATTAATAAAAATAGTGAAGGGGTTCTATTGCCTGTTGGATGCCTGAAGAAGTGGGTGGGTATGAAGGGGTCAACATCAAGGACTTATTCATTTGAATATGCTATTTCTAGGTTCTTTTTCAAGTTTATATAGTTAATCTTTTCCCTTTCTAGGTCTGCTTTCTGTTAAGTCTATGCAGTGATTGGGAGTAGGGTAGTGCACAGCAGACCCTAATGTCCTGACTGACCTCCCACTGGGACCTCCATTCCCTGTCCTCTGCCCTTTTCTCCTGAAGTTCTGCTGGGGCTGTTTTTATGCCTTGCCTTAGCTATACTGTAAGCATTTCTAGTCCCGTCTCTTATCTTGTTTGCTTGTATCTGGCCTTGCCACCAGCCTGTCTCTTGCCTCTCTGGACCCCTTAGATACATGTTGGACTGGATTCATCACCTTCCTTTGTCTGGGATTGCCAAGACAACAGCTGTTATCAATATCCTGGTGTGCTCAGATATCTGGGTCTTGCAGCAAGCCTCTGCTGTGATCATCTGCAACTCCCAGCTCATCTTCCCCTGTGCAACAGTCTTGCTCTTGCTGCTCCCTAACACAAGAAACACTTGTTTCCCTTTTTGCAGAAATTCCAAGTAGGAGCTTAGGTATTATCTTGCAAACAGCCAGATCTGAAGTTCCATTTAATCAATATATTGATTAAAAATTACCAGAACTTAAGTGGAAGCTGATCTCAAGATTCTTATCTTCCAAGGGAGAAAGTGTGTATATGGGGAGAGTGAGATATATTTTATTCCAGAATTCTGATATTCTGATTGCTTTAAACATGAGTGTATTAGTGGGATTTATAGTCAAATGGTGGGGGAAGAAGGGAAGAGAGAACAGAAGTTAAATGCAACTTGCAGAGAGGATAAAACAGAATTTGATTATGTTAGACTGAGTTGATTGTATGGAAGATTTTACAATGTAATTTGAAGAAGAAAATCCTTTATCCATGAATTGTGTTTGAGAAATGGGGAAAAGGCAACATGCACTTCCCAAGAACAAACAACCAGTAACCCAAACATTTTCTCTGATAAGAGTTCTGGGTTTTGCTAAAAAAAGAGACACAATAAATTTCCCTTATCTTGGCTTCAGCAAAGAATTTCAAAACAACAAACAAAATGCTGCGATATATTGAACATGTTTCTGCCAGAGAGAAGGAACTATCAATGTTATTGACCAAGGCTCTGGAAACTTGTCTGTGATTGTGGTCTCTTTCCAGGAAAGAGTCATAACTCAGCCTTGGTACACATGTGGGAGATTTCAGACCACCCCAGAAAATATCTATGTTCTATATTTGGCTTATCAAAGCAGAGTTTGAGTGGACAGGTCATAGTGTTGAAAAGGAAGAACTAGAAAAACAAAAATTAAACTGAAAAAGAATATTGGAAAAAATTGAGGATAGATTTCAGGAAGTGTAAATACATTTAATCTGGATAGCAGAACAAAGAATCTAGGTTCTGAAGAATGAAGCTGTATGATAATCACTCAATAGTAACAAGAAGAGCAGAACTGAAATTAGAAAGAATTTTAAGAAATAACTTAATAATAACCTTTTAAATCATAAAATTTTTATGAAATAAACCTCTGAAAGGTTCCTCAAAGCTCTGAATACGCTGATTGAAGAGGTTCCTTCCAGTCAGGTTGGTTTTTTTTAGTGGACTGAGAATGGATTGATTTTGACAGAGCACAAGACTATTTGGCAGCTCTGACAATTGTCATTTCCCCTTTATACTTGTACATGGTCTGTTCTTTATTACTGCATTGTTCAATTGCTCACACATTTCAGACTGTTTCATCTTCACATGAATAATGAGAAATATTTATGTTCTGCTGTGTTTCTGGTTAATGGATGACTTATGGAGATAATTTTCCATTATTGGGCAGTGGCAAGACTGTGTCCACTGTAATATAAAGTCAATTCAATGCAAAATTATGTTTTCTGCTCTAAATAGATGATCATGACTTTTTTCACAGATACCTATCTTAAAAATTGTGTCTGCCAGCCTTCTAGAAAGTTACAATTTTCCTCCCATAGCTGAGAAAGCGCAGCTTGAATTCCTCATTTAAGCTTAGAGTTAATGATATGTTTCAGGAGGAAGAGGTCAGTGTAAAAAGCTCCTTTGGTTTGTGTGTGGGAATATCAGAGATTTAAACTCTGGACACAGGATCTGCCTGGTGGCAGAAGAGCAGTGGAAGGAAGGCAAATTAACATCCTGCCCTGAGCACTGAAATACCTCAATACAGCACTGCAGCCACTGCACTGAGACATGATACCTGCTCCTCTGAGATGAAGAGAGGTGGAAATGATTCCATTTAACACCTTTGCAAGATTAAGGGGAGAGGATAGCATCTCTGTGAAGCAACTGAACTGCTTATAGTACAGAAATTCCTGTGATTGTGTATCAAGGTGCCTGGTACTCTACTACTCAGAAGTGATTAAGAAGCAACAATCTCCATCCCGTTACATAATTAATTATGCTTCTCAATAAAATAATTATATATAAAATTCTCTCATTCATATTCATAATTCTTGTGTAACTGTATGGTAGCTCTGATTTTCCTCGATTACAGTTTGAATTAGAGCAGCCTAAATTTGCTTATTTTTTCCATTTCTGAACGCTTCTCATCCATCCCTTCATGCCTTTGGCACAGATGCTATTTCTGAAGCAAAGGCAAAGAGAAAATAAAACATTTTCCTTCTTTCTAGGGCTTCTCAGAACTGTTCTATTGCCCTACTGGGAAAAAACATTTTAACAAGGCTGAACATTTCACATGTTGTTCTCTGCTTTCTTTGGAGGAAACCATCATGCTTTCTGCCTTACAGTCGAGTAGGTGATTCATGTGTTAAGAACTGTCAGGGAAAAAAACTTACAGGACATGCAATGCCTCTATGAATAAAAGTAATTTTAATTCATTTGTTTAACAGAAAATACAAATTGCAAAAAGCTATGTAGTTTGGGGAAATAAGTTTCATTGCTGTGTTCTTTCAAAACATTGGAGAGAGGTTATCTCTGTGTCTGTGTGCACCCACACCTCTCTGCAACAAGGAGGAAGATGTAGACTTGTTGCAGTCTGAAGTCCCAGTGTTTCTCATTTCTTTCAGAAAAAGAGAAAATCTATGTCCAAGCTTGATGGGGAAATAGATTTGTGTTCTGGAGTCAATGTGTGTAAGTGGATGACAGAGTTCTGGATGTGCCTAACCACTACTAAGAACTTTGCTTCCACTAGTGCCACATATCATCTTCTCCCAGTTTGCTAGAAAGGTAGTCCTGGTTATTCTGAGAAGAATTTTGTTGTAAAGCATGTGTGGAACACAGCTTGTTTCCTGGAACTTAAGAAACAACTAAGAGAAAAATAGATTGATATGTTCAGACTTTACTAATGTGACAAGCTTGATTTTATGGAGAGAGATAATAAAGCTGAATAATATGTGCAGCTTTGTGGGTTTGGGAAACTCATTGAAGCATGCTGGAGGACAGAAAACAGGAATATGAACAGCATGAGATGAACTTGCAGAGATAGTCTGACTAGAAAATAGCTTTTAGATTAGATAATTTTCATTTCAGTTTCAGTTTTTATGTGAAAGCAGCCTTTTCCTTAATTTTTCTTAGAAGAGAGATTAAAAAACATGTTCTTGTTAAATGGCATCATAACAACCAGTAGAAGCATTCAGGAGTGAATTTATTTGCTCTAATTTATTCAGGATTTTCCCTACTGCAAAACAATATCTTCAATAATTTCTCTTACTGCTTACAGTGCAAGCTGTTATATATTCCTTTATGATGTTAATCATAATTCCTCCTTAGTATGTCTTTGGGACAACTAACCTTTTAGTTTCCTTTATATATATATATATATTTTTTTTTTTTTTTTTTTACAATTTAAACTTTCAAAATAACCACTGTATTACTGTGGATGAAGGGTAATGGCATTATGCCTCTTAATGTTGAACTTCAGCTCCCCAGAGAATTGTTGGAACACATTAATGCAACCTCACTTCTTACAGCCAGTCAATTCAGGCAAAATAGGATGAGGTCATCCCTATCCAGTGTCTGAACATTTTATGCTCTGCTACTGTTTTGAGTACATCTCCTTTTCCCTTAGCTTCATGTGCACTACTCTCCAGACAGGCAAATATGAAAAAAAAAATAAAAATCAAAAAGTTGGTCTAGCAAATTAAAAACAGAATATCTTGCCAGGGAAAAAAGTGAACTTCAGTGAAGTTATTCAGTCTCTGTTTATCTCAGTTGGAATGACTGATGGCTGTTTTTCTTCTGCTCTTTGGCTGTTTCCTCTTCTCCAATTTGAGTTTAAAATCTTCATGCCAATATTTAAACTTCAAGTAACTGTAATATCTAAACACCCTAAAGTTTGAGGCACGAATAATCGAGATACATAGTCCTCAAAATTACTCTGTGAGCAAGTTTATTAACTGTCTCTAGGAAAGCAATTAACCAGTATGTATTTATATATTTTAATATCTTGAAACTACATTCATTCTTGTAAGTGCAGCATATATGTGATTTGTATTTTCCTTAAACAAATCAGCAAACATCTTACTTTTCTTTGTGTTAGTCTTGGCCAGTGTTTCTGAGATGGCTAGTTTGGCTCAAAAGAAAACAAAAATTAACACATGTAGCTTTCAAATAACATGTAAGTTGGAGGACTGGTCAATTATATCATAGGTTTCTACTGCTGCATTTGGAATATACCTATGAATAATTTGTTTCTTTATAAAATTATACATAAAGTCAAGGGAAAAGGCCATATATATATGGTAAGAAATTGTCTCTTGGAAAAACGATTCTGACATAGGAGCTGGGTCATGCAAATCAAGTGCAAACTTATGTGTGGTGTAGTGCTGTAGCTGAAGATAAACAGAGTACTTGGATCTGCCATCACAGGAACGTTTACTAGAAAAAAGAAGTGATGTTGCAGTCATGTGCAGAACAGAGAAGACCACTACTGGAATATTTTCACTAGATCTGTTTAATTTCTTCAAAAAGTATCAAGAAATTCCTAAGCATCCTGAAAAGAAGTGAGAGATTTCGAGTTTGGTTTCAGATGTGGTAACTAAGCCTAATTTGTTTGCAAATAGAAATATTACAATGCTGTGCCCTTTGAATATACTGGCAATAAATCTGTCAGTACCTGCCCTTTGACCTAAGAGTACAAGGTATGTGTGCCAATCTCTAGAAAGTGATGACAAATCAATTCAAATTGAGAATTAAGTGAAACGTTTGAACAGTTAAAAACTACTAAGAACTATGGCAGTAGAAGATTTTTGACTTATCATTTGTGTGTTTAAAAGAGAGTAGATATGTTTAAGAAACGTCATCAAGCATAAAGTACTACTTCTACACTGTAGGAATTGCTAGATAAAGTCCTTTGACATGTGATACTCCAAAAGTTAGGCAGGATGATTTAATTGTACATTGCTTAAAAAGGACTGACTGCTTTTTTTGAGTAGTTGCTGTTGAAATCCTGAACCTGTCATTCTCAGGTTTGACAGCACTTCTAAGTTGGATCTCTGTAAATTACGATTAGGCATCTTTCTTTGGAAACTGAGTGATTTAAGCACTCTTTCCTTCCAATCAAAAGCAAATAATTCCAATACTTCGCGGCAAGTCATAAAATAATGGAGCTAGCTGAGGAAACTGAGTGGGAAAAGATCACTGAAACCCATCTTTTTGACAAATATGAAGATATAAATAATGATAGAAAAGGTGTTTCCTGAGAAGCCTGCTGTTGGAAAAAAAATATGCATAATGATTTGTAGGAATCTCTGTTGACACTGAGGGTACTGATACATAGCCACTATTATTACCTGCCACGTTTTTCTGAACATAAAGTGCTTTACAACACCTTAAGGGTAGCATCAGGGACACAGTAAATGATGATTCTTTTATGGAGAGTGAAGAAGGAAACAACTTGCTCTCTTTTTCTTGCTGGGTCTCCCTTGACATGTTCTGTTTTTAAACAAGTTGTCACTTACCTTCTGCCACACCATGGCATGTTCCTGCCACTTGTGCCATGATCATTTCCTCTGTCACTGAAATAAAGATTTGGCATGCAGTGGGGATTACGTGAAGCAGAGGGACACACCTACAACAATATCTTACTGCAATTAGTCGCCCCCCAAAAAGTAAAAGGTCTTTTACATGTAAGCTTCACCTAAGTTCACTTCAAATAGAGATCAAAATGCAAGCAGGAAGTTTGATCTGTAGAAAAGCAAGAAATCCATTTCTTGGCTATGAAATTTAAAATACTAAAAAAAAAAAAAAAAAAAAATCAGAAGTAAGAAGACATAAGTCACAGAAATATCTTGCTGATGTCTTGTCCCAGATGACTCGTGGTGCAGACTCAGACTTGCAGGTTTCCATCTCCAAGCCTCTAAAGGCTGCTCTCACTCCTTTTTCCACCTGCGCATATGGATTAAGAGACGACACTGAATGCAAATGAGATCCAGAGCACTTCCAAGGAACTCTCAGTTCTTTTTTCATAACAATGGAGATTTTTTATACAATGACTTCTATTAACTTTATTCTTCCTGAGGACAAACCCACTCTTTTTTCTGGATCCGAACTGCATTTTGAAATTCAATGGGACTTCATTGTGTTGCTTTCTCCCCTAGGATGACCTCTCTGTTATGAAGTTAATTGCATTAGAGTCTGATCTAATTTTTTCCCTGTGTGATTTGCCCTGTGAAACTTTGTATGGCTTCACAGCAAATGATAGTAGCATAAATATTATTTGTGGACTTTCAAAATCTTACAATCCTTGACAAATTTCTGGCTTTGCAGGAAGAACCCTCATGCCAAAGAACTGATAGAGAAGTCCAAGGCAGTCCTTAAGCCAGCTTTGCTGAAGCTTTTAAAAGTTTTCTCCTCCTGGCTGCAAGTTTTGGTCACTTTTAGGGGTCAGGCCTGATGAATGACTCCACAAACTTCTGCATCATCCTGATTCTTATTTTTATGCTTTTGGTGGGTTGTTTGTTATGTTTGAATGTTTTACAGAATTAAACTCAACAAAATTCTGTTTAATAAGGATAAGGACTGGGAGTTCTTCCTCTTCTTATTCCCATTTCTCGTTATTTGAAAAGTTGTTTTCCATTTTCCTTTGTTTCTTAGCAGCTTCACATTCTTTCAGATGACCTTTCTGATTTGTGTTCAGATGTGCCTAAAACCAGCTCTTTTGAGGCAATTAAAGCTTATCCATTTTCCTCTCTTTGCCAGTCTGTGTTTAGTTATTTTTCTTCTATGCAACTATGATTGGAGGCTGTCACACTGCGGCTACTTCCCAGCTGACAGGAACATTTTTCTCCTCATTATCTTCTCACAAATTCATTCCTCAGCTTCTTACAGGAGATCCCCAAGTACCACCCTTATTTAATAACTGTATCATTGCAGTTTGTTTCTACTTTCAAATGCCTTAGGACATTGATCATTATTTCTAGAGTTTCCTTTTCTTAGTAATTTTTTTTTTCTTCTCCTGTTAGGCCACACTGTACCATCACTTAGTAAGTAGAATTCTTGATGGGATTTAGCTAATGTCTAATGACATCCAAAATGTCAACTTAGGTCACTAAGGTCAACTTAGGTCTTTTAACAATTCCAAATCAACTTTGTTTTGTCACTCGTAGATTTAATATTACTTAAATATTGATGTATAACTTCTTAGTCTACTCAACATTAGAAAAAGAACAAAAAAAAAAAACCCCAACAAAACACAAAACCCTATGCTATACTTTTTTTTTTTTGTTCATATTGTTCATTTTGTTTCATAACTTTGATCTACAGTGTGGCAATTTTTCTCTGCTTGTTCAGTACAGCCTTTACACACATTACAGCATTTTTTCTTGGGATTATTCATCAAGCTGTTTATTTTTTTGGTTAAATCTGACTAAAGCTGACAATTGTCAGATGATTATAAAAATATGCTTCACTTTTAGTTCTAAAATTCTCAATTTCTTTTATGTAAAATTTTGTTCCTTACATATATTTGAATTACAGAGACTGGAAGCAATGCCAGGGCTCTTTTGAACCAGTGCTACACAGCATCCATCCTATTCCAAAAGGTTATAGTATGCCTGGGAGTGGAACAGAGAAGGCAACTAGTCTGAGACAGAGCTAATAGCAGAACTGGGGGGGTATCACCCAGAAAGAAACATATCTTTGGGGAGAAGGGTACATACATGTCTTCTAATTCTCAAGTGCTTTGGTGAAAATTAGTTCATAACAATTGTATTTCTAAAACAAGAAGTAGGAAACGTCAGATGAAACTGGTGAGTGATCTTACGTGGGCAAAGAAAATATTTGTTAACCTATAGTTCAGCCGTGGAATTTCTTACCCTTGGGGGTAGTAGACACTGAAAGCCTACATGGTTCTTACAGTGATGGACAATCAATGGAAGGAAAAACCCCTTAAGTATTAAAAAAATTCCTGACCAATTCTCAGGGACTCCCTGAACTACAAAGAGTGAGATACTTGGAGATGATTATGCAGAGGCATCCCTAAGACTCTAGCTGTTTTCTTATGGTTTTTTCCTGGCTGCCCTAAGACACAGGACAATGTATGAGGCCATTTGTCTGATACTGGAATGGATATTGCACACAAAAGCATTTTTTCAGACTTTTATAATAAGGACTTGCATGCTTGGAATTCAATAAATAATAATATAAATTGCATGTTGTCTTCTGGCATTTTGGGTCACTTAACATTGCACAGAGACTGGAGCCTCTGGGACAGTCAACTTTGAAAACTGTAAAGGCTCTGCAAATGCTAGGGAGACATATCTATTATGTTTAGTCTAGAGAAGTACATGCACTTCTGGGCTGGAAAGAGCACGTATTCCCTAAAGTAATTCCCTTGCAAACTGAATCTGCCTGTATGTTGAATAGGCTAGAGAACTTATTTGAAAAAGTGGAGGTAAAGAAAATGTACTGGGAGTCCAAATTTTTTCTCTTCCACAAACAGTTGTTTAACTAACCAATACTTGACATGTGCCTGGCAAGATGGCCAAAACCGCAAATTCTTTCTCAATCTGTGTGGGGAAAAACATATCTTCCATCATCCCACATTGTTTATTCAGCACTGATAAGGCAAAAAGATGAGGAGGGCTATTGATCTTGTAAAGCTTGTAAGGTAACAAGTGGAAAGACAACACAATTGGAGAGCAGAAAAAGGAAAAATTGAAGGATTTAGAACTAAAGAACTTCATCCATTCAGAATCAGTAAGCATTCTAGGGACAAATTGCTCTACTTTAGTTTCTTATCTGTAAAATAAGTATATCTCATTAGGTTGCAAATTTGTGAAAGTTAGAGGTGTTTATTTTCTGCTGTAATGTACACAATAAAAAAGCTCCTAAGGAAACTGAATATTCTGTGCTCAATACAATACGCAAAAGTGTGAGGCCACACACTGGGTAAAGAGGAAAAGAAAAAAAGAAACAAAGAAATAATAAAAAATAAATACAAGATAAATAAAAAATAGAAACAAAGACAATTCTGTACAGCAAGATGTTTTCGCTGAGCACTCTCCATCAAAGGATCTAATAAAAAAAAGAAAAAAATCCAAGCCACAAGATTTGTTGAGAGTACAGAGACAGTCTTCTGAGGACAAAAGAAAATGTCTGAGTAGCACATTTTTTCCCCCAACAGGTCTGGGTTAATATGAAAGGAAGGCATGTCATGTTCTTATTTTATTTTTCCTCTGAGACATGAGGATTTTTCTCCTTATTATCCCCTTTTAAAACTTTCCTAACTAGTCAATCTACAACGTGTGCTACCATATTTTTTCTGAATATCTATCTTCTCACAGCCTTGTGAGGTTCCTGAAGATTTTCTGGACCTTGTCATACAAGCATCTGTTCCTTGGATCTGTCCCCAGACCACTAATTTTGTTTGTACCATGTCAGTTTGCTCAGTCTTTCTGATTATGGTTCTGGATGCCAAAGTTATGTTCATGATTTTAATAACCATAATTCCAACTATCCTTCCCTGCACAGTGAGATGATATCTCCATTTTATCCAGACCTTGGCACTACTTCATTCTCTTTGAGATGTATCATTTTAACTCTGGCAGTTCTCAAGTATCTTAAAGGTTGTGTTTCTACGCAGGCCCCAGGCATCTCTTCCCAGAAGGTAACAGGCTGCCCATTACTTGCTTTCATGCAAGTCATGTTCTCATCTGAAAATTTTAATGACAGCTGAGCTACATCAAACAGGCCTTCTCAAAACTCTTATCAAACTGTGAACTTTGCTAAGTACTATTGGATTATTTTTCTTCCAACTAGAGAATAAGATGATAACTGATTTGAATCAGTACCCCAGCAGTGACAGCATACAGGCAAGAGGCTGGAAGATTCATGAAGAGGTATTTCTCAAGCTCAGGGACTAAAACTCGCCCTACGTGCTTTGTGGGAGGGTGTTTTTACCACCAGCCTGTCAGACAGGCTGGGCTGGAAGCAGTGTCTTCCCTCTGGTGATGGTATGACACTGCTCTTTTTCACAATGATTGTAGCATTCTGTAGGGCAGAAGACAGCTCTCTGAGCAGAGGAGGAAAAGCCAGGGGCCTCATTTTCAGTCTCTGATCCAATGCCTTTCATGTCTAAAACATCTGACTCTAAAAACTAAGTTAAGGACTTGGGGAAAAAAAAAAACAGGAAAAAATGTCATGTCTTACAGTCCAAATAGTTCTGAACTTTATTTCACTGCCACATTAGTAAGAAAAAGTATTGGAGTATTAGTCTTCCAGAAACAAACAAACAATCAAAGAAAATCACCCTTGCTTGTTTTTTAAGTTTTCTATGGATTTGATTACATTAGAATTACTAAAACCAGCAATGCTTCTCTGCATTACATGAATACTGAAAGTTTAGAGCTCTATTACTCTATTACTCTATTTACAAATGGGATGTGAAGATACTGAAGCTTCTCCCTGCCACCAATACTGAAATTTTTTGATTTGTGAATTGACCTTCTTCATATGGAAAATTTCTTAGTATTTTTATCAATCTCCACGGTGAATTGCTCCTTTTCACTGACATATCAAACACAAAATACTTACATTATGAAGTACTTTGGTGATTATTACCTCTCATTTACTATCACAATATCAATCACCAACCTCTGTCAGCCAATACTGTTGACTTTCTTGGTCCACTTGCTTAATCCATCAGTTAACACAAACTTGGCTTTTTTCCCATATTGTCACTCTGGCTAAAAGGAGCTTGCTGTGAAAATATTGAAATCCACTTAGATGGTCTGCTTCAAATCCTTCAGTATCATGCTAACAAAAACCTTGGGCATGCTGGTGGGCTTGCACTACTTATTCTAATTATTTTTATCCTTGATATCCATTGCTTTGACTTTAGTTCATCTTCTCGTGCCTCCTATCTTTGGAAAATATGGAAAGTCACAGCAAAGGATGGTGTTAGTCAGTGGTGGTGATGTTCTTAACATGAGTAGTTACTTGGATATATAAAATGTACTTCTGCCATTCTATGGGAATGTTTCCTTTAAGTGTGTCTTTTAAACTTCAGCACAAGAACCTCAGTGTAAGCCAGTGATGCATTTTAGATAGAATATTACCATACTGTTTCTGAATTAGGTTTGTTTTATTTTTTTCTGGAATGAAACCAATGCAAAAGCAAACTTTCCAGCCCCTAGGCTAGGCTATCCCAAGGAACTGACATTTCCAGGAAGTCTGTTGTATTGTTCATTATTACTTCAATTTAGTTCATTGAAATAACAAGTGGACAATGTTCAATGTAATATCCAACTCTTAAAGTTACATTACAAAATTATTTTTGTTTTTTTCTTTTTTTTTTCATATAGCATGATAAAGGTCCCTGTTATATATCAGTTAATGACTCTCTTTTGTTTCTTTAATTTATTTAGTTAGATAATCAAAGCATGAGAAAAGTCCAGCTAAATTAGAATTGCACTGATCACACTTCAGTACATGTCTGACACTCCTTTGAAATATCATTGTCTAGGCCAGCTTAAAATAATGGAAGTGCCAGAAGGGTAATAGCTGCGATTAGAAAAATAACACCAATACTTTGTCAATTATTCTTGCTTTCAGAAAGTAATATGCTCTATAAGTTGTGTAAACTGATGTGGAACAGTGCTGAAAATCTCCAAGTATTCTGCTTTTTATTGTTTTGGTTTTATTTAATTTCTGCAAATCAGAATAAATCAGTAAATTTACCTGCAAATCAGTTAAATCAGTCTTGCTGCCTTTGTTCCTGCTGCAGGAAGGTTATGAGAGCAACCCTTTCCTTAAAATACATGCTTATTTACTTTCTTTGAATAATAGAGATTTTAAATACCAATTCTTAACTTCTACAGAAGTTAAGACAATGACAAAGACTAAGGGTCAGTGAGAAACCTAAAGTCAAATGTTATCTTGGCATTCAGTAGAAAATGTGAATTCTAGAATTAGAAATTACATCCAACAACAGGTAAACAATCAAAACATTCTTCAGCAAGAACATCAGTTTCTCTGCGGTAGGTTCAGATTCTTTGTTGAATTAGAACAGTTTTATGCCATACCACAGGGACTTCTTTATTTAAAAAGATGAAGTGTATAAATAAACTGTATAAATGCTACAGCAATCATAGCAAAGGAAATGGATGTAAAAAGTTTTCCTATTGACATTTACATTTGCAAATGATTATACTTAGAGATATGGTGGGATATAAAACAAATGAATAAAACTATAAAATGCTATCAGGATCTTTAAGATGCATTTTCTTATATAGCATCACAGTGGTTCCTCTGGTTGTGCCTACAACAAAAAGATGTTACTCTGAGTAAATATACATGTCTCTATAGATACATAAGCACACTATCAACCAAAAACTTGTCTGAGAAAAATGTAAAAGTGCCTTTAATTTTTGTAGTTGCATTTTTAATGCCTTGCAAATGTTCATCACATCTTGAAACACATCACTGCATGTCAGAAAATACACTATGAAATTCTGCATCTCAAATTAAAACATTCATTGAATTCCAATAAAAATACATGATTTTCTGAATCTACTGGCTTCTACTGTAATAGTGTGACACAAAGGAAGAAGGTTAAGCATCTGGTGAACTAATTTAAGGAGTATCTGTTTTTGACAAGTTGTGTTAACTTGTTAATGTTCTACTCAGCAGCAATGTGAGGAGCTGGGACTGCAGGTACAAATTCATACTTTTTATTTATGCTTTTCCATTGTAGCAGAGTAAAAATATTACTTGTGCTCGTCTTCCTTTTTGCTGCCTGAATTTTGCATCATTTAGTGCACTGGGTGAGAGTTTCAGTGGTATGTCCACACTCCAGCCTGCCCTGGAAACTGGTGGTAGGGAAAAAAATACAGGACTATATCTCCTCGGACTGAGGACAAAACACAGAGGTTCAATATTAGATGCCACTCAATGATAAGTTTTAGATCTAATGGTCATCCTTAGTGATCTGGGATTCATTCAGTGGTTTTCTTATTTGCTCAACTACCACCATGGACTGTGTTTTGGTTTCTTGGAATGCAATTATCATATTTCAAGAAACCCTAAAAACAATAACTCCACAAAAAAAGAGCACCAAAACCCCAACCAACCAACCAACAAACAAATAATTCCCCCCCACAAAAACCCCACAAAAATCTTCCATGCAGGGCCTAGTTCCAAAAAAAAGACTTTAAAAGTCGCCATTATAAATTGATCAAATTGCTGTATGTCTGGAATTTTTAGATAGGTAGCTAAGGTCCTCAGATCATTCAAGAAAGCATGTCTTGGCAGAAGGACAATCTAGGTGACACGTAGCTCTACCTGCAGAGAAATATGATGAGAATGCGCCTGTGAATTCCTTCACCAATGTGTAGCAAGACAAGGAAAAGAGAAAAACATCAAGAAACAAAGTGAGCAGCAACTAGCTCATACAAATAATTTTATGCTGAACTAGCTTTTTCCTATTAAAGCATTAATTTCTGTCAAGCACAATCTTATAGATTTACATACTTAAAAATGCTAGTATCTTGGTGTTTCAGCACTCTCTTGTAGATGCTGGGGAATGTTAGCTGATGAAAGGCTGTGGCATTGAACTGAAAAATTTATTTCCTCTGGGAAGCAATTTAGTTACAGAAAAATGTTTTTCATTTTCACAGAAAATTGACTATATCTTGTTTGTTTATTTCTTTTTGCTTCTGATGTCAGTCCATTACAGTTACTGGAAGGAAAATGTAAATGCATTTCATTCCTGGCAAGTGTATTTCACCTTCCCCTTGTGTTTCTTAATAAAACAGCAAAATTAGCTTGGCATTAAATTATTGAAAAATTATGCTGTTTATTGACCTTTGGATTTTAAATATCTTTGTAAATATTTCCCCTTTAAATTCTAGAAAAATAATTAATATGAACTGTTTATTTGATAACATAATTCACATTTTTGCCTTCCAAAGCAGGCAATAATAGATAAAATTCCACTGAGGGTACAGGGCAATAAAAGAACATAAAAAAAATCTGCTCAAGAATACTCAAGCATATAATTTACTATTTAAATGATTTAATGTACTTCAATTTGAATTTGTGAAAGAAAAAAACTTTTGCTTTTTAATAACATTTAAAGAGTGAAAAGGTTTTCAGGCAACAAATGACCAAGTAAGGAGGAATTGCTGATGTAATTCCAAATGCCCAGCATACTTGAAAGTAAATGTTACTCATCTATTCTAATTTATAAAGTGTTCATAATACTTCACACAAAAAAGGATGAATAATGATAAGAAGAATTCTTATTTGGCAGAATGAGATCATTTCTTTCAAAGTTATATATTTTTCTTAAGATGGAAATTGGAATTACTAAACAATTAATTTTGTATGTAACTTAATTGAAGAAAACATATCATTAATATCTATGCTATTCCTTTATTTTTTTTTTAATCAGTGGAGCTAAACTTGCAGAAAGCAAAAATGTTAGAAGAAAACAAGCCCTTCTTCCTAGAGTAAGTATTTGCAAAAAGTGTTTGTTCACAAAGAATATACATTTATATTTTCCTAGCAAAGCATCCTATAACAAAGAATATTATCTTCCTATGCATCCCATGCTTTTTTCATCAATTAAAAATCTTGAAACTTTTGTTGGAAGTGCTCCCCCTTTTCTATTTTTTCCATTTGTTTCTTTTGTTTTTATCCTGCAACACATTCACATGCAAATGTAAATTTTCCTCTTCTTAATCAATATGTAGATTGCCTGGCAATAAATTCAGCTTTGTCATACTTCCCTTTCAGAGCAGCAATATGCCTCATATCTGGGGATATTTATTTTCAACAACTTTTTTCATTGCTGGACCTCAGTGACTTCCTATGCTTCTCTCAGTGGAGGGAATGGAAGCTGGTTACAGCCCTTAGTTTCACTGAGGCTTAACATAATCCATAGTGGCACTGTTCCCAGGGGGAAGCCTTTGCCCAACATATTTTGGACCTGCAATACAGCAAGGTGACTGCAGCAAAGATTTCAGAGGCATCACATAAATAAGGAAAAAGACAACAGTGCTGTCATATAATGTGATCGGGGCGATACTAAATGGTTATGGAAATAGGTCACTCTCTGCATAGCTGAGGGGTGCAACTGCCATGCAAGAGTTTTAATTTCTCAGTTGTGGAATTGGCCCAGACCCACCTTTCATCATGCTGTTGGTAGGTTCAGTTCAAGTAGCCTCACCAGAAACAATGTTTCATTAAGTTGCAACGGTTTTCATAGTGCTTGTGACTCCAGAGGAATGAGGAACATTAACTCTAATATAAGACCTTGCTATACAGTAAGGAGAATTTCAGCTTCTCCCAGAAGACTGTCTAGTACAAAACCACAAAAAAGGTAAGTAAGACTTGTCCTAGTTTTCTACCTAGCTACTTTTCAAATGAAAGGCACATTCTGACAAAAAAGTCACATCAATAGCCATAAGCAAATCATAGGCCTCTAGATATTCAATAACTCTCAAAAGTGTTATTAAACTAGAAATGCATTTAACACTGTCCCAATTTGAGACAAATTTGGGACTCACCCCAGCACATTCAAAAGGGTTCTCTGGTCAGCAGCATTTTGTGTCAAGGTTTTTCATAATGGCTTTCTCTAATAAAACTGGCCCTGTTACTCTGAATGCTGAGAACAAGGAGAAATAGAAGCCACATTATGTTCCCAGACTAAGTGACATAATTTCATGCACCTCAGCAATGTTGCTTCCCATTTACTCCTGTGCAAGAGTTCAACAAAGCAATTACATATGTGCTGAAAGCCCTCAGTGAGCAATGAAATCCCTTTACTTAACTGTAGGCAAAGTTAGACTGATCTAACTGTGCTTGGTGGTAGGTTGTTGGGGTTTTTTGTTTTTATTTTTTTTTTTGGTGTCTTGGTTTGGTTTGTTTTTGTTTTGGTTTTTTTTTGTTGTTTTTTTTTTTTCTGTTTTGTTTTGTTTTGGTTTGGTTTGGTTTTTTTTTTTTTTTTTTTTTTTTTTTTTTTTGTTTTTTTTTAGTTAAATATGTGCCTAAGACCTTTACTGGATGAGAGCCTAATTGAATAAAACAGCATATTCAACTCTATCCCCTATAATCTTCTCCATAATATTCACAATCTTTCCTCTCTAAACTATCTTTCCTGATACTGTTTACCTTGTATTAGCACTAAATGCAACATAATCCCCTGAAATTTCCACATGGCACTGGGCTTCATAAAACTGAGCAAGGGGTGGGGATCCTCTGACATTATGAGACTGCTTTGTAGGTCATACTAAGCAAGAAATATGAGTTAAATTTGCAGTGCAATTAATTACCAAGCAGGAAAATTAAGTACTGCTCTTACAAAGATAGTTGAACTCTGGTGTAAGGCTATTAATTCAGAAAATAAGAAGCACATTCTCAAGAAAGTTCATGAGATTTGTAATTTAAAGAAAGAGAAATATTGTGTTCAATATTAAATCAAAAATAAAACATCACAATGAAATTAACAATTCTGACCCAAAAACCTGCTATTGAAACTGGAAGAAGTAGTGAAGCCAGCAGTATGCCTGGCTGATGGAAGTTCTGGGTGGCAGTTCCTGATCATTGTGATGATTTCTAGAAGATGTGTTTGGAGTGCAAGGTCTTTTCTGAAACTGGATCATTTAATAGTCTTCCACTTAGTCTGAGAGATATTATACAGTCATTTTCATAAAACAATAGAGCTCTAACACCTAACAAGTTTTTTTTTTTTTTCCTCACTACTCTCACTGGAAAGCTGTTCCAACACACTGCTGCACCTTGTCTAATTTCTGGACTAAATTTAACCATGACTAGGGTATAAATATTTATTCACATACTGGTGTTCTCCTTTATTTAAAGGCTGGTAGAGTGCTTTGCCTCATTAGTGTTTACACTTTTACCTCCAAGCACAGCTGACTGAATCCCATATCACCATTTCTTTCAAAGCCAAGCAGATCTTGCTCTTTCACTGCCTCTGCATTAGTCCTCAGCTGCCCGGCAAGTGCAGATGTATGGCATAGGCAAATTTTCTGCCTGAAGTCCATATCATTGTCATGAAAGGTTCCAGTCTTTGCTTATGTGCTTTTGTGTTGGTTTTTTGGTTGGATGGTTTGCTTTTGGTTTTTGGTTTTTTTTTTTTTTTTTTTTCCTGTTTTGTTTGCTTGTTTTTGTGTTGTTTCTTTTTTCTTTTCTTTTCTTTTCTTTTCTTTTCTTTTCTTTTCTTTTCTTTTCTTTTCTTTTCTTTTCTTTTCTTTTCTTTTCTTTTCTTTTCTTTTCTTTTCTTTTCTTTTCTTTTATTTTCTGGTGCTGTTTCAGGCCTTCACCTTCATGTGAACATTTAGAGATTTTTGGTATTTCTGGCCATGGCACGTACTGCACTATATATTGCCTATCTGTACTGGCAGCAAGACACATCTTCAAAGAAAACCAAAAGGTATCTATCAAAAAGCAAATTTTAAAGGCAGAGTAATTAGGAGAGATATATCTGAGCAACTATTCCTTGTATCTCCATATGAACTTCTTTCTCAAATGTGCAGACAGCAGTGAACTTCCACAGAATTAATCTACAGGACTCACTCAAGCAAGTTTTATGAAGGTAAATGTAATCCCAAAGTAAGTAAGAGTAATAAATGTGAATGGAACCTAATTATAGAGGATTGTGATGTGTGACAATGTGAATAGACAAAGAATGAACTCTCCTTCAGGTAGGAATTTGTAATATCCGGAATATCTGACTAAAATTTGGTCACTCTTTATCTTGCTACGTCAAAACTGATTTTCTGATTTTACTTTTTATTATAACCATAGATAGAAGTCAACTTTATTTCTCAGACATCCTTTGTTAGCTTCATGCCCTCCTTTGCCTTGCCTTTCTGATTTCTTTTTTTCCTGCTCCACTAACTTTGTAGTAAAAGTGCAAACACCAGTTTGGCAGAGTTAATGCAGAATAATGTGCTAGCCTCTCAGATCTGCAGCCTTGATGCTTTTAACTTTGGACTCTTCCAAGGAAAAATGTTTTTTCCAAGAGTTCGGGAATTATGAGTGCTTATGCAATGTTGATACTTATGATGTTTGCATAAGCAAGTTATTTATAAGCAAGTTATAAGCTGTGTTATTTTGGATGTTGTGTTGTAGACTTTAAGAGTTTCTGTAAACTATGGTCTGTAAACTATAAGAGTTGTAGTTTGTACTGTAATTGTTTAAATTTTTTCAGTTAACTGAGACTGATGGGTTTTTTTAATGAGTGCCCTAGGAAACTTGGATACTGCAGATTATTTGGCACTGACTTTAGTATCCTGGCATTGAATGATTCCCCCTGACATAATGTTAGCATGTACTACATCACCTTGGGATGTGAGCTATGAGAAATGTTTTATTTCTTGTCTTAAGATACTGCTGCATGCTCTAAACCAGTTTTCCCCTCCCACCTGAGCAGTGACTGTGCTGCTATGAAGCCTTTCTTGACCAGTTTTTTTCTTAGATCATGGATTGTTCAAAGACTATTAATGATTCCACTAAAGCTCTGGTCTCTGAGGGATTATCACCTTTTTATTAAATACTGAAAAGGGATTGATATTCAGTGGTAGTGTGTTAAATGCAATTGTTAAGTAACTTTTTTTCCACACCAGCTCTGTTCAGTACCTTTTATTCATGGTCTGGAAGCATTAATTATATTCAGTTCAGTGATGTAGTTAAAATGGCTAACACAATAACTTTGCTTCAGTCTTCACCAACAGGTGCTACAGACACACCATCCAAATCAAGGAAGACAGAGGCAGGGACTGAGAGAATGCAGAACCACCTAACTGTAGG
Source organism: Vidua chalybeata (assembly GCF_026979565.1). NCBI lineage: Eukaryota > Metazoa > Chordata > Aves > Passeriformes > Viduidae > Vidua > Vidua chalybeata. The sequence continues at coordinate 80,696,474 of NC_071531.1, read as the reverse complement.
AGAAGATCAAGTTCAAGACCACCTGAGGAACATAAAGATGCACAAGTCCATGGTATCGGGTGAGATGCCTCCACAGATCCTGAGACAATTGCTGAATGAAGTGACTAAGACTCTTTCCATCCTATTTGAGAAGTTGTAGCAGGCCAGTGAAGTTCCCACTGACTGGAAGAGGGGACACATAACCCCCATTTTTAAAAAGAGAAATAAGGAAGACACAGGGAATTACAGGCCAGTCAGTTGCATCTCTGTTCCCACCAAGATCATGGAGCAGATCCCCCTGGAAACTATGGAAAACAAGGAGGTGATTGCTGACAGCCCTTCACTAAGAGCAAATTTTGCCTGACAAATCTGTTTGCCTTCTATGACAGGGTTACAGTGTTGGTGGATAAGTGAAGAACAACTCATGCCATCTGCCTGGACTTGCACAAAGCATTTGGCACTGCCTCACATAACATCCTTCTTTCTAAAGTGGGGAGACATGGACTTGATAGATGGACCACTTGGTGGATAAGGAATCAGATGGATGGTCCCACTTCAAGAGTTGCAGTTAAGAGCTTGGTGAATTTTTTTCAAAGAAATTCCAAACAGAGTTAATTGGCCAAATACAGGAATAACTGGCTGCAAAACCTCTGGAACACCATCTTGAGGGACTCTAAAAGCCTCTAAAATAAATGCAGTATACACATTAGTCCCTGTACAATTTGCAGACCTGGTTCCCACTCACAGCAAAACCAAGGAAAGGTCCATAAATTCAGCAGAAGGTAGACAGGACCTAAAAGCTTTTACAAGGAACAAGATGCAGTGTAGATATGTGTTCAAGAAATAAGTGTTCAAGAAAATTTTGCAAATAGTTGGAAAAATAAACATAACTGACATTTCTCTCAAATTGTCATGGAATGCACTCCAGCTGTATTTATTTTACACATTTTCCCCATGTGCCATGTGCTTGCATTCTTTTGTGATGAATGATGTTGCCGTGTGTTGGAGTCTTCGTGCTATCTCTCTTTGAATCAGGAATGTGGAGGAGGTTATTTGAGAACAAAATACTGTAGGACCTCCCTCATATTTTTGAATTTGTAGAATGGAGCTGAGCAGTGGCTGAATGGCTTGGTTTAGGAGAGTTCACTGGAAGCAGAACACAGCCTGCTAATGCTACCAGACGACTCATGCCTTGCTGCCCATTTTGCTATATCTACAAGAAGTGAGGATCAGAACTCCATCTGTTGTTGTTTCACTTTTCATTGGAAGTCTTTGAACATAAATGTTACCTTTCTGATAAGGTAAACTGTGGGCCTGGGCCACGGCTAATACTCCTAGACACTACTGCAGCAGTAAATAATGCATTACCATGAATCACTTCAGCTTCATGGAAATTAATAAACTTGGCTGCCACCCAAACCTGGATAAGAATTTCACCCTAGGGAGGCCTCCAACTCCATCACGGAGCATACTAGAAAGCAAGTTGATCTTGTGGTATGCAGCAAATGTAAAGATCTAGTTTCAAAAAGGGAAAGAAATGATACAACATGTAATGCCATAAAAGCCATATGCCATTGCACAGGATATTACTCACATGGCACAGATCCCCACAGTGACATACACTTTGACTGCTATTTTACCCTTATGTTGTGACTGAATGCTAGAGTTAAAGGAAAAATGATAAAGGTAAACAGCATGTAGCTTAAGTTTAAAGAGAAAGTTTCCAAGAAACACAAGTTCATTTGTGGGAAAAGCTTTCTATTTCTGGTTTCTCCTGTGATTGCAGTTTTCTCATGAACATGTTGAATTTTGAAATTGGTTCTGCATTTCTTCCTCCAATGGAAACAATAAATGAACTGGCATCCCAAGTCTCCTCTTCCTAGATGATCTTCTCTCTTCCTTAGTGTGCTATTACCACTTGGCCAGCATCGCTTTCTGATTTTCTCTCTGACCTGTTTCTCTTGCCTTCCTGGCAGCACAGTGGCTCACTTGGAGATTGTTTTCTTCTCTGACCATAGTGAAAAGCAGTTGTTAGAAAACTTTCCTAGGATGTGAATACAATGGCTTCAGCTCTTTGAGAAAGATCCAGGTCTCCCACTACTGGGCAAACGCTGTAATCACTCAGCTCTTAAGCAGAATCTGCACTTTTCCTGTTCTCTGTAGTGAAGTCAGTGCCAACGTTTCCTTCCCCCTTGATCTCAGTGCTAAGGGTAAATACTCTGAAATGATGTAGGGGACAAACCCCTTAGGGATTCATGTAGAATTTAAGGGCCTAAATCCAGACTGCAACAGAGCAAAAGATGAGGTGCCCAGATCGCTCCCCAGACTGGAAGGACAAAGTGCTGTGCTCACAACAATACATGCCATCACTGCAGGCACTTGCAGGACGGTCATGACATGCTGACACATGGAGATACCTGGGAGTTTAGGTGATTTGACTCTGGATCATTCTCAGCTACACAAGCAGAATTCCAGCACAAGAAAACTTATAAGCCAAGTCTGTAACATTGACTACAACATTCAGCCAAGTGTTTGTTGTAAAGAGCCCAAATGCACTTCAGGAGAGTAGATTTGAGTGAAGATGATATTGATGGGAAGTAGCCCTGGAAGGTGACTTTGCTGATGCAGTAGAAGAAACATTATCAGAGAAACTGTATGTTCAGTCTCTAGGATGGTGTAGCGGGTTGTCCTTGGCTGGATCCCAGGCACCCACCAAAGCCTCTCTATCACTCCTCTCTGCAGCTGGACGGGGAGAGAAAATAAAACAAAGGGTTCATGGGTAGAGATAAGGACTGGGAGAGATCACTCACCAAATACTGCCATAGGCAAAAGAGACTGGAATAGGGGTTATTAAATGAATTTATTACTAACAAAATCAGAGCAGGATAATGAAAAGTTAAACAAGGTTTTAAAAACACGTTCCCTTCATCCCTCCCTCCTTCCCAACTCTATCTCCAGTGGCACAGGGAGATGGGGAAAGAGGGTTATGGTCATCATGTCTCTGCTCAAGGAGAGGAGTCCTTCCCCTGCTCCAGCATGGGGTCCCTCCCATGGCAGACAGTTCTCCATGAACTTCTCCAATGAGAACCAACCATCCCATGAGCAGCAGTTCTCCACAAACTGCTCCATTGTGGGTCACTCTTTCATGTGGTGCTCTGCTTCAAGGACAGGCTGCTCCAGTGTTGATCCCCCGTGAGGTCACAAGTCCTACCAGGAAACCTGCTCCAGAATGGGCTCCTCTCTCCATGGGTATGCAGGTCCCTGCCAGGAGCCTGCTCCATCACAGGTCTTCCATGGGTTCATAGCCTCCTCTCAGGCATCCATCTGCTCCAGCATGGGGTCTCCTCCATGGGCTGTAGGTGGATCTCTCCATCCCTTTGGATCTCCATGGGCTGCAGGGGCACAGCTGCCTCACCATGGTCTGCACCATAGCCTGCAGGGGAATCTCAGCTCCAGTGCCTGGAGCACCTCCTCCACTCCTTCAGCACTGACCTTGGGGTCTGCAGGGCTGTTCCTCTCACATATTCTCACCCTGCTCTTCTCTGGCCCCAATTACATCTGCACAATAACTTTTTTCTTCTTCTTCTCCAATATGTTATCACAGAGTCATTGCCTCCATTTCTGATTGGCCCAGCCTTGGCCAGTGGCACATCTGTCTTGCAGCCTCTTGGGATTGGCTCTGCTGGACATGAAGGAAGCTTCCAGTAGCTTCTTACAGAAAACAACCCTGTAGGCCCCCTCACTACCAACACCTGGCCACGCAAAAACAATACAGAGGGGCTGACTATCTTGGCACTGTTGGTAGGACAAAGCACAAAGACCATCATAATCAGAGGATGAATGCCCACAAAGCAGAGATGAGCTCAAAAGGTTTGAGAGTCATATTATAACTTTTCTAATTATTTGGATTATTACTAGCATCTATGGTCATTTCTGAGTGCTCTTAAATTTAAAATACACACAAATATACATCTGGGATGGCTTAAAACTGAAAATGAACTCAGCCTTTTCTGTGGAGGAAGAATGTAGACATATTAGCGTGGCACTGGTCTTTGCCAGACTCTTTTTGGGCTAATGATTCAAAGCCCTTGGCTGTTTCCAGGGAGAAGGAAAATAGGGGTGTTTTCTCCAAAAACACATTCCTTGCTTTGTACCTAGATATGATGTAGGATCCAATGTGGATGAGCATGAGTCATGTGCTCCACATGCCTTATGGCACTTTGTAAGTAGGCAGTGAAGTGCTGGCTCATGAGTCATCAGCTTCAAGTGAGTGGGCAGTCAAATCCTTCATAAGCTGATTTTTCAGAGCCATTTCTAATGTGCAAATATAGCATGGGCAAATTATTTTGGTTTTGTTTTTGTCTCCTCGGCTTCTATTTCGGCCAAGGCCCCATGTTATCAGGCCTGACATATCCTTCAAGTTTTATTTTGTGCCATTCCATCTTTGACATGCTTGTCCAAAGATGATTCATCATCTGCTTCTCTGTAAGCAGTTTCCATTTTCCTTAGCATTACAACAGATGCAAGGAAATGAATGGAAATAGCAAACAAGATAAATAAACTGTACTATTTCTTCTGCTGTTAGGGTTGATTTGGCATCAAACTATGGTTCTCTTGAGTTTTAAATTCAAAATATATATTTTCCCTTTCACTAGTTCTCCTTTTAGTGTCATTAGATGATATAAAATGGATGTAACCCTGCTATTTCAGAACTTCACCTAAAACTTCATACAGCCACAGAAATTCTGCCACTTGTTGAGACAGAGCTCCTGCTGCAGAAAAATACCCTAAAGTGAGTTTCAAAGGTGTCATGCCCTACTTGTGCTCTTTATTTCCAGGACTACACATGGGTCAGACATTCCCTCCACCTTGATAAAAAGATGGCACTTTGCCCCTTTCCATTCTTCTCTGGACCCTTGGTGTGTGGCTCATAAAGAACTCAAAAAAATGGCAACTTTTCAGATAATAAGAGAAAGACAGCCAGCTCAAACTGGACTGGATAAGACTACTCAGCACCACTCCTTGGACTTGGCATCTCCCAGAAAACCAGCCTTGCTCTACTGCCAGCTGCCACCGCTGCTGATATCTCAAGGAGCTGTCTGGAACAGCTCAATGCCTGGTGGAACTGTCCCACTGTCTCACAAGGCTGTCCTGTTTGAAAGCTGCTAGCAACAAGCATTTTTTTCAAAAGCTTTTTCTTAATATAAAAATTAGTATCCGGTGCAACTTTCCCTCAAACCCCACCCTCCCCAAACCCAAACTAAACACGAAGGCCACCAGTAAAAGCAGACTGCCGGCAAAGTGCAGCACCCCAGACTCTGGACACTGGAGTTGCCCGTAGCCCCTTTTTCTTGGCTGCCGTTGGACTGCGCACCCGCTGTGCCGGCACACAGGAGGTGGCCTCTTCCAGTGTCCTCCACAGACACCTGATGGAGCAAGATCAGACTTCAAATCAGTAACAGAGCCTGTCCCTTTCCGGCTTTCGAGGGCCTCACGTGCTGCCCGAACAGTAGTTTCTTGGACAGCCTCTTTGTTTCACCCGAACTGCAGAGCAGTTCCATGCACGGCTGCTCCCCCGATCCCTCCTGCTTTCTGTATCACATTTCAGCCCGTGAGGGGATGACGGGGGGGTCGGGCAAGTGGGATCCCCACGGACGGGATTCTCTGCGGGGAAACGCTCTTCCCAAGGTGGGGGACGCGAGGAAGCGGCCGCACCGCAGCGCGGCGGAGCAGAGCAGGGCAGGGCAGCGCAGGGCAGGGCAGGGCATGCAGCCCTCCGGAGAGCTCCGCTCTGCCCCAGGCGGCGGCGCTGCGGGTCCCGGGGCGCTGGGCCGCGGACAAAGGGGCAGCGCCGGCGGGACGGAGCCGGGGGCTGGACGGCGACGCGGCGGGCCGGAGCGCTACGCCCCGGCGGCCGGAAGACAGGGCGGGGGTGAGGGGTGGGGAGAGGGGAGGGCGGCTCGGCCCGGCTGAAAAGGAGGGCTCGCCCAGCGCCCCCCCACCCTCGGTGCTGCCCCGCGGGCGTCCCGCACCATGGCGCTGTCCTGGAGGAGCTGGCTGGCCAACGAGGGGAGCAAGCACCTCTTCCTGGTAGGGGCGGCCCCGGGGGAATCCCCTCGGCGGGGCTGACCCGCGGAGGAGGCTCAGAAGGGGCCGCTGGGTGCTGGCAGGCGGCGGGGGCCGGCCCAGGGGCTGCCCCGCGGGTCGAGGAGCCGGAGCACCTCATCCCGACGCGGGGCTGGGGTCCAGGAGTGGTGCAGGGGTCCCGGCATGCGGGACGGGGTGCCGGCGTGCGGGACAGGTCGCCGTGCCGGTGGCGCGGCTCGGACGGGTGGGCGCGATGTGCTCCGTGCGCGTCCCGGTGCGCGGCTGGCAGGGATGGATGCACCCGGGTGCCATGGCCCGGGACAGTGCCCGCCTCCGTGCCCTGACCGGCTCGCACACGCTGTGCGTGTGCTTGCTCTTTGTTAGGCTCTCTTTGGGAAAGTTTGGGGGAGAAGATGCAGCTTCTTGGAGGTCAAGTTCTTTACCTTCCTTTGTTTCTTTGTTGTTGTTTTTTATTCTCTGAGTCTCTAAAATGCAACATCCAGCTAAAGATTGGGCATAGTGTCTTGTATGGGAGTGCTTTACCAGCTTACGAGCTGGTTGTCGTAAAACGCAAAAAGTTCTGTGAAGTTCAATGAAAGTGAAAATTTCCCACATAGGGCCACTTCCTTTTAATACTTTCAAGCATACTATGTGCATGAAGTTTGCTTTTCCATTCCATTTATGAATGTTTATGAAACTACAGACCTATAAGTTTTTATGAATGAAATGAACACCGAAAAGTTTGCGCATGTAACTTTCACTTACAATCTCTTGTTTCTGTTTCATTTCAGTTTTTCTGGCTCTCCCTCAATGTATGGCTCTTCGGGAAAACCTTCCTGCTTTATAATCAAGGGCTACAATATTATTATTTGCATCAGATGTTAGGGGTGAGTGACCTGGACATTACTTTTTGCCCTGGAATTTAGGATGCTTGAGGATGGGATAAGGGGCAGAATGTATTTGCTAATCAAAGATGACACAAACTGCCTGTTAACTTTACAAAGTGGGAAAGGATCTGGTAAGAAATTACTGGGATCTTCTGACAGTTGTTTAGGAGTAGAACATGAACACTGTTGAGAAGAAAAAGAGCCAGTCAAGTGTGGGACAGCTATTCTTTCCCCTTCTTTCTCCCCTCACAGTGTTCCCAGCACCAGCATACAAGGTTTACAGGAACACAGACATGCTCAACAAATGACTGGAACTCCACTTTTCGTCATCAGCACATTTAGCAAGCTATGGACTCTTGTTGGCAAATTCTTTCCAATCCAGTTATTGTAATATACATGCTTGCTGAGGGACTTCTTTTAATAAGTCTCAGTTCTTTACAGTCTTTGTCATTCTCATGGATACTCTGCTCTGTGTAAATCCACTATAATGCATATAACTTTAGTTTTGTTTTCTAATAGTAAGTTCTTTGATTCTGGGTGGTTTAATGAAGATTCAGATTTTTTGGTTTAGCAAGGGCAACAGCCACCACCAACAGATGAATCCAAAAAGATACTTTGGAGACATGAGATACCAGCCTGCCTTGGGAAATTACCATTGTAGTAATTTGAGAAAAACCTTCTGTTTAAAAAGGCATAAATTAAGGTTTAACATATTTCTGGAAAATGCCCACGGGTTGCTCAGAATTTGACAATCCGGTAAAAAGTGTCTGAATAACATGATGCTTTGTAACACTATGTCATGCTCAGGAATGGATTTCAGTGGAAAGTTGACATGGGATTAAACATAGATGATGCACATCCTAATCTGCTGTAGAGCTTCTGGGGTTTATTTTTGGTAAATCCAGGGTATATTGTTTCACGTGGCTGATATTGTCATAACTGGACCATAAAGTACCATAAAGTTTTGTGATCTTGCTTGGAAATAAGTTGAGTTGATACAATTTTCTTCTTTTTTTTTCCTTCTTATGTTTGTTTCAGATATGTTCAAGAATGAATCTTAGCGAAGATAGTGCAAAAAAGAAGGGAATGACAATAATTAAATCCTTCATGGTAGGAAGGATTTCTTGACAGAAAAAGCACGAAAAAGTGTTTAATTTTACCTTGATTTCTAGTGGCTTTGCAGCCCAGTGTATCCATTTGAAAACTCTGTTTGTTCTTGGTGGAGCAAATGGGTTGGCTGTTTGTAAAGCAAATGTTCTAGGGTAATGTGTTGGACCAGATTTTCAGCTGGTATCAGTCAGCAAGTTTCTCTCAATTCAGATTGCTCATATGCCTCATACCAGCTCATCATCTGTTTGGGAGTTTTTTTTTGTTTTCTTATACTTCAAAATGCAAGACACTTGCAAAGTAACTTAGTGTGTGTTCAGAGCCTGTGAGATGACTCAGGCAACAGATTCCTTGTCTTGGTCAGGAGATGAGGACCAGGAGGTCATGCTCTTAAGTTTGTATAATTGTGTCTGCCACTGTGGGAAAAAGTACCACAGAATTTATGGACTTCTAAAATAAGGTTAAAAATGAAGAGCTAAGTCTAAAGGTACTTTTGGTCAAAGTTATAAAACTAATTTTAATATTTTGAAAATACTAAATTTTAAAGTACTAATTGTACTTGCAATTCACTTTTTATAGCTCATCTAAATATCTTCAGTAGATCCCAAAGTTAGCTTTCTCCCTTCTCTTCATTATATCTGAGTACGTGTATTAATCATAGAGATTATTTTGCAAGGGATGGGAAAACTGAACCCAATTTGGTTTCTTCAGGAGATGGCATAAATAATACTACAGCTGCAGTTGCCTTCCACAGGGATTTTTGCCCTTCTTCTTTTTCTCTGTTGGTTTGTATAGCCACTGACCCATGGCCCATCTATTTAACTGGTCTCCTCTCTCTTCTATGCATGGGTGAGTGGTTTGCAGAGCCTCTGTGCCACTTCTTAGTGTTTGAAGATTTTGAGATTTAGATTAAATTCTTCATTTATAATTCAACAGTTGATATTTTTTGTGTGAAGAGATTGAACTTTTTAATGGATACTTCTGTGACAGCTGATTCCTTTTTGCAGAGAACTAACAAAGTTGCCAAAAAGGAGTGGCACTTCCTGAATTAAAAAAAGTTTGGTTTTGTCAGTGAGATCTCCTGAGGAGTTGGCTTTTTTTCTTTTATAATATGCTACAATAGGCTATAATCACCTTAGGAACTTCTGCACTTGCAGCACGGAGAGATTTACCACAGGTAATTTTGTTGTTTACCAAGCAATAGAATGAAGAACAAGAAGAGTTGCTGGAGGAAATCAGTGTGTGATACGGAATGAGATCTTGGACTGAATATTTTGAGTATATTCAACTATGCCATGTTTTTATGCCATCTCTTTCTGATGTGAAGAAAGAGAAAGAATGTGGTTGGTCTTTTGTTCTGTGGTCACTGAAGTAATTTACTTCCTTTCAGCTGTCTACAGAAGAATGAGGCTCAGATTTATTCTTTTCCAATTGCATTCTCTGTGATATTGAACAAGATACTTCAGGACAGGATTTAAAATTTGTTTAGGTACGTAATTCTCATTCAATCTTTCAATAACAATCTTCCTGATCCTTAATTCTGCACCTGTGAAAAGGCACTAAGAGCATGGTGGTGTGCTGGAAGTGCCAAGAGAACAGATAAGTAGAAGACAGTAATGTGGTAGGAGGTTGATCAATCTTTTATGTACCAGGAAACTTAGTGTTATTTTGTGTCAAACATCTCTGCTTCGCTCAGTTTGACTTCTGTTGATGAGACTATGAACTCTTCACTGTGCAATCTCTATCCCTGGGAGTTTTCAAAACCTAATTGGGCAAAAAACCCTGAGCAAACTTTATCTGAGTTCGGTGTTGAACATGCTTAGAACAGGGGCTTTGAGCAGAGACATCCTGAGGTCCCTTCCAACCAGAATAAATCTGTGATTACATAATACTTGCAGTGAAAGTTCACCAGATAAAGAACCTCATTTTTTAATGATTTCATAGGTGTTAACTTGTGGTCTTACATTGCTTAAGGAAGTGAAGCCCATGAACAAATCCCCAACAGACATGAAGTTCTTATAAAAGAGTTTGTCAAAGAGGAAGGGAATATTGTCATCTTTGTGTTCATGATAGGTGCTCTAATGTGTAGTAAGCATGAGTTACAGAAAGGGAGAGTCTTAAATTACTTGACTCCAAAATCTTTGTTGTTGGAGATTTTGGTCCACTCAGTCAGTGAAATTGTCCAGACTGATTTCTTCACCGACTTCAGGATTTCTCTCTTCAGTCTAGCTTGGCTGTATTTTTGCCCAACAAGTTTGGTTGTGCCTGGTCAAAAAGAGTCAGCCACAAATTTGGTATTGGCCTTATAGAGCTCAAGTCTTCCTTTAACAGCATTGAATGAAATGCTTTTTTCCTGTTGCTTGAGTTCCCTGTGAGCAGAAAGAACTTTGAGCTCATTTTGTCATGGCATGAAGGGTCTCTCCCCATTCCCTTTCTTTTTCCTGCTCAAATAGCTGTAATGTAGTCGAATGTTAATGCAAGAGATAAGCTTCTGGGTTTCAGACCAAAGTGAAGAAAATGCATTATCAGAAGGATCTCTTTGGGAGAAGACTGAATGACTGAAAATGGGGCTGAAAAGAAAAAGTGCTGCCTCACTTTTTTATCTGTACGGTTGCTGCCTTTTTATTGTGTAGTATTGTGCATAGCATTTGTCACCTTTATTCACTGCTTGGAATATGTTCCAGTAACTTTTATGTTTCTCCTTGCAAGTTTATCATAACGACAGAGATTGCACTAATTGAGACCAAATTCCACTTTCATTGATCCTTATGCAACCACACTGGAACCTGCTTGCCCCCCACATCTTAGCTTTGGAGAGAGCTGTGTATCTTGATCCTTTGCTTGGAGATTATCAGAGAAGCTGGAAGCTATTACTGCGCTCAAGATTAACTTAGTTGTTTTCTTCAGTTTGAATGACTGATTTAAGCAGAAGGAGTACATCCTACACAAAGGAACTGTGTATAAAATGGGAACATGACCTAAACTTGTAGACAAGAAGAGATTGGAAAACCTTCAAAGAATGCTTGTGTGATGAGTTACAAGTGAACAGGGAGAATACTGATTCACAGCAGTGCAGGGAAGATACCCTATACAAATTAAAAAATATTGCACCACTTAAAATAATTTTTAAAGGGTTGCAGTACATGAGGTTGGGATTTACTTTGAAACCTTCCTTCTTCAGGCGCAAAACCAAGTCAAACTTTCGTAGAAGTTTTCACTTTTCAGTGTTCTGGTAGGTTTCCCCTACCCTCACAATGTCATTCTTTTCAACTGCTTCATTTTTGTTGCTAGATCGCCAGCCAGATTTGACAGACCTAAGGGGGAAAATTCCTGTGCATACAGTTCAGTTCTATCCTTCATCTTAGGTTATCAGTGCTCTGTTACTCAAGAGAAGGAGTGCTCTATGAAGAAAAGGAAGCTGGGTCAAAAGGAGTCATGTTGTGTAGCACAGCTTGTTCCACCTAGGAAAATAACTAACTTTAGCTGCTCCAGTACTGATCTGGGAAGGTGGTCTGTGACCTGTGTCTACAGAGCAGCATGTGGCTTGTGAGTCTTTCCAGAACCTTTCAAGGTGCCTTGAACCAAAGATTGAAAAATTTTAAAGAAAAGCTCTAAAAGACAACATCAAGTGTGGTGTCTCTATTGCACCATGACCTGTTTAGGGTTGTTGCTTGTAGGTGGTGAAGTCTTGAGAAACAGAATCACATCACTCTCAGGTGTGGAAGGGTTTGCATTATTCTAACGTTGAAATCTTCATTTTGCAACAATGTATAAAATATCAGATCTCTGTGCACAGCAGTTGCAGGTAACATTCATATCTGTATTTATAAATGTGAACTCTGATGAATTCTGGGGTACACAGTAAGGTACTTCAGCCCTCAGTTTAATACTGAAATTGTTTGCCTAACAGAGAAAGCTCCTTTTCCTAACAGAGAAAGCTCATTTTCTCATTTTCAGTCTTGCTGACAGCAAGATAAAATGAGAACTGATTCTTCACTTCTCTGTCCTACTTTGTATGTTGTATGAGCACAGCCAGGAGTTGATCTGGATTTCTGTGGACTGTACATCAAACAGGGATAACTGGAGAATTTACATTCTGGAGTTCTTTTATGCTGCTTTGGAGAAGGTGGCAATTCCTTTACACTTGTCTGGTGGAAAAATCTAACCTAGTTCTTGGGATTTGAGTTTGTGGATGGCCCAGTTCCCTACTATTTTTGCCACAGACTTAGTCTGTAAATTTGAGTATGTTTCTTTTCTGCTCCATGAAATCAGATACCAGTATATGTTGTACGAGATAGGCAGATTATGGAAGGAGGTGGTCAAATGCTTGGATGTAGTATAATCAAAGCTGGATAAAACAGTGTCCAACAGAGATTTTGTGTGCGTGTTTTTTTTTTTTTTTTTTTTTTTTTTTTTAATTATTGATCCTGTAGAAATTTCACATGCTAGTAACATGCAATAACCTTTTGTTTTTAAGACAGTAAAAACTTCAGGAAGAAAATAGGATTATATTTTTCTCATTTCTTAACTACTTAATAAGGGTATATATTCCCTTCTAGACCCAGTGAGTTGCCTTGGAGCAAAAATCATCCTTTATTCTTCTATTGTTTAAAAATCCAACAATGTACTGTGTTAATTTGTTACTATGCCTCCCAGGCAATGCAAAGGAAGTTAAGAAAGAGATCTCTTGGAAACCATTTGGAAAAAATTAGTTTCATGGTAATATTTTTAGCTTTTGGCTATATATCAAGAGCAAACTTGAACTCTTTTTCTTCTTGCCTGAATTTTGATTCTAAGAATTTCTAAATGTATTTCCCATTGTTTGCAAATCAGTCATGGGCTTGTTGCAGGAAATATTGCTGAACTTTATTTCTTCAGAATAAAACCTTACATGAACCATTGGTAACAATATTTTAATATTTGAATCACACTTCCTTGAAAATGCAATAATAGTTGTTTGCTGGTCTCTCTTTTCTTTTTTTTCTTTTCTTTTTTTTTTTTTTCTTGTATGTACAGGTGTTGATAGCATTGAATTATATTGAATGTAAGGACATCCTTCCATAGTAATTGCATTATGAATGAATATTTGCTCTTTATTAAATAGTGGAGAAAAACAAAGGAAGGTTAGTAGGATAGCCTTTTCTGAATATCATTTGTGATTCATACTTGTTAAATTGTTTGGCATTTTACATAGAATCACAGACTATGCGGAGCTGGAAGGGACCTGTCAGTCCAGCTCCTGGTCCTAAGCAAGACATCCCAAGAATGTGCCCTATCTCCATGTGCTTCTTGAACTCCTACAGGAGTTATTTAATTTATTTAACACTATACAGTGTAGAACTGACTCTCTTCTAGACCAAACTATTGTTTTGTTGAAGCTTTGTAAGAAAAATTGTTGTGCTTGGTAAAGGAAGTCTTGGATAACTGATGTAATGCCTAGTTTATGTTTAAACTCAAAGATAACATGAATTCTTGAGAAACTAGTGATGTATCATATAGGTCATATAACAGAAGTTATTAAAATTTTCAAACTGCTTATTAATGGTATTGCAACTTTTTTAGATTTTGGGTATTAGTCAACAGCTACAAAAATGGTTCAGTTTCATTCTGGAGTTTGCATAACATTACTTCTACATAATTTTTGAGTTTTTCAAGTCATGCCAATTTAATCACTGCAATATTTTAGCACATCAGTAAGCCCCAATAAAAATTCTGATATGTTTCTGAAATTATTGCTTCAATGAGGTGTATAGCTCATTTTCAGCTTCTCTTTAGAGGATTTAATGAGAATAGAAACAGTGTAGTATATGCAAACAGTGCATTATAGAGACATTTTTCTTTTCATTAAGTCCAGTCTGTTCAAGGGTCATTTCCAGTTGGGAGAGTCCAGACTGGGGAGGAGAGGATGGCCTAAAGTCTGAAAAACATGGCTTATGAGGAAGGACTAGCAAGAAAAAAAAAATTCTCATTGCGCAAGTGATCAGAGAGTGAAGCAACAGATGAAATAGAAGCAAGGGAGGTTTTATGTAAGGAAAAAGGCGACTAACAGTACATTGGAAGAAATAGTGGAGGACATCTGGAGAGTGGGAAAGAACTAAGTGACATGGCTCATTTTAGTCTTATTTTCTATCATTCAGTAGGTTGGAGATGATCTGTTCCGGGGATTTTTTTACTGGAGATCCCACATTTACATAGTAGAGAACAAGGTAGAGCACATTTTGTGGGGTAATTGCTCCTACTTCTCATGGGCAGCTTTTGAGAGAGGGTGCCCTTGTGACTGTTCTGTTCTGTGGAAGCTGGTAGGGTCTGCTGAGGAGGTCCTTAGCACTCAGGTCTAACTAAATAATGTAAAGTAGCTGGAAGAGAAAAAGGATTTAGGTACAGAGCTTGGTTCTTCAGGTAGATTGATATGTTTGCCTCCTTGTGCTGTGCCCAGGTGTGCTGCAGAGCAGGTGAGGTACATGGATGTTGCTAACTGTGAGAGCAGGAAGTTGTAATGCTTTATGGTACTGGTATTTAGAAACTCTTTTGTGCTGTTGTGCATGAGATCTTGCAAGAGATTCTGAAGTGCAATTATTCTGTTTGTTTTTAATAGCTTATATATTCATCCATTTCTGAGACACAAACATAGGTCTGTATATTTTGTTTCTTCTTGATAACAAAGATAAGAACATAGTAGATGTTGCACAGATTATGTCTTTTGTCAGTGAAAGTAAAACATGCTCATTTTTTTACATAGAATTTAATTTTGAAAAGGTAATAAACCTTAAGTAATTATTACTAGATAATTTGTACCTGTTCAACTTATTCACATGGTCCTGCAGCACTTGAGTTATCTTTAATATTATAATACTTTTTTACTAATTTATTCAGGAGTTGTAATACTTGGGGTTTTGAGAACAGTGTAAGAAATATCCTTCCAGAAATCTGTTGACAGTCAAAAAGCATCTTTTATATAAGCTAGTAAAATGTTAATTCAACCTAATAACTAGGAGAACAATGGCATTTTGCTAACTTTTTAAAATCATAAATGAATGAGATAATATAATAAGATTAAAAATACAGGTTTATGACATGAATGTGTGCTTTGTTCATTTATTTGACAAGTGTTTTTGTTCTAATTATGTAAGTTCCAAATATATCAGTGAAAGCATTAGTGAAATTAGATTTCATTACAGTTCCCAGCTACTGAGCAGTTAAATTGAAGAAAACCTACTTTCTTTATGTCCAAATATGGCATTGCATAATGTGAATGGATGAGGGGTTTTGTGGCAATTCTATAACAGTCCTTGAAACACTATGGCCATTTCAGTTTGACTGAATCAATATTTTTTCACATCTTTTTGTGGCTTAACAAAAATCATTACACTCAAGTGGCTATCTAGTGTCATCATAGTATTTATCACTTTTTTGTTTAGTTATATCTGTTGAAGCTTTCAGGTCATTTCTCAGTGGACGCTTACTCTTGTCTCAAATGTTTTGTTCCGTGTGACTTTGAGCACTGATGAGGATATTAGATCTTCCAGTAGAGAGTTGTCATTTATTGTTGACAAAATTAATTTTTAATAACTTCTTGATGCAAAGACGAGAGCTTTTTCCTTCCCTGTGAGGACAAGATAGCATGCTGTGTGTGCCATGGTTTCTGCAGCACATCATGAAACTCCACTATTCTGATGAGTCAGAGGACATGGGAACCATTTGGTTTTGCAGCAGAGAAAAAGAGAGACAAGACTGACACACATACCATTCCTTTCTCCCCATAATCTAACTCTTGCAATGTTTGTTCAGCTAGGATTGTGTGTTAGCAGAGCTTCGGCATCTGTCCTCAATCTCAACTGCTGCCTGGTCCTGCTCCCGATGTGCCGTGTTCTCTTGGCCTTCCTGCGGGGATCCCAGAAGGTGAGTGCTGTCCTCGGAATGCAGTGCTTGAGAAGAGGGCCCTGGTCTCTGTTTGGTATAAAAACAATAGAAAAAGAATCTCTTACATCCCTGTTTGTTCTACAGTATGTGCTTGCATGGTGCAAATATCAGACTTTTAGCCTAGATTCATGACTCATTTGAAGACAGGTTCTGTCTGGTTTGATTTGACCTGTTTAGAGGGTGGTTTCTTCAATGCATTTTTGAAAGATGAGGAGTTGCTGTGGAGCTGTAGTCAGACGAATTCTCCTCTGTCTTTCTAAACTCTTATATTAGAGATATATGTGTCCTCTCAAGTGCTTCCTGATAGAATTCAACAAAGTAAACCCAACTCTGTCTCTGCATGACCACAAGTGTCCTACTGGAGGTGATAGAATGTTCTGTAAAAATACCCAACTTGATAAATTTGTTTTCATGGGAGAAACAATGTTTAGCTTCTTTGTGATTAGCCAGTTGCTTTTACAGAAATATAAATAATGCTTTTGAGGAACATTTGTGTTTGCTAGATGGTTGCAAATTGAACCTGTGAGTTCTGTTAATCATGTAACAATACCTATAAGGTTTGATACCTATAGATGCACATATGTATGCAAATACACCGTTCCTTTTGATCTTGCTTATAAAAGAGTCGGTGATGCTTTCACAAGTAATGTTGGGATTTCTAAATATTAGGGCCAGGAGGTACATTATGTACTCTTGAGATCTGTGTAATGTCTTCATTAAGTCCTCAAAATTGTCTCCTTGGCCTAATCCAGTAGTTTTTAAATTTAGATACTAAGATTGCAAAGATGTTAAGCTTAACTGAAGTTGCTATTATATCACCACAGTTGCTGTTAGTATTTTGTTCTTTGCTTTGTTTTGGAAGAGATTGCTTGAATTCTTCTCTTACTAGGTTGCCAGCAAGAAAACCAGAAGGCTGCTAGATAAAAGTAAAACTTTCCATGTGACATGTGGTGTTACAATATGCATCTTTTCAGGTGAGATCTTACTGTGGTGAGCAGCAGCATGTTTTGGAAGCAGTACTTTGTGGTTTTTCTGCTGCAGTACATTTGGGGGTAGTCTTGCTCTGTGCTTGCTTGTCTTAAATTGTAAATGCTTTCTCGAATGTGTGTGGGTTTAGGTTCATTTTTTGCTTTAAACACATGGGCATACATTCTAATGTCAAGCCTTTCCTTAAAATGCCAGTTTCTTAGAAGACAGGTATGTGAGATCAGGTCAAAATCTGCCCTTACAAATGAACCCTCATTGTGCCTAAGGAATTTGAATGAAATAGCAGGGTACTACAAGCTTACCTGGAGAGGAGGGAGCAGTGGAGACAGCTGCCCAGTTTGGTGAAGAGGAAATATTTTTGGCTGGACACCTTTGAATGTTGTGTCTCAGCTGAAGCATTGCAGTACAGAAATCATCGCTGTAGTCTTAAAAAAAAAAATCCTAAAATACATACAGCCTTCTGTCATTAGTATTTATAAGCTGATTTACTCTTGAAGAATAATTAAGAATTCCTTAGTCCCTGGTATATTTCATGCAGATGATGTGATTATATCTTGGCATCTGGGTGGCTACAGGGAACATCCAGCACTTGTTTACAGATTTACTCAGTTTTTTGGTTTTTTTTTTAGTCTTACATGTTGCTGCTCATCTGGTGAATGCTCTTAACTTCTCTGAGAACTACAGTGAAGAATTTGTGACCCTAAATGCAGCAAACTATCGTGGTGAGGTGAGCCAGTTTTCCTTTCATATTTTGGTTTTAAGCATATCATTTAACTATATGAATATTTGCATATTCAAGGCCATTGTGTGATACATATAGTGCAGTGGTCCTGTTTCGTGCACTGAAAACTCACCATTGTGTGGATTCCTGTGGATTTTATTTCTTGGTCTGGACAAAGCGTGTATTAAAGGTTCAGTCCTGTTTGATTATTAGATGGACAATGCAATCATCTAAACTTCTCACCTTGCACCTTATTCTCTTTCTTCTCTTCTACTTCTCTCTGTTCCTTGGGTGGGCCTGGTTAAGACATTTCTGCTGCTTTTTGGGCAAATTTGTTCTGCATTTCCACTCTTCAGAATACAGTGAGATTTGAAACTGATTTTGCATTTTTCAGCTGCAGTGAATGCATGTATGAGTATATATGCTAAGAATGGAGTTAGTTATCTACATGAACTGATTTCTGCTTGCGAAATACTTGATTTGTGTGTCTTGTCTGACTGTGGTGCAGATGTCTTGCAGGAATATCAGATTCTTAGTCCCTTGGCCAGGTGCTTACTTGTGTATTTGGCAATGGAGAGATATTTGCAGATTTTAGAAGCAAGACCAGAGTCCATCACCCTTTCTTCTTGGGCTGCAGTCAAATTCTCTCTTGTTTGTGTTCATTCTAGTCTCTGGTCTGCATTTCTTTTCTTCCAGTTTCATTAGGAAATACTTAGAATGACCCTATCCCAGCTGCATCATTTCCTGGAAAAAGAGCGCTTGACTCAGTCCAGGCTCCTAAGGACCAGCAACCAAGGTCTTCCACTCCCTGGGTGAATGATCTAATCACAGAGCTATTCAATGGCAGATAGACATGCCAACACCAACTATTGTGCTGAGCTTCTGGGTTGAACTGTGTGTCTGCTTAGGAGTGTTAGGAATGGTCTGATAGACTTCCCTTCATCGGGAACATCAGCAGGAGCTTGCCTCAGGCAAGAACATGCCAGAATTCTAAGCCTCTACTAAGCAGCAATAGAAAATGGAGACAATAGCAAGTTTTTTAAGAACTCTAGGATCAAAACTCCTGAATTTTAGGTACTTTAGTAGCTCTTGCACCTTTGTATTTGAATCCCACTTATATCCCTTTTTAAACTGTGGTGGAAAGTCTGGATGCTGCTCTCATCTTCTCTGCCTGGGTACACACATCTGGATGCAGACAAGGTCAGAAAGAGGGTCACTTCATTTTTTCTGTCCTGTATAAAAACATCTCACCTCCCCTCGCTACATTTTACTGCAAGTTTAAATAAAAAAGTTCTCCAAGCAGTGAAGACAAAACCTCTTAAAGTATAGGATCAGGGGAAGTGAGGCAGTTACCCTGATGTTGAAATATCCCCTCTTCCTTTCACATGTGGTGAAGGGCACAGGAACATCTGTCAGATCCTTTGTGTTCAGTCTTACTTCACTAGGGTCCACTGCAAATGTCTTGGCGATGTAGCTGGCAGTAAAATGCTTGCCTCTTGTCTTACATTTAAATTCAAAACCTTTCCCTTTTCTGCTCCACTCTGTCCTCCCAAAGGGATGAGATAACTGAGTAAAATTACGCTTTCAAAAATCAATTATATGTAAAATTATCTGAATCCAGATTATAGATCAAAATTAAATTTGCTGGGGGAATGCAAAGGTTTAGTTTTTGTTGAATTGCAGTTAATGTAAACTGTTACCAAATACCAAATTCATTTCCACTTCCAGATTTAGGGACTGCATATGTCTTAAAATGTGTGAGCTTCATGGGCTACTTATTATTGTAAAATTATTTGCATTATAGATATAAAATACCATATGTTGATTTTATTTGTTTTTGCTTGTCTCTTTTTCAGGACCCGAGGAAACTACTTTTTGCAACTGGTAAGTCCCACAAAACTGAATGAGAAAAGTTTGCTGTTTATCATCGCTCTGCAGACAAAACTTATTTTGGTCCTGTATTGGCATGCTCCATTTATTGTATCTCAGCTATCTGGAGTTGTGTTATTTGTGTTAATATAATCTGGATTTGGTTATCCAGTAGTCAGGAGACAGGGCAGGAATTACATAAACCCAGTAGTACGATGAGCAGCATTTTCAAATCTGTTGTTGTACAGATGAGTCAGCAGAAATCCATTCGTTTCAAACAGAGATTCTCTCTAATATTAAAACCAAATTCCTAAATGATCCAATTTCTAGAAAAAGAGACAGAACAGAAAACCAGTCTTTTTGCTTCAGCTGGTTTATTTAAAGGCTGGTTGGGTTTCTGAGCAATCTAAACTGTTACATGGGAATCAGGCTTCAGCACTCATACAGAATAAATATATGAAGACATTTTTGATGCAGGAATTGAGAAGTGAGCAATGTTTGGGTATGTAGGGGCAGGCACCAGTCTGAGCTGTAGTGCTTCATAAGCAGATAAAGTTCCTTCCTGATGCCATCAGACTTTCTCCCTTATTTGGATCAAACATAAAAATCCTGACTTGGTAGCATTTAGGGCACAGTCAAATCAAATCTATGAACAGACAGCAATGGTTTTAGGTTTGTCAATCCCAATAGGTGTGCTGGATTTAGCAGCTGGTGCGCCAGTGTTTCCCAAAAACCCTAGGAAAGGTTTAGATCAGTTGAGAGAAGAGGAAGGGAGAAAGTGAACTGACAGAAATTGAGGTCAGAGTTATCCTAAATTTAAAATTACTCTGTTCACTCCCTGTCCTAACGACTGGTAATTAACATGTACTATTTGTGCTGAAAGGTAAGATTTGAGATTATCTCTCCTTCAACTTAAAAAAGACCTGAGGATAAACTAATTCTGATACAAGTCTTCATTTGAGCAGATGAGTCAAATCGTTAATATTTTTAACCTTTCCTTCCCAAGTGGTGTCTGCAGATCACTCTCACAGACCTTGCTCTATGGGCAACAATTTCAAGCATGATACAATGCCATGGAGGGTAATTTCAGGCTCTTCCCCATTCCAGAATGAAATGGGCTGGCAAAAAATTGTAGTGACAGCTTGCACAGAAATTGATTTGCTTGAAATTCTGTCCCTGTACAGGTTTTTAATTGTCATGATCAACAGAGTGTAGTGTTTGGAATAAAAAAAAGACAGAAGCTTGTACAGTCAGTCTTGCACATAAACAGTGTTTGTTCTTAGTTACCTGCTTAGACACAGATGTCACAATCAAAAGATGACAGGAGCAAAGGCAAATAGAAAATTGTGATGCATGGTGAAATGCAAGGAAAAAGGTATTTTTTGGGAATAGGGAAAAGGGGGAAGGAAGGGAAAAAGGAATTTTGGGAAAAGGGAAAAGGAAGGTGGGAAATTACATAAGAACTCTTCTTTCCTATCTGGTTTGATGCATGAGTTGTCCTCAAGAGATAAGTATATTCAGGAGTTTGATTGGATCATGATTTGTATGTCTAATTCCACTTAAAAGCTCATAGTAGACAAAGATACCTCTTCACAGTTCAAATGTAAGTTATGTCCTTTTTAGTTCCAGGTCTGACTGGAGTCATTATGGTGTTAGTATTATTCCTAATGTGTACAGCTTCCACATATGCCATCAGGTAAGATGTAATATGATTGTTATGCTAAAAAATGTCATTTCTGTAATCATATTCTTCTACTGACTAGAGTGTTAAAAATACCAGTTTTCTTGTCTGTTTTTTTTTCCTAGTTTACAGTAAAATTTTGTATGAAAACAATTACAAGACCTGATTGAATTGCCTTCTGAAAAAGTACTGTTTAATAATTGTGCTGAGTTAAAAATGTAGACCTTTAAAAATTTAAATAGTTCTTATATTCCTGGTTGTAGGGGAGGCAGTAAGCTCAGCAAATGGGAAGTTCTGTGCAGTGCATAAATTAGGTCCAGTGGAAGAAAAATAAGATCTTATTGTAATCTTAATTATTTTCACCAATTATTTGTGACAATAAATTGTAACAAGAAAAGTAATAAAACCCAAACAAAAAAAAAAAAAAAACCAAAACAAAACAAAAAAAAAACAAACCCAACCCAAACCCCCAAACTATCAGCAATGAAACAAACCAACACAAAACTATGCTACTGAAGTAGAACATTGCTTTTAAGAGTTCTGCTTCTGGTTGTCAGATATATTCTTTTTAACGTGAATTATATCAAGCAGCAATGCAGTATTGGCTCAGAGCAGCTGCTGGGTTTTCTAGGGGCTTGGTCCTCTGGTGGATTGACATTCTATAACAATGTTAATGAGCACATATGATAGTACCTGTGAGTGACTGGTACCTGGGGGGGTCTAGCCCAGTGTTGTAGTCTTTTTAAGGCTTGAATTCTGCAACTGAACATGTAAAAATAGCCCCTTCGTTTTTACAGAGGTTGAATTCACACTGTAAATGCATCACCTCAGTTCAGCAAACATGGAAGGATATATTAATTATGTATCTTCAAACATTAATGATGCTCCACTGATGTGAATTAGATATGTAGTTATGAACTTTGTTGAACTAATCTATCTTTCCTGAGTAGGTGCGTTACCTGGCAATGTTATCCCGTGATTTGAGAAAGTAGTTCAGCAAATACGTGTGCATTTTCAGTAGACAAGGCTTCTTCCAGGGCTGAGACGTTTCTGAGGCACTGCAGGCTACAGATGTGCAGGATTAGGCTGCTGCAGTGGATATAACATGGCTGCACATTACATGGTCCACACATGGCTCTGCTTGCAAAAGAACAACAGTTTTGGGAAGATGGAAAAATAAAATTATTACTTTACTCTGCAATATGAAGCCAGAACAAAGTCCTGTCTTCTTCAAAGCCAAATTAAAGTAGAAAAACATCAGGTATTAGTGATTGGGAAACTTAGAAAAATATATGTAGTTGTAAACATTCTTAGAAATACTTTTGGGGTTCATGCAACATCTTTTGAAGTTACATGTTTTTTAGTTCCTTCCACAGTTACTGTAAGTGCAAATATTTTCCCAGCTTTCTGCCATCTAGCCAGCAGAATCAAAGCCCTAGTAGAGATAATCTGCATCTCCTGTTACCCTAGCAATAATTCTTACTTGGAAATTTTATCCTGGCTTCTCCCTCAGGCTTAGAGCTCAAGCTTGTCTTTATTATAGTGTTTTCTCCTAAGGAAACAAGCTGCTGCATGCATTTCTATGTCCCTTTTCAATCTCTTTCCCTGTGGATTCTCACGTGCCATATGATGTTCACTGTCTATCAGAAACAGAGCTTTTTAAAAAGTATTTCAGAGGCTGTTATAGTCTTGGATTTCAGTCCTAATCTGCTCTTGCACACTGACCTGCTTGGTGATTTCTTCCTTTGTATGTTCTTCCTGAATTTGTTCTGTGCATGAGTATGCCTCTGTTTTCCTGACTTTTCAGTAAACTGTGGAGATAAGTATTAGAAGGACTGAATTAGCTGCTAATGTTTTAAAATGATAAAGTGATTATTAGTTGAAAAATTTTCAAAATTTTTGCCATGCTATACCTGAGAATTAGACCAACATTTTTTTGTTCAGTAGTTGTTTTCAGTAGGGTTATGAAATTATCAGAAAACACAATAAATCCTGTCAATAAATGTTGACATTTCTGACAACTTTAAAATTAATGATATTTAAGATTTGGAAGTTATGTATTTAAAATAACATTAAGAAATAAGGTGTTGCAGTGCAACCTATTTTTGTAACCAAATATTCTAGTCTTCAATTTCATCTTCTAAACTGCAGCATATTTTTCAAAATTGTCTGTAACAGGATTAAAAATAATTTTCTAGAACTGTGCTGCTTAGTGTGTCTCTCTAAAGCATGATAAATTCCTCTTACATTTCTAAGTAAACTAACTCTTTCAGGTCTTCATCTGCAAAATTCTAAAGTAGGTTAACCAAAATTAAATATTCAACTTACCTCAAATTTTCAGGACTTTGCATTCCTAAGAAGTACATCCATTCTGTGAATAATGTCTATTTTAAGCCCTAAGAAGGTAAAAAAAGTAAACGTTCTGAAGAGCTGTAAAAATTCATGTGTATCAATAGGAAGATTATTGACTATATTGGAATACTAATGTAGTTATCTGTAAGACACACAGTTTAAGGATACAAGTAAGAAATACATAATTATTACAGTGCTTCATGGTAAGAGGTTCAAGGATTTACATATCCGTATAATTTAAGGAGGTAAGTTCAGAGGGCCTGCTCACATTTAGGGCAACTTGATACATGTGAGGAACTAGAATTTTATAGTAGAGATATCTGTAGGAGTGCTGAAAGAAGAATAAAATGCTCAACGAGCTGGAAGCTGACATTTAGATGTATTCAGGAAAGAAGTGTACAGTAATTTTAATCAGTAGCAATAATTAGCTGTTGAAAGCAACATGTCAAAAGCAGTCCAGGGATTGACTTTTCATCACTGAAATTTTGAAAAATTGGTGCATTCTGAAAAAGATGCTTAAGAGCCAATAAAACATTTCAATGTGCAGCTTTTAGTATTATAGCATGAAACCAAATTAAACCAGAACTCCAAGACCTGTCCTTGTCCCTTCTCATGGTATCGGGGTTTAGGCCATCTTTAAGGTCCCATTCTAGGATTCTATGATCTGTTTTGAGACAGAGGGTCTGTTTTACTCTTTTTGTGCCTTTCAATCGTGCTTCCACTCTGCACACCATTGTTCTTATTTTCTTCTTACTGATGATTACTCCCACAACTCCTCACAGATACTGATGAGTGACTGCATGAAAATGACTCCCAGGGTGTGGGGAGTTAGAAAAGGCTTGAGTAGCTTCAAGGAGGAAAAAGTGTTAACATAGTGCTGACTGAGTGCGGACTGGCAGGGTGGAGGGGGGATTTCAGAGTCCCTTGCTGTTGCTGTATTCCTTTGCTTCCTTTTTCCTCCTTTGCTTCCTTCCTTGTTATTTTGCTGGCTTGGATTTTGTTTTGGTAAACCTTGGATTATCAAAGTTATTTTTCCTCTCTTGAGGAAGAAAACAAGTAAGTCATATAATAACAGAAACAAATGCAGTATATATTTCAGTTGTATTGAAGGAAGAGCAGTTAGCTGGTTCTGTAGAAGACCATAGGAGGGAAAAAGCTCTGAAAAAAAAAAAAAAAAAGAGGTTAGCTGTGTCAGAGGAATAGCTTCTTAAACCATGTTCTCAGAGCTAAAGATATTTTTTATTTAATAATTGTTTTGGTTTATGAATGGGAGTAGGTTCTTTGGTTTTAGAAAGGACTCTTCTACCATTCTGTGTAGTGTGAGAGGTATGTTTGCGTGCTGTGAAGTAATGTATTTTCTTAGCCATTTGGTTGTTTTTTTTGTTAGTAACTATTTTACTCAAAAAAACCCAAACAAGCTTAACAGAAAACAGTTCCAGATGGGCATTTTCTTTGCTCTGGGTTCTTTTTATATTGCCTAACAAATTACTGATAAAAGGAAGTCGCCTTCACCTCTCCTGATCTGACAATGATAATGTTCTTATTCCTCCCAAGACCATCAGTCCTGGAGCAGTAATGTATGTGGCTTCCTGCCCTGAAAATTCTCCTACCGTGCTCTTGTTGTCTCCTTGCTGTAGGCCTTATTCTTCCTGTATCTCCTTCCACTCCATACCCTCACAAGCTTTTTATCCTTTCTGCTGGCCCTTCTGCTGCTGTCCATGCTACCTGTATGTGTGCTGCAGTCTTAGTGACACATTAAACTGTATTGGGGCAGGGAGAATGCAAGGTGACACTCACTGTAAGGAGGTTGAGTTTTGAGACAGGAGGTGGAAGAACTATTCCAGCTATAAGGATCTCGTGGAGACTAACTAGGACCTGTGAAAGCAGTCGAGTCTCCCAGTTTCAGAAGAGTTCTCCATCTGGCTCTGTACTTCTACACCCTTACCTCTCCTTCTCAGCTTGTTACTTCTGTGTCAGTCATTTGTTCTTCTCAACACTTAATTGTGTGCAAGTACAGTATGCCTGTGGGAAGAAAACATTCTGGGCTTTGACTATTTTGCATAACTGTGCAGTGTATAATGGTGTCCTGTGTGCACAGGTCTGCTTTTATTAGCAGTGATTTCATCTGAGTTGAAACAGTGTTGAACCATGGTTTATTCTTTTCAGGGTTTCAAACTATGACATCTTCTGGTATACACACAACCTTTTCTTTGTCTTCTATATGCTGCTGATGCTGCATGTTTCTGGGTAAGTAAATGGAAAATACTCTTCCTTTTCCTGAAGCACAACCTGAAAGAGCAGTTTTCTTGATTGCTGCCTTTCCCGATCTTGCTTGAGCACAGTGGGCCAACTTTGGGACAAGACGTTGTCCTCTGTTGTGTGATTAAATAAAGATCAGGCTGTAGCTTGAAGATTTGTGTGTGCTATAGCCACCTAGCACAAACTTCTTTACTTTCAAGATTATTCCTTTTCCATTTCCATTGCTTGATGTTTAGTGAGAAATCAAGAAAACATAGTTTCTTTTTCTGCCCTCTCTTACCTGTTAGCTGAGACAAGAATATGAAGCAAAATTGCTCCTCCCTTGCATTTTCCTTTCTGCCTTCCTTTTTGACTCCAAAGGAGAGGGAAGGAATGGCGTCTCCTTGATTACCTCTTTCTCTTTGATTACAAATTTTCCTAGTTTTTCTTCCTTTCGCAAACATCAGACCAGTGTTTATGTGCCATGAAGCTGATGGTCAGATCTATATCAGGCACAAACAAACTGAGCTCTGTTGCAAGGTAAAGCATCTTCGAGAAGTTACAACCTATGTCTGTGTGGGTTGGGGGTTGGACTAGGTGACCTTTAATAGTTCCTTCTAACCCAAACTATTCTATGATTCTGTGAAAATCTGTTGCATTAACATCTCTGAAGTTTCCTTTGTGGATGTAGATGCAGAGTGTAGAGAAGGAAAGGTGTATTTGAATGAGGTGTTTGTTTCTTCATGTCATCAAATGTCTACTGAAACACAGGGTGCTTGAGTGTGTGACAGTGAGCCCTTCTGCTTAAAGTAAAATTGGAAAGGCAATTAGGCCTAGCAAGACCATGGTAAGAATACATTGTTGAATAAAATATGCTGTTAAAGAAATAATGAGTTCAAAACAATTGAAACTTCTAGACACTATTCCAGTTCTCAGTGAGTTTGTTGGGTTTTTTTTGGGGTTATTGTTTGTTTTGGGGGGTTGTTTTTGTTTTTTTTTTTTTTTTTTTTTTTTTTTTTTTTTTTTTTTTTTGTTTTTTTTTTTGTTTTTTTTTTTTTTGTTTTTTTTTTTTTTTTTTTTTTTTTTTTTTTTTGTTTGTTTTTTTTTTTTTTTTTGTTTTTTGGTTTTTGGTTTTTGGTTTTTTTTTTCCAATGCCATAGCATTTGTTTATAGCTGGGGAAGATGGATCTAACCTGTTCTCCCCATCCTAGGCCAGGATGAATTTTTTGAAATTATTCCTGACAGGTGTTTGTCAAATTCTTTAAAACATCTGGTGACTGAGATCCTCTAACCTCCCTAGGCAGTCTGTTCCAGTGATTGCCTTAGGGGTACTTTTCATGTCCAGTTTAATTAATCTCCTTCACGGTGTTGTCCTTTGCCCATTGTTTTCCTAACCATGTTCCATTTACTAAGTTTGCAGACCAAGGCTGCAGTAATACAGCAAGCATTGAACAGGCTTATTCTGGTACACAGCCTCCTTAGTACTGAATTACAAAGGTATTCAGTGTAAATCTGAAAGAACTGAGTGTCAGAAGTGGGAGAGGAATGAGTCATGGAGAGTGGGTGTCAGTTCAACTTTAAGATGCCTAAATGTAGGTCTACATGTTTTCTCAGTGTCTTTCCCATTATGATCTAATGAGTTCTGATAAATATAGCCAATGGAGCCTGAAGGATGCTTCACGTAATTTGCTGTTTCAGAGATCTATTCAGGTGAACTGGATTGATTCCTGGCTCTGTTAGTGATATTGATAAGATCAATAAGACATGGCCCAAGTTGCATGAGGGGTTATTTAGACTTGACATTAAGTAAAATTTCTTCACCAAAGGGTTATCAGGCACTGGAACAAGCTGTCCAGGGAAGCAATAAAGTCACCATCCCTGAGAGTATTTAAGAGATTTCTAGATGTGCTGCTCAGGGACATGGTTTAGTGGCAAACATGGTAATGCTGGGTTAACGGTTGGACTTTACGATCTTAGAGGTCTTTTCCAATCTAAACAATTCTATGATCTCTTTTGAGAATAAAGGAAGCTTAGATATCCATGCTTAGGTGCCCAAATTATTCCTGTGTGAGATGTCTTAGAGATTTGCAGATGCATAGCCACTTACTGTACAGAGCAAGGCATTTCCCATGGCTGCACAGGCAGGTTGACTGAGGTTTTACGTGTCTTAGGAGTAAGGGTATTTTCACAGTATTGCTGGATTCTTGTTTTGTTTCAAACTGTTGTAGATATGTTCTTACATATGTTGTAGATATGTTCTTTCTTCAGATAACCAACCACTTCTCAGCAATATATAAAGTGATGTCATTCATCTGTTGTATGTTAGTGGTTTGTTTGTTCAGTGCAGAACTCAACCTTTCTGGGCACTGATCTTGGATGTGTAAGGCTTGGCAGCTTCAGAAATGGGAGTTATTGAGCTGCTGTTAACAGGCAGCTTTGCGATCCCTGTTTGCCTCTCAGTTAGCATGTTTATAATAAGTTAAATAAACTGGAGATCACTGGAGGGGATGCTCATGTTTGCAGCTACTCTCAAGGCAATCCTCTTTGGGGATGTGCTGAGAAGAGAGAAGCTGTGGGAGTTGCTGGCAGGCATGCATGCAAGGAAAAATACTACATAGGCTTTGACTTCCAGCTAAATCCATGAGGCACTATAATATTTATGGAGCAGGGAACTAGCATAATGCTGTGGGTATCTGTCACTTTGCCAATATGTGGTGACCGGCAGTGATGCCAGATGCAAGTGATAGGCATGATTGAACAATAAATGCAGGCAGAAGCATGGGTGTAGTTGCAAGGACACTTCCCAAATGATTCTCCCAGGGTCAGATGGAATTTAAGAGTGAACAGGCTTAACTTCCAAGCTGACATGATTCACTAGACCATGTAGGAAGCTTGTTACTAGCTGTCAGGACTGCATTTTTGTAGGGAAGATTGCCAGTAGCCTGTCAGAGTCCATTTAGGTTGGGAATATTGCAGATGTCCTAGTTCTCTTTCTTTTGAGTTAAGCTCTGTTGCTGCTGCTGCTGCTGTGTGTATATTGAGGAGAGGAGGGGGGAGCACCTGTCCTTATGTTTGGTTGTATACTTGAGCTCAGCCTTCATAACAAGGCTTAGCACTCAAGGCAGAGCACTCAAGACTTAGCTCTCAGTATGCCTCATTTCCCACCCAGCACCATCCTCTACAGGTGTTATTCAGCATTTTTTTTTTAATATTTTTCTTTTTACTGTCATCAAATATAGGTTTGGAAACAGGTAGTACTTCTGAGGAATTTTATTACAACTATTATCTGTTCTTCCCTGTTTTCAGTGATTCATTCATGTGCTGAGATATCCCAGAGTGTCTGAGGTTTCCAATTCTTTCTTCAGAGATTCTAACTGCAGCTTCAAAGGTCTCACTTCATTTTACTGTAAATTTAACTTAGCTTGAGGAAAAATAAAATAAGGATTGACCTCATAAAATAATTTGCAAGGAAGGTTCCTTGGCTACCGTGTAGGACTTTCTTTTTTCCTTCTATTTGTATGCAAACATGATAAACACCAAGTAGTGGGAACATTTCTGCAGTTTATGATTTGGCAACTTAGACCACTACTGCTACAAGATTGCCTTAAAAACAGGGCTTGCTGACTGTAGAGAGGATGAGTGAAAACAGCCTGTGTGTGATTGAATTGGAAATGTGATTATTTATTTTTTTTTAGGCCCCCACAATATTTTCTCAATTTCAAGCAGTATTAAGCTTGAGGCTGTTCAGTGGGGGAGTGCCAAGTGAGCTGGAAAAGTTAAACCTTGACTCAAGTGACAGAAGGCTCTCTTGTTGCAAAGTTTCAATCTCATTGAAAGTCCTGAAGGCAAACAGAATAAAATTTCTAACAGAAGATGAGGCTTGTGACTGCTTTCTGAAGTCCTCTCTGAATGAAGATAAGTTGTTTGTTATTTACTGTTACTTCAGTGTCTTTACTATTTTTATTTTCCTGTAGGGGAGTGCTCAAGTATCAAACCAACTTAGAGGAACACCCTCCTGGTTGCTTTAATCCTAACAAAACGCTCCGACAGAATCTGACTGTGCCAAAGGCTTTTGAAGAGCTGTTTCCTGACTATACTACAGAGCCTTTCCCAGAGGACCTACCAGTACCAGAACCCTTTGTACAAAATAGCTTTATGAGAGTTTGTTCCGAGGAACCCAAGTTCCAGTCGCACTTCCCAGAGGTCTGTATGGTCCGACATTTCAGGTATTAAAAGCCATGCCAAGCCTTTCAGTCAGCCATAACCACTAATTATTGCTTTTCCAGACCAGATGTTTTAATACTGGAAAATATTATTAAAACCTTTTGAAGCATTCAATGATTTGGTGGGGAATAATCTGTATTTAACCCTGAAGTGCATTACAATGTGGTGCATGGAACAGGGAGGGTGGAAAAATGTCAAGAGATTGGTTGTAATGTTCTTTTTTGAACAACACCATAAGGGATGTATTGATCCTGCTAAAAATGTGATTTTACAGCATAACATTTCAGAACAAACATTTATATAACATGTCATGAGGTCCATTTGTAAGCATTGTGTGGCAGTGGTTAATTGAAATAATCAAGCTCCATTTGTTCTCTTTTTTACCATGTGGATGAAAGTCCTAATACTCATTTCTGCGTTGCAGTTGGTTGTGGTTTGGCTTTTATAATCTGTTATTTGCAGACAGACATGTTTTATATGTGGCATGGGTAAATGAGTATGATGAGAGTGGGGACCGAAAAGCCTTTTCTTTTTCAGTTTTCCATTTTCCTTTTGATTCTTTATGTTTTGTGGCAGCAGCTTTTCTTCATCCAGAATTTTCTCTTTTCTTTTGAGAAAAGATGGGCTGGGTTGTGTTGGCAAGTAGCCTGAGGAAGCTTGCAAATATGGAGTTCATGAGTCCAAGGCCCATCATTCAAAATGTTCCTATAACAGACCCCACAGGAGTTCCCCTTTGTTATTATCATAGTTGTTTTCTGTTGAACATGTGTCCCCCTTACTAGCTGCACTGGGGACCCATTTTTCTATGGAGTATGTAATCCTAATGAGAAACAGTTAATTCTACATTGAATTTCTCCAACAAAGCTCTTTGGATTGGTATTTTGTTGTGGTAATACTCCTGAATTATAAGCATCAGTGGCTCCATATGACCCACAGGGCAGCAAGGAGCCCTTCTTAAGGGCTTAATATGCCTGCTTTAGAGCCATTAGTGGGAAAGGAGTCATGGAAAGAAATGGCCACTCAGTGTTCTCCTGGCAGCTTTGAAACGCTGTTTGGGACTTTTTTGGATTTGGAAATACTGTGATACCAAGTTTAAGTAAAAAAAAAAAAAAAAAAAAAGCTGTGAGCTACTAAAACTTGTAGGTCTTTTTTATTGAAAGTAAATGCTCTGCTAGTTTCAAGAGATGTTGATGTGTAATGTCAGAAATCGGGAAGGGAGGGAAGATGGATGAGGGCTGAGGGGCACTTCAGTGCCAGAGCTTGAATGACTGAGCAGATGTGGAATTAGTAGATAAGTCTGCCATAAGCTATTGGTAATTGACTCTTACGATGGGGTTTAGCTGAGCAGCTGCAAATGTCTCCACCTGGAATAGGTACCCAGGACTTCCCATATAATCAGTGCAGAGAAATGGGTATTTCCAGGGCATTTTCTGTCTAGCATACACATCTTCCTTGGGAGCAAATGGATTGTGATTCAGAAGTGCCCGTTTCTCTATGTTATCTATGATTTTACACTAGTTTAATATCAGCATAATTTCTTTAGCACAAGGCAGCTTTCTTTGGTTTCTACTTGAATCTGAGGTGACTATAAGAAGGTAATAGTTAAATAATATTGGAAGTCAGACAACATTTTTCCATAAATGTTAACCAATTTTATAGTACTCTGGTCTGTGTAGGTACTGTTTCTTTCATTGCTGAAACCAGCTGCAATCTAACTACATCAAACCATAATAACATGGTAGCAAATGACATCATTAGCTTTTTTTTTTCTGATGAGTTTTATGATTGAAATTGCTGGTGCTTGTGGGTGATGCTGCTGGTTAGACTGATTAAGGCTTCAGAACATTCTTGGGTTTCTGCATGTAGAGAGAGGCATGGATGTTAGATGTGAAGTGAGATCCTGAAAGCACTCATGTAGTTCTGAAAACAGGAGACAGAAAGTTAAAAGTCTTTGAGGTATGATATTTTTGTTCCCCCTTAGACCTGGTTCTGGATTTCTGGACCTCTGTGCCTGTACTGTGTGGAGCGGCTGTACCGCTACATCCGCAGCAACAAACCAGTCACAATCACCTCAGTAATAAGCCACCCCTCCAATGTCCTTGAAGTCAGGATGGTGAAAGATGACTTTGAAGCAAGGCCTGGTCAGGTGAGTTAATGTGGCCCTGAGAAACCACTTGGCTTTCATGTAACATTATCTGTAGGGATGGCTATTACTTTATAAGTACTAGCCTGTCACGGAATGTTTTCAATGTATCCTTTCTACCACTTTATTTCAGTATGTTATTCTCCACTGTCCAAGAGTGTCTGCCCTGGAAAGCCATCCATTCACTCTTACAATGGTAAGAAATAGTGTTCTTTTCTGTACTTTCTCTTTTATTTATATTTGGTAAGCAAATGGTCTTTCTTTCTCTCAAGGTGATAATTCTCTCCAACAGAGCTCATGTTTCATTTATAAGGGTACCAATGAATATGAAATGTCATGATTATTATGTGTGACAGTACTCAGTACATATTTAATTTTCTCCACTGTTGAGAAAAAGATAATGGGAACTTTTTTCAAAGTCTTCCATAAATGAAAACCAATAATAAATAAATCCATTAAAAATCCATAAATAAATCAATAAAATCTATGTGATTTTGAAAATTCTTTTATAAAAGAAGTTTCAGCCGTATTTCTAGACCTTAATACAGAAGGGGCACAAATTGTTATGAACTTTTACCACCTTTCTTTTTCAATGAGAACACATTTCTGTGACTGCCTTTTTCAAAGTTAGAAAAACATCAAGTTAAAAAAAATAAGTTTCTAAAATTGTCTTCTGATTTATTCTTATATTAAGAGATTTATTGGTGACTTAAGGTGATGTACCAGTGAGGTCATACAATGTTAGGATTGCTACTTACTCAGTTGGTCTAGAACAGGAACTGAAACCTGTGGAGACAGACTGGAATAATATGCAGTTGTGTTCTCTGGGAGTACATAGTGCAGAGACCTGGTAGATTCTGCTAAAAAAATCACTGTACTGACTGGCTATATTGTTACAAAAGCAGAGTATGAGGTTGAATATTAGTGGCAGCCTTTTCTTTCCAATGGAAGTAAATGCTTTTGGATTGCCTGAATTGGACATTCTTCTTCAAGAAGACCATGGAGATAAATGTTCATGTGTAATTGCTTTCTTTGGACTGATAACTGATACTTTATTCCTATTGAGTTATAGCTAGTGCTGTGGAGCAATTGAGATGTTTTTATGCTAGCTGATATTCCAAGGGCACAGCCCGGTCCAGTTCTTTGGGTTTGTGGGGTGTTTTTTATTGTTGATTTTTAATTTACTTATCTTTTTTTATTGTTGATTTTTAATTTACTTATCTGTATGCTGAGCTAGGAGTTACAGGGGAACCCACACTGGATTCCATCCAAAATCAATTTTGGTGCTGTAAATCTAGGAACGAATCTCACTTAAGGGAAGGTGACTCTGTATAGCTTGGTGAAGCATTCATTACACTTTTGCGAAGTTTTCATGGCTATTCAGTTTCCCAGTACAAACCAGAGAAATGTGTTATTTATCTGTTGTTAATGGAAGTAATCACTTTTAAAATTGTCCTCTGTATAGTCCACAAAGATAACTTGATATGGAATGCTGAAAAATTGCATGCATATATGAATTTATGCAGAATGGTTTAGTCAGAACTTATTTACATCTTTTTTGTTACATTAGTAATTGGACCATAAATTTCAAGAACTTAATTTTAAGTCTTGGGTAGCCGTTTCCACTAATTTTGCCCTAGTATAGCTATAGAACAGGTCTGTACCAGTGGGCACATCTTATTTAAACATTAATCTTAAAACATCATGTTCCTAATTTCTCACTGTCCATCTCAGTCAAAATTAATATGATGGTAATAATTTGATCATGATTAGTAAATGCACAATTTGGAAACTGGGACCCTTATTATAAAGATTTAGTCTTCTTGTATTGGGACACTGCTAAAACAATGGAATTTGTGGTTTTAATTTTTAGAAATAATGTCATAAAAAAATTTGGCTTGGTTGAGATGACAATTTTTGTCAGAGAAGAGACACAGACCTACTGGGTGAGGTCATAAGATGAAAATGAATTAGATGTTAGATTTCTTGCATGATTTGAGAATTTCATCCAGTATTTAAAATAGCATAGTATGAGAATGCATGTTATGAAAAATTATGAACTTCTAGAGCTGGGAGCTATGGAAAATAGATCTCTTGTTATGAATTTGAGTTTTCTTAGTGAACATAAGTAAGTCATTTATATACAGATAATATGCAGTATATTTTCAATATATAATTGTAGTTGATAAATTACAGTTTGTATAAGTTTTACAACCATGTATTAAATATGTAACATTAAAATTAGCAATTTCCACTCATGCACAATGCATTGTATTTTAGGTAGGTAATACTAGACCAGGCAATTTCTGTTCATGCTCAATGTTTTACACTTTTAAGTGCAGTAATATCCTTCAGCATAACAGCATATCCTTCAAGATCACATATATATTCTATTACATGATATGAAGTTATCATTGAGTTGCCACAAGCGTATTTTACTACAACTTTAACTGTACTGGAGAAAGGCTGTCATTGGGTAAATGACTTTTACAGCATAATGAGGATTCTAAGTGTCTAGATCTATGACAATCTTTTTACCCAGCCTAAGCAAGGACACATTTCCATGTGTCCTTCTAGGTCAGAGAATATGGTGTGGCCTGATGTCCTGCTTAGAAAGCCTTTTTGTTGTTTAACATGATGCTAGGCATGGGACAATGCTTGTAGAATGTGTAGGCAAAAGCTTAACTCAATTGTTTTTCCACTCCTATCTGATCTACTTGTAGCTCCGAAGCACACTGGAACACTACTACTGCTTCTTTTGTTGAATGATCATAATCCCTGGGTTATTTTTATAGTTTGGTGATGGGGTGAGTGGCTTAGATCCACAGTAAGAAATTCATTAAAGGTGTGCGTAGCTTCAGGTACTGGAAGTGCACTGCAGCAATGACTTCAGCAATGACTGCAGCAGAGCTGCGGGGGAAGACTGCAGTCTGCTTCCTGGCACTGTTGTCTTGCTTAGAGTCATAGAATACTTTGGTTGGAAGGGGACCTCTAAAGGCCACCTAGTCCAACCTCCACTGCAGTAAGCAGGGACATCTTCAACTAGATCAGGTTGCTCAGAACCACATCCAGCTCAGGGATGTTGAATGTTTCCAGGAATAGGGCATCTGCCGGCTCTCTAAGCAACCTGTTCCAGTGTGTCACCATCCTCACTGTAAAATATTTCTTCCTTACCTCTAGTCTAAATCTACCCTTTTTCAGTTTAAAACCATTACCCTATGTCCTATTGCAACA
Source organism: Vidua chalybeata (assembly GCF_026979565.1). Taxonomy (NCBI): domain Eukaryota; kingdom Metazoa; phylum Chordata; class Aves; order Passeriformes; family Viduidae; genus Vidua; species Vidua chalybeata. Next base: position 80,661,045 of record NC_071531.1, on the reverse strand, counting down.
GGTCATACTAAAAAGTCTGTCTCAAGGCCTTATGTGATGTTCTGTTCACACTGGTGAAATATCTCACTGTGCCTAGAGCATGCTTAAGAGACAAGAAATGACCATTGCAGGCATTGTACTCCTAAATGTGGGTAATAACCTTAAGTGGAAAGGAAGGGGTGAGTCAGCATGAAGGAGTTGTGGACACATTTTACTAGTCCCTTCCCTTTTTGAGGTTGTGTAATATTTACAGTTTAGCTCAGTTTCTTACATAAGACCAGGGTGGAGGAATACACAGGGAGGCTGTGTAAAGGCACTGAACTCACTCCCATTCCACTCTGTCAAATCCCCCATGTGTTTTGCTCAGAGCCAGAGGGAGCTCTGAATTGTAACCAAGTGAGCATAAAGAGTCTTTATTCTTTTTGCCCCCTGCCTTTGGGTGCTTTACATTTATAAGGTCCCCTTGAGCCTTTTGTTCTCCAGAAGTGACAGCTGAACAGTCACAGCTCTCTCAAACTTTGTGGGAGATGTGTCCCATCATTATCTTCATGGCCTTTGTCTGGACTCTCTGCTGTATGTTCTTGTCTCTCTTGTAGTGAAGAGCCCAGCACTGGACACGGGTCTCAAAGTGTGGCTTCACCAGTGCTGAATAAAGGAGGATCACCTACCTCAACCCTATGGTAGTGTCACTTGTACTTTCTGAAATTCAGACACTTGGAAATACCAGCTTTCTCTCATGAGCAGTGCAATTTCCATTTCTGAAGTGTTTCTACTGTTTTTTGTTCACTAGTGACTTTGTACTCACTAGTGTGACTCCTTATCTTTAGGAAGTCTGGGAAAGGTAATGAAGAGCTGGCCCAACATTTGGGATTCCTGCAAGTGACCTGCTGGACACTTCTAAGTAGTGCACAGTGGGCCATTTACTTCATAGTGTCTTCATTGCTCCATTGTTCTGATTTCATTGCCATAAAAAGCTTTCTTTTTAGCATGTTTTATAATGCTTTTTTCACTGATTTTTTTACACAACTGTACATATCTGTTACTGTGCTATGTAAGACAGTGTTAGTCACATTTTCAGTCCTGTTTGCCCTCATGTCCAATTTAACTATTTTAGGTAGGGTAATTTAATTATTTTAGAGTATTATTGCATCTTAGAATTGAATTTGAGCAGAACACGGTCAGTTCCAGGATATTTTTATCTGTAGTGAGGAGAATTATGTTCTGTATATAAATACTTTAGTTGAGTGTAAATGGACAAATTATTTTTGTGTGTTTTTCCCTTGATGAACTCTTTTAAAGAGATTTGTCTTTCAAATCAAGTGCGAGATTTGGTCTGGAGATCAGACGACCCAGAGAAACATGCTCTTCTTCTGAAACTGACATTTCTTTACCCATTTTGGAGGAAAGTGTGGAAATTGTCTGCTGTGGGATGCAGTTTAAATGTAATTGTCTAAATCAATCTTTAGAGACCTTGAGGTTTTTTTCTTTTTTTTTTTTTTTTTTTTTACATTTTGGAGAATGTTAATTTCCTTCAACTCCATCATACATTTTCCCTCTGGTGTTGAGTTCCCTCTCTTTCCAGACACTTTACTGTGTTACTGTGATACTGGTGATTTGCAGCAGGATGAATCCATGACTGCATGCTTCCCCCCCTTTTTTTTTTTTTTTTTTTTTTTTTTGCTAATGAATGGCATTGGAAGCAGAGTCCTATTTAGACTATATAAGTTAGTGTCTTAAGTGTCTTAAGTCACTTTTTCTACTGTGTTTCTGGAATTTCTTGCATTAGCAAGCAGTGATTAATAGTAAGCCTCATGGAAATAGCCTTGTGTTTTGCAGATTTTAAGTGCTTCATAAGATGTCCTGAATTCTCTCATGAGGTCTCTGCTGAATCCACTACAGAGTCCAAAGCACAAACTCTCATAAGCTGCAGTTTAGACCACTTGGCTATCAAAAGACTGGTATCTATGCCCAGCAGCTCATAAAGCTTGGTAACCTTGTTATTTCACTAGCGTTGATTTTCTTGTGCCAAAGGGAGGTAGGAAACAATTACATCACTTCATTTAAAATTTAGACTGTAACAGACCTTGAAATCAGGACAAGAGGTGAATCCTTCTAAATTTGGAGATGGCTCAGATCTGAGGTTTGGTTTGGGAAAATTCTGTTTTGCAACAAACATCCATAATTGCAGCATCAAATAATCTGTTATTCCAAAGTTTTGATAGTTTTAGCTGTCACTGGCTGCTGTCATGCCCCTGTTTCTTCCTTGGAGCTAAAGTCTGAATATCCTGAAGTTTCCTTTGTTGCTTTTTCTTTTCTTCAGTTGACACATACATGTATCTAAAGATACTCCTGTTGATATTTAAACATAGGTAGCTTGCATAAACACTTGCTGAGCTTTTCCTATGTCTGTATAAGATGTTCTCTGCATATCCACTGATTAGTAGCTTCATGAGATAGAGTTAAAAGAGACAGGTGGCTTGGAAGTGGCACATAAAAAGCAAAAAATCAAAACAAGCCAAGCCAAAGGTCTCAGCCTTGAGACTCCAGGGCTTTATGAAAGATGTGCTTTATAAATAATGTGGGAGATTGCTTCTTCAGACCCTCTAAAGAGTTTTGGCTCTTCATTCAATGTCTAGATCCCAGTTCTGGTAACAGCTAAGCAGTGATCAACTACTGGCAACAAGAGGCTTGAAACATTCTTTGAAACTAGAAATTTTGTCCTGTGTCAGAGCTCTGACCTCCCCTACTTTAGTGCTGCATTTAATCTGCTTTTAAATCCCATTAAAGTAGAAACTGGAAGAATCTGGTAATAAAAAGCTCCAAGAAGTTCTGCCCTTTTTCTGGTTCTCCATATTTTTGAGCAGATGGTTAATTTGAAGCAGATCACATCAGGAGGATTTGTAGTGCAACATCTTCCTTCCTTTCCTTCCACATACAGTTCTGTATGAGTAAGAAAACTCCAGAGGGAGGATGGTATTTGTGCATTTTTTAACAAGTCAAAACTGAGTTTTTAGGAGAGGATAAGTTTGCATATGCAGACGCACTCAAATCCAAATATATATTATTAAAGAAGAATACTCACTTGATTAATATCCAAATAGTAGAGTAATATTGAATCCCAGGCAGAGAAACTTTTAAATCCATTAACCATCTTAGGGTAAATAGAAAAATTACCTGGGAGGTTTCTGAATGTTATATACTGTACCTAAAATCCCAGAGCTATTACTTAATCACAGATTTTCTACCTTTAAGTGTTTTGTTTAGGTTTGATTTTTTTTGTAGATTGAGTTTTCCTTGTTACCTCTGCATCTCCGTTGAAGTCCATTTAGTATCTGGATTTAGACATGATGGGATTACAAGGTGGTAGCACTGATCTGTACATTTTATGTTTTTGGGCATGATTCCTTGTCAGAAAAATCTCAGCAAATTTTATACTCAGTATAAACAACATCAGAAGTAGCACATTTGCTTTTGTAAAATAAAACCAATGTTTTGTGGACCCAGAGTTGTCTTTATCCCTGGATAATCCAGGGTTCATTTAAAATCAGTGAAAATCTTAACAGTCTAGCAGTGAAATTTTTGCTCTAAGCTTCTTTAAGCCAGAAATTTTGTACTGCATAAGGAGATGATGGAGAAACATGTGCCCTGCATTGTAAACTTAAGAAATAAACTATCCACAATGGAAAAAGCCTAGGGGCCAAATTCTGAAATACTTCATAAAAAAATGGAAAAATTGTTGGAAGGTTGCCTGAGTAAAAAGTATGTAAGGACATCAAGAGCTAAGTTCATACTGTCAGATAAATACAATAAAAACAAAATCTAACATGATGACATTCTAATAAGATTTGTTAAATATCTTGTGCAAATAGTTATGAAACTTGTCTTTATGAGATGATTTGCAGAGTGTTTAGGGAAATTGTGAAGTATCTTGCTGGCAGACTAAAGAAATCCCTAGAGCTTGTCTGCTCTTCACAGAAGTAGAAGAGTATCTAGCAGCTGTTTGATGAAGAATTTAAGTAAAACAAAAATAGAATAGATTAATATTGCAGATGTCTTTAGTACTTCCTTAGACTTGTTTGTTTGGATTGGGGATTAATAGTTGTGGGGTCTGTATAAAAACCCTATGTAAACCCTGACTTTTATTTAAACTTTCAAATCTGACTCTTTCAATGAGAAGGGAACACAGAAATTGTTACAGTCAAGTTCACTAAATCCCAAGTTCTCCTTCAGCAGAATCTTTAAACAGAAGGTGGCAGATCCCTCTAATCAGCATGGTTTGAGTTTTTTTGATTCGATGAAAGCAAATTTACAGTACATAATAAGCATGCACTGACTTCAGCAGAGAAATGTGTTTTCTCCCATCAGAGATAGTGCTTTTAGTTTAGCTGCTGTCAGGTTCGAGCAAAGTCTAGGAACTGCAGGAGAACATCAAAATAAAACAAACAAATAAAACCAATGACCTCCCCCACACAAACAAACAAACAACAAAAACAAAACCTGAGCACAAGCTTTAAGCATGAATACAGTTAACATGTGGACAAAATACTAGAGGAAATTAAGTGCCTTGCCTCTTGCTGTCCTAAAATTAAGACCATCTGGCTGGTGGGGCTCTCTGCTTTAGCCTGGCAAGATACAGTGTGTGCTGGTAGGAGAGTTCAAAGGGACACATCAGTTCCTCAAGGTGGTGGTGATGTGTCTGGAAAACTTGTTGATCCTTTGGTTCTTCTTTCCATGAGTGTCTCACACCACTGAAAGCCACTTATCATGAGCCTGAGGTGGCCTATTGTTTTGATGGGGATGATTGGACTTTCTTGTGCTGTTGAGTTTCCTTGTCCAGTGTTAGTTAGCTCTGTGAATTGTTGCTTGGCAATGTATCCATGTACCCTTGGAGGACTTGGAGATGCAGCCTTGGGCAGAAGCATTGTTCTTCTGCTTTTTATTCCTTCAGGGCTTGCATCCTGAGCATCTTGAAATGTTGTGATTTGTTTTTTTTCCCCCGAGCCAGCAACTTGAGATGCATAAATTACATAGGCTAAATATTGCTAGGATTGAAACTTTTTTATTTTCTCTGTTATAGAGAGTTGGACTTCACGATCCCTTCCAGCTTGAGCTTTCTATGACTCTGTGATATGTAGTGTGTCTGCTGGGGTGAAAGGGTTGTCAGCAAGTTTTTTGCCTTGGTTGAGCTGCAGAGAAAAAGAAACGCTGATTAGTCTCTAAAAGTGTACCTTTGTAGTGGGTGCATCCGTAGCAGCAATAGAGTAGCAGTTGCACTATTACAGATATGCTAGAAAACAAATAAAGAAATTTCATATTATATATTCAACAATTTATTTTATGCCATATTGTGTGTATTACACAAGTATTGGTCTATTTACAATCCTGAGACAACACTACATTAAAAATCTGTATTTTCTTGTGGCGCGAGAATGAAGTCAAGGAGCAAGTAGATTTTATAGATAGGAATCTCATAGATTGAGACCTAAAGAAAACAAAAATAATTTTTAACACTGAGAGTAACTTAACAACTGAGATTGCAGGGAGTGAATTAGCAAACGCTGAACTACAGACTCACGGGAATTAGTGGGTGTGGGTTTCTGGTTTGTGTTACAGAGGAAGTTAGACCCCAGATGACCTGAATGATCCTTCTTGGAATTGCAGCTGCCCAGTGATGCATCCTGCAGTTTGTTATGGTGTGTTTTTTCCACTAGCTTGACTGCAGGTGTCTGAGGTTGTACAGCAAGGAGTATATGGCAATGGAAAGTGAAAAATGTTTGGGATATGTTGCTGCAGCTGCTTGCTGGGCTGCTTGCTGGGAGTTGGCTCTACTATGGCAGGGCTCTGGCTGAAGCTGTGGGTATTTGAGGCATGGTGGTCTTGCCTTGATCATCCTGGCACCCCTGATACTTAAATCATGCTCCATGGTTAGGATTTCCCCACGTTCAAGATGTTATGATGTCTGCCAGTTCAGTTAGGATAGCTGTAAGGCCAAGTGTCTAACAGGAAAAGCTTTTAACGAAAATCCAATCTGTAAAATAACATGAACCAGAAATAGAGACATTTAAAAAAATCTCCAAGTGTTTGAGGAAGAGATGTGTTTAACAGAATAACTCCACGTCCTAACTTTTTTTTCCCTCTGAAATTTGCTTCTTACAGGATTAATTAGTTAAAACAGGGATAGCCCAGTGTTACAGAGTTCACCTCTTATGAGTCAGACTAAAGTCTAGCTACTATTTCTTGGCTACCTTTATATAGCATGCCTGTGTTTGTCATCACTCCTCTCCATTTTCTAATGTCAGAATGAATCATTTTAGGAATGTTTGTATCAGTTCTGTATGAAACCAGACAAGCTGCAGCTTACTGAGCTTCCAAGGTTCATATTTTCTTGTCAGTTGGCAAAGTTGAAAACTTTTTATTTCTTTTTTCTCTTTTTATTTTTTTTTCCCTTTTACAGAAGGAAAAATACATTGATTTTGTTTAGTTCTTTTTTTCTTCTCACTTCTGCCTCTTTTCAAAACCTGCCAAGTCTCTAATGTGTTTCTCTTGGTCTGGGTAAGGGTTCATTGAGTCTGCAGCAAGGGTGGACTGATGAATCAGGGTTTGCAGTGCAGGTTTTGACACCCTGGCAAGCAAACAGGCATGGAAACAGGGTCTCTGCACTGTTTGCAGTCCCTGCCAGGATATCTGCAAATCCATATTAGGATCATATCATGGCTTTTTACTCAAAGTGAAAGACTTCTTTGAAGGAGTTTCCTTTTATTTAAACAAATCCCACAATGAGCTTTTTAATTCCCCCAATCAGACACTCTGTTCTTCCAGATGTAGCATAGATCTTCTTTGTAATTTTGGTCAGTGTTTAGGCCACCTACTGCAGCACAAAATGCAGAAGTGGTGTTTACTGTGGTGCAGTTTACTTGAGAGCAGTATTTCCACTGGAACTTCTAATGAGCTTTATTTGCAGAGCCACTGGGGGTTTGTAGCTTGGGCATCCCTTTCATCTCCTTTCTTCTGATACAGATATTCCTCGATGTTATTCTGGTGCATGCATTAGCATTTCTATGATAGTAATCAGAACTTAACACCTCTCTAAAGAGACTTCACAATTCTTATGATAGAGGTGCATAGAAGAATTGGAAACATTTATGAATTAACTTTCTATTTTCTACCATGGTGTAGATAAGATTGTAAGTGATAACATTACTGTGTTGATAGTCACAATCAATAGCCCTGAAGTGAGGGCATATGTGTAGAGTGAGAGAATGGTGGCTGCAATGTGATTTTTATGATATGTCATGGAATCTGGTGATTTTCCTTTGCAAACGGTAAGGTCTTGTGAATTGCTCATAGTTTCCATTTAGAAGAAAGCATCAGTTGTATGAGAATGGTCGGCTTGACTGTGGGCCTTGACATTCAAGAATCAAAAGTCTCTTAAGTGCTGTAAGAATGATGGGGCAGCTCCTGATTTTGAATGATGTGTCAGTAGTAGAGAAGTACTTCCATTCTGTTGTTCGTATCCTTGCTGAATACTGCTTAGTGAACTGTCTCTTCCAAGTCATACCCCCAATCAAGCATCCAAACTCCTCTGTGACCAGAAGAAAGGGTTAAGTCTGAAGGGATACTAAGCATGCTTGGCTTCCCCAACTGTGTTGATGATAGACTTGCTTCTTTAAGGGTACAGCTGCTGGTGTGGCTGTTTAGGAATGACCTATTTACATCGGGTTCTGTCTTAACAACTGTACTTTGAATGCATTTTGTTACTTTTTTTTGTTACTCAGAAGTGGTGCTTAATATATTTAATATTTTTAGTGCCCTACAGATACCAAAGCAACGTTTGGGGTCCACCTAAAAGTAGTAGGAGACTGGACAGGTATGTAGAAAAACAATTCCTTTTCAGAGACAAATGCCTTTACTTGAACTGTTCTCACTTTCTGGCTTCAGCACAAGTGTTCCTTGACTGTGGTGTATTCTCACTAGAGATTGTTCATGCTTGTTTTCCCAAAGTTATTTTTATTACATTCTTGATCCAATCCTTGCTTTATTCAGATGTACTATTTCTTCAAATAACATGTTTTTCCAACTACTAACTGATCTTCTGATTGCACTGTAATAATTTTCAGCGTTCCTCCATTTCTGCCTCTTTTTCTTGTTTTTGGGTAGCCTGCTACCCCTGTGCAGTGCAGTGCCCCTGTACATAGTAGTGTCTGCAGAAATGCTGAAATGTGCAGCTCCCAGATAAGCGGATTTTGGTGCCAGCAGTTTGGATGGCAGCCAGGTTAGTTAACGCCTGTGGTACACTGAGATTAGAGGTTTGCTTTCATGTTCCTCCATGTTCTTCCACTGCTCTTTGAATGTCTTCCAGATCAGGGGTGCAAGCCAGGATTCCCTGCAGAGGAGTAGGGCAATTTGATGCTCCCTGTGACAGTTGTATACTCAAGTGATAGTTGTCCTTATTCCATAGTGTCTGACTTTGTTCTTGCTCAGCATAGCATTTCCTTGTAAGGAAGACAGATACACAGCAGGGTCTGGTTCATTTCTTATGAAGAAATGTTCTTCATGTTAATTTGTATCAGCCTGTGTGTGTGTGGAATTGAGTCAAATGAGCTTGTCACCCTAAAAGGGATTAGACCAATGTAGAGATAATAAATCTATGCATATTTGTTGAACTTTCTAGTCTGGCTACATACTTGACTCTGCAAGACTTCAGTAGGAAAAGGCTGGAAGGGCAATGCCATATCGACATGTGTTCCATAATCCCCCTGATTTTCTCTCCTTGCTTGAAGTGTTGGCCAGACAGGGGCAGGTTAGCCTCTGGTCTACCTCAGAATGATGACTCTTTGTTGGTAACCATCATTCCTACATGGGAGGTGACAGTAGGCTATTTGGAGAAGTGGAATGGAGAAGTACTAGCTAAATGATTTTTCCAAAATAAGTGGCATATTTACAGTTTTCTGATTACCTCTGTGGTGTGAATTGCTCTATTTTAGCATTTATATATTGTTCTCCCAAGTCAGCATCTATAGCACTGAAAGGAAGGTCTGCTTAGGTTGGACTGTGTGATATTCAGGACACTGTCACATTACAGAAACCCTTTCTTGTAGTAGTTTTGCTAAACAGAGATATCTCTCCCAGTGTCAAATCTGCTGAGATGCAGACCGTTTACCCAGCCCTTGGTGCTGCATCAGTACCATGGAGCCCTGTTCCCACTCATTCCCTTAAGCCCTGTGACAATTAATAGTCTCTAATCTGCTGACTGTTTGAGGAAGGATTATTATATTTGCCACGTTCCTTATTATCTTTCTTAAGCATGCTCTAAAGGCTGCTTCTGCAGACAGGATATTAGACTGGAGGAGTTTTTATGAGACATACTGTCATTTGAGCTCTTTTCATGACCTATTCTCTCAGCCTTTATCCTATTTATTAAAATTCTCTTTTGTATAACCATCTCCCATTCCTGACAGTTTATACCTGACACCGAAGAGACTTGACGATTTTTTTCAGAGAACTCAATTACAAGCCTAAATTAAAAGGATGCAAGAGAGGTGCAGATATGCCATAAAATGCAGAGAAGAACTGGTTAGTTGAGGTATTTCTCCTCTGGATAACTTTAGCTTCTTTGGCTGCCTGCACCTGGGAGATGGTGGTGGTGAAGGAACATTTCCTGACACTAGTTGTAAGGACAGGAGAGCGAGTACAGATTGCTGGCAAACCATTTCTGCAAGTTGTTTTGGGTCAAGTCATTTAACTGATGTCTCTGACTGATACTTTGAAAATGTAATAGAATACCTTGTTTTGTAAGTTGGGAAAGCAACTCCATGTCAAGAGAAAAGGGGTAATAGTATTTTCAACTCCTGATGAGAAGTTGCTGTTGATGGGAAGTCATTTATTGCCCATATCCCAGTGTATATAATCGTAGATTTCAAATAAAATAAGCTGAAAGAAGCAGCTTTTGGAAAATCCAGTCATTCTAGAAATAATGCTTTGCATAAGAGCTGATACTTAGTAGATTTTCAGGCATTACTGTTATTTGCTTTTTAAAATCAATTATTTAAATAATGGAAAATGTAGGACAGAAAAAGTAGGTAAGAGAGGAAGAAACTACAGTAGCTCAGAAGCTACTAAAGCTCAGTAGCTATGAGACCTTTGCAAATCAACTGGTAATCTAGACCCCCTGTTTCATGCTCCATTCAAACAAAATGATGCTGCCTGAGCTTAGAACAGTTGAGAATCTGCCCCCCTCAGAAGCAGATTTGGATAAAACCACAAATTTCCTTTCCATTATATAAGCACCCATATCCTTTTCCAGTACAAATCTGAGATCTCCTATTTCTCATCCATGTTGTAGTGGTATTAATAACTTTATAGTACTTAACTTCCATGTTCATCACAGAAAACAGATACACAGACACTGGTATTGCTGTAATGTGCCCTCAGATGCCTTTGGAGCACATATTTTCACCTGAAGTGATTCCCATGGCTCCCTTTGTAGACCTCTGACCTGTTTATATGTCTAGTTTAGGATAAGACAAGCTGAGCCCCAAGCATGCCTTTTTCTCTTTGTTCATTGTAAAGAGTATATCTATATATCTATATACCTATATCTATCTCACTGCCTCAGAGGTAGGTAGTTTAGTTCATTGGCAATTGGTTGTGATTTTTCCCATGTAAACGTTTCTAATTTGATTTTTCATTCCATCTTTTGCCATGTGCCATGGGTATTGTGAACAGGAGAACAGCTATTATAGATATTCTTAAAAATGGGTTTGTGATTATTGCTGTCTTTGTGCTGACGTGTGACTGCTTAAGTCAGCACCTATTGTGTTAACAGAACATTCTATGGCACTGAAAAACCTGTGGCTGTGGAACCCGGCTTAGCTGGACAGTCAGGACTTGGGTACCCAAGTTAGGATGTGTTTACAGTGGATGATCGTGGTGATTGCACATGTGCAGGTTGGTTTAGCCCTGTGGTGCAGAGCTGAGTCAGCCTGTCTTCCTCTGTGGCTTCCTCAAGCTAAGCTGGGGGGGTGTGTAAACCCTGCAGTAACATCGAGGGTCCTGCTGTGGCTCATGCACGGGTCAGAGCTGTGAGATGCATGGATGAGCTAAAAAGCTGATCCTTTTACTGGCCATCCCCTCTAAATACCTGTTTTGTTCTGCTTCTCTTGGTACCTGTGGTCACCTAATTTTCCTTTAGCTTAGAAGTAATTGTTGGCTTAGTATTTACAACACAATTTTTTTCAAGGTTTTTTTTTGTCCCACTTACTGTCTAGTTCATCCTCAGCATTGTCGTCTATCAGCCTTATGTCTCTTTTGTCCTTGCTGCTGCCTCAAGTACTATTGCTTGTTTAGTTTTAAAGCTTACATTTCATCTGGCACCTCTGGAGGGAAAAAGAGAGGCCATGGGCCATGCCTCGCATCCAACAACTTGACAGCAGTGAAAAAAGACACGGCAGTGTATCAAGACAATGTGTCTCATTCACTAGACAAACTTGAGGGTGTGAGACAGAAAGTGATATTGATGATGCAGGAATAACAGGCTTCAGAAGCCATGCAGTGTGCTTTTGTGGAAAACAAATACACAGCACTCAGAGGTGTTGAGGTGAACTGCATGCCTTAAGGCAGTGAAACATTACTGTTACGTTGCAGTGTGTTGCTGGAACAAATTGATGTGACACCGTGTTCGGAACACTGATGCTATTCTACAGTAATTAGTATAATTTTTATCTAGTAGTGACACCATCCTGCTGTGTGGTTGTGTATGTTCCTAGAGATATTTTCAAGGCTTGTTCTGAGCACTGTGATATTTATTGTGGGTATGTCATAAGAGCACTTGAGTACCACCCATTAAATCTGAGAGTTCTGTCCCATAGGTTACTAAATGTTATGGCAGCAGGAGGTCGTGATGTGGGCAGGAACTGTCCAGATAGAGCCAGAACAGACAGATTATGGAGTACTGATGTGCTTCACTCTAATAAACTCCAGATCTCATCACAAAATATATAACTTTGATTCATTTTTTTTTGCTACAGATGAGGTTATGCCTGGTAACTGGGTCATTCAGGTACAGGCGATCCTATTTCGAATCCTGACATGTCATGATGGGAATTTCCGTCACATATTGTCACAGTCCTTTTTTGTGGAAGGTCCAGCTTTTGAGCAGGAAGTTTCAGGAGGGAAAAATAAACAAAACATTTTTTCAGTTAAAAACAATTTTCCAGAGCATGGCAAATGTATAAAAACATGGATTTTGTTTAATTCCCTGTGGAATAAGACCTGAGACAGTACACACCCCAAATTACTTGTTTTTAAACAGAAAAACAAACAAACAAACAAAAAAGTAGGGCAGTTGTTTGGGATTTTGGAGCATGACTAAGGATTTTTCTCACGTTGACCAGAAGAAGAAAATGACATACCTTTTAAGTGCCTCTGAAGGAAGAATGATCTGAACATTCTGGTCTGGGAGAGTTTGTCAGGAGTATCTGCATGACCATGTTAAGCTCTTGCAGTTCCTGATTTAGGGGATGCCTGAAGCATCCCAAGGTTGTGCATTCCTGTGCTTACCTGGAACTTCTCATCAAGTGTAGGATCTAGCAAAGAGGCAATATTTTATGTTCAGTAACCCTGAGAACAGTTTTGGATGTATTGAAGTAGTGGATCACTCAGTCAGTATCTACTGTATGGTTAGTGGAACTTGTTTCTGACTGGAGTCATGTGTGGAACAGAAGATGACAGGAAGGAATAATAAGACAAAGTCTGTCCAGAGGAAGTGACAAGGTTTTCCCAGGTTCACTGTAACTGCTACTAGCTTCTTTAAAAATATCTACTCACTGGTGATGAACATTTGGTCAACTTTTTTGCTATTACCTCAAGCTCTGTTTTATTTGGGCCTTTTCCACTCCACAGTAACATTTTTTTTTGTGTTTAGTTATTCCATCAGATTCCTGGCAGGGTGTAAAGGTGTTAATGACGTGGTGCTGTCAGTTGTTCCAGCAAAATCTGTGTGTGGTTTTGGAAGAACAGGACAGAGATGAGATAGGTGTTATTTTCCACTGATAGATTTTATGACTAATAATTTTTGTATTGTCAGGGAATCTTACATACACTGCTGAGGAAGGCAGCAGAATTGAGCGATAAAAAGGTTTAATTGTGTTTCCTTTTAATATAATTTGACATTAGCAATTAAATGATATGGTTACATTATTGGGAAGTTAATATGCCTTAACAATATAATTAGCCAGATTGTACTGTAAAGAATACTAATCTTATTGTTCATTGCCATTAACGTTCATTATTTATTTTATTTATTCCTGAAAAAAGCTCAATAAAAGACAGGATTAAGAGACTAAAAAAAATGGAGAACAAATTTAATTTACTGATTAAAGAACTAATGCTGAAGGTGAACACATCTGAATTTTTGGCTCCAGACCTGGATGGTTTTACAGTAGTTGAACTCCAGCTGATTTAGTACCAAAAACAGTGTAATTTGAGTCAAATCCAATTTGAAGAGTTAATGAATTTTATGCCTAGAGGGGTAAAAAGATATTTGGGTGAGAAAGCTACATTGAAGGAATTTTCTCCTACACAGAAGTCCTTTCTTGATGCATCCTCGTATTTGTAAACTTCCACCTTTTTGCATATCCAAGGCACTTTCTAATCATGTAATGATTATGGAAAATGACATGACTCACTCAGTGATGTAAATTTATTTTTATCCTTTGATACATTATGCGCTGGGTGTGTGGATGTTGCTGTAGTTAAGAGCTGATCCAAGAACACAATGTTGCAGGATTTCTTGTCATGCCTCAGACATTTTCAGCACTGTTAGGAGCTACAGGAGTGAAGCCTGTGGAGCACATTAGCACATAGCAGCTGATAGAATCAGAATGAATGTAGTGAAAAAAAGCAAAAAGCTCTCCACTTTGAAAATAGAATTATAAGAGTGAAGAGCTCTAGGATATGTACTTTAGTGCACTGCCAGGCATATTTCTGGTTTTGTAATCACTGTGTGCTGTGTTTGCCTACTTAAGGAAGCAAAGTTGCTGTTCTGGAGTTGCCTGTGTTTCACCATTTTTCTGTTAATATCTGCTTAGGGAAGACTCATTCTTATACAGTTTCTGTGAAGAGGTACACAGCTGCTTCAAGCACTGAATATACAAAGTTTGGATGGATTTTCAGGTTCCTTTGTGTGAGCATGGTTTCTAGAGAAATACAAGAGTTCACATCAAAATACCAGCTCTTCATGCATATCTGCACTTCCCTGGGGCAATAGATTCTCTTAGATGCCATCCAAATTCTGCTGAAGAATCCCTGCCAAATGTCTAGGTTTGTTCCCAGTTTATTGTTACTCCTCCCTTGTGGACAGAAGAAAAAAAACAGACACATTTCAGATTTGGAATTTTGAGTTACCACATTTTAACTAAAAATTGTTGGTTAAAATATCTTAAAAGTAGATTTGAAATGGTTCTTTTTGGGATCTTTTGGGATCTTTTTAGGTTCTTTTCTAACAGATTGTAAAAATTGCCATAGTTAATGAGGAAAAATCTATTTCAGCTTTAGAATATTATAAAAAAACATTATAAAAAAACATTAAAAGAACATTATAAAAATTGGAAAAACCTCTTTAGGAACTGTAGATATTTATAAATTTTATGGTCAGAAGAACAGTTACCTTTACATGCTCCTAACTCCTGCATGATGCTTGATAGTTTCTCAGAATAACTATATAACTCAGAAGTTATATTACAACCTTGGGGTTATAATATTCTGCAGAGTTTTCCGCTTCAACCTTTTATGGGCTGTTTTTGTATTCTTTGTGAAAATGAAGCTCCACCTTGTGATGATTAGTAGGTTTTTTCCCCTTGTTTTTAGTTTTTTCCTTTCTCTTTTTTGCTTTTTTCCTCATTTCAGCACAAGAACCACTACTAGGAAGTGTGTGTACATTTTAGTTGTTGCTCATTTGTGTGCAAATACAAACAGAAAATGAACATGGCACCTTTGACCCTTCTATTTGATTACCTGTTGTATTAAATCTGAGTTTTGAGACCTTGTATTTGTCTGGTTCTTTGCTTCCTGCACCCTCTTCACTTCTAGCATTCCCTTGAGATACAGAATTACTTTGCAATTGCAGGCTTGTTGGTTTAGGCTCTGGTGTGATTTAAAGTGTAGCTCTCTTTTGCTTGAAGACCACCAGTAGCAGTGGTGGTTGACCTGTCACTGTATTGCACTTTATTCCTTGGTCTCTTCTACCTGTCTGCTTATTTCTACTGGTGTTTGGAGAGGAGAGAGGAGCCAGCGCTCGCTCAGAACTTGTGCTGCATTCAGCACTTAATTCTGTGGGAGTTGATTAAAACTCCCACACCATTGCAAATGTCGTTGTGATCAAATAACATGGTCAAATGAGTTTTCCTATTTTCACAACAAACATTATATAACTGCTTGTTGGCATAATATTAGCTTTGAATTTTGAGTTAGCATATCCCATCTCCTTTATTGCAGTATTTTTTCTCATTCTTTCTCTTAGTATATTTACTCCACCTTTTGCCAGCCGCATGTCCTTACCCTGAATTTCCGTCATCCTTGAAACAGCAGTTACCTGTTCCAAAATGGCTTTCCATTTCAAAATGCATTAAAATCAATGCTGATCTTGTATGTGGGAGGCAAATCCTACACCCCAAATTTTATCATCAGTTCCCTACAGTCCCTTGCAACTCAGCTTTGCATTCATGTGCCACCTCATCCTGTTGCTCAATCCTATCTTTTTGTATATGCATCATTTCTCAGATGCATCAAATACAAGCTGGAAAATTCAATTTTCACCATAAGGAAATAGTTTGTGATCCAAGAATTTTTGAGGGGCATTCTGCAACCACAGCTCTCTTTGGTCCCAGTCCTCCCCTGGAGAAGGATCCCTTTAAATCATTTTATTAATAAAATAAATCATTTATTAATAAAAAAAAAAAGTCTGCCACCAACCACTTGTACATTTACCAAGTGCAAAAATAAGATTCAGTTGTATGTGGTAGCCTTGAAAAAGTTGACTTCCTCCTTTAAAGAAACAAGTCAAACCAAACCTCAGAACTTGCACTGAAAACATCATGTCATGAGAACTGGCCAACAGCAAGTTTCCACAGCTTCTCCAAACAGATATTTTGGTATCTGCTGTGAACAGAAGAGCTTGGTTTGAAACATTTATGGGTACTCATTTCATATTAACCACACACAAAAATACATGCTGATTCCAGCTCTATACTCAACTTTGAACCTCGTGGTCTTATGCCTCAAAGTTTGGATACCCCAGTGCAAAACACAGAGGTGAAGGCACATTCCTAGTGGGAATGGAGCCAGGCTGCCAGTGCAGTCCATGTTTTAATATAAAGGCATCCTTTTGTGAGTGTCAGTCCATTAAATTAATTTGTAATTAAAACACATTTTTTCCCTTTTATCAGGTCCTTAAATTGCAAAAGGCAGTGAGGCAGAAATGCTTTAAATATAATATACTATAAAGTTTAAGATGCAGCAAAGTAAATTAATTACTAGTGCATCCCAATTTTGAGGGAGACTTGAAATGGTGGCTGCTACATGCTGAATGTGGCATTTCTTTGAGACAAAGGACTCAATTATCTCAGTAGTAACTAAAGTCCTGTGAGGAGAAACTGTAGGGGGGAATTCATAGCCTGGAAATCACTTTCCAAAATGCAAAGGAGATTGCATTGTGGTACATGGAATAGACTGTGCTGTGACAGCAATAAATAGCCCTTTGGTATGTAGTGCAGCAGCTGATGGGCAGGGTGCAGCGTGTATTTTGTTTCACTGATATTATAACCCACATTTCTGCAGCTCTGACATGTTTCTGTTCTTCCTCTTTCTCTTCCTTTAAAGCTTTTTTCCCTCAAAATGGGGACAAATTGTCAGAGCTTGTTTCAAAAAGGATACCATGACTCTATATTAATATAGATTGTAACATTTGTAGCAGATAAAACTAAAGTACATTATAATGACATAATATTTCATGAGAGGGAGATTTTCTAAGAAGAAGTCATATCTTTCATTAGATCAACTGAAACAGCTGGAAAAAAACAGGTTGTCTTCCAGGCATGCAGTGCCTTCAGCAGGTTTGACAAAGAAGCAGGGAAGTCAAAGCAAAGAGAAGAAATAACATTCCTGGCTACTTTTTAAAGCAAGTTTTCCCTTGAGAAATATGAACAATAAAATTGCCTAGTAAATGAATAAAATATAAAATATAACACCTCTTTGGAAAAAAAAATAAGTTCATTTAACTTTTTAATAGAAAAATACTAATTGATTCTCAAAGAATTCATATGGTCAAGAATACTGTCTGAAAGCCAAATATATGACTTGTAAATGCTCTCCCAAGCCCTTCTTAGGATTTGTATGTCTCCAGATTTCTTTATCTTCTCTTGGCTGGGTTCCCAGCTTAGGGTATATTTGCTGTAACATGCCATGGTCTCACTCTGTCCTGTAGAGACACTAACTCACATCTTGGCAGAGTGCAGTTTCTGGTAGGGAAACTGGGAAAAGAGATGGACATGTTAGAAAACTTAACTATGACTTGCCTGAAGTACTGCATTTTATTTATATATATGTGCCCACGCATATCCCTAAACTTATAGCATTTGGGTGTGGTTTTTAAATTTTAATTTTTTTTCTCTTATAATCTCATTATCTTTGAAAAACCAAGGTTTGATTGGAAATGTTTGACCATCTACTGAGAGTAAAATTTGGACAATGGTTTACAGAAAGCATCACTGTGTTCTTAGTAATTTGAAGGGAGCCTATTCTGCATATAGAAGCTGATAATGAGTGGTTGGCTGCTTAGCTTTGTGACTTACCTGGAATCAGAAATTTTTTAAGAAAAAATGTTAATAAAACTTAAAATTCTGTAGTGAACACCATGATCAGGAATAAGAGAGAATGCTTCTCTGCTGGGGAGAGAGACTGGAATATCTGTGGATCCAAATAAACATATTAGTGCTTTTATATGTATTGGAGAAAAAGGCACTCGGTGGAGTTGACAACAACTTCTTTCAGTGTTGAAGGGGGATTTGGGGGAGAGGAGAAGTTTCATAGCTTATTGGCTATTTTGGGTATTGCTCAAGTGTCTGCTGTGAGGATTTTACTGTACTGTCAGTGATAACAAGTACACCTACAGCCTTCAAAAAGCCTCCTCATGTTATATGAAATTAAAATAAATCAGTGGGCAGTTTGTGCTCTTCACTGCAACAAGCAGCTTTAAGGACTATCTCCTGTCATAAATTTAACATATTCCCTTATTCATTAAACACACTGTAAGTGCCATTTCCTCAAGGAAAATGCCACAGACACCCACACACATTTCAGAGTCAAAGCTGTGGTGCTTTGCTGTGCTTTGCCAAGTGACTGGTGCCAGCCTGATGGCACAGGGCTTTCCCTCAAGGATTTCACTTACACTGTGTCAGCTGAGTGTCTCCTCAGCTTAACTGTGACTGGTTTGAAAAAAGCAAAATTTAAATCAAAGACATTTTTATAATTTCTGTTATTTGATGTTTTCCTTTTTTAATGGGTTAAGGGGATTATGCTAATTGTGCCCTGTTATTAACAAGCATGGCAAATGAAACTTTCTCAGTGCAATTTCCAAAAAAAGCAGCAATTCCTTAATCCAAAATTTTGTTAAGAAAGAATATTTCTTTAAAAGTGTCCCATACTTCCCAGCACATATGCACCAGAATGTGCCATGTCTACTTGAAGAAGATTTTATCATTTCTGTGCCATTATGTATTGCTGAGATTGTGATGGTGCATTGATGTGTTGTTATATGCCAGGTTGTGACTGGTAACTGATATCTAGCGATAGTTTATACTTACAGGAATTGGCAAAATAACTTTTTTAGATAGAGGTGTGCCAAGTCATTTCCTTACAGTGATGTGATGAACTGTTTGATCCAAATCATGTTAAACCACTTGTTCTGTGTTCTAGAGAATAGTTATCAGTTTTAGTATTGCATAGTAAAATTTTTCAGCTTTCCTCTCCAGTTCAAGGCTGGGAATACTTCTTCTGTTGACTTGAGTAATAACAGACTTTCTGTCATGTAAAAACATGTCTATTTAATATTTCATTATGTTCATAACATTATTAGTTGAAAGATGGAGGTGACAACCTCGTAGAAAATCCCACAGTATATTTTAACAAAAGTCAACACAAGAGCTAGTGCTAAGTCAACAAATATTTATAAGAAATTATGCATTAAGAATAAATGAAAACTACCCAGACTGGGTTGGGTAGTAGTTTATATTCAGACAGTTGTCTGGCTTAAGTTCTCAAGAATAACTTGTCTAATTCAAATGTAAGAAGAAATAACAGAATTGCTCACATCAGGGTGAAATGAAACCATGCTTTGGATACATCTTCTGACACACTTGTGTGCATTACATTTTATCACCTATCAAAAAAAAAGGAGGAAAACAGTATCTAATGGCTCATTTCATTTGTCAGTAATTTCAAATGTTTTTGATATTGCCCTTTGAGAGATGTTATAAGAAATGGAGCCTCAGATGTGATTAGATCTTTGGAAAAAATGTACATTTCTTCCCAATGGATCATCCCCAGCTGACTAGCAAAATTTATATAGGAAATAGGATGCAGCTGAGCTCTCATCATGTTATCCTATGTCATGCTTTAGTGTAACTGGTGCTTTCAGGGAGGAATTTTTTTGTTCTTTGAAAGAGACAAGCAGCTGAAAACACAGGGGAAATTATTTATAGATATCAATGGAGTCCCTTAGTTCCCTGTTTCTGCTTTTGTTTCTTATTTGCAGCCCCACTGTTATTTCTGGCAGTTCAGTTCCGCTTAGTGTTTGGCTGGACAGGCATTTCCCACACAGGGTAGGGTGTCTGTCAGCGCTGCTCACTCCAAGTGCTGTATCCAGCACAGTGCAGCTTCCTCTCTGGGAACAACTTAGCACCTTCTGTGCAGGTATTCACATAACCTGGCTGTGAGCAAGGCCAAGTTATGCCTAATGATCCCTCTAAGGTCATCTAAGCCTTGGTGATTAGCAGCACAGATGATCAGCAGCACGGCTCAAGGCTGCTGTTGGAGGGATGAGGGTTGGGCCATCTCTACTTTATATTCCAAGGCTGTGAGTGAGGGTGAATTAGCAAGGAAACTCCCATTCTCTTTCACAAGCTCCATTTTTCTTTGGCAATCCCCTTCTCCTCCCATCCCTGCCCCAGCTAAGAGAAGCCAGTATTTAACCTGCCCAGCCTGTCTGAAGCTTATTGCAGGGCAGTGTCTTGCCACACATGTCTATCAGCTGTGCGGGCAGTTGTCTCCTAACCGGCTGTGTCCCTCTTGTCAAACTGACATGGGTTTGCAGTTTTGTCCAAAGGTGGCAATTAATGGGAACAGCACAAACTATTGCTATTTATCTCTTTTTCACAAGCAGACCTGCTAATTATATCCTAGAGTCATGGAATTATTTGGGCTGGAAGGGACCTTAAAAATCATCTAGTTCCAGCCTTGGAGACACATAAAACCCAACTGAACATGGCCATGAGCAACCTGCTCTCTCTAACTATTCTTAGAGCAGGACTAGATTATCTCCTAAGATTTCTTCTGTCCTCAACAATTCTGTGAGTCTCTATAGTTATTATACAGTAATTTATTTGCATTTTTGAGAGTAATGATAAAGTTGTGTCTGTATTAGTCAGAGGGTGAAATGTTCCCATGCTTATAGTTTAAATTGTCACCAAATAGGCAAAAGCCCAAGAATGTGCTCACAGTGACTGGTAGTGGTTTTGTTATGGTACAAAATTTCAGTCTTGGATGGGATTAATTCCATTATTTTGTGACTGCCATATTGATCTGTTTAATGAAAAGTTCTTGTGGCTTGTTCAAATGTGTAAAATATATGACACTTGCAAACCTATTTTTAGACCTGGTTAAAAATACCAGTGGATGCATGCATGTGGGTATGTGCTGGTGTTTAATGTATTTGGTGACAAGCTAATACACATGGCTGGCAATGATGGGACCATGGCAGCCCAAGAATAATTCTTTGGAGTCGTGATAACTATTTCCATGAAGACATCAGTTTAGTGCTCAGCAGCAATAAAGAGAAAAATTATTAGGAGTGGAGTAGAGAATAAAGCCAGGGAGATGACTGTACAGCTGGTGGGTGTTTCTGTGGTGCTACCAGGACTTCAATCCTGTGTGCAGGTCTGGTCTTCATCACTCAGACATGACACTGGCCAGGGTTCAGGAAGAATGGCAAAGATGATCAAAAGCATGGAGAGGCTTCCAAACATGGGGTAACTGACTATGGTAGGGACTCTTTAGCATGAAAAAGATAGAATTCAGGGGAATATAGCCACAGTCTGCAAAATTATGCATAATGCTGGAAGAATGAGTGGGTGGAGCCTGACTGTTCACAGTTTCTGCCAGTATCAGAGTTTTTGGCTATCAAATACAGTCAGTAAGATTTCAGAGCAAACATAAGGTGATGAATCTTCATGTAGTAGGTGAGAAACACATGAAACTCCTTGTCAAAGAGTATGGAATGGATTAGGTTTACATGGGGACTGGGCAAGTACATTAAAAAGAAGTCTAAGAATTTCTTATTAGACAAACCACCTTAAACTCAGGAAATGCACTGGCATAGAAAAGCTTGAAAGCAGAAGGGTCTTACCCTGTGATCATTCTTCCATAGTTGTGTCTGCAGATGAATCCAGGTATTGGAGTAGGGGGGCTTTGTGTGAATCAGTACAGCCTGATGAATTGTGCCTTTGATCAGCCTTATAGAGGCAAACCCCCTGGAGATGTGCAGAGCTGGATAGTATTGCAGTAATTGCACAGCTGGATAGTAGCTCCATTTCTGTATTAAAAAGTTCTATGTAGCTTTTGAAAGGTTGGGCTTTCTCCAGTTTCTGTAACAGCTTACAAGTTACAAGGAAAGAACCAGTTAAATCCCCCTGCTTTGCGTAGTTTGAGTATATTTTTCTTCTTTTTCTATGAAATAAGGACTTCTTAGAACAAGTGTCACTACATTATCTTAAAACCCAAAAGGGTATACTGGTACGTAATCATTTCTTCTGGCTCGTTGTGAAAGAGGAAAGTGAAGGAGCTAGTTGAGGTAGTTGAGCCTCCCTGCATTTGCTCATGGGGAATTCAGAAAGCAAAGTACAGCCCTTAATGGCTAAAGGCAGCAACTGTGGAATGCAGTGCTATAATGAATCTGCATAAATAAGTTTTCATTCAGAGCATGTATTTATAAAGGTATTTTTTAAAGTTGAAGTTCTGTGTTGTTTAGAAACCGTGTTTTACTGTTCCACTTTGTAAGAGCTGAGTTGTGGAATGAGCTTTACTGTCATGACAGAAATAGTCTTCAAGTAGATAGATACTACTTCAAGTAGATAGATACTAAGTATCTATCTCTAAGGCAAAAAATGTTCCTTGACTAAGGTTCCTTGATTATTTTGAACTCCAGCAGTCAGTTAATTCCCAGCTCCACTAGGGAGTTGCTGTCTAACCTTCAGAAGGATTTCTAACTCAGTAGTGAGCATCAAGACTGCTTGACGGTGTTGTGTTCACTTCTCTTTCCTGGCTGTCTGGGAAACCCAGGTCTGGCAGTGTAGCTAACAGGCTGTCTGGGTCACTCTGTGATGTCTTGTCAGGTCAGTCGTACAAAATACAGTCTAAATATGGTCCTCCAAATCTCTCCTCCCTGTTTTGAAAGAAAACAAGTGATGCTTTTTCCTTCCCATCATTCATCTTCTAACCTTTAAGGTTCCTGGGACAAGAACTGCCTTTTGCTCTGTTTCTTAATTGGCTAATACATTGCTATATATACCTAAATCATGCAAGATGTGTGATTATAGCGTAAATGAGGGAGATCTAGTTAGAAATAAATCCGTCCAAGCTAATTTTGGTGTAGCAGTTGGGACAATTTAAGGACTCAAGAAAGCACCTAGAATTCCATCAGGAAAAGGATTTGCTGATGCTGGAATCAGGGAGGGAGAATGATTTTGAACTGGTAGGACAGCTAGAGAAAAGATAAGGAGGTTTTTAGGATGCAAAGGCAGGTTAGGAGGGAAAACAGAGCATACAGAGACTTTCTTTAAAGAAAGGAGGAATATTCTGCAGGTCCAGAGTGACTGGGAGTTCACAGCAGATCTATGTAATGATTAGTTGAATTCCTTATTTCCCCTCTCTCTGCTTATAAATTAAAGTCCTGTAAAAGAAAATGTTGAAAGGAAGGATGATCACTTTATTCACCTACCTTAGAAAATTAAGAGTCTACTTGCCTTTCTATAAAGGCTTCTCTATTTTCCTTAAATAAATACAAACAGCAAACAGTCTATATACAGTTTTCAACTTCCTGGATTTTCACTAGTTTTTAGGGTTTTTCAGTAGCTCTGTAAATAATGACCCTAATTAGACTTTCAGACAACTGATCAGGAGGGAAGGAAATGGTGGTGAAAAATAGGAGAATTAAACTTTGTGAGGCTTAATGGACTTAGAATCATGGAAGTTCAATCTGGTCAAAAAGCCTGTCTCTACCACCAGAATATGTATGTTTCAGGGAAATTCCAAGGCTGATGTAATCATTTTGGAACCTTTTGATCATTAGCATTAACTCATTGTCTTTTTTTTCCTCCCCTTTTAATCTGATGGAGGCACTGTAGCACTGACTCTTCAAGAGGAGAGGAGTGAAAGCTCCTTAACTTCAGGAACTTCAGCCATTAATAAGCCACAGGTCAAACTAAAATATCAGACATTTCATTTTTATGCTATCTTTTTGCTCATCATCGTTTTATAGCCCTTAACTGGCAAAGACTTCTTCCTAATTGCCTTTTATCTTTACAAGGCACTGCAGAACTACTTATGACAGCATTTCCAAATTTACGGAGCTTGAAAACAAGTCATATTAGTGGATCGCAAATCCTATTAAACATCATCAGCAGTTTTAAGAAAGCTGACTTATTTTTAAATTTATTTTGGTTTAGTTACTGCAAGTTGTTATTCGTAACATGAAAGGTATTCAGACCACTGTGCATTTTGCATAACACTAGGCAGATTTTTTAGTTTGAAATTGCAGGACTTACAAAGTGTCCTTGTGGTGAAAGGTGGAAGTGATATTTGTTTCTTAGTGAATGCAGAAGAGGTAATTACGGACACATGACTACAAAATATCCAAATGTAGAAGAGTGTCACTATGGATAGACCATTTGGTACACAGCTTGGCTGGCTGCTGACCTGCAATTTCTGTAATTTTTAGCTGATGAAGCTGTTGTGTTCTCCCACTCTCTGGTTGCTTTCTCATCACATTTCTTTTTATCCTTATTAACTTAATTTTAAAAAATGGTATTAAAGAAATCCTTATCCTGTTAAGCCAGTTGCCATCAGTTTTACAGTGTTTTTAATTGAGTTAATTGTATGCAATTCCACCTTTTTTTATTAGAGGTTCAGAAAATGGTCCGAAGGTGTTGGGTAAAAGATAGTTGGGATAAACAAACCAGTAATGTCTCAGACTTCAGGTATATAGTGCAGTGGCCTCATAGTTTCATACCCATCGAACTGTGAAGGAGCAGGGAGTTGATTTTTCAAGGTCCTTGGAATACAGCAGAGTGAAATCATAGTGAAGGTGATTTTACTGTTATTTTCTGTAAGGTATTTTGTAACAAAAAGGAGTGAGAAAAGACAACCACAAGACCTGACTTTTAAAGTCAAATCTTGCACAACTGCAGTGTGTGACTTTTGGCATAATTTTTGAAGCGCTAAAGCAATAAGAACTTCAGGGACGTGACAGCTTTAAAAAACAAGGCCAGTGCTCTTTGTGCCACAGCGCGCTTTTGTCTACAGAATATGAATAATAATGTGTTTTAACTCATGGGTACCTTCTATAGAAATTATTTTTCTCTGCTGTGAGAAGCCCCAGATATTAAAATATTGCAAAAAATTTCCTTTGTGTCTTTCCACTTCTGTAATAGTGTATTCTGGAAGAGGGAAACTTGACTGTGTAACCAGTTTGAGTGACCTTCAGACCATATGCCCATTCTTGCTCTCATTTTTCTGACATTACTGTCAACTCACCATACTGAGCACAACCCCATTCTGTTTGAGAGGGCATTAATCTAAATATTTTAAAGGGAAAATTTCTCTTGAAATGCATGTTTCTGTCCTTGTAGATTAACTGGCTTGGCATAACATGTATTACCATAAAGATGGTAAGGGTATTTATAAATGAGGTTCCAGTAGCTGACTTGTGAATATGTTATGCTGGGAGGGGGAGGAGGAGCAAAAGTTAGAACAGAGAGAAGAAAACTTAGATAAAAGACAGGGAAGAATGGTGTATAAATATATAGGACAGGTTAAATCCATAAAGATTTCAATGGCAAACTTTCTCTTTTTTATAGTCTGCAGCCTTCCTGATTTAGGAAGACAGGGCATAAGACTGTGTTATTACAGCCAGTCTCCAGTCATCACAGGTAACTGATTATGCTACATGTTTAGCTAAACATGTATGGTCTCAATGAGACTGCCTAAATTTAACTGAGGACTTCTCACTGATAAAGGATTTGGAAGGAATTGTACACTCAAAATGAAAGCCAGGAGGAAGTTGAGGTGTTAATCATATTGAAAACATAAGTTTGAGCATAAGATGTCACTGTGCAAGCCTTCTTGATGTCTCTGAGAACTTTGTCTTGTGGGCAGACTTACGGGAGCATCAGTGAGACAGTGTTGCTCTGCAGTGTCACATGCAGCAGAGTGACAAAACAATCAGTGCTATAGCTGATCTCAGAACAATGTGAACAATCCTGTATCTAGTGCAGACTTTAACTCATGCAGATTGTATGAATAGAATGAGGAGCAGAGAAGGTAATTGCCAGTTTTCAGAAGTAGGCAACCTTGGCTAAGTAAATGTTATTCTTTTTTATTTTAATGAATCAGACCAACACCTAGACAAAAGCATCACAGGAAAAAGGATTCAATTTTGGAAGATACTTCTCTAAAATTATCCAAGTAATGAAAAGATTCTGACTTGTTTTAGTTCTATTGGTTAACTACTGATTGCAAATCAAAATAATGTAAAAATGCTCTAATTATTGGTTTCATTAGTTCTCAAGTCTTTCATTTGTTGTTGTAGCATGAATTAGATCAAGGTCTTAGGTTTCTGAAAAAATTCTTCCCCCTTTGGGAAGCTATCGTTTTGACTTTTTTCTTGTGAATTGAAAAGCCTTCTCTTGTGAAGCCTTAGTCTTCTCATATTTCCTTTTGTAAGAGCTCCAAAAGTACCTGTGCTGTCAGTAACTACCAAGGCTCTTGTCATCTCCCTCATCACCTTGATGGATGTTCCTTAATAATGTCATTTGCCTAGAGTGACTTTGGTACTATGCACACATATGTGTAATAGGAGAATGTCATAGAGCTAAAAAGTGACATGTGTACACAATGGTCCCATGGGACAAATCAGTCTTAAAGGTTCCTGCATGCCAATTCTCTTAAGAGGATTTACAGGACATGGAGGTTAATGTGCTGGGAGAAGCCATAGAATAGATTTGAGATGAGGTGCAGTACTACTGTGTAGTGTGTTTTTGTGGTGTCCTGGTTTCAGCTGGAACAGAGTCAGTTTTTGTAGTAATAGTTAGTACAGTGCTGTGTTTTGGATTTAGGATGAGAATGATGTTAATAACACACTGATGTTTGAGTTGTTGCCAAGTAGTCTTTATGCTACAACAAGGACTTTTCATCTTTACATGCCCTGCCAGTGAGAAGGCTGGAAGGCATAAGGATTTGGGAGGGACACAGGCAGATCAGCTGACTCCAACTGGTCATAGGGATATTCTATAGCATATGGCATCATGTTCAGTGCATAAACTGTGAGGAAGGCTGGCCAGGAGCTGCTGCTCAGGAACTGGCTGGGCATTGGTTGGCAAGTGTGAGCCGATTGCATTGTACATCACTTGTTTTGTATATTCTAATTATTTTTATTATTACGACCATGATTATCATTTCTTCCCTTGTCTGTCCTAATAAACTGTCTTTGTCTCAACCCATGAGTTTTCTTGGTTTTACTCTTCTGTTTCACTCCACCATGGGGGGAGTGAGAGAGCAGCTGTGTGGGGCTTGGTTGCTGTCTGAGGTTAAACCACACCACATGGAAAAATGAATAAAGTCATATGGTGAAAAGAAAATACATCTGCCTGGGAAATTTGCCATAGCGTGGGGGGGAAAAAAAGTTGTCTTTAACTAAGACAAGATCTAGTAGGAAAACTGTTCAGGCCAATTTCAGACGCCATAACTTGGCTGCTTTTGCTCCAGTACTGGCCAGCCCTGTCACATTACTATTCAAAATATTTTCAAGATCACTGCTTGCTGAATTGAGTCCTGGAGTGCAGCCAGGTGGCCTTGATCAATGTGAAAGGGCAGCAGCACAATAATAAGTCACAGAGTAGGAGATAGAGATGGAATATGGCTCTCTGCCTGGGTGATATCTATCTCAGATAGAACAATGGGGCGGGACATATCTGCACATTCACTGGGATGTGTTCTGTCTCTCCCGGAGAGTCACAGATCCTTACCAAGATCTGAGAAACCAGCTTCACTCACCTACCTGTACTGTGTTATTGTGCAGCATTGAACTAAGAACATGTCTCTCCATGTCTTACATCGCTGTCACACCTGGTTACAGGCCCTCAGAAATAAATCAGCTGTGCCACTGCAAAGACAGATCCTTAATCATGGTGTCTCGCACCATGTTCTAGAGATTAAAATCCTCAAGTCATGGAAAGAAGTGCTGTCACTCAGTGTTTGCCATTGTAAACTTCCTCCCATTCTCAGCCAGGCACACACAAAGGCGGCTGTTTGAGTGGAGGCTTTTGTAAAGGATGCCTGGAAATGAATCGGTAGCTTGGGTTGTGTGGGGAAATTACTGAAGCAGAGGTGGAGGTTGATGTGCTCACTCTGAAACATGAGGGGATATTTTACATCAGTGAAAACTTTCTGTAGCCTTTCAGTTCTCGTCCATTGGCTTTTGAAGATGGTAATGTATCATCTTTAAGGATGATAGGGTCTATGTACAGCCTATTGCCATGTACCAAAAGGAAAAAAAAAAAAAAAAAAGGAAAGCAAATTTCTCCATCTTCCTAAAATTTCAAGCAGAGGTCAAGAAGTAGTGTATTGGCAAGCTTTTCTTCAATACAGTGAGAAGGCTGTTTCCTGAAAGGTACTCATTGGATTTAACTTCCATCTTTACAGCATTGCATTTATTGCATTTCTTTTTGTTGGCCGCATCTGCTCTTTGTCCTAGTTAAGTACAGGAAGACTAATTTACATTTTGAAGATGTGAGAAGAATTTTGGAAGTAGAAATGGAAATCTTTCAGAATTGAATATAAAGAGGTGTAGAAATAAAGGAACTAAGATAAGCCCTTCTTTCTTCACTGGCAGATCCTGGTATCTTATCCAAGATGTTTGCAATACATCTTAGCCAGCTGAGAAAAGACTCAGGTGTGAGACAGCTGACCTTTAAAAATGAGGCCCTAACAAGAGAGTTTTCCTTATGAATTAACTGTGCTTTTTTCAAGGTATTACAACTTTATGAAGTATAGTTCTGATGGGTTTCTTTCCATTTTAGAGGCCACATAGCAGAATTGTATCCAAATTAATGGAGTTTAGTTTTGATGACAGAATATTACATAAAACTAAATGTTTTTTTGTCCTTATCCATAAACTTGGTGTTAGAGGATATTTTAAGATACATAGGAATCTAAGATGAGGAGGACTACACTTACCCTCAGCTTCAGTTTCCAGAATGAAAACTTTCTTGGAAGAGAGTTAGTTTGGAGAAATCCATGGTACAGCTGCCACACACACCATAGACTACAAACTGTGGTTTAGCAAAAGAAGGATAATACCTGTAGCTGAAGACTTTCAGCCACAATTATAAAGTACTGAGGGAAGGGTAGGAGGTGGAAAGGGCATTGGTTCTGTGCCACTGTAGGACAGATTAAAGTTGCAGGTGATGGAAAGAAAGAAGGAAACAGGGCTATGGAGAGCTACTAAAGGAATTTGATCTGGGTGGAAATCCTATTTTGTAATCCTATTCTATCCCTGAATCTGGGTGTTATGTGAATTTTGAGGAGGTTTCCGTCTTTCATGACTGACAAATCTGGACTGATAGAAGGTCCTACAGATCCTACTTGACTTACTGTGTCTAACCACTTCTAGAGAAATGCATAGAAGAAAGGCAGCTATGCAAACTACAACCACCCCTTCATTTGGTGGTCAGTGAAATTAAGTTACAAAAGCTTTACCTCCTGCAGAAAATCCTATCATGCAGTTTTTGAAATAGATAACGATAGAAAAGAAGTCCAGTCTTCCAATCATCCTTAAAAACATCAAGTCAGTTATTGGAGGATTTGTATTGCATTTAATTTATATGAATTAATTAATCTAAGTTGGTGTTGACTACTGTGATCCTTGAGTGGCTGGTGAATCCTTAGGGGCTCCTCCTTTCTGTTTAGACTAGGCTCTTCAAGGTAGGGACTTTTTATGGTTGGCTGTGCATGATACCCAGAAGACCTTAGAAACTTACAGGCACTACTAGAATTTAATATTGAATGAAAAAAAAGGCATTTTAAAATACTAGAAGGTTTTACAGGAAAGAGTGATTATTAGTCCCTCTATGCTTAGTTTTGTCCTCTGCTAAATATTTCTGGAGGAGAGAATTCACTGATATTACTGCTTGCTTACTTGTGGCCTGAACATATAATGCAGAGTCACAGTCTGCGTTTGTTTTTTTTTCTTTTTTTTCTTTTTTTTTTTCTTTGTCCTGACAGAAAGATTTCGGGATTTACTGCTTCTGCATTCAAATCAAGATACAGAGATTCTGCCCATCTTTCAGCAGAGACGCTATCCCAAGTAAGTAAGATTGTCTTCTTGGGAGAAATAAAATCTTTATCTATTTGCAGTGAGGGAGAGTGAAGCATTTATAGCACTGTACATGCTTTTGGTGCAGAATCCTTAGGCAGAGCTGTCAGGGAGCCACGTGAGCACTGATCTCTGCAGTCTTTTGAGTGGTGTCAAGAGAAGCAGACACGCACTGCAAGCATGCTCCGCTGTCAGTGGGGGAGGTGGTGCTGGTGGTGGAGCACAGATGTTGAGTCTCCTGGATCAGTGTCTGATGGAGCTTTGTTTCTTTGTTGACACAGGTAAATGTTTTATCAGGCTAATACCCACTCTTGTCTTCTGGGATTCCATCGTTTATGGGGATAGATTCCCTTAAATTTTAACAGGCTTTCCTCTGAAAGCCTACAAACACTAGGAAACATTTTTTTTTCTGTCTTTTTTAGGGGTATATGTTCACCTATATCCCTAAAGGGATCGAAAGCGTAGTGTTGAGTGTTAAGGAGGTCTTGAAAGTATTGTATATCCTGGACAATACCTCTTCTTTTTCCAAGTGACATACCTGAGTGAAACAATAAAAGCTCTTTGCTATTTTATTGACTAGAAGAAACAGTCATTTTCAGCTTGAACAGAGGCAGTGAAGGGGAAAGAAGAAGAAATGGTCCTCACATTAACCCTGACCAGAATGAGCAATGAAAGAATGCTAGTGCAGGGTGGACAGAAGGAGGAGATGGAAGAAAGAATGTATGTAGACAGTCCTTCAATGATGATGGAAACAAGCACAGTTGTGTATTTTAATTATTATTGTTAGGAGGTTTCTGAAATAGATAAGAAGTCAATGAAGCTAGGTGTTAAAGCTCTTTAAATCTTATAATGCACATTTTTTTTTAAGAACAGACAATTAGAGAGGCTGAGTACTGAAAGCCAGTCACCTCCTCACTGTGAATACTTGAAAATGCAACCACTCAAGGATGAAATCCTGATTCTGAAAATAGTGAAGTTTTGCTTTGATTTCAAGGGAGACACAGTTTTGTCGCCCTAAATTTCTTGTTTACATTGTCCATTGTCACTATATTGCTGGAATACTGTGGAGGTACAATATATGAAATAGTGGAAGGCACCTTATGTGTATGGATTGATCTGCTTGTTTCATTAGGATTTCTATGAATTATTACTTTTCTCCTCATCCTTTGGAACCTTGGCAGTACTATGCTTTGCTTGGCTTGATGATTTCATTTTTGATATGGACACTGTCAGACTGGTCTGAGAAACCAGTTTGTTGTCCTTCCTCAAAGAACAGACTTATCTTCATATAAATCATTCCTAAGATGTTTGACTTTCCATTTCATTACATTCAATTTATTGCTAGCATTCTTGGCAAAAAAAGTCTACTAACAGTATTACACAATGTCAGATTCATGGGCAAATGAGTTGTCTGTTGTCTTCTGACAGAGGATGCATTCAACTCTTCAAAGATCGCAGAGAAAATAGCTTGTATGGAGCTCTGCTGCTGTTTGAAGTTATAATGGCCTTGCAGCACAAAAAGGATACATATTTTCAGCCATGTTACTTGGGAAGATTGACTGATACCTCTAACGTACAAAAGTCAGACAAATTTTGGCACCTAACCAAAAAGAAGTTTGCGTATATTCTTAAAAGCAATAGATTCTTGTTTATAGCATCATTAATTGATGCAAATTTGCTCGCTTGTTACAGAAATTTATCATATATTACCACTCATTTAGAAACTGGTTGAACACTATCAACATATCCAAATTTCCCCAAGGGTTGTCTTTTGAGCAAGGTACTTGTGTTCAGCAAAGTAGAAAACCTGTTTATCTTCATAATATATTTTGTCTTATTCCCATATAATTTTTTCACATTTCCTATTCTAATTTCCACTGAAGGATCAGTTAACAGAAATTAAGGTAATGAAGAGACAGATCTCATAAATCAGTCTCCCTTCATTGACTTCAGCTGAGCAATGGCTGGTTGTACTACATTAGGATCTGAGTAGAAAGACCATTTTAATGAGATGTTGTCACAGGGCACAAACTGGAGCTTGTCATGATTAAAGAAATCCAAAGAATATTGAAGGTTAAAAATAGAAGGGAATTTTTAGTAGTGATTTAGCTGAATAGTTTGACTAAGGAGGGCTTAGTAGGTAGAAAGGATAAAAGTTTTCACATATTTAAGAGACAAATGTCCAAAGGAAGGAGATTGGATAGGAGGATGTTCAGCACCACTCAGGATATTCAGAATCATTGCAATAAATATTTAAGGCTAAATGGGCAAACTATAATCCATCAACTTTTGGAAGAAATAGAAACCTTGGTGTTCTTGCTTGAATTATGTTCTTGTTCATTTATTACATTAGGACCTGAACTCTTTCCCAGGTAACAGCAGGATAATTTTGGGTGCGTGTTGTTCTCAGAGGTGTCTATGCACTGAAATGGCTGAAAGAAGTTTTCTAAAATATGCATGGACATTAAGTTTTCTAGAATATGCTGAATTTTCTGGGGTAAATGTGTCAAAGAAATATGTTTTGCCCTCCTAGTTTATTTTCCTTGTGTTTGCCTGAGTTTATTTGGTCAGCCTTGGCTTTGGACAGCCATGGAGCCAATACCTGCTCTGGCAAGCAGAGGAGACTACAGAGAGGCCTGATTTTACACAGGTCAAGTCTTATAAAGCCACACTGTACATAACCTTGACTTCTTGATGTACCACTGTGTCCCCACATGGCATCATGAGCACCAGTTCTCACTGTGGCCTGTGGACTGGGAGGCA
Source organism: Vidua chalybeata (assembly GCF_026979565.1). Classification (NCBI taxonomy): domain Eukaryota; kingdom Metazoa; phylum Chordata; class Aves; order Passeriformes; family Viduidae; genus Vidua; species Vidua chalybeata. Next base: position 80,628,386 of record NC_071531.1, on the reverse strand, counting down.
GTGCTCTGCCAGCTGGTGGGACAGCACCCACCCAGCCAGCCCAGCCTGCAGTGTTTGTCCTCTCACTTTTCTTCACAGGGTTGCAGAGCAGAAGGAGCTTGGCTCTATCTTATGCTTCAGTCTTATGCCTAGAGTAGAGTTTTTAATGAAACACACTGCACTGCATGTTACACGTGTTACAGAACTAGAAAGAGCAGTCTAATCAGGCAAGTCTTTTTGATACTTCAAGTGATTAATGTGGTTCAGGAATCAGATGTGACCAAACCCCCTTTTCCACCTCATCCAGAAACTGACCTGTCCACTAAGAGAAATATTTGGAGGGGAAAACCTGTCGCTTTGCTGATATGAAGCCATTACCATGTCCATAAGGATTCGCATTCCTGAAACTAAGAATAAACCTGCAGCTGTGGGCAACCAAATGGGTTGGGGTGCGTAACTGCTGCTAAGCGTAGCCACCTGGGAGAACCCTCTGCACACAAAGCAAATGACAGAAATATCTGCAGTTTTGTCCTGCTCTCCCTCACTCCACAAGCCTGCTGAAGTCACTGAGGGGAGTTACACCAACACAATCAGGTCTGTCAGCAAACCAATTTTTTTCCAAGAAATTAAGATTTGTTAATCTTAATTTGTTCATTAGTTTAATTCCAACTCCTTACTTTTCAAGTGAGCATTATGGCCCCTGTATCTCATAAAAAAACCTTTAAGAGTTTCACATTTAGTATATTTCTGCAGGAGCTTTTCTCATGTTGAGATCCACTTCATACTTTCCTTGCTTGTCCACCTTGCCAATGTCATTCCTACATGATTTTTTTCACAGTTTCACTCATAAAATGCAAGAACTGCTAGAGTGCAGCAAAGACTGCACAGGATTGCTCCTGAAGAAGGCACTATGCTCATTAATTTGGCTGCAGGGTCCAGCATGTGATAGGGTGCTTGGTAGTAGCAGGGGCTTAGGTTGCTCCATCCCTGCTGACTCCACTCTGCTCCCGACTGCCTGTGCTGTGTGCACAAGGGAAGGATATGCAATTGCTTGAAGTGCTGGAGAGAAGTGCCACTTGTAGCTGGGCCTGATAATGTCAAAAGAAAAAAGCAAACCCAAAAGAACAGAATGGTAAGGGAAGTGATAAAAGAAGTGTGAGAGTGAGAAATGAGGTTGATGGGTGAATAGGGCAGGAGACAGGCTAAAATGGCACAAAACAGCATTTAAAGAGGGATGTGCCAGAAATGCTACTGTCATTACAGGTTTTTAGCAAGTTTTTTTCTGTCTAGAAGTAACTTGACAGATCAGCTGTACTTTATATTTTCAACTTAGTGCTGAAATCCTCATATAAATATGTTGTTTTTTAGAGGGATTATTTGTTTTGTTTTTTCCCCTTCAGAAATATTTGTGGTCTTCTCTTATCTTCTGTGGGTCTGATAAAAAAGTTTTTGGGTGATTCACAGATTTTAAGAACAGAAGGAGTGGTTATGTTCCAGCTAATTTGAGTCCCTTCTTTACATAAGCCACAGAGCATTACTGATAATCCCTGGAGCAGGTTTTTCATTCAGCCAGAGAAGGAATTTAGAATCAAATTGAGATGTTAAAAACTGGAAAACTCACGAGCCTTTAGATCATCTTGTTTCAGTTGTCATTTACTTCACCTGTGATAATTTTTTTACTTCAGTTTCCAGTATCTGCCATCTTACTGTACCATTTTCTGCTGAAGAAGTAAGTCCTGTACCATCTGAAATGACACCTCCATACGAAAGGGGGAGGTCAATTTAAAACTTGCCCTTCTCTTGAACAAAATAAATAATAATTTCTTGCAGTGTAAGGCTTGCTAAACAAGTCTCTCTCCCAAAATTTTAAAACCTTTCAAAAGTTTTCTCACTTATTTTTAAATAAAGTAAAATAAACAAACAAACAAACAAAAAAAGGCAGGAATGAAGAAAAACTAAATTTTGGTGACCATTTCCATAATGTGCACATGGAGAAAAAACAGCACTTCTTTATAGTCAAATAGGGAGACAATCTAAACTCATGAATTTGACTGTATAAGAAATAAATCTTATTATTTAAATAGAATGGCAAAGTCTTGAATTTTGGAGAAAAAAATTATCTTAGAATCTAGCAGGTATGATGAAATAATACTCCAAATGCATTTACTTTCCATCTGTCATAAAGTTACAAATAATTCTTTTACATATATTCACAGTAAATTAAGGTAGTCTTCTTGTGTATGCACAAAAATGCTGGTAATTTCCACATCACAAAAAAATCCCAGAAAATACAGGAACTTCATAAATATCTATATGTATATATCTTCAAGTACATATTTGTGAAGGTCATCTTTGAAAAGCTGCTGAGAAGTTTCAGCTTAAAAAAAGCTAAATGGTGTTATTCAATTCTCATCATGGAGAAGTCTAGACAAATAGAGAGCAGAAAGTTAGTTAGTGCCCTCCCTAAACCATTATGTCTTCTGGTTCCCAATTGTTTATTTTAATGATAATGGATCTGTAATGGATCTGTGGCAATTTCCTACAGCTTGAGATCTGAGCCAAGAAACAGATAAAATTTCATAAATAAGACCCCAGGAATAAAACTTATGTCTTATTTGCAGCTGTCTTGAGAACATTTTTCTTTTTAGAGGAAAATAATCTGTGACTAACTCAAGAAAGTAGTGAGATATGGCTGCTGGAAGTGATGGTTCTCAGTCAGTGCATCCACTGAGATTCTCTTGAATCACAGATTGAAATGAGCACGAGAGCAGCTAGCAGAGCATGGCCTAGAAACCCAGTTCAGTTTGCATTAGAAACAAAGGCAACATCTTCCCTGATGTTTTTCAAGGGGAAAAATCGTGACCTATGTGTTCATCACCGAATCTTCATTCCAAAGGCAAAGAGATTTTTAGTTTTAAAAAGAGGGGAAGAACTTTTAAGGAGTGGTTTTCTATTAAAGGCTTCCTGTGAAGTGCTTTACAAAAGATGTCCTCTTGTTACAGAGGAAAAACTGAGGCATGGGACTCTGATGTGAGTTACCAGCATCATCCAGGATCAATTCTCCTTAGGATAAGACCAGAAATAGAAATCAGGTCTTCTACAGTTCTTTCAGTTGTGTGCAGTTGGCTCTCTCATCTGAAATAACATCTATCCTGTTTTCCACTGCTAAAACATGTGCCCTGCCTGCCCATATTGCTGAAATCAGATGGGAAGGTGCCAAATGAAGGAGCCTTTCAGAAGTGCCCACATAAGCACTTTAAATGCTTTGTGTAGCATTGTACATGAAGCATGGAAATTACTGGTTTTGAAATGCTCCAAGATTTATTTCAAAATGCAGGCTAGAAGCAAACTATCTCACTATCAGTCTGTGTCCTGAGAAACCTGAGTTTCAGAGAATTTTGATGACTTGATTAAAAGAGACTTCAATGACTTGATTAAAAAAAGAGACCTTTTTAAGGAATCTGGAATGACATTTAAAAAAAGTTCAAGCTCTTTGAGAAGCATATTTTTAGGAAGTTGGGATTTTGTCTCTTTTTTTCTTTTTTTTTTTTTTTTTTGCTTGTTTTTTTACAAACCATGCAAGGCTGAGCTCCATAACAATAAAACCTTCAATCTAAGTCCATTTTCCTGTCATTAGGGGTTTTTACAAAATGGAAAGAACAGTATCAATGGAGTAGCTGGTAGGTGTTCATTAAAAAGAGCAATCATGTTATAGGAGTAAAAATGCAAGTACTGGATCTAAATTTTTTTGAAACTGAAATGGAAACAGAAAGAAGACAGTAATTCATACTGTGCATTACATATTTGAGCTCAGATTCTACAAAGAACTCATGTGGACCTATCCAGATAATATCAAATGGGACCAAGTCAGTATCTTGAAAAATTTAAATACACTTTAAACTAAGATATGGGTCATAAATTCCTCAAGGCATAGGCTATATTTGTTCAGAGTACCAGTACAGTACTGCAGTAACTTGCAAAATAAAGACACTTTTGTTCTGTTTCCAGTAGCCTCTAGTTCGCGTAACAGCACAGAGTGAACCAGTTCCCTTAAAGTCAAGGGGAATTTTGCTGCTAACTTCAACAGGACTCAGACCTGAAATCTAAGGCACAAGTATAAATCTTTCTAGGTAGAAAGATGGGGGGGGGGAAAAAGAAGACATTTGTGCAGCAACATACATGCAAAATTGAAGCTCCATGTGCATATGTATTCTCTTTTAAGTAGCAAGCATTCTAGATGCTACTTGAAAGTACCTGTTTATCATAGCATAGTTGTGGCTCATTAGGAGGCATGAACTGTTCCATGCAAAACATTGTGATAATCCCAGTTAAGCATGGGAAATGGCTGACTGAGAATAAAAGATGATTAAACCTTTCACAGCTTTTGGGAGATTAAATCATTGCTTTGTTCAAAGTGAATGGGAGAAGGCAAATCATTAGAGCTGGTTTTCATCTGGCTGTCTGGGAGTATGAGCATGATACTGGTTCTTGATAGAGCTTGCCAATTCATTGATACATGCATATCTACTACTCAACAGCATCATGAGCCTGTGGGGAATTATCTGCCATCAGATATCTTGAGGGATGTTTTTTTAAAACAACTCAAACAGAAGTTATAGTAGTTTGATGCTGAAAGTATTAGTGAAGTTCTTTGATTCATTATTTAAGACAGTTAAAATGATCCCTTCCACCCTTATATCCAATTTTATCATAGTTTTAAAAATAATGGCTTATATTAGTTTAAAAAAAGTAGTTTCACAATAACCATAGTTACAGAAATCCAAGCACCAGGCTCTGGAAAAGAAGAGAAACAAGTACTAAGGGATTTTGGTTGTTGACAGTAGTAATTTTCTCCTGGATGAAGCAGTCCTGTGCAACCTACTCCAGGCAGAGATTGAACTAGATGACCTTCAGAGGTCCCTTCCAACTCTAACCAGTCTATGGTTCTGTGGTTCCATGTGACACTGGATAAAAGGGGGCAGCATCATTCATTCACTCCTATATGCCTACCTGCATATTAGCATTTTTATTTTTGGCCCCATTCTTTCAGTGAGAGACCCCAAGGCTGTTTTCTTTCATAGAAACAGTTAAAGGAGGCAACATCTTTGGTGTTTTGTTAGTAAGACTTGGTGGAAAAGGGAAAAAAGAAAGATTCCAGCTATAATAAAAGGCAAAATGGACAATGTTATGCCCCATAATATTTGGAGGAAAAAGAAAAAGCTGCCTGCTGAAATGAACAGGGCTAATGCCTTTATTAATGTTCAGCTCTTTATTAAAAAGATCAGCTGGGCAGGGGGCTCGACGCAGAGCTCGCCCCCGCGGTTGTAGCTTTCCCAGGCAGCCGGAAGGAAGGCGGCGTGCAGAGTTGGTCACTGGAGTCCCGAACAGCAGCTGTCCTTTCTCCTTTCCTTGTGGCACACCGGTGGCCCGAGGATGAGGAGACATGGTGTGCAGAGTCTGTTGCTGAAGTCCAGAACAACAGCTGTCCCCGCTCCTTCCGTGGTGGCAGCACCAGGGCTCTCTGTCTCTCTATCACCCTACTTCTCAGAGCCTAATATAGTCTGTTCCTTCTTAGGTGATGGTGACGGTTAACAGTCAATCAGGGGATGTGTTTCCCTCTTCCTCAGCTAGGGCATTTGCCTGGACTCCTCTACTGTGTTCAGTTTCTGATTTATATTCTTTTTTCCCTCCTAAAAATACTCCCATGATCCTAAGGGGTTTCTATTTGCATGTTAGTCTCAGAGTGGCAGCGTGGAGGGATGGGGGGCCGGTTGTCCCCAGGTAGTTTAGAGAAAACAAACAGAGCAATTAGCTAATTAGCATTTCAATATCGGTACCTAACTAGAGTTAGTAGTTTTCTTTTAGTGTTGCCATGGGAACTAGGAAAGCCCTGCCCGGGTCTCTGGGGAACACCTGGAAACTGTTCATAACACCTGCCATGTCATCCTTTGTGTTTCATGTTAGACATAACCCATAAATGTACTTCCTGGTCTTTAACAATGGTAGAAATTTATCAACACTCATTGCAGTTCTGGCCATTTGCCAAATAGGTTTGAATATGCAGGTAAACTGTCAGATCAGCATTTTGTGTGTGCCACAAGTGTCTCTTCATGCTGTCATACTGCAGAGGAGAGGAAAGCACAAACATTCAAGACAAAGGAGACTGTTAGTGTTCTAGTTCTGCATAAAATGAGCAAGGATGGTTTGTTTTTTTCAGGACATGAGCCTGTGTTTAAGTTTTAGCAGCCTTTTCATGCATGGCACTGGTGGAGTGGTTTAATTCTGAGTGTCAGGCTCTTTAATGTATATGTGAGGGAGACACTTCACATTTCTTTTTCATGAAACATGTTGGCCTTTAAACTCTTGGTGATAATCAGAGGCAGCAACAGGCCCATGTAGATCTAACAGCCATTCCCTGTCTCTTCAGAGAAATATATAGGAGACCTAGGCTGTGGGATGCCAAGAGGACCACCCTGAATTGAGCATCCCCAAATATACACGTCAGTCCCATTTCATGGAGGAAGCTGTCTCAACATCTGGGCTAGAGCTTGACTCAGAACTATGAAGTTGTAAAAATTGGCAGTGGTGGAAAAGCTGAGTTATCCTATAGTATGTTATTGTAGATGTTAATTATCCTCAGTCATGAGGACAGGAGTTGGCTGCTGGTTGATAGTGCCCAGTGGGCCAAGCCTAGCCCCAAGGAAACTTCTTCTGTGACCTTGTCAAGTGGTTTGAAAGAATCACAAGTGCTTTTGAATGGCCAGACAGCTAGCAGCTGGAAAACATTGTTAGCAGCTGCAGGACTGCAACAGCCCATGATATTAGCTGCCAAATCCTTTCTGATTGTTGCCTAATCAGCTGGCTGAGGCTGCTCACAAACAGAGATGGAGACTCAAGTAGATAAGTCCAAACACAAAAGCTGTTTGAATAGAAGATATGTACTGATTTGTTGGATGGTGAAGATAAATTTGGTGACATTCAGAGTTCCTGGTTGTTGTTTTTTAATAGAAGAATCTTGTGGGTTACAGGTTTAAAGAAAATTATTGGTCTAAGCACTTGCACCTAATGTGAGGCATCACATGTGTCAAGTGGGATGATTAATGATGCATTTCTGTTGTATCAAGAATGTGGTGACATTTTTTCTTCCCTTAAAGCAATGAGAGAATGTGTATTATAGGCAGCAACCAGAAAGAAAAGATATTAAAATAATTTGCTTTAGAGCCTAAAAACTTTAATATAATACTTGGCTTTATGTCTTAATTATCCATTGCTGTCAAGGTATCTTTATAAAACAAGGTTTAAATTAAATTTGTGTGGGGTTGAAAGTCAGGTGGAATCAAACTCTCATTTAAAAAACTCTCATTTAAAATCAACATTTAAAACTTTGTCATTCCCCTGGGAGCTTCTTTAAAGCAAAATTGCTGCCTACTCCACAGCATCAGGGCCAGTCCTTTTACCTCAAGTCTGCTTCACCAGTATGGAAGTGATAACCTATATTACAAGTGTTCTCTGTATCCTCTCTGGTTTCAAAAAATACTCAAAAGTGTCTTATGAAAGCAAAATGCCTGAGAATTTCCAAGGTCTTGTTTTGCCTCTGCATGGTGCATTATGATGTTACATAAAGATACTATAGCTTTGTATTTCCATTCACTGTATACTGTGCCTTCAAGATAAAATAGGTTTTCTATGTAGTGTTGGTGATTTCTAATATTCTTCAGGTTTAATTAGTTACTCTTTTAGACAAATCACCTGAAGATTGAATATTTTTAATATATTAACCAATTCTGAAACTTACAATAGATTATTCTTTTATTTACATAGATAGATGAAATTTACTAAATGATATTTAAAATGCAGACATGCATTTTCAGTGATTTCTTCAAAATGAAGGTATTTGCATCCCTTCTCAAAAGCCTTTTGAAAGCTATTTTTACTTTTTTTTCCTGTACCTTATTTCCTAACATTGTTAAGGAAAATACAGCAATGGAAGTGGCTGTTAACAATTTCTCCATCACGTGGTACTCTTACCAGAACAAGCAAAGAAATAGTGGCAGAACAGAGCCATCCATTTTCCTGTGCTTCAACTTGGACAAAGCAAATCATGTAGCTGTAATGTTATCTTGTGAAGTAGTCACAAACCTGATGTTCTGGCTGTTTGAGCATTGTGAAGATGAAACTCTGTGATCTTAATAATACGCCAGGAGTATGTCCTGTCACTGCAGTTTTCAAGGGAACCATCTCTAGGATTTCAGCACGTCATTCCATGAGTAAGAGTTTCAAGTGCGTTGGAGAGATCCCACACACTATGCTCAAATCTAGGAAGCTGGCACTTCATTCAAGCTGGTATAAGGTAAACTCTGGAGTTGTGAACTGAACCCAGGCTTTCCATAAGGTTTTAGTATAAGTTGGAAGAAAGACTAGAAAGTACCAAAATCTATTTATTAGGATGATGCAGTGAGCAATTCAGTGTCTGTGCCAGTGTTTCTGAGTGCTGCTGTCCTGAAGGATCATTGCTGGTCTGTAACCAGTGTAATAGTCATTGGTTACATATTTAAGTTATGCAGAGTGAAATGCTGTGCTGCTTTCCATCCAGAAAGAGCAGACTTTTTGTGAAGGGCAGTTGTTACATGCCAGCCTCTCTGTCAGCCCTGTTTTGTTTCAAAGGGACAATATGAAATTCTGCATCAACTCACATATGTCAGACATGGCTGCTGAACTGAAGCAAAAGAAGAAAAACTCTGCTATAGTTTGTTTTCTGAATAGTGGGAAGGGAAGGGAAGGGAAGGGAAGGGAAGGGAAGGGAAGGGAAGGGAAGGGAAGGGAAGGGAAGGGAAGGGAAGGGAAGGGAAGGGAAGGGAAGGGAAGGGAAGGAAGGGAAGGGAAGGGAAGGAAGGGAAGGGAAGGGAAGGGAAGGGAAGGGAAGGGAAGGGAAGGGAAGGGAAGGGAAGGGAAGGGAAGGGTCAGATGTAACTTTCTGTTTTGTGCACAGTCCATATATTACATAGAGAAAGATTCCTTCAAAATAACAGATTTACCTTGTGGGATCAGCAGAGCAAAATGTAATGAGCTTGTTCAGTGACACATGCTGTAATGAGAGCCTCTGGGCGCTGCTCTTCTGTGACAGGCAAACAGTGTTGGTATTGATGGACAACCTCATCTCCCTCTGTTTTGTACTAGGAAGGAGGGTTGAAGGAATGTTTTGTTCATTTATTTGTGAATTGCTGTGTCCTGATGAGAAAACAGGCTGAGTTCAGCATCTGCAAGTCTTCTTTCACACATGATTCCATTAGCACTTGAACATCTTAATTCCAAGGTCTAAGTGCAACAGAAGGGTTGTCCCTGGAGCTCAGGCCCTGCTTCCCTCTTTTCAGAGTCAGCGCAAGCTGAGATGGGAACTTTCCTAGCTTTCACTGCTCCATCAGTAGCCGTGCCTCACTGTCTGAGAGCATAGTTAGTGTGTATCTGTATATATTTTGCCTTTCTGTTGTTAGATGGCAGTAACTGGATATGTTATGGTTGATGTTAACTTTTTTAATTGGTGCATATTTGCACTACAATTAAGGAATCCACTTTAAAGAAGCCATGCAAACAGGAGCTATCAAAATTTGATTTGTCTCTCACAAGTAATTTGATAGCAAAATAGAGCAGGTTGGCTGCAGGCAGCTCTTAAGAGCACCACTGGAATTTAAGAAATCAATTTATGTCTGCATTGGCTATTCCACCTGTTTGTGGTTGGAGGCACCCCCTCACCAAATTAACTTTCTTTTTAGTTATTTGGCCCTGCACTCAGATTCTGGCAATTATGAGTCAATTAAGTTTAACTTGTTCCGGTATTTGATCCTTCTTATGATATCCAGCAAGAAGACTTATGGCTGAGATATTTAGTATCTATTAATAAACCAAAAATGTCTCAATTTTGAAGAGTCTGGGGTCTCTTTATCTCTGTACTGAAGGTTCCTTGAAGAATGAAATTTCAAGGGAAGTTATCATTAAAACTGCTTTACAGAAAAATATATATGAAAAGGAAGTCTAAGTCATGTATAGTTTTATTGTCATTGGGCCACTTGTGTTTAAAGCCCCCATGGGTACTCAGGTATTTGAACACTGTCATCTAAGGTTAGCTAACCTGATGAAATAGGATTAACAAGGAGATAACAAGGATGGTGGCTTTGTCCACAGTCATCTTTACCCTTTCTTTAATTTGTTTGCCTTGGCAAGGCTTCTCCAATGAGACATGAAGCTGTTGCTTACCCATTTTTAAACTGTCAGGTCAGATCTGAACATGAAAGCCATCAGTTGGACAGATAGAAACCATAAAACAACAAGTATCTAGAAACACTCCTTTGTGTAATGTTGTATTCCTTTCCTTTTATTTGCTCATTAAAGATTGTGATCAGTTTATTGATGAGATTTATGATCACCATTATAGGGTATTTTTGGGCCTCACAAACTTCTAATGAAGTAATTTTTGAAATGCTTGTCTCTGTCTGAGAAATATAACCATTTCTGTCTAACAGGTAGATACGGTCACACAGTGTCAAGCTGACTTGCCCAGTTTTTCCTAAGAAAGGTGTGACAGAGGCTGGGTCCATCCCAGCATGGCACTTAAGCTGCTGCATTCCTCCTTTGTCTTTTTGCTCTTTGTAAAGTTTCTGCACCAAAGGGGAAGTACCTTTTGATCAGGGATCTTTAGGCACTTTCACAGTAGTTGAAGTGATATTAGAACCGTTCAGTGGTGGTTTAGCGAATGGTTGATATATGCAGCCATTAGGAAAAACACTAATGCAGTTTTCAGAATCTCAGAGAGGAACAGCCAGAAAGTATTCGCCTGTCTGTCCAATTTTACCTTTACAGTTTGTTTAAAATACAGCTATTAAACAGAAGCAAAGTAAGTGATATGTGGAACACCTAAATCACTGTTCGCAGCTGATGGATAAGGAGTGAGGTCTTACAAAGATGAGGTTCAGTAGATACACAGAACCTAGAAGGCTGGAATTTCATCCACTCTGCACTACCCATGTCCTGTTGACTACCTGCAGTCATAGGCACCATAGCAGGATAAACGGCAGAAAAGCTGTTCCACTAAAGCTAATCTACTTTTGTAGTGTATTTCTGCCTGATAATACACCTTTTACTCCTGCAGAACTAAATTCTGATATCATGTAGTTCAGTGGCATTTTTGCCATTTGTTTTGTACTGGAATCAGAGTTTTTTTTCTATAGAGAATTCAGGGAAGAATTATCTAGATATATATATAGCACAGTGTATTAAATTAAGAAAAAGTCAATGTTGACAGGTGGGAAGCAAGAAATAGTTCTTAAGCAGAGAGTTTTAAAATTGGTAAGGTATCAAATAGAGAGCAATTCATCTTGGGATGTGTTCTTTCAATATATCAAATAATGAATGATAAGGAGGGAGATGTAAACACCAAGTTAATTAAATCCTTGGATGATATTGGACCAGGGAGGATAGTGTATACCAGAGCAGATGGAATGAAATTTCTGAATCATCGGGCAGATTTTAGGAGATGGATGGAAGAAAAGGAAAATGAGTTGCAATATGCAGAAATGTCAGACAGTTCATCAAAAGATAAATTGTTGAATAAGAAAGACTGACATGGTTTGGGGAAATTGTTAGGCTCATACTTTATAACAGCCTGTGTTTTTTAAAGTGTGAAATGTTAGAATCATAGAACCATTAAGGTTGGAACAAAACCTCCAAGATTGTCGAGTCCAACCTGTGACCAAACATCACTAAGTGAACTAAACCATTCCACTAATGTAGTGCCTTGTGCATTCATTTTTTGAACACTTCCAGGGATGGTGACTAGATGGCACCAATGCTTAACCACCCTTTCAGTGAAAAAATTCTTCTCATGTCCAACTTGAACCTCCCCAGCACAGCTTCAGTCAATGTCCTTTTGTTCAGTTGCTGGTTGCCTGGGAGGAGACTGGCTACAGCCTCCTTTCAGGCAGTTGTAGAGAGTGATAAGGTTTCTCCTGTGCTTCCTTTTCTCCAGGCTAAACAACCCCAGCTCCCTCAGTCATTCCTCATAGGACTTACTCCAGACCCTTCATCAGCTTCATTGCCCTTGTCAGTCTGGACTCATTCCAGCAGTTCAGTGTCTTTCTTGCAATGAGGGAGCCAAAACTGAACACAGGATTTGAGGTGCAGCCTCAATTAAACTTAAACATTAAGCTAATTAAACTTAAACTAAACCCTATCTCATGGAGCAGAGTTCTGAGAATGTGTTGCTTTCTGGTTTCACCAAAACAAAGACCATTAACTGAGGGTGTAAGTGACATTCTGGAAATGACAGTGGATAAGCATGAGAGAGATGGGATTAAAAGTGTGAACTTCTCCTCCTCTCTGATTGGTCAAAACTATCATTTGAGATTAGACCCGAGACACAGTCCTGGGATCTGCATCTCACAATGATGACAAATGGGATAGGGATCAGTGTGGAGGTGCCGGACACTGATTTTATGCCAGAAGTCTCACATTTCATGAGTTGTTTTGTGTAATGACAAGACCAGTCACACTCAGTGGTGTTTCTCTGCATATATGCAGAGCAACTTCAGGGGTCCTGCTTGATAGGAACTGATTTTCCCCTGTACTCGGTGTTGGTGAGACCGCATCTTGAGTGCTGTGTCCAGTTCTGGGCCCCTCAGTTTAAGAAGGAAGTTGAGATGCTTGAGCGCATCCAGAGGAGGGCAACAAGGCTGGTGAGGGGCTTGGAATACAAGCCCTGTGAGCAACATTTGGAGGAACTGGGGTTGTTTAGCCTGGAGAAGAGGAGGCTTAGAGGTGACCTTATTGTTCTTTACAACTTCCTGAAGGGAGGCTGTAGATAGGTGGGGTCGGGCTCTTTCACCAGGCAGTAACTGACAGAACAAGAGGACACAGTCTCAAGCTACATCAGGGAAGGTACAGGTTGGATATTAGGAAAAAAATTTTCACCAAAAGAATAATAAAGTACTGGAACTGTCTTCGCAGGGAGGTGGTAGAATCACCATCTCTGGATGTGTTTAAAAAAAGACTGGACATGGCACTTGGTGCTATAGTCTAGTTGAAGTGTTAGGGCATAGGTTGGACTTGATAATCTTAGAGGTCTCTTCCAACCTCAAAATATCAAATTCTGTGATTCTGTGATATTGAACTTGCAGGAGAGGCTCCTTTGGCTTAGACCCTGACTCTGTGCCAGAGGTGTTCATTCTGATGTGATGTCCAGCCTCTGTTCTGTTCAGTCACCTTGTCCTGCAGCAGTGTCTCACACCCAGCAGGTTGTAGACCTCAGGAAATTTATGAAAAGTGAGGGTGGGAAGGGTTAGGAAAAGAATTATGTATTTACAGTAATTAAACACTAGTCCCATATCTCTCTGTCTCTCACCAAATCACTCACCTGTTTTGTTTGGGATCACCTGTTCTCTGTAAACTTCTTAAACGTAACTCATAGAGAAATGCTAAAAAGTAAGGCTCTGTTAATATGAGCACATAGAAAGGTAAGAGCTTGAAGGAATTTAAAAATTCAAGGGATAAAAATTTCTTTATTTTGAATAACCCAAAGCAGCTGCACAGAGGCATCTTTGTATGGCTAGAAAGGTAATAGCAATGACACTGCCACCTATGAATAATAATATCATTATACAGGGCCTTGGCAGGACTGAAACTAGAACACTGCAGACAATAATAGGCCATTCACTCTGAAAAACAGAACTAGAAATAAGAAGTTGGAGCAGAGTCAGAGAAAAATAAAGAAGAGGTCAAGATAGTCAGGACTGCATTGAGCTCCTCTATGATGTAATGCTGTATATTTTCTGGTAGATGATAAGCTTCTGCCAATGAATCTATGTGCAAACTCATCTGTAGGCTTCTGTTGACTTCAGAAATTCCTGCTCCAAGTTGGGTGATCTCATCCTCAGTCTGCCATTTTATTCCAACTGTGTATGGTTCACTCTACTGCCAGGCAGGTGTTCTTTCTTTACATTTTGGCCTTGCCAGTTGTCTTTATCCCCTTCCAGATAAGAAATGAGGAAATGAGCTTGTCTGACCATCACTGAACATCTGGAAGCCATCTGAAGTTGCATTATCACTATCTTGCAGACCTCTCTCCTCAACTGTCAGAGGAGTATTTAGAGAATTTCTTTCTAGGCTTTCTGGCAGCTAAATTGAAGCAAAGATATTTTACAGACCCCAAACCAATAATGACTTGCTTCATGAAGCTGGCCCAAGGGAAACCTAGTTCTATAGGCACAATCACTAGCCTGCAGAGGATGTGAAGCTCTAGGAGAACATCTTTCCTTAAAGGAAGTGTAGCCAAGAGAGACATTGTTTTAAAAAGAGAGTTCTCCAGATAAAAGATGGGCTTGTGACTGGACAAAGTCACTTTGTTTACCCAATGTAAGCCCTAAGACAGAAAGGAGTTTGCAGTGAGACATGGCAAATTTTTCTAGGGGGTGTATTACCTTTTAGGAAGCATATTTGTGTTTAGGTTTAACACGTATTAAGGATTCCATTTTATTGCAGTACTGCTTCATTCCAACTTCAGAATTTGTTTTGAGATTTGCCTTTCTGTGTTTTTGCTTTATATTCTCTTAATTTTGAATTCTTTGTCTCTACTTAATCCAGTCCAGAGAACCTGAGCGGGCTTACTTTAGAGAGAACTGTGATATGCTTGTCCTTGTCTTCAGATTGATATTCTGCCAGCTGTATTAAATCCTGTGATTTGTCAGCAGAAGCCAACTTTTCCCATCCCTAAGGTGTACTGGAGCTTGACTGGGAAAGCCTATGGCACTGTTGATGTTCAACTAGAGTGGTCTTCTTTTTCCCCCAGCCTACTCTATCCAAAGAAGTATTTTGCCCTTTGGTATAACATGTCTCCTGAGTATATTTGTAACTGGAAAGGAGCTGCCAGGGGTGTGAAACTCACATATGTACTGTCAGACTTTCCTGAGTCCTAAACTCCCATGTAGTTCTCCCATTCTTACTTAGTTGAAAATACCCAAACCCTGGCTTGAGGGAACTGCATTAGACTTCCAGTTCTGGTTAATACATAATAATTAGAGATGCAAAAAACTTGAAACAGCATCTGAAATCTGCAATGTGGTTGCATCAATATGCATCAGTATGAAAAGGGGTCGGAGGTCTTTGGTGGTCTTGATCCCCCCCTACATTTCATTCCGACTTTCTGACATCACTCCTGCACTTGTGCTGTACTGTATTGTGTTCTTCTCCAGGAGCCAGAACAAGGATGTTTGTCCCAGGAAAGTGCTGCCCTACATCTGTATGGCCCCTTCTCCAGCCACATCCTGTTCTTTCTCACAGTGCGTTAATGCAAACAATGCTTGGCTGTTGCTACCAACAATCCTTGTTTGGCTCCACAGCTATCTATCCAGCTGCTGCTGTTTGCGACGTGAACATTAGCCACCTTGCCTTCCAGGCTTCTACAGGAACTGATGCTGCAGGTATTTCCACTGGTGTGGAGACATGCTCCTGTCTCAGTGAGTATCATTTACCAAGTGAGGAAGAGGACTAATATTGGCACTACTTCCATGCCATCTGTTAGATGGCATCACCTCTCCGAGATGACCACCAAAGGCAGCGGTATAGGCAACAGAAAGCTTCCTGTAAATATTGAAACAGACAAAATATCAAATATGGAAGTGGATTTCTCTAAAGCAGAAATACAGTTTGCAGTGAGATAAGTGGATAACTACTGTGTCAGTGAAAGAGTTGTGGAGAAATATGGCCAGCACATTCTACCTCATTGTGGTTGCTGTTCTGCAGCATTTTATCACTTAATAATGTAACAAACAAATTTTCAAAAAGCAAAATGCAATAGGTGGTGCAGTCATTACAAATGTTCTTCTTTTAATTTTTCTTGATTACATCAGGCAAAATTGGTAGGACACAAGTTTATAGAAAAGAAAGGCACTTTACAAAATAGAAATTGAAATTCGTAAGAAAAAGGTGTACAACAGGATTTCTTGTTATAATAAAGTGAAATTGTGTGTTCTTTAATCAAAGGAATACATTTTGAGAACATTTTGTAAAAATGACCTTAAAAAGGTTGCTATGGAGAAGAATTAATGCAACATTAATTAAGAATATTGACCCAAAAATTTGGTACAGAAAGTATATGTACTTTCAGAGAACAAAGTTGCCTCGGTTTATAATTATATTTGATTGTAGTTCTCATAGTGATTTTACAGACCTTTTTAATGGAGTAAGTGAATGATGTAAACTTGCTTTTCTCCTGTAATAGTCAGCAATGAGTAGTCAGAAATATTGATTCTCCATAAATACTTCAGGCAATATTTAGATAATTTTATTCAGTTTTGAGGGAAACTAACTTGATCTGAGAGGTTGCTTCCAGATTGCGGTGGGAGTCAGGAACAGGAAGAGCCATGTTTATAAGGGTGTCCATCAGAGGTACAAGTTTATTCTCTGCTGCCATCAGTGGTAGTTTGATCTCCATGCTTTTAGGAGCATCTCATTCATAGTTAGGAGGTGCTTTACTTCTTCTCTCCTCCTCCTTACTCCTCTGTTACAAGTTCTCCTCCCAAAAGGTAATTGTACAACTTCTGCTGCTCTAGTGTTCCAGCCCGCTCCAGTGGAATCTTCTCGAACCTGCACTGTGTGTCATAGAAACCCACGAATCTCATTTTGTGATTTACAGGAGGAGCATTATCCATAAAAATGGTGCATGCTCAGCTGTTCCACTTTCTTACCCTTATCATCATGTCCTCAACATACTTTTATCTTGCTAAGGATGTTGTAGAGCTGAAAACTCTTATTTAGTTACCTCTGGGCCCTTGAGAGTATAAAAAGATGAATAAAGGTGATTTTGTTTAGTTTTGCCCAGTCAGAGAGAAATAAATGGACCTAAGATGTACTAAAACTGATGGTTCTTACAGGATTCTAAAAATAATAATGATTTAGCTGGTTTCTATTTGAAGAAAATTTTGTGTTAATTGATTCTATAGTTTTTTGAGCCATCCATGTTGTTATAATCAGATATTTCACTAGCTGATCAAGGAATCAGCTTGGGTAGAAAAGAGAAGGAAACTTCTACAAGCTCTAGTACATACTGTAAGAATACGTTTGAAGTTGTAAGGAAAAATAATGTGAATAATCAACCAGAAATTAAACTCAAGCAGTTTAAAAAAATCAGGAGAGGATGGCTAATGAAACCTGAATTAGAATCATAACCCTTTGCAATCTTGCACAAAATAGTATATAAATTTAATTGGACCCACTGGGTTTTGCATGCTTACTTGTCTAAGGGGCTGCTGATTGCTTTAATGGAAACATCATCCTTCACAGTGTCAGGAGAACACCTGGGACCCTCTGATCACACATGCCAGATGTCACATTTTGTGACACTTTTAAATCTTGAAAAGCTGTTGTAATTTTGGAAATCCATAAAAACCAAGGATTGCATGCTTTGTTCACTAGTGGTTCTTTTGTAAAAGGCTATTGGTACTGAGATGCTGTCAATAATCACAACCCCTCTGGTAAAATAGTTTTGGAGTGTACACATATTAATTGAGGCTTAAATAATGTTGTGAAGTATTGTATGTTGACTTCATAAAATGAAATGGCTGTCTTGATTTTTGCTGCAGAAAATATTTTAAAATCTTTGATAGTAGTAAATGCAGCTTCTTTTAAAAAATCTCATAATTTGTTGTAGCTAGGCTTTTACTAAAAATGTGAATTGAGCCTTGGACTCAAATGTTCTAGAACAGTGCAGTAGTCTGTTTTGCTTTCTGCAGACTATGAAAGATTGTCTCTGATACAAGTTTCAGATTCGAATGGCTTACAGCAATCCTTCTCTGATCTCTGTTATGCTGGTGCCCTGAAGAAGGAGTCATTCATCAGGAAGCCATTCTGATAGACAGAGCTACACAGCAGAGAGAAACCAGCTTAAGCTGGAGAAACAGCAGACAACAGATGGATACAATCAAACAGCAAAATTCAGCGAAACAGTGAGACAGTACTGATCCAGAATATGAGCTACAGTGAGCACATCAGGAGCCTGTTTTTTTAGATATCAGAGGAAAGAGGAATCTTAAGAAGGAATTTGAAGGGAGATAATGAAATAGCTCTGCAGATGTTTACTGTGTTTCCCTCCCAGGCATGAAGCAAAGTGTGGGAGGAACATGGAGGCACTTGTTTGAATATTTGTCATGTGGGGGTAGAAGCTGATATTGTGGGTTATCAGAGAGAGATTATTGCATCTCTGGTGCAGCAGAGTTAGAGCAGAAGAAGAACGTAAGGAAACTGCTTCAGCCATCAGACAGTCAGTTCCATGGAGTTCTCAGGTTGAATCCATCAGTACTGAGATGTGGTTTTGGTAGGACAAGTAAAAGAGAAGAACAAGCATGGGAGAAGAGTTGTTTAGTTGATTTTCTTATGATTTTGGAGAATGTCAATGATGTTTTTATAAGGAATCAGTGTCTTGTGTCTTGTGACTGTATCCAGAATTTAGTGTGCTCACACAAAGATACCTCATGTGGATCTTAGTAAGAAGTGAATACCAAGGATATAAAATCTCATGCTGCTGGTTTAAATCCTTCTTCAGTTGACATTGGTAACAGCTTTGCCAGAAACTTCAGTCAGACTAGGATTTCACTTTTTGTGCTCTGTGCAGTACTTTGTATCCAAGCATTTAGTTCAGCTTGCAGATGATGATACTGCTTTAATTAAAAATTCCTACAAGTTCTTGATTTAACTCCCCTATCCATCTGTTATTGCACTAATATCCCAGATAATGTGTTACAGTAGCTCCCAGAGAGCCTAGCAAAAAAAAGTGCTAACATCATTTACTGTTGGGTTGTGAAGTACAATCAAAGCATTATCTTTTCTAAGGTCTCCTACAACCTGAAGTAAAGTATGGCACTGAGAGCCAAGTCCAAGAGGTGTGAGCAGGTATCTCCACACATCACTGTGCAGTTTCTTATGGAAAATAATGACTTGGATCTCAAAAGCAGTGCAGCTGCCTGTGTCCCTGAGACATTTTAGGGGCAGCCCCATGTTAGTGCACTAGCATTGCCCAGCATTGGAACAAGCTGATTTAGTGCTTGTTGGGCTATTTTGGTAACACTGCACTGTAGAATAGAAGTGTGCTTTAAATAGAAAATATCTGTAAGATGCTTTGATACATTTACATCTATAATGTGCTGTGCTATTTTTTGTGATGTAATCTATTTTGAAGAGCTTTTTTTTCTCTATCTGAGCTAAAAAAATGTGCCACAATAATAAGCAAGAGCACTCCTAAGACTGGAAGTAAATACATGTGAAAATAACAACTTGTTATTAGAATGAGTTTGCCTAAAGGGACAATTTCTAAACTTCTAGTAAAATTTCATTCCCTTCCTTCATGTTAATTAAATTAGAGCTGGGGGGATAGCATGGTAGTGTGGTATATCTGGGCCACATTTTAAGAAGCAAAAAGTCATGTTACCCCCCCTTGTCTTCTAATTGAGCCCTGTGATATTTCATTTTCAGTAATGAACTTATGCAAAAGTTTTCTGTCCTACCAAATGAAAGGAGGAACATGTTGACAGGAAACAAAAATTGCATAATCTCTGCAGAAGTCTATGAATCACTGCTCTGTTCAACCCTGTGCCATTTTATATGCCATCAGGAGGTTTCTTGCTTCCAGTGGCTTGAATAAGAAAAGGATAAACGACCACTGCCATTAAGGCATCAGGGCCACTTTTGTCTCAGTTGCAAATTATCCCCGTAGTAAAATGGAATTAAATAGTGTATGTTTATGACCTCCAACAAAATCTTCTAGCTTGGAATCTGCTTTAATCTGCTGAAATCTTAGCTTGGAATCAGTCTTTTCAGACACTCTGGTGGAGTGGGTTAACACAGTAGCAATATTTCTCCAGGTTTTCCCCCATTTCTCTTTTTCACACTTGGAAGCAGTGACTTCTGGCTGCTATGTGCTGGACCACATGCAGACACAGCAGGAGGCCCTTGGCTTCTCTGACTGCATCTGTTGTCCAAGCAACTGCTCCTCACTCCCTCAGAGGAAGACGCAGTGGGCAAATAGAAATATTTTGCGGGCCAGATGGGGCTAATGGACCACAAACTGGAGCATTCTGACCAAAATGCATATTTAATTGCAGGTTGTTTCTTGAATTTCTGGCATGCACTGTGCTTGACTGGTTTCTGGTGACGAGATCTAGTTTTGCATTTTTCCACTCCTGATCATGTCAGTATTATTCAGAAGCACTCAGACTTTCCAGGAATTTCTTAATCCCTCTGAGATCAGACATACACACATATATTCAGGTAGTCTTCAAGTAGTGCAGTTATGTTAAGTGGCATCTCTACAATAAATAACTGTTGTTATATCCACTGGGGTAATTTCTGGAAAAACGTGCTTTGATTGTTTTTGTTTCATTAGGTTGTGTTTTTCACTCAAAATGTTGGCTCTGGGTTTGTGTATCCAAAGGAAAGTTGATGATGCTTGTCCAGAATGTAAGGAATTTCCCTCAGGCCTGTGCTTTTGCCCTTCATACCTTTAGGAGCAATTCTCTAGATTTCACCAGCTAAGTGGGGCTAATTAGGGTAAGATGTATATGAGGAAGGCCAGGAATGACAGGGTTGCTGGTCTTTGTTATCCAGTTATTTTGCTGTTTTTTTTGTTGTTGTTGTTGTTTGTTTGGGTTTTTTTTGTTTTTGTTTTTTTTTGGGTTTTTTTTGGGGGGTTTCTTTTTGGGGGGTGGTTTGGTGTTTTTTTTTTTTTTTTGTTTTTTTTTTTTTTTTGTTTTTTTTTTTTTTTTTTGTTTGTTTTTAACATACTCTGACATCCCAGAATTAGATCTCTGTTACATATACATCTGAAATCCATAACATTTTTGGTCTTCTTTCAGAATATCACTTTGACCAGATTTTTTCAGTGTGACAACCTGCTTCTCAACATTTCCCCTGTTGTTTATTTAAATAAGAGCTGCTCCTTTACCTCCTCTGTCAAACAGTGCAACTTTTAGATCTCTTAAAGCAGCTGCTGCTGCACTCTGCACCAGAAGTGGTATAATTTCATTAGTGGAAAATAAAGCCTTGTTAAGTAAATGTTGTTTAAAATGTTATGTAAGAGGAAACATTTAATGAGCAGATACTTAAAGTTCTGTTTATATTGTATGCACATGGCCAGTTAAGTTTTTCTTTGCCCCATTCTGTAAAATATGTCTGTCCTAAGTAAGGAGTGAATTTGTTTTTCTAATATTCCCACCATGCTGGAACTAACATACCTGACATTGCAAAGCTTTGAGATTCTCCAAGAGAACATTTGTAGAATACTGTAGAGACTATAAATGTAGAAATAAGAGTAAGCATATTTAGGTTGCAGATGGCTTAGTTATAAAATTTGGTTGCTTAAAACATTTCCAATGCCTTCTGATGGTGTCTGTGGCTGGGCCAGTGTCTTCTCTGTTTCTCTCCAGGTAGGACACCAAGTAAGGAGTTTGTAAGACAGGACATAGTTAAGGATCATCCTTCAGATCCATCAGAAAGTTGGTAGTTATCTGTGTTCAATTAAGGCACCACAGAAGAAAGAGCCTAACATATGAGGCATATCAAGCAACAATAGCAGAGGTCTGAAAAAATTTCCTAAAAAGGACAATATTGGCCAAAGACACGCAGACAAGATGTTGTCTTGACTGGTGAGATGATGCCAAGGGTCAGACCACAAAACTAAAAGAAATGAAATCAGACTAAGAACTTAAGTTATGGCTAAAATCCATCCCTCCAAAGGAATTAATCAGATGAGGTTTGGAAGGCTTTGTCTGGGAAAGGAGATGTCTTCTCTGCCTTTAATTCTCTGGCTGTTGTTATAAAGGAGAAGCTTAGGCCCTTTGATTAGACATGGAGTATGTGCAGCTTGGTTGTGCAATAAGTGCCAGTGTGTGCATGAAACTGATGTGTGTTGGAGCTCCTTAGTGGACTCAGGCCAAAGCTTGCTCTTGGTCAGCAGACCTGTGGGCAAATACTGTTCCCTGAGCTGCTGCACACAGTGCTGGTCCCACCACACTTGCTGAACTGTGTTCAGCAGTTTTCTAAATAAAACTCATGCTGATCTCATGCTGATCCAGTGAGTTACTCATACACAGAACAGGCCTTTAGTAAATGTCTTGTTCAAGTTCTCTTTGTAGCAGTTTCTAAAGATGAATCTGTTGCTGAGGTAGGGTAAGCAGTTGGTTTTCCATAGGTAGGATAGAGTGTATGAAATCTTACAGCCCACACATTTTGAGCTGTCTATGGGTGATTGTCAGCACTGTAGGAAAAATCTTGTAGGAGGTCAAACTTTTGAAAATACCTAAAGCCAAGTTTTAAATTATCGTCAATGTACAATCCAGTAGTATCTGAAGTGTTAAAAATGGGTTGCAAATGGGACACAATCTCCTAAATAATCTTTAAAATCAAGTGGACAGATTGATTCTAGTAATGATAGGCATGAGTCAAAGGGGAAAAACTCAGCAGTTTTTCTCCCTCTTCAGAAAATGTGTATAAGATGAACCTCCTAGGCAGGCCTAGCCAAACTGCTTTGTTTCCTACGTATGACCCTCCAAGTCATTGTTTCTAGTACAGCCCTTTCTTTGCACTCTGACACCAGGCAAAATAGGAAGCCATAATTTAGTCACCTCTACTTGTTCAATTAAAAAAAAGCTTATCTAATCATGGAACATGCCAAGAGATTTTAGGTAACAGTTTTTCTTACCACCTGTACATTCATTTCTGTCCACATAAAGTTTTCCAGGAAAAAAAAATTCACAATCTGTATCTGAAGACTAATAAAAATTTAAAACTAATTCTTTCTAGGGTTTTATTTCCAGCTTGTTTTGCTTTATCTTTGTCTGATCTTAACAGCTTCCTCTAAAAGTGTGCTTTTTGCTCTTTATGCAGAGTGTATGTGGATGGACCTTTTGGAAGTCCCTTTGAGGAGTCCCTGAACTACGAGGTCAGCCTCTGCGTGGCTGGAGGTATTGGGGTTACACCATTTGCATCTGTGCTCAACACACTGCTGTAAGTGAGCTTAAGCCTTTAAAGCCATTTTGCCCCAGTGTACAGCAACAATGCATGTCAGAAAGGCTTTGAGGGTCTTAGAAAATTTCCACTGGCGTAAGTGAATGGTTCCTTGAAAAGATGTAGAGGGATTTATGTCCCTAAGGGGAATAAATCCTTTCATACTAGCTCTGTAACCAAAGAGTTGTGACAGAGATGCACCTGAGCTGGGACGGTATCACCACCCTTTGTATCCTGCCACCAATTAAGCCTGTGATTAATGTAGTCACAGACCTTCAGCAGGATGTATTCCCCTAGTCCCAGCTTAGATGAGGCTGTGTACTGTAACAGTTTCTGGGAGTCAAACAATTGTGACAGTCCTTCTGCTGGAAATGCAGAACCAGCTCGCCTGGTTTGACTTTTTAAATGTCTAAGCTTGAGGTTTTAATACAAGAAGATCAACCTGAATACATGTAGTATGCAGATGTTTAACCCCACTTGAAAAGTTTAAATTTTAGGTATGCATTTTTCTATTTTTCACTTATTGTTTCTCTCTCTATTTTAAAATTACATTTTAATGTAAAGCCTTTGATATTCTATGCAGATTAAACCTTTCACCTCTTGTTTTTCTGTCACACTGACAGCATGGTTCCCACTAAATCCTATGCTGTGTGAAATAGGCTTCCTTTTATGATTGCTATTGATTTTATTTATTTTTGCTAGAGTTACTGGTTAAGGGCTCCAGTCACAGGTTAAGCACCCCTGTGTCAAATGCCCAGTATAAAGAGCTAGCCAAAGCAGCAAACCTTCCCTGAGAGGCTGAGAGGCCAATTGGCTTTGGGAGGGCTTTAAAAAGCATAGTTAAAGCATTTCTTGCAAGATGAGCATGCCAGCTCTAACTCCAAAGTAAAGTTGAAGTGTGGAATTTAGGTGCTGTACAGGTTCTTCTGTCCTTAGCATGGGCTGGACCTGACAGTGCCAAGTGCTACTGAAAGTTATTAGTCTTGTGTATCTCATAGTGCTGCAGCCCTCAAAGACCACCTTGGGCTCCCTCATTTTCTTTCCTTGAGAGCATATGGATCACTCTTTCAAAACCAGGTACATTTTTGCTGAAAGGCTGGGGCTCAGGTGGATTAAATGACTGTTTTCCTTGTGATGGATTATCCCAGATAGCATTTAGCAAAAATGCCACAGAACACAAAAATGGGCCAGCAGCAGGTAATTGGATGTTTACCTCTACCAGTGTGTTATCTGAGGCTGTAGGAATTCTCACAGACACTGCAAGAAAATGGTAGTGTCCAAAGGATTTTGCAATGTCCATTTATCTGCATAAATCCATAAATTGATTTCCAAGGAGCTAATTCCATAACCTGCCTTTTTAGCTGCTTTTCCCCTTGTGCACTGTACAATATACAAGGGAATCATTCCGGGGAAAAGTAACAGTCTTAGTCTGCTTCCCTCCTCAGTATTTAAACACTAACAAGACACTGGTTTAGTGGCTTATCTGTGTGTGTCTTTGCCCTGTCTTGGAAGCAGATATTGGCAGGTATGAACATGCAAAGTGCTTGATGGTGCCAGCTCTGCAGAGCAGCCAGGCCAGTCCTGTTGTGTCAAGGACACTCAGGTCTAGGAGAGATCCAAAGTCTGTCCTTGCAATCTTGTTTCCTGCTCCGTTGATTTCCTGTTGTATGTACATAATTTGATTCATGCCCCTGCCCTTCCCTCCACTTTGCTGTTGAACCCTGTGCCCTATTTTAAGAAATTATGATGTGCTTTGTGGAAAGCTAGAGGCTTTTATGCGCAAGAGTCTGTAAATAATGGCTGTTATGGGCAGTGTAACACAGAAACACACAAGAAATGGAGGTTATAATGGGGTATTGCACCTCTCCTGCACAATATATCCTGCTGGAGGTAGACCCAGGCATATGTGTCTGGGGTGCTATTTTAAATCTATGCTGGACTTGTTTGATGAAGTCTTGCAGTCCAGCCTCTTTGTCCAGCTGCAGTGTTTCATCACTGAGAGTGGTGTTTTGTTACTGAACTTGGGCATTTCAATACAAAATGCCTTGCATTTTCCTCTTCTTTTATCCCTTTTTATGGTGAAAGGCACTTATTTTCCTTGCTACTGCTTATAGTTCTCTTGTCATATCTGACCAGATTGTGACTTTCCTAAGTGCTTGTCTTAGTCTAGGCAGTCAGAAAGAGATGGAGGAAATCGTGTTTGGAAAGTCAGCAGTTAACAAATAAAAAATCGGAAATCAGGACATGAAAGACACTGTACTCCCCAGTCTGAAAGCAGTTTTTTTTACTCTCTCTGGGGAGTTTACATGAAAGGTGAGTTCTCAGTTCTATGTGCTGCTGAGGTGCTGCCGGTGTCTCCATCCTTGCTCGTCAGGGCAGAGGTATGGGGAGGCAAGACACTGGTTGGAGCCATCACTTATATAGATCTATTAACCATATATCTTGGCTGGATATGCCAGCAACTCTACAGTTTGGAATAAAGTACAGTGGGTATGGTGAGATGTATCATGAAACTTTTCAACCAGGTCTGACCCCTTGGATTGGCATTTTAAGAGAACAGGCTGTGGCCTTCTCTATTTGAAAATCATTCTAGGAGGAAAAGGAGGAAAATGTGCACTGACCATTTCAGTGATCAGAACAACAAAAAACACTGTTGGCTATCTAAGAAAATGCTTCCTGAATACTTGTGCTTTATTTGAACTCATTATTCATCAGGATAATTTTATTTCTGTTTTCTTTCCCAGTTCATTCAAATCCTTCCTTTGTACTTATTTGTGTTTTAAATGAATTAGAAATCTGACACGAGAGTCCTGTTTTTCTAAATGCAATGCCAGAATCTCCCCATGGCTGCACTTTATCCACCAGCATTTTCTGAGGTCTCTAATATATCACACAGTTCCCTAACACAATGGAGCTCTGATTTCATTTGGTCTTTGTGATTTTGCTACAGTATTAATGATAATCAACCAGAGCCTTTCACATAGAAAGGCAGAATTAAGTCCTGACATGATTGCATTTGTCAATATTTTCCACTTAAAGGCCTCTTTATAAACCTAATAAAGCGTTGACATAATACACTTGAACTTAGAATGTCTCCTTTGCTTTGAAATAAAAGTTTGATGATGATACATGAATCCATACTTGCTGCCCAAATCATCTGTATAGCTGACAAGTTCCTAATGTGGAAGCAGTGTCTATGATGGCTGTTAGCTCTGTGCTAGATATTTAATATTCTCAGGATAATCCAAATTGGTCAATTCAGTGGCTGGTACGTCCTAGCTTGAAGAGCAGCTTAGCAGTTAGCTTCTAAAAGAATTTCATGTTTCCATTAATAACTATAAAGCATCCTAATTAATGTTTCCTTTTTAAATTATAATTTTTAACTACCCACACATTTTATTTTCAAGTGACGGCTGGAAATGCTACAAGCTCAGAAGACTGTACTTCATTTGGGTGTGCAGGGACATTGAGTCTTTCCACTGGTTTGCAGATCTGCTCTGTATGTTGCATAACAAGGTAAGGGTATTGTTTGGAGGGATCCTGACAACTTAAATGCAAGGTATGCCCACAGCACACACCTGGCATTCTGTAGAGAATGGCAGCCTTGCTCAAAATGAGTGAGCTCCAGCAGTAGCTTGGGCTGCCTGATCCAGGCTTCATTTATTCTTGGAACTGCAAAAAACAGTTTGAGTATCCATCACCCATGTTTCATTGCAGTGTTTCCAAGTTCCAGTAGACTGGACACTTACCTGTGTCCAGACTACTTTATGAGATGGAAGAAGCAGTGCATGCAGTCTGGGAAGCCTTGAGTGGCCTTTAGTCATTTGGCTAGTAGGCAGATTGAGAAGGGAGTGGGATTTACAATTTCAAGTATATTTTAAGAGCCGTATAGCTTCCTAAAATACTATTTTTTACACAGCATGATGTGCTATATAAGCACATCCTCTTCATTAAAAAGCTTACTTAATTGATGCTGAAACACATGTACCTCAGCATAGTAGGCACAAGTGACTTCACGCTTACATTAAGAAAAAGAATATTATTTCACTAGCTGTTTTTATCATCCTCCCAGCTTTGGCAGGAGAATCGGCCAGACTATATAAATATCCAGCTGTACCTCAGTCAAACAGATGGAATACAGGTATGTGGCCAAATGTTGTTTGTAAACTAAACTAGACCTTGGAGTAATAGGCAATGCAAACTGTCAGTCAAAGGCAGAAGGGGATTACTGCAGATGGTAAAAACAGGAGATGAGGCCGTAAACTTGGGTGACTGATTCATTAACAGAGCAAGACAGCCAGTTCATCGCCACAGCATTAAGAGAGTCTAGTGCAGTACCCTTTACTTGATTAGACAGAAATCCATATCTTCCTTTTCTAGGAACAAGGTCCTTCCAGGCCAGGACACAGACCAGACAGCTGGCCGTGTTTGATGGGAAATCTGCATAGTTTCTGGGCTAAGAACCAAACCAGAATAGTTCTAGGAACTTGCAAGCTCAAATCTTATTTTCTCATATATATTGTGAAAGGATCTAGCTATTTTTAAAAGCTTTTTATTTCATTGTCTCATATATAGATGAAAGGTAGAAATTTCTTGATGTGTAAGACTGGAAATTATACTGAACTGTCAATTGACATGTATTGCCAATGCTAACGCCGGGCTAATTCCCCAGCTCTTGGCATGTCCTGTAACTACTTTTGCTTGCAATCTTCATTTTACATTATCTAGCACATGAGCCTAGGTACAAGTCTTTACTGTGCCGTGTCAGGAAGCTTTCCATTGACTACAGGGGGCCCAGAGCCAAGCCTAACAATTACTGCAAAACATGAAATGCAGTGGAAAACCTTGCCCAAAGGATTTTAATCTGCCTCCTATCAGGTGATCGCATAACATTCACAGCTCTGGTAGGAACACAATCCTGTAGTTTAATTGATGTGATAGCTACAGTAGTTATGACTATGACAAATGTAATGCCTGGACAACATATGTTGATGAAAATGGAATGCTTGAAAATGCCTAATTGATGAACCTGATATGTAATTGTTAGGTTAAAATTAAAACCTGAAGCAGGACTGCAATGCAAGATAGGGAAAGTGAAATAATGGTCAATTCAAAGGGAGTTTTCTGATACTATATAGTATACTAATACTGCGTCGTGATACTAATTAAGCAGCTGCTGAATTTATTTAAGTCAGCTTTTTGATTGAAGTACTTCTTTAAAGTTACTTTTTTTTGTTTCTGTTGAACAAAACTGCCATGAAGCATAGCGCTGCTCATAATTGCTCAAGGAGGAGTTAAGTTTCCATGGCCATACAGGTGGTGTGTTCACTGATGTTAGTCCAAAGGGCTGACTGCTGCCAAAATTCGGGCAGTTGCTCTTCTTGCTCCCTTTGTGAGAAGCCCTTGTGCCTGTGTGGTAAGAGCTCACCCTGCAGCAAGTGCCTCTTCTTTATATAAGCCCAAAGGAGGCTGAGTTGGCCAGGACTGTGTTGGCATTGGTATGAGCAGTGTTTCGGGTTGTTCAGCAAGGGAGGGAATGTGGGAGCCTAGATAATGTATAACTCTCTGTCTCTTGCTGCTGTGTTAGGATAGCAAACCCAGGGTTGTGCCCTGCAATGGGAGGGCATTTCACCTTATCAAAATGCTGGTGAGTTAGCATTCTGGAATGGAATGGGTTCCATCTGGGGAGCAGTTTTGGCTGCTTTCTGCTGTTACAGCAGCTCAAAACAGCTGGCAAACTACTCTCAGGGAGAAAAGTAAGATTTCCCTCATTACTTTTTCAGACCTAGTCATCTTAATAGTTACTTGTACAAAGTTTAAAAAAAAAAGACTTCAGACAAAAAAATGATTTTTGCATCAGCAGCATTTCTTCCAGCTTAGCATTAAAAGCCAGTGTGGGAATGAGTAACAGGAGCATAGTAATTCTTTTATGGATTAAATAAATTGGTTTAAAAGTAATGTGGAAATTAATGAGCAGCTGCATGAGGGACAATGTATAACTAACACCAAGGAGAGCCATTGAAAAGATACTGAGCAGAGGTATTGGTGCATAAAATGGCTGCAGTTCCCATCACAACTGTTTGGTATTTGTGCTCAGGTTTTACACCTCAGCAATCTGGCAAGTCAGCCAATAGCAGAAATGGGAGCCCTGGGTGGTATGAGGCAATTTGCAAATCAGGCAGAATGGAGTTTTTTGTTTCTTGCAGAAAATAATTGGTGAAAAATATCAAGCTTTAAACTCCAGGCTTTTGATTGGACGACCCCGGTGGAAGCTCCTGTTTGATGACATAGCAAAGTGCAATAGGAGGTAAGTGCTCGTCCACTTGAAGGATGCCACAGTTGGATAGCTGGGCATATCTGTTTCTAGCTATGTTTGTATGAAAACATTTCTGATATTTATCTTGCTGAGAGATAGCCTATATAAACTGAAACACGTTTTTTTTATGTTCAGAGCAGTTCAGCTTCTCATGTAGTTGAGATGTTCAGTGGCTCAGAAAATAAAAGTAGCAGATTTCCATCTCACTGCACAGAGATTACATATGTTCTTGTCCGTGGCAGTGTCTTGCTTTCAGCATATGCTGGTTCTTTATATAAAATTACATTTCTTAAAATTGTTGATTCATGATTTGTAATGCTAGCTTACCAACAGAATTCACAGGGAAGAATTTGAATTACCTGTGTTGTTTTTATTCAGAAGATTTATTGGTTTTGGGTATTTCTAGCTATTTTTTAGTCTCTGTTAAAACCTGGCAATGCCTTTTTACTGTGCTGGGAAAGCATGTTATGGTCTGAAACAAGACAAGTGTAAAGCAGATAAGACATGCATATGGAATGTCTTTGTTCAAATCCAACTTTGTTGGTTGAGTATTTTACCTGCCACTGGCATTTTATTGCCTGAAAAGCTGATCTGAAGAAGGGACTGTGTGAATCTTCCCTAATCCACTTCTGGCAAAGGCAGTGGTGTGGGAGCAAACTCCCCCTGAGCAGCTGTTGATAGTAATCTGGGTGCATCAGGTTGAGAGGTGCTCTGCAGAACTTTCCCTCAAGAACTTTTTGTCCTCTCTTGCACTTGCAAAGTGAAATCTGCCCATGGCTTGTTGACTCTTCTCTTCTGAGGCTAGATATGACTAGGGGACACTGAGCCCTGGTTCTTGAGAAATACTGAGTGCCAAATGTATCATTGTGACAGTGTGAGCTGCTGACAATACTTGTCTTGGATTCAGGTAATATGTTGTGAGCAGGATGCCCCACAGGCTGCTACATCTCTAGTAGAATTTTCACACTTAGAGAAGGGATTTAGAGCAAAGAACCATGGGAAAGAAAGAGAAGGAGAACCAAGCTGACTCTCTGGGCTCAAAGATCTCTGCATAGTGTGTTGTTGACCTTTTATGCTCTATTCTAATGTCTTTGTTTAACTATATGAGTGCAGTTTTAAAAGATGAAAATGATGAGGTTCCTGCCACTTCCCTCCAAGGATGTAAGAGCACATAATTTAGATTAAGCCAGTAGTAGTAGTAGTAGTAGTCATACTTGATTTTTCTTTTTTGCTTTCCATTGCATTACTCCTAATTAGACTTCAAGTACCATTTCCTCTGCATTTTCGCATCAGGTCCACCTGATGTGAAATTGGGCCGCCATTTTCAAGCTAGGTATCTTTAATACCAAAATAATACTCTCTTTTTATTACCTTGCTAAGATGTAGGCTTTGTCCCTCTTTGTCATCTCTTTATCAAGGTTTATATAGGGCTGTATCTATAGATGTAGTTACTTGTAACGGTGTACAGTAGTGAAGCCTTTGACAACCTCAGCTGTCCTGCAGAAATTTACCTTTTGTAGGTAATTATTCTCCATATTTCCTTGAATGAGATGGGATCTTCAGTTTTTCCCACTAGTTCAATTTCCAGGTCTGCTACTAGCTTTATTTCAGTTCTTATTTCTCTGTAACTTTCCACCTAAATGTCCCTGCTGCTCTACAGAGACCAAAAAAACCAAACTAAAGCAAAACAGGTCAATCAAGTTGTTTCCAACATCTGGTGCCAGTGTTCAGACTTTCACATTTGCAATCATCCCCTTGAGCTTGTTTATGGGCAGCCAAGATATTTTCCAGTTTTTATCTTGTGATTTTAGGAAAAGCTGAATATAAATAAACAGGCAGCTGGCAAAGCTCTCTCTTTCTCTGTGTAGCTGTCTGATTGCTGTGTGCTTTGTGAATTGTTGCTGTTGTTGCTGTATGGGTCCCAAATAAGCAAAGTGCATTTTTAAGTGTCTGAGCTTTGCCAGACCTTCAGAGCGTGACACGGGGCGACCCAGCATCAGGTTCCTGATCCTTTTTGATTTTCGGGACAAGAGGAGCAGATGCCATCTACTGTTCATATTTCACATGACATCTGCAGACCCAGCAATCTGAATTGGAACAGTTATGTAATAAATTACTGGTCTTGTTTTTTTGTGAGGGAATGGAGCAACAGCCTTGTTCCTGTTCAGGTGTGTCCTGGATGAAAAGCTTGCACCATGCTCAGTTTGCTTAGGTTAAAAGAGCATGTGCTTTTTTCCAAGTAGAGAAGAATCTAGAGAAAGACATGAATACTTGCAGTAGAAAAAAGCATGGAGCACCATGATACATTTCTCATGTTTTCTAAAGGAGAAACTTCTCTCTAGTAAAGAATGTTGGATTTAAAAGGGGAAAATTTCAAGTCCTGACTCTGTCCTCTCAATGCAGCAAAGTATTTAATTTCTCTCTCTCTCTCAACTCCTGCTGTTTGTAAAATGGATATAAGAACATGTGCCGACTACTCATCCCATAGGAACACAGAGTTACTTGCTTAGTGTTCTGAATCAGTAAATTCTGTACTGAAGTTTATAATTATTACAAAGAATGGCCCGTAACATAGTTTCCTTAACTGTAAACATTTTAATGGTATTATTGAAGATTTTCAGACATAGGACTACACAGCTGCCTGTTTTCACCTAAGCCACAAAGTGAAACTTTGTCTCAAACAAGTGATAGGTAAACAGTTAAAGCTATCAGCTCAGGGTAGTAATGTGCTGCTCCATGTAGTAGCTTTCGTCAGCCACCTTTCTGTGTGTGTTCCAGCAGCCAGGCAGGAGGGGGGGGGAGGCATCTGCAGGCAGGGACACAGGGGAGGAAGGTAGATGGTGCGTGAAGGAGTGTCCAGACTAGGTGCTGATGGTGGGTATCCCAGGAAGGCAGTCTGAGAGCCTGTGGCTCACTGTACAGAGCAGTGACTCAGCTGGGTTTTAGGAGACATTAGCCATGTGTCTCTTGTGTGACTTCAGGCAAATCATTTAACCTTCCTGTGATTCTGATTACTAGCCAAAAAATCTGTATACCTTTGAAGGATGTTGCAGGGATGGGAATACAATGGCAGTATGTATTTACTTCGTTGGCTGTTTATATGTAATTAAAGGGAGAGGGACAGCCAAACTCTTTGGGGTTTATTTTATCAGTTCACTGTAGTAATTCAACTAAAAGGAAAAAAAAAAAAAAAAAAAAAAGAAAAAACCCAAACCCAACAGCAACATTTATTATTTCAATTAAATGCACAGTAGAAGACATAGAAGACAGAGAGAGTCTTGCTGGCAGCTCATTAATCCTTCTTCTCCAGTGGGCACAGATTAGAGGGATTTCAGAGTCTGCAAGTGCTGAGGAATCTTATTTGAGAGCAACAAGCAACAGCTCTCTCGTTATTGCAGCAAATTCAGCCACCAGCACAACACCCATTGCCATTAAAAGTACTGCCAGAACAGGAAAGCTTAATAGATAAACATAAGGGTGAGAAAAGTATGACTTATGACTTTGCAATGGATTGATATGAGAGATTATGTCCTTGAAGACAATTAA
Source organism: Vidua chalybeata (assembly GCF_026979565.1). Lineage (NCBI taxonomy): Eukaryota > Metazoa > Chordata > Aves > Passeriformes > Viduidae > Vidua > Vidua chalybeata. The sequence continues at coordinate 80,595,508 of NC_071531.1, read as the reverse complement.
AATATGCATTGTAAGGTGCCTGCACAAGGACACCACTGCAGTTACCTGCATAACTTTTTGGTGATTTTTGGTGCTTGAGTGCTCAGTTGTACCCTGCCAGTGTTGCTGTGCACTGGTGCAGTGTGCACTGCCATGCTCTTGCAGCAGCTGCCTGACACCTGGCATGTACACATGGCAGTATGCACCAAAGATTTCTTCTTATCTTAGTTCCCTCCTGTCATCAAACACATGCACAGGGAGCTTTAAACTGAATTTGATTATCTTGCATATGCTAAAATATTGTGTATTAAATAGTTACTGGATAAAACATCGAAACAGTCCTGGAAGCAGAACCCAGAACCCAAATCTCCATCCTCTTGGTGAGTGCTGTAGATCACAATAGTTAGAGCCATGTTCCCTCTTGTATGCTTTTTCTTCATCCTAGTAAATCTTTTAGATCTTTTTCTGTACTGGCATAATTTCAGCAGGAAGATGTTTTTTTTTTCATTATACAGAAAAGGCAGCACTGCATTGTCTTTCCCTGCTTCCTTTCCCTCTCCTCATCTTTAAAAAAAGGATGATAGTGAATATTGTGAATGGCTCAGTCCTGCTGTGGTGGATGTGCTTTGTTCTGATGTTGGCTACAGTTCTGAGCCCTAAAATGCTGTACGACTGTGAGTCTGACTTACAGCCTATTTTAAAGGTGACCAGAGAGCAAAGAGCTGTTGTCAGTAGAGTGGTATGAAAAAGTCAGGGGCTGAGATCTATGAATGATGAACAAGGGTCATACTCTGTGTTTGACTTTTTATGAGATTTCCCAATATAGATGTTGAAGAAAAAATTGCATGCTAATGTGAAAGTAAAGTAGTAAAATTATTCTATTGCTGCCAGAAATAATCATGGGTTAGTAGTGCTCTGTTTTCATTAGTGTAATGAATCACTGTTAGTGACTAGATATGCTTGTGTAATTCATGAGTTACACTAAGGAAGTCTTTACAGTGAGACATATTTTTAACAAAAAAATGATTAATCATGGGAAAAAAAATAAAGTGAAAAATACTCATATTTCATCATTTGGTATCCTGATACTAAGATGAAGCACTTCTTCCAGCATTGTCTAAGTCAGATAAATAATAGAGTTTGTTGTAGGGTTACTTGGGAGAGATGTGGTGGCTTCAGTAAAATTAACTGCGTCATCTAGTGAACTGTTCTCACCTTAAAATCTGTATGTATAATATCATGAGGCCAGGATCCACTTCTGTCTATTATTGGAAATTAGTGTTTATTCACAATGTCATAACTTCCCCTTCCCTCTTTTTTTTTTTTTTTTTTTTTTTTTTTTTTTTAACAGGAAGACCATTGGAGTTTTCTGCTGTGGACCAAACAAAATCTCCAAGATACTTCATAAACTGAGCAACAGCAGCAACTCTTATGGGACAAGGTTTGAGTACAATAAAGAATCCTTCAGCTGAAAGTCTGTTGGAGCAAGACTCTCTAGAAGATAAAAGTGCAATTTTTTGTTTGTACAATATAAAAGTTCAGCTGTGGTTTAAACAGACAGAAATGTACCAAAGAATAGCACAAATGTTTTTATTTATGATTATTTAAGACTGATGGATGCAGCACCATACCAACAAATAATCAGTGCTTTTACTCAAATACATTCACACAATATTTGTGGTGGGAGGGATTCTTTGGATTTGTTTCTGTTAATTAAAAAGTACAGAAGCTGGGGAAGACACAATTGCTTTAAAAGCTGATGGAAGAAGAGTCTGTGGAATGTTTGAACTTCTTTCACTTCAGTCCTCTGAAGCTGGATCAGTAAATGAAACCCCAGGTTAATCCAAGTGGTGAAACATAGTGTATTACAACGACTCTTTCTTTTGTTGGTATACAAATCCTAAGGCTTTGGGGTGAAAATACTCCATATTAAAGATTTTATTATACATTGCAGAACTGGGATTCTGTATTTAAAATATAGAGTGTTACTCTTGCTAGTCTACTTCTGTAATGAAGTTATCCTAAGGAAAAGTGAGCACAATTGTGTAGCACCAGTGGACAGCCTCTGCTGTGATGTTAGTCACAGCCTTTTGGCAAGCACGCATCTGTACGTGGAGAACTCTGTATCTCGCATCAGTTCAGTATTCAGTGAGTTTGCAAAATAATTATGATTTATGCAGTCATAAAGATGGAGCAAGAAAAGCAATGAACAGGAACAGACAGGACCTGAAATTTTATTATACCACACACTCAACGTGGAAGTTGCACTCACTCTGCAGTCACATGCCCTGAATGTTAAATACTTCAAGCTTTCAGATTCTCTGACTGATTATTTTACAGCATAGCAAGTTGAAATCCAGTTTTAGGGGTCCCAGAGTATGTTCGGTTGACTGTGATCCTTTGACTGTCTTCCCTGGAGCCACTCTTGTTTGCCCTGGTGCCACTGAAAGCAGGATGAGACCAGATCTACAGCAGAGTCCTTCAGCTCTGTGGCTCCTTGGCTGATGTGTGCAGATAGAAACCTTGCAGGAGCTGCAGTATGCTTTCAGTTTGTTCCATAGAGGAAGATCTCAAAACATCCCAATTTTAAGCTCTTCTTCCCTTCTCCTCCTTTCAGCTGTTTTCTGCCTGTAATTGCCACGGGAGAGCTAAAGGTTGAAACTGGTACTTCATAACTTTTTGGTTCTGAGGAGCAGCTTTTCTTGTCCATCCCAATAGCCAATCCAACTTCCTTTATTTCTTCTTTTCTCCCTTTTCCTTACTTTGCTGAGATGAGGGCATTTAAACAGGGATCAGACACTCAATTGGCATAAATAGGCACCGCTCTAGTTTCTCTTAATAGAGCAACATCACTTTAACATGGTGAAAAACCTTCCCCTTGATCTCCAGCAGGAGCTTGGGAGCAGTACAATATAGTGTTTGCAGCATACACAGGCAGCGGCTGGCTTGAGAACCCTCATTCCTGTGGTTCACCTGTATTTAGGGCAGTGCGTTTGCTTTCATTTCCATCTGTCCAATGGATACCCTTTTTATTTTAGTGGGAAAGGCTCTGAGTTTCTGACTGGGACACAGACTCTGTACTGGAGTCTGCAAGTGTCAGTGTGAATGTTCAGAGGGAAGCATTTTTTTCTAGTAGGTGGTGTATAGGCATCCTGCATGTATAACTAGGGAGAATGAGTTTGGTCTTTGCCTTGGCAGCTTGTGCTCAGGAGTTGCACTCAGTGAGCAACAGGGTGGAGATGCATCAGTGAAGCCACATGAGAACGTGTTCCTCAGTGTCCAGACATGGCACTGGTCTTTACCTCTGGTTCTGCCCAATTTGAAATCCAGGCAGGAAGGAAAGAACCAGAGACAGATGAATTCCTACTGATGAAAATTCTCGAAGTAGCCCAGATGAGAGAAGCCAAAATAGAAATGCAGTGTGAGATGGGAGCCTGCATTACAGCTACTGATTTTTATATTTTTCTCTTTGAGGCAGAAAGGACCATTATTTTCCTACATTCATCCATCACTGTAAAGCTGGAGGTGTGCAGCAAAGGATTAGATTCTTTTTAATCAGTAAGATTTATTTCTAATACTGCCTGCATAGATTTTATAATAAACATGAAACTGTTGGCAAAATGCATAGATGCTGGATATTGTAGGTCCTGCATACTTTTTTTTTTCTGGCTGTTAGTTTAAAGCATGATTGAAATCATGCCTGCATCTGTTACCCACAACTAGAAAGTGATCTTTTCCTCTAGTTTCAGGATCTAGTATATCTTGCTTTTAAAATACAGTTTAGAGTCATCTAATCACTATGTTGTTTGTGGTTTTACATCTCCTCTGACAGATATCAGCTCCATTACCATATAATGAGCAGCTAGTTTTGCAGTTATCTCTGTGCTAAAGCAGATTATATTTTCTGGCTCAGCTTCTGCATAGGTAGCACTTTATAATTAAAATAGTAATACTAGTACTGTGCTGTTATTCTGCATGGTTGCAGGAGTTGATACTATTTGTAGGCATGTTAAAACACATGTTGTTACATTAAGCAGTGCTGTCACAGCAAGATCAAAGCAGATCCAGGCTGTCCTCTTTTCTGTCTTTATGCTGTATCTGACTCAGCTGACCCATTTGTAAAACAAGCTCTGGACTGTCTGCCTTTCTGGAGTGTTTTTAGGCTTAATTAATGTTTTGGGATCACTTTGGTGCACAAGCAGTAGAAAGAGCTGTCTAATTGCTATGCAAATATGTTTATGTTTTATTTTGGGAAAACCTTTCTGTTGCTGATTTGAATAATCACTAGACCAGGTGAGGAAGAGTTTGGGGAAAGTCTAAGAGCTTCAGTTGCTTTTTTCTTTTTCCTTGAGCTGTGCTTCTGTAAGAGAAGCAAAAAGCTTAATTTGAGGGAAGCTTAAAGGGAAAAAACTTAAGGGAAGTTGAGTGACTGTGACTTGGCTTCAGGAGTGGCAGATATTATGATAAACACAGTCTTTCTACAGACTATGTTGTCATTGCTCTTTCTGAGTGTGTCTCCAGCTTGCAAAACAGAGTCAAGCCCTCTTTTAAACTCCATTGATTTTATATCTGTAAGCCAAATATATGTAAAAATATAACTCAGTGCCAGACAAGTAAGTGAAGGCTGACAGCACTCAATTCCACGTTTGCAGACTGGAATTTACATAATTGAGCATCACTTTGCACTTTAAACTGTGTCCTGTGAGTCTGTCATAAGTGTCCTGCTGGCAGGGGAAGGATCCTGCCCTGTATTTTCCCAGTTTTCACTCAATCTTTCACAAAGCTGCAGACCTCTCAGTGTTTGTTCAGCAGGATTTTTGTGTTTTATTCCTCAGAATTGTTTCAGGACTCTTTTTTTAGACCGGGAATGTTACCATACCATGATGAAAACCAAGCCCTTTCCAGGCAACATGAATCCAGCCCTTGTGCAGCAGTGTGGGACTAAAGGCTTTACACAGCTAACAGCAGGATTAATCAGATGTACCCAAGACCTATTCCCATATCACTGAGATTACTTGTGTGAGTAAATGTCCACTGCCACAAATAAAGAGCAGCAGAGGTGAGCCCTGATGTTGCGTGAGAAGGCCTGATGTGGACTGACCTTCACCACTGAAGTCTGCAGAACAGTCTATCCCTCCACAATGATTATTCCAGCCCATTGTTTGGAGCAACGCTTCCCTGTTTCAGTAGGTGGTACTACTGCTGGCATGTGAGTTCTTCCTTGTCTTTTTCTCCTCTTCTACCTTCTAGCACATAGGTGGCAAAGAGATTTGAAGCTGGCTGAGAGAGGGCAGATAATGCATTAAGTAGCAGACCAGCTGTGTTGGGAACAGTAATTCAGTTATAACAGCCTAACAGAGCAGAGAAGTAATGGCTTAGGTTTACCATTAATGGTAATGTTAATGAAGAACAGCAGCCTAAGAGGAAAACCTTTACTCAACCTTTAATACACCAGGTTATAGTTTTAAATCACAAGACATGGCTTAGGAGAAGCAGACATGAGGCTAAAGAATCATTGCCTATAGCAGTTCAAGGATCATAAGTCAGAGAAGAGGCAAAGTTATTAAAATGCAGTGTTTACTCTTTTGAAAAATAAAATGGCTTCTAGGGAGATTAATTTTCACTTCAGCCTGGCTATCATTTAATAAACTCACCAGTTTGATATAAGGCAAGGTGGATCTTCTCTTGTCTGGATTATGCATCCAATTTTTCTGCCAATTTTCCATCCCTCACAATTTTAAACAGTTTTCATTGTTTTAGCCAAGAGGATTTAACAAAAAGGTTTAATCTAAATTCTACTGGTGCCTGTGCTGAGCTGAGGTTTTCTGCTATGAATGTACATTTTTCAGGGATATATATATATATATATATATGTATGTATATAATATAGCTGATGACTCAACTGTGAACGGTGATTTGGGATTTGCATTGTTTCTGCTGCTGCTGTATTTCATTAAAGCCACTACGGTGATGGACTGGCAAAATGTATGGAGCTGAAATGAGACTCTTCATTCCCATAAAGAGCTTGGTATTTTAGTGCCTGTACTAAGCATAGTAAACCCTAGAAACTGAAATTTCCTTTGTAGGCACAGTAAATTAATTAGCATCTTTTAAGGTTAAAAAACCTGAGTCCTCTGCTGGACTGACATGTATAATGAATGCTCTGACACAAAGGTTTTGAGCAACAAATGCTTCTCCTTAAAGGGCTGGATTAGGCTTTCTGAAGGTTATTATCTGGAGGTTATTATCTGAAGGTTTAGTATCCTGCTAATTGTATCACCCATGTTGTAAGAGGGATGAGATCCATTTTGGTACCAAGGAATGCTGTGCACTTCCTTTGATGTTATGAATATCTCTAAACTTGGATCCTCAAGTTTTGCCATGCCTGAAGTGTTATATTCTCTAGAGAGATCCTATTTCTAAGAGACAGGTGCTGGACATGTACTAAGAGCAGTGGATCTGTCCCATTATTACATGGGCACAGAAAGAAAGCTAGAAAAAGCCACATGTCCCAGTTAGAGATTGCTTCTTAACAGAGCCCTTGGATGAGAGGGAAAGTTGGTCCTGGAGCTCCAGGTAAACTGCTGTCAACTGAGGAGCAGCCCAAGGAGGGCAGGAGAGGATGATGAATGCCAACAATAAACGGTAAAGTATTTTGTACCTGGCAGCCAAGGGTGGGGAGGAGACATTCTTTTTAGCTTCTCAGTGTTAGAAATTAAAACCAAACCCCATTTTCTAGATGTGGATACAGAGTCTCCCTGGGGGTTGAGAGCTAATGTATGCAAATGCATTGCATTTCCATGCACAACTCAGTGCTAAAGCCCAGAAGAAAACTACTATATTATAGCAAACACCCTGGAAATAAGCAATTCCTTTGAAATAAAACCTTTACTCTTTCAAGTTAACTTACTTCTGAAAAACATCTATTCTGCAGCTGTGGAATTGGGAAAAAAGCTTTACCTGTTAACTGCTTTTCACCAAAATACTGGAGTGTAGAGTTCTCTGTGTCAGCTGCAAGTAGCTTTGACAGTTTGATAAATAAATTTTGTGTTTGTTGCTGCTGACCCTAGGAAAGGACAGCCTTGAGGATGAGAAGCAGTGTTACATAAATGTCTAGTGTACATAGCAATGCTGAGCAGGGAGACGCTGCTGCATTGCTTTTGGTGCACCAGTCACTCATTAAAATTCTGTCATTGCAAGGTCACGTTGCTCATCTCATACTCTGCAACCGTGGGGAAGAAATTTGGATGAGAGATGGGGGAGGAAAAGTGAAAACTTCCTCCTTGTGCTGTAACCAAGAATATTCATTGACAGCAGGGCACTTGTTTTGATTTCAAAAGAGCATGCCATTTCTTTTTCAGGGATAACGGGTTCCCTCCTGTGTCATGGTGTTTGTATGTTAGAAGTGTAACAAAGTGATAACGGGTTGTTTCCGAATTGAATAAATAACGCCTCTGAGCTTTTGCTTCTCCCTTGAATAGTCTGAGAGAAATGCAAAATACCAGAGAGCACATAGAGTGGACTGTGTCCCAAGCTGCACTCAGCACAGCCTGGTTAGGAATGCTGCACAGCAGCTCTGCAAGCTGCTGGGAAGAGGCAAGGCTGAGGTTGTGGGTTTGATCCCCAGATGGACCATTCACTTAAACGATGATTCTTGTGGGTCCTTTCCAGCTCAGACTATTCTGTGATTCCGTGTAACTGTTTGAAGGAGAATATGTCAGTGATACATGATCTGTGGTCAGAAGCAGGCCAGATCACTGTCACATCTCTGAACCATGATGAGCCCAGGCCAGTCCTAGGTATGCTTTGGCAAAGGTGTAGTCAGGGGCTCTTGGACTGTGTCTGCAGAGTGAGATGAAAGGTGTTTTAGACAGAGCTAGATGAGCCTCCTGTGTGCACTTTCAAGCCTGGAGCTCAGAGCTGTCATACCTGAGAGTGAATTGTGTAGGCAATGAGCTGGTCTGACCTTTGGGTACAGTCACAGTTCCATGGTTAGCTGAAGGTACGGACATACCCTGTGTATTTCTCTAGCTATGTAGAAGCATGTTGTTCAGGGCCAGGGAAGGAGACTATATATTGTACCTCATTAGGTGTTAGATGCTTGAAAGCATGTACTGTTTAGAACAGAGGAGGATGGTAAATGCCAGTTTCCACCCACAACTGAATATACCCTGCCCATTTTTCCAGTGTTCCTGAGGAATAAATGGCAAAACCTCTGCAGAGAAGACACAAGTGCTGCATTTTTCTTGTATCGTATCAGAGCAACATAATTAACTTAAAAAAATATTTGCTATGAAGATTCACTTATGACATTATTCTTTTTGACTGTTTAAGCCCTACTAACAGTTTGATACACACTTTTTGACAAAAACATAGTGCCCCAAAGCTTTAAAATATAGCTTAGATGGAACTTGGCAGGGGTTTTCCACCTGATAGTGAAATATCATTGTCTGTTGGAGCTGGATGCCTTTGTGCTTCATTCATCTTGGTCTGCTCCATCACCATGGATGATTAGAGGGACCTGGGCTTTCAGATCCTTCTGTTCCTCCCTCCATAGCACAAATTCTATTAGGAGTTTTTTTCCACTCTTTGTTTCCTGTGACTCAGGAAAATGCCATTTTGGGAAATGCAGAGGGCTTCAATTTTATTTGCAGCATGCATCGAGCTGTGTAATGATCCTGGTATGCACAATCCAATGGGGCTCTTGTAGTCTCTTTGATTAGCTTCAGGAAAATGAGGAGTGCAGCATCCCAATGCCGGAGATGCTTCTGGCTTTCAGAGGAGGGGCAGTGCTACAAGGACAGATATGTAGAAAATGAGAAAACTCATAAGAGCAAAGATTACATCATCTTCTGAATGAGAATTGGGGATTTGGTTTTGAACAAGTCAGATCACTCACTTGTGGCTACTGTTGAAATTAAGTCATGCTTCTGCTTTCACACATAGGCATTTCAGGATGCTGGGCAGTGATGGAAAGGGTTTCTTTATTCAATTCCATTTGGTATTTCCATACAGCCCTACTTTATCAGCTGCATATAATTTCCTTCTTTCACTGATTAAATATTTCCTCACCTGGTTTCTTTGCTTCTGGGAGCTTGAGAGCTCATTGTTTATAAAGGGAAAGAAGAAGTATTGTGCTGTTAAGGAGCCCAACACATATGTTCAGCTCTGCATCTTTGAGAGGGAGGCCCTGATGCTGCTGTGAGTGCAGAAGAGCAGAGCTTTCACAGAGATTCAGATGTGACCAGGACCCTCTTCCAGGCTTCATATATTGATGAAGCTCTGGGCTTATTCAGTTTTTTCTGAAACAGGTACCCTTTGTCCAAATGTGCCAGGTTGTGAAACCCTTACACATACTGAGTTTTCCTCTCTCTGTGTTCCTTCTGACCATCTTCAGGAGCAAATTTGATGAAACATGTTTGGGTAAAAAATGGTTCTCTTGGTCTGTGGTAGATGAGAAGAAAAGTCATAGTTGTGGTATCTCCCCTCAAATTGATGTCCAAAAAACTATTTTGAAGGGCCCAGCTATAATAGTTCCATAATGTGTATATGGGCAGTTTCTTTAAAGATCTATGATTTTACATTTTTAATGTAAATCTAATTTCATTTTCAGAAGCAACCAAACAAAAAAATCCTAAACCTCTTTTTTACATTGAAAATGCTTGTATGTCCAAAACATGTCTATTTTAAAAGAATTCTTCCAAGATGCTTAGAAGAAGAGTGGAAACCAGCTTGAAAAAACTCTTATTTTCTAGTAGCAAAGCATTCTTTGGTTTTGATTTCTTTTTTTTTTTTTGTTATTTTTAACCTTCATTAATGAAAAAGTACAGTTCAAACTAAGCAATTGAACTTCAGCAATTTGTCTGAGCAAACATCTGAGCTTCAGCAATTCAGTGTCTTCTTTTTGAAGCAAGGCATCTCTCTAGGATCATGTCTACAACTGTCATCTGAACCTTCCAGGCAATGTCTGTAGCAGGTCTAGACTTGGGTTTCTGTGAGAAGACACGATTGCTTTTTGTCTTACTTTGGGTAATTATTTGGGACTCAAAAGCCCAAATGTGAGAGTTTGATGTGGTAAATAGGCAGCAACTGGAGCCCCTGGTACAAGTGTGAGTATGCTGAAAAGACCTTAGGCTGTTATCCCATTAGTCAAATTAATTAAAATCCAGTCTCAGGAAGGAAGATGTGGGCCACAAAGGAAATTCTTGCCATCCCTAAAATTTGGAAAAAGCATTAAACTAAGGTCAGCTGTCCAATTTTTCTTTTAAGAAATGAGCCCTGAAAGCAGTTATTTACAGGTAACATGTATAATGAGACTAAGAAATTAATGTCCTGTCTCTTCTGTAGCTGCAGGTCTTAACTTTTTCACTTCTGACCACATTCTTCTCTCACTCTTTCCTGTCCCAAAAGGAAGAGACCAGAAAATTATTTCTGAATTTCCAGTTCTGTAATCATATACATTTGCCACTAGAGGTGAAATAAAAATAATTTATTAAAAAGGAAGGCGACATTTACTTTTTATATCTGTACAATGTGCAAGATAACCATTTTGGAAAGTATTCACATAAATGTCCACAATTTTGAGTACTCCATGTTTTTTTTCAGAGGTACCTGTTTATATTAATGTAATTTCAATCTGTTCTTATGTTTTTATCGGCCAGGATGTGGTACAATTCTTTGAAGAGAAATGTATGCTTTGTTTCCAAGTGGAACAGAAAGCAAAATTTGGCCCTGAACTTTCATTTTTAAGTTTTTCACCCAAGCTTGACTTTAAGAAAAAGAATAGTGGGTTCATGTGTATAACCAGTCATACTCTTGCTGTGTGAAACAGCAATTTTGTAGCTTCAGCTTGCTGCCCCCCAGCACAACAGAGGAACTGTATTTCACTGACTGGAAGGACTTAAATACGCTGCTGTTGTACCTGCATGCCTCATAAACCTTCAAAGAGTAAGCAATAAGTTTCTGAGTCTGTTAGTTCCACTAAAATGAAGGAAATTTTTTACCAGTTGTCTATATAATAAGGCAGAACTAGAAAAATGATCATTAAAAAAGCTCTGGGTTTTTATTTTCCTATTTTGGGGGGTTTATTTATTCTTCTCTTTTTTATGAGTAATGATCTTTTCCCTCAGTGTCCCTTCCTTAGTTACACGGTGTTGTGAGGATAGATGAAATCCATTGGCTAAAAAAGGACTCAGACAGGGCTCTTGAGCTTTAGCCCATGTTCTTACAGAATTACGCTACAAACCAGTCACTCTGCGTAGGATTTTCAGTGTAATAAGAATTCAAATTCTCTGAGATTTTATACCCAACTGCATTAGGTTTCTTTCTGAAGTCCTGTCTTCTTTTTGTCTACCAGTAAAATAGGGACAGCCATACCAGAAAAGAGTTTTGATTTGCCTGGCATATAGTCCCTCATTTTAAATTTGTTTCATTAAAATACAAAATCCTGGTTGCAGTATGGAAAGGAGGCTTCTTGCCCAAAATACTCATCTGAATTAGCCATTTTATCTCAATGGCAGTCCTGACAACTAAAGTATTTGGCTGCTGAGTTCTTTTTGCTGTTCAGATGTTACTTTTATATTCTGTTATATTAGCAGATCATCTTAATGTGATTTTGTGTCTTTTATTGTATTTGACAAAGCACCATATGTTTATACATCACATAATTATGGCATTGTACTCTAAAGGTATTTACTTTACAGGAAGCTTCATGACTTTGGAATAAACAACCGTTCCAAGACTAAGCAAAACATGGCTGAGTTGCTGTCTGTGACCTGATTTCAATTAATGACATGCTGTCTTAATTGTGGAAGCATTGTGTATGTGCATGTGTGCATGTGTATTACTGCTGGTAGGGGAGGCTGGGATTTCAGTCCTTAGCAGAAGCTCTGATACTCTTTGTGATGCCCTAAACCTGCTGAAACATTTACACAGTGTTCACAGATAAGCTGCAGGAGACCCAGAATCCTCTGGCATGGCAGCAGGAAGTTGGGTAGGATACCCAAAGTACCAGAATTGTACTAGGCACCCTTGTTTAGTCACCCAGAGTAATTTTCTGCCTTAGAACATGAGGCACGTTCTTACTCCATATGTATTTGTTTCTGTGAGACCACCTTAGAAGCAGAATACATTATCTCATCCTCGTAATCACACACACTGGAATTCAGCAGATTATCACTCCACTACACTCTGTCATTGTTTAGAGCACAGTGGAAGGAGAAAGAAGCATCTGCCTAATTCTGACCCATCAAAATCAGTGATGAGCAAAGTTCCTTCCCATATCAGAAGTGTGTAGAAATCCTTCTCACCTGTGCCAAACACTTGAGTGCCTGACACCGAAATGTGCTCTGGGCATTTGCTTTATTCTGCTTGCTCTGGTGAAGTATTTCACAGTGTGCTCAGACCATGCTGCTTTTGATAGATATTAATCTGAGAGCTGCTATTTTATTATGATCTTCAAGACACTGCAGATTCGCAGCAAATCTGCAACAACTGGTTTAAAACTCATAATTCACTTCCCAGTGATGTGTTTAGGGGTCTGTTGGGTGCACTGCAGACTGAAGCACCCACTTCCTGCAAGATGTTGAATGTTCGGGGGCTGCCTGCCTAATCATTTCTGCATATGGCAGGATTGTGGGTTTTTATAGGAAAACTGCACATCAAACATAGATTAATACAAGTATGCAGACTTCTCTGAGATTTTTCAGAATTGTTAAAAGTTCTGGGTAATTTATTTTTGAGAAGTAAGGATATGTAGTTAAACTGCATATATTGATCTCAGAGTTGTGTTTTTTACTTTCTCATGTAAGTGAGTGTATCTCAGTGGTGGTGATACAATGATGTGAAAAGGTACCATCCCTCCAGAAAAAGGAGTTTAACAGCAGCAAGATTAAAAAAAAAAAAAAACAAAACCAACAACAAACTCCTGTATATTCCTTCTCATTTATTTTTAGTCATTAAATTAAAAACTTATAGGGAAATCTAACAGCTGCAATTTAGAAAAGTTCCTGATCTGTGGAACTGCAAAAAGTGTTTACTTATACTAAATGCAGGGTCAGTGGCAGGCAGGGTAGAGTTATCAGAGGAAAAAAATTATATTTTCAAAAATTATTATGGTGTTTTTCATTAAGAGGAATGTCCTTTCCCACTCACCTTCCCCATGCCAAGTAATGAGGTTTGGCAAAATATGTTTTGGCTCTTGCGTTTTGATTTTCTGTCTGATATTTGGAGAGTTTTTATGGGAAACTATATATTTCACAAATGCATTTGGTCAAGAGAGCAATCTCAATGTTCATGCAAAAAGATTATGGAAAAGGGAACACAATTTTTTTTTTTTTTTTTTTTGCTAAACCTGGCTAAAAATGCTGATGCAAATAATAAACTCTCCTTACAGTGGACAACAAAGTAAGTATTGCAGTCTGCTGTTTTCCTGATGGAAGAGAAAAACTTCCTTCTCCCCACTTCAACACTATATGGGTATCATGGACTATGACAAATTATTGATAAGGATGTGAGCAGAAGGATGGGCAATAGTAGGCAAAGACTCCTCACAGTAGCCTGTGAGCTTTTCTAGAGAGAAAATTAGCAGCTTTGGGCTCAGCGGCTCTGCCTGACTTGAGCAACAATCTCACATGAATATAAGTTATTTCATAGACCAAATCTCCTCAGGTAAATGAACACCCTTCTCACATTGTCAGGGGGCAGATGTGAAAACCTCTGAAGACCCTCCATGGGGATCTGATACACCTGACTTGGATTTTTGCTTTCAGGATACAAAGTCATTTCAAAAGTGATTTTTTCCCCTCCATTGGTGTTACAGGGAACATATTCATTTATTTGGAGAATACAGCATGATATGGGCTGTAAACATGGGTGCTGGTTAGATATGAATTGGCTCCCCTGTCCTGAATTATCTCAGCTGAAGAACCATTTAAGAATACTATTTGAACATTTGAAAAATTGAAACCATCTGAGGAGTACGCACAGGTGATTCCTCACCTATTCCTGATTCTAATACTGGAATAAAAGGAATAAGTAACCCCTTGCTGGTCCTACCAGCCTCTGGAAGCTGGGGAGCGGCTGTGCAATCCAGCCACAGCCTTGTTCACAGCAGAGAACCTGATGCTTTGCCTTAAATGTGCCCAAAAGTGCATTGCATGCACGTGGATATTACTGGAGGGCTGAAGAGTGGCACACTGGAATTATTTGTAATCAATGCAACAACTTGGATTTTTTCTCCCAAAAACCCATCATCATTTTTTGTAAGTAAGATTACTTCAAATAATCTGTATTTCTCATCCATTTTCTGACTCCTCCCAAATTTAATTCCTGTGAATTTAATGGCTCCATTATTTATCATTTATCTTTCTGGTTTCTAGTTAGGATATGCACAAGTATTAGACTGACCTTAATAACACTGTGCTTTCTAATCTGAAATTGTGCATTGTGAATTGATGACTGATGGTCTGAGTAACCAGCAGCTTTTCTTTCTCCTCAAAACTGTTTTCTGGTTTACCTGAAACTTAATTTTGTTAGACCACAGTTTCTGATCTCTCTACAGATTAATTTTGCAAACAAGCCTTCCTGTAACTTTTTACAATAGTATGTCTTCTTGTAGGAGAATGTCACCTTAATTAGGATGACTGCAGAGTTTTTGCAATCTGTCGTTTGTGCCCAGACTGCTAAGACAATTGCCCAGACAATTTCTGAAGTGACAGCTTCCCTGCAGACATCCCTGTTTGGTGCTTTAGAGTGCCATGGCTGCTAGAATGAGACAAAAGGCCACCACTTTTAAGACCCAGTGTCTAGACTTCTAGATTTAAGCATATTTGTTTCACAAAAAAGGAAGAGTCTTACTGATTAGAAGTGAACTGATTTTCTGAAGTAGCTGTGAGGAAGACAGAAAAGCCTGGTTTTCATTTCTGCTCTCAAATGAGAGTTGTTAAGAGTCTGGTTCTCCCTGAATATTAATAGGAGGTTGATGCTTTGAAAGTCAGCTCTCTGGATTAAATAATTGAGACCACAGACTATAGAATTAAAAGACTAAAATTAATTTTAAAGCAGCATCTCAAGTCCATGATTATGTGAAAGAGGACACGGAGCCTAAATTCTCTAGTGGTCTGTATCTTCAGTGGTCACTGGTATTAACTGGCAAGATGAAACTTAAAACAAATTGCCACTGTTCTGACTTGAGAAATCTTACATTCACTTGCTTTTGTTATAAATGACTGTAACATCATCCAGATAAAAGGGGAGCTGGAAAAAGTCCTTATAGTGCCTGATTACAAACGTGCACACGTGTTGCGCTACTTTTGGTATTCTAGTGAGTGTACAGTTATTTCAATATTTTTATTTTTGCTATGAGTATATGTATTTTGTTATCAGCTAATGACTGTAGTAGCTCTATTACTCTGGGATGTGTGTGGTGCTTCAGTTTTATAAAAAATCACATTTTCTCATAATTGCACCATTAAGTATTTATGTGTACAAATACTGTCATTTTGATAATTTGGTATTTTTCAGGCTGTTTAACCATGTGTTTCTTTCTTACAGGTCATCTGACAATTTAATCAGTCCGTAGTAAATTTAGCAGAGCACCACCTTGCCAATCTCCCATAAATTTATGAGAAAATGGTCCAGGCCTTCAGGCTTTTAATACGTCTTCCTGATACATTCAGCTCTGTGACAAAATAGCCAGCATTTTTTTTTTGTATGTTATTGCTTTTGCATGAAGGGGTCATATGCAAAGAACTTAAGCTTTTAGCACTTCTTCCAGAAATATATATTTTTCTGTGGTGTGTATAGACTATTTATTTCTGATAGGTTGTACAAAGGAATGAAGGTGAGTGAAGACATAACTGTTGTAGAAAATTTCCTATCATGAATCACTGGCGGGGAAAAACAGAACCTGATTACAAGGAAAGTTGCATTTGTATGCAAGGCAAATAAAAGCCTTGTTCATGGCTCTGCCCGAAGAGTTAAGAGGCTCTGCAGACTATTTATATTTATGGCATTGCTGTTGAAAGTGCTTGGGAAGATGTACACCAGTTTGAAAATGTAGCACATTGAAATGGTTGTGCTTAAGTTTTCCAAGAAACCAGAAGCATTAAGTTTTCCAAATTCAAGCCAGAAGCATTTTAACATTGTTTTGATTACAGGAATATGTGCGAAAATTTGTTGACAATATGTAATTGACCTGACAATTCCTTATTTGCTTATTATTGCCTGAGAATGTTTCTTTTCCTAGAAAACAGTGAAGAAAAGCAGGGAGATGCTTTTATATACCCAAGTTCCTTTAAGTTCCATGTGCACATTACTGTACATACACCACCATGCCTGTCATCACCACTACTATACCAGCCTCAAAACTGTGGGACAGACCCACCACTGAACCCCCAGGGATCCCTTTTCTGGTCAGATAAGACAGAGCAGTGTGGGATGAAAGGAGAGGGAATCAAGTTTCATGAAGGGACGTGATTGGAAGTACTAAGCCACAGCGAGGGTCCAGAATTAATGTTTGCTGCCAAATTCTTGTTTCAAAGAGGATTTTTTTATCCTGTATGTGGGGAAACTGCTTGTTTTTCTACATATTTTATTAATCAATCAGATCTCCAGAACTTTTTGGCATCGTGTGAATTCTGCATAACTGATGCTCCCGAGAGAAGGAGGTAAATGGACAGAACTGTGGGGACATTTGTCCCGTTTATGAAATAGGATACCAAAAAACCGTCATGGGTGGAGGATGAATATGCAGAAATAAGTTGATTTTGTAGCTATAAGATTTATTTCATATCTAATTCAAAGCTTATTACAAAAATTACAGTTAGAGGCCATTTTTAATGGCAAGGTCTCATTGCTGCCAGTTTTCAGCTCACTATGGAGACTGATTCAAAATTTACATGCATACACATGTGGGTACACAGATGGTGAATTACAGATTTAACTCAATGGAGAGGCCAGGTGCTAAAAATACAAATTTGGGTAAAATGTGGAAGGAAGAACAGAATGAAAAAACTGACAGCTGTTTATTGTGTTGCTTTGACTAAATGTGACTCTTAACAGTCTGAAGAAGTAAGAGACCAGGCTAGAAAATGAAAAACTTGACAGAGGTAACAGTCTCTTGCAAAAGCCAGAGATATTCAAAGCTGACTACCTTATAATGAAGCTATCAGGTATGCTCTAGGTTTCTTAATCTTTTTTATGTGAAACCACATGGTGATGATGCTGCAAATACTTCCCTAGACATTTAAACTGGTGGGCTCCTCATTTAACAAGTACTTTTGTACAAGCCTGACCTCAGTGCCCACTGGGTGAAGGTTTATGTGGTTGCCTGGTGTACATACACAGGATCTAGATTTCAAGCACCAAGTACTGTAATGCCCTGTTTTTGGCCTGATCCAGCTGCTTAATGGCAATGGGAAGTTTCTTTTAAGATACCTTGGCCAGACAGAGGAAAAGGTAAAGACAGGGTTTTGTTTAAACTCTGATCATTCTGATTCAGTGAGGTCAAATTGCAAGCACAGCCTTGTGGCATTACCTCATTCCTAATTTTAAAAAATAGTGCTGCTCCAGCTTCTATCTCAGGGAAGCATTTATGATGAAAAGAGGTCCTTCAACATTTAATTCAACATATGTCTGAGCACAGAAGTAAACACAACCCTAAGCATGACCCTGAGAAGAAAAGGAATGTGCCATTGCATTTGTAGCTTGCAGACAAGAAAGCACAATGTCTCCTGGCAGTGCACAATGTCTCCTGGCCAAGAAAACATTTAGTGCCATGGTGATAAATGAGGCCTCTCCTTCTTTCTGACCCATCCAAAACATAGGTGGCTGGTCCAAGCTAAGATGCAGGGTCCCCAAAAAGCCAAAGGAAAGGCATGTCTACTGGACAATTTCTCCTGTCCCAGGACAGTTGCTTTAAGGTTGGTGCTGTCAGTCCACACGTAGCACAGCAATATTTGCTTCCCATACCAAAGGAACCTAAACAACTTTGCCCAGACAAGAGAAACAGCTGGGGTTCCATGTGCTCCGAGTCAGATACACCTCTGAAGAGGTTTGACTCCCAGCTGGCATCAGGCCACTGGTCTGAGCAGAAATGCCACAACAATGGAGAGAACCAGCAGGTGTTGCTTGTGTAAATTCTGTCCTAGTTACTAAGATTAATATACACTGTGCTATCTATTCCTGGCCACAGACCATGTTGACTGGTGGAAACAGGCCTGTGTTCTTTGTTCCCTCTCAAAGCAGATGTGGTCTCCAGGTCATATGGTGAGTGGGAAAATTGCTTGGGGGTGTGCCTACAAATATGAAAGGGATAAAAATTCTCTTTCAGCAGTTAGAGCTAGTTTGGATTCTCTGTGATGAAACTTCCAGAGGAAAAAAAACAGGCTGTTAGATCCTGCACTGAAGGAAAGGAAAAAGCCTGCCTGGGAATTGGTAAATGATCTGGGCAGAGCATAAACAGGCATTCACTAATAGGTCATGAGTTTGGTCACAAGTATAAATTATGTATTCCATGGTTTTGAGGAAGAAGGGAGGGTCAAGAGCTGCCAAAAAGTAGGATTTAGAAAACTTGATGAGCCAAAGCTTCACTTTGATCCTTTCACACATGGTGATTTGCCATGGCCAAAGGAGGGAGGCCCAGGGAACACTCATGATCTGTGGAGAAGACATGAACAGCTGAAGAATTGAATCAGAAATGACTTGTTGGTCTTTTGCAAGCGGGTGACATCTGGTAAAAATTAACTTGATCAGTGGGAAAATGAAATGCTATCACCAAGGAATACTGAAAAGACTGAAATAAACTTGCTTAATACAGTTAGGATTTTTCTATCAGAACAACTTTTCAAAGAATGACATCGCATTACTGACACTGAAATATTTTGCATAGTGACACTTTTTTTCAGCAAGCATCACACACAGGAGTGGCATTTCTGTCAGGGCAAGCACCCAAACAGGGGTCACAGCTCTGCCAGTCAGTCCCAGACTGCCACAGCCATTCAGACTGTCTCAAAGCTGGACATTTGGGACTTTTAAGGTACACAATTCCAACATATTCCAGTCATGTTCTAACTCCAGGACTGGGGACCCCAGAAGCATACAAGTTCCAGACTCCAACAGGAGACTCTTCCTGGGAAGCCCCTGGGAACTTACAGAATTTTCATTCTCTCTCCCTCTAAAGACCTAAATGGGTCTGTACAGCTGAGATATAACATCTCCCATTCCCCATCCCCCTGTGCTGCTGGCATGGAGAATGTAGAGAAATCTGGATTTGAGCCTAGGAAGAAGGGAGGGGTTGGAGAAGGTGTATTTTTTTATTACTATTATTATTTCTCATTATCCTATTCTTACTTGTGGTTGGCAGGAAATTAAAATTGAACTAATTTCCCCAAATCAAGTCTGTTTTGCTCATAACAGTATTTGGTAAATAATCTCTGTCTGTCCTTATCTTGTCACGTGAACTTTTGTGTATATTATCTGTGCCATGCAGAGTAGCTTTGGTGGGCACCTGCTGTCCAGCCAGGGTCAACCCACCACACTTTGTTCTGTTATGTGTGGGTCACTTCATGGAATCTGTGCATATTGAGCAACCAATAGTCAGCCATAACGTGAGCAGTCATTAACTGGAACAGAGGTGGGCACAGTGAGACCAGGTTTCCTCTCCTGAAAATCACCCAGCTCCCCAGATAAATGCAAGTCAGTACAGAAGACAACAACTAATGAGCATTTAAAGCAAGTGAGAAGTGGTTTCTGAGCTTCCTTTCTTCTGCTGATGACATTCAATCAAGGACAAACATTATGAGACATTATAGGAGCTGGAGGGAAAAGCTTCCGTACCAGAAGAAAATTTGTCTATGGGACAGTCAGTCTGCTCAATCACTGTATATTTTGCTAGCTGAACTAAAGGGCTTTTTTTGCTCTTACATTCAAACGTGGAGTGGATGTAGCACCAATTATGCAGTCAGGCACCTGTCAGTATATCTATGTGCCAAACACATGGATTGGACAGTGGAATTGGACCCAATTTGCAGTTGTTAAAAAACAAATAAAATAGAATTTTGCATTAAATCCACCACACAAGCCAGTCTGGTTTCATAGGAGCATTATTTAATGAAGGATAGGAAATATACAGTGTTCTTTGGGTGGCATCATAGCTAATGTTGAATCTGGGAGATTTTTTTAGGAGTGGATCTGATGTTGCAAAATTGGAGATTTTTAAAAGAGACTTGAGACTTCCCATCCTGCTTCTGCAGCACACCTCAACAAGGTATTTGTAAACATCAATCAAACATTACATGCTTGATTAGCACCTTAGTAACATGACTGAGTTACTGGAGGCCTCTAGAAATTGGACTGGTAACTTTTATTGTTGTAGTCTTCACTTTCTATGAGCAAGGGTTGTATCTCTGAAGAAGTTCCTCCTCCTTTTTTCTTCTGGCAGGCCCTGATGAGCCCTGTGAGCACAGCAGTAATGATGCCTCCAAACACAGCTGCTCCAACCAACCAAGCCCAGATCTGACGGGCTTGCTGAAGATAGGGTGTCAAAAAGTCTTGGAAAGACTGAAGGGCTTGAAAAATCAAAGAGAAAAAGAAAGATCATTTTACTTGATGCAATGTGTTGTCAGTTTATGGAAGTTCTATAATAGATAATACTGGAAGGCTGAGTATGAAGAGGCAAGAGTAGTAGAAATTATCAGAGAGCCACAAATAGTTTTAAACAAATCTCTTCAGCCCTGGTAGTCTATTTCTCAATCTTCATGTCCAACGCTGGCACAGAGTTCTCTGTCCCCAGTGTTCCTCACAGTTTTGTCAGAACTTCAGACTGTAACCCAAGAAGTTTGATACTGTATGAGCAAAGGTCCTGCTAGCTCAGCATCCTTTGGCAACAATAACTGAGGCAGGACACTAGATAGAGCTTAAGAAAAGGTCATCTATTACAATGCCTTCACAAAATACTTACCCAGCCTACAAAAAATTTGCAGGTCAGGGATTTCCTGAACCAGATGTTGTGTTATTGTGTGTAATAGTCATTGGAGGATTTTTTTTTCTCTTTCTATCATCTTTTCAAGATGCTCTTTGAACTTCTACCACAATTTTAGCAGCAAAAATATCCCTGTCTTTACTACATATTGAGTGGGGAAAAAAGTTTCCATTCACTAATTGTGAACCTGCATTCCACTTGCTTTGACAATTCCCCTGTAGACAACTATTCCACAGTAAACAACTATTCTGTGGTCATTCTGCACAACAAATCCTCTTTCTCTGGTGAATCCAGATGATCAGCTGTCAGATAATCAGCTGCCTTCTTGCTTTGTGATATGAATTTGTTCATCTTGCTATAGCTTAATGAATTATGAAAACCCTGCCATACAGGGTTCTCACTTCACAGCAGAGGCTGGAAAGAAACCTGTCCAAAATGCATCCAACAATGTGCTGGCTTGAATTTGAAAAATAGGAATACTTGTCCACTTGAGCCAAGGAGGATTTGGAATCCACATCTCCCAATTATTAGCTCTAAGACCATTATTAGCAGTAATTAATAGCTAGTAGGAAAAAGAAAAAGCACCTCTATGGGCACCTTCTCTAGAAACTCCCATGGTGGTTTATTTCTGAATGCTCTTTGTGCATCTGGACTGATTTAGATGTACTGAACCATATCTAGAATGTTGTACCCCCACAAATGCTGTAAATGTCTTCCTGTTATCTTGCATTTTCACTGGTGCCCAGAAAACAATCCATATATCCTCTTGGGTCATTGTACTTCCAAGAATATGCTGTTACATGCATTGTGCTTTGAAAAGACGCTGCCTCCCAGGGCCTGGCTAAGGGATGTAGCCCCGAAGCTGCCTGATTTGGTGTGGCCCCCTGACTACCCTCTATTAGTATTCCAGGTGGATAGGGGTGAGACTGAAGGAGAAGTAATCTTAAGGGGCTTCAGGGCAGTTAAAGGAGTTCAGATAGTATTCTCCTTGATTCCTTCAGTACTAGGGGAAAATACTGAAAGGAATAGGAAAACTCAACAGATCAATACACAGCCAAGAGGTTGGTGCCATAGGTGGAATTCTGGGGTTTCTGTCTGGGGTGTCTTTTACAGCACCAGGCCTGCTCATGTTAGATGGGGTACACCTGAGTCAGAGGGAGAAAAGAATCATGGGCCAGGAATTAGCAGGGTTGATAGAGAAGACTTTAAACTAGGTGTGATAGAGGAGTGGGATAGTTGGCTTCTGCCATTTCTTGTGTGTTTGTTGTTCACTGGTTGTGTACCTCTGGGTGTTCACAAGAAATACCTCTGACTTCCACAATCAATACTAGAAAGATGAGCTAGGGGAGATTCAAGTTATGGAGTCCCTCAGTCAGCTTTAAGGCATAGTTACTTGTCTTTGTAGTGGTGAAAATTTCCCAGCTCCTACAGATTTCATCAGTCTCCTCATTATTACAACTTGGAAAATCTCTTTTAATGGAAAGATTGTCAAGCACTGGAACAAGCTGCAGATGGAAGTAGTAGAGTCACCACCCCTGGAAGTGTTCAAAAATCATTTGGGTGTGGTGCTAGGGTATAGTTTAGTGGGCTTGACAGTGCTGGTGTTATGGTTTGACTTCATGATCGTAGAAGTCTTTTCTAATCTAAATGATTCTGTAATTCTATAAAACTCTTCCCACTGGGAGAGGGAGATTTTCTGGGCAAAAGTCAAGACTGCATCTGTAAATTTATCTGTTTTCATTTCTGAAAAAAAAAGGAAAAAAAATTAAAAAAAAAATCTTAGTCCAGGTGGTGAAATATAGGTCTTGAAACAACTCTTAGCAGAGTAACTTCTTTTGACAGCTATTGTTAGGTGGTGCCGTTAATCTTCCAAATCTCTGTTACTGATACTGACTCATGTTTGTTTTCAGGCAGCCATGCAGGTTTTGGTCATTTTACAGCTCATGGTTTTCATGTCAGGGAAAGCTGGGTGTCTGCTACAGCTTCTGCTCAGAGCAGCTCCCCAGTAGCTACACTGTGACATGTGCCTTGGAGTCCTGAGGGATGGATTTCCATACACACTGTTTGACACCACTTCTGCTTCAGCACTGTCATATATATGAAAATAAATGAAGCTGCAATTAAAACTCTGTACTACACAGATTTGCTTTGCAGTGGAAAGCAGAGCTACAGGCACCAGTTTTTCCTCAGGGACACAACAACAATATAATTTAGCATTAAAAAGCCGTTTTGTCATTGGATTCTTTCCAAGTTTTATTTCTTGTAACTAGCCTCACCACACTCTTTGTAATCCTACTTCATCTCTTCTAAGTTGTTGGTACTGTAACTCAGAACTGCAGCTCTTCACAGAGTCATAGAATTGTCAACATTGGAAGAGACCTCCAAGGCCATCTAGTCCACCTGTCAACACAGAACCACCAAAATTGCCCCCAAACCACTTTATTCAAGAGCAAACAAGACAGATTTTGAGAATAGAAATGAGCCAGATCTTGTGTGCTCATTCCTCATTCTGTCTTGTTGTCTTCCTTTGCCTTACCTCTTCTTCCTTATCTGAAAGATCTGCAGAAATACTGCCTTTTCTTGATGACCCAGATCTTTTTTACTGACTTTTTTTTTCTTTCATAAATGTTTCCTACTTGACCAGTACTTCCTGTTTGCCAATCACAGACTTTCTCTTCTCCTAAAGAAAAGTCTGTATTTATACACTGGAGTGAGAAAATCTGTGTCTGTAATTTGAAAGTCCAATCATTTTGCATTTGTAACCAGTTTTTCCCTTCAGATAAGAAATAGCTTAAGCTTGCTTCTTCTCAGCAAGATTAACAAGGGGTTGAGCGACATCTGAGGATTATCTGGGCTTTCTGAACAAGGTTGAATTTCATTCATTGTGTTGATCTTCCAGAATAATTAAGGAACTACTTTCCTTACCTCTGTTAAAAACATGGGCAGAATTTAATAGGATTTTCTTTTTCTGAGGACTATGTGCTCCCATGGGAAAAAGCAAGAGTCCAAAAGGCAACAGAAATTAATTATTGGATGGTAAGTATTTTACCATTTCCTTCCTCTTGCAGTACAATTTCAGGATCCAGAATTCCTGAAAGTCATGATATTTGCCACTTATGTCTGAGTTGTACAATTCTAGCAATAAGAGGAGTTTAGGAAACTAATGTCTGATTAAAAAATATGTTTATGTGTTTCTGGTCTTGATCTGGCTGTTTCATGAGCTTATATTCCAGCACCTGGACTAAGTATTTTCTGCATCTCATTCCCCAGTCTGTCCATACATCCAGGACTGTCCCATCTCAGGTGCAGAATCTTACACTTCCCCTTTTTTGAACCTTATATGATTAGTGATTGCTCAGTCCTCTAATTTGCTGAGGTCTCTCTGCAGGGTCTCCCTGCCTTCAAGGGAGCCAACAGCTCCTCCCAGTTTTGTATAGTCTTCAGATTTGCTTAGTATCACTTCCAGTCCTGTGGCCAAGTAATTTATGAAGATGTTGAAGAGCACAAGACTGAGGATTGAGGCCTGCAGAACCCACTAATGAGAGGTCCTCAGTCTGATGTCACCCCATTCCCCATAACCCTTTCTGACTGACCCATGATCCATTTGCTCACCCATCACATATATGAAACCAGAAAAGTGAGAAAAGCAGGTGCAATTAAGGATTATATTCAGGAAAAAATCTGGAATTAGAAGGATTTTTTTATCTTCTCATATGACAGACATATTCCAGGTTATAGGCAACAAATTTTACATTTCCACTTTTACCCAAAATTATGATGTTACCTGGTTCTTGCAGATATTCATAGTCATACCCCAGCTCTCTTGAGGGTTTAAAAAATTCTCCATTTCTGTAAAGAGGGATGAAGGGGACCATGTAATTTTCTCGATTGTGCCCAATTGGTGCATTAGCTGCTGGATATACTTCTAGCATGGGCCTGTGTCTTCTTAACCATCGTTCAAAAATGCTGTGGAAGAGAAAGCATGCTAATTAATGATGGGAATTAGCAGAATTTTTCTTCTTGAAGATTAGAATATAGTGATGGGGTTTTTTAAAATGCTGGAGACAGAGTTGCATGCAACGTCTTGTATTTGTGTGTGTAATGCTTTCCAAATTTGGTGTTATCCACTTCAGTGCTGAGTTCCTATGCAAGCCTACAAAAAGAAAATGCCTGTGCTGCTGCAAAGAGTCTGAATGTGCTTTTAAATTCCATAAATGTGAATCACTTTCTTTCTGTGCTCAGCAGTTCATGGGGTTGTGAGGAATAGAGAGAAAAGGATTAAAGACCTCACTCCTTCCTCCTCACTCTCAGAAACATTTGTAGCTAGTTGTGAATGGTCTTGTTTTGAGCTGCTCTGTCCTGTTCCTCTTCCTCTAATTTCTTAGCAAGGGTTTTCAATGAAGTATGAGTTACATCATGATCCTTTGGACATCACCAGAGGAGTGGAAACATCTGAGGAAGAAGTGATAAGCTGACAAAGCAGGTCAGCTGTCAGTAAAGTGTCTTTCTCCAGCCAGAGCTTCTTCATTGACCTTATTGTTGGCACTGTTGTTCAACACTCCTTTCTCCCAGCTGCTGTGCAGCTTTATTTTACCTCTTCTTAAATATGTTATCCCAGAGGCACTGCAGTGTCAAGCTTTGGCCAGTGTCAGGTCTGTCTTGCAGCCAGCTGAAACAGTTTCTGACGCCTTCTGACAGAAGCCAACCCTGTAGCCCCCTAATTGCCAAAACCTTGCCATGTAAACCCAATAGAAGATGTTCCCGACACCTCCAGCCTCAGCTGCTCCATTCCATATGTATCTTCCAAAATTTCTTCCATTAGCTCTCTGTCAGCACAGGGCTGTGTGTCTGCTCTTTAACTTGAATGCAGAAAGCTTAAAGGCTGCAGCAAGGGAAGTATATAGTGGCATTTTCAACTTAACTACTGAATGTGTTTGGAAAGCAAAATTAAGAACCTTCCAAAACATTCTCAGTTCTCCTCCCTTTGAGCTTTTTCTGGTCAACTCTTCACTTTCAATCCTCAAATCCTTTCTCTGATCCCTTTTTGTTTATTCACCTGAGTGTGCCAGGATGGAGGGAAGGTGGAAAAGTGATGCAGGGCAAGCAGATGCAGGTATCTTCTGCATGAAGGAAGAGGACTCCATACTAAATCCAGAGATACTGGTGAGAGGTTATTATCAACATCAGGCTCAGGAAGGGATCACTGGATTCATTTATCAGTTATAAGGGATAGAAATGGTCTAAAGAGACTTGCAAATTGTGCTTTAATGGAGATCTTAGCTCAACATTTGCTCCTCCCCAACACTAGCCACTGACCGGAGGACGTGGACTTCCCTCCCCTGTTCCCCCCCAGGGACTGTTCAGGGATTCAGGTTATCTCAGAAATACAGTCTCCAAATGCAAGTGCTCAGGGGTATGAGGATCTCTGCAGGTTATCAAGGAATTCTGCCAGCAGATTTCTACCTCTTATCTTTGGGCAGAAATATTGAGAAACACTCTGCATAGCCCACCAAATTAAAGCCCTCTCATACTCATCAAAATAGATGTAGGGCCAAAATCTTAGTTCTCTTTTTAGGATCAAAACCTCCAATAAATGATAACATGATTGTGATCATACACCTTGTCTACCCTTTACAATGCAGGTATTAATTTTGATTAAAATCTTCATGTCTCTCTTCTGCAGTTAATTTCATCAATCCTGTCTGGAAAAACTCTTATCTGAATAATAATGTTTAGTTGAAGCTTTCAGATGGATAAGTTTAAACAATATGAAGACTTCAGCTGGCATTATCTCAAGAAAGTTTGAACAGAAACTCTGTAATCTTTGGAGAACAGCATGAAGAAATTCAGTAATCACTAAAAATGACATAGAATATAAAGGAGTAATTTAGCTTGAGGAGAGGTGAGATGTGGGGAAATGTTGTACTCTAGTCTTTTCCCTGCCTGGCTTTTACTCATGCCTTGGATAAAGTGCCCTGACTATCAGAGCCTTCTTTTCCTAGCAGTTGTAGATGGGAGCTGAGATAGCTCTTCTCAGCACATTTAGAGGTGCGGAGATTATGGTTGTGGGAACATGATAATAATTTAAGAAGGCAGAGGTAGGACTTGGATCAGGCTTTTAATGTCTGGTGATGATCTGTACCCTAACTTTGGAATGCTCAATCTGAGGTACTTCCTGGGGCCTGATTTTTAGAAAATGCTGAGCAGTCACAATCTGAAAATTCAGAGGGCTGATGAGCGCACGGTTCAGAGCTAAAACTCATTGTTTGCCTGTAATAGCTTTGCAAGAGATGCCCTGAAAGTCAGCATCCTTACTGCATGAATTAAGTGTTGCTGTTGCATAAGATGTTTTAATAAGAATCCTTAGGCCAGTAATCTTTCAAGGAATGCAAATGCAAAACATTTCCATGGAAATGAACATATGTACTTTTGGATTCCTTCATTTGCAGCGTGGCTCCCACATGAGGTATCAAACTTTGCTTAGCAGTAGCAGGAGCATTGAATTGCCTGCCTTTGCAGCTGATCTTTAGGTTCAGATGTGATCATATGCCTCTAAATCCTGATGTGATGAGTTTTGCTGATGCACACAGTCATGTTGCACAATTCATTGAGTTATTTGGGAACAGTTCTCTCCATTAGCTGGCACAAGATCTTATAATCTTGGCTGAAATCTCTTTCATTGGACATATCTGTATATCACCATAGAAATCTCAGAAACATTCTTTAAAGCTTTAAGAGTCACATTTTCTTTTACTTCACTCAGAACAGCTAGGCATGTGCATTTATCTTTTAGTAGTCTTTGGTTTTTTGATTTTGGGTTTTATGTGACGCTTTGAAAGATTAGGATCATATTCTGCTTGCTATTAAAATGATTGGATGAAGTTGCGTTTATTATTTCAATTTAAAGGCTTGTTCTCAGCTTGTTCAGTAAGATAGACTCAAAACACTATTTTCTCCTGGCCAGATAATGCATGGTGATTTGTATTTTCAAGAGAGTGTTCATGGATTTTTTAAATTTTGTGTGAGAAAATTGACAGATGTAGTATATCAGTAATATTTTTACATGTACATCATCTGTTTGTATTCCTCCTTTTAAAGGGGGCACTTTTGGGGGCACTGCCATTTCCCTTCCTGACTCATATATTTTAAGTCATGGAAGAAGAACCTTACTCTTGCTTTTCAAGACTCCTGACTCATATTTTAAGTCATGGAAGAAGAACCTTACTCTTGCTTTTCAAGAACAGTTTCCCAGCCTAATGGAAAAAGAAAACTCCCAATGACATCCAGCTGGGGAGAAAAACCCATAGACAGGGCACAACTTCATCTGTATTGGTAAACTACAAATGGTTCTCCTTGGGCACCATAAGCCATTTCATATCAGAGAGTTACATTTCATGACTCCCCAGCCAAGTCCATTAACTCTCTTAATACATTTTTAAGGAAAACTGAAATACTGAAGTAGCCTATGGCTTTTGCTGTTAGCCAGGTAGTGACACTGGCACAGTGCTCCTGTCCTTGGGGACTTAATTGAAAAGATTTGGGCCAAAAAAAAAGTGTATTTGGAGAAAGTAATCATGCTGTCTTTTGTTTCAGAGTGACCACTAAGTCAAACATTGTAGAATACCTTTTTCTTCAAATAAGGTGCTTTCTCCAGCCCTGACTATATTTAAGGCAGTTAGCATCAAGTGTTCTCTCTGTCATGCAGGGCTGTCCTTTCCTGAAGGCAGAGAGAACACATCAGAACAGCTATGATGGATCACTGCAATTCTTCCATGTGCCTTGATCTACAAAGACAGTTGTTTAATCCAATAACAGGCAGGTGGTTTCCATGACACAAAGAAATCAGTGTTCCCATCATCAGATGTTGATCTGCTTACAGTTGATTGAAGTTTTTCTTTTCTTCCCCTACGCAGTCATGTAAGTTATTTCCCTTTAGCATCTTGAAAATATGTGGTTGTTTCCTGTTCTTTTCTCAGGAGCTGCAGCCTTGGAAGAGCTTAGGTCTGCAAAATTAATGCTACATGCAGAGAGACAAAATGCTGAGGTAATTAGCTGGTCCCTTCATGGAGTGACAAAGCTCCTGGTAGAAAAGCCAGGTTTGTGGCAAAGCAGCAGACATTAACTCCCTCAAATTGTTCATTATCTTGGCAAACCACTGCTCTTATATTCTCTTCATATGAACCTCTGCATCCTTTCCTGGACCTGAGAGCCTAACAAAGCAGGAGCATGAGGTAAGGGCATCTTCAGGGGCATTTTATTCCATACTGCCTCCCTTTCTTGACATAATTTAACTAAAGGTAACAAAAGGGACATCTAAAGTTCAGATCAGGCTCTGCTATATCCAGTCTCCATACTAATTGTGCAAAAAAAAAAAAAAAAAAAAGAGTACTGGACATAAGTTTAGTGAGAAGGAGAGAAATCTCTCTGGCTCCTGCAGAAGTCTGGTTGGTTACTTTTTCTTTCTCAGCATCTAGACAAAGAGAGCAAGCAGATCAGTAGCTATTTGTATAGCTGGAAGTGATATTTTCCAGAGGCTTTTTGAGCATTGCAATTTCAGCTAGACTGGCATCACTCGGGAGATGTTGGCAGTGCTGTGGAAGCAGATGGGATGTGAGCGTGGTGGGAAGACAAGGCGGGATAAATGGAAGAAGAGAAGAGCTAACCAAAAGTTGTCAGGAATTTTATTCAGAGAATGGAAATGGAAAGAACCTGGCCTAACAGCAATAAACCATAAATCCTTGAGGATGATAGGTCTACCTAGAAGGGTCACAGGCAATCAAAGCTTAAGAAATAGAAATTTAAAACATGGAAAATAAGTAAATTAAATAGAGGTTAGTCTCCTGATAGCCCTAATACCCTTTGTATTTCCTCCCCAGCAAGCAAAGTTGACTTGAAAAGGGTAGTTTTTATTTAAAAGCATTGGGTAGATTAAAAAATAATTCTGTCTAGATTAGAGAAAATACTGTTTGCATTTGGAAAACTTTTTCCTTCTCTTGAAGAAATCAAAGTGCCCAAACTGAATGTCCTAAATAAGAGGTCTAAGAACTGAAAGAGATTGGAGAATAATTTGAATTTTGGAAGATGCCCTGTCTCACATTTAGTGCTCAGAGAGGCTCAATCTCTCTGAAATGCATTTCCAAAGGAGAAATTATTTTGTAGTGGGTGTAGCATCAAAGTAATTACTAGATTATGATAATCAGCACCCTATGCAAAGGTTATTTTTGTCATAGGAAACAGAATTTTAATATTGTAGAATGCATTTAGACAACTGTAGATTAAAATAAGGCTCAGGTTTATATTTAAACCTTGGAAAAATTGATCATGGGGCATGATGAGTTCACTGTCACTTAAGCTCTGATTCAGTCACAAGCCATGTTTGATGCAGAAATAGCTAAGGAAGGTAATCAGGTCAGAGGATTCCCAAAAATCATAAAGGCAAAGAATATTTTTCTTGCATATTGAAAAATTCTTAGAGTCTCTTGCAGTCTCTTTATTCTACACAAAACAGGCAGTGAGTAAAAATAACTGACCTAAATTCATACCAGACACACTGTAGGGGAATGGGACCTCAGTTGTGGGGCCAGTTTATACCAAACTGTGGAACCTCTAAGAGTTAGGTTATACCACTGCAAAGCATGGAGTCTTGATTTTATTTAAATTTTTTCTGTATATCTGTATATGGGTCACTATAATTGCTGATAAAACTGCTGATATGCTTAATACTTGTGTGTACCAGCTCTAATAGGTTCCAAGGTATTGGTATGTGGTAAAAGGTAATAATGATGCCTACCTGGTAGGTAGATGCTTTGTCAGTTTAAATTTTTCATTCAGGGAAAATATACTTAGCTTTTGCAAAACATTTTAGTGTGAGATGGTGAAAATTAAAGCCACCTATAAAAGACATAGATATATCACTTCTATTTAATTGTGTATAAATAGAATTAAGTGGGTTTTTTCATTCTGCTCCATACATACCAGGTTATACAAAGTGAAATTGAATGAGCCATAGTGGAAAATTAATTTAAAAACCCCAACACACAAACCCACCTTGGTTTAATGAGTGGTGGGAAAATAGGATTGATTTGAGGATGATTTAAAAAAGGCCACCAATATATATTTTCTTACTGAAAATATGAATTCATATTATTTTATGAATAATATATGCAATATGATTATAACTAATGAAAGGATGAGCCAAGAAATAACTGGGTTTATGCTGCCAGTGGGAAATACCAGGCAGAGTATAAAAGCATTGCTGTATGTAGGCTGGGTTCCTTCCTACTCTTCCAGATAGTGTTGTGCACTCTGAAAAAGATACTGCTCACAGGAAGGAAATCTTAAAATCTAGAACAAGCAGAGTAAAAAAATAAGAGTTGGCATTTTTCTTTATCATTTTTCAAAGCGTCCTTTTAAGGGTCATTTCCCAAGTGTGCTACCACAGACATGAGCAGAGGTACTCTTGACAGAGTGTAAGAGAAGAAACCAGACCTTAAATATCCATTTCTAAGATTGAGCCACCTCAAAGGCACTGGTTCATAGTGTAAACTGTCCCTTCAGGAAGATTTAACAAAAAAATTAATCCAGTGTGTTTTACCTTGTGATGAGGGACAGATGGAGAGAGGTGAAGGGGGAAGAAGAGGGTTCAGTTCCTCTGTATGAATTTCTGCCATACAACAAGGAACAAGAGGGTGTGCCCAGTGGGAGGACTACAGTCACCTTATGGTGAAGGCTCATGGTCATTCTGGGTCCTTTGCACTGCAGGGGACACAGTACAGATTTTCTTCTACCCCCTTGTCCTCACTTTCCTTGTAAGCATTTGCACAACCATGCCATAAGCAGGAGTAAGGAAGTGCTTTGGTTTAAAACCAAACCTCCCCTTTATTTTCATTTGTTCTGGGATAGTTTAGGTGAGATAAAGCCATGGATCTGATTCATTATTCTTTTGTGTGATGGCCAGTACCAGCACAAGGGAGAAACTGAGGTGAGCATCTCTGGGTAGCACTTCTTATCAAGCAGGACTTTTCTTCTTCCTAACCTATGTGCTAGGTCAAACTGGCTTAAAGCAACATGGAAATTTTGCTCTTTGTTTCTCAATAGCCTGATAAACATGTGCCTCAGCTGAGCCTGCACTCAGTATTAACCACTCAGCTGCTAGATGTCTGCTTTGTAATGCACTAATAAATTTGTCAGGTTCAAATCCAAAGCCGTGTCCTTTGTTGTGCCAGGTTTGACATAGAGACTTTAATTCCTCATCTCCAGTTGTGAGATGAGATGAGGTCAGACTGACTATGCCAGAAGGAATACAGAACATTGTTGCTTAGAGCTCATTTATACAATTTATTTCAGTATCATAAGATGTGACATGCTGTAGAAGAAATCTGGCAAGCAACACGTATTTGAATTTGGAAAGAAAAGAAAAAGGAAATAAATTGAAGAAAGCTGAAATGCCAGCCCAAGGACTGTGATTACACAGTAGTCATCACTTTAAAAGTTGGCACTAGTCAGCTCGTATTGCAAAGTCACCTCAGGTAATTCCCATCCCAAGCATTTGGGAGAAAGATTGGTGCTTCAGTCCTGGAAGAGGTGCTGATGCTTAGGTTGTAAAGTCAAGGCACTGTACTGTTTGCCAATGTATGCAGTTATATTGCAGTATTCTTTTTTGTTCTTTTTGTTTTAAGTTGGCTAAAGACACTACAGGGACTCTCAGGAAGGTTGTAAACAAATTACACCATCATAATGCAAGTGTCTGATTAAAAATTAAGATGCTGCCCTCAGTTATTGTGAAAGCCCATCCAAAGCCTTTGAGGCTCTGTCCCCCACTGGTGAATCACTGCTGAGGATTGCCCTGGGTTACAGTGCTTTTTCTGTCTAGTCCCAGCTGCTGGAGAACATCCAGGGGCTTCCATCATCAATTCCAAGCTGCAGCTTGCAGCAAGGATCTTTGGACAACTTTGCCTCTTCCCCAACCTTTGTAGTACCTCTGTGAAGTTACTCCTGTGCCAGTCCCTGGGCCAGCCACCAGAGACACCTGTGCATGCATGCACACCTGCATGTGCCTGCTTGTGGGTGAGGCAGCTGCAGGTCAGGGGCTTGGGTTAGTGACTACATTGGGTGCCTAAGGCCAGTTACTGGGGAACGTAGGCTGTGTATGTATATATCTTTATATAGATGTATATTTTCCCATAACAGGCTTTCATCATGGTCAGCCAAACAGGTAAAGAGGATGACGCTGTTGGTGCTGTTGGAATTTTGTGTGAGTGCTGCATTTTTTGCATTGATCTGCATATCTGGTCAAGCATGTTTGCATATATGCGTACACATATATATACACCTAGTGTGCGTGTGTGTGTGAGGTTGGGAATACATTCTCAACCTCAGTACTGGTTGCACCCAAGAGCATGAAGCTGTGGTAGCCATAGCAGCTTGGGCTTCTAGATTTGTCAACACTTAAAAGATAGACTTGCATGAAACAGAAAGAAAAGAGGATGTTTTAGCCTGGCAGAAATGTCTTCCCACATAATGGAAGACACAGCAGTGCTTCTGATTTTTTTTCTCAGAGCATGTATTCCCCATGTAGATCAATTATATGCATCTGAAAGATGAATATTCATTTTCAGGAAAGATCTGGCCTACTTCATTTTTTCCCTTTTTTCCCATCTTCTGAACCAAAAGTGGGGATTTTTTTTTGTGGACTTGAGTGGAATAGACCACCTGAAATATGGAGGCACAACGTGCAGATGACATAAAGCCCCTTCCTTACTCAGCAAGATTGATACTAGTTACAGGCTGTCTCCTAAAGTACCATTCTCTGAGTGAGGTATAATAGCATACACTATGCTGTCCCCTTCCCACCCACTACACAGTTCCACCAGAGCTGGGCAGCCATGTGACACCTGAGTATCTTGGCACAGCTCTGCTTCATGGATCTCACTACAAGCATTTCATCTCCTTTGTTCTCACTGCACAAACTGGATGTTTGGAAAGTGTCAGATAAAGGAGACAAGAGGGAGAGAATTGACAAGGGTGTAGTCCCATGCAACCAATTCCACCTAAGAGAAAAGCAGTGCCACTTTGCCTATGCCCCAGTTTCTTGAAAGCCTTAAAGTTACTGCAGCTGCTGCATTCATAGAATCATATCATATCCTGAGTTGGGAGGGACCCACAAGAATCACTGAGTCCAACTCCTGGCCCTGCACCGGACATCCCCAAGAGTCACACCATGTGCCTGAGAGTGCTGTGCAAATGCTTCTTGAACTCGGTCAGGCTGGTGCTGTGATCACTGCCCTGGGGAGCCTGTTCCAGTGCCCAACCACCCTCTGGGTGAAGAACCTTTCCCTAAACTAGGGAATTGTTTCCTGAGCTTCTCCTTTTTGAACCTAGATCTTGCCTGACACAGTTCCATGCCATTTATGAGATATTTTTAAATATTTTCCCTACCAAGGTGGTTTAGAACTTTTCCCCTTAATCTATCAAACACCCTCAACACGTCTGTAGGACTAAGTGAAGAGAAGGGTCTTCATACTTTCCATCTGAAACTTTTCCTCTTTATGTGAAACAACTTGAGCTTCCACAGGTATTTGAAGAAGATGCAATTAGATTTCTCATTGATGCTTTGCATGCTTATTTGGCTGCAGAGGGCAATATAGCTTCCCCTCATTGCTCCAATAATCATGTAGTCCTCCAAGTGTTTCTCTCCTAGAATAAAAAGTGTCACCAGCTCCTCAAGCCTCTGTCATGAAAAGAAGCTGCTCAAGCACCAGACTCCTGCAGAGCATTCAGATAGAATGATCTTGAGCAGAGATGACTGCTATCTGTTCCTCTTTCAGAGAGGGTTGCTGAAGTCCTGCACTTCTATTCCCCATTTGCTATCATTTGGTTTCATTGCAAACTGCTTTACCCTTCCCAAGAAAGTCATGAAGCTACCTGAGGCTTCAGTTCCACTGCATGTAAGTCTGGGCTCCCCTGCCACAAAGCTTAACAAGCTGAGCAGTCCTGTAACCTACTTTCCCAGTAAAGAAACCTTACTGAAATATTACTGTTTTTTTGCCTTCTCAGAAAACTGGGTAGGATGAAACAACAAGTGCTAAGCCCACCTTTGATCAGTTGCTGTTATATTACCATGCACCGAGCTTTATTTCTACTAAAGAGGAAGATAATGGATAAGCCAAGCTTTACACTAAAGACAAGAGCTGAGTGTTGGAAAAAGTGTGTAGGAATCTCTGCAGAGGAATGTCCATATTCTCTAGCGTAGGACTAGGTAGTGACTTTGCCTAACCCAGTTATTGGCAAAATAATCTAATTCCTGTGGGAGCTTGTTCTGTACCTCTGCTGGAAAGAATTGAATTTAAATGAGGATTAGCTGCACTGAGATTCCATCAGATACCTGATCTAAACTCTGTTGCTTTTCTTAGTCAGGTCAGCCTTTGTTTAACACCAATGTTGTAAATGACTTTTCTGAGGTACAGGAGAGAAATTCTTGTTCCATAAATAGCTGTCATCATGTATGTTGTTTCACCCCTTACTGACAAACCAGAGCAATGTTTGGCTAGAGATATTTGTTTTCTATTCAGATTTAGGTCTCCAATACTGTCCAACAAGCACTGCAAACCCCAGGTTACAGATGAGACATAATGGGGTGTCCTGTGTGTTTGGTAAATAAGGAAATAGAAATGCAACCAACCATGTGCTGCATCAAAAATAAAAGTTACCATTTGATGGAATGTATATCCTGTGCTAAAATTTTCAGATTCATTTTTGCCATGGTTTGTTGCTAACACAAAAACATCACTTGAAGTCAGAGATAGTAAAAATGCAGCTGCTCCAAAGTTTAATAACTACTTTTCCCTGAAGACAAAGATAACAAGCAGATTAAAATGGTTGGCTGTGAAGGTAGCTGGACTGACACTATAGAACCTGCTTTTGTACTTGCAATTCAGTTCTTTTGAGACTTAAATATTGTCATTATTGAAGTTCACAAGGGCGTATAATACATAAATCACATTTATGGAAGTGAAGTGATAATTTCTCTTGATGAATAGGAGGTAGCTACATGTGGGTGAGAAAAGTACCATGTTTTCTGGTGATTTTTTACAATTTGAACAATTACATCAGCTGTTATTGCAGAAGTGCTGCAGGAAGGAAATGCTAGTTGTCTGTATCAGAGCTTATTTTGATTGCTGTGCCACAGGGAGCTTCCTTCTCCTCCAGCATTAAGAGAATAGGTGAAGACTAACAATGCAGATCTTGTGAAGTTTCAAGGCAGTGTAACCTTTCCTTTTAAAAACCAGTAATTATTTGCAAAATATGTGGTGTATGAAGTAATCCATTCAGTAATTGTGTTGGTTGAACTAAAATATTGCAGTAAGATTGATATGAAACCTGCACTTTAAATGGGACTCTTTGAACTGAACCTGCTATATAATAAATTTTTATGAACAGAATGGATCATTACAAACATGTAGCCTGAATAATGACATGGCAGGTGAGATTGCCAAATGCTGTATTTCACATATGATGCAGAAATGTCTGTTTAACCTTTCTCTGGTCATTCCCCTAAAGCAAGGTGGAGCACAGCACTATAGGTTATATGTATGCTTAATCAATAAAAAGAATATTTATCTCCAGAGCCTGATCCTTGTCATTATTTCTCTCTGTGTCTGCTTCTGTATGGTGTACCTGTGGATATCCAGAGGACTTATTTTATGTTACTTTAAATGCAGGTGCACCCTCAAATGTACTACATATATTCAGTCCCCCTCTGTCCACTGGAGGAGGGAACCTGTACTCCTTCACTTTTGCCTCTAGCCATGGTACATGTTAGATGACAGGTGATGTGGCCCTCCAAGGCTGCTCTTGCATCCCTTTGGGTGCTTTGCAATTGCAACTGCTCAGACTTACTGAAATAGATGTTAGAGGCCAGCTCAGTATCTTGGTGTATGATTTGCCTTTCAGCCCCAGACACAGCGATATCAAAGCAGAGATACTGGGAAGCTGTTTCTCAGCAACACCCCATCCTTCCCACTTACACTCTGCTTTCCATGGATATATTTATGTGGTATTTCACAGGAGATGTGAACTCACTCTGCCCACATACTGAGCCCACTTTGAGTGAGTCAGCTCCATCAAACAAGCTGAGTAGCTCTGGGTAACATGCTACAAAGCCTGAGAGGTTAGGAGGGAAAGGTTAGCAGCTCTGCTTGGTGCCAAAAGAGGGCTTGTGGTAACAGAGGGAGCATGTGTCCTCCTGCACATTTGTAGACATCCCCAAGGGGAACAAAAGTAAAAATTTAGAAATTTCTTTTCTAAAAACTTCCATGCTTGAGTTTACCCCCACCTTCCGTACATATCTGCTCTGTATCTCACACTTGTTTTAAGAGTTTGTGTGACCCAAAGTAGTTCCTGACCCACCCTCAAATATTCTGCTGGAGATAAGGGACTTCCTCTAAGTCCCTTGTGATAGAACAGAGCTGCTTTCTGTGTGCAGGACCCGCTGTGACAAAGTGAATTTTTTAAATATCAGTGAAGGGTGAAAGCTGGGCTACTTTGCTGCTGTGCCACAGAACCCACTGGTGAGATGTAGCTGTGCATGCTGATCAGAGCTCTCTTCCCAGGATATTGCTAACTGCAACCTCTTGACCTGCCTTTGTCTAATAGATTTCAAGTGGCTCCAAGCTGTAGCTCATTCAGCTCCAGAAAAATATGACTTCTAGGCTGTGTCATTTACAAATGTAATCTCAAAAGATAGTAACATCCTTGCTATGTCTATATCAAGGAATAAAATTAATCATATAATTTGTGTTTATAATATGATTTTTCAATTTTTAGACTGTTTTATTATTAGCTGATATATTATTGTTCTACAATTTCCATATCAGCTGCACCTCAAACAAAAGTTTTTGTATATGGTGTCTCTAAGCTTTTGTATACCAAAGGGAAAATATAATTCCTCAGCCTCATGCTTTATCTGTGTTGTCTCCCACTGGAGACATTTCAGGATAAAGAATCATTCTTATTTCATGTATTAAACAAGTCTGGAAACATAGCGTTGTCTTACAAGAATTTCTGATTATGCTTTTTAAAAGCCTTTTCTCCAAATATTCCAAATTCTTGAACCAAATAGCTTTTGACTTCTAAAATAAGTTCTTGTTTCCTGTCAACACTTCAAAACAAGAGGACAACTTGGTTTTTTATTGTGCCATTTTTTGGTTTAAAAACCCTGAGATGACATTCAAGAGAAAACGAAAACGATCTGTTTCAAAAAACAGAGTAAAAATAAGTAACATTTATTTTGACATCTTCTGGGAATGAAAATCAAATTTTCTCATGTTAAAGCATTTTTTTACAACAAAATCTTTTTTTTTTCTCTTTGCCATAGTGCGGCCTTTTATTTTTTTTATTTTTTTTTTTAAGTGGAAGAAGGTGCTGGCAACATGGTGAATATATTGAATCCACGGGGACTGAAAGTGTCTGTAAAGATGGCTGAGGGAATGGGGGGCTGCTGATCAGAGCAGGGATTTCCAGCTGTGTCTTGTCTTTGCTATTTTATGTGACAGTAAATGAAGCAATTGTTACCTCCTGTTTCTTTGATATCTGAGAGCCACAGGTTGAGGCTAAGGTGCCAGGTGCTGCACAGGCCAGGGGAATGAGATAGTCCCTTAATGACAGACCTTAAAACATGCACACAGGACAAAGCACAACAGAGAGATACAGACAGAAGGATCAGGCACTCATGCACTGGGACTGCAATACTCCACTCACTGAGGACAAGTATGGAGGGACTTGTCTGAATGCCAAAAAGGTGTACAGTAGAGAATGGTATAATGAACATTTTGGAGTGGTACATGAGTTCCTTAACAAGGATTTGGGGTTGAGCAGTGAAGGGCCTTCATGACAGAAGCCAGTAGATCTGATGTGAAGAGAGCAAAGAAGCAGCAGAAGGGAATGAACAGGGAAGAACACTTGGAGTTAAGAAGAGCATTGGGTTAATGTGATGGTGGTTGCAGCAGCATTCTGAGCTGTGCAGTTATTTATGATAGCTGGAGAAAACAGGTCATGTAATGATGGCATCACTAGAACTGGCAATCTGGATCTAGCTCTAGACTAATATGCAAATAGTCTAACAAATACTAGGCTTTAGAGAGACAAGAGACTGATATCTTACACATCTGTTGTGTGTCTTCAGAAAATTATTTCTAAATTGCTTGTTCTAAAACCAGGGCCTTTGGAAGTCATCCACATTATTGTAATAAACCCTGCCCATTGCTGCAGAACTTAGGAACAAGATGAGGACTGAGGCCCTATTGCATTAGCTGCTGCATGGGCATAAAGCTGTAAGGAGATCTTTAATGACAACTTCTATTCCCTGTTGCTATTTAGTTTTTCTTAGGGGAATTGTTGGGTTGTGGTGTGGAAATCCAGAGTTATAGAGGTATGAAATAAATAAGAAAGCTGAAATATTCAAAGGATAGAAGTACAGGGTGAACAGATGGAGATAGTACATGACTTTAGAGATGAAACATCTAAAAGATCCAGCAGAGAGGAAGGAGTTCCTTCTCTGAGCACAGAAAACACCCCAGTGATCTCAAGTGTGACTGTGGGCTCATGCTTTCATGGCCTGTGCAGCTGCTCCTTACAGCTTGAGTGGGTTGACTCCTCCCTTGTTATTCCCTTGTGCTGACTGTAGAGCATATCTGAATAGTAAAGAGATTTGCAATTAAGAGAAATGCTTCAGAGAGCTAAAAAAACTCTCGTTTTTGCTGAATGTGTATTTTGTTGCATATTTTTTCTTTTTATTTTTTGAGCCATTAAATTAACAATTAATAATTTTCATGGTGGTCACCTGCTTTTACCTAGCACTGAGATTTGATCCCTACATCTTCTAGCAAAAAAGAAGGCAAGGAGCTTGATTAATCATTGCTAAGAAAGCTGTTGCCTCAGTACCTTCATGCATCTGCACTACTGAGAGGGAATGATCTAAAAAAAACCGGAAATGTTTATAAGCCAGTGCTTTTTTCTTTCACCTGAGTGATCTCAACTGCACCTCTGCTTCATCTATCCTTCCCTCCTTTCGTGCAATCAGGCCTGGGCAGGGAAGGTGAGGGACAGCAGATGGTAGGCTGGCTGTTGCTCAGTTTAGAAAGCAACTCCTAACATTTGGCTCACACCTGTCAGCAGACGTCGTATACACTTGTTTATCCTCCTCTGTACCATATGTTTCCATGCAAAATCAGTTCCAATGATCTATTGCCTTATTGCTATCACTCCTATTATGGTTGTAACTGAGCATTTCACAGTCATTAATACATTTAGCCTGACAGCATCCCTGCTGCGTAGGCATCTAATATCTCCCACAGTACAGATGGGTTAGCTCAAGCTCAGAT
This sequence comes from Vidua chalybeata, assembly GCF_026979565.1. NCBI lineage: Eukaryota > Metazoa > Chordata > Aves > Passeriformes > Viduidae > Vidua > Vidua chalybeata. The sequence continues at coordinate 80,555,170 of NC_071531.1, read as the reverse complement.
CCACAGCTCCTCAAAAGCTTCATTGAAATTGATGGGAAGGAAACACATCTCTAGGGGATGCAAGTTTGGGAGAGCAAGTTGCATGCTGGGTTTCACTCAAAGAATTTACAATAGAGTGAGGAAATTCCTCTGTAAGATCCTACTTGGATGCTCAAATGCTGGACCATTGTTGATTTCCTGACACAGCGCTGCTGCCTACCTCTGCAAACCCAGCAGAACTGTGGTTGTTGTTGTCATCAGAAGATACAGTTGAAAAGTTAGTTAAAAGCCCATTGGCCCAATGTAGTGTTAGTAGTCAGCTCAAAAGTATTCTGCCCAAATGAGAAAAGTTGATAAGGACCAAAAAATGTGCTTCTGCTGCTCTGGAGACTGTCTCCCACTTCCTCTATTCTTTGTATTCTTGCTTGCCTCTCAGAAAAGAATTTCTTCACAACCCTTCAAGTCTATGTAGGAGAGGAGCAGTGTTTTCTAAAATGCACTGTATGTACCTGTCAGTCACCTACTTATTAATTATAACTAAAAGCATGATTAATCTGTCACAGATAGAGATGCTAAGTAACCCAAAGCAGGCTAATGCATTTCTGTCACCTACACAAAAGGCAGCATTATTCTCAGATTTTACATCTGTGTGTACTAAGGCCCATATTCACAGCAGCTGCAGAGCACTGGTGATGCCTTGCTGCCACAGATGGGGTGAGGTTGCATCATGTGTATCTCTATTGCCTCCACAGAGCCTGTGCAGTGGTTTATTTCCTCAACACTAGTACGGTTTAATAAGGTTATCTTTTGCAAATAATTTTGCCTTTTAAAATTGATAACAACTATAGTTATGAGAATTATTTCCAGGGACTTATAATGACTATACTGAAATTCCTCAGTGGAAAGGGTCAGCATGAAGACCAAGGTGCTACTTAAGCCTTGCAGTGAGTGGAGCTAAAAGGTGCACAGGTCTCCTGCAAATGCCAATGTCTAAGGAAAACAATTCTTTTGACATGGCACAACATATTTTTTCCTTTCTATGTTCCTTTTCTCTGAATATTCAATTGATCCATTTTTTAATAGCTTAGATGTTGGAAAGTTAATTTCCAGGCACCAGTTTGAGATTAGTAACCACACTTGAAACCCTCAACCATCCATCCTGTGAAGCAGTCAATGCATGGATATGCTAAATCACAGCTAAGCTACACTGTGTAAGGTTTAAAATGTCCTCAATAAAAGCTTTTCACATAAAAGATTTTCAAAACTGACACTTCCAGAAGACTAATTATACCCTATGATATGAGGAGCAGAAGACATTTAAGTCTTAACCATTGAACGAACGATTCCACTGATGCCTGGGTGACTTGCTAAGACTTGATGCCTTATTTCTGGATGGGTAAAATATGAGGAATATAATCAGCAAGCTCATTAAATATATAATCTCTTATATATATATATAATATTTTTATTAGATATAAATAGTATTATTTTTTTCAGTCCTCTTATACTTAAAATATATATGAGAAGCAAAAGCCCAACTTCAATTTTGTCTTTTTACATCTACTAGCTTTTTGGTTAAATAAGATAAAGTTTTACGTAAGAGTTTTGATATGAACTGCCCGAGACTGCAAGATGTAGAGCTTGTAAGATGTACAGCTTACAAGCTGTAATTTGCATCCCTCCTATGCTGCATGCCTCAGTGGCCCAAATGAAGAATCCATTTTGGTCTTCATCTCAATAGGCATCTTGCTGCATGCAGGCAAATTCTCAGACAGTAGGTTTCTGAGTATGCAGATTTATGTAAGTTTGTTGTTTTTTGTTTTGTTTTTTTTTTTTTGTTGTTGTTGTTGTTTTGTTTGTTTTTTTGTTGGTTTTTTGTTTGTTTGTTTGTGGTGGTTTTTTTTTTTTTTTTTTTTTGTTCTAAGCTATGCAGTAGTCAAGTAACATTCAGTGGAGAAAAAGTAAAAGATGGATAAGAAAATATAAACTGCTCCAGAACAAGTTTATTGTGTGTGGCTCTTACAGTTCTTTGCTTAGCTTTTTTTTTTTTTTTTAATTGCTCTTTAGTCATCACAATTTGGTATAAATGAAGTCCAGAGTAAATTGCTTGTAGCCATTCACATGTACTATGGTGACAGAAATGGAATCTTGGAATGCCACCCTTAATGTAGCAATTTCACCAGTTTCTTGCAAAACTGTGCTCTCCTACCCTTTCTTATTAATAAACATGATATCCTTCTGTTTGCTCTCCTTTCATTATGCACAGCTGTACTCTTTCATCAAGAAGCAGTCAAAATTTGTTTGTCACACTTAAATACTAATTTTTTCTTCTTTATTTATGAATAGCACGCTTAGATTTTCCTTATGGGATAGAAATTGAAACAGCCCTGACATTTAGAATGTAAAGGAATTGCTCCAAATGATTATAGTCGTGTTAAAATGAGTCACTCACTTTTGATCCAAACTTCCTGCCATACACATCCATATATATTAATCATTATGACATCATTGAAGAACTATTTTTACCTTTTTAATAAAAGCTGAGTGCATTTGTCAAGTCATCAAATTATATTTAATCCAGTGAACATACAGACTGGTTAGGAAAGACACATACTTTCAAATAACAGCACAGCTTCTTTGTACATGTCTAAAAATGTTGTGTGTGTAAAAACATGTAAAATGTGTGCACTCTTTGAAATGCAGGTGAAAAGCACACTGTAAAAAAAGCCCCACATAATGAATTAGTTTTACTCAGGAAAATGAAACTTACCTGTCCACAAATGCATGGTGTAATACAAAGATAGGATCATTTGCAGAGCCTTGTACTTGGGACATGGAGCCATTCATGTAGATGTGAAGTGCGTTATGCAAACCGCTTTGTGCTGGGTTGGATATCGCAGTCTGTGGATCAGCAAATCCTGGAGAGAAAATCATATGCTGATATGACAATGTGTATAATTCTTTTTCCAGTAACAGTGAAGATCAAAGTACTTACTTTCATTTACATTCAGCCTTTTAGACAAGAGCTTAGGAAAACTTGTAAAGGAGTGCTAATATATTTCAAAGGCATAGCAAAGATAAAATTAAAATAAGCTAAATTAAAACTCCTGCCGTGTAGCTAATGTAGCATGTCAGCAAATGCACTGCTTAATTGCTTTATATTTTTAAATTTCTTTGTCCATTTTGTCTGTCTAGTAAAATGCTACATAATCCCTATAGACATTTATGTGTGGACATTTATTTATGTTGGGAAAACTTATTCACTTTATTTTCATTTTTAATCTCTGTATTTACAGGCTCCTAAGATAAAACAGGTTATTTTATCTCATCATATACTCAGTAATTTATTAATGTTTGTCTCTATAGAACACATTCTTTTATTGATGGGAGATGCAATCTACAATCTCTACAGAAGGATTTGGTGAGTAATCAATAATCTTTTACAGTCCGACTTGCAGGATGGAAGTCTATGGACCACTGTTATTTTTGAGGATGCTTAAAAGATGGGCTTTAGGAAGAGCTTACACAGACCAACTCCCAAGCAGGAAATACTGGAACATGAGTTTGTGCATCATAACCATAGCACCTAAGAACCAAAATACATTAATAGCCATCCATCTTTCTGAGTCTATAGTAAGACAAAGCTTTGAGGAATTCAGGGGAAATCAGAGTTGAAAATATAATTAGGACATTTGGAGAAGGTAGAGTTGGCTTGCTATGAATATTGTAAACTTTAAGGTAAAGTCTGGATTCAGGAAATAAAGAAGAATACATTAACACCTGCAGATTTTAAGTACATCAGATATGGACCAGGATTCTGGAGGGTTCTGCTAGGTGACATAAACAGCAAAGGACAGTTCTCAAAGCAAAAATTGGGTCCACAGAAATCTGCATGATGGTGAATGCTATGTTTCCCATTATAAAGAATATATGTACATTGTCAGTCTATCCAGAACTCACAGGAAGCAGTGGCAACAATTTTGGCTTTCTTGCTGCTAGCCACAGCACATAGTTATTGGGATCAGTCAATTTAGCAATACTAGGACATTTCTGTGAACATTAACTGGATAGGATATATCTATGCATCATTCTGAAGCAATTCTTCCACTTATGTTCCACTGCATTAAGTATTTAAGTATGTTTAAGGGAAGAAAAACTTATTGCAGGGTCTGGGTAGACAGCTAGATGTTTGATATCAGACTTTGGATGCTTCTTACATTTCTTAATGCATTTCAAACACTTGATCTAATAATTCATAAAAATATATGGAATACTCATTCTGGCTCTGGACAGCTTTTCATGGAACATCTGCACATAAGCAATTATCTTAATCATCAAAATCTCTGTACTGGAACAGCTTTAGCAACCCCACCCTCTGGCTCCAGATAATTGGGGTGCATCCAGTCAGTGTCAAAGTTGATGTCATGTTTAACCCTGCACGTGAGAAGTTCTAATATCTGATCTCTTGTTATGAAAACTCCATATAAATTTGTAAGTTAGCAGGAATAAAGCCATGATGTGATGTTACTGCATCTTATTAGCTGGGGTCTTATTCATTCAGACTTTTTAAAACTTCAGTGCAATCAGCTATGCAGGATGACATACTAGAGTGGGCTTGCCCAAAAAGAACATGTAAAAACTTCACAGTTTTCTCAGATGCAGGAAACTTCACTGAGGTAGCTGCAGTAAAATCACCTCTAAAGCAGATGTGAGACTACAGATACAAGCAGTGAGCGGAAATAAGAGTTCCTCGTCTCTGTATAGGGGAACTCTTCTTCCTCCAGCTGCCTTGCCCCATGCTGTGCCTTCCTCTCCTCTGCACTACCTTTATCTTGTCAGTCCTTTTGTGAACAGATTTCACTGACTATCCTGGCGGTAAACAACCCTGGAGTGTGGGATGTCAGGTTTTCTTTCCAGGTCCCTAAAATGCAGAGTCTCAGATAAGGATATAATGAGGACAAGTGATGGTAGCAAAAAAGGAGGGAGAGTGACTGACAAATGGATGGAGGAGACTGCAGTGAGCTATTAAATCATCTTAGCCAGTATAGAAAGCTGTAACATTGAGACGTTCTTATAAACCTTTGGTTGATTATAGTGCATCAGAAATAGCTATCAGGACATACATCACTGAAGTGAAGTTTCTCCAGTGATTTGGATAAGAGAAAAATCACAGTTTTAAAGCTTCATAGACCTTGTTCTGCTCTTGCTCCTAACACTGTTGATCAGCAACAATGATTCAGGGTATTTGAAGTAACTTTACTGAGGCAGGCCAAATTAAATCAGGTGGGAATTTAGACCAAAGTTTATTATAATAGAAACTAATGATACCGCTCAAAATTAAGGCTGCTGGATAGTTTTTAGGATGGTATATCAGTGGTTCTCATTGAACATGCAATTAGCTCAGGTGTATGCCTTTTAATAGAGTACTTAATTATATTAACTGTGGATTTTGCATTCTGCTAACAGAGACCATAGAAGTCCATGCACAATCAGTCAAGTGCAGAACTTTATGTACTGAAAGCAGGTAGTGCTAAGTTGCTCATTTGCCACTGACTGAGGTGCTGTAACTACACCTAGCAGCAGGTATGTAGAGCTTGGAGAGCATTAGCACTGCAAAGTGCTACAGATATGGAGGATCCATTCCAACAATCCTATCTTCTTTAATTATCCTGGGGAACTGCTTAGCATCTCTGGCATCCCTAGCATCATTGAGATATCCATAACAGTTTTGCAAGTGGTTTTCTGAACTGCAAAACAGTATTTCTTACAAAATAAATTTTAGTTTTGTGCGACTTTCTAGGCCAGTGGAAAGGACAACTGGTACCTTAAAGGTCAAATTCTGCTTTGTTTGTTGCATGTTGAGGGGATTGATTGCGCCCCCAGTCAGTTTGCAGAAAACACTAAGCTGGATGGTTGATCTGCTGGAGACCAGGAATCACAGAATCAATGAGGTTGGAAAAGACCTTTGAGATCATCCAGTCCAACCTATGACCAGACATCCCATGTCAACTTGATCATGGCACTAAGTGCCATGTCCCATCTTTCCTTAAACACTTCCACAGATGGTAGCTCACCACCTCCCTGGGAAGCCCATTCCAATGACTAATCACATTTTCTGTAAAGAAATTCCTCCTAATGCCCAACCTAAACCTCTCCTGGTGCAGCATCCTCCTGGACAGGATGATCTGTCATCTCATCCTGCTGCTAGTTGCTGGGGAGAAGAGACCGACCCCACCTGGCTACAACCTACTTTCAGAGAGTGATTCGGTCCCCCATGAGCCTCCTTTTCCTCAGGCTAAACAACCTCATCTCCCTCAGAAGCTCATCATAAGACATGTGCTGCAGACCCTTCATTACCCCTGTTGCCCTCCTCTGGACTGGAAGAAGGTTCTGCAGAGAGATCTGGACAGGCTGGATTGATGGTCTGAGGAAAACTGCATGAGGTTCAACCAGGTGAAGTGGTGGTTCACAACATGAGTGCTACAGGTTTGGGGAAGAGTGGCTGGAAAGCCATCCATTGGAAAAAGACCTGTTGGTTGACAGCAGCTGAACATGATCCAGATTGTGCCCAGGTGGCCAAGAAGGCCAATGGCATCCTGGCCTGTATCAGCAATGGTGTGGCCAGCAGGACCAGGGCAGTGATTGTCTCCTGTATTGGGCAGTGGTGAGGCCACACCTCGAATTCTGTGTTCAGTTCTGGGCCCCTCACTATGGGAAAGACATTGAGGGGCTGGAGCGTGTCCAGAGAAGGACAACAGAGCTGGGGAAGGGTCTGGAGCACAAGTCCTGCGAGGAGTTGCTGAGAGAGCTGGGGGTGTTTAGCCTGGAGAAAAGGAGGCTCAGGAGAGACCTGGTCACTCTACATCTGCCTGAAAGGAGGCTGCAGCAAGATGGGGGTCAACCTCTTCTCACAGGCAATAAGAAACAGAAGAAGTTACCTCAAGTTGCCACAGGAGATGTTTAGATGAGATTTTAGGAAAAATTTGTTCTTGAAAAGGGTGTCTGGGCCTTGGAACAGGTTGTCCAGATAAGTGGTAGAAACACTATGCCTGGAAGTGTTTATATAACATCTGCATATGGTACCTGGAAATATGGTTTAATAGTGAAAATGGCAGGTTAATAGTTGGATTTGGAGATCTTAGACACCTTTTCCAATCTTAACGATTCTGTGATTCTATGGTTTAGTGATGGACATGACAGTGTTGGATTTATGGTTGGACTCAATGATCTTAAACGTCTTTTCCAGTCTAAATGATTCTCTGGTTCTCTACCTGAGTCCAACTTTATCCCATTCTCCCTGAGTATGATTTTTTTCTTTAATAAAGTTTTCACATTTTTGAGAAGTTCAGGTCAGATAGATGCATCTGCTTTAAAACAGGGGGAATATAAGAATTTTAAGGCCATATTCTTGAAGCTCTTTGAAGTTAGTGATGTTCTTCTAGCTTATATTTCTGCAGTATTTATGCCACTGGCAAATTCACAAGAAAATTCTCAGGATTAAATCTTACATACTTTCTCAGGTGGTGTTATTACTGTAATCCCTCTAAATTGAGCTAGCTGCAAGATCCATAGAATTTGACCTATATGACTGGAGTAAATCAAAGTTTGTGATTATCTAATTTAGACCATGTCACCACCTACTTATTTTTTCTTAAAATTTCTCTTCTAGAGTTTCAATGTGATTTGTGCTGAGTAGTCTTCCTAGTTCTCTAACAATGGCTTTTTGCAATTTGACAATATTTTCTCAGTGTGCATCATAAATTTACCTAGGGGTAGAGGGTCAAGCTGGGTGAGGAATGTTGGCTGTAGCCTGAAACTGTTTCAATTAGAAGTTTTCTGTTGGCTAACTTCATTTTTAGAAGCCATTTTTTCTACAGCTTTATGGATTGCTGTGAACATACAGAGAAAAGTTTTCCAGATGAAAATTTCTCATTTCAGAAAAAAAAGGAAAATGTCCTTTTGAAATGAAATTACATTTTGAAATGTTTGATGATTTATTCCATTAATTCGTGACAAAATAGCAGTAACAATACATAATTGTGACAGACAATGGAATGCTATGACATGGTTTGGCTTGATACCATTTGTCATGAGTTAATTCATGAATAATGAGTGATACAGGGTTTTAGATTTTTTTTAATGCTCTTCTGTGACTTTGTGCAAAACTTAGAAGGCCCTGATTTTCATTTGAAGTTGCTGTGAATGAACTAATTTGAACTGTGGAATCTGCTCATAAAGAAAAAGAAAGTCTAAATTTTTCAGCTATCTCTTATTCTTAGGAAGTAGCATTCAAGGTGTCACACTCCAAAACTGAACTGAACAAAGAAGCCAAATTACTTAATTAGCAGTCAGCTAATCCATATCTGATCTTTCTGGATGCTTTTAAACTAGGCTGATTTTCTGTTCTCTTGTATCCATGAAGTTTCCAATGAAATCAGCAGTGTTCCCCAGTTAGGACCACGAATCAACAAATCCTATTTAAAATAATTGCTTCCAGGGGCAAAGTGTGAACTGCTCTTAACCTGTTGTTTTTCATTCATAGCAGAATCTGGTCTGTCACAGAGTGAGAGGGCAATTCATGGGCACAGCCTCATGGGAGTGTTTTATTGAACAATATTGACCTTTTCTGTTTATGGTTGTCGTGAAATAAATTCTTCAGTGACATAATTTCTGTCTCTGCAGCAGCACCTTATGTTAGTCAAACAGAAAGTTCAGCCTGCCTTGTTGTCATCTGCTTATAATGATGCTGACTGATACTTGCCCCTTTGAAGGATGAAAGTTTTAGCCTTTGTTCCAGCGCACTGAGGAATGAAAAAGCATAAAGTTCTGCCCAGAATGGGATGTTCTATGTGATCACAAGTATTTTTCATTACAGAACTGAAACTGAGGTGTAAATCTCACATTGGTGTAAATCAGGAGCTGCCCAGTTACAGTCACTGGCTTAGTTCTGATCACATTTTGTAAACCCAGAGTAACTCCAATAAGGTCAATGCACTTACTTTGAATTTCCTTGGGATCTAAAAGGAATTAGAATTTGACCTTAGGTATATTGGCACAAAATTGTGCAAATAAGTAAAGCAGGGTTGAAAAATGTTTTGCTTCAAAAAAGAACAAAATGTTAGGACCTACAAAGTGTTAACAGGTTTGTAAGAATGCAGTCAAGAAGAAGTAGGCACAGACACTGTAAATGCAAGTTGCCAGTCCAAACTTGGCATTTTTGCACAACTAAAAACTAAGCTAGCCATTTTAAAGAAAGGAGTTAATGCAATTATAAGGGCTTTTTTTTCAGTAAAATTTCTTTAAAAATATTCTCCCATCTTTTTCAACATTAGCCATGAATTCTTGACTTCACATTGCAATTGTGTATCTAGTTAGCTAAATAAGTTGGTTGCAGAAATGTTTGTGGTCGTGTGGTGTAAAGTTGTGTTGAAATAATTCAGGTTAAAAAATGAAATAAAAAACTCCCACAGACTGTGCTTTTGCTTTAGTTTACAATACCAGTGGCATGATGGTAGACCCTCAGTAATTTATTACTTGTTTACTTCAATTTCTTTTTCTCTACTCTTTTTCATCTATTCACACACTTTATGGAGTAAAATGTAGGCAAACCTCTACTCAGTTTTGTCACCTTTTTCTTTCCAATACTTCATGTAGTTTCTGTTTTCAGGTACAGAAAGCACAGTTACATTTAGAGATGCAGACAATTATTGTCTGGATTCTTTCTAGGCTGCTAGGGACAAATTCTGAATGCCTGATTATTTTTAAAAAATAAAATGGTCCACTTTTCCCAAAAAAAGCTTTATGGCATTCCATACTGCATTAAGACTAAGACTGAACCTATTAAAACTTTTGCAGTGTTAGAATCATAGCATGGTTAAGGTCAGAAGGCACCTTAAAGATCATGTTGTTCCAACCCCTCTGCCATCTAGTGACAGATGCCACTCACTCAAGTTGCTCGGGGCCCAAACCAACCTGGCCTTGAGCACTTCCAGGGACAGGACAGCTTCTCTGCAACATGTGCCAATGTCTCACCATCCTCTGTGTAAAGAATTTCTTCCTAACATCTGATCTAAACCTTAACTCTTTCAGTTTAAAACAATTGGGCCTTGTCCTCTCACCATCTGCCCATATAAAAAGTCCCTCTCCCTTCTTTTTTTAAGTCCCCTTAATGTACTAGGAGACCCCAGTAATTTTCCCTTGGAGCCTTCTCTTCTGCAGGCTGAACGCCAGCTCTCTCAGCCTGTCTTCATAAAAGAGTTGTTTCATCCCTCTTATCATCTTTATGACTCTTTTCTTATCCTCTCTCCTACTCCTGTTTTGTATTGTTATGCCCTTATGCAGTTTCTTGAAAACAAAAAGCTCTGAGAGATTGAAAGTAGATCACATTTGATTCAGCTGATACATGATATTGTAGAAATATATTTACTGTTAAATGTAAAATGTGTTATCCTTGCTTATTTGGAATTTTACAAGATTCAAAAGAGTTTAGTAGACAGATAATTAAGAATTTCTTAGTAAAGAACTTTTGCTTACAAGCCAATTAGGAAAACTCAAAACAGGTTAAATAGCTAGATAAGTAAACAACTAAATTCTGTTGGAAATTATACTAAGTATTGTTCTTGAGGGATAACTTAATCCATGTGCTTTAGAGTTTGGGAAAAACTCTGCTGTGGAGTTCACAGTGGAATGATGTAGACAGAACATGCCAGCTGGCAACATCCTCTTTCACCCTTGTTACCCAGCCTGGTCCCTGGAAGACAGTGAATTCCAGGGCAAACATGCACCCTCCATGGCTACATGGTTACGCATGGTTGTGCATAAGCAGATTATTGGATGTTCTCCTTTTCTGCTGGGCTGTATTTTTATGCAGTGCCTGGTGCTGACTGTAGCAGGAGAAAGTATCTCCTAACAGGCTTAGAGTCTGATCTAGTCCATAGTTTCTAGTTTGTTATCAAACACCTTTAATGTGGTTCTTTCTATCTTCTGCTATTCCAGGTGAAAGCATAACTTTTTCCTTTTTTTTTTACAGTTATTCTTCACAAAACCAATTCAAACTACCCAGTTTGAAGACTCTAACCCCAGAGAGAATCAATTTACAGATGGAAATGGTGTAACAGAATAAAGCACATTACCTTCCAAAGTGTTTCGGAAACTGTAATTGGCCATTTTATCCATGGGTCCAGATTCATACTGAGTTAGTGAAAGGCAAAATTCGACATCAGCTGAGGATGGGAGCCTTGGGGTCCTTGATTTATCGTTGTTTCCAGGATTTCTCCTTATAGGCCCCTCGCCTGTGGCACTGCATAAACCCTGTTGGCTGTTGTACTCTTCTGACCGAGTGCAAATTACCTGTGTAAAACTTTTGATTAGAGGAGTTGCAATTACAAAAAAATAAAAAAGAGGTACTTTGATGAATTTTTTTGAATAACACAGAAAATGTACAATATAATAAGTTTATTTCAAGAATACATATTATTTTTTAAGTTTCATCTGTGTTATTTTAATATAAGATGTTTATTTCACAGAAAACAGTCCTCTAATACAGTGCACATTTTGAAATAATACACTGATCTGTAGCTGAAATTACCCATGTGGACTAAGGTATCAAATCATTCATGCTCTTGAAAACTCACTGAGGCTAAATTCAGTGTTACCCACCAATGCAGCAGGACACAGAGTTAAATCTGCTGCTGAATTTGCTAAATGGAGGATTTTTGGCTTCAGCAGGCTACTGAACAAAGCCATAATCACAGATTTTTTACCCAGTACAGTAAGTGTGGGAAATGCTGACTTGAAATATGAAAAAAATTATTATGAAAATATATGTGTGTACTTTGTCAGGGTAAATGGACACTTACTTTCTCTATGTCTCAATGATGCTACATGTATAAAATGGGAAAATTTGCTGATGTATTTCCTAGAAATGTTGCAGAGATGAACTTATATCACCGACTGAAATACCATAGTGATGGATTTTGAGAAAGGATCTTAAACAGAGAGATGGATAAAGATGTAAAATACTGCCAGCCTCCAGCACCGTTTATATAAATGTTCTGGGTTCACAGACAAAGTCCAATTACAATGGCATAAAATGTCATTATTTGTCAGATGATCTGCAGAGGCTGCCAGTCCAATCTGAGACTCCTGGAAGAGCAATGTAGTTCAATGATGGGTCTATGAGAATGAAACAGAACAGCATCTCAGAATTCTCAGAAGTTTTTTTTATATTAGCAGGTAACGTTGAGGCTCTGAATCAAACTTAACTGTCTATTGTTTTGCTTTCCTTTGGAAAAAAACAAGTAAAACTCCAAACCACCAGAGATCCCTTTAAGACACAGGACTCTGCACTTAATCGATGTGGTTAATAAGAAATTTGGGTGGGGAAAGAATAGGTCTCATTAGTGAGTGAAACATCATAGGGGAGAAAACACCCAACACTAAAACTTCAACTTCTTTTACCCTGACGGTATAATTCTATTTCATGGACCAAAACAATGAACAAGAAGGTGAGTGAAAGCAATCATCTCTGCTTTGAATGAGATAGATGAAAAACATGAAATTCTCTGTTGAAAGAAGTGGGTGGAAGATTCGTTTCACCTATACTAGCCACACAGAAACTGTGACATTGAAGCAACACTTTAGGATGACCTCTGCAGTCAGAGGAGAGAGAGGCATCTCCTGAGTGTGATACAGCTCTCCTAAACCAGATTTCTGGTAGATGAGATGTACTTACCTCTAGGGGTGCCTAACTCTCTCCATTGACTAAGTCAATGAAATAAAATGAGTAAAAAAATCACTGCTGAAACTGTCTCTGAACTGCAGTTAGCAAGGGAAGCAAAATTAAGAGTGTTCAACTTAATGCTCTATTTCTGCATTAGGGTGGGATGAATCACACCCTGGAGGCTCAGATGTGCTTCTGAACTAACTAAAGACAAAGCCAAAGGCAAGTTGGTGTGCTGCTGAACTAACTTTTGAACAAGTGGAAAGAAGATCAGATGAATCCTTTTGTAAGTGATTTGATGACAAATGCATAGATAATGGTTGATGAAGCTGGTGATATAACACAGAGTCCTTAAGAACCTGGAGTTCTTAAATGATAAATTTCCTATAATTATGAATAGCATGGAAAAACTATTCTCATCTTATTTGGGACTATATAAAAAAGCTTATCAGAGCAATTTATCCTTAGACACTGCTTCATTAGCTGCAATCTGTCCATGTCTGTTAAAACTACTGAGGAGGCCTTGGAAGCTGTAGGTAGTTTTCCAGCAGAGAGTTGCACGAGCACATTTCCCGCAGAAGCTCACCAAATGGGTCAGGATTGTACCTCTACAAGGGACTCAGGTCAGGAGTGTGTCTCTAAAAAGTCTCTTCTAAGAATCTCCACCAAGAAAAGAGAGGTAGTGACAGGGAGAGGCCCATAGTTATAAACACAGACCATAGATAAACTATGGTTTGGTTTTGTGGTTTTATGGTTTTATGATTATTTTATGTTACTGAGTGAATTGATTCCCATCAGAAGGAAAATAGGTGGATGCTTCAGAAGAAGCTCTAGTAATTTCTTTGTTTATAAAAATGTACCATTCTGTTTCCCTCGAAGTGCATTAGTGATGAAGGCAAATGTGTCTTGGCTGGTGAAGCTCAACCTGTTTCTCAGTTGTTGCTTGGCTCAGAAACTTCCCACATGTGGATTTTGTATCTATCTCTACTATGGGCTTTATCTAGGTTCGTATCTCATGGGTTCTTCATCCTGCCATCTCCTATCTTTCATCATTTTCCCTCTGCCCTAGGGATATATCCCTATTGTGTCTTAAAGAGGAATCACATACTGTGTTCAAGACCCAATTTTCAGATATGCAGGCAGGGAGTCTTCAAGCATGAGCTTAAATATATCTCTGAACAAAGAAACTTTCCCCCTTTGTTCTGTTTATCCATTTCAGTGGGATTTAATGTAATTTTTAATGTCATGAGGCTTATAAATTTTTAGAGTGCTAATGTTTTTTTCCATTTATGTCTCAGTGTAGCCCTCATTAACTGTCTGACTAACCAAATTCATCTTAAATAGAAGCCAGATGCTACCAGGCACTTGGAAAGTCATGGTCAAGAAAGCCACAACCTAAGTTCCAGGAATAAAAACACTTGTCTGTAACCTTTTGCTATTGCTTTTTGTGAACTAAAAATTAAGGCCTGGTCATAAAATTAACCAGAAAGCTTTTCCAGAAAGATTTAACTTAGTTGATATTAATTATGGGTCTATCCTGAAACTATAATTTGCTGTTTTAACAGTCATGGGATGTGTAAGTGATAATAGAACATAGATCAGTCAAATGGCTCTTTCTGGATGTAATCTGCATAAATGGGTCATATCATTGCTTTCTTTTCCTTCATCAGGAATACTTTCTACTGTAAATGTGTTGGTTTAAAACATGATATTTTATTCCCTTTTAGAAGAGTCCTGAGCAAATTTCTCGGTTCACCCTGGACACATGTTCAAATCCCAGCTGCACCTGCTTGTGTGAATTTGCCAGTTCCAGGGAAATTGTTAGGAAGATACTCTGAGGAAAAGCTTATGTAAGCAGTGAGCAGAGCAAATACCAGTAGATGGCAGTCCAGAATATCCAGGATCGCTTCTGGACCTTGTAGCACCCAGTAAAAATATCCCTCTGTGCACTGCAGCTGAGATCTTGAACACAGCTATGCTGAGTGCTTCTTAGAAAACAGAGTGTAGAGGCTACTGTCTCACACCTGTAGCAAATGGGAAAGCCTTTTGTCTTTTAGTTTGCAACTGCATACACAGTTTATTTTGGCCCCTGTGCCAAAATAAAGGGAACTGCATTACAGAAGATTTCAGTGGTGTTCAGTCTTTTGCCTGCTGTCTTTAAATTTAAAGTTTTGGGGAATTTTGTGACAGATTTCTTGGGGTTACTTTTGCTTATTAGATCTATGCACACAAGGGCATTCAACACTGGTAATATATACCTAAACACGTGGGAAAAGAGGATTCCCTATGGTAGGAAAATAGGTGCTCGCTCACAAAGTGATTTGAAGTTCCTCAGGTCATTGGGGCAGTAGAGCCACTCAAAAGGCTAATCCACACCTCTGTGTCCTTTAGAACTGATCCCTTGCACTGCTTCTCCTCCGAGGCCACTGAGCTCCCCTCCAGAAGCTGTAGCAGCACATTTTCATAGTGCTGTGTTGCAGATTAGATAGCGTAAAAGAACCACTTCAGACTACAGTCAGAGGAACCATTTGACTTGCTGATGTGTGCCAGCCACAGAGATGTGATGTAGGCACTGCCTTCCTTCACACCTCCCCTCACCTGTTTGTCCTACATGAAATCTGGACTCCCGAGTTGGAGCCTTGGGTCCCATTATGGAGCCAAAAGAGATTTTGTACTGATTCACTGTCTTTCTCTGTCTTTCTCCACTTATTCTCACAACCTTGCTTGGGAATCTCATTAAAGCACATCTCTCACACTGGATTTAAAACATTTGGCAGCTATAAAGAGATTTAATAATTTCTCTTTTTTTTTTTTTTTTTTTTTGGGCTGCATTAGACCCTGGCATAATTTAATCCTAATTAGGTGGCATCCAGAAGCCCTTTACTCACCAAACTGGGAAAATGCAAGGAAATCCCCAGATACAAGCTGTACCTTGAGACCCTGTTTTTATAGGTGGAACTTTAAAAGGTGCTGCATCTGTAGCAGACCAGAAGGGTTTTAAGAGCGTTTGTATATTTATATCTGGTTGTTCATATACTGCTGAATATTGGCAGGAATGGAAAAGTTAAACATGCAGAGAATTTAAAAGAAAAGGAGAAAATATACAAAAGCAAAGCCTTAAGAAATTCTAAGAAACTTGTAAAAGAGTGAGGTCCTTGACTGTCTTTCTTCCCCTTATGGCACATAGAAAAACTGGGGGAGCTGTGAAACTCAAGCTAAAAGGAGATAAGACAAACAAGAACTGACAGCACTGAAGCAAACCTGGGGCCTTAAAGGTATTTTCTCAGCCTTCAGTAAAAGCTGGCTGAGTTTCACCTTTCTGCATAAAGGCAGCCCAGAGCTGAAAGGCAACCTATACCAAATTAAGCACCTCAAAATGGTGCTGGGGTGGAGTAGGAAAGTCTGTTAACAATTACTGATGAAGTATTCACTAGCACCTCCTGGTCTGACAGCTCTGCAGCTGTCTCCAAGCTGTACCATCACTGCTGCTGTCTCCATGTCTACTGTGAAATCACTCAGACACATCTCTCTGGAGGGAGATGGTGGGTTTCTTCTGCTGGTGAATTATTAACAAACCCCACTTTTTATGAAATCAACCTAGCTATTGATTTATACACATCTAAAGGTGTATATTCTTTATCTTTTACCTTACACGACTCCTGAACAAGCATGGCTATACACTAGTGGACAGCCAAGCATCCAAGAGCCCAGCTCCACTCTCACCCACACATGTCCACACATGTCACCACACTGTCCAATCCCTTGGACAGTCATCCACAGGGACATAGAGGCTGAGGATACCCCAGTGGCTGCTTCTGCTGTGCACAGATCATGATACCCTCCTGCTGCAGTCCTGAGGTGGCATGTGAAGAAGAAACTCTTCCTAACAGGAAATGTTTCAAATTTATAATTCATGTAAGTGTATCATTAGAGAACACACTTCCTAAACTCTTTCTTCATAGTTGCTCCATTTGGGCTCTTACTTTTTAAAGTGCCAGCCTGTAGCTGGCACCACAATCTATTAAGTTGCAATAACAAACAAAGCTTGTGAGTTCCTTACAATCCATAAGCAGATGGATGTAAGGCTTTTACTGATCTAAAAATCAAGAAGTGCTGGCTTCTGGTGTTTGTATTTCTGAAAATTTCTTGCAGTTTTAAAGGTAGATGTAAAATAATCTTTCCAATAATGCTGTCAGACAATTCAGCTAGCAATACAGCTTGCTGATAAAATGTACTTAGAATTAAATAACTGTGTCTGAATAGCTAAATTCATATTTCTTATGAAGTCATGTTTTCAGGTCATGGATCTAAAGTACTGTCATTATTACTTCAGAAGCATTTTATCACTTTTCTATTGGTGTAACTTGTTTCTCTTTTGTAGTAGCTTTGCTTTTGTGTAAGTTGAAGTGCTAAGGGAAATTTTCCATGCTTGCAACAAAGAATTGGCAGCAGGCTTTACCCCAGCACATCTGAGAGCAGCCAGCTCTCCATGTTATGCAATTGCTTCTCTCAAGTCTTAGGAGAGACAGAATAGAGGGAGTTGAAGTTGGTGGTGTATCTTGCTTACCACAACAGCAAACTGAAATAGCACTTAGATTCTCCAGCTTTATTTTCTTCATTCTGTGTCTAGCACACTGTGGGGATTCCCAGACTCTAATGTTAATAGCTAGAAGAAAGATTCTGCTTTTAATTTGCAGTAGGATTTTATGCATCTGCAACTTCATTGACTTCAGTTGTTTCTCGAAATTAGCTCTGGTGTAGAAGAGAGAAAAATTTAATCTCCTGCTATTTAGAATCATAGAACAGTTTTGGTTCTAAGGGACCTTTAAAGGTCAGCTAGTCCAAACCCCCTGCCATGGGCAGGGACATTTTCAACTAGATTTTTTTTTTTTTTGCAAATGCATTATTTTGAATAATTGTAGAAAAGAGCACTAAAACAAAAAAAAAAAAAAAAACCAAAAAAAAAAAAACCAAAAAAAAAAAAAAAAAAAAAACCAAAAAAACAACCCTCTAAAAATATCATGTAATATCTTCAATTCCCATATATTTTTCTGATAAGTTGATATGGAATTACAAAAATTGCTAAAGCATTAGTATGTCTCATGCAGTCCTAATGCTGAGTGTAACACTTGAATCATCACAAATAAGTAACTGAAAACATGAGAAAATCCTTCCCACCCACCCTAAAACATGAGCTAAGCAAACAAACAAAACCAGTAAATATTCCTGATAGAAATGCTGGTAAAAAAGGCAGGAATCAGAAATGTCACTTAGATGACAAATATGAGAAAAATGTGGATGGATAATTCACTCAGACAAATGGTAATAGCAGCATGTTGAAGAAAAAGTAAGGTGAAAGCAAGAATTTCAGCATGTATCCATGGGTATCCATGTTGCTATGGCTACCCTTCAATGGAATAAAGTATTTTCTCCTTTCTTTGGGATTAAAACAAAAAAAAAAAAAAAAAAAAAGAAAGAAAAAAAAAGGTATGCTTTTCTGCAAATAAGCATTTTACCTTTTTTTTAAATAAATCTAAACCATTTCCTAACATAGCAGGCGTTGTAAAGACACTTAAAATTCTAAAAAGGACACCATATTATTGATGTGCTATTCTAAGGTTACTCTTGCCCTCTTTTTATTTTGAATGCTTGCTAAAAGCATTCTTGTTAAATTCTTTCAAGTTCCTTCACATTTCTGGATCCTCCTCTTTTTTTTTCTTTTTTTTTTCTTTTTTTTCCCTCATGCTGTTTAGCTACAGAGCTTAGATAATCAGAGCATTCTGCAGCAGATCTGTGGCTGTTTTCACATTCAAGCTAAGGCTATTTTTGTTCCCTTTTGACTTTCTGGAGGAATATTTTGATCTCTTACTTTGTGCTACTCAAAGGAACTGTTATTCCCTATTAAGCAATTGTTTAATTTTGTATTCAACTCTGATAAAGAAATATCTTTACCCCAAACTCTCGACTGAAAATGCAGACTGTTCAATCTCTTTCATTCTTTCTCAGGATAAGACAGGAGAGCCATAAATAGATGGAAGATATTAGAGGGAAATGTTAGCATTTGAAGGTAAAGTTATCACATATTTTGGAAATTTTGAAAAAATTGTAACATTTTCAAAAGTCATTGAAAATATAAGTGATAAGAATTTCCAGAAAATACCTGGAAAATGTCAGCAAACAACTTAGGTGCTCTTACGTATGCATATTGACACTGAATGTGTTTTAAACATAGCATACCTTTTATTCCTGCACCACTTAACGTTATACAACTTGTTCCATAAAAAAAATCTTTATTTTAAGACTGTATTAGTGGAAACTAACTTTAAATGAGATATTGTAAACCTGACTATTTCTTAAATATATCAGTTGCTACTAATAAATTTTCTGGGTATTTATTACCAAGATGAAAATATCTTAAGAATCTGGACACAATTAATAAAGCCTTAAAAAAAACAAAAAACAAAAAAAAAAAAAAAAAAAAAAAAAAAAAAAAACAAAACAAAACAAAAAAAACCCCCACCTAAACACAACTACCTGACAACTGCATGTCTTTTAGAAAATCCTGCTTGTAACTTGCTGATTCCTGTGTATTATCTGTCTCCTTGGTTATCTCATCCGATATACTGTATTGATAGCTCCACTTGACACATGTAACCAGTGCAATTCTGGTTTCATTTCATCCATTTCCCCACATGTATATTTTTCACACAACCATTTATTCAGCTTAGTGTAGAACAGCATAAGATCCTCTTCTTTCTGACAATGCAATCTAATTAAGCTAGTAGAGTTGATCCAGATTCAAGTTGTTAGAAATAAGAAGAATTTTAAAAAATGGGATGAAAATGTATGTTTGTATCTGTGGCTGTATCTATTTATGGCTATGCCTACAAAGTTAAATATGCGCAGGAAATTTCTCAGGCACTGAGGCCAAGTGACATCAAATAATCCATGACTATGTCGATAAGATAATTTTAGTCTCATAAACAGGGTGTCTCTATGCAAACATTCTCCTGGGAATGGTCCTTGAAATTATTCCTGTCTGCGGGACAAAAAGGTATGCAACAGAATAGCCTAAATAGTTCTGTTACTATATCTCCAAATGCTTGAATTTAGAGGTATACACACCCTCTATTATTCAGAGGGCACAAATCAAGGCTAGATACTGCACAACCAGCCCAGTAAGCCCAATTGGGTGCTGATTTGTAATATGCCTGAATATGCCAGAGCTGCTTGAATTTGTCTCTCTGTGAAATCACTAAAACTGCCCAACCTCCAGTTGGGCTGCTGCTACAGAAATAAATAGAAGATAGACTTAGACACACATAATCATAGACTTCAACACCAGAAGCAACTGTTGCTATTGTCAGGATGGAGTGTGTCTGTTGCAGCTGATAAA
This sequence comes from Vidua chalybeata, assembly GCF_026979565.1. Classification (NCBI taxonomy): domain Eukaryota; kingdom Metazoa; phylum Chordata; class Aves; order Passeriformes; family Viduidae; genus Vidua; species Vidua chalybeata. The sequence continues at coordinate 80,535,074 of NC_071531.1, read as the reverse complement.
CTTTTGTATTTTAGACAATGTGGCAGTGATGAGCAAGAGACAAAAAAAAAGCCCTCAGTGTTAGAGAGTCAGTGTTATAGTTCAGCTATATGAGACCTTATCACTTATGTATAACTGTAATGTCACCATGTTTTATGGGCTGATTTGAAGTGCTTTTAATTGCCAGGAATCACTATTGCATTTGCCTTTTAGTTCCTTTAAGCAGAGATTATTTCTTCTTTATTTCTTTGAGCTACTGATGTGAATTACATAGCTGATTCTTCTCTACTCTAAAGGCTTGGTTTACTTGTTTGTCTGTTTGTTTAACATTGAAAGCAGGTTAGTTAAATTTGATAGTTTTTATCTCATGGATGGGAGGAATACAGTGGGAGAGGGGTAGAGTGCCTGAAAAGTCTCTGCTTCTATTTCCATCATTGAGTCACCTACTGTTTTGCAATGGTGCTAGAAATTTATGTGCATAAATCCTGCTTCTCTGACCTAACTGGCACACCAGAGTCAAGCATATTTAACCTGCTAAAGGCCATGTTTGGACACAAAGGCATAACTGTCCCCCTTCCACTTTATTTTTATGTTCTTAATTAAGCAACCTAAATCCTACAGTCAGAAAGAAATGAGACAAACCTAAAAAGGAGCAGCTCTAAATGAAGATAAGGTCCACATAAAATCCCATTTGCTCTCTGGCATTGCTTACTTTCTCTCCAGGAGTATCTAAGGGAAGGTAGTCAGGCTAAACCCCCATCTTGTGCACCTCACCTAAGTGCTTAAAATCAGATGGGATCATTCCCTTCCCCTTTCCTTGGCCGATTCTTACCTGCCAAGAGGAGAAAATTGATGCTGGGCTGAGTAAATTAGGGTTGGTGGGATGTCTGCCACCCATGTACTCATCATTGCAGACCTCACAGTCCTCCGCATCTCGCCAGTCCCAGTAGGGGATGGTGAAGTTCTCATCACCCGTTATCCTCTGGATCTGACGCTCCCACATCAGCAGAAAGACCCGATGCCAAGGCAGGAAACCGGGGGCTTCGTGGGCAAAATCAATGTCCCGCCACACATTGGACCCACCTAAGAGTGTGTCTCGAGAGGCATAATAATGCATCCACACAAAGAGATCGTACACATTGATGTCTCTGAACATGGGGTTGGAGCCATTGTTCATCTGAGTATACGTGCCGGTAGCAATAACGTAGTCCTGGCTAGGGATGTTTTTTGCCAAGTTAAGATAGGCAAGAAACTTGTTCTTCTCACTGGTGGTGAGCTGGAAGATGTTTCTTCTTGTTTTCACTTGCCTTTCAGTGCAGTTGGGCCCAGAGAAGCCAAATTTGCACTCCCCACAGCTGAATCCCATGAAGTTGCCTTCACACCTACATGTCCGGTTGTAAAATACAGAGGGCCAGTCCTCTCTGTCATCCACTCCTGAAAAAGGGAACTGTGGTCCCAGTGGAGCCTGGGAGAGAAGGATGTTCTGGCAGGACCCTCTGCTGGAAAGCTCCCCACATGGGGACCCATCTCCATCCCAGGGGGGACAGCATTCCTTGCTCAGCAAACTCTGCACATTCGCACAGGCTCTGGGGAACTGCCCAGTGGATGGCTGAAGGATGACGAGCAGAAAACCCAGGGCAAATAGCAGCATAGTGACAGAGCAGCAGGAGAGCATCAGCGTTATGCTTCAGTGCATAGAGCGTTCTCTCTGACCCCTCCAAAGGCCTGTGTATGAAAGGAATTCCTCCCCTCCACTGGGAATGCTTCACTGCTGGCTTCTGCTACAGTGCACCCTTCAATGTCCTTCCCCATTTCTACACGAGATGCATTTACATGCAAAATACACTTCAGGGTTAATCTCACTATCACATGTTTTAGGTGAAAGCCAAGTGACTTTCCCCCCACCCCCTACAAGTTTCAAAATACAGGCATTTATTATAAACTTTCATCTTCTGCCTAGCACATGATTGCTCTCTCCTGGCAATTGGAGAGGAAGTAAAATTAAAGTTTGGACACTGAATCAATTGTAAGTTCTTAGAATTCCTAGTTTGATTATATGCTTTAGAGTAAATGGTTGGCTAAATAAAGACGTGGCAGAATCTGGTCAGTTAAATAGGAAGAACAGGACATAAAATAAGACATAAAAATGAAAAAATAAAAAATTTGTGAGCAAATTTTTTCAACAGGAAGCAAAAATAAAATTTGGTCAGATTCAGTATGAGCATAAGGCAGAAGCAGAACAAATTTGACTTAGTGTTTTTACATTTCAGTGTAAACTGCCTTTCTTGGATTAGCGTATGGCAAAGGGAGGTGAGGGAAATAATATAGTTTTAATAAGAAGATAATTTTTGTTCTTCAAGAATTGATAGTGTTTTCACAGTTGATGACACACAGAAGTCTGCATGACAGTCTTCTCTACAGTTTTGTGGGAAACACAGACAGTCTGCCAATAGATTTTCAGAAAGCACTTTGAGCATCTGTCTCTGGATCAGGAAAAAACCATTGACTCCTGTTTTTCTCCCATCAAGCAGTTTGCAAACACCATATCTGTGTTCCTTACTCAATATGTTACTGGGCAGCCTCCAGACCACCCACCTCTTTCTTCTTGTACATTAGCCTGAGTAGAGCTGACAGAGCTGCATGAGCAGATTTAAAAGTTAGATGTTCTTTGAAGCTGCCCCTTGCAAGTGGACAACTGTTGTTTTACTGCTGGGCAAAGCGCACATGAGTTATCCATTATTTTCTTCATCTACTACTGCTGTTAGTAAGAGTGGTTTTCTTGGGTTTGTTTCTTGCTAAAAGCTTTATAAGTTATTTCCTTGTGCTTAGGGGGGGCAGGAATAACATATAGGCAAATGAAGCGAGAACTTAGCTGGGAAATGAGGTCTTTGCTGGGATCAGGAGGTCATCACATGACCATGCTGAGGAGCACGAGGTGCTTTAATCCTGTTGGCTTCTACGCCTCAGGTATTCCAGGGGATTATCCCTGAGTCCCACTTCCAGGGAGCCTGTGATGGGGGAGCCTGGAGCAAAAAGGACAAAGGGAAAGTATTTGCTTTTTCAAAAGATATTTCTAACGATTGTCTGGTGTTTACTATTTTTTACCTGATTCCCCTGGTTTCCATGTTAGGCTTGTAAAATGTATTCTATCATAGAAAGGCTACTTGTTTGATTTATTTTATTTTGTTTGTACCTGGCTGTTTGGGAAACCTTGCCATTTTATTTACTGTTCTTCCCATGGATGCTACTACAAAAATACGATACATGAGGAGAGACCCACCTCTGGGATAACAATATGTATTTTTTAATTTTCACTGAAAAGCTACAGAGATTGGGAGAAACTTGAGGTAGAGCCTCAGAGTGAACCAGAAAAGTCCTCAAATATATATTTATGCAGACAGTCATCCACACAAATATGTTCAATACCCTGTTTTAATATTCAAATGAGATTTTATGTTCAGTGTTACAAAAGAAGGATCTGAGCCTTGAGACTTGTCATATGATGAATTTCCGAAGCAGCTGGTTAACCACAGAATTCCCTGTGCAATGGTACAAATGAGAAGCTTTGAATCAGGAATGTGAGTCAGGAGCAGCGCACACCCCTCTTGCTGTATAGAGATGTCAATAGTTACTAGAAAGAAAACTCCCAGAGAAGTGAGAAATCTTCCTGAAGCTCACCTGCTGGCATGCTTGCAGCTTTAGGATCAGATTTTCAACACTGTGCTGCAATGCTAAACCAAGCTTCACGGAGGAGAGATGGCCTATGGATTTCTGATGTAGTTATGGATAAACACAAGGAACATTCCAAGAAAAAACAACAGCATTGAATGGGGGCTCACATTACCTCTTGAAATTAATTCTTTGTTTCCTTGGAGCTGAGTGGGCTGATCTTCAAAATATCCTGTCTTCCTATTGTAGAATGCCATGGAAATTTCCATTCTGGGCTGATAATACTGAAGCAATCAAGTAATATAAGTGGATTTTAAAAAATTCTGATAGCTGGATGGCACCATGAAGGAAGTATTCCTCAATATTGCTTGTTAATTACTTGCTAGGAATTCTGTGGGGATTTTAGGTCTAGTTGGTTATGTAGAGTGGGGGAAAAAAATAAATTTGGGATGGGAAAATGGAGAATAATTTTACTTGTGGTTATTTTAAAAGCCAAGCACAAAACTCTGGAGAAACAAGGGCTGGATAGACAAAGCTGATGCTGTTCAATTACCAGTGGAGATATGAATTGTCTAGAGAAAAAGACAAAAAAAAAATGGTTATTTGAGATCAATAAGCAGAAGAACATTTGACAATTAGAGAACAAGTGGAAAGACAGTTAGTCTATTAACCAGCCAGGAAATTCAGTCTGATAAACCAGTAGACTCAGATTGTGTGAACCAGTGAATGTTACCAGTTCAATGCTTTTATTATGTGGTCATGTTATTTTTGATCTGATACTGGGATACCTAGATACAGGCTTAATGCATCAGAAAAGAGACATTCAGACTGGTATGAAAACACAGGCCAAATGTTAGAAGCAACTTCTAGGAGCAAGAAAAGTGCTGTTGATCTGTAGTCCAAAGCAAGGGAGAAGAGGTGCTGATGCAATCAGAGCAATGAAAGTATAGAAACATTAGCAAACGGCAAAAGGCAGTCTCTTCCTGTTATAGACTGAAGAAAGCAAGGAGCAGAAAAATAGATACCAATCTATCAATCTACAGTCTGCACAAAACTTGCCTTATACCTGTCAGTCATGATGGCAGGACAGCATTCTAATGGGGATGCTAAAGCAATATTTCCTACAGTTTTGTTACACTCCACTTACACTTCCCCTCTGCTTTCACATCTTTGCTGAAAGGCAGCCTGACTTCTGGCTTTTGGAAGCATGCTGGGCAGAGTGAAAATTTTGGTATGTGGCTCTGAATGCTTTCCTATCAGCTTTCAGAGGAAAAGCGTCAAACAATTTCTAAGTACTATGTGGCTCATACCAGTGGCCGTGATAGCAGGCCAGGGCCCAGATTTAACTAGGTGGATAATATTGTGCTGTTTCAGGAAATTCTGAAATTCAGGAAATGTCTCTTCTAAGACCTCACTGAGGTTGAAAGCACAAAAGGTTTTTCAGCTACCTACAGGGAAATTATTCATGTTTTTTCTGGGTTAATGTTCTGCTAATTTTTCAAGGGAAACTTGCCTACTGAGGGGTCAGACAAGCAATCCACCCTGTGCACAACTAGTGGTGGAAAAAACTAAGGGAGAGGCAAGACCACCTTTGCTCTGTTGGGAGCTCTCCTGGACTGAGTCCCTCATCTTGCAAAGCTGCATCCTCTGCCATAATGACAGTTTCCTCACAGTTGTGTCTCAACCAGCTAAAACACAGTTTTACTCTTGCAGTTAAAAGCCTATGCTCTTCCTCCTCCTTTCCAGCGTCCTCTGATTCCAGTGACTTCTCTGCAAGTTGACCAGAGGAAGCTTTCTCCTGGGCTGCCCATGGTGCTGGGCTCATCTTCATAACCACCTGTATGTAACAAGTGCCTCTAGGTGCTTCTCATAGACTTGTCTTGCTCTATTTATTCAGCTCTGCAAAGAAACAGAAAAAGAATCAAAACTACTAGTAGCTGTGTGTTGGTTTTGTCTGTGTGCATGCTTTGGAAAACAGGTAATCAAACAGTGTATTAAGAACCATGAGAGTGACATTTAGCACAGAGCAGGTCTCAGCAGCTCTTGGTGGTAAGGCAAATACAGCTGCGCAGTGTCAAAAAACTAAATTTGGAAAAGGAATAAGAGAATCACTTGACTGGTACAGGTATATAAATCAGCTGGGACCTTTTGGAGGCTGAGGTCACCTCATATAACCTCTTCTGGACCCAGAGCAGGTAGGCTTCCATTAACCTAGCTTTTGCTTATAAGTAGAAGTACATCAAATAAGCAGTCCAAATGCATATTTTTCTGTGAAATTCAACCACACATTACTTTATCCTTAAATTGATCCTTTAAATACACAAAAGCGGTGAGGAGAATACTATAGTTTTTCTAAAGTGTATCTGAGAGATTTGCTGAAGTAAATAACAACTTTGTGGATGGCAAAAGAGCCTAAATTTTACACACCAACAGAATTTATTTTAAAATTATTAAAAAAAAAATCACAAAAATGTGATTAATGTGTGGGAAGCAAATGTGCCCTAATTCCCAGATTGCTACCTGCATATCTGCTTATTATTATAAGATTTGCAAACAGAGGAATGTGTTGGAATGGGCAAGAAGGAGATGACCTGCAAGCCCAATGGGTCCACAGGAGAACAATGTGTGTCCTCCTTCTGCTTCCCCTGCTCTACAGAGGGGAGATCGATCACATGGTCCTTCACTCCCAGATCACTGCAGGGAGAAAATGCAGATAACAAAGAAGACAACTATAATAGTTCCACTCACATTTCTATTAATTTAAATCTCTTTACAGCATATGAAAGATAAGGGGGAAAGACACACATTGTTTAGAATTTAAAAAGTCTTATTAACCTTCCATAACTGTCTGACACTACTCAA